>NC_056687.1:870000-2175000 GCF_018350215.1 Panthera leo
GTCATTTAAGAGATTTCCTCAGTCCTGTCTGCATCCTTACAGGAACTCCTGAACAGCCTCATCTGGGACGGACGTAACGACAAGAGTCCCATCGGTTCACCTTGGTATATTTTGATCCGGGGGAGGAAAGTATTAGACTTCTCTTTAAGAAGGTACGGAAATTAAGCTGGTCATTTGGAGACACATCTGCTCTTGTGCCTCAGGACCCCGTGCCCCAGCAGGGATCCTCTCACGATATGCTGACATTCCACGTGCTTGGATGAGTCAAGCTTCGCCACGCGAGCCCGAGCTGGCTTTGGGAGCGGCAGTGACGTCGCCCCTTGTCACCACACATCCTACTCCACCGGCTGCCGTGGTGGGACACGTGTGTGTGCACGCTCTCCCTGTGGGTCCCATGGGGCCTCGGGTGGGAGGTCATCACAGGGACCCCTTAAAGAGGTCGTGTGCACATGTGCCCCGTGTCCTTGGGGCCCGGAGGCGGTGCTGGGGGAGCCGTGACAGGGGAGGTGGGTGGCCGGCGGGATGGGGGCCGTGGGTCCCGGGCGAGCCAGGCCCTTGGGTCCCGGCTGTCTCCGGAAGGCGGTCGCCGGGCAGCGGTACGAAATCCCATATAAACGGCAGAGGGCTCGCGGGCACACGTGCGTTACCACCTGAGTAGATGTGCAACTCAGTAAGGGTCGGTATCTACATCCTGTAAAAGTTTGTCTCTAATTCCCATTCGCTAAATTCTGCATGAACTGAGTTAAAGGCTGCACCGCGATGGAACCCACGTGGGGCGCTCTGATCATCAGAGCCGGCGTCTCGCCCGGAGATGCCCCCAGAGCCCCAGGCGCACAGCTAGGCTCTGGGGCCCAGAACACACGGACGGGGTGACAGCAGGCTCACGCCGGGAGCGCTGCCCTCCTGCATTCCCTTTCAGCTGGACACTTGCTCTTCTGCCCCGACCCTGAGCAGGACGGGGGAGCGGGTGGCGCCTCGCGGGGAGCCCGCTCCGCCAGCCGCAAGCTCTCAAGCGGCTTCGCTCCCCACCCGCCCCGGGTACTGGGACCCGCAGACCCGTGTCTGCCCTGCCACAGCCTAGGCGCAGCTTCACGCGGCCACAACGGGTGCAGACAGATCGGGCCCGGGGGCCTCTGCTCCCTGACGGCGTGCCGTGTCTCCTACAAAGCGCGTCCCCGGAAAGCACACGTCATGGTAAATCCTTTCCGGCGGGCCCCCACGCGCCGTGCCACCCAGAGAATATGTGGCAACACAGAGGGTGGCCCACCACGTGTGGGGCCTTCAGTGGCCATCAGAGACTCGGGACTGACCCACTTGCCGGACACGGAAGCTGTGAACTGCACGTGCAGGCCTGGCGCCGGCCGCTCGGGCTCTGTCCCCTGACGGCACTGGCCCCTCGCTGAGGCGCTCGCAGTCCCCGTGGCAGACGCGATCGGGCCTCCTCGCCCCTCCTCCCGCCAGGTCAGTGACCCGGAGCCCGAGCAGGGGCGGACGCACGGCCTTCTGGGCCTGCTCTCTCTCCGTTTAGTGTGCTTTTGTTTTACCTGACGACTGGCCCATCAGATTTTGAGCTTCTTCGGAGGAGTGTAAAGGCAGCTTTTCTCCTGGAGAGCAAAGAAGAAACAGATTTAATGTTTTGCCCTCAAGGAGATAAGCAAGGTCACTTCAACTAGGGAAGCTCAAAATCTGACTGGCGCATGCACGGCAGACCAGCGTGTCCGTGTGTTGTCACCCACTCGGCCACCGAGGCGATGCCCTGCCGTCATCCGGGAGGAACGCACGCCCAGCTGGCCAGACAGTGCGGGCTAAGGCCCACCCCCGCCCCTGTGCCAAGTAGGGTGCCGATGGCGACCGCGCCCTGGGCCGGGGGCTGGCTCATCTCGTTTTCCCCGGGGCAGGGCCGGGTGCCGTCCCGGGCAGGTGTCACTCCGGGATGTGCACCGGCCTCCTGCAGAAGGGCATCCGTCTGCTCGTCTGAGCTCTTGCTCCTGGAGAACAGACTTCAGGGCTGGCCAAGTGGGTGGTGCGTCCAGCAGGAGGGACCTCCAGGACGCCTGTGTGCAGTGGAGAGCAGGCACGGACCCGAGGGGGCAGACGTGACATCTCTTCCCAAGAAGGCCAGCCGTGAGGTGACTACCCTACCACAGGAGACACACGCAGACCTCCCCGCCCGGCCCTCTGCAACGTGCACACTGCTACGTGTCTACACTGCGCCCTTGGCATCCACAACTACAACTGTACCTGCTCTGCTCACCGCCCTGAATAAGACCGTTCAGAAAGAGAGTCCCCAGGTGAGAAGAGAGGAGGTCAGAAAGGGCAGCTGGGTACGTACCGGGGAAAGCGGGGTTGGTCTGTCCGAGGGGAGGAAAGGGGGTTTGCTGCATGGCCAGCTGGTGGAGCTTGGTCAACTGCTGGGGTAGGAGGGACACGAGAGCTAAGAAGATTATTGTCATCGAGCACAAGTCACACCAAATTAAAAAGGCAGTAACAGAACGTTGTACAAATAGATAGAGAGGGGCCATGCGGACACATGGCAGACGCAGAACTCAAGGACTTGGCCTGGGAAAACCAATGGGCCTCTGGGCGGCGCGCCCGATTCCTTTCCTCTCCTCGACTCCCTGGCAGCTCACACAGGCCTGGCGGGCGGCGACCCCCAGCCCACAGCCAAGCGCCAGACATCCAGCAGGATGTCCTCGGGCCTGCTCACGCTCAGGGCCTGCACCGCACACTCTGGGCAACGCGCTCAGCTCCCAGCCTCCCCTGGACAGCAGGCCCCACGCGAACGTGTACCGGCCCCGCTTCGGGCCGGCCCTGGACTCCGTTCTGGAGGCGAGGACGGGCCCTTCCCGGAGCCCCCGGAGGCCAGCAGGACGGGGCCCTCGGGGAGGAGCCGGCGTCCCCAGTGCCACACAAGTGTGTCGGGGAGGCAGCAATGGTGCCCGAGGCGCAAACACCCGAGACACTCAAGAGCCTTCACAGACGGGCCTCACGGTGATAGAGGAGCGGGTCGCCGGCAGCTAAGACAAACACCACGGGCCCCTTCCCACCGTGGGGAGGGTCACGGTGCCCCCGACGGCCCGCCCTGGAGAGCCCCTGCCCCGTCTGCCGTGCCCCGTGGCCGCAGTGGCGGGCACGGGGGCTCGCCGTGCACGGGGCCGTGCGGTCCAGGCTCTTCCGGCCCCCACAGGATGACGCACGGTGTGGACCCCAGCTACAGCTGGGGGCCCAGCCGTGACCGACCCGTGGCCTCCTGGTCGTCCCTTTCAGGTGGACCCCTCGCCGTGTGAGCCCCCGGGATGTGAGGCAGGCTCCTGCAGCGGAGGTGGCCACACCCGGCCCATCTTTCCCGGCCGGCTCCTGTGACCTTGCCATTAGAGTTTCTGTTCTCCTTCCCTTCCTGGAAAGGGGGAGTGCCTCGAAATGCAGCTTTCTGCCTGTCTTCTGGGGTGCTCCCTGACCTGTGGCACTCGGGGTGGGGCCGCCCAGGAAGCACTGGCCACACCTCACTCAGTGGGGCCGCTCTGGGTGCAGGTATCATGCCTACGGGTCCTGAGAAATAGGTCAGGGGATGTGGTGACCTGGGCTCAGATTCAGCTCCAAGAGTCCCTGACGAGGTGGTGCGGGTCAACGTTGTCCCTGGGACTGGGGGCTGACCCCGCCCCCGCTGCCCCGCCCCCCTGCCCAAGCCCTGACATCGCTGAGCCTGACGTGACATGAGCAGCTCTGCACCGAAGCCCCCCGAGGAAGGTGTTGGAAGAACACACCCCGGAAATACCATCACGGGACACCGCCGGAGTCACAAGGGACAAGAGGTGATGCGTGGCCTGCACCGGCTGTGCCTGAGGCACAGGCAGGATGACCCTGCGGGGAAGGTGCCTGCAGAACACCCTGCAAGTAGCCTAGAGAAGCCTCCTCTTTCAGGGACGCGTAAGAAAGACAGCAAGTACCTGCAGGCTGAGGAGGGGGTGACACCGTCCGTCCGTGGCTGAGGCGCCGCCCAGGGGCCGGACCGCAGATCGGTCCCATGAATCTGCCTCTAGCCGATGGGACCGGGAGCCGCGGGGCCGCGGAGCCTGTGCGCAGCGAGCTCGGGCCACCGAGGACACCCGGCAGGGGTGTGAACCCACCTCAAGGGGGAGTTGGAAACAGGGCTAAGGTTTCTCCACCAGGCAGTTAACTACGAGTTCCCAGGATGGAGGAGGGAACCACTTCCGGAGACGGCAAGCGGGAAGCTGGAGCACAGGCCGGGCACGTGGGGACACGGCGCACAGTGCGCTCTGACCACCGCTCGGATTTCGATGCGGACGCGGTGCTCACATAGGAGAGCGGCCTGCCGTGTGACCGGACCCCTGGGGGCTTCAGCCCTTGGCCCAGGGGCGGCCCTGGTGCGACGAGGTCTGCTGGCACCTGCTGGCCTTGGGGAGCCCTGGCCGGGCTGCTCTGTGCTCCGCCCACAGCAGGGCCCTCTCCTATCTGTCCCGAGCCCCCGAGAGCACACAGCTGTGTGCCGGTCAGGACGGCAGTGGAGAGCGGGGCCCTGGAGGCGGAACCGGCCTGGGTTAGCCCCAGCACCGCCCAGCTCTGTGGAGTGGGCTTGGCGGGTCCCGATGTGCAGGATGGGGGAAGCGCCGTCCCCAACGACCTGTGGCTTCCCTACCCGCCCGTCCACAGCTCCGTCACCCTGGCTGCTCCTCTGGTCTCTCCACGGCCCCCGGCAGGGAGGCAGACGGGGTGCACCAGGCGGGTGTGCTCCAGAGCCCGGCCGCCCGTGTTCTGGGCACAGCCCGGGCACGGCCAGGTGAATACTCCCTGAGGCCAGCCATGCCGATGCCAGAGAACGGCCGCCCCCAGGGGCTTCAGATGTCCCAGCCCTAATGTCTCTGGCTGCCACGCACGGGCTGCTTTTTATGGAGAAATGGCCACACCAACAGATGAGTCCCCTCCACCCACGCACATGAATGTAAAGTGATGTCCTGGGGAGCCTGGACGGGCACACGGCAGTGACTGGATAAACACTGGTACAGGGAGTGGGTGGGCAGAGAGGTGGACGGATGGCAGATGCCAGCTGGCCTCCCTCTGGTCTTGGCTCTGCCTTTAAGCAGTCAAGCACTTCATCTCCTCGGAATACAATTTCTACACTTTCTAAGGCAAGAGCAGGAAAAGGGCTAGGGGGATTCCTGCTTTTTGAAATATTTCTGCCATCAAAAAAGAATCACTTTCAATATTCACAAGGGCCTCCACAGGGCTGGGAGGGAAGAAGGGAGAAGGAAAGGGAGGGGGGGGGCCAGGGTGTCATGAAATGGACAGCTCTCTGTCCCTTGCCTTTTCCAATGGATACTGGTTGGAACAGAGAAACAAATACTAAATGCAGACAAAGGCTGAAATCCTAAGTATCCATGAGACCACAACTCAGTGAGTTATCTCGAGTCGAATGCACCATGCAGCTACCAGTCACTTCTCGGAACAGCCCGCCATGGGGGCCTAGGCGGTGGTCACGTCTCCTCCCGTGAAATGTGTGTGTCTTTTGCTCATTTTTCTACTGGGTTGATTTTTGCTGATTCACAAAAACTCCTTTTGTATTTCAGATACTAATCCTATTTCAGCTGTGTATGCTGAAAAGATCATTTCCCCCACTCTCCTTTGGTGTCTTTAGGGAAACAGAATTTTAAAATTTTAATGTAGTGAAACTCATTAATATTTTCTTCATGGTTTGCTTTATGTTTTGCTTAAGACCGCTTTTCCTGACCTGAAAAAGAAAGGGATTCTCCTATATTTTCTTCTAAAGGTGCTATTTTCCTCTCTTGTGTTGACGTTCTTGACACATCAGTAGTGTTTAAATTATTTTTCCCATGTGGATGACCCACTGTCCTGATATAGCCTGCTGGTCCAGTGTCTGTCCCTGTGCCCAAACCACTCTGTCTCCAGTCATTTGGCCTTACAGCAAATCTCCGTATCTTCCGGGACTGCTCTCCCTAGCATACAGTCTCTTCATTAAGATCTTGATGTTTCTTGGTCTTTGCTCTTGAACACAAATTTTAAAACAGCATCTTAAGTCCCTGTCAGGATTCTGATTGGAATTGTACTGCATTTGTACCTCGATTTGGGAAGAATTGACATTTTATTTTATTTAAAAAAATTTTTTTAAAAGTAGGCCTCATGCCCATCATGAAGCCGCAGTGAGGGTCTTGAACTCCCGACCCCGAGATCAAGACCTGAGCTGAGATCAAGAGTCAGACACTCAACTGACTGAGCCACCCAGGTGCCCCGAGAATTGACATTTAAAGATACTTCATGTTCCTACCCGTGAACTTGGTATGCTTCTCCATTTATTTTGGCCTTTTGGTCTTTAACTTTCAGTAAATACAAGGTTTTTCTTCAAAGGTCATCTTTTAATTATTGATTTCAACTTAATTGCTTTGTGGTAAGAGAATAGAGCCTACAGGATTCCAATTTTTTATAGATGGTGGGTTTTTTTTTTTTTTAATGGCATAATATGTGATCAAGTCTTATTAAGTTTCCATGACTTCCATGGCTGTTTAGGATTGTATAGAGTTCAATCTATGTCTCACCAGGCTCACCGACTGCACCATCAATACCTTCTTTATTCTTTATTGAAAGAGAGTTAGATGAAGGCTCTACCTATAATGTCTGTCAAATTCCCTTTATGGTTTGTTAATTTTTTCTTTACATGTATTTGAAGATATGTTTAAGGTGTGTACAAAATTATGAATTTATATCTTCTGGTGAACATGTAAGTGACTAAATATCAACTAAAGTTGACTTCTTTATCAACGTCTAAGTGACTAAATATAGCATTTGCCTTGACTCCCGCCCTCCCCCCCGCCCCTGATATTAATGTTGACATATAAGGTTTCTTTCAGTCAGTACTTCCCCAGAATAGCTTTTTCTCTTCTTTCAATATTTCTGGGTCCTTATTCTTTAGGTGTGTCTCCAGGGGAAGAAAACGCTATGTTTTTGTGTTTTTTTTCCTGTTTTGTTAGTTTGTCTATTTGTTTTTTGTTCTGTTTTGCTTTTTAAGTCCGAGAACCTTATTTTTTAACGGGAACACTTTTACTTTGATCACAATTACACGTACATATAGATTAATTTCTGCCATTTTATTTTGCACTTGTAATTGCCCTGATCTTCTCAGGCTTCTTTCCTGTTTTTCATCCTTTTCTCCTTTTGTACTGGTTAATTTCTGCCATGCATTCTCCCTCTATACCTTTACAGAAGTTACAGAATTAAACTCTTTTCTGTCAGTGGTCACTTTCACATTTTAATACATACATTTAAAATCTAAACTCTTTGCCTCTTCTGGGATGACACGGTAAGCTACAGAAAGTTCTCATTCCCCCAGGGTCCATCTGAATCGTAGGTCTGTTTTTGTTTACTTGTTCTATTAATCCCACAAATTAGACAACTTTGATGTTGACTTTACAGACAATTTTTGCTTTCCTTTGCCCAAACGTATACATTTTTGTGTAGTCAAAATCATCGGTATTTCATTGGCCCGTGCTTATGTTAATGAAACAAGCCCGTTTCCTACATCTCTGGCCTCGCCTCCACAATCGCTGTCCTTCTCCCGAAGGCATCTGTCACAAGCCTGTTGGTCACAGCTATTTGTCCGAAAATGCTTGGATTTAGGTCCTTGGAAGATCCTCTTAAGATAGAAACTTGGGTTGACAATTACTTTTTCTTATCACACCACCACCTTCTGGCCTCCAGAGTTGCTGACGAGACGTCCCCTCCTTCCTCTCTCGCTGTCTTGACATTCCTGTTCTGACTACTTTGGAGATTTACTTTTGGTCTTGATGTCATGCAATTTTACTCTGACAGATCCGAGATGGAATTCTTTTTATTTACATTGTTTGGGATTTGTTGGGATTCCTGAACGTGAGGACTGGTTTCTTTTGTTGATTCTGACAAATCCTCAGTGCTCATCTCATAGAATCGTCATCACCCTGTGTGATGGAAATGCAGATTCGGCCTCTGAGGGGGCAGGGAGGCAGAGAAGATCTCCGGCAAGCCGGCCTAGGGGCAGGGATAGGAGGTGCCCTGGCAGCGGGTGGGGCGCGGGCACCTCCCCACCAGCCTGAGCCGCAGGGTCCTGGGAGGAGCAGGGCGGACGTGAGGCCCAGAAGCCGGCTGGCGTCGGAGTGCTGGCCAGTCTCCACTGTGCCCAGTACGAGGTGCCACCGCACGGCGATCATCGGGGGAGTCCCCGCACCCACAACAAATTGTGAGTGGACAGCAGGACCTGACGTGCACCCTCCCGCTGATGCCTCTTCCCTCTGTTATGACTCTGTGTCACTGTCTCCTAAAGAACACGCTTCCTGTGACCCCCGGTTACTGGGCGCCGCTGCTGGAAGCCATGGCTCTTTATTCTGGCGACGAGCTTTCCAAACGACCACTTCCTCGTGCTTGAGACTGGGTGGCCGTCCTGAGAGCCGCCCTGCAGTCGGAGCCAGGTGCGGGCGAGCAGGCAGAGGTGGCGAACCCTTTGTTGTCACTTGGAACGCCTGGCTTGCTTTCTGCTTGCTTTTGGCCCCTTGAAAGAGGGGCATGTCGCATGAGGGAGTCACTCGGAAAGTCTGAAGACCAGCAGAGAGGAGTCACATGCAGGGGTTGGCCTGCCGCTGGCTGATCACACCGCGGAAGTGAAGAGACACAGGTTACTGGGTGGGCGGGAGGACTGGGTGGCTCCCACGTCTGAGTCCCTGCTGCCCCCCACCCCCCACGTCTGAAGCCGCGTGGCCCCGCGGAGGCTCTGTGCAGGTGAGGGGAGCCGCCCCCAGAGCTCTGGAGGTGAGGCTGGGGCCGGGGACATCCTCCCATACCCGGTGCCCCGGTGCCTCTCCTGGGCGAGTCCGGGGGGATTCGGGCAAAACAAGCGAGTGGCAGGTGCCACCGCAAAACTGGCAAGGTGGGTCCTGGCGATTCTCCAGGGAGGGCGAAGCAGGGCATGTAAGAAGGACGTACAGTTTAGTTCTAGATGGAGAAACACTCAGCTCTAAGAAACAGGTTTCCTTACAGTCTGGGCCTGATTCAGATAAGTTACCAGGCTGTTAAAAGGTGTGTGTGTCAGCCACCGTGGCTCAAACATTCAACCTGTGCACTCAGTTATATTTTAAAATAAAGTAGTATTTCCCATCGCTATTGTATTTGGGTTCTAAGAAACGAGGCCTTTAAAATCCCTACTGAATACTAAGCTTAGCTAAAAGTTCCCTTTCCTGGCCACCATCACCCGTGTCACCAGGCGGTTGGTTTATTTTTGTTTCGGATGGAGCATCAACACGATCGTCTGGCGTTCAGTGTCACCGGCGCGCAAAGCGCACTTCCCAGAGCTCTCGCTACAGAGTCCTGGCAGCCGTGCGTCCCCCACCCTGTCCGGTCTACACAGGGGAGGGTCCCGCACAGAGCGCCAGCTCATGAGACGTACCAAAGGCAATGAAGCAATTATGCAACCCTGAGTTATAAGTCAGCTTAAACAATCTGACAAAAATGCCTGCGAGACTACCCGCTTTCAAGAGATAGTGAGAAAATCACATGGAGGGACATAACGACGAGTTGATACAAAAATCAATCAGCCAAACGGAAGTTCCTCAGCCTGAGACAGGTGTGCGCCCACGAACGTGGGAACCTGAGGCCAGAAACTCTTCTCTGTGAGCTCAGAGGCCATGCCTAGGGCTGCAGGAAATCTCAGGCCTCAGAGCTGTTCTCTGGGGTCAACCGCCCTTCGTGAGGGGCTAGACCACTGTGTTTCCTGAGCTCCTGAGTTTGAGAAAAGCCCACGAGCCGGGTTTTCCAGTCCGCTTTTGCACACGCACCCGCACTTCTAGAGGAGCAAGACCAGCGGCCCCCCGTTAAATGAAGATCGTGCCACCCTAGGAATTAGGCCTGTGACCCACTTGGCCTCTGTTCTGATTTGCCACCACCCCACTCGGGGCCCTCTGAGAGGAGCGGTGGAGCCCACCCCCTCGTGTGCCTACGCTCCGTGCGCACTCCTGCGCTGGGGACGGGCCGCCCCTTCTCCCAGGCTCTAACATCTGCACCCCCCGTCACAGTCGGCGGTCGGCTGAGACGATGAGGGACAGGGCGTCACCCGCCTGGAACCAGAAAGGCCTCTGAGCCACGGGGCCTGCCCCTGCCTGCCGCGGGGGCTCCTACGGACCGACCTCCAGCGCTCTGTCATTTTCGTGGGCACTGCTGGCAACCTCCTTGAGGTAAAAGACGTTTAACTTTTAAAGCTGCCGATGGTTCTTTTGAGAAGGCTGAGTAGGTTCGCACCTTCACCACCTCCCCACTCCTGGGATCTCTAAGCAACTCACAGGAGAATGAAGAGCATCCCCGATAACACGGAACGGGGTGTGGAGGTCACTAGCAGAGGCCAGCCTTTGACACGTATCCTCAAAGGGGAGATGGAGGTGGCCATGGCCCTGAGGGGTCTGTGGGCTCCAGAGGGCAGGCGGGGCACGGGAGTGATCTGCCTGCACATCTCACTGACCACGTCCTGCGCGCCCAGCTGGACCGTGTAGGGGTTGGCAGAAGACTCGAGCACCCATCAACCCGGCAGCGCCTCCCACGTGAGTCCCGGGTCCCAGAGAACATGCAGGAAAACGCTTTCTTGGAGAGGCCGCGAAGCTCGGCAGGTCTCGAAATGGTTTAGAGAAGAAAACGGCTTCTCGAAACCAGCTCCAGGTTGGCTGCCGCTGCAGAAAGCAGCACGGAGGCCGATCGCACCTCCACCTTCTTCCCCTGGCCCGGTCCCTCCCGCCTTCCTGCCCCAACCCTCCCTTCCGGATCAACTAGTGAGGACCTCCTTGCCCGAGCGTCCGGGTCCCTGTGGAGAGACGACCTTGGGTCACAGCTGCTGCCCTGTTCCTGCTGCACACTGGCCCCTCAGCCCCTGGGCCACTGACAGTGCATCTTTGGATGTCCCCGTTCTCCACTCGGATACCACACTCAGACTGGAACACACGCAGGGACGTCTGAGCAGGCCCCGATGGCGGAGCAAGGGGCTTCAGCCCTAGAAAGAACACCAAGGCCACGTCTGTTGGCTTTTGTACTCAGGGTGTAGGGGCTACTGTTTCAACTCGGGCCCCACAGGGGACAGTGTGGCTTTACCGGACGTTCAAACATCCTTCCCAGCATCTCTTGGAGCACCTGTCTGATAGCACGTCACCTAACTTCTCAGGTGGCTGCAGGGCACCCGATGGGGCAGGTGCCACGGCAGAGCACCCTTGCGGCCACCGCCTAAGGCCCCGTGTGCAGAGGAAAGCCCCAGAGCGCAGCAACAATCAGAACAATTTGACATCAGGCCAAGTCCTCCACACAAGTAGAATTAGTGCTAAGAGGTTAAAGGTTATTCAAGGTCATATGGATACGACAGAGGTCGGGAACATTGAGAGAACGGTATTAATATTATTGCGTAATATTAATATTAGTAGCAAGTACAGCAGCATGCAGGTGGGCAACGGTAATGAGAAGAGAAGGCCAGGGAGGCAGAGTGGAGACTCACATCTGGGTGGGGGATGGCGTACTGTCCCTGGATCGTGTAGGCCTAGAAAGAGAGAGACACGGTCAGCTCGTGAAGCGGCGGCCGCGCTTGTGCCCGCCGGCGGCCCTCCCCGGGGGACACGGGCTTTCTCAGGGGTGGGGCTTTGTGGGAACGGGCCCGAGGCCCTCTGGAGAGAGCGTGCCCTCACAGAGCGCATCCCCCCTTCCGCCGGCAGCTTAGGACAAAAGGCGAGTCCTTCAGGGCGCCGGGAGGTGCAGACTGGGGGTGTCGCGGGGCCAAGCCTCACCGGCGCTACAGCGGGACACGTGGGCCAGGCGAGCCGCGCCCCACCTCCTGGAGAGCCGCAGGAGTGCAGACTGGCCGGGCCGGCAGGGAGGGCGGGAAGGGGCGCAGCTGGGAAGGCTCCCCACTCCCCCGGAGGGGGTTCTTAATAGAAACCCCCCCGCAAGTGATCTGACCGTTACAGATTCATTATTAGCCTTTGGCAATTTTTATCAGCTTTCAGAGTGAACACTTTTGCAAAGTACTTGTCCCAAGAAAACCAAACCAAAGGACCTTTAAAAGGTGACTCAAAACCAATTTTGCAAAAGCAGATTAAGTAAGAAACGTGCCCGAATCAGTCACAAGATGGATGGTCTTGACCTGCAGCCTCAGCGGGCCGAACAGTTGTTCTCCGGGGCCAGCGTGGTCCCTGAGGCTTCACCTTCAAGACGGTGACTCAGAGTGGCCACAGCGGGTGTGGGCCTGGCGCCTCTCCCCCCTGCCCGCCCCCACCCACCCCAATAGTCCACCGGCTGAGACGCTCCCAGAAACTCACGGCCAAAAACAAACGATCCACAAGGTGTCAAGGGAGAGCAAAGACCAAAGACTCGCTGTCAGGCCTCATGTGCTGTCATGTGGGACGTGCCACACCAGCTCTGGGCAGCCACGTTCGAGGCCCCGGGCATGGGTGGCACAGGTGGGGAGGGACGTGCCTTCCGGCACCTGGCCACGTGGGGTCCCCGTGCCACATCCCAAGCGGGCACGCGATGCCCACCTGTGTCTGCACACGTGCACCGAGAGGGAGAACACAGGCCAGTCCGAGCGTCCCTTCTGTGGACTTTGCACCGAGGGTGGCGTCTGACGGTTTTCCTCATAAACAACCCAAGCGGGGAGGTAAAGGCCACCAGGCACTGGGCGGGGCCCACTGGAGGCGGGGGCCATCCAGGCGTCCCACGGGGAAGTAAAGGAATCTTATCAGACGCTGCAAGTGTCCGAGGGGAAGGCAGTGGGGCCGCCCTTTCCCCTCTGGACTTCTGTGCACAAGCTCCGTGGCTTGTCTTTAGGTTTCATGGAGGTGCCAGCAGGCACACGCTCCAGTGCGTCACCACGCGTCACAGGCCTGGGACGCACACCGTCCCACGGCCACGGTCGCCCCAGTGGAACTGCACACACCTCCGGACAGGGCAGTTCTTTATCCCACACGTTTTTACTCACTTAGGTGGTCGCACTCTTGGTTTTATTTGAACTGTGGGAGCAGTTTACCATGGATAGAGGGAAGGTACAGCTGGGAAGACAGACAAAGGTTCTCCGGAGGAAACCTTCATCATCTGCGACCTGCTTGAAACACTGGGCTGGCTGGGTTGGGGCGCCTGGTGGCTCAGTCAGTTAAGTGTCTGACTTCGGCTCAGGTCGTGATCTCACAGTTTGTGAGCTTGAGCCCTGCATTGGGGTCCCTGCTGTCAGCACGGAGCCGAAGTCAGATCCTCTGTCTCCCTCTCCCTCTCCCTCTGGCCCTCCCCCGCTTGCTCTCTCTCAAAAATACAGAAACTTTAAAAACATTTTTTGAAATGCAGGCTGGTGCTCCCTGGTGGGGTACCTGCTGGCCCTCGGGTACCAGTGCTCGGTGAGAGCCAGTGCAGGTGGGAGATCCACAGTGAGGGGTGTCTCCAGAGAGGAGTCAGGCCTAGGTCCTGCGGCAGGTGGGGTCTGGGTTCTGAAGGGCCCCCTTGCTGCTAAATCTCATTCACACCCCATTTCTGTTTGTGCTGTGGCTCATCGGTCTCCACACAACCACGAAGAGCCACTGGCCAGACCTGTCTCAGGGGGCACAGGTGCCTGTAGCCTGGGACAGCCTCGGGACAAGCGCCCACGATGCTGGTAACCTCGCTGCCCTGAGAGATGACCGGGACGGCCTTCCTTGGCTGGGGCTACGCTGGCCTTGGCCCACACGGCTTCCCCGGCTCTCGTGGGTGTTACTGTGCTTCCCTTTTGAAGACAGACCGCGCTTTACCACATGGTGGCATCATGGGTCTGTTCACATGTCAGGGTCAAGGCCACACATGTATCTAACCTGCTAGCTTACTAGGACTTCAGGGGAAAGGACATCGTGTTCTGAACAAGGCCCCCTGTGTCTGTGTGCCCCCGTGACTACCTCTGGCCTTGCTTTCTGACCTGTAAAATGGGGGCGTGCCCAGGTCCCGGGGCTGCAGTGGGAGGGTGCAGGGACGTGAAGGATCCAGACAAAGGGCAGGGCCACTGGGTGACTTGAGGGCTGTGGTAACTGGGAGACGGGCCCGCAGTGGCTGCGTGCAGAAGCCAGGCACAGTGGACAGTGGCCTTCCCTGAACCACACAGCCCTGTGGGAGCCACTGGGTCCCTCCCGGTGGGAAGCAGCCCACATGCTGCTCTTGGAAACACCTAACGTGGGAGTCAATCTGGAGGATCTGATAAGATTCCTTTAAAATGTGGAGAAAATTTTCATTTGCCCCTTTGTTAACGATAAAGTCATGGCCATTCTCCCCTGACCTGGGTTGCCTCTGGGAATGCTCAGTCTTCACTCTCCCTTGAACAAAGACACACGTCACCGCCAACTGGACGCAGAGCTCCTCCAGGCACCCTGGCCGGGCACCTCCCAAGGTCCTCTACCTATTGTTGTGACCCCGAGGTGGGTGGCACAGGTGCCCGGTGGCGGGAGGCGGGCACAGCCCCTCTCCTCAGCTCTCTCTGGGCCCTGCTGATGAGCTGCTGGCCTCAGATGCTAATCTCTGCAGCTGCTGGCCTCCCGGGCCCCTTGCCGAAGGGGGAGGAAGGAGGTCGGCGGCTCCTGCCCCAGCAACAGGTGTGCAGAGCAGGTGTCCCGGCCTGGCCGGTGCGGGGCAGGGCGGAGTGCGAGGGCCATCGCTGTGACCCGGAAGTCACCTTTCCCTTCCCCTGCGTGCTCCTAGAGACTCCTCTGTGGGGAGTTGGGGATGTGCATTTTGGGGGAGACGGGACCCTGTTCCCACAGCTCCAGTTGTCTCAACCTCGAGCCACAGGGTCACTGTAACGCTTCTGGCCCTTCTGCCAAGCCCCTTAGACACTCGACGAAGTAGATTTGGGCCAATGTTGCCTAGGCAGGACCAGGGTCCTTCTGTGCCGGGCCAGGGAGAAGACGCTTCCGGGGTCCAGGCTCTGCGGGACGTCTGCCTTGGCCTTTTCTGTCTGCCCCACACTGCCCAGCTCGCCCCGTGCCCGGCGGCAGGCCGGGAGAGCTCTGCGCCCAGCGTGGGTGGGGTGGGAGACGTGCACGTGAGAAGGGAGAAAACCTGAGTGCACTAACGGGCAGCGGCGGGGGCTGCAGTAAAAGGCTGAGGTTGGCAGTGGAGGCCGCGAGCGGGTCGGCTCTTACCTGACCACCTGCAAAAATGACAGGGGTGGAGGCGGGCTTTGGGCGGTAGGGAATGGTGGCACCTTTCGGTGGGGACTAGGAAAAGGGACAGGAGAGGGAGAGAGAGCATTAGAGCAGCTTCGCGTCAGGATCTGATCGCGGGGAGGCCTCCTTCCCGAGCCCACCCCGCTGCACCGCCCACCCTCCCCGGCAGTGCCAGAGGGTAGGGGATACCCCGCGGCGGGAGGGCTGCCTGATGGGGACCCTCCGGAGGGCCCCCTCTTCCACATAACTACTGCCCTAAATACACCCCAGCACGGGCGCCATCCGCCCGCAGGGTGTGGTGGGCTCCACGGCGGTGTGGGATGCTACTCCCTGAGAAGTAAGAATGGAAACCAAGCCCCAGTCTGCACTGGGGGCCCCCACAGCCTGCACAGATGGCCAGGTGGCTGCCTGCGGGCCACTTGTGTCAGCCTGGGTGCTGTCCTCTGGGAAAATCTGTCCCTCTCTCTCATGCTCAGGATGAAGCTGGCCTTTCTGGGCAGCTCCACCATGGGGGGGGTCCTGCTCAGAGCCCCAAAGGCTTTGCTTGGCCAGGGTCATGATGCTCAGTAGGCATCCATCACGGGACAGTCAGAAACATCCAATTTCACTATTAACAAAAGGGAGCAACTTTAAAAAAAAAAAACCTAGAGTTCAAATGAAATATGTTACAGTCTTGATGAGCTTTGCTAGAATTTCCTTTGATTATTCTGTGTCCAAAAGTACAGGCTTTTTACCTTGGGGTGGATGACATTCTTAAGTACCGGAAGTCTGCCAGATTCTGATAAATTCAGCCCAACTCCTTGGTCAGAGGCAACCAAGGTCCACCCTTGTCTGGCCAGGTGGCCGTCTTCCCTGGGAGCAGAGGCCACAGGGCCCAGCTCAGGTCAGCAACACCGCTTGCCAGAGGCAGAGGGTGGGGGCCAGGGCAGTGTCCCTGCTGGGAGTTCTCGAGACCAGGGCCCACTCAGGCCCAGCCCACACCCTGGGCTACCGGGTGTGACCTCACAGTGCCCCGACCTGAGACACAAAGTCATGTGGGCACAGGCTTAGTAGAGGGGATGACAGCTTCAACTCTGTAGTCCAAGCCATGCTGTGTGACCGTGGGCACACTGTGTGACCTTGAGCACAAGGTTTGACCTTGACATGATGCTCTGTACCCTTGGCCACTCTGTATGACCTTGGGAAATCTGTATGGCCTTGGCCGAGCTGTGTGACCTTGGGAACACTGCAGCCTCGCTGTAAATAAAGCAGGAAGGGCTGCTGTGGGGCCTGCGAACTGACTCATGTCTGGGGTGATGATGGGCTCCTGGGGTCGTCCAGTCTTCAGTGTTTCTGCAGGTATGACCGAACGCCTCCAGAAACGTCTCTGTGCAGCTGGGATTCACTGCAGCCTCAGGTAAGACTCGCTTCATCGCGGCAGAACCGTGATTAAATGGAGCTCGAGGGAGTGGCGTTCTCACGGTGCCAGCAGAGACCTCTGTCTGGCCGCGCCCTGTCCCTGAGCTGGGCACCCCACCGACGGCAGCGCCCACCATCCCAACACTGTGAGTTTGTGGTTCCCGTGCATGCCGATGTCCTCGGATAGGACAGAGGGCTTCTGAGCACAGCCTCGGGGCTCCCCCGGGGTGCGGCAGGCACTGACGGGTGGGCTTTGCGGCGACCCCTGTGCTTTCCACGGGGCCCCGCTGACTCACCCGCACCAGAGGGCAGGCCTCTCAGTGGCCACTTGAAGGGTGCGGGGCCCTCCGAGCAGAGTCTGAAAGTCCGCTAACCTTTGCTCTGTTCATCCAGCTCATTTTCACTTAAAAATGGGCCCAACTTCCCTAAGCACGGCGGTTCCCCCGACCCCTGAGAGTTCCGGGCCAGTAAGGGCGAGGCCCCACCTCAGCCCGTTTGTGGGTCACGTTTGCCACGTGCGCTTCCCGGTCGAGTCTCACGTCGGCCTCCCCGCCCGCGGGAAGACCGGGCGGTTCTAACCACAGCCCTGGGGTGCCAGCACCCGCAGCCAACGGGGTCTAGCCTGCTTCTGTGGGGCCGCACCTGACCGCGAACACGGTGTGGGCCATGCCACCTGGGAGGAGTCCTGGGGAGGCCGAGAGTTTTAGTCCAACCCTTGTTATTGAACGTGGGAGGCCATGTCCCTCCCGGAGCCGTTTGTGTGGCTCAGCACTCTGACTCAGCACTCTGACGGACTCAGCACTCTGACGGGCCACCGCAGCTCAAGACGCGCGTGCTTCCTCGCCGCCTTGGGCATCCGCCGGTGCAGGCAGCACCCGGCCCGCTCCGTCTGTCCACACGGCGCCTCCCGGGTCCCAGCAGCAGGGGATGGAAGGGAACCCAGAACGGCACTGACTGTCACCATGGCCAGTGGCTGGGGACCATCAGGACACCAATATTTAGAAAAATATTTTCGACTTCACAAAATATTGTACTTCAGGAAAATAGAAACTATGCAAATTTTTTAGAGACTTGGGGGTGGATCTGAACTCCGAGCCGAGGACAAGAGGGGCGAGGGCACAGAGGCTGGGAGTCCACTGCTGTGGGCGCCTGGTGTTCGCCCTCCCTCATGGCCCTCGAGCCCACAACGCCTGTCGGGGACTGTCGCGTGACGCAGAGACACTTCACTTTAGCTTCGAGACCAGCAACTGCTGGCGGCCTCAGTGAGCCCTGCTGCATTTGGGGCAGAGGCTGACATTGAAATCTCAGGGGTTTCTCCCCCAAATTTCGGGAGGATTTTGTCTCGCTCAGCTGTCTTCTTTGCTTCTCCTTTGGTTTTAACCATTTTGTGTACTTCCTGTCTGTCTCTTACAACCGGGCGTTTCAGCGTGCTTTTCCTCCTCTGTGCCTTGGTGGGACCCTGACGCCTGCGGGTGTGGTGAGCACGGGCCTCCCCCTCGTCCGTGGGCCGTGCTTACGGCCGCCCCTGTACTGGATGCCCCTCACGCCACAGACCGACGACCGGTGATGCGAGCGTCTCCTCACACGTCCCTTTCCCCGGCTCCCCAGCCACGAGGAGGGACATGCCAAAGGGGGCGGGCGGCGGGCGGCCGGCAGCTGTCCCTCCCCCGGCGCCCGCACCCCCGGCACGGCTCTCGCTCCGGTCACGCTCCCGACCCCCGGCCCCCGTACGGCCCCAGCCACGTGCCGCAGCCGACACGAAGAAGCCACAGCCGTTGTGGCTCGCGGGGCAGGCTGGCGGTGGTCCCTGGATGCCCGGACTGTACCTCCAGCATGACCACACAGATCTGCTTGACGCACTGGATGATGGCGTCGGGGGTCCCCGAGATGGTCACTGCCCGCTCCGTGGAGTTGGGCAGCATGTCCCCGGCCACCTGGACCTGGGCACCTGTGGACTGCAGAAATGAGACATTGGAGGGGACACAGCCTGAGCCAGGGCAGGGCTCCTGGGAGCTCGAGAGGGCGTGCTGAGGGTGCGGTGCACGGACGCCCCCCCCCCCCAACGGTGCCCCTTCACGCCCGCCTGGCACCCCAGCCCTCTGCCCGTTCCCTGGGGGCCCATGGGGCGGGGCCGGTCGCCTTCAGCCCACCACTGCCCAGCGTGGCCTGGCACGGGGACAGCGACGCTGGACAAGAGGCATTTTAACCTGCAAGTGGCATTTGTAGAGACGGAGACAGAAATGGAGTCCCTTTTTTCAAATACATGGAATTTTATCTCCCCTGTGGAGTTTCAGGTCACAGAGAGTGACGGACACTAGGAAAGCCTAAACTCTTTAGCTGTCTCTCCTTGACAGAATCACGACAGGGTGGCCACCCTCCTTAAGGGAGACGGAAGGAGTTAGGCTTTCTCTGAACGCGGCAACATGTGAGCATAAAGTCCACCCCTCGCACCAGCTCCCTCCCTGCTGGGACAGCTCAGGCCGGCCGGTCCCTGGACGCACCTGCCTGGGGGCAGAGACCACGGCCTCTGTGGCCTAGAGCCGCATGACCGGGTGGCAGGAGGGCCCTGCCTGTCCCCGGTTGGGGTGCACAGCCCCCCTCACAGGCGCCCAGCGCCTCTGCACGACACCTCTGTGCACGTTCTAGGGGGTCCCACGTCCCACCCTCTGCTCTCTGCATGGCCCTCCCCTACCGTAAGCTCCATGCTGGCAGGGTTCGCAGTGCTGGGCCTCCAGGGGAAGGGGGGCGGGCTCTACCCTCCCAGCAGCGGGCACCAGCAGCCGGAGAAGGTTCTGTTACCTCCCTGATCTCCTTGATCTTGGAGCCGCCTTTGCCGATCAGGGACCCACACTGGCTGGCGGGGACCACCAGCCTCAGCGTCACCGGGGGCTTGCTGGTGGCAGGGCTGTTGCTCATAGAGTTAATGATATCCTGGGGAGGGAGAAAGACACGTGTGGGCCTACACAGCATGCCGCATACACGCCAGTGAGCGCAAAGGCCAGGCTCGGTGAGAAAGCACCCGAATATGCTCCAGAGGCTGGCGGGGCAGGGTTCCTGCCCCCAGGGGCACAGGGGCAGCGGGGGCAGCGAGAGGACGAGTGTGGGGACTCAAGTGTCCCCAGATGGAGGCGCCTGGCACACACACCGTGGCAAACGGCTGAGCGTCCAGAGGAAGGACACAGTGGACGGACTGGTGGATTGCAGAGGCTTGAAGGCCAGTCAGGCTCGGGAGGACAAGCAAGGAGAGGACAGCCGGATCTGCAGAAGGGGACCCACACGTGCCAATCACTCGCAGACACGCAGGTCGTGGCTGCCGTGGTGCTGCCGTGGACAGGGCGAGACGCAGATCCCGATGGCACCCGGACTCGGGCCCCGCTTTGTCCTCAAGGCTGGGCAGGGCACGAAGGGCCTTGGACAGGCAGGGAGGCGCGTTTTGGACAGAAAAACTTAACTCCCTGGCTTGACCACCTTCTGAATAAAAATACCGAATGCATCTCTGAATAACTTTTGGCAAGTTGAACAATATTGGAAACACATGAAAACCTTGATTTAACTCACTGACAGGGCGCATAGACGTGCCACAGACACGCAAGTGTATGCGTGTTTATACGCGTCCACGGGAGAGTCCACGGGTCCCCCCGTGGCCAAGCGCACGTGCCAGGGCAGCAGCCGCGGGGCATGGCTGGGGCTCTCGCTCGGGGCCGGGCTCACGGACACGGAGCGTGACGGCTGGCCTGTCACCGGGTGGCCTGCGGCCACGGGAGCCCCCGGGCGGTGAGGAGGTGACGGGGCGAAGGGTTGTGCCTTGCCCCCTGCCGCGGGGTCTCTGGGGACACATCTCACCTCCTCAAACTTGTAGGCGATCATGGCAAAGGCCTTGAAGATGGCGTCGGTGGGGCCTGTGATGGTCACAATTCTTTCCGGGCAGTTTCCCTCAGAGATGTTGATCCTCGCGCCGCTCTGGAAGGAGGTGAGCACAGCCCGGATGGGGTTAGAGCCACGGGTGGAACCTGGCTGGGGCTTCCAGGCCTTCTGACAGCCATGTGCAAACCTCCACACTAAACGGTGAGGCCGTCCGGGGCCATCCTTCAGAGCAGGGTCGGCCACCGTGCCCCCTGCCGCCCCTGGACACAGAAGCCCTGACGCGGGGGCACACGTGGTGGAGGGAAGGGGCCTCTGAGCCGCCAGGGGTGGCCTGGCCGGGGCTCCCGCAGGACAGGACCGCTGGCCTCGCTCCTCCCCCCTGCCCGCAGATGGGACGCCGCCGAGTGCCAGCCAGCTCACCTCTTCACGCATCTTTTTCACTGTCTCTCCTTTCTGGAATAAAGATTCAGAAAACAGTCAAGGCGTCGCTCCGAGGTTCCACCATGGGCGAGAGGCTCTGGCGTGGGAGTACGCAGGGCGCGGATGCCCGCCTTGTGCACCAGCGAGCAGCAGCCCTCACGGTGGGGCTAGAGCCTGACGCTGTGGCTCCCTGAGCCCCCGCCACAGCCCTGCGAGGGGCCCTTCGGGGAGGGGGGCCGGGGCGCCGGCTGGGCTCCTGCCCAGCTGTCTTCACAGCCCTCATCTTCGTCACAGGCAAAGCAGGGCCAGGCCAGGGCAGGTGCCCCGAGGCTCTCGTGGAAAGACCTGGACCTGGACGCCAGGGGGCCTGGAGACGGTCACAGGCCGACCACGGGAGGCGGTGCCTCACCCCAGCCTCTCCCACATGCTTGAGGCTTCCAAATCCACTCTTGCTTTCCCCGAGGCTCGTGTCTTTTATTTTGGAAGGGAGATTCCAGAGACACCACCACCCACTGGCCAGAGGGGAGACTGCTCTGGAGAATGCCAGTGAATCGTGCTCACTGGGCCCTCACGCCCGGGAAGAAGGACAGGCCGCAGGGCAGCGGGGCGGGCTGCTATGGTGACTGGCTGGGGCCTGGCCAGGACAGGGCCCGGGGACATCGCCTGCTGGGCTTTCAGAGAATCGTACGGGAGGCCCTGGACCGGCCTCGCGGGGACTCAGGATTCCGCTGGAATCCTCAGGGCGGGGCACACACCACCACGTGGCACGTCGCCCAGCACAGGCCCGGGGCCCTGGCACCTCCTCTCAGGGACCGCAGCACAGGCAGAGCTCGCTCAGTAGTTACCTTCCCGATGATGCTTCCAACTTCCTACGGGAAAAGAATCACACAAAGTTGATGTCATAGAGCAGCCGGGGGAAAGGCCCGTGACGGACACCGAGACCCGTCTGTGTTGGAGCGAGGACAGGGTGTCAGGACTGTCAGGAAGGAGCGCAGTCGGGCCGCCTGTGTGAGGCCCTGGGTCTGGGGGCTCCCGGGTGCCCGTCTGACCTTGGTTAGACTCAGGCCTTGCCTCTGACAGACACATGGACAAGCAGAAGCCAGCGGCCGGCTCCATACAATTAAGTCAGGAGGCATTTCTATGCTCTTAGGGCCTTAAGAAACCAGGAAAGAAACAGATAAAACACAAAATCTTCCCCAATTTTGTGATGTAAAGATAATTAAGCACTGCTACTTGCCTTTTCACGTTTTAAAAAAGGATGAGTACTCTATGTGACCCGACCCGGGCTTCTAACACCACCCCCCACTCATAAGAGTCAGGGTTCCCTGGAGAAACGGCTGGTTCCAGGACTGAGGCAGGCAAAGTGCGAGGGAGTCAGGAGGATACAGGGGCCAGCTTGGAGAGGCTCCCAGTGACCGAGTCAGGGTCAATACGGGCATCGACATGAGTAATGACACAATGGGAATAATCTGAATAAAGCAGCAAACTGAGTCCACGGAGACAGGAATGAATGAGCGGATGAATGAATGTGCTGGAGTCTGACAACAGTGGGGGCCCGCTGTGGGGAAGGACCAAAGGACCAGTGTCAGGCCCCTGATGCGAGAGCTCCTGTGACTCCGCTGCCAATGGTGAGGAAACATCAGGAAAGCCTCCTTGAGGAAGGATGGAAGGAGATGCCCCCAGGCTGAAGATGAGGCATGTCCGGGATGTGGAGGCCTGAATACCCTGACCCCCCACGCGTCCTATCGTGAAGGGCAGGGCCGGGGCGACGGGTGGCCCGAACGGGGCCCGAGGTCGGGTGGCTGGGATGCATCAGTGTTGGCATCCTGACGTGGATGGGACACTATGCCCTTGTTTGTAGGGAACGCACACTCAGGTGTCCAGTGACAGGACATCAGGTCACAAGTACCCTCAAGGGTCTCCAGGAGAAACATGCTTTGGAGCGGGCTGTCACCGCTTTGTAAACCTGAGGTTGCCCAGGGCACACCCTCCCCTGCCTCCCAGCTGGTGGGACGCAGTGGCCTTGGGCTCTGTACCTTCCCATGCATCAGCAGACGGATTGTCAGGGTCACGTTCAGGCCGCCTTCTGAGACCTTCGACTCCATCTTTCTCCCAAAATGCGGCTGGGGGTAGTGGCTCAAGGTGCCGAGGGCGCCGTGAGGAAGGACAGATGGGGCCCAGATGGTGTCACCTGGAAAGAGAAGGCACGGCTGCTGCCGAGAACACCGTCAGTGGCCACCACAGGTCGGGGTGTCCTGGCCTACAAGGGCCTTTGGTCTCTGGAGGGGCGAGGGGGTACGGGTGGGTGGTGGGACAGGTCGAGGGAGGGTGCCGCCCTCACTCCTGCTCTGGTGACACACCAATGTTCACGGGGGGCAAAGGCTCCGGGAGGGCGGCCCAGTCAGCCAGAAGGTGCGGTCCTGGGACCCACCCTGCCTGACCTGCTGGGGCTTGGGGCACATGGCGGTGGGGGACACAGGTTGGTGGGGAAACCTGGCAGGGACTGACCCAGGCCCCGCCGCTGACTCATGTGTGACCCCGGCAGGTCACGCAAGCCCTCTGGCCTCAGCTTCCGCCTCTGCACCGAGGGAAACAGGAACAGCCCTCTCCCCTGGAGAGGAAAAGGGGTCAAGTGAGCCCTGGGATCCTCGCGTGGGTCTGCAGTGTCCGTTCTGTTCTGCTATTATGTTAGTTCTGTGCAAACCCCATCACATCCGTGCCAGAAGCCCCGCCCTCTGGCTGTGACCCCCTAGCCCTTAAAAAGCCAGGACATTACAGGTATTGGTGTTTCCCGTGTGCTTAGAGTCAAGGTTCCTTGGTAATCCCCGTCTCTAAAGTGGATCTAGTGTCTATTAACTAAGCTACTGAATGGCTGATGCTCTGGCATTATATTATTACAAAGTCTTTCCAGAAGATGCTTTAGGTATCACTATTCTACATCTAATTTCTGCAGACAATGGGTCCAGCGCTTCATCCCCCCGATATAATTAAGGCTTCACTTTATGATTTACAGGCACTCATGATGACAGTAGGCCTGCAGGGCCCGTGGGAAGAGTGACCAGACTGTCCTGCCGTAGCCCTTCTCAGGGAGGGCCCAGGTTCTCCTCCAGGCTGGACCATAGCATACCGGGTGGTCTCAGAGACGGGCGCCAGTGAGGATGAGAAATGTGGGTCAGGCGGGCCAGGAGAGGGGCACAGCCAGGGGCGGGGGCAGGACTGGGAAGGGTCTCAGGACAGACGGAGAGGCCTGCAGAACCGGAACCAGGCCGGGCGCTCACCGGACCTGATGCTCTGCAGGCAGCAGGGGTCCTAGAGGTGGGCCATTTGGGTGGCCTTCCTGGGGGGGGCATCAGTCAGGGCAGCACACGGAAGCCGGAGAGCCGCCTGCCTGCCTGCACACAGGGGGGTCTCGGGGTGCAGGCTGTGGGGATGTCACAGGGTGTGGGGAAGTCGCCGGGCACTGGGGTCCCACAGGTGTCAGGGAGGAGCGAGAATGAGGGGAGGGCAGGACAGGACACGGGGCACGAGCAGCCCCCATAGGAGGGGGCAGGGCCCTAGTGTCTGGCATGAGGATGCCACCTGGAGGACAGAGGGAAAGAGGCCTGGCAGGGGGAGGTTCTGGATGACCTGGGGCCCAGGGGCTCCCAAGAGGGGCACCGGGAAGACCCCGCAGAATAGAGAGTGTCCCACATACACCTGCCCGAGTGCCCACCCGGGAGTAGGCGGGGCTGGCTGGGCCGTGAAGGACGAGGCCGGGGGACTCCGGGTGAACTCGGCCAGCACTCCCCACATACAGCCCCACGCTAGGTCTGAGGCCCTCAGGAACAGAAGTCCTGCGTGTGCCGCCCACCCGGGCGTCTGGACACCAGCCCTCCGATGTAAGCCATGAGGACGTGAGGCTCTGTCCAATTACAGGAGAGACCACAAGTTAAAAAAGCAAGACTTCCCTTTAACCTTCTAGGTTTTGGGGGGTACAAAAATATTTTTTTCCTCATCAAAACATTTCTGCTGAAAAATATGCTGCAAGGAAAATACAAAAATAAAGCACAGAAACCGCACATTCTCACTCTCTGGGTGATGCGTGCAATCGATGTGTCCATACGACAGCCACTGACACATTTCCACACTCACAAATAGTGTGCTATTCTACCCGTGCAGATGTATCCACAGGTAACTTCAACAACTCTAACCATCAGTCCTAATTATGGATGATAAAACGATGCTTTTGAGCAACACGGATTCTGACACGAAGGCGTAGGGCGTAGCGAAGACAGGTTTTAAGAAGTCTATCTCCACCGTCCAACGTGGAAGCCACTACTGCTTGTGGCTATTCACCCCTGAAACAAGAAGCCCACGAGTCACGCGCTACGTGTTGAAGAGACGGCCCCGCGTGGCTGGTGGCTGCGCACGGGAGAGCACGGCAGAGGACGCTAGCGCCAGGGCACAGCTCTGTTGGACGGCGCGGCGCGTGTGGGCGCGTTGGCAGGTCTGGCTGGCAGAGGGCGCCTCGGAGGAAAGAGCCCAGGCAGGAGAGGAGACAACCCGGCTCAGATGATCCCAGGGGCACCGAAAACACACGGCGCCCCTCCTGCACAGCCTCCCTGCAGCGAGCTGAGGCACCAGCACCAACCGGGCAGATCGTGTGCTGGCCAGGCGGGGATGCACGGCCTCCTTTGTAATTAGAAACATCTCCCGCGTCGGGGGGACAGCGGGGCCCCACGGCCTCCATTACGCAAATGTTTCCAGCCCTCGGTGGAGAAAGTGGGTCAGCGAGGGCCAGCGGGCCTTCAGGCTCCAGGCTGTCGACTGCCATCAGTCACACAGGCCAGTGAGCTGCTGCAGAGGCCAGTGCCTTCCTCTGTCACGTGGCCGACAGTGAGCAGCAGTGCCCTCTGCAGACTGCTGGGGACGAGGAGCAGCCCCCGGTGGTAGTTAAAGTCAACTGCGACTCAGTGCCCTTGACCCTGAAGAACCCACCCTGTGTCAGCGGCCGAGGGACCTGCGCTGGGGGATCCCCCAGGGTCATGACTTCTGGCAGATGGGGGGCCGTCCTCTGGCCATCCTGCTGGGCCCTTGGACACCAGTTCATCAGGGGCGGCCCCCCAGAGTGCCCGGGCCTACGCCCATCTCAGGGGCCACCCCTGCAGCAGAGTCCAGGGGCAGTACTGGGGGCTGCCCCTGAGTGCACAGCAGCGCTCAGGTCACACTCACCCAAAACCAAATTGACGGGAAATCTGCCAGAAAGAAATCTCTTTGTGTGACTCACTCGTCCCCACACGCGGCGTTCCAGAAGGCAGATCTCTTGTGCCAGCAAGGACCCCACCTTGTGTTCTGTGCATGCTGGGAACTTAGTATATTTGTAATTCACCTAGTGGGAGGGAGAGGAGACACAGGCACGGTCCCCTGCAGGGCCGAGGACGGACCCTCCCCTTCTTTCCCGGCTGAACCGGCCGGAGGAGGCCGGTCGGGTTGCCTGTGCCGACACCGTCCGCAGATGTGCCTTGGCTGAAACAGCCCACGCCTGACCCCCACAGCCAGGCACAGCCGACGTGAGCCACCATGGCACGTCTGACCCAGCCAGCCTTCCCAGTCATCCGTCTGTTTGTCTCTGCGCTCTTGCCTTCCAGCTACAGGCCCAAACCTGGGGGTTCAGTATCTCCCCTCTCCGGCCCTCATCGCATTCATTAGCAGATCCCAACACACGGATGCAGAGTTAATGAATTCATCTTTTCTAGTTTCTTACGGAAAAGCCTGATGGCATCAGTTTAAAACCTTAGTTCTTACCTAATATGGGTGTCTAGTTCTATAAAATTTCTCTCTGCATGTGGCTTTAGCGGCATCCCACCAATTTTGATGTTTGTGCTTTTTTCACTCATTTCAAAATGCTTTTCAAATTTCTTTTTCTTTTTTGATTCATGGGAAATTGTGAAGTATGTTACTGAATTTTCAAGTACTTGGAGATATTCTAGAATATCTTTCTCTTGTTGATCTCTAGTTAAACCTGTTATGGTTAGAAAACACACCTATGACACCTGAGATCCTTCCTGTATACTAAGACCTGCTTATGGACCGACCATGGTCTGTCCTGGTAAACGTGCACTCTTGTGTTGGGGGGAGCGTTCTCGAAGCCCGGGGTAGCACCGCCAGTCCTCCGTGGTCCTGTCCCGTTCTGGGGGCGCTGGGGACGCACCTCCTTCCTGCACCCCAAGCTCTGTCATCAGCATTGCACGGTCTAGCGCCGTTGCCTTCGGTGGATGGACTGACAGACTCCTTTGTCATTGTGAGAGACTTCTTTATGTCCGGCCATGTTCTCAGCTCTGAAATTTTCTTTGTCTGTTATTAGTGTAGTGACCCAGCTTTCTTCTGATTGGTGTAGCATGGCGTATCTCCTTCCATCTTTTATTTTTAACCTATTTGTGTCTTTACATTTAAAGTGAGTTTCTTGCAGGCAGTTGAACCTTGCCTTTTTATCTTATTCGACAATCTCTGCTTTTTAACGAGGGGTGTTTTGACCAATGACAGTGACTGTTGAGGTGGTCGAGTTTGAAGCCATCATTCTACTATTTGTTTTCTATTTTTACCATCTGTTCTCTGTTCCCCCACTTCTTTTTTTTATTAAATTTATTTATTTATTTTGAGAGGGAGAGTGCAAGTGGGGGAGAGGCAGAGAGAGAGAGAATCCCAAGTAGGCTCCACACTGTCAGCACAGAGCCCTGTGCGGGGCTTGAACTCATGAACGGTGAGATCACGACCTAAGCCGAAATCAAGAGTCAGGTGCTTAACTGACTGAGCGACCCAGTCGCCCCTGTTTCCCCATTTCTATTGTTTTTTCCCTCTGCCATCTTTGGAATGAACCGCATACATTTATTTCATGATTCCGCTTTTACCTCCTTTGTTCACTTCTTAGTTACAACTCTCTGTTTTGTTACCTTAGCGGTTGTTTTGGGGCTGACGCTGCTCACGTTTAATTCATCACAGTGCAGTCCGACTGCCACTTAGTGGTGTGTAAAGACCTCACGTGGGTTGGTAACTGTGCCTCTGTCTCCCCTCTTGTCCTCTGCACCATTGCTGTGGCATACTTTGGTTCTCCTAGGTTATAAACCAACATTACAATTTCTCATGTAAACACTCAATTATCTTCTAAAAGAACTTAGAGGCAGATGCCTGGGGGACTCAGTCCGTTAAGCCTCTGATGCTTGATTTCAGCTCAGGTCATGATCTCACGGTTCGTGGGATCGACTTCTGTGTTGGGCTCCGTGCTCGTAACATGGAGCCTGCTTGGGATTCTCCCTCCTCTCAGAATAAAAAACATTAAAAAGAGGGGTTTAGAGGATAAGAAAAGAACAACTTCATACTTACCCATGTGATGCCCATCCCTTGGTGTAGACTCAGATTTCTAGCTGCTCCCATTTTTCTTCTACGTGAAGCATTTCCCTTAATAATTCCTAATAATTTTTGTAGCGCGAGCGTGCTGGTGGTCATGTTGAGTCTGTTTCCGTAGGTGTGGACGGCGTGCGTCACTGTCGCTCAGCGTGAAGGAGTCTCACCCGCCCGGAGCCCCGGGGCCGCAGCGCTCTCTCCGGGCCCGACGCCCTGCCTAGGCTGCTGGCGGGGAGAAGCCCACCGCGCCCTCTTCCTTTCTCCCTCTGTCACATGCCCTCTTCCACAGCACACTCGGGGGCTTCTCGTAACCGCTGGCTTTGAACGGTTCACTCGCCACGTGCCTTCTGGCGGTCTCCGTTGCTCGTTCAAACACACTCCTGGCCCTGCCTCTCCCCGCTTCCAGGGCCCCCAAACGCATGTCTGTTGGCCGCTTGGAGTTGAGCCAAGCTCCCCGATGCTCTGTTCGCTTCCTCCTGCCCTCCGTCTGTGTCTCGCACGGACAGGTTCTACTTCTGTCCGGGAGTTGACTCATCTTCTGCTCTGCAGCTCCCGCTCTGTGGCTAAACCCACCCAGGGCACTTTCCATCTCAGATCCTGGACTTTTCACCCCAGAAACTCAACCTGCGTCCTTTGTCGTGTCTTCCACGTCCCCATTTAACGCACTTGACCCTTTGCTTCTTGAACATGCGGTTTACAGTTTTGATAATGGCTTCAACGTCCACGTCCCACAGGTGTACAACTGTCACCGCCGAGTCTAGGTCAGGGAGGGGAACACCGAGCGGGGGGAGCACAGACCACCGCTGGCTGTGACGAGAGCTCTTTCTCCGTGGCTCAGCGGACAGGTGCTCTCTCCGCGGGCCTCGGTCGGACCTGGTCTCCCGGGGCCGCACGGCCAGCCAGCCGGGAACCGGGGACATGGGAGAGCTGCCTCGCCGGAGCCCGTAGACCGAGCCACCTCTTCCAGCTCGGCCGCTCTCTCCGTCCCGTGTGTGGGCGCACGGCTGGGGTGCGAGGGCAGAAACGGTTTGATCTGTAATCGACAGTCCGGATCCGAAACTCCCTGGCTTCCAAGTGCACGGGAGACAGAAATCCATCCCAAACTGCTTTGTGCGGCCGGTCTGGGGCCGCTGCCGGCGGGAATCCTGGAACCCACATTAAGGGAAGCTGCGGGTGAGGCTGGGCTGCAGGAGCAAGAACTGGCGATGGGAGGCCACGGCGTGCTCCGTTCGCTCCCGTGGGGAAAGCCTGGGGACGAGGCCCCCGCGAAGGCTCCAGACACACACAGCTCGTGTCTCCTGCCGCCAGGCGGGGACAGACCGCTCCCGGAGTCCCGGACTCCGGCCGCCCGGCGTGGGTCGTGGGCCGGGGGCTGAGATGCCGGGTCACGTGGCCCGGACTCTGCGCGGGACCCGCCGCTCCGTGCGGAGCGCCTCCAGAGTAAGTGGGCCCCCTGGTTGGAGCTGGCCTCACTCACTCAGCAGCCTTCGTGTGCGGCATCTGTCGTAAGGGCACCCCGCTCTTCAAAGGTGCTCGCCCTTCAGTGCCAGGCCGGGGAGAATCTGGGGACGAGGGCGAGGGTCGTGATACTGTCGTGCTCTGTGTCCGGGCGAGCCCTGCGGGCACTGAACGGCTCTTCCCTCACCAGGCCGAGGAGCACTCCCACAGCACGCATCTGTGGCCGTGGCACCACCTGCACCGTGGGAGAGGGGGCGGCCGTGACCGGGCTGCTTGCCTGCAGTCGTGAGGCCAGCGCACAGCACCAGATCCGTGGGCGCTGCTGCAGGAGTGGGGCTGGGGGTGCCGGGAGGTCAGCGGAGGGGCTGATACGACACCGGGGGAGCAGGTAGAGTCCCCACGCTGCCACGCTGCCCGTGGGGACTGCTGGGTCGGCCCACGCTAACAGCCAGACTTTCTGCTCCTCGGCTCCCGTGCGGGCCAGTCTGCAGCCAGAGGGGCCCCCTGAGTGGGGCTCCCGGGAAGCCAGACCCCCTGCTCCCCACCTGCGTGGCTGGAGCACGTCTTGGCAGGGGAGGCACGAGGAGGGAGGTGAACAGGAAAGTCCTCACAATTGCTAAACCGACCCCAGGCTCTGTGTCACGTGATGACTTCTCTCTAGTCAAGGGGAACACAAAGCGGAAGGTGTTGGTATCTGTGCTGAGGCCCGGGCAGCCCAGGGGGCTCATGCTCCGCGGCCCGCAGCCCCTCACAGCTTCCCTGGCAGCACTCGCTTTGTCTGCAAAGACGGAGCGGACCCAGGTGGGGACACGCAGGAAGCAAACATGCCAGGGTCACCCGATGTGCACACGTGACAGTCATCCGTGTCTAGATTCTGTCCACATGCGATGCAGTCATTAACATTTCCCTTTAAATCCAGGACGGCTTTAGGAAGTCGGCCGCGGTCTGTACTCAGGAGGCCGGCAGATGCCGGCAGATGCCGACAGTACACGGGGTGCTGACGCGAGCATCAGCAACAGGGAAGGTGCCCGGGAACGCTCGCTGAGGGCCCTTCCCTGGAGGCCTGCTCCCCAGCCACACAGCCCGCCCACTGTCCTCTGCACGGACACGCTGCGTGTGCACGGCACAAGAGCCGGGCCGTTGGGATGGCACCCCCACGGGGGGAGCTCTGGCCTGCCGGCCCCTGGAGCCCTCCTCTGTCCTCTGGCTGGACCTGTCCTTGCTGGTTGGCACCTGCCGATGCCTCTACTTCTGACGCTCTATGAGGTAAAGGACCTGCCCGGGGCATGTGGACGGGCGGGGCCCACACAGCCGGCCCCGGCATCCGCGCTCTTGACAGAAATGCCTTAAAGAGGGGCGGCGAGGCATCTTGCCTCCGGGAAGACGGAGCACAGCACCTTCCCCTAATGACAACGAAAACTCTGGGTACTACGTATAGAGCGAACACAGGAAGATGCCGAAAAGTTGAGAGAAAGAGACAGCAGCACACCGGCGGGCCACAGAGTGACATGGTGCCGAATTTCCGGCTTTCTCTTTGCGTCTTGACCTCAGACTTGGGGGAGGAGACCAGCAACCTGGAGACACCAATGGACACGGTCCAAAAAAAAGCATCAGCAAAGCCCACTGCCTCCCGCAAAAGGACAGCAAAGACAGCCCAGCAAGAACGAACACTTGAGACAATAATGACTCCGCTCCAGCAGCCCCACCAATGCCAGGAGAGGCTGAGTGGCGGGCCTCGCCAGGCCGGAACGATGCTCTCTAATACCATACTGGGTATCAGCGGAGGGGCGGGGGAGCAGGGACCTCATCCCCGCCGGGCAGGAACAGGCCGCTCTACCCCGTGGTGCCCTGGCCAAGGAGGTGTCAGCGGAGGCCCAGTGGGGAGCTACGACTCTCACCCGCCACAAGTGACGGGAGGCTCCTCAATCTCCAGGTACCAAGAGAGGGGCGCCTGCACCCCCACGCCCTCCTGTAAGTAATGAGGCAGCACCCTCCGTTTCCTTGCTGGAGTAGTGTCGAAGGCAACCAGGGGAAACAGGAGGTTTGGGTAATAGTCGGGTTCGCGACATAATATCCAAAATATCTAGGTTTCACACCAAGGACCAGAGAGATCTCAAGCTAAATGGAAGATGATCAGCAGACACCAACACTGAGATGACAGAGATGTTAGAACTGTCTGACAAAATTCCAAAGCAGTCATGATAAAAATGCTTCAATAAGCAATTAAGAATATTTTTAATCAAATGAAAAAAATATAAAGTCTCAGCAGAGAAGCAAAATTCTCACCAAAAAAAAAAAAAAAAAAAGGAAGATATAAAGAACTAAATAGAAATGACAGTACTGAAAAATACGGCAGAGGAATGAAGGGGTCCAAGGAAAGAACCAGTGAACTGTGAGAATAATTTTCATCTGAATATTAGAGTGAAAATAGACTTGAAAAAAAGAGAATCGGGTGCCTTATCTGCCATAAGTTGCAGATATAATGTAGTATCTGGAGCAACCTGTAAAAGGCTACACAAAGAGGTATACTCAAAAACACTATCAACAAACCAAGACGGAATTAAAAAAGAAATTCAGAAACCCACAGGAAGGCAGCAAGTAAGAAAACAAACCAAACACAGAGAGAAAAAACCAGAAAACAAAATATAAAACGGCAGGGGCACCTGGGTGGCTCAGCTGGTCGAGCATCTGACTTTGGCTCAGGTTATGACCTCCTGGTTCGTGAGCTCAGTCCCTACACTGGGCTCTCTGCTGTCAGCGCAGAACTTGCTTCAGATCCTATGTTCTCTCTCTCTGCCCCTCCCCTGCACGATCTTGCTCTGTCTCAAAAGTAAATAAACATTTTAAAAAAATAAATAAAATGGCAAGTTTAAGCCCTAACATCCCCCAACTTATACGAAATATAGTCTAAATACACCAATTAAAAAACAGACAATGGCAGAGTAGATTAAGAAATGCGACTCAGTCATACGCTGCCTATAAGAAACTCACTTCAAATAGGGCAATATAAGTAGATTGAAATAAAAAATCATGGAAAGAGTTGTGTCATGTAACCATTAATCAAAAGAAAGCAGGAGTGGTTATATCAATACCAGATAATAAGAAGGGTTGGCAAGGATGTGAAGAAAAGGGAACCCGTGCACTGTTGGTGGGAACGTAACTGGTGCAGCCACTGTGGAAAACGGTATGAAGCTTCCTCAAAAAATTAAAAGTAGAAATACCATGTGATCCAATAATTCCACTTCTGAGTATCTGAAGAAAATCAGAACACCCATTCAAAGAGATATATGCGCCCCCAGGCTTATTGCAGCATTATTTACAATAGTCAAGACACGGAAGGAAGCTGAGTGTCCACTGATGGATACGTGGATAAAAAAGATGCGGTATACGTACACCGTGGGATGTTACTCAGCAACACGGAAGAATGAAATCTAGTCATTTGTGACAATGTGGATGGACCTTGCGAGTATTACGTTAAGTGAAATAAGTCCGAGAAAAACAAATACTGTATGACTTCATGTATGTGTGGAATCTAACAAACAAGGCAAACAAACAAAATAATAAAGAAATAAATTCATACATACAGGAAACAAATTGTCAGTTCCCAGAGAGGGGAGGACTGGAGCGGGGGAACCAAACTAAGGGAAGGAGATTAAGAGGTACACTCTTCCAGTTATAAAATAGATAAGCCAAGGGGATGTAAAGTATAGCATAGGGAGTATGGTCAGTAACATTGTAAAAATGGCATGGTGACTAATCATGTGGATAATTTTGTAACATACAGAAATCTTAAATCCAAAAAAATGTAAACCTATTAATCAAATTAAGTATTAAAACTATTCTGTACACCTGAACCTAATAAGATATTATATCTAAACTATACTTCAATTAAAAATAGACTTGAAAGCGTCAAAAATTGTCAGAGACAGGGACATTATAAAATGATAAAAGGATCAATCCACGAGGAAGCAATAGCAATCCTAAATGTGTACGAATCAAATGCCAGAGCTGTGAAATATATGAAACAAAAACTGATAGAACAAAAAGGAACAATATACATATCCACAATTATAGCTGAAGATTTCACTACTCTATCTCAACAATGGGAAGAACCAGGCATAAAACCAGCAGGGATAGAGAAGAACTCACAGCACCATCAATCGGTAGGACCTAGTCAACATTCATAGAACACCGTCTCTGACAACAGAAGAATACACGTTCTTTTCAAGCACCCACAGAAAATATACTAACACAGTATTTGTTCACCATAAACAGTTTGTTCACCATAAAACAAACCTCAACAAGTTGAAAATAATTAAAATCATATAGTGTGTGCTCTGATCACAACTAGCTCAAACTAGAAATCAGTAACAGAAAGATAGCAGGAAAATCTTGAAGTACCTGGGAACTAAAACAACGCACATCCAAATACTCCTAGGGAAAAAAGAGGAAATCTCAAGGATCAAAAAAAAAATACATTGACCTGAATGAAAATAAAAATAATCACACCAAAAATCGTGGGACACAACAGAAGCAGTGCCTACAAGAAAGCTTGTGGCACAAAACACATACATTGGAAAAGAGAAAAAAAAGTCTCAAATCAATAATCTAAGCTCTAATTTTAAGACTCTAGAGAAAGAAGAACAAAATAGATACAAGCAAACAGAAGGAGGGAAGAAAGAAATCACTGAAATTATAAACAGAAAAATTAAAGAAAATCAATGAAATCAAGAGCTGATTCTTTGAAAAGATCAATGAAATTGACAGACTTATACAAAGAGTGACAAAGAAAAAAAAAGTTAGACAAAATAATACAAAGAATGAAACAGCAGCTATCACAAAGAGCCTGGTAGACATCACAGGGATAAGGGATACTAAGAACAACTCAACACAAATAAATTGACTTAGACAAACTGACCTCTTTCTGGAAAAAGACAAACTACCCCAAATCATTCCATATGAAATAGACAATTTGCATAGCCCTACATTAGTATTATGAAATTGAATTCATAGTTTTACAACTCCAAAAAGAAATCTCCAGGCCCAGATGGTTTCACTGCAGAATTCTACCAATAGTTTTATTTATTTAAAAAAATTTTTTTAACGTTTTTTATTATTTTATTTTTGAGACAGAGAGAGACAGAGCATGAACAGGGGACGGGCAGAGAGAGAGGAAGACACAGAATCTGAAACAGGCTCCAGGCTCTCAGCTGTCAGCACAGAGCCCGACGCGGGGCTCAAACTCACGGACCGTGAGATCATGACCTGAGCCGAAGTCGGATGCTTAACCGACTGAACCACCCGGGCGCCCCTCTACCAATAGTTTTAAGAAGAATTAACACCAATTCTACATAATCTCCTTCAGAAAATAGAAGGAAAAAAGGCACATTTTATGAAACTACTATTACCCTGGTACAAAAATCAAAGTGTACAAGAGAAAACAAAAACTGCCTTCAAGAATATAGGTCAAAAATCCTTTAAAAACATTAGCAAATAGAATTCAGCAAAATATAAGAATTATACTCTATGACCATTCTTCTAGTGATGTAAGGCTGCTTTACTGTTTGAAAATCAATTAATGTAATTGATCATATTAATAGACTAAAGAAGAATACTGCATGATCACATCAATGCATACAGAAAAGCATGTGACAAAATTCAACACTCATTCATTATAATAACTCTCAGGGAAAAAGCAGCAATAGAAGGGAACTTCCTTAACTTGATAAAGAGCATCTACAAATGCCCACGTCTAACATCACACTTAGGGCTGAACTTTTCCCCCTGAAGACAAGGAACAAGGCAAGGACGTCACCTCTCACCGCTGTGATTCAACATAACGCTGGAGCTCTAGCCAGTATGACAAGGCAGGAAAAGGAAGTAACAGGCACAGTGATGAGAAGGGAAAAAACCAAATTGTCCCTATTTGTAGATGACATGAAATGCTTACGTATAAACCAGCAAACCATGTGTAGGACCTTCATGATGAAAAGTACAAAATGCTGACGAAAGAAATGAAAGATCTAAATAAATGGAGAGACGTACCATGTTCATGAACTGTGATTCCTCACAGTAAGGATGTCAATTCTCTCCAAGTTAATATACAGTTTTAACATAATTCTTTTTTTTTTTAATGTTTATTTATTTTTGAGACAGAGAGAGACAAAGCATGAGCAGGGGAAGGGCGGAAAGGGAGAGAGAGAGGGAGACGTGGAATCCGAAACAGGCTTCAGGCTCTGAGCTGTCAGCACAAAACCTGACACAGGGTTCGAACCCGCAAACCGTGAGATCATGACCTGAGCCAAAGTCGGACGCTCAACCGACTGAGCCACCCAAGCGCCCCAGTTCTAACATAATTCTTATCAAAATTCCAGCAATAATTTCATGGATATAGGTAAGATTATTGTAATAGTTATATGAAAAAGCAAAGGAACTGCAAACAGCTAAAACAATTTTGACAAAGAAAAAATAAAGTGGAAGGAATCAGTCTCCCCAACTGTAAGACTTACTATTCGGTGGGGCACCTGGGTGGCTCAGTCAGTTACGCGTCTGACTTCAGCTCAGGTCACGATCTCGAAGTTCGCGAGTTCGAGCCCCGCATCAGGCCCTGCACAGACCGCTCGGAGCCTGGAGCCTGCTTCGGATTCTGTGTCTCCTTCTCTCTCTGCCCCTCCCCCACTTGTGCTCTGTCCCTCTCTGTCTCTCAAAAATAAATAAGTGTAAAAAAAGTTTTTTTTAAAAGACTTACTATTCAGCTACTGTAATCAAGACTGTATGGTACTGGCAGAGGGAGAGACATACAGATCAACGGAACAGCCAGAGAACCCAGAAATAGACTCACACAATTATGCTTGACTGAGTTTTGACAGCTGTAATAAGTAACAGTTCAAGGTGGGAAAGATAGCTTTTTCAACAAATGGTGCTGGAGCAACCGGATGTCCTTAGGCAATAATAATAATAATAATAATAATAATAATAATAACCTTTGACCTAAACTTCATACCTTATACAGAAACTAACTCAAAATGGACCACAGACTCATGTGTAAAATGTAAAGCTACGAAATTTCTGGGGGAAAAAAAGAAAAAATTCTAAAACATCCAGAGCAAGTCAGAATTCTTGGATTTGACACTAAAATCATTATATTCAAAAGGAAAAACTGATAAATCAGGCATTCCAGGAGAAAAAACCTTTGCTTTGCAAAAAAACCAAACCAAAACAAAACAAAAACATATTAAGAGGATGAAAAGGCAAGCCATAGATAGACTGGGAGAAAGTATTTGCAAACCACATTTCTGACAAAGAACTAGTTTCTAAAATATACTAAGAATGATCACACTAAATAGCAAAAACTCCAAATCCAATTAGAAAATAGGCAAAAGCTATGGTTATTTCACCGAAGAGAACATATAGATTTATAGATACAGAGGTGAAGATAGAGAGAGATGGCAAGTAAGCACCCGACACGGGTCCGCGACCGTCAGCCCCGGGGAAATGCAGCTTCAACCACGTGAGGCACCACCGCACACCCGTGAGAGCGGCTCGCATACAAAACGGTGACCACCGCACACGCGGGCACGGACGCAGACAAACCGGATCCCTCGCACGTGGCCGGCGGGACCGGAACACGGGGCGGCCGCTCTGGAGAGCAGTTGGTTGGGCAGCTTCTTAAAAACTGAACGTGCGCCTATCGGACCACTTAGTGATGGCACCCATGGGCATTTATTCCAGAAAAATGAACATTTTCATCCTCAAAAAAACCCGTACATGATGTTCACAGTGGCTTTAATTATTTGAACTCCCTCCAACCGGCAGTTGGTTCAATAGTCATGGGACGTGGGACATGTGCAGCAGCAACCGGGAAAGAACCCGGCGTGCGACAGTACTCAGCCGTAAGACAGAACACATGAGTGATCACTCAGCAACCGGGACGAACCTCCAGAGAATCAGGCCGAATGCAGTCAATCCCCAAAGATTACACACTGTGTGATCCCGTTATATAATGGTCTTGAAATGACGAAATGACAGAAGTGGGGAACAGGTTGTTGGTCTCCAGGACTAAGGAGGGGTGGGGACAGCGGGGCGACCCGTTAGGCTGTGGACAGGCAGCAAGGGGGTCCTTGCGGGGACGCAGTGTTCTGTATCAGCGTCAACACCCTGGCGGTGATACTCTCACCGCAGCTCTGCAAGATACCATCGAGGGAAACTGAGTAACGCGTGCGTGGAATCCCTCTGTGTTATTTCTTACAACTGCACGTGAATTAACAGTTACCTCAAGTACAAATTTAATTTAAAAAAAGAAGGAGCTGTTTTGACCTGAGATCGTATCAGGCACCTCTCAATTTGCGAGAGAGTAAGGAAGACAAATACTCCCCAGATAATCCTGACGCTGTATGACGAGATGGAAGTTAGTTAAAAAAAACACAGTTAGCAAAAACTCACGAGCGCCTTTTGAGGGAAAGCATTCGACCAAGTCCCTGGCTCTGATGCTAAGCCAGAGCACACACCCCACTCCTTCACAACCCACCCGCCCACTCGCCCGTTCACACCCTCACCCACACGGCCATCCACTCACACACCGACCTGCTTGCTACGCGCACCTAACCTGCACGCCCACCCCCTGGTTCACGTTCACCCACCCGCTCACTCCCACCCCACCCACTCGCACTCACACACTCAGCCACACCCCCACCCGTTCACACGCTCACCCACACACCCTCTCACGCTTGCCCACCGCTTGCACTCCCACTCCCGCACTCACCCCCCGCTCAGAGTCGCCCACAAAGCCTCTCGCTCGCTCCTACTCACACCACCCGCTCGCACTCACACACACACTCACTCACGCTCACCCGCACGCTCACGCGCCCCCACACGTCCGCTCGTCCACATCTGCTCACACGCTTGCGCACGCAAGGGTCTTTCACACCGGTCTGTGTGGTGCAGGAGGCACGGCAGACGCGTCCCTCGAGACCTTCTAGTAACAGCCTGGCCTCGGCCGTCCCGGGAGACGGGGCCCGGCCGGGGGAGGCCGCGTGCCGTCACCATTCTGCACAGCTCAGGAGCACGCGGCCCAGCCGTGGCTCCGAGAACTGCTCACGACCGAGATCCCTCTGCCCGGGTCTGTGGTGGCGATGTATGTGACCGTGCCCCCGAACATCACAAACAAAAGCCCATCCCCTAAGCGTGGATGGAGTTCAAGGCCCAGAGGTGCCGGGCCCATCCCCCGTGCCCCTGGGAGACGTGGGCACTCTGCACCGCTTCCCCCCAGGGCAGGCGGAGCCCACTGGTCCTGGACGCAGAGTGCAGAGGACGTGGCCTCCCGACAGTCACAGCCTGTGGCCACCGGCTGGCTGCTTGGCCAGGGCGCTCTCACTGGAATACGGGGAGGATGCGTCTTGCTTCGCATCACCGGGGACCTTCCAGAACCTCAGGTCAGGCCGTCACCCCCTTGCTGAAACTCCTGGGCATCTTCCCACTACCTGCGTAATCCCACCCAGGCTCCCTCCCTCCCGCAACGCCGCCCCCGAGGGCCCTGGCGCCAAACCCGCTCCCCACCGCCCTACTGCCTCCCCTGCTGGGACGGGCTGGGTTCTGGCCCCTGCCGAATGGGCCTTCCGCGAGGGCGCTCCCTGCCAGGCCTCTGCCTACCCCCGTCGCTCCTGGGCCCTGTCCTCTCCCACTGCCCTGGCCCCATCACACTGCGGGCAGAGGACACATTCACCTTCTCCGTTCAACACTGAACCCTCGGTTCCTAGCACCACTCTGGGCTCACAGGAGGGTAGAGTAAATTCAGCACCTACTCAAAGCTGGGGTGAACACGTACCATGAGCACCGCGCCCAGGCCCGTCTCCGGCCTCACCGGACGTTTCGACATCATAACGGAGTGATTTCTAAACTTGGACGCTCACAGAGCATCCAAGATTCGATTTCCACTCCTCCTATAGACCCTCACCTCCTCGCCCGCTCACTTGGTCACTGAGGGTCTGCTGGGGGGCTGAGTGTGCAGGGGTGTGAGGGACACCCGGGACCTGTCCCCATGTGTCCCCTCAGCCTGCCGGCGCCCAGTGGAGGGTGGAGGGGACACTCATAGAGGAACAGGTCTTGCTAAGGACAACAGAAGGACGCAGAGAAACACCACCCCAACAGTACTGACTCCCACCCCGTTGGAACAAAACGAACAACTCCCACTTTCTTCTGAGCTCCTGAAAGGCGTGACTGCTTGCGTCTTTCTCTCTGTTCAGTCCAGTGTGAAAAAGCTCTGTTTTCAATTTCATTGGTTTCTGGCCTCATTTTATTATCTCTTCCCTTCTATTCCTTTCTCTTTCATTGTTTTTTGCTTCTAGTTTTTGAAGGTGGAGCCTTAGATTATTGTCCAGAGACCTTTTCTCATGTTGGCATTTCAGGCTACAAATTTCTCTAGAGGTGCTGATATATACAAATATTTCCATAAGTTCAAAATATTTCACAATTTCCCTTGATACTTCCTCTTTGACCAGCACATTATTTAGAGGTGTATGTTTTGATTTTTAGGCATTTGGAAAAATTCTAGTCACCTTTGGTTACTGATACCTGGTTTATTTCCACTCTCGTCAGAAAATATACGATTTCAGGGTTCCTGGATGGTTTATTAAGCATCTGACTTCGGCTCAGGTCATGATCTCATGGTTTGTGAGTTTGAGTTCCACATTGGGTGAGCACAAGCCCTGATCCAGGTGACCCTGCTTCTCTCTCTCTCTCTCTCTCTCTCTCTCTCTCTCCCCGACCCTCCACCTCATGGAATTCTGTCTCCCTCTTTTTCTGTCCCTCACTCACTTGCACCCCCCCAAAAAACAATAATAAAATAAAAAGAATTCAGGTGTTTGACATTTGTCAGCCTTTTATTTTATTTTCACATAGAATATGGTCCACCTGCGAGTGTCCTGTGTGTACACCTTCCGTTGGGTGGGGCATCCCGTCCGGGTCCCTGAGACCTAGTCGGTGGACCGCACCAGTCCCTGCTTCTCCGTCCGTGACTTCCTGTCTGCCCGTCCCACCACTACAGGCTGTTTCCGACTGTAACTATGGCTTTGTCCTCTCTGCCCTTCCATTCTGTCAGTTTTTGTTTCGAATGCTTGAAGCCCTGTTATTCAATACACATATATCTGGGACTGATATTTCTTGGTGAATTTGTCATTTTATATTAACGCCATGTCTTTCTTTACCCTGGTGGTTTTCCTTGTCCTGAGCCGACTTCATCTGATCCTAATGTAGCCTCTCCAGCGGTCTTCTAATTAGTGTTCACGTGACACATCTTCTGTCCTTTAACTTTTAACTTACAACAGTATATTTCATGTGGGTGTCTTGTTGATTGCACATAGTTTGATCTTAATTTTTTGCATTCTGATAATCTCTCACTTTTTAAAAAATGTTTATTTTGAAAAGGAGGAGGGGCAGTGACAGAGGGAAAGAGAAAATCCCAAGCACGTTCTGCACTGTCAGCGCAGAGCCCGACGTGGGGGTTGAACTCACAAACTGTGAGGTCATGACCCGACCTGAAGTCAAGAGTCGGACGCTTAACCAGTTGAGCCACCCAGGCACCCCTGAAAATCTCTCACATTTAATTGGTCTCTTGACACAATTTTCTTTCTTGCTTTTTTTAAATGTTCATTTAGTTTTGTGTGTGTGTGTGTGAGTGTGAGAGAGAGAGAGAGAGAGAGCGCGTGAGCAGGGGAGGCGCAGAGAGAGGAGACACACAATCAGAAGCGGGCTCCAGGCTCCGAGCTATCAGCGCAGAGCCCGACGTGGGGCTGGAACTCACAAACTGCAAGATCATGACCTGAGCTGAAGTCGGATGCTTAACCGACTGAGCCACTCGGGGGCCCCGAAAATACACTTTCACGTGCACTTTTTCTCCATACGGTGGAACTGTCCGTGGCAGGTTTCCCTAACCACTTGCAAAGCACGCGCACCATAAAGAGACTCCCGAGGCCCTCCCCACCCCAACCCCAGGCAACCACTAATCTGTTCCACGTTCATGTAATCCACCATTTTGTCATTCCGAGAGCTCTGTGTGACTCAACTCAAACAAACGTAACCTTTTGAGATCGCGGATGCTCTCGAGGTTGCCAGGGTTCGCACAGCTGCACTCGCTCCGATTAGATGCCGAGCGGTCTGCTGCATGGCTGTTCCACGATTTGTGTATCCAGTCACCCCATGAAGGACATCTGGGTTGCTTCCGGTGTTTGTCAATTACAGATAAAGCAGCTGGGAGTAATGTTGTGCACGTGTCTGTGTGAACGTAAGTTTTCATTTTTCTGTGATAAGCACCCAGAATTGTGATCATTGGATCACACGTCAAGTGTATGTTTAGCCCGATAAGAAACTGCCATACTGTGGGCCAGAGTGGCCGCACCGTTTCCCGTGCCCGCAGTGGGACAGCCCAGCTGCTCCGCGTCCTCGCCTGAACTGGGGGCTGTTGGCGTTTTTACTTTAGCCAGTTTGACGGGCGGCCGTGATACCGCCTTGCGGTTCAACCTGCTTTCTCTTACAGCTACCGACGTTGACCCTCTATTCACGTGCTCGTTTCCCATCCACTCACCCTGTTTGGAAAAGTGCCTGCTCAGGTCTTTTGTCCATTTTCTATCTGGAGAGCTTGCTCTCTTGCGGTAGAGTCTGAAGCGTTCCCTGTACATTGTGGATTCACGCCCTTTGTTGCATTGTCACTTACAAAGATCCTCTGCACTTCTGATTTGTCTTCTCGCTTTTGACAGGGTTGTTCACAGAGCAAACGTTTTTAATTGTGACAAAGGTCAATTACTCAATTTTATCCTTTACAGATGTGCCTCTTTCTCCTATATTTTCTCCTAAAGAGTATAGAGTTTTACATTTTACATTCAGGCACTTGATCCATTTCGTTAATTTTTGTACACGCTGTGTTTAAGGCAAGGGCTTTTTTGTTTTGTTTTGTTATTTCTATATAGATATCCAATTGTTTCAATACCATTTATGAAAAGACTACCCTTTCTGTATAAAATTGCTTTATTACCATTGTCCATACTCAGGTGGGTGTTCCCCGGGACCCTGGGGGGCTTCACTGATGTACGTGCCTAACTACCCGCCAACATCACCATGTCCTGATGACTGCTAGTGTCACCGTGTCTTAAAATTACTCCAAATTATTCTTTCTCAAAATTCTCTTGGGTTAACTAGTTCCTTTGTGTATTCACGAAAATCTTAAAATCAACTTGTTTGTATCTACAAACGCTGCCGCTGGGATTCTGACAGGAACTGCATTAAACCTACAGACCTGTTTGGGAGACATCGCATCTTTATTACGCCGAGCATCGCAGTGTGTGAACGTGAATGCCTGTGACCTGGGTCTTCTCGATTTCTCAGACTGATGTTTTGTGGCTTTCAGTATATGAATCCTGTGCGTGTTTATTAGACATAGAGCCAGTATGTAACTTTTTGGAGTTCCTGTAAATGGTATTGGGTTTTGAATTTGGTTTCTGATTGCTCACTGATGGTCTGTAGAGCAGTATTGTCTTTTGTGTGCTGACTTTTCATTCATAAACAGGTGAACTTGCTTAATGGTTCTAGGAGTTTCGATGTAGGCAATCATGTCATCTGCAAACAGAAGACAGGTTTATTTCTTCCTTCTGAATCTGTCTGCCTTCCATGTCCTTTTCCTGCCATACCAAACTGGCTAAAACTGGTAGCACTGTGCTCAACACAGTGGTGAGAACTAACACCTGTGTTTTGCTAATGATCTTAGGGAGAAGCTTTAGTCTTTCACCATTAACTATAATGTTAGTTGGCAGGTATTAGCTTATTCCATTTTGACCAGAACCAAAACTTCATTCAGTCTTTCATACTGATTAAATTAACAAAATCTGTTTATAACCAGTACCTAGAGATCCCGATATAACAAATTTTCCAGTTATCCTTTTTTATTTATTTTCATTAAAAAGAATTTTTTTTTTTTAAGTAGACTTCATGCCCAGCACAAGCCCAATGCGGGGCTTGAACTCACGACCCTAAGATCAAGACCTGAGCTGAGATCAAGAGTCAGATGCTTAACTGACTGAGCCACCCAGGAGACCCTCCACCTCCACCAAATCATTCTTTTTGAAAAGAATATTCAACTCAACAGAATTCTAGTAAAACAAATACTGTCACAATAAGATGCAGTAGCACTAACAGAGCCAAAGTCCAAGTGCTTTTACGTACGTAGCCCTGCTCTGGGCTAGAACCGGAGGGGGCCGCTTCCACCTATTTTTATGAGAAAAGCAGGCACACGACGGTGAACAGCGACAAACTCCTTCCAGAGCTCACGCTCCCGACCACCAGACAGACTAGCTTCATGCTGGTCAAACACGAAAACCAAAGACGGCGTTAGTTTCAGACGTGAAGGGAAGAGTCTCATGTCTGAAAGTGGCATGTAACGTCCCCTTGTAAGGCTTTTTCCTTAAAGGATAGACGGATTTGGATCCTGAAGTGGAAGTTTTACGGCTGCGGAATGCACCACAGCAATCGCACTCACCGCCGGCGTCCCACTCGCTCTGACCCGAGACCTCGCTCCCAGAGCAGGAGCAGAGCCCTGCCGGCGAGCCGCCCGCCCGCTGAGGCCACACGGCTGTGGTGTGTGCCAGGCAGGCCGGTCGGCGGTGCGTGGTCCGGGGCTGCACCCAGGGCCTCAGCTGTCTGGAAGGGGCCTCGGGGGCGAGCGCAGACTCGATGTATCGAGTTTAACAGCTCAGCGCCCCGTTGGGCTGCAGGCGGCCAGGACGGCAGAAACCGACAGAGCCTATTAGCTGCTTTCGGCTCCTCGAGAGACTCACAACGCACGTTAGTCCTCGAGGCCATGTAGGGAGGGGAGGTCTCTGGAATGCAACTCTCTTGCCAGTCCCGGTTAACACTGGAAAGACGTCCAGGGCTTATGCAACCCTGACATCAGTGAACATTCTACATGGCCTGCTGGCTCGTCACTCGGGCGTCTAGAGAGACAAAGGTGATGGGGCTGGGGAGCCTGCTCGCCTTCTCTCCCCGCTCGAGCGGCCACGGCGCGTCGGCCTCACGTCTAGAATCACGCAAAGCTTTTCTCTTTCGGCAACGTGTGGGCTTCATCCAGGGATGGCGAGACGTCTCAGGCCTACCTTGGAGGACAGTGCCCGGGACCCGGGGTACGGCCCACCTCAGAGTATCTTGTACAAATGTTCCCGTTGCCAACTACGTATTCCAAGATTAATGACATCTTTGCCGTGAGGACAGGGCAGGACTCCCTGAGACCCGTGTCTGGTCCTGTCTCTGACATCCCACCCGCCCCGCAGCGCGGAGCTGTGTGTGAACTTGACCCCCCGGGGCCACGGCTGACAGAGCCCTGGCTTCTCTGCACATCTAGCACCCGTCTTCTCTTCCCACAGACCCTCTGGCCACAGTGGGAGGCCTACGGCAACCGGCCATTCCACCAGACTCCCAGTTCTTGCCGCTGCCCGGTGCACGGGGCGGGACGAGGGCGCACGGTCCTTGAGTGCCTCTCAGTGCGATGAAGAAGCCAGAGGACAGACTGGGCCAGCCGGCCAGCCAAAAGGTTGAAGATCGACATTCGACCCCTACCTCACCCCTCAGGTGTACGTTCCACATAGGTCAGGGATCCAAAGGTTCCTCTTGTGGATAGAAAGGACAGCTCCTTATGGCTTCAGGGTCCATGAGACGTGAAGCCGGAGAAGCTGGGGAACGGTCCCACGCTTCCACTGCACGTCCCTCCCTCCTGCCCTTGCCGTGATCCGGGATGTCACCTGGCCCGCTGCTGGCAGATGTCTCAGACCGCAGGGAGAAGCGGGCCTGGGCAAATCGGGCCCGGAGCAGCTGGAGACAATGGCAGAAACACATGGAGCCCCCCCTCTTGAGCGGCTTGACGGCTCAGCACTCTCCAGGCGCCAGTCGAGGAACGACCCCGCTTCCTGACGTCCTGTGACTCAGTCCACTGGACAACAGCAGGGACAGAGCTAAGCGTACTGACCCCACAGACTCTCAAGGATGGCAACATGATGCCTGACCCGATTACTGAGGTGTCTGTAGTGATGTCCCACTGGGACATCACGAGAAGCCAGGTGTGGGGAATAGCGCAGGGGTGGGGATGCCCTGAAGTGGCTGGGGGCATTTTTTTCCTTTTTTTAATGTTTTATTTATTTCTGAGTGAGTAAGAGAGAGTGAGAGAGAGAGAGAGAGAGAGGGAACAAGCGGGGGAGGGGCAGAGAGGGAGACACGTGAAGTGGCTCCACGCTGACAGCGGTGAGCTGGATGCGGGGCTTGAACTCATGAACCACGAGATCATGACCTAAGCTGAAATCGGACACTCGACCGACAGAACCACCCAGGCGCCCAGAAATGAATTTTCTAAAAAAAGATACGATTTACAAGAACATAAAAAAAAAAAAAAAATCAGTTGGGATACATCTAACAAAAGGTGTGTGAATCATCTGTGTAGAATCTATAAAGTATTATTAACAGATATTAAAGAAAACCCGAGAATCAGAAAATATACCATGCCCATAGGCTCAAACACTCATTACTTAATGTTAATGTTAATTCTCCCCAAATCGATCTGCAGATTCAATTCTATAGACAAGCTGGTTTTGAAATATGTGAAAAATTCATCAGGCCAAGAGCAGTTACAACTTTCCTTAAGAAAAATAACAAAATGAGAAGTCCTATTTACAAGAAAGAGCAATTTAGCCCGGGTGGCAGGGGCACGGGAGACACAGCAGAGTCTGGACTCTCAGGGAGCAGAGCACAGTCCCCCTAGTACACACGTCCTGTCGACAGATAAACTCCAGGGGCTGCGTCCCTCAATGAGACCACACAGGACACCAGCTGTGTGAGTGTGGAGAAGGACAGAAGGCTTAAGAGACACGAAGAGCTCAAGCAGGTAAACAAAGGCTGACAGGATGGGCCACGTCAGAATCAGTTTGTCAACAGACAGGAGAGAGAAGAGGGGCCCACGATGGGGGAGAAGATATTTGCAATTCATTTAACCACTCAAGGCTCCCATCCAGAAAACACTTCCGAATTGCTCACGGAAAATCGGGCACGTCCCAAGTGGCTCACAACAACATCAGACGGCAATGGGTGTCATCGGTCACGAGCCAAGTACAGATTGCAGTCACGGTGCGGCACCGGCACGGCAGGAACTCACACAACACAACTCAAACCCTAATTCCAAGAGATGGTGAGCGTGAGACCGCCGGGGGGCTCGGCCACTGCCCCCCACACTCACACCCCCCACCGGAAGCGTAGAAGCTGGTCCCACCCGGGGGCCGGCCACACGCATCTGGTCAGCCAGAGGTTCTAACTAATGTTCTGATCAAATGTTAACAGACAGAACCAGAAACATACAAAGACTGGTAACACGTACCACCTTAATGAGATTTATTCTTGGAATGTGTGTAACTTACTATCAGGAATTCTGTTCACAGAATAAATTCGCGGAGGAACGGCACAAACAGTTAAAAGCACACCCGACACTCCTGGCATCTTCAGGGCCGGGCACAGCCCTCCCCACAGCCTTGCAGGGAAGGCGCATCTCTGTTTCCCAGGGCGGGTCGGCGGTCGGGGGTCAAGGGAGGAGCCTGCAGCTCACAGTGGGAAGCAGGCAACCCCGACCCCAAGGGCGTCCTCCTCCAGGCCTGTTTCTCAGCAGGTGCCGGAAAGGCCATCAGTAAAGTTCCAGAGCCGCCAGGACCAGGGGACGCAGGGACAGGGGCAGCAGCTCAGGGAAGGTAAAGGTCATTCATCCCTAGAAACTCCAATCTGCGTTTTCATGACCGTTTTTTACTGGGGAGGAGGCAGGCCATGGAGCTCTTAATTCCCGCCTTTATTACAACAAAGTGGCAATTCATACCAAGAACCGCGAGAATCTGGGAGGGATGAATGTCAGATAAAAACAACAAAAGAAAAAGTGCAGTGAGGACCATCCTCTCTTCTGTCAGGTCCCAGGCTCTGGGGACGGGAGCCGGTCCTGGGAATCGCTGTCTCCCAGAGTCCCAACATGAGGACAGGTCACAAGTGGCCCCGAAGGGTCAGGTGCGGTGGCGGCCGCCCCTCATCCTTCTGATCCTGGTTGGGGTCAGGGACCCCTCGCCCGCTCCAAAGCAGTGTCCTGGGATGCAGGGGTGAGGCAGACCGAGCTGGCAGGAAGGGTGGGGGAAGCACCTGTACGGGCCACAGGAGCAAACCTCAGAGGGGGAGCTCAGAGCCACCTCTGCAGCCTTGGCCCCACGGAGAGGGGGATCTTCTTACCTGAGGGGGCCCTGAGAGACAAGCAGGTGCCCAGCCCGGTCCAGGGCACCAGCTCTGCCTCGAGCTGTCCGGGGCCCCTTTCCTCGGCAGGAGTCTTCCCGGGGTGCACAGGTGCAGGGTCCTCCTTATGGTGAGGGCTGGCTGCTCTTCCCCCAAAGGACCTAGGTTGCCTCAGCCTCCAGAATAAGAGAGCTCACGGGCACAGAGATGGAACAGCACCACTAACAGAATCGCCAATTGTATGGCACGCAGATGGGACACAAGGCCAGAGGCTTCGAGCGACGTGTCCACGGTCACAGGGCGGGTGGGGATGCGCCGGCAGCCAGAGGCAGCCTGGCCCACCGTGCCATGTGCAGCAGGAGGCCCGGGGCCTGGTGGCCCGGCCTGGTCACCGCAGGGCTCAGCAGCATCCGGCCAGCTCACGGCTTTTCTGGGCCCAGCCGGTCCTGGCGTGGCTGCCCCGTGAAGCAGGCAGTGCGTTCATGAGGCCCGGGTGGGCACCGGCTCCCCTGCGCCAGCCCCGAGCCCCCCGCGGCCATGCTGGCAGGTCTCCTGGATGCACGGATGGAAGTTGTTAGAGGATCCATCCAGGGGCACCTGGGTGGCTTAGGCGGTTAAGCGTCCGACTTCGGCTCAGGTCATGATCTCACGGTTAGTGGATTCAAGCCCCGCAACAGGCTCTGTGCCGACAGCTCAGAGCCTGGACCCTGCTCTGGACTCCGTGTCTCCCTCTTTCTCTGCCCCTTCCCTGCTCGTGACCTGTCTCTCTCAAAAATAAATAAAAATATTAAAAAAAAAAAAAAAAAAGAGGATCCATCCGGCAGCACAGGCAAAACCACTGATTGCTCTCAACTATGTTGAAAAATTAGCTAAAATTAGCTAATCTCTTTCAATGTCTTAATATTTTAATAACATCATTATGATGCTGAGAAAGGGCACCTGCTAAAAATAAAATACCGTAATTTTTTAAAAAAAGATATAAGTGAAAGCAACTAAAACCATTAAGAGTCTTCTCAAATGAAGGGAAAGAAACTTGGGGGAAAAGAGGAAACGCTGAAGACAACACTCGTGGTAAAAGTCTACAGGAATAAAAACGAGGTAAGAGAAAATGGGCAACACAGGAGCTAAAAGCAGACAAGCTCGACACAGACACGGGAGGCAGCACCAGAGAACTAAAAATTAAACAAAAATAAGTTCAGGGGGAGAAAGGGAACTTAGTTAGAAAACTAAATTTTTAGACCAGAAAACTCAAGTTTAAAGGATGACTAAAACGTACAGAAAACCAGACTGAAAACCTACAGAGACTGTGAGTTGGAAGCTGAACCTAGTACAGCTGACCCGAGAGCGTCTTTGATGAACCCCGGGAGGCAGGGGTGCCGAGGACGCGTGCGAAAGGTCCAGCTGCGGATTCAGGGCACAGGCGGCCGGGGACAGGCTCTGGGGGCACACAGGCTCACACTGTGGTCTGGCCGCTGGAGCCCCCTCCCACATCCCCTGCTGGGGGAGCTGCCTGCCCACAGAGGCGGCCTGCCGAGTGTCCTGGGAGCCCAAGGGAGGAGTGGGATGGATCAGGGGACAGCAAGGTGGTGCCAGTGGGAGGCCTGCCCCCACGAACCCCTCGCTGTGCTGAGGGGTCTGCACTTGTAAACGTGTCCCACGTTGCAGGGGCCTACAGAGGGCTGCCCCTGGGGGGCTCCCCTCCCTCTGCCAGACTCCCCCTGTGGGTGGAGGAGCTGAAAATGCCCCCTGGGCACCTGAGTGGTCTTGGCCGTGTGCAGGGGCCGGGGGTAGCCTGAGCAGCAGGATGGGGGTGGGGGCAGCGAGGCCACAAGCTTCCCGAGGCAGTGACCGTGGGCATCCCTCCCCCTGGCTGATGCTACTGATGAGCCTTAATCCCCTGGATTTCAATCCCTGATGGCCCCTTAATCCCGCAAACCTGCAGCCGCCTGTGTGCACGCATACACACACACACACACACACACACACACACACACACACACACGTGGGGGAGGGGCAGAGAGAGGGGGAGACAGAATCCCAAGCAGGCTCTGTGCTGTCAGCACAGAGCCCGACACGGGGCTCGAACTCAGGAACAGTGAGATCATGACCTGAGCTGAAATCAAGAGTCAGATGCTCAACCAACTAAGCCCCCCAAGCACCCCAGCTTTCATTTCAGGGCGTGTCAGAGAAAGACATGGTCACGTGCGGTCTCTCACCTTGGTGGTCCCACCTGCCCAAACACAAAGCTGGATTTACGGCTCCGTGCACAGACACAGCACAGGCAGACCCAACAGAGCAACCAGAGTGGGCTGCCGAGGGAGCCAAGTCTGTGTCACGTGAGCTTTGTCTTCCAGGGACTCTAACAGAGCCTGACATTTAATGGAGAGGTTCCCGGTGAGCTGCCAGAGCTGACCCGGCACCCGTGGGTCTCCTGGCAGGACACAGCTGAGGCAGGAGCCCAGGCTCAAGTGAGGACACGCTGCTCCAGGCTTCCTCCTGGCTCAGCCGAGGCGTCCCATCGTGGGCCGGGTCTTTGCACACACAGGGGTCACAGAAAGGGGACGGGGGGCTCTGGCGATGCCCAGACACCAGGCGGGTGCTTCATCGTGCGTCTGGAACCCAGCCAGGTGGCCGTTCCGGAGGCAGATGCCGTGGACACAGCCAGGGGACGGGTCAGCGGGAGTGTCCCCCGGCCCCGCCCCCTCCCTCCTCCAACCCGGCCTGAGGCAGGGGCTCAGAAAGTCACAGATATACATCTCCCGGTCACCTGGGCCACTGACTTCTCAAAGATTTGACTGTAACAGCAGCAGCATCCTTTTCAGAACCAGTAAAAAGGACGAAATCAAGAGGCAACAAATGCCAGCAGAGCTGGTGGGCCGGGGTGTGAGTGGGTGTGATAGAGCAGGGCCCCTCGGGCTCCGACACAAGCAGACAGAGGGGACAGAGTGACCCTGAAAGCCCTGCCCACCGAAGGACCCTTTCCTTAGCATTTCCAGACACACACTACCTTCTATTTTGCGTAAATGTCACACCGTGTGTGCTCTGTGACTGATTTTTAAATGCAGGTGTAACTCACAGGTATGAAAATGCACCAATCGTAAGTGCACGCGTTGCTTTTCACACACACACACCTACCCACGTGACCACCACTTCACAGCATGGAACATTCCAGACCTGAGGAGAGGCACCTCTGGCCGCGCCCTGCAGCCCTCACCAGCCCACCCGGCACCACTGGCTGCCGTCCACACGGCGCCTTCACTGTTCTTCGAGCCCACAGGGACCCCACGCTCTGTGGGCGGCTTTGCTCACACAGAACAACATCCCCAAGACCCGTCTGCACTGTTGAAAGCCACAGTCGGGTTCTCCCCAGGACGCCAGGGGCCAACGTGGGCACTCGTGCTGGCCCTTCTCCGGTTTGGGGCTGAGGGACAAGTCGGTGCAGGGACACGGGCCCTGCTTGGGGGCGTGCACGGGGCTGCCTCAGACCTCGCCCGGCACCCGACAGGCCTCCACGTGGGACGACGCCTCCCTTTCATGTCTACGCAGTGCCCAGCGTCCTGGCCACGGGCGCCCAGGGCCCTTTCCTCCCTGACAAACACCGCACACACGTCTGCGGTGACAGACTCCCGGAGGAAGGCGTCGTCTGTCTGCATAGACGCCGGCACGCCACCCTCCTGCGGGCTGCCCTGCCCGTCATCGCGGACGCTCGCCGTGCTCCCGGGCTGTGTTTCTTCAGAAGCACACAGGTATCTCTCCGCGGCTGCGGCCCCCATCCCGAGTGGTCCCTGTCACATCTGTGGCTTTCTACCGGGCTGCTCCTGTCCCCCTGCAGGCCAGGCGTGTGCGGGTGCCACGTGAGCGCGCCCCCTCCGCTTGCGGCGGCGGGATGTGTGTTTTGCCGAAGGTGCCCGGCCTGAAAGAGACTTTAAAAAACTCGACCTTCCTGGTTTTGTTCCCTTTGGCTTCTTAGGCCCTCTCAAACACACTGGTGTCGGTGTAACGTCAAGTCCAAAAGTGGTGTATTTTTAGAATAAATACCTAACCCAACGCGATTTATTGACCAGTCCATCCATCCATCGATTCAAATGCCACTTTCATGAAAGCAGAACAGAACGAGCCCCCTCCCTCCGGCTGTGTCCCCGCCCACCTGTTGGTGTCTGACAGGCTCACTACCTGCACCCGGGAGTATGTTTTCATACAGACGGGTTTCCCGTTTCCACTTTTGGGTTCTTTTGGATGTTTTTAATGATGCCCCTTCGCCTCCACACTTTGGTAGGGGGGCTGCCTGCTCAGGGGAGGGGCCCCAGGCGGGGGGGTGGGGCGGTGGATGTGCACGGCTGGCTCACGAGCTGGCCATCCTCAGTGTCTCTGGAGCTCATCCCCCGCCTCGGGCCACACCCCTGGAGAAGCTGGCCGTGACGGCTCCCGGGGTCGCCCGGCCAGCCAGCAGGCGAGGGTGTGCCGAGGCCTCTGCTTGGCAGTGGGGTCTTGCCGCATGGCAGAGGCACGGACAGGACAGGCCCCGTGAGACCTCAGCACAGTACTGACCTGCACACCAGGGGTGCACGCCACACAGGACAGGAAGCTGCACTGAGGGGCTCCCCACAGGCGGGCCTGGCTCCTGTCTGACTTGACAGATCACGAGACCCCTGAGCTCTGGAACCCAGGCGCTCGGCTAGGACACTCTCACCCTCCGACCTGGCCGTGTCCACGGGTCACTCACTGTACCGGTCGTGCCACGTGACCACTGTCCACACATTCACTGGTACCAGTGGCTCTCACGCCCACATGGATGTCTGCATTGCTGGAAGGTTTGGTAAATCGCAGCCTGGGCTCACCTGGGGTCTGGACAGATGGCCGGGGCAAGGCGTGGCTAAGAACCTGAGTCTCCAGAGAGTTCTTAGGTGAAGGTGATGACGGTCCAGGACCTTCTCCGACAACCACTGACTGCACTGCACTGTTCATTAAAATAACGCAGCCGATGCTCTGGGAGAAGGAAACCCAGGGCTTCCCCCCCGCAGGCACGCCACACACACACACGGGCTCTGCCCACGGACCGCTCTGGAGGCCTGCTGGTCCTCAGTGCCCTGACCTCCGAAGCCCCCACCTCAGCCAGAATGGAGATGTCTTTCCACAGCCTCTAGCTGTGGGGCACGCGGGACTCCAAATCTTCCCTGAGGCTTCTGTGCTCGACGGGTGGATTTCTGCCTCCCTAGGTGGAGCCGGGCCCTCACAGACACAGGACGTGTCCCGGGCAGACCAAGCACTGCAGGCCAGACAGGCCCAACGCCAGCACGGCCCTTGCCGTTCCCACATGAAGGAAGGCCAAGGCGCCGAGTGTGCTGGGCAGACGTCCCCTTGCCCACTGTATGTTCTCCTCCCGGGTGGGCGGGAGAGAGAAGGGCATGTCCAGTGCGGGACCGCGTAGACGGATCTGGAGCACCACACCTTACTGCTTTGCGTTAGGACGCTCTTCTGAGAAGTACAAAGGGACACACACAGGCTTGTCGCTTCTGCGTTGTTATATTTACGTTATTTCTGGAAAAACAATCATCTCCCCCTCCGGTAAGTAAGGGAAAATAAACATCCCATAACATTAGTCAGAATGTTGGTTTTATTTCTAGAGATAGTTCTCATTTTTTCCTGAAGGCGATAGACTGGAGAGGGGAGGTATGATTTTATAATTTCATTAACGTGACATACACGCTCGTCACCCTCACGCCTCTTAGTCTGGCTCCCACCCAAGATGACCATGCGCGCACGACCCCTCATCATGGGAAGGCACACCAGCAGGACAGGAAAAACGAGGCTGTTAAAACAGGGTACCAATGTGCATGGGGCTTTCCCCAGGCATAAAGGAAGCATTTATAATCACAGATAGTAAGAACTTTGGAGGGGCGCCTGGGTGGCTCAGATGGTTAAGCGCCCGACTCTGGGTCCGGTCATGATCTCACGGTTCGTGGGTTTAAGCCCTGCATTGGGCTCTGTGTTGACAGCTCGGAGCCTGGGGCCTGCTTCAGATTCTGTGTCTCCTCCTCTCTCTGCTCCTCCTCTGCTTGTGCTCTGTCTGTCTCTCTCTCCCTCTCAAAAATAAACAAATGTTAAAAAAATTCTTAAAAAACTTTTGAAAATTTCTGCCCTATCTTAATGAAAAAGCAGAAAACTTTCTCTTTCTTCAAGACTGCAAAATGGATAAGAGAGAGCTTTTTAGAAATATTACAGGACAGTTGTTCGAAGGCTGCGGGTGAGAGGAAGTGGGTATCATCCTACGCTGAAGAACTACTTTCACGAAGGGAAAAGCTTCTCTTGTCACCCTGGGTACAACTGGCGTTTTTACCTCTAACAGTAGAGTAACTCATAATCCACACTTCTGTGAGCTTAGCCACGCGCCCACGTGTCCTGGCAAGCTACTTAAAATACAAGTTTTAAATATTTTATCTCAGAAAGGTAAAAAGCTTTTCTCCTGCAGAACATCCTCAAATCAAATACCATCATGACTTTGCTTCTGAAAGTCTATTCTGGAAGCATCTTCCTCCAGCAAACCTGAAGAGGAGTGTGTCTTTGTCTATGGCTCCAGAGGTCAGCCCGCTGCACAGACACCACAAACACTTTAGAGCCCACTCATGACCTGCCGAAACATGCCCGTCAGAAGGATCCTGAGCTACCGGGTATTTCGGCTCATTTACAGGACAGCTAAGAACTGTTCGTCGTTTGTAAGCCCTAAAACTCCTGTTAGCTTTACAAACACGTTGAAACTATTACACATTGCACATCTGCTTTCTCACGAAGGACTCACACGCTGAGCTCCCACACACAAGAGAATGATGCCATCTCTCAACGTAAGTAATGAGCTCTAAAAGCGCATGTTGTCCGTACACGGAAGGCATACGCGGATTAACCTGGTTCTGGTACGTGGATTCCACGGTGCCTTCGCACTGACGGAAGCCAGCAGCTCACTTGCTCAGCGCGGAGGCTGAAGTCCGCACGCAAAGGTGCCGGCCGCACTGAGAGTGCGGGGCCCGAGACCGCGGGGCGGCCAGCATGCGCGCGGGAGCCCTAGTCCTACACCTGGCCCCAGAGTCACCGAGGGCTGTAAAATCGCACCATCCGTCTTTCTACATGGTGACACTTTAACGTTATGAACAGTTGACCTTGATCCCTACAGAGGAGCCCGGGTTTTAAAAAGGAACCTAAAGCGAGTACCGTCGCCCGGACGTCTGGAATGACTGCAGATAGGACACCGGTTCCACTTTGTCCGTCCCAGGGAAAGCGCTGGACCGGCCACAGCAGGCCCTCCTAACACCTCCCGGCGACCTGTGCGCGCCCCGCTACTTGACACACGGCCTGTTCTCCCGGCCACAGTGGCCTCCCCGGGCCCCAGCACGCCTTACCTCAGAACAAAGCGGCTCTGGGAGGTCGAGAGGGGCCGGCCGGATGCAGCTATCAGACAGATGGCCACTCTCCTCGTCTAGAGAAGATGAAATGCTAAAGGAGAAAAACCAGAGCGGGTTTTGTCCTCACCAAAGGAGGCTACAAATCCCATTGGCCTCAGGTTGGAAACCTCGTGACATGGGACCGGGCACATGTGACCTACTTTCGCCCAACTCCCCTCACTCCGTTGGAGGGGTGCACCCGGCACTGATGTGCTGTCATTTCAATGACTCCTTCCCCACACAGGGGCCAGTGCACAAGTGTGCGCGCCTGCAGGCCACGGACCTCGGCAGCCGCTCCGGGAGGGAGGCGTGGGCGGGGCCGCAGTGATGGAAATGCAGCTCCCGGGCCCCGAGCTGTGGCTGCCGCTCTCAGCCGTCCGCTGCTTTCGGCCCCGCACGGAGCCGGTCCCGCCGACACACACACACACACACACACACACACACACACACACACACACACTGGGTCCCGGAGCTGCACGATGAGGTGCCCGAGGCGGCGCCAACCGCCGATTCTCTCCTTTCCCCATTTTTTTTCTTTGTCACCTGGAGCTGCCGGGTCCAGGCCTGAAAAGCCAGCCGCACGCATAAGCTTGGAAATGCGTGAGCGCTGCGTGTCCCGGAGAGCCATCCCGACGGCGGGCTCCGGTGTGGGCGGCACCGGCAGGACGGCTGACTCGGCCCGCGAGAGGTGGCTGGTCGTCCGTCCACCCGCCCGAACGGGCACCGAGCAGGAGAAAGCCACCCTCGGTCCACCTTGTACTTATCGCCGTAACTCACCACCTCACGTGAAATCAGATGCGGACACGTGATAAAAACACAGATGCAGGGAGGAACCGCTGGCTATGAAGACAGGCGGGGGGCTCTCCAAGCCACACAGGGGCACGGGAAGTGGAGGCCTGCGGGTTCAGCCTGATTGTACAGCACGGGGAAGAAACTTAAAGGCGGCACAAATATCGGATGCTCGCTACAGACAAAGATAGAAAATGCATTTCTGCAAAAAATCACCTGTAATATCATGACTCAGGGAGACCACCTGATGGTGGGACACTTCGAGGTCCGCCTAGTCAGACTTTTCTCTAGTACGTGTGCGCCACCGTATTTTTACAAAAATAGGACCAAACCACCCACATGCATCCTGTTTTTCTCATTTAACATTACATATGAAATATTTTTATGGCAATATATTTAAATCTACATAACCGCGATCATACTCCCGTGGTATTCTCACTATTCTTATCACGCATAACATCTTACACACTTGTATGTAGAAGAGGGTAACCAGTCCGCAATGCCTGTATTCCCAGGTTGTGAGCTGTCGTACTAAAGAATGTCCTCACAATAATCTTCGGGTGGACCTCTTTCTGCCCCTCTCGTATTTCCTTGGAGAACACAGTTACAGATGTAATTCCCGGGTGGAAGGACACATGTGCTTGAAGCTAGGCACGAAGTGGCAAGCCGGCCGTGACAGGGACCGTTCCTGTGCTCCACCCCGCCCCCCCACCCCAGGCGGGCTCTGTCATCAGGGCCCCAAGGAGCACGGAGTCCCCGGGATGTCAACCGCTTGCGGCCAAGCGAGGAGGGTGCTGAAAGCCAGCACGGCCCTTGCTGCGTATCTGGCGCCGCTGGCTAATTCCCGCCTTGCAGCAGGTCCCCGTCCAGGACTGTCCTTACTCCCTGACGGACGGGAAAGAGCAGCACGGTCACACCCGGCTTGCTCCCGGTCACAAGGCTCAGGCCATCAAAACAGGCTCTTGCCCACCGGGCGGCCGACGGGGTCAAGTGCCGCTGAGAGCCGGGGTGGGGGTAGGGACTGAACGCTGGCTGGGGGTCGGCCCGGGTCAGGCCTTGGACCTTGCCAGGCAGGTCTGGTGCACGGTGAGCAAGTGGTGACAGCCAGGCCAGCTGTTCCGTCCGGGGCACAGAGCGGTGGGTGGTCGTCATGAGCAGGCAAACTGCCAAGGGGAGTGCCTGTCTGGTGTGCGTAGGAAGCGGAGAGAGCCCGGATGGAAAGGAAGCGGTACGAAGGAGGGACACAAAGGACCAGGGTCACCAGCCACAGAGAAGGAGCTGAGGGTGTGGGGGCCACAGAGGAGAAGAGGGGGTCCAGCCTAGAGGTCCAGAGAAACCAAGGGACAGGGGCACCCCGGCTGCCAGGGGCAGAAGTGAGGATGTGACCTCGGGCAGTTTCCGGGTGGAGGGCGCGTGGCAAATGGGACGGGGGTTGAGGGTTGAGACCCCCCTGCTCGCACCACATCTCCCTGGAGTCGGCCAGCCGTGGGCACCCCGCGGGTTCGGGTTCACTGGGACGCGTTGGGCTCAGGGGCCAGTCACCTCCTGGATGGCCATGTGTTTTCTGTTTTAATGGATTCCACCTGCTGCGTCTGCAGCCACGGCCCGTGCCTGACATGGGGTCAGAGGTCCAGACCATCTAGCACACGGGTCGGTGGCAAGCATGGCCAGGCAGAGGGCAGGGCCCATCCGCACGAGCTGGAAAGGAGGCAGACAGCCCTGTGGGGGCCCCCCCGGCTCCCAGCTTTGGTGAGAGCCTGGTGCTGCTATTGGCCTGTCCTCCACAGAACCCCGGTCGGCCCTGGCTCTAGTTTACATAACTGGCCTCGCTCTTGACCACAGCCCGGGACACACCAATTGTGACAAAGGAGGTTTCTCATCCGGCTCGCATCCAAATCCAGCAGAGTTCAAGTCCACTGTGACCAGTCACTGACATTCAGCCCGACCGGACACCTGGAAGGTTAAATGGTTTTAACCATCCTCAGTGGGAAGAACAAAAGAGAAGAGCAAAACGACACAGGACACAGGCTTACAGAATTGGGTCACGGGATTAAAATGCTGAGCTGCAATTAAAAAACAAACAAATTCAGACAGACAACATGTGGGCAGGGCAGAGAGAAGCTGGTACCGAGAACAATGAAAACATTCGGAAAGTCGGTGAAGAGCTCAGTGTCCCTTACTATTAAGTTGTGACATTCACAAAACGCTCGTGTTTCTTTGACAGCCACCTGGGAGGTACGTTAACTCAGAGCCTATATAATGTTTGTGTCGTGAATCTGGATTAATAAAACACACAGCTTAAAGATTTTCGATGGCCACCTCTGTGTCTCTGGGTCAGTAAAGCACACTGGAATGTATCCTCGAGGCCTCGGCAAAGCCCGTGTAACATCAACACACGGATGAATAAACTACAACCGGCTTGGGGATGACCAAGGCACGTGCGCCATGGAAGGAACCCGAGGCCTCGATCTGAGGCCGGAGAAAGCCCGTCCTGCAGGCTCAGAACCCGTAAGGCCGGTCTGAGAGTACCTGGACCTCAGGGTGCTGGAGTACACAGGGGCACAGAGCACACATGCTCTCGCACCTGTGCACACACCCCTACGCTCCTGTCTACATGCACACCCGCTCTGCGCACATGCACACCCACCCACGCCCCCACGCCGCCTACGCGCTCCTACACGCACACACACGTGCGTACCCGTGCGCTCCTGCACCCGTGCGCACATGCCCCTACCCCTGTCACACACACACCTGCCCGTGCACACCCACACCCAGGGTGCCGCACGCTCTCGCACACGGAGGGGCCGTCGTAGGGCCGGGCTCGCGTGCAGTGCTCGGCACGGGGGCCTGGCACGTGGCTCGCATTCGTTTATGACACAAATAAACAAAGTGACAACAGACCCAGCTCTTTAGAGTCCCCACCCGGCCTTCTTTACAGAGTGGTGGCAGGAGGGCCGGGAGGGGTCAAAGCAGGGAACACTTAGGGGAACACAGTTCTCAGGGTTCCTGCACTCCTCCTACATTCAAGAGAAAAAGCTATGGACAAATGCTCTGCCTCAGCTTAGACTGCTTCTTCAAACTCCACCTCAGGGCTCAGCCAGGAAAGCTGTTCCTACACGAAGAGGGTCAAACACGCACCGCCTCACTGCTCTCGAGGCCGAGTCTGACCTTGCTACCTGCGTTCCCGGTACACTGACAGACGGGCAGGCGAAACATATCTGCGGTCACTCACCTTCCCCCATAAGCAGGCTCTAAGAGTCAGAGCAGGTCCATAGACAGCAAGTGCTCAGACTTACTGTGACTTAGAGCATCACAGCTGGAGCTGGTGACAGGCAGGGCTGACTCGTCCGAGGCTCACCTACCTGAAACACAGAACACGAGCACGTGAGTGTGCACAGTCATGACCTTGCCCGTTAGGACCGAGCTTCCACAGACCTGTCTCTTGCACTTGACAGAGCAGTAGACGTGTCTTAAGCATTCAAGTAGAAGGCACGTGCGAGAAACGGGGACGAAACGCCCGGGAGAACGTATCCTGGGAACACTGCCCTATCCACCCCCAATGAGGCAGCTCTGAACATGAGGAGGCTTCCGTTTTATAAATGAGAAGTCCAAAATAAGCTATTTGGTAAAACTATACCAGCTTTTGAGCACATAAACGAAACAGTCCACCTTCCACTGACAACGTCTGGTCCCGTTCTCTCCCTCTCCCTCCCGCAACACTGATTTACGAACATTCACGAAATTGCACATTAGCTGAAACGCACTGCTGGCTTTCAGCCTCACAGGAAGTGTGCTCATCCGTCGGGGCACACACTCTCGTCCAGGCAGACCTGCTTTCCTCACCACCAGTGTTTTTCCAGACAGCCTCAGTTTCACCTGGCTCTAAGTTTCCTGAATTTTTACTTTCTGAATTCACTTTGGTTGCCCAAACTGGGAATCTAATCCTTAGTCACAAGTAGCTATTTTCATACTTAATCCTCTTTGCTGTGTTATAACTCTATCCCATAGGTGTATATTTTGACCTCCCTGAATTATTGTGATAAACATCTTAAAAGGCTTATTTATAACAGCATCCAACACTTGGAATTGTGAGGTCATGGCACCAAAAAAAATTAGAAACCTATGTTCAAGGTCTTTGCTTTTCTCTAAGTCAATCGGGCAACCACTTTAGGCAATAAACCACAGCACTGAGTGACTGTCTTCCAAGCTCAAAGGTCCTATCTGTGCAGAACACTGACGTTCAAAACAAAACAAACTGGAAAACACCAAATGCAGGGAAATTCCATGAAAAGTACTGTTGAATAAGAACCTGCGTCTTCCATATGGGCACACAGCGTTCTCAGTTGGAATGACACTCACACATGAGTGCAGGAAAAGGCTCAGTGTGTTACTGATTGGACGGCCAGAGAGGCCGTGTCTGCCGAGTTAGGTCTTAAGGTCAGTCGGTGGGAATTGATCAGAAAGCACTGGAAGTATTTAAACAGAGATGCCATGACAATTCAATGGGGGAAACAATGGTCTTTGCAACATGTGGTGCTGGGACAACTGGACGCCCACATGCAAAGAACGAACCTCACAACACATACAAACATTGAGTCAAAATGGACCAAAGACCTAGGCTTAGGTGCTAAAACTACAACGCTTAGAAGAAAACCTCGGGAAAAATCTTTATGACATTGGATTGGGCAATCCCAGGTGTGATTACAACACCAAAAAGCACAGCAACAATGACAAAACACAGATAAATCGGACTCCACCAAAATTAAGAACGTCTGTGCATGAAAGGGGACTAACGAGAGAGAGAGAATACAACCAGCAGAACAGGAGGAAATCTTGCAAATCATGTATCAGAGAAGAGATTACTATCCAGACCACAGACAGAACTCCTGCAACTCAACAACAAATACATTTTTTTTAACGTGCAAGGATTTGAGTATGTATGTGTCTAAGGAAGATGGACAGACGGCCAGATCAGCACGTGATGCTCCACCTCATTAGTCACTAGGAAAATGCACAGCGAGGTCCACTTCATACCCACTAGGATAGCAGTGCCGGTAAGAATGGTAGCAGTGATGACATCAATAATAATGAGGAGGAGGAGGAGGAGGATGGGGAGGAGGAGGAGGAGGAGGGGAGGAAGGGGGAGGAGGGGGAGGAAGAGGAGGAGGAGGAAGAGGGGGAGGAGGAGGAGGAGGAGGAGGAGGAGGAGGAAGAGGGGGAGGAGAAAGAGGAGGAAGAGGGGGAGGAGGATGGGGAGGAGGGGGGAGGATGAGGGGAGGGAGGAGGAAGGAGGAGGAGGGAAGGAGGGGGGAGGAGGAGGATGGGGAGGAGGAGGAGGAGGGGAGGAAGGGGGAGGAGGGGGAGGAAGAGGAGGAGGAGGAAGAGGGGGAGGAGGAGGAGGAGGAGGAGGAGGAAGAGGGGAAGGAGGAGGAGGAGGAGGAGGAGGAGGAAGAGGGGGAGGAGAAAGAGGAGGAAGAGGGGGAGGAGGAGGATGGGGAGGAGGGGGGAGGATGAGGGGAGGGAGGAGGAAGGAGGAGGAGGGAAGGAGGGGGGAGGAGGAGGATGGGGAGGAGAAAAAGGGAGAAGGAGGATGGGGAGGAGGAGGAGGAGGAGGAAGGGAGGAGGAGGATGGAGAGGAGGGGGGAGGAAGTGGAGGAGGAAGAAGAGGAGGAAGAGGGGGAGGAGGAAGAGGGGGAAGAGAAGAGGAGGGGAGGAGGAGGAGGAAGAAGGGGGAGGAGGAGGAAGGGGGAGGAGGAGGAGGGGAGGGGGAGGAGGAAGAAGGGGAGGAGGAGGGGGAGGAGGGGGAAGGGGGAGGAGGAGGGGGAGGAGGGAGGAGGCAGGGAGGAGGAGGGAGGAGGAGGCAGGGAGGAGGCAGGGAGGAGGAGGCAGGGAGGAGGAGGAAGGGGGAGGAGGAGGGGGAGGGGGGGAAGGGGGAGGAGGAGGGGGAGGAGGGGAAGGGGGAGGAGGAGGAGGAGGAGGGAGGAGGAGGCGGGGAGCAGGAGGAAGGGGGAGGAGGAGGGGGAGGAGGGGAAGGGGGAGGAGGAGGGGGAGGAGGGAGGAGGAGGCAGGGAGGAGGAGAGGGCAGGAAACAGGAAATCACAAGTGTCAGCCAGGATGTGGAGAAACCAGACCCTTTGTTCTATGCTGGTGGAAATAGAAAATGGTGCAGCCATGTTCAACATAGAGTTACCGTATGACCCGGCGATTCCACTCCTAATGAGAGTGAGTCTCATTTCATGAGAAATGAAAAGGTGTTCACCCAAAAACGCGTACATGAGTGTGCACAGCAGCAATATTCATAATAGCCAAAGAGTGGAAACAGCCCAAATGCCCATCGGCGGATGAATGGATAGACACGATGTGGTCTGGCCACACAGTGGAATATCATTCAGCCACACAAAAAGGAATGAAGCCTTCATAACACAACAGGGGTGAACCTGGAAAACGTGATGCTGAGTGAGAGGAGCCAGGCACAGAAAGCCGCACCCTGGACACCCCCATGCAGATGAGGTGTCCACAGAGACAGGGCGCAGACTCACGGTTCCTAGGGCTGAGGAAGGAGGGGCATAGGGCCAGTGATGTGACTAGTGATGTGTACGGGGCTTCCTCGGGGGCGATGAAGTGTGCGGTCGTCAGACAGCGGTGATCACTGCGCACCTGGTGAATATACTAGAAACGGCTAAAATGTATACTTCAAAAGTGTGGATTTTATGATATGTGAATTATGTTCAATTAAAAAAAACCAAAGGCAATATATACTCAAAAGTTTAAAAAACAGCAGTGAAAGAAACCTCTCACGAAACGTGCAGAACGTGTCTACCTCCGCTCTTACAGAAAGTGCACGTAAATAACACTCGCAAAATCAAAAGGCACAAACTCGTAAGGACCGAAAAATCAGGAGAAGAGAGGACAACCGACATGAGCTGTCAACACAACACTGGAATCTGGAAAGTGGATGAAAACGTGGTAAATAATGTGGCTAAGCCAGGAAAGCTGAAACCCAAGCCATGAGGAATTCATGCAGGAGTCTAGAATGGCTCCAAAGGCAAATCGTGGCTACAAGGTAAGAGCTGCAGGCAGGTGTAAAAACAAGGGGGATGATCGAACTTTTCTGGAAGGAGGCGTCAGGCCCCCAGAAATCCTCTGGCTCTCCTCTTTCACGACAACTGGAGGATTCCCCTCTGCAGAGGGGACCATCAGGATACAGACCCAACCACAAGCAGGTCTGAAGACAGTGAGAGGCCACATGAAAACCGGGAGAAACAGATGGGAGGAGAACTCCTGCCCCCTCCCCACAGCGGCTCTCGGAATTCCAGCAGGCGGGTGAGCAGGGGGTAAGGCACATGCAAGCAGCAGAGACAGTGCCTCTGATAACGACGCAATAAAACCAGAAATCAGTGACCTTTACCCAAAGGACATCCCATCCGCAATTCACATCGTTTTAGGGAACTAGTCTAAATTCGTATCTAACTTCATACGTAAAGGGAACCAGCCTATCAAGGTAGAGAGCCCTGAAATGTCCCTAGGTTGGTAAGAAACACAGGGGGACCAGAAATCTCTGAAGTGGTGTGACAAACAGCCCCATTCATGCAGTGACCCACTTCTCCCGACGTCACAGCACTCAGGGAGCCGGGACACCAGGCATTCCGTGGAGTTCCACAGAAATCCAGGAGGAAACACGCTGCAGTTGCCCGTCCAAAACACAGCCGGCGTTGGGAGGGAGGGAGCCGGGGGTGCCGTGAGGGACGTGCCTCCTGTCACCTCCACGCCTTCCCTCCGGAACGACCCACTTAGCAACAACGGAAGCCAGGGTCTTACTGAGCAGGCCGCCACAACAAATCAGCTTCAGAGGCCGAGTGCCGCCGGGCGTCCCTGGCCTCCCGGGCACCGAGCAGACAGCAGCAGCCCGTTCAGCCGCACACTCCACACGTGCACACACACTCACACGCACTCGCACACACGTGCACTGGGGCTAATCAGCTCACGCTGCTGTCTGTGCTCAGAGAAGGGACTGGGCTTCTCCAGAAGGCGACGTCAGACTCTTAAGAGGCAAAGTGCTCTCCTCCCTTCCTCCCTGCCCACTGGCCTCCACCGCGCTGGCCTCTTGTCGGCAGCAGGAGTGTGGGAGAGGGTGAGGAGGGGACAGGGAGGAGGGCGGGAGTGGAGGACACACCAGGAACCACCCTGGGAGGGGGGTTGAGGCCACTGAAAGAATGGGGGGGGGGTCTGGGGAAGACGGGGGTGTGTGCGGGCTGTGAGACAAAAAGAGGCAAATCAGACAAAAACGATAAACCCCGAAGTTTTCACACAAGCAGCCTGGCCCTCTGTGGCCCACAGACCGGAGGGGAAGAGGGACAGGAGAAAAGCCGGGAGAAAGTTCAGGAGGCTCAGCCAGATGCAGCCAGAGATAACGTGGGAGTCCACGTGAGAGGGGAAGCCCTCAGACGCCAGGAGGGCCCAGAAATGGGGGTTCAGTCTGACGGGGAACCCAAGCGGACCCGCAAGCTGCCTCTCTCACAGGTGCCAGCGCCCCAGCAGCTGTGCCGAGATCGGGTGAGGTCGCAGTAGGGACGCGGAGCACGGGACTCGGACGCGCGCTGTGTGTGCCTGTCACCCCGCGCCCCGCGCCCGGAGGCTGTGCGCTCTCCCGAAGCTCTCGGGGAACAAAACAAAACTTGGCGATGCTCTAACTCACGGGGCAGGTTTCAACAAATTTTGAAGATGCGGAATCCACAGACTGTGCTCTCCACCCACGAGGCAATTACATTAGAAATCATTAGCAAAGGATAGCTTTATAATACCTCTGGACCCAACATTTTTTAAAAAGCTTCTGAATAATAAATGGATGGAGTGAACCAATGAGATTAGAAAATAACTAGACCAATAAACTCGCTGCACGCCAAACATTGTGGCAAGTGGCTACAGTAGGATTTACGGAAAAACTTGTGGCCTTAAAGGCCTATATTAAGAATAAAATCAAACATTACGGAGTAAAAAATCCAGCTTAATTTAGAAAATAGGAGGGGCACCTGGGTGGCTCAGTTGGTTAAGCTCTGACTCTTGATTTCAGCTCAGGTCAGGCTCTCCTGGTTCATGTTCCAGCCCATGTCAGCACAGAGCCTACTTGGGATTCTCTCTCTCTCCATCTCTGCCCCTCCCCTGCTCTTTCTCTCTCTTTCTCTGTCTCTGTCTCTCCCTCAAAATAAATAAAGTAAGTGTTAAAAAAAAGAATTTAGAAAATAATAGAAAGTACCCACAGGAAGTAGAAAGAAGGTAATAACAAAGAATAGATCAGAAGTTAAGACAAGATATGAGCCAATTGAGAAAATGAACAAAGATACAATTTAGTTCTTCAAAAAAGGTCTAAAAATACCCAGCCCTCTGATGACATTGATGAAGGAAACTAATCAAGAAGGCACAGACGGTATTAGCTGTAGGGAAGACAGGGCCTCTGGTCTTGGACATGATGGAGCAGATGCGGCTCCCCCATTCTTCCTGCCGAGTCCAATGAACAACTCAGGACATTAAATATGAAATAAAAGAAAGAAAGCCTGGGGAAGGGGAGAGAGGAAGGCAGGCTGGCTGCGGTGCTCAGGGTTTGAAGAATGACCCAGCAGTGAGCTCACCACTTGGTTTGTTTCTCTCCTATGTATTCCACATTGGTCACTGGGAAAGCCTGCAACCTAAAAGCACCACAGGGCACAAACAAGTCTCCAGAAGAGTCTGCTCCCCCTCCAGGCAGAGGACTGGGAACAGGAAAGCCAGCATGCCACAGAGCTTCTGACAATACCGGCCCTACTGCAGGCATCGATGACGACAGGAAAGTCACACACACACACACACACACACACACACACACCTGCCCCTAATGGGGAACCTAGACTCCCACTCCTACCCAGCAGTATCAAGGCACCCCTCCCTCTGCCTAGGTACCTGCGAGACCAAGGGAGAGGCCTGGACCTCCACTCCAGTCTGTTGTAAACAAGGTGCCCCACATGGGGTCAGCAGAGGCCGGAGATTCATATAAGACAAGAGAGCTATATTAGATACAGAATATCCTAACACTATACCCAAAATTTCCAGGATACAAATAAAAATCATTTATTGTTCCAAAAACTAGGAAAATCTCAACATGAAAAAGAAAAGAAAATCAACAAATGCTAAACACGGAGACGACAAAGGTGTCTGAATCCTCTGACAAGGATTTTAAAGCAACCACCGTAAAAATGCTTCATGAGCATTTATGAACGTGCTTGAACCAAATCTCTGAAGCTTCACAAAGAGACAGAAGATATGAAGAACAACAAACTCCCAAAAATCAGGCAAAATGAAACAGTCAACCTCAACATCTCTATACCCATTAAAGAAATGAATTTGTAATACAAAGTTCCCGAAAAAGAAATCTCTAGGCCCAAATGGTTTCACTGGAGAATCTTAACATTTAAAGAAGAATGAACACCAACCTTAGACAATCTTTTAGAGAAAACCGAAGGAGAATTCTTCCCAGCTCATTTCGTGAGGTCACTATCACCCTGATGCCAAAACCAGAGATAAAGACAGTAGAGAAAAAGAAATTTACAGAGCAATTTGCCTTACGAACATAGACATGAATAAACTAAACTAATTTTTTATAATTGGAAAAATGAATCCAGCAATGTATAGAAGATTTACATACCATGACCAATCAGGATTTATCCAGGTATGCAAAGCTGGCTCCATATTAAAAAAAATCAAGCAATATAATCCACCATGTCTATAAACTAAAGTATGAAAACCATATGGTCATATTAATTGATGCATAAAAAGCATTTAACAAAATTCAACACTTATTCACAATAAAAAGTACCAGTGAATTAAGGATATAGGAAAATTCCCTCAATCTGATAAACAGCATCTACAAACAGCTAACATCATACCTAATGGTGACAGGCTGAATGCTTTACCCTACAGCTGGGAACAAGGCAAGGCTGTCCACAGTGACCACTCTTATCCAGCACACTGGGAGTTCCAGCCACTGCCATAGGCAAGAAGAACAAACCAGAGACCTATAGACCGGAAAAGAAGAAATAAAACTATCTCTCTTTGCAGATGGTAATTTTCTACGTAGAAAATCTCTAGGAATCTACAAAACAGAACAAACCTCCTAGCACTAATAAGTAAGTTCAGAAAGGCAGAATATAAGAGTAATACACAAAAATTAACTGCATTTCTAGATACAGTGAACACAAATAAACCAAAATTTAAAACACAGTATCATTTAAAATTATTCAAAATAAAATGAAATAGTCATACACTCGACATGTACAGGAACTGTATGCTGAGAACTGTGAAATTCTGATGAAATAAATTAAAAAAAAAAACAAATAAATGGAGAGACATACCATATCCATGGATTAGAAGACTCAACATAGTAAAAATATCACTTCTCTCCAAATTGATCTAAAGATTCAATACAAGTCCTATAAAAATCCCAGCGATGTTTTTTTGTAGACACAGACAAGCTTATTCAAAAATCTATATGGAAAGGCACAGACCCTCTTGTAGCCTCGAAAATCTTGGAGAAGGGGCACCTGGGTGGTTCAATCAGTTAAGCGTCTGACTTCAGCTCAGGTCATGATCTGGTTCATGAGCTCAGGTTCATGAGTTTGAGCCCCGAGTTGGGCTTTGTGCTGACAGCTCAGAGCCTAGAGCCTGCTTCGGATTCTGTGTCTCCCTCTCTCTCTGCCCCTCCCCCGTTTGCACACTGTCTCTCTCGCTTTCAAAAATGAACATTAAAACAATTTCTTTTTTTAAATCTTGGCGGATAAAAAAGAATAAAGCAAAAAGAATCACTCAATGCCATAATAAGCCTTACTTTGTAACTACAGTATTCAAAATAGTATGGACCAACAGAACAGAACAGAGAACCTAGATATAAACCCATCCAAATATGCCCAACTGATTTTTGACAAGGTGGAAAAACAATTCAATGGAGAAAAGGTAGTCTTTTCAACAAATGGTCCTGGGACAATCGGACAGGCAATGAAATGAACCTCGATCTAGGTCTCACACTTTAGACAAACACTAACTGAAAATGGATCATAGACTTAGAAATAAAACAAGAAACTAAAACTTTTAGAAAAAAATCACAGGAGGGGCGCCTGGGTGGCGCAGTCGGTTAAGCGTCCGACTTCAGCCAGGTCACCATCTCGCGGTCCGTGAGTTTGAGCCCCGCGTCAGGCTCTGGGCTGATGGCTCGGAGCCTGGAGCCTGTTTCCGATTCTGTGTCTCCCTCTCTCTCTGCCCCTCCCCCATTCATGTTCTGTCTCTCTCTCTGTCCCAAAAATAAAAAAAAATAAAAAACGTTGAAAAAAAAAAAAGAAAAAAAATCACAGGATAAAAATCTTCAGAATCTAGGGTGAGCAGAGTTCTTAGCCTTGATGCAAAGGCATAATCTATGAAAGGGAAAATCAATAAATTGGGCTTAATGAAAATTAAAAACTTTTGCTATGCAAAATCCTGTTAAGAGAACAAAAAGACAAGCTATAAACGTGGAGAAAATATCTGAAAACCACATATTCAACAAAAGACTAGCATACAGAGTATATAAAGCATAGTCAAAACTCAACAGTAACATTTAAAAAAAATCAATTACAAGCTGGCAATACAGGCCTACCCCAAGAAACAAGAAAAATTTCAAATAAACAACCTAACCTTACACCTGAAGAAGCTAGAAAAACAACAGCAAATAAAACCTAACACCAGCAGAAGGAAGGAAATAATAAAGATAAGAGCAAAAATAAATGATACAGAAACTAAAACAAACAAACAAACAATAGAACAGATCAATAAAACCAGGAGCTGGTTCTTTGAAAAAAATCAATAAAATTGATAAACCTCTAGCCAGACATACCAAGAAAAAAAAAAGAGAGAAAGGACTCAAATAAATAAAATCACAACCAACACCATAGAAATACAAATAATCCTAAGAGAATATTATGAAAAACTGTATGCCAACAAATTGGACAACCTGGAAGAAATGGATAAATTCCTAAAAATAAATAAACTACCAAAACTGAAACAGGAAGAAATAGAAAATTTGATCAGATCTATAGCCAGCAAAGAAACTGAGTCAGTAATAAAATAAAATAAAACAAAACAAAATAAACAAAATAAAACAAAACAAAATTTAAAAAACCCAGTGAGTTAAGCGTCCAAATCTTGATTTCAGCTCAGGTCATGATCTCATAGTCATGGGATAAAGCCCCACGATGGTGCTTGGATCCTCCCTCCCCCTCTCCCTCTGTCCCCGCCGCATGCACGCATGTGTGTGCATGCTCTCTCTCTCTCTCTCTCTCTCTCTCTCTCTCTCTCACTCTTACTCTCACTTTCACGCTCTCTCTCAAAAACAAACAAATGAAAACCCCAACAAACAAAAGTCCAAGACCAGATGGCTTCATAGGTAAATCTTAAAATATTTAAAGGAGAGTTAATACTTATTCTTCTCAAACTATTCCAAAAAGTAGAAAAGGAAGGGAAACTTCCAGATTCATTCTGAGGCCAGCATCACCCTGATACCAAACAAGACAAAGACACCACTCAAAAAGAGAACTACAGGCCAATATCTCTGATGAACACGGATGTCAAAACTCTTAATAAAATACTAACAAACCAAAGTCACTCACCGCAATCAGGCGGGATTTATTCCTGGGTTGCAAAGGTGGTTCAATATTTGCAAATCAATCAATGTGATACATCACATCAATAAGAGAAAGGTCATTTTCATAGACACAGAAAAAGCATGTGACAAAGTACAACATCCATTTGAGATAAAAACCCTCAGCAAAGTAGGTTTAGAGGGAACATAATAAAGGCCATCTACATCACCCCCAATGGGGAAAAACTGAGAGCTTTCTCCCTAAGGTCAGGAACACAACAGGGATGTCCACTCTCACCACTGTTGTTCAACGCAGTACTGGAGGTCCTAGCAACAGCAACCAGACAACAAGAAGAAATAAAAGGCATTCAAATTGATAAGGAAGAAGTAAAACTTTCACTACTTGCAGATGACATGATACTACATACAGAAAACCCGACAGACTCCACCAAAAAACCCACTACAACTGCTAAATGAATTCAGTAAAATCACAGGATATGAAATCAATGTACAGAAATATGTTGCATTTCTATACATCAATAAGGAAGCAGCAGAAAGAGAAGTTAAGAAAACAATCCCATTGACAATTGCACCAAACTAGTAAGATACCTAGGAATAAACCTAGCCAAAGAGATGAAAGGCCTGTACTCTGAAAACTGTAATACACTGATTAAAGAAATTGAAGAAGACACAAAGAAATGGCAAGACGTTCTATGCTCATGGACTGGAAGAACAAATATTGTTACAATGTCTATACCATCCAAAGCAATCTACACATTTAATGTAATCCCAATCAAAATACCAATAACATTTTTCACAGAGCTAGAACAAACAATCCTAAAATTTGTATGGAACCACAAAAGACCCCGAGTAACCAAAGTAATCTTTAACAAGAAAAGCAAAGCTGGAGGCATCACAATTCAGGACTTCAAATTATATTACAAAGCTGTAGTCATCAAAACAGTATGGTACTGGCACAAAAGTAGACACACGGATCAATAGAACAGGATAGAAAACCCAGAAATGAACCCACATGGTCAACTAATCTTCAACAAAGCAGGAAAAGACTATCCAATGGAAAAGGACCAGTCTCTTCAACAAATGGTGTTGGGAAAACTAGACAGCAACACGCAAAAGAATGAAATTAGACCACTTTCTTATACCATACACAAAAATGAATTCAGAACAGATTAAAGACCTAAATGTGAGACCTGAAACCATAAAAATCCTAGAAGAGAATATAGGCAGTAACTTCTCTGACATCAGCCATAACAACATTTTTCTGGATATGTCCATCGAGGCAAGGGAAACAAAAGCAAAATTAAACTACTGACTACAGCAAAATGAAAAGCTTCTGCACAGGAAACAATCAACAAAACTAAGAGGCAACCTACAGAATAGGAGAAGATATTTGCAAATGACATACTGGATAAAAAGTTAGTATCCAAAGTCTATAAGGAACTTATCAAACTTAACACCCAAAAAACAAATAATCCAGTGAAGAAACGGGCAGAAGACATGAACAGCCACTTTTCCAAAGAAGACATCCAGATGGCCAACAGACTCATAAAAAGATGCTCAATGTCTCTCATCATCAGGGAAATACAAATCAAAACCACAATGTGATACCACCTCACACCGGTCAGAACAGCTAAAATTAACAACTCAGGAAACAACAGACGTTGGTGAGGACGTGGAAGAAGGGGAACACTTTTGCACTGCTGGTGGGAATGCAAACTGGTGCGGCCACTCCAGCATGGAGGGTCCTCACAAAGTTAAAAATAGAACTACCTTATGATCCAGCAATCGCACTACTATTTACCCAAAGGATACAAGAACACCAATTCAAAGGGATACACGCACCCCAATGTTCATAGCAGCATTGTTTACAACAGCCAAACTACGGAAGCAGCCCAAGGGCCCACCAGCGGGTGAATGGGTAGGAAGATGTGGTGTGTACACACAATGGAATATTATTCAGCAATTAAAAAAAAAAAAGAAATCTTGTCATTTGCAACGGCATGGATGGAGCTAGAGAGTATAAATGCTAAGCGAAATCAGTCAGAGAAAGACAAATGCCATATGGGCTCATCTATATGTGAAATTTAAGGAACAAAACAAACAAGCAAAGGGGAAAAGTATAAGAGAGAGACAAAGCAAGAAACAGACTCTTAATTATAGAGAACTGATGGTTACCAGAGAGGAGATGGGTGGAGGGAGAGGGGGGATTAAAAAAATCAATTAGAAAAGAAGGAAAAGTCATAACAGACTTGTCTTCCAAGAAAATATATGGATAAAAAATAAGTACAGGAAAGTATTGTTCAACATCACTAGCTATTAGGAAAATGTCAATTAAGACCACAAAGAGGTATCGCTACATACCTATCAGGATAACTTTGAAACATAGCGATCGTGCCGAATACTGGCAGGGAGGTGTAGAAACTGGATGTCCCCTACATTTCTGTAGAAGTGGGACACGGTACAGCCACTCTGGAAAAATCATTTTCTATAGAGTGAAAACGCACTCACTATAGAATCAGCGATTGTACTCTGGGGCATTTATGCCAGAGAACTAGAAACACGTTGACACGGAGGCCTGTCACGATGCCGCTTTATTTACAAAAGCCAATAAGTAGAAACAAGCCAAATGTCCTTCCGTGGGTGGGTGGTGAGACTGTGGTCCACCCAACACCATGGAATGTTACACAGTCATCAAAAGGAGCAAACCACCGATACCTGGCGCGCGCGCGCGCGCGCGCACACACACACACACACACACACACACACTCACACACACAGCAACGGGGGACGGATCCGCAGGGCCTTGCGTGGAGTGAAAAAAGCCAATGTTAAGAGGGTGCAAACCGACTCCGTTTATAGGACATTTGGAAATGACATAATTATAAAGACTGAAAACTCATTCCTGATTTCCAGGGGGCAGAGATGGGAGTGCGGGGGAGGGTGAATATTTCAAGGCGCCCCGAGGCAGTTGCGAGTGGCGGTGAAGGGGGCGGTCCTGTATCCTAGACCTGCATCCCGGGGGTGGTGATGCAAACCCGGGCGCGGGTTGAAGCTGCATAGAATCCAACTGCTGCTACGACCGCTACTCAACTGCTACCGCTGTCGTTGCCGCTACAATCGCGGTTCCGCTGTTACAACTGCTCCTCCCGCTGCTGCTGCTGCCGCCGTTACTACCACCACTCTCAGCGCTGTGGTTACGACTACCACCGCTCCTACCACCATCCCCACTGCCGCCGCCGCCACGATCACTGCCGCTCCTGCTACCGCCAGTGCTGCTGTCAGTACCAATGTCATCACTTCTACCGTCACTGCGACCGCTACCATTACTCCCCTTACTCCTACTACCACTACACACAGCCAACGGAGTGCAGGTAGGAAGGGTGAAATTGGAATCACGTTTGCAGTCTAGTTAGGAGTGCTGCATCGGTGTCATTTTCCCGGTTTTGATACTGTGCTATAGTTATGTAAGATGCTACCATTGGAAGAAGCTGGGCAAATGTTCCGGGAGACTACTATTTTTGCCACTTCCTACGAACCTGTGATTCTTTCAAAATAAAAGTTAAAAGTAACATTACAGAAAAGTTGAAAGAAAGCACAGAGAAATTCTAAAATAAAAAGCTACAACACCTAAAGTTTCAAACCCAGTGAGGAAGTTTAACAACGGAACCGCGTACGACCGAAGAGAATTCATGAGCTGGAAACTAAGCCACAGGAGATGGTCCGAAACGTACGACACGAAGAAACAGACGGGCTGTGCGGGAGACGAGAGACGAGAGACGGCTCCTACTGCGCAGGCAGCTGACCTACTTCCCGTCGGGCTCCAAGGAGGGGGGCCTGGCGCCCGGGCTCCATCTAAAGAGGCAGAGCTGGTGAAGGACACCAAACCCGCACGCTCGGGGACCTAGCCCATCCCAAGCAAGACTCACAGAGCAACTCACACTAGTCACATCATAATAAAACCTCAAGAAAACAAAGACAAAGAAGAGAACTTAAAATCAAACAAAGAAATAAATGAGATGATTTTCAAAGGAGCAGTAGTTACACCGAAGACTTCCATTTCAACAATAAGCAGGGTTACCAGAACAGAACTGAATTAGAGCTACAGTGTGCTAGAAAATCACTGTCCATTTTGAGTTCTTTGCTACATATAATCATCCTTCACAAATGAAGGTGACTGAAAGCGTTTCCAGGGTTGGAAAATGGGGACCCTCGTCTTCAGTGGACCCACTCTAAAGTCAATTAAAAGGATGCCATTCGGGCAGAAGGAAAATGGTCTCAGAAAGAATACTGGATTTGCAGGAAGAAATAATAGAATAAAAATTATAAAAATGTGAATGTAAGGAAATGAATATCAACCATGTAGGGCACTAATAATGATTTGTTATTTATTTAATTAATTATCAAGTCTCCTGGGACTTAAATATACGTCAAAATTCACTACCATGGTCATGGCAACAGTTAGTTTTTTTCTTTTAGTTTTCTAAATTCCTTAAAAATTCCCCTATATAGCAACAAGATTAACAAAAAAACCCCCGAGACCTCTTCAGTAGAACCGGATGTCAAGGGGTCCGTCAGACTCCAAGAACGGGGGTAGATGTGGCCCGAACACAGCAGCAGAGTTCACGCGAAGCACCAGATGAACCGTGTTTGTGGTAAACAGATGCTAAGCGGGGAACGGTCCTTTGAGCCGCAGAACTCAGAAATTCCCTAACAGATATTAACCCTCCACAAAGAAATAGAGACTCACACTAGGTGGGAATCAAGGTGAATATTCTGAGAGCAAATGGAGAAACCCCAGGAAGCATGTGCTGACTCGAGTCCCCAAGTTCCAGGCAAGTGAAAACAAAGAGCGAAAGAAAGGAGGGAGGGAGGGGAAGCAGGAAGGAGCAAGGAACCATTTAGGAGCTTGTAGGAAATTTAAACAGTGCTGAGGGCTCCAAGTCCTCAGGAATCTCAGAAATATACAACAATATTCACTGTTGGACAGAGAACCATCTGGAATTAGAACATCTCAAGGTGAAATGACAAGAAAACAGCAAGATACCAAAAGGTGGCTGATAGAGCTCAGGAATAAACTCGAAGGTTTTTCAGAAGTGAGAAGCACTTCTGAACATAGAGAACAGAAACAAGGAAAGAAAATGAAGCAGATGTGCAGGAAGAAGATTCAAGAAGACACGACAGACACAACACCTGGGCAAGAGAGAGCCAGGGTACGTGTGTAAGTGCAACCCGCTGCGTCTTCACGCATACGCGTGTACGTTCCAAACACGCCTGAAATAAAAGAGAGTCTGAATCGACTTCGTGATTGCTCACACTGTGTTACTGAAATTCAGGCCTGAGCAAATAGCAGCAAGTCGCATGTTAAATTAGGTATTAGAGACGAAGTCTTTGGGGGCATCGGGAGCAAAAGGTCCCACATGCTTCTAATGAAAAGAACACCCGAGGGAGGTCAGACTTCTCAACAGCAATTGCAGAAGTAAAGCAACCTTCTTAAGACACTAAGGTGAAAAAAATATAAGCAAAACCATTTATGCAGCTAAACGACACTTGCATGGTAAAGGCCCCAGATAGGACAACAGGAATACGCGGGGACACGGGAGACATCTTCCTGGGGAAGAACATCTGGGATTTCTACTGCGAAGAACCGAACAGGGTGGGTTTCGGCCAACCACAAAACACGTGGAGAAATTTCGTCATAAGATTCGGTGACAAGCAGCAGATATATTTAACTCCAGAACCAGGACTAAATGACACAATTCATAGTGAATGACACAAAATGGTGTGTAAATGTTACATGTGCTGGAGATTGGAGATAAAGAATCGATAAGGCTTATAAAGTAGGAGCAGAGGTGGGAGGGTAAGCGGGGGGAGGCTTACAGCCACCAAGAGGGAGAAACCTGGCAGCACATGAAACGCTGGGCGAGGTCTGGAGGGAGGGTAAGAGGCTTCCCGCTACCCATACACTTGCTCGTGAGAGCACATCAACACACACGCACACACACAAGAAAAGAAAAAAGAAAGAAAAGAGGGATTTTTGTGAATTTTACAGATAATAGTATAAAGCCAAGGAAAATATAAACTCTCCTAAAAATCAAAAGAAATACACAGATATACTTGTATATGTATTTTACACATAAATATATTCATATTTTACTTATATTTTCAAAAAGAAATAATGGACGGCCATGTCTGGCCTGGCCTCTCTCTGCTGCCTCGCCCTCCCGCGCAGGTGCCGGCACACTGGGCTTTCACTTGGCGCTCCAGGTTTGCTGTGAGTGTGCCCTCCACCACCCCCCGTCCTGCTTTGCACCTCTTTAAGGAAACCTTTGCGGTGGCTGTCTCCAGACCACACTATGAGAGACCATCTCTGCTTTTTAAAAACAGGGTTTCCTTTGGAGCCCGTGGCCCATTTTGCTCACAGTTTTCTCTTTCATCTGTGCAAAGTTTCAGAGATGCTGTTACTTCGAGCTCTGTGCCCACAAGCTCTCTCGCTCAACCCGCGGGACTCTGTGACCAAGCGAAGGACAGGGCCGCTACGGGCGCGCTCCGCAGAGACGCCACCCGTCAGGCACGTCCTTAGCAGACACTAACCAGACTGCGCTGGAGGGCAGCCAAGAGCCTGGCCCCAGAGCTATCACCCCTGCCCGCCGACTGGACCACGGCCAGCGCCCGGCAGTCTGCATGACCTGGGAGATGTCCGGCTCGGCACAGACCCTGGCTAACAGAAAAGCAAAGCCTTTCCATCCTTAGCGGTGACTTACAGCGAGCGATACGCCAAGGGAGCGGCAGCACCTTGTGCCCGGCAGTGTGACGTCGGGGACACGCTCCGGATGCACCAGGACCGGCCGGCCCAGAGGAAGAAGCCCTCAGCGGGGTCCTCACCGCTTCCCTCCGTCTCAGGACCCGTGGCTTCAGGCCTCCTCAGGGGAAAGGGCGCTGTAAAGATCACCAACCTCTGAGAGCCAGGGACATGGGTCCGCCTCTGCACCGAGGGCGAGGACAGTCCCCACTCCCTCTGCTCACCAACCACGTCCTGGCGCGGCCTGGGCCTTCCCCGCGTGTGGGCTTTTACTCTGATGCCCAGAGTGTGTCTGCCTAGTGTGAGCGGACTGATCCACATGGTCTGAATTTGTTTCCAACATTTAAAAATCAGACATCGTATTCAAATTTCACTTTCTGACTTTAAATAGGGAGCAGAAGCCCCGCAGCACTGGGCCTGCAGGCCCGGCAAACATCAGGTGCTCCTACACCTTGGGGCGGTTTCCCGCTCAGGGACAGAGGCCACCTGCTCCTAGATCGCCTGCCGGCGCTCAGCACCCCTCTGCCCTGGACCTCTGTCCCCACGTGTTGCGTCCACGTTGATAGCCAAACACGCCAGGCTTTGGCACCCCAGTTGTGAGTCCTCGTGAGTCCTCGAGAGTCCTGGAGAAAGAGATGTGGCTCCTGCCAGGAGCAGCTCTGGCCCCGGGGCCCCTCCCTCCCTCACTTCATGTCCCCCAGCTCAGGCCACGGCCGAACCCGCCGGAGTCTGGGTGAATAAGCTGCCAGAGGCCAAAGTGAAAAGTAAAAAAAAAAAAAAAAAAGGACCGAGCTCGTACAAGCATATACAAGTAGCGGTTTTACTACATTTTTGAAGTTTTCAGCCTGTAGCATCAGACGGCCTAGAAAATAACCATGCCCGAGGCATTTCCTTCTCTATAACAATATCCTTCACTGGACCGATGATCTAAGGGTTCTTCCCGCCTGCGACGCTATATTACTTCACGAGAGAAGCGCACGAACATTATGGATGTTGAGGGTAAATGATAACTCTATTCACGCGTGATAACCTCACTGCCAAGTTGGCTTAAAACGGCAGCTCCAGGCGTGGGGCACCGCGGACACGCTGAGGGCCTCAAGAGCCCCTTGGCCTCTGTCTGTGGGACGGGACGGCCACTCTGGCCGGCGCCTGCAAGGCCTGGGCGAGACCCCGGGCAGCACGTGCTCGACACACCTGCCCCACAGCGAGTCCCGCTGGCGCGAGTTCCCGTTAGACTCCACCTGGCCCCTTAGGTTCTCATCCTGTCCCCAGAATACTCGATGGCCTGAGGAGCCGCCACGGACGGCTGGGGGCCATGGCTCGCCCTGGACTGTGACACGTGCCAGGGGTACGAGCAAGAATCTCTGCGAGGCTGAAGGTGGCTGATCCCCCGGAGCTGAAGTTCTGATGGGCCATCATGTCTCCAAGCTTGTACAATAAGATATCATTCAGGGTGAGAAACGGGTTATTTAGAAGATTCTGCTTCGACTTCCACGTTACTTACAAGCAGACTTTCAGCGACCAGCCTACCATCTGTATCCATAGAAAACTCTCTGATTTGCCTGAAGTTAATTTTGTAAGCGGGAGTAACTCGACAAGTTAAGTTTACTAATCAATCAGTTCTGCCAAACTTTGTAAAATGAAACATGACTCCAGAACATATCTGGCCCTTCCCTTCTCTGAACAGATCTAACAGATCTGGGGGGGGGGAGGAAACCTCACTCCCAGGAGAAGACACTGCAGGGGTGGGGGAGACTCGGCTTGGCACCTGGATGGCAACAGGGAGGGGTTGCTGAGGTGGCGGGCCCAGGAAGGCGGGCCACCCGAGAAGGGCGGAAGGCACCCCCGGATTCCTGTACTGCAGTGATCAAGCAGATGGGGATTAGGCTCCTTTGAGTCCTTTCCCTTTTGTTAAGCCTAGTCGTGAAATATTTGCAGCATCTTAATGGTGGCTTGTAAAAGTTATTAGCATACCATACTCCCAAATCATTAATTATGTTGTTTCACTAAAAATGTGACTTACATAACTGTCAAAGAACAGGCATTTATTTTCACAAGCAGTGTGGGGAGCCACCCTGGCCTGGCTGTCTCCACTGGGGACAGGCTGTCCTGTCCCCCTGTGCTCTCCCCCAGCGAGGGGCTTGAGCCCCAGTACCTCAGGGGACGCATCCCCGGGCTGTTCCCAGCAGCACAGTCTGGAGGTTCCTGCCCCAGCCTTCCCGTTCCCTCCACCCCAAACTCTGAGTGACCCTGGTGTCAGTGGGCCTGCACAGGTCCTCTTGAAGCATAGTGACAAGCCTGCTTGGTATTGCTGCAGAGCCTCGGGAAAGCCATGTGTTCCAGAACCTTCGGGGAGGGGTGCTCGGAGGAGGTACCCAGAGTCCGCATGGAAAGGGGGGCTCTGATAAGCTGGCATCGCTTCGGGTGGGGCTGGTGGGCCCAGGCTCGCAGGGTCCTCACGGCCCACATTTACGCAGATGCTACAGGGCTGTGTGTGGCATGGGTGTGGCTGTCTGTCTCCAACAAAGTGCTGATCTGAGCCCTGGGGACAGCGTGGATCACAGCTGGGTTCGTGGGCATGGGCACACCCAGAAAGAGCCCAGGGACACAGAAGTCCCAGAGCTCGGGATGGTGCCTGGGGCTGGAGCCCCCCACTTGTCAGAGAAGCCTGCCTCCTGGAGCACAGGGGACGCGATGCTGCTGGGCAGACGGGGATGGACAAGGGCCCAGAGACAACAGGGGACCATGAAGCAACTATGAGACACGCCTGAGGCCACAGCTGGGAGCCTGACTCAAGCCCCTGAGGCCTTGCTTGCTGTCGTCCCCCCCCAACCAGTGCTCCCTGCACCATGGAGCTGTCTTCCTTCTGCTGGAGCTCATCCCCGGCACATGGCTTCCTGCCCACGGCCCAAGACACAGCTCAGCCACTGCTTCCCTGGCTCCCCAGCAGCCTCGCAGGCTGCCACCACTGCAGTCAGCACACAGAGGCCGTGTCTCTGCCCACCTGTCCCCCTCCTCTAAATGCTGAGTGCACCATGTCCCCACTGCCTAAGGTAACTCCAAGCCCGGAGTAAAGCCATAATGCACTTATTCTGGATGAGTAAGAATATAAGGAGATGAGGAATCACAGTAAGAGGTCTGGTGCACCCTGACAGCGGGGCGAGGCCCACACAGCGTCCCGGGCAGGCCACGTGGCTGGTAAGGAACGAACCTCTGGACCCTCTCTTCATGGCCTGCCCGACGTGCCCCGGGACCCCCAAGGCGCCCTGACCAGGGCCATCGCTCCCCCTGGCAGGGGCAAAGCTGTAGAAGGGGCTGGGCCCTCTCTTCCGACACCCAGAGGGAAGGCCAGAGTCAAGCGGGGCTAATGGTGGCCAGCGGCCTCCCCAGAGTCAGACCCAAGATGCCCTGCCCCGTCCTAGTGCTGGCAACATATACGCAGACAGCCTTCCAGCCGACGGCCGAGGGCCTGCTCAGAGGAGGTGGGCAGGCCCCAAACGGGGGCTCAGGGAGGGCAGAAGCGATGGAGGATGGAGGGCGAGGGGCCAAAGGACGGCAGACGGATTTTCTCTGCGCCAGACAGACATCGTGCCTTCCGGTCAGAGCGCCTGCGTGTGCTCAGCGCAGCCTCGTTCCTCCCTCGGGCTCACACTACTTCCTGGCCCACCGTGTCACACTTCGCCATGCACTTGCTCTACCCAACCAAAGGTGAGCAGAGGTGGCGCGGTCACCTCTCGGCCCCAGTGACAAACATCCCGATGATGCCCAGCAGGGAGAAGCTGACCCAAGATGGGCGGCCCAGGTGGCCCGTGAGGGCCATGGAAACCAGAGACTCACGGGGCCCCACAGCACAGCCCAGGCCATGCCGACCATTACGGAAGCCTCTGGGGGCTGGGAGGCCACCACAGCAGTGGGCGGGAGTGACGGCGGAGGCTGGGATGACCAGAGCGCACACAGACGACAGGCAGGGTTACTGCGCACGGGAGCAGAGGCGGACGATTTCTGAACGAGATGGAGGCTGCAGGCAGAGTGAAGGGGACACTCACTGCAGAGGCTGTGTTTGAGAAGGTACAAGAAAGAGAGGAAGGAAACCGGGGGGGGAGTCAGGGGTGGGCTAGTGTGAGCGGGGATGAGAAGGACAGAAGGAGGCTGATGTCACGGAGGAGGGTGGGAGCAGCCTCCGGTCCCCACAACCAGGAGGGCAGTGGTCCTCAACGCTCTTAGTCTCCAGACTCCTTTGGTCTCATAAAAATCGGTGTGGACGCCAACGTGCTTTTGTTTATGTGGGTCGTATCTATCATTATTTACCTTATTAGAAATAAAAACTAAGAACTTTAAATATTTTATTAATTCACTCGTAAGGATAATAATCAGCTCAATACAAGTTAATAAAAGTTAACTTCATGAACGATAACAATATTTTCCAAAACAACTAAAAAGAAGCATGGCATTGTTTCACATTTTTGTCAGTCTCTCTTTTTTTTTTTTTAACGTTTATTCGTTTTTGAAAGACAGAGAAAGAGCACGAGCAGGAGAGAGGCAGAGAGAGAGACACACACAGAATCCGAAGCAGGCTCCAGGCTCCAAGCTGTCAGCACAGAGCCCGACGTGGGGCTCTAAACCACGAACCATGGGATCATGACCTGAGCCGAAGTCAGACGCTTAACCGACTGAGCCACCCAGGCGCCCTTTTGTCAGTCTCTTTAATGCCTGACTGAAGAGAAGACAGCTGCGTTCTTGTATCTGCTTCTGCGTTTAATCTGTTAGGATACGTTCATTTTGGCTGAAATGTGTGAAACCCACTGGCCCCCACACATGCAGCCAGAAAAGGGAGAGGTATTTCCACAGCCTTTTCAAACAACTGGGGACATTCTTCCTTGCCCCGGCACCAAAACTCAACAGTGGTAACTGCTTAAAGGTCAGCTGAGAAGTGCAATCTGAAAACCACACGACCACTTCAAGGAACTTCCTGACTCTATTTAAAACTCTATTTAAAAAGCCATTGGCCCACCCTAAATGTTGAATACAACTTTAGCCATGCATGATTTTTGTTTCAAACAGTGGTCATTTGGAGAATACTGGTTCAGTGAGTTACACACATCTTCCGGATACTGACTCATTTTACTACCCAACGTAAAAAACAAACCACATTTGTTACTGTCATCACCAAGTTCATCGGAAAAGTCTTACATCTTAGAGAGCTGTGAACAGCGGCAGATATAAATTTTGGAACATTCTAACTTTTGCTTGAGAGCTCAAAGGTCATCGCTGATGGCAACAAACACCTCAGTTGCTTTCCCTGAAGCGACGGGCCAATGACAGTCATTTCTGAGAAAACGTCTGCCAAATACCCAGTCTAAACAACCGTCCGCCAGTCCACGAGCATGAAAGCATGTGGACACAATAAATGGTGTCTGAACCAAGGCGGGCATCGCTCACAATGGGGCCCCGGGGCGATTCCGGATTCCCTCTCTCACTACCCACAGTGTTGAAGGCTCAGTGAGTAACTCCTGTTTCACCGAGGACATCACTGAGTGTGGCTGGCTTTTGACTTTGAGCACAAGTGAGTCTGGCTAAGAGTACAGTGGCCAGCAGTAGAGTCCGCCATCAGCTCAAAAGCCACACAGCGAGAAGTCAAGGTCACAGATCAGGAGGACTATGAAAACGGTCAATTTTAACCTCACAGATGCCCTGAAAAGGTCGCAGGACCCCGACAGGGGTCCACAGAACATTCTCTAAGGACCACGGCAGTGGAAGGTAAAGCCGGGACTGCCTTTGAGTAACAGACACTTGTTGAAATTTAACTTTATCACCGGGGCGAAGGGAGCAGAAGGCCAACACACACAGTCTGCCAGCGGGCCGTAACAAAGTAGCCCAGAGGGGGCGGCTTCCACGGCGGACGCTGCCTCTTCCCAGCGCTGGAGGCTAGACGTCCCAGGTCAAGGTGCTGGCAAGGCTGGCTCTTCCCGAGGCCTCTCTCCTGGCCGTGTACGTGGCCATCTTCTCCCTGTGTTCTCACACGGTCGTCCCTCTGTGCGTGCCTTGTGTCCCGATCTCTTCCTATTAAGACACCAGTCCTACTGGATCAGGCCACCCAAGACCTCAATTAACCCCTTAAAGGCCTCATCTCCAGACACAGTCACATTGAGGGGATGGGCTTCAGTCTATGAATTTGGGGGTAAAACAAATCAGTCCACGACACCCTCTATCCAAACTGCTGCCAAACACTCCCATTGGGAAGTGGGGGAGGCTGAAGGCTGGAGCTTCCCGATGGAGCTTTCGAGGCCCCAGGTGCCAGCAATTCAGTCTAGAGGGAGACGTGCCACCAAAAGCACTCGGAGTGTGGCCACCGGCACACGCAGGCTGCTGTGTGAGGGGCCGGAAGGTGGAGTTTGTGCCACACCGGCACGGGGGCCGATGAGGAGCAGCGGCCGTCAGACCTGGGAGGGGCAGGCGCAGGCTGGGAAAGCCACCCAGGCCCCAAGGGGCACATACTCCTCAGGGCCCTCTTCACAGAGACCCCTGGAACAAGGAAGGGTGTGCAGACTGCAAAAACACAGCCCGGCCCAGCACGTGGTCTCACACAGAAGTTTTACCGGCGTGTAGCTGCGCCCGTGCCCGTGAACCGTCCGTGGCTGCTTTCTCTCTACGATGTAGAGGCTGGGTAGTCGGTCCAGGCACGGCTCACAAAGCCTAAGATATTTACTCTCTGGCCTTTTACAGAAATGCCCACCTGCTCGACGGGTCTGAGAACTGGGGCCGGGCTTGCAGGCCCACTGGGGTCTCCTGCCCCAGCTTCATCAGAAAGGGGGCTTGTTTGAGGCCTTGCACACCGACCCACCCGTGTCCAGCAGGGTGGACAGGGTGGTCAGCAACTCCTGGGGCTTTAGGTCTCCAGAGCGAGAAGAGGCAGATCGGGGGCTAGTGAGGAAACAGGAAGAGATCCTGGCCATTCAGTCCTGGCCATTCAGTCTGGGTCACGGATGGACAGTTTGGTCATCTCGGGCAGGGCCCGTTTTGCAGAGGTAAAGGGGTGGAGTGAACGGTGGTGAGCAGAGAGGCTGTATCATCTACTGCTCCTGTCCCCGCGACAATGCTACACAGGCCAAGCCCAGAGATCAGGCCTGGCCATGTCATGTCTCCCGCGGGAGGAAGTCCTACCGGCCCGTGCACAGCTCTCCTGCTCTCTTCCTCCTGCTGTGACGTGACAATATTCCAGAGACAGGCTGCACCATTAGCCTGGGACGGGGGGAGAAGTCGACACAGAAAGGCCTCAGCTGACCCAAATGACTAAAAAATAAACTGAATGTATAAGCCGCTGAGATTTGAGGACCCTTTGTTCCTGCAGCTCATCCAAGACCCTGCGAAGTCCCCACCGTGCTTGTCGGTGTGGTCCCCAGACTGGGAGCGGGAGCGATGCGAGCTTTAGCCCAGCCTTGCCACCCAGTTGCTCAAATTCCTACTTTCTTTTAGTTAGTGTGAGTCTGGTCGTTTCCTCCATCCCTTTCATTTTGAACTTTCTGGATCATTTACTTAAAGTGTCTTATAAAGAGAACGTCACTAGGCTTGTCTAGGACCAAATCTGAGTCTTTTTGTTTCACAGGTTAATTGGGGTATAGCATAAAATTGCATGTATTTAAAGTATACAATTTGAGTTTTTAAACTGCATTTATTGTGTTTTTCAGTTCCAAAATTTTAATTTAGCACCTCACCAGAGAAGACATACAGACGTCACACGTCATCAGGGAAACGAAAATGAAAACGACAATGATGTCACCGTGCACCCATGAGAACGGCCACAACCCGGAACCCCGACAACACGAATCGCTGGCGGGGACGTGGAGCAAAAGGAACGCTCCCTCACTGCTGGCGGGAAAGCAGAGAGGGGCAGCCGCCGCGGAGGAAGGTTTGCCGGTTTCTTACAAAACCGAACACGCTCTGACCATACGACCCAGCGGTCGTGCTCCTTGAGGTCTACCCAGAGGAGGTGAACGTTCACGTCCACACGACAACCCGCAGGTGGATGTTTACGGCAGCTTTATTCATAACTGCCAGACCTTGGAAGCAACCAAGGTGCCCTTCGGGAGGTGATGGGCAAACACACGGGTGCGTCCAGACGACGGGATGGTATTCGGCTCTAAGAAGGAGCGGGCCGTCACGCCACGAAGACACAGAGGGTGCGCAGGTGCATCTCACTAAGAGACAGCAGCCAATCTGAAAAGGCTGCATCCTGTACGATTCTATCTGTGCGACGTTCTGGAAAAGGCGGGACCATGGAGGCAACAGCAAGGTCAGGGGTTGCCAGAGGTAGTGGGGGTGATGTGGATAAATGGATAGAATGCGGAGGCCTTTAGGGCAGTGAAAACACTCCCTCCTCATTACAACACCGTGACGGTGGACAGCTGTCATTACACATTTGTCCAAACCCACACAACACGCACCACTAAGAGCGAGTCCAGTGGAAACTATGAACTCTGGGTGATGAGGTGTCAGTGCAGGTTCACAGACAGTAACACACACACAGCTCAGGTGCAGGCTGTTGACAGTGGGGGAGGCTGTGTGTCGGTGGGGGGGGGGGGGATGGGGGGGTTGGGGTGGGAAATCTCAGCACTTTCCCTTGAATTTTGCTGTGAACCTAAAAGTAGTCTGAAAAAATTAACTCTTAATAAAAAATAAATTCAACTTGGTTCTTCCTTACAACTTCTATTTCTTTGCTGAAACTTTCTAGTTTTTCATTTGTTACAAGTGTTTGCAATTGCCTATAAAGCATTTTTATAAAGACTTCCTTAAGCCTTGTCACATAACTTCAACATAAATTTGTCATCTCAGTGTTGGTGTCTGTTGATCGTCTTTGTCACTCAAGTTGAGATCTTCCTGGTTGTATGTAGAATGGCTTTTGGATGAAATCTGGACACTCTGTATTAATTTATTAACCTCTGCATTTTATTTATTTATTTATTTATTTATTTATTTATTTATTTATTTATTTGAAAGCGAGCTCAAGCAGGGGAGGAGCAGAGAGGGAGAGAAAGAATCCCAAGCAGACTTTGCACTGACAGCCCGGAGGGTCAAACTCACAGACTATGAGATCATGACCTGAGCCAATATCAAGAGCCGGATCCTAAAGGACTGAGCCACCCAAGCGCCCCTCGATTTCATTTAAATCTTGTGTTTGCTCTGAACTCCTTGGACACCAATGCAGCATGGAAAGGGCAGAAGACAAGGTTCTCCCCCCGGGCCTCCGCCGATAGCAAGTATGGGCCCCTTTACTCGTGGGCTGCTGGGGAAGCGCCTGTCCACACTGACCGGGCAGTAGGGGGTCTTCAAGGGCCCAGAGGGATGGAAGCACAGACCCACCCCCCACCCCCTGCCTGTCTGACACCAGCGCGGTGGGGGCTGGAGTGACTGTTACAGTCTGGCCAGGCTGCTCACAGCTTTGGGGGCTGTCTGGCCCCAGTCGAATGCTTCTTGTTTGAAGGGTTCTGTCTGGCCAGGCTGGTTTGCTTAGAGAGCTCGGTTTACTTGAATTTTGTTTTTGTTCTGACTTGGGTCTGCACCTATTGGTGTTCTAGGTTTCTGACTTGTCCGGCCTCCAGTCCAGGATGGCTGAGGCGAACGGAAACGCCAGGGGACTCATCACCATGCCCTCCCTCGGTTCTCTCCACCTTTTGGAGTGTCTTATGCTTGTTTTGTGTGTAACGTCCAGGGTTTGGGCTGCGTTCAGCTCCTGTGTCTTCTGGGAAGCAGGAGTCTGCTGACCTACTTTATGTCCCTATAGATCAGCTTACACTCCCAGGGTGTCCTATTTATCTCCAACACTAGAGTGCGTGTACTCACTCTTCCCTGTGACGTGAGAGGACCCCCCCCCACGCCCCAACACAGACACCCCTTCGTGGGCGTGCCAGCCGAGACACTCGGACAGTGAGGTGGGGAGTCCAAGCCTCCCCTTGTGCTTCCTGCCATCTCAGACTTCCCTCTGAAATCCTACTGAAACCCAAAAAGAAAGGCAGACAAAAGGTATGGCCTGCACCACCCCTGAAAGATAAAGAAGGGCACCCCCTACTCCCTCAGGGACCCTCACCAACGGTGACCCTGGACTGCAGTCCGGCAGAACAGACCCCACCTTCCGAGAGTCCGCAGTCCCAGGATGGGTGTGTGTTCAGGGCCACGGCCCCCCCACGAGAGCAGCACGCCCTGCTGACCTCTGCCACCCTGCCCACGAGAAGGGAGGGTCATGCCCTGTCCCTCACCACCTTTCCTCCTGTCCCAAGTCGCAGAGCCTCTGAAACAGGAGGGGCCGGGCTCCAAAGCAGCCGGTGTCCCAATGAACACAGACGCAACACGTCTTTGTCTGGACTCTGCAATGACTCATCCCGGCTGCCACTTCAGAGTCGCTGGGGGCCCTCGGACCTCAGGGGGACCCCACCAAAACCATCAGTGCGAACCCAAAGTGAGCCCCGCATCGGATCTGTAACAGCTGCTGGACCCGTGTGCACCCGGGATGGGGGGCGGGGCTGAGGAGGCCACCTGGCCTCGGACATTCCCAGGCATCAGAGATGCCTCCTCTTGGGTCGCCCGCCTGTGAAATTCGGGGCTTGGACGTTTGGACGTCTGCACGTTTCTGTAGGAGAAGCGCGTTCCTTTCTGATTGCACTCAGACCCAAACACACAGCCCTGAGGCAGCCCCTCAGGAAGTTCAGATCTTTACGGCTGGGGACAGTCTGCTCTCTTTTGAATTTTATTTATTTATTTATTTATTTATTTATTTATTTATTTATTTAGAGACAGAGTGCAAGCGGGGGAGGGACAGAGAGAGAGAGGGAGACACAAAATTGGAAGCAGGTTCCAGGCTCCGAGCTGCCCGCACAGAGCCCTACGCGGGGCTTGAACCCACACACTGCGAGATCATGACTTGAGCCGAAGTCCGACACTTAACTGACTGAGCCGCCCAGGTGCCCCTAGTCTGCTCTCTTTTGATGGCCCCTGAAACCTGCACCATTTCCTTGAGGCCCCTCCTACAGACTCGGGGTCATCTGTGTTCTTGCAGAAGTGACAGGCTGAATGGACCACGAGGTGGTGGCAGGTGCGAACTGACCACGGGACGAAGCAGCGGGCCCAGCGGGGCGGCCGGCCCCTGCCCCACCCCACGCCCACGCAGGCCATGAAGACAGAGCCCAGGCAGGGAGGGGAGTGCTCACTGCCGGTCGTAGCGCCAACGGGGCTTTATTGCACGAAGCCAGGCCCCTCGGTGATGCGTCGCCATGAAGAAGCAAACCTGGTTTGAAAAATCTGACTGCGGGACATATGGATGCCATAATGGGGCTCTCTGCTTCCATGACTGAGTTTGAGAACTCTGGATGTGGCTGAACGCCCTCAGACTCCCTCAGAGAATACAAAGACAGTGGGAAAAAAGGAAACAAGAGATTCAAAAAGTGTAGGGAGAATCTGAGTGTTCGAAGCCCCAGATGCTCGTAAACTGACCTGCGGTTCAGATCAGCGATCTCGGGAAATGTCTAAAATATTTGAGAGAAAGAATGAGGGACGTGGGGCTGGGGGAAGGTGGAATGAGGGGCTTGCCAAATCGTCTCCCCCGAAATAATGACAAAACTAGACCAAAGTGTCAAAAGTAACCATTTCAGGGTGCTGGAAATTAACCAAAGGCATATAAAAAAAACTGAGAAGCATTTCTTCCAGAAAGCCTACGGCACCTCGGACCCTATGGCCAACGGGGGCGCCTTTCTGCCACGTGTGCAGGGTGCAAGCACGGACTGTCCCGGGTGGGGACAAGCTTGCCCACACCACCCACCCCTAGGAATTCAGCCTTTTTTAACAATAAAAATGGGAGCACTGAGCAGAGAGCTCGCACAAAACTCAGAAGAGTTCCTGCATTCGGCCGTATCTGACAATCCGACGCGGTCACGGCACCGGCAGGTGGCTCCAGTGATCCCAGGCCACAACCAGCCTGTTCTGGTCTGCGTGTGTGCGCATCCGTGCACGGACGCGTGTGCGTGTACAGGTGCGTGTGGCGTGTGCACGCGGTGGCGGCGTAACTCTGTGCGATGAAACCCACGGAGAAACCAGGTGCGGGAAGAGCTCACTGGTGAGCCGTGGCTGCTCCCAGACAAGCCCCTGTAGGGGCAGCGACAAATCCTATCGCCTCCTCAGAGGGATGGGTCACAGAGCGTGCAGGCAGTGGGTCACCGGAAAGGTGGTTCTTTTCGGTGAAAAGGAAATTTCAATCTGTCAGCAGCAATCCAACTGCGGGGAAACACAAAATCAAGCAGCCAGGTAGTCCCAGCCATGCGGTTTGCTGCTACTCTGTCGATGCTGAGCCCATGGACCACACTCTGGGCCCCTCGGCCTGACTGCTGGCCTGGCCTCTGCTCTGCAGCCACCTGGCCACAGCCGGGGGCTCGAGGCACCGCGATGCAAAGAGCTCAGCGGAACCAAGCAGGGGGAAGCTGACGTGACAGCAAGGGTCACCGGGAAGCTGACAGTCACCGCTTAACACAGGTGCTGGCACAGTTAGTTTTAGACCAAAAAGTAAAAAACTTGAAGACTGATTCCACACTCACACACAATCCCGAAATAGAGTCTAGAAAACAAAACTGTTTCTACCTGACTCCTCAAGTGTGGGCTGCACCTACCGCCGTCCTACCAAGAGGACGGCGTGGAAGGGCAGCGAAGAACAGCAGCTGTGGAGCAGGGAAACCGGACAGACAGCACCCCGGCCAGCTGCTCAAGGTCAACGTCGACAGGGACGAGCCACGTTGAGAGCGTGCACCCCGGATGTGACGAACACGGCACTTCCCCCCTGCCGTGGTCTTCCCGGAAACGAGCCACGCTCCGGGTCTAAGCCGGAGACAAATGTCAGGTAAATCCCAACAGAGCGACATTCTACAAAATCCCTGACCCGTGCTCCTCCAAACGGTCAAGCTCATCCAAAACCAGGCGCGTCTAAGCAACTGTCAGTGAAGAAGACCCTGAAGAGCCTGAGGGTTAAATGTAACACGTGTCCTGGATGAGATTCCGAGACAGAAGAAGGACGTTAGGTAAAAACGGAGGAAATCTGTAGGCAGTGTGGGTTGTAGTTAATGACAACGTATCGATATTTGTCCCTCAACCGTAAGCAACGTACCCCCAACACATCTGTTATTCTGGGGTGGGTGGGAGATCCCTGTGCCGTCATTTAATTTTTTCTGTAAATCTAAAATGGTTCCTAAGTCTATTTTTAAACATGTATTTCAATGAAACGTAAGGGCAAATAACCTGAGAAAATATTTGCCACATAGGCTTCAGGAAAAGAACAGGTGCGAGCTCACTGGCAGCCGGAGGTGCGGCTGGAACCCCCCGAACCTGCAGCCCGCGGGCCAGGATTCAGGCGCCGACACCACCCTCGGAGAGAGCCGTCTTCTCAAAGCGGCAGAATCCCACGTACTGGCTGTTTTCCTATGGCTTCGGTGTCCTTACTGTGTCCTGTGCCCTTGCCGTTGGGGCTTTGCAGCGCCCCATCCTGTATCACACTTCCTCCCGGTTTGGCCATTTAGGTGAATTGTGCCACTGTCACTTTTATTCCGTTGAGAAGCATCATCACCCACAGTTGTCTGTGCCTTGCTGGGTGGGGACACGGGGACTTCCTGAGTGCAAACTCCCCTCACGCAGTGCGCATCTCTGGGCACTAACTCGCCCATGGTCCTCGGGTCTGCACCCAGCCCCTGCTTGGCACACGGCCCGGGGACGCTGAGGGCAGGAGTCCGGCTGTCCCTTCTGCTGCAGTGCGCTGCGCTGTCCGCAGACGCTGTGAAAACCGTGAGGGTGGGGGAGGTGCTGAGGGGTCTGCAGACGGAAGCAGGTACTGGCGGGGAAGGGCTGTTCCCACCAGATGCCCTGTCAGGGTGGGTGGGGCCCACGTGTCACCAGCCCCGGCCAGGCCAGGCGCCCCGAGTTATGTCAAAGGCAGGCTCGGCCGGGGGTCTCCATCGCGGCGGGTCGGCACTCGGTAGGGCCACGGCCCGATCAGCCTGCTGAGGGGAACCCTTGCCTGTCCTTAGGACATGCGGTCCTCAAGTCCACTGGACAAGGATGGAGGGCAGGGAAGGCTGGCAGGGATCCACAGCAAAGGTCAAATGCCTGCCTCAGAACCGAAAGACCCTGTGACCAGTGTAGACTCACCCCGACTTCCCGGTCACCAATTTTCTGTGTTTGTTCTGAGACCTGACCTCCCAGCCAAATGGCCAGCAGGTGGCATGAATTGGCCCATCTCTTGGGTTGCTGCCAACTCAGGACATTCTTTCCGTGACAGGTATCGACCACGGGTCAATGCGTCAAGTGGGGGTCAGAGCAGAGTTAGACTCTTCTGGGAGAACGTCTCGCCCACACCGGGACGCAGGCTATCACGTGGTGCACCGTGACCGTCCTTCTCCGGGGCAGGTTCACGTCCCATGGCCTTGCACCGAGGGGGTTGCCCCGTGAGCGGCAGCTCCGTGAGACGTCCCAGGTCCCCAACTCCAGTAGCCCTGAGCCCCGTCTGTTGTTAGGTCGGCCCCGATGCACGGAAGCTCCAGTCCCAGGTGGGCCCGACAGGAGCAGCGCCCAGGCTGGCTCGCCCCTCTCCCGAGCTCCCACGCACACGTCGCCTGCAGCCTACGTGGGCTCCTCGCGTCCTTGCCAGCTCACAAGTGTAGTCAAAGGATGTCTTCAACATCTGACTTGCTTTGCAGGACGGGGAGCACCACGCGGGGGCCGGGTCTGAGGCAGCGAGTCACAGAAGTCTGGAACCACGGGCCTCCCCTCCAAGCCACTCTGTGCGCTCCAGGCCTGCACGTGGTGTCCTCGCACCTTGCTCTCCCGCGCTGGACAGGCCCGAGGCATGAGAAACTGTTCTGGACTGAACCAGCACGCGGACGGCACAACCACTGATGCGAGGGGAGGGCCGGGGGGAGGAAGACGGAGGCCGATCCTGATGGAACGTGGCGGCGGCCGAGCCCCTTCCTTGGGTGCTCACAGCGAGCAGGGGTGAGGTTCGGCAGTCAGGACCAGGCCCGGGGGGATGAGGAGGTGGCACGGCTGGCGGTCAGCGAGGCAAGCAGAGTGACACGGCAAGGAGGGAGTGGCTGTCGTGACCCACGCGCTTCCTCGACGGAGGCGTCTGCTGCTCACAGCATCGAAACCACCCCGGAAACCTAGACTGTAACCCGAGGGCTAGCAGCTCTGAAACGAGGGGTTTTCATCACAAAGTTGCTAGACAAAGCCAAGGGGCGGATTTTCTCTCCCCTAAGGGTACTCCCCAGATTCGCAGCTGCGGGGGACCCACGGCTCCAACCCGTCCCACCGCGTCCTGTGCAGGGAGGTACTTCCCGGCGCCCAGAGCAGGGCCGGCTCCACGACGGCCAAGGACCGAAGGACGCGGGTCAACGGCACCTCCCAAACTCAACAAGGACAACATGGGTTGAACTATGCAGGACCACTTATACATGGATGGTTTTCAATAAATATATCGGAAGCTTTTTGGAGATTTCTAACAGTTTGAAAAAAAAAAACTTGCAGGCAAATTGCATAGCCTAGAAATTATCAAAAAAATTAGGTATCTCATGAATGTAAGAAATACATGTAGATGCTCCTCGATTTTATCATTTACTACCATAAAATACACACAAACATGTGACAAAAAGTTGGCATTTACCAAAACTCACATACACAGACTGTGCAATCGAGAGAAATATTGAAAAATTAAGATGCAGAATTAAATCACAACCGCAGAAAATTCACCGTAGTACAAGCTGCACTGTTGCAATAATTTCATGGCCACCCGCTGCTGCTATTGTGGGGAGCTCCCGCGCTGCCAGCGTCTGCTCCAAACACCGTGGATGCGGATGCTAATATCTGCGTGAGCAGAGCATTTCTCCAGTAAACTGCGGATCCAGCGAGAGGCGATCTCTTGCAGGGCTCAGGTATTCTGCGCTGTGTTTGGAGCAGTGCTGTAAACCCAGAGGACACCACGGGGCCCGTACCAAGTGCCACCGGTGGTGCTAGGAGCGCTCCCAAGAAGCAGAGAAAAGTCATGACATTAAAAGAGAAAGCCGAGTTGCTTCGTAGGCACCACAGATTGAGGTCTACAACTCTGGCTGCCGTTCGTTGAAGATAAATGAATCCAGGATAAAGACCGTTGTAAAAAAACAAAACAAAACAAAAGAAGAAGAAGAAGAAAAGGAAACTCGTGAAGCCGGCACCGCAGCTATGCCAGCAGGGGTGAAAACCTCACATTTTCTGCAAGATATCTTTTTAGTTCATATTGAAAATGCCACTTTTATGTGGGCGCATAGGAAAGGCACACTTATAGACTCCAAAATCATTCGAGAAAACGCAAAGTCGTTATATAAAAACTTAAAGCCAAAGAAAGGTTAAGGATCTAAAGTTGGAGAATTTAATGGCAGCGAAGGATGGTTTAATAATTTCAGAAAGAGGTTTGCCTTACAAAATGTGGAGATAACAGAGCCGCAACTTGGGCCGGCAAGAGGCAGCAGACAAGCTCCCGGCCACCACCAAGAAAATCACCGAGGAGAGAGTATTTGCCTGCACAGATGTTTTATGCAGACCGAGGGCCCTATCCTGGACAAGAAGTGCCACAAAGTAGATCCGTCAGGAGGGGAGAGAAGGGAGCACCGGGATGTAGGACGGGCGGGGGAGATGGGCTGGCTCTACTGTTTTGTGCAAACGCAGGCAGGTTTATGATCTGGATGGCCCTTATCTAGAAAGCCCCCGAGCCTTGAAGGGAGAAGATAAACACCAGCCGCCAGCCTTCCGGTTGTACAACAAGAAGGCCTGGACGAGAACCCTGTTTCTGGATTGGCTCCATCGATGCTTTGTGCGTGAAGTCAGGAAGTACTTGCTAGTGAGGGACTGCCTTTTAAAGTTTTTCTGATATTGGACAATATCCCGGCCACCCAGATTCCCATGAGCTCAACAACAAAGCTGCTGAAGTGGTCTGCTTGACCCCAAACACCGTCTCTAATTTAGCCTCTACATCAGGGGTCATAAGGACCTTTAAGGCTCATTACACACAGCACTCTGTGGAAAGGACTGCCCATGCTACGGAAGAGAACCCCATGGAAGAGAGCAGCACAGAAACCTGGAAGGATTACACCACTGAAGATGCCATTGCTGTTAGAGAAAAAGCCATGAAAACCACAGAGCCTGAAACCACAAACTCCCGCTGAGAAAACCGTGTCCAGATGCTGTGGTGACTTCGCTAGATTTATGACAGAGCCAATCAAGGAGATCATAAATGAGATCATGGACGTGCAAAAAAGGTGAGGGGGGAAGAGTTTCAAGATCTGGATCTCGGAGAAGTTCAAGAGCTAACAGACCACCCCAGGGGGGTGAACAGAGGCAACTTGGCGGAGATGAGAGCCTCCGAACCAGGGCCAGACTGATGAGGGAGAAGACGCAGAAGAAGCAGTGCTGGAAGACACCGTCACTTTCGACAATGAGCATCGGACAGGTGGGTGCCAATTACTCGGGACTGCTTTCGACTTCTCGTATGACACAGACCCTTCTAAGATACGGGCACTGAAACCAAAGCAGACAGTGGAAGAAGGGTTGGTGCCGTAGACAACATTTTTGGAGGAATGAAAAAGCAAAAAGAGAGAAATTATGATGTATTTCGGTAAAATGACACTGAGTGTGCCTGCTCTGCTGCCTTCCCTCCCCCTCCTCCACCAGAGACAGGGTGACCACCTCCTCTCCCTCCTCTTGTGCCTCCTCGGCGTGAAGACGACAAGAATGAGGCCTTCGAGGATGACCCACCTTCACTCAGCGACTAGGAAATAACCATCCCGTCATACAGGTAACACACTCACCTGCTGTGCATTTGTGAGTGTCTCCATGTGCAGATGTAGTCATTGTGGCAGGAACTGCAGGCCACCATTGTGTGTCACCATCAGCGCCATCGCCTGAGCACTCATTGGGTAGGACATTGTGGGCAAGACTCACGTGGAAGTGGACAGCCTATCCCTTACACAGGCGTCACATGAGTGACATTTCACATAAAATGAATAATGTATTGGTTTCCTTTCTGTTTTATAACTTTTTGTGTCACTTGCTTTCAAAGAATTACACTACCGTGCTGTTATGCCTGTCTCCTACTTGGAGACACTACCCGTCAGCCTAGCGTCACAGGCAAGTGTTTTTTAAAAAAAAGTAACAATGCTTCCAACGCTGTATTACGAATAGGACCGTAATACCGTATGACGTAAAAATTTTACGACAATGCGCTCATTAGTGTGTAGGCTGAGCTCCTGTGAAGCAACTGCGTTGATGGCCGCGACAAAGCGATCACGTCGCTGCCGCTTCATTATCGGTGCGTGGTTCGGGACACCTGTGAATGCCCACGAGTGTAGTTTCCACATTATCTCTCAGTCTGGTGCTTGGTGCTCATAGTGCAAGTAACACAGACAGAATTTTGTATCATGGAAGATAATACTGACGTACGTACTGACAGTCAATTCATCTTATAAACGGTCAACATAAACTTATGTTATCGATAAACACAGTACTGTAAGAGTATTTTCTCTTCCTGATGATTTTTTCTTTTTTTTTTTTTTTTAACCATTTTCTTTCTTGGAAGCTGAAGACTTCTGTTGTTTTTTTTTTTTCATGTTTACTTTTTTTTGAGACAGAGAGAGACAGAGCATGAGCGGGGCAAGAGACAGAGCATGAGGGGGGACACAGAATCCGAAGCAGGCTCCAGGCTCTGAGCTGTCAGCGCAGAGCCCAACGGGGGACTCGAACCCACGAAACGTGAGATCATGACCTGGGCCGAAGTCGGACGCTTAACCAACTGAACCACCCAGACACCTGTGACTTTCTTAATAACGTTTTCTTTAGCTTACTTTACCGCAAGAATACAGTATACGACACATTTAACACACAAAACTCGTGTTAATCGACTATGTTGTCAAAAAGTCTTCTGATCAACAGGAGGCTATTAGTAGTTAAGTTTTGGGGGAGTTAAGAGCTACACATGTATTTTTTTCTTTTTTTTCAGTTTCTTAACTCAAATTTATTTCAAAGTTGATGTACCCGCTTGAAATTCAAAAACAGTATCTCTTGCTAGAGATGTAATTATAAAGGTAAACGAAATGACACATTTAAATATGTAAATGAAAAAACGGAATACAGTTAACAAATCCAATCCACTTGTTCTGTAATGCTAGCTTCTATGTGTTACCTCACCTGTTGGGCAAGCAACCGTTTACTGTAAACATTGTACTTTCTGTTTCAGAAACGGGGAAAGAGGCACAAAGGGTCTTTCACAGTATCACACACTGTTTCACAGCGAGGAGTGGAACCCATGGCCGTTTTGTGCCACAGCATATAAAGTGACATATAGTTGAGACCCACATAATTTTGCCTCAGCAAGTTCCCCTGGTTTCGTTTTCCTTTTTTCTATCTAGGTCCTAATGCTTTTCGGCCAGTCCCACAACTTAGGGACTCCTGCTTACTTTTTACTCAGCCATCCAAAAGAATGATATCTTGCCATTTGTAACAATGTGGATGGAACTAGAGTGGATTATGCTAAGTGAAGTGAGTCGGTCAGAGGACATACCGTAGGTGGAACTTAAGACACAAAACAGACGAGCATATGGGAAGAGGGGAAAAAAGAGAAAAGAGGGAAACAAACCATGACAGACTCTTAACGACAGAGAACAAACCGAGTGTTGACAGAGGGAGGTGGGTGGGGGACGGGCTAGATGGGGGATGGGGGGATTAGGGAGGGCACTTGTGATGAGCACTGGGTGTCGTATGTAAGTGATGAATCATTGACACCTATTCCTGAAACCAATACTACACTATAACTAACTAAAATTTAAATTAAAAAAATACACGTATATTTTTGACTGCGTGGAGGGGGGGAGGGGGCGCTAATCCTGCGTGTTCAAGGGTCAAGTTACTTCCAATCTGGGCATCCCAAGAGGTACGTGTAGAGGAAAGGAGCTGGCCTCCTTTAGCCACACCCTCACCACTGGGGGGCAGCAGAGGTCCGTGGCCCCACGGCACGGCTGCAGCAACACATCCTCTGGAAACACAATGTGTTCCTGGGCCCAAACCCAGCCCCAGCCCTTTGCTGCGGTTCAAGTTTTATGGGCACGTGGGCACACCCACACACTCACTGAACACACTCCCACTCACTGGCTTCAGGCCGTGAGGGCAGAGCGCAGTGGGTGCCACAAAGACTCCACGACCCACAAAACTGAGACGGTTCTCGCGGGCACAGAGCACCTGCTGGCCCTGCCGGGACCCATGCCTACAGGGTCTCCAGGTGTCCTGGCAGCACCCAGTGTCCCTCCCTCCTGACGACCAAGCGGTGTCCTGTCCGCAGCAGGCGGGTCCTCACAGCCCCCGCGGGTTTCCTGGAGGAGCGGCTGACGGAGGCGCCGGCTGCGTGTGCCCGAGTCTCGGGGCCGGGGCTCTTCCCCCACCCCCTGGAGGCCGCAGCTCACTGGGACCGGCGGCGGAGCCCATGGCTTTCCCACTCCTCTCAGAAAACAAGCTGACCTGGCCCCGAGTCACCCAGAGCCCCCAGGCCCGAAGACAGAACTCCAGGCCAGCCCAGGGGGCGCCCGTGAGCCGGGGCCGTGGTGGACAGTGTGGAGAGTGGGGTGCAGCCGCTGAGTTGTGTGCTGGAGAGGGGGCAAGGCGGGGGGGCGGCCTGGGGCAGTGGCCCCCAGAGGACAGGTCCCCTTCCGGGGAAGCACGGGAGGCTTTAGGGGCAGGAAGCGGCGCCTGTGAGCAGCGCTGTGCGAGTAGGGCCTGGGCGCCCCAAGACGAGCGAAACGTAAATGGGGTGCGCACGCAGAGTGGGGCGGAAGGTGTCCTGCCAGCGTTTCCCGGAGGAGGCGATGAGGGACGAACTGGAAGCAGCAGAGCTCAGTACTGGGTGCGGGGCAGACCCGGGTCCGGGACAGCAGATGCGGCTAGGCGGGCAGAGCCATGTAACGGGCCGCAGGGCAGGGGCCAGCGGGTGCACTGACCCACAGGGCTCTAGGGCCACGGTAAGCGCACTGGTGTGTCCCCGGGATGGAGGTGCCCTTGACCCGGCACGCTAGCCGGACCTGAGGGCTGGAAGGAGGGTGGACATCACCCACTTCCCGGGAGGGTCTGGAAAGCGCGCCCAGCCCCCAGGCCCGAGCTGCCCACTCGGCAGAGTCAACGATGAAGGGAGACCCTGTGACAGCCCATGGCACAGAACGGGCATTCACCGGACCCCGACGGACGGGATGACGGGGTGCCGGGGAGAGAGAACGCCCAGGCCTTCCCGGGACGCAAACGCCACCACAAAACCCCAGTCAACACAGTGAATGGGGCCCTGGCCTGCACGTCTGCACACGCAACTAGGGACATTTTACCCCACGCAACTTGGGGTGATTTACCCAATCCCTAAAAGCGTTAAGTGGACGAGGTACGTAGCAGCTGCCGGGACATTCCCTGTGGTCTACATTAAGTAGAAATTTCTACATTAAGTAGAAATGGCCAAGTAGGATTCCTGGGGACCTCACCACTCCAGGCGAGGCGGCATGCCAGCAAAGCCACAGTCAGGCCGCCATGAAGGATTTCGGGGCTGCAGGGCGCTGGACCCAGGAGCACCCCTTTCTGCTCCCCACCATAAAGACCAGACAGATCATGGCCCATGACAGCGGACCGCTGTGGTCCCAGCCAAGTGACTGGCCCAGTGGCAGCGCCGCGTGGCCCCTACACTTGTCCCAGCGAGTTGCCTGGGACACATCTATCTTGGTCCCACCAGGACAGAGGACCGACCTCGGTCAGCCTTCCCTCGGAAGACAGCAGAGCACAGTCACGGCTCCCCTCGGGGCTACGGGAACTGTTTGCTCTGCCACACACCCTCCTCGGGAGCCCTGACCGCGTCGCAGCACGACCCGGACGTCAGGCTGGACGACTTCATGGCTGGAGCTTTCTAAATGGACACGGTGCCAGGCAATAGCAAGCGGTCTGGATACTTTGGGAGGTGCGGCGGCCGCAGGGTGGAAGGTAACTTCCAAGGGCTCAGGGGCCCGCGTGTCAGCACCGCGTGCACGATGGGGCGGCCGCCAGGACAGGTCCTCTAAGTGAAGGACCCACTGTGCCCTATGCCCGCCAGCACGCAGAAAAGGGCATACCTCCTGGGGAACCTCTGGGTTGCGCGGGCCACCTCCGCTGCCCCGGGAAAACCACTCCAAGCACCACAGGAGCCCTGCAGCCTCGCCCGCACAGCTGCTGGAGGAACCGGGGTGGACGGGCCGGCTGTGCAGAGGCCCCGGCGAGTCCCACTGCCAGCGACACCGTGCAGACGGCCCGGGTTCTAGAGCAAGGCCACGCCTCCTGTGACAGAGGATCCGTCACTGTACAAAGCAGCTCCCGCTGACCCCCGGGACGAGAAGTGAACGCGTGGCCATGGACAGCTCCACGCGGGCACCACCGGGTCCACCACGACCTAGGCCAGGCACGCTTGGCCCCGGACACGAGCAGGGCCAAGGGCTCGAGCAAGTTGCACGGACAGGTGGCCCGGACCCCACGTCGCCCCTGAACGGGACTCACACATCGGATGGCCGCAGAGAGCTCCAGGTGGCCGGCTCCCAGAGGGGAAGCAAACCGGAGTCAGCTTGTGGGGAGGGGAGGACCCCGCAGTGCGAACACGGGATTCTGACAGCGGCCCCCGCACAGCACTTCCCACACCAAGCAAGCCTCCGACCCCACTGGGCGTCCTACGATCCAACTCATTTCTGACACCGTCTACCCAGACCGAGGTCGGATCCCACGACCGCCCTTCCCCCACCTCAGAAGCCAGTTTCAAGTCCCGCTGTCCCCTGTGCTTCTGACCGAACAGCTATCAGTCAAGGTTCCCAGGTCCCCAGACTCAGGTTCAGTTAATTTGCTAGGACGGCCCGCGGATCTCAGAGAAACATTTTACTCACTAGATCACCAGTTCATTAGAAAAGGATGAAACCCAGGAACAGTCAGATGGAGAGACCTGTACCAGAAACAGGGAAGGGGTGTGGGGCTTCCGTGTGCTGGGGGCCACTCTCCCCACCAGAAGCTCCCCAAACCCCAGCTCTTTTGCGTTTTATGGAGGCTTCATTACACAGACATGATGATCAACTCACTGGCCACTGGCGACTGATGAAACCCTCAGCTCCTCTCTGCGTCCCCAGCCCCTCCCCCCCACCCCCCACCCCCCACCCCCCACCCCCCACGCCCCGGTCAGCGGGGTGCTTTCCAAAGCACATTTGTCTAAGGTAACACAAGACACCTTTGTGCTCTCCTCGCTCGGGACCATCTGAGGTTAAAGCCCTTGGTCCTCTGGGCCACGAACAGGGACGAAGACCAAATATATACTTCTTCCCAGAAATCAGTGTCCCAGAAGACATGGGGAGAAGGGCCCTGAGGTACAGACACGCAGTCCACAGGCAGCAGCCAAGGGCTGGGCTGGTTGGCCCAGCACCCGACACGGAGGGACCGGCGAGGGCACCTGGGCACCAGGAGCCTGTCCGGACCTCTGGGAGCAGACACAGGTCACGCAGGCTCCCGGGCCAGTGCCCTGCGGCCAGGGTTCCCACAGGGCAGGCGTCTCCCTCCGCTTCAACCGCACCCTCCTCCTGCAGCGGAGTGCCCTACGTGATGGGTCTCAACTTACGTGTAACAGGGGTGTGGACAAGGCTTCCGTGTGACACAACTCCACAGGGAAGTGCACACACAGACCGCCCCCTCCGGCCCTCACATGCGGTCCCCCACGCAGCTCCCAACACGCCCGGGAGAAGCGGGGAGCGGGCTGGAAGCCAGGGCGAGAATGTGTTTTCCCAGGCCACCAGAGGCTGTCACTTCAGGCAAAACGGTTCCCATCAGTCACCTGCAGTTCGCTCTCCCTTCTCCGTTCGGCAGCCCCCACTCCCCACCCTCCCGCGGCACCCCGCCCCACCGTCCCACTGCTGACACCCCTGCACAGCTGCCTCGGGGGCAGTTCAAGCTCAGCTTCCTCAGGCAGCTGCTCTGCCCCACATCCAGGCCGTCCTGACAGCCCACCAAGGGTTCGGAGACCCGGTGGTCACGTCACACAGCCCCCCTCCACCCCCGCCCCACCACGAGGCATACGCAGAGCCACCTTGGGTGTCAGCCTTATCAGCACGCAGCCACAGTCCCCAGGTCCCTGGACCGGTCCCCGGCCCGCCCTGGAGGGTCCCCAGTGCTCTACGTTGTGGCACACGTCTACACGTGGTTCTGAAACGATTTCTTCTGAATAGCGGCCGCTTTCAAACTTCTTCAAGCCACGGAACCCTTTCTCTAAACACAGCTCTCCGCAAACACCAGTACATGAAGCAGACGCCTGAGTGGGACCCAGAGGCCACCTCACGGCCCTGCCACGGGTTCCAGAGAGCGCCGGGGCGAGAGGAGGAAGTGGGACCAGAGGCCCACCCCAGCTCCACTGACCGCGCCCCAGGAGCAGCAGTGTCACGCGGGCAGTGGGAGGAACCCCGCTCTGCTCCTGAAGGTCTCCGGGGAGGGCCCAGGGAGCAGAGGGACAAACACAGGCTCTGAACCGAGCACACACAGCACAGCATCCGTGCTCCCGCTCTTTCCCGGCTCATTTCAAAGAAAACAAATTCAACAAGGAAATAAAACATAATTTAGTTTTTATGGAAACCGCAGTATGTCTTTCTTGTTCCCACAAATAACATTCAAATAAACTACGCTTACTAAAACGTATTGTGAAATGGTTTCCCCGAAGATGCTGGCAAAATACCCCCGGTCCAGCCGGTGCCCAGGGCCACGGGCGAGGTGGGGCGCACCCTGGACCCCCGCAACCCTCGGCCTCAGGGCCTCGGTACCACACAAAGAGGACTGGGGGCAGGAGGCCTCGATCCACAGGCCGGGTGCCCGCCGTCCGGTGAGCTGGGCTCCGGGGCCGGAGCTGGAGGCAGGAAGGTGTGACGGGACCCAGGTCTGGACAGGCAGGAAAGCAGCCTGCTGGGGCACCTGCAAGGACCACACCGGGTCCCCAGACACCTCCAGGCTGCAGACGGAAGTCGCCCTTCAGGGTCGTCCCCTCTCCTAACGTGGCTCTTCGAGGCTCACGAGGCTCATGGAGCCCCGGGAGGTTCAGGTCCCAGGCCCCGGATGGCAAGGAGACCTGCCCGCAAGGCCGACAGGCGTGAGGGGCCCACACGGGACCACACGACCACGGCGCTGTGACTTCGCTGGTGTCGGCTTCAGCTCCCCAGCCACGGCACCCACCTACTCACAGCTCCTCAAATCCAGTCACACCCAAAAGACCTCCTGTCTGTCTCTATCTCCACTTTAAAACGGTCTGTCACACGGCAGCACCCAAAGGCACACGGTCCCCCGAAGCGCGGTGTGTGCGGCTGGTGCTACGGGGCACGCCGGCGAGGTGAATCCCAACACACTTATTCTCTCCTACGTCAGAAGAAAACAGACTTCAGTACATTCCACAATCAACACACGACCCGGGACGTGACTCGCGAGGAAGAACCTGAGCACTGGCGGAAGCCGGCCACGTTCAGTGCCGCAGAACGTCACTCAACCCTCTGTGCGCGGGAGAGCGCCGGTGCAGGAAAGGCCTGAGACTGTCGTTCAGAATATGGGGAGGGTGCCGGTCCTTGACTTCCGTCCGGGCCGAAGACAGACAGACACAAGCTCTTCCGCGCTTCATTCAGACCGGAGGACAGATGCGGACGGGGACCCTCCAGCCAGCAAGCCTGTGCCAGGAGCCCCGCCCCGGTCACAGGACAGAAACTCTTTCAACACGAGCTCCCGGCAGGAGCTGCCCACCCTGAGCACCAAGGGGGGGGGGGGGTGACGTCTAGGGGGCTCGCGCTCCCCGCAGACTCCACCCTGTCTGCCCCTGCCCTACTCCCCTACTCCTGCTGCCCCCCACCCCCACCCCCACCCCCACCCCGCACTCAGAACCGCCCTGCCATCTCCTGCGGCCCCGAGCCCGGCCGGGAGGCCGGCGCGTCCCCGCCGCCCAGGCTGTGGGCGACGAGATCCACCAAGCAGAGCCCGAAGGACCGCACCAAACCACGCGGGATCTGAAGGCGGTGGGAGGGCACGGGCCGGCCGCTGCTCGGGGCGCCGCACACCGCGCGTCTCGCCCCAGCCCCGGTTGGGCTCCTCTGCGAGCCTCGGGGGCTCAGGGGAGCCCCTCGGAGAAACGGGACTGGCTTTCCTTCCGGCCCCGCTCAAGCGGCGCGCAGTGAGAGCCGAGCAAAGGCCGCGAGACTCGAGGCCACCCCTGGGCCGCGTGGACGCGCGCGCTCCTTCCTGATCCCCGGGAAGGACGCGCGCAGGGGGCCCCGGGGGCCAGACGCGGCCCCGCCCGCTTCACCCCCAGAGACGGACGCCGTCCCCCCCGCCCACGGGCCACGCGAGACCCGCGCCCCTTCCGGCCGGCAGCGGCGGGGCCCACGGACGGAGGCGGACGACGGCTTCCCGAGGCGTCGGCGTCCCCGGCGGCGGGCCAGGCCCTGGAAGAAGGGACCCACGCCGGGCAGACTCCCCATCTCTTGGGGCCCTCAGCCTGAGGGCCTCTGCGGCTCCAGGAGAAGGTCCGCCCTCTTACCGGCTTGAAGGACCGAGGACGGCGGCGGCCGGCAGGTGGGGGGAAATGCTGGAAGGCAGAGGCCGAGCCCCGGGTCCTGCGCGTCCGCTCTGCCCCCACGCGGGGCTCCCGGATCGCACGCGGGCGAGGCAGGCCCCGGGCACTGCGGTTTCAGAGAATTAAGCGGGCTCCGCCGCCACCCCAGGAGGCCCGCGGCTGGCAATGTGGAGCCAGCGAGGGACCCACCTCTGTGACGGGCCAGCCGCGGCGCACTGTCAGGGGACACGTGACTGCCCCGGACCGAGCGGCACCCCACGGTCCGGATGTTGAAGCCCTAACCCCCAAAGTGACGGCACTTGGAGACGGGGCCTCTAAGGGAGCGATTAAGGTCAAACGGGGTCCCGCGGGTGGGGCCCTGATCCGATGGGGTTACTGTCCGGGTAAGAGGGAAGACCAGAGGGCCCCCTGTGCCCCCACCAAGGCTCCTGCCCATCTGTCCCCACAGGAACGCGGGGAGGGAAAGCCGTGGGAGGACACAGGGGGTCAGGAAGAGAGGTCTCACCAAACCCGACCGTGCTGACACCTTGGTCTTGGGCCCGCGCCCCCGGAGCTGTGAGAGCGAGTGTTCGTGGTTTGAGCGCCCGGTGCGTGGTGCGTGGCTACGGCCGCCCGCGGACGAAGTCGGCGACGGAACCCAGGGTCTTCGCAACACGACGTCAAAACGTTCGGAATAGGAGCCAGAATCACTCAGCGTACAAAGCACGGGGAAAAAACCCAGAATTGACATACTGATTCCAAAGTGGCCACTTGCTGGAATACCCAGACAGGATTTTGGAGAAACTGTCGTAAGGAGGCTAAGGAGGGTGAAGAAAATACTCATGGAAGGAACGTAAATAGAGCGGAAGTCAAGAAAGACAGAAAAGAGGGGCGCCTGGGTGGCGCAGTCGGTTAAGCATCCGACTTCAGCCAGGTCACGATCTTGCGGTCCGTGAGTCCGTGAGTTCGAGCCCCGCGTCAGGCTCTGGGCTGATGGCTCGGAGCCTGGAGCCTGTTTCCGATTCTGTGTCTCCCTCTCTCTCTGCCCCTCCCCCGCTCATGCTGTGTCTCTCTCTGTCCCAAAAATAAATAAAAAACGTTGAAAAAAAAAAAAATTTAAGAAAGACAGAAAAGAAAAAGAACCCCATGTGCATTCTACAGCTGCTGTAACGAACGGCCACCGGTGTCGCCAAGGACAGGACTCGAGGCCACAGAAGCACGGCGTCCTCTCTTATGGCGCTGAGAGCCCGAAGCCCACAGTCAGGGCTTCCGGGCCCACAGCTCAGCGGTGGCAGGGCCACACGCTCTCCAGAGGGCGTGAGGGAGCATCTGTCCCCCCTGAGCTGGCAGCCACATGACCTTCTTCTCATCTCTCTCCGCCCCATCTTCACATGGCCTTCCCCGGAGTCTGTGAGCAAATCTCCCTCCTCCTCTCTTATAAGGATGCTGGTGATTGCGTGTGGGGCTTCCGGGGAGCAGAACTCCCACCCTCACGCGGGGTGATGAAGCACATCAAGGCAGGGAGAGGCAATAGAGGTGCCCGCCCTTCCCTGCTGCCAGCGGAGCAGAGTGGAAACCTGATCACCCCGGACACAGCAGCAACAAGGCAGGGTCTGGGGTGCAGCGGGGAACCAAACAGGAGTGGTGAGCCGGGCGAGGAGGGACAGAAGTGGAGGCCGGAGGCGGGGGGCAGTGCTGTCCTCGTGTGGGACCCAGGCCAGAGGAGCTCAAAGTGGAGCTGAATAGCAGCCCCACCTGGACCATTGTGCCAGGGTCTCAGGACATGATACCCAATGTGCAGGAGACAAGCAGTCCAAAACTCGTCTCACCCAAGCCAGGGAAATCTCAACTTGAATAAGAAAAGAGAATGAACAGAAGCTAGCCCTGAAATGACACAGATGTTGGAATGATCTGATGGGATTTTAAAGCAGCTGTAATAAAAATGCTTCAATGAGCAATATCCACATGCTTAAAACAAACGGGAATAAGAAAGAGCTCAGCAACTAAATAGAAGGGCCAAAAGAAGAACCAGATGGGAAATGTAGAACTGACAAATATAAAACCTAAAATAAAAACTCAGCAGACAGGCACAATGGCAGAGGGAGATGACAGAGCTAAGAATCAGTGAACCTGGGAGACAAAACAATAGAAATCACCAAACTGAACAACAGAGAAAAGAAAATGAAAAAAGACATGATTGGATGATTTAATATTTGTGACATCGAAGTCCCAGAAGAGGAAGAGAAAGAAGATACAACTGAAAAGCAGTTGAGGAAATGAATGGCGGAAAATTTTCCAAATTTGATGAAAGACAAAAACCTACAGATTTAGGAAGGTCTGCAAATTCCAAAGAGGATAAACCTGAAGAAATCTGCACCAAGACCTTCAGAATACTGAAGAGAGAAAATTCTAGAGAGCAACCAGGGAGAAATGCTCACACTACCTACAGAGGGGCAGTGACCCCGATGACAATGGGTCTTTCATCAGCAAGCACGGAGGCCAGAAAGAAAGTGCCGGACAGTCTTCTTCAGGTGCGGAAAGCAAGAACGGTCATCCGGAGTCTTTTGGCCAGTGAAACCGACCCTCAGGAATGAGGTGCACATTGTCAAGTTTAAAAAGAAAGAACCAAGGATTTGTCTTCAGCAGATCTCTCCTAAAACACCGATAAAGGAACTTTTCAAGCACAAAGGGAACATGACAGAGACGTGGAAGCCCGGGAATGGAGAAAGAACAACACAAAAAGCAGAAGTGTGTGTAAATGTGGTAGGCTGTCTTTCTCCTTGTGAGCGATCTAAATTGTGTTAGGCAGCTGGAGGAGAAACTCGAAACGTTGAATGTGGATGTCAATTTATGGAGCAGAAATAGCCATGACAAGGATTCTATAAAGGAGAAGGGTTAAGTGATCTAAGTGGAAATTTTCTATCATTTACTCAAACTAGTAAATACTGACACCACATGTGATAAGTATACCACGTTAATACGTATGGCATAATACTTAAGGGAACCATTTAAAGATTGGTGTACATACAGTGTATATACAAAGACATACACTGAAAAATGTTATAGATAAATCAAATGGAATTCCAAAAAAAAATGGTCGAGTAACCCAAAGGGAGGCAAGGGGAGTAAACAGAAAACAAAACCAGAGAGGACAAACACAAAACAAAGGACAGCCTTAAGTCCTAACATAGCTATAATTACTACGTTAGGATATAAATGGCCTAAATACACCAATTAAAAGAGAGATTGGCAGAATGGATTAAAGAAAAAATATGTCCCAACTATATGCTAAGTAAACATTAATTTTAAAAAATCAGGAAAGGCTACATCAATACCTGATACAGCAGACTTCTGAGCAAAAACAATGATAAGCAAAGACAAAGAAGGTCATGATGAGGGAGCAGAAGGCAGGCTGAGGACAAAGCACAAAATAACACCCCCCCACACATACTCATGGGGTACTTGTGACATTCCTCAGGCTCTCCAGGCTGCCCAAGGACAAAGGAAAGGGGAAAACCCATGGTTAGCTAGTAGAGATCACAGTCATGCAGGACAGGAGTCTCAAACAGTTTACCAATGTCTTAGCAAATTATAAGAAAAAGGCAATCTTAACAGCCCAATCTCCAGAAACCTGTAGACTCAGTTTCCTGGAGCCCCAACATCACCTTTCCCTCCACAGTGATGTGGGGAATAAGGCAAGAAGGAAATGGTAAATAAAATTAAATTTCTTTGAACTCTCTACTGTCTTAAAGTTAATGCTTTGCTAGAGGGAAGAACAACCTCAGCTTGACAATAGCTAGGCCTCCAGGATCTTGAGTTCTCTTTATCATATGAAAGTCCTTCTAGAAACCTTCCTTTTGCCCTTACCTCCCCCAATTCCATAGTATATAACCAGTTACCTTTACAACCCCAGTGCAGCTCTTTCTGCCCTTGGATCCTGTACCCGGCTTTAATAAAATCACCTTTTTTGCACCAAAGACTTCTCAAGAATTCTTTCTTGGCCATAAGGTCCAAACCCCACCCCCCACCATCACTCCAAAACCGTAACAATTACATAATAATTTTTAAAAAGTCTCTCCATCAAGACATGATACTCTATATGGAAAATCCAAAAGATTCCACCAAAAAACTGCTAGAATTGATTCATGAATTCGGCAAAGTTGCAGGATATAAAATCAACACACAGAAATCGGTTGCGTTCGTATACACCATGTCGCCAACAATGAGGCGACAGAAAGAGAAATCAAGGAATCGATCCCATTTACAGTTGCACCAAAAACCATAAAATACCTAGGAATAAATCTAACCAAAGAGGTGAAAAATTTATACACTTAAAACTATAGAAAGCTTATGAAAGAAATTGAAGAAGACACAAAAAAAATGGAAAAAGATTCCATGCTCCTGGATAGGAAGAACAAATGCTAAAATGTTGATACTACCCAAAGCAATCTACATATTCAATGCAATCTCTATCAAAATAACACCAGCATTCTTCACAGAGCTAAAACAAATAATCCTAAAATTTGTATGGAACCAGAAAAGACTCCAAATAGCCAAAGCAATCCTGAAAAAGAAAACCAGAGCAGGAGGCATCACAATCCCAGACTTCAAGCTACACTACAAAGCTGTAATCATCAAGACAGTATGGTACTGGCACAAGAACAGACACTCAGATCAATGGAACAGAATAGAGAACCCAGAAATGGACCCACAAACGTATGGCCAACTAATCTTTGACAAAGCAGGAAAGAATATCCAATGGAATAAAGACAGTCTCTTCAGCAAGTGGTGCTGAAAAAACTGGACAGCGACATGCCGAAGAATGAACCTGGACACTTTCTTACACCAGACACAAAAATAAACTCAAAATGGATGAAAGACCTCAATGTAAGACAGGAAACCATCACAATCCTCGAGGAGAAAGCAGGCAAAAACCTCTTTGATCTTGGCCACAACAACTTCTTACTCAACACGTCTCCAGAGGCAAGGGAAACAAAAGCAAAAATGAACTACTGGGACCTCATCAAAATAAAAAACTTCTGCACAGTGAAGGAAACAATCAGAAAAACTAAAAGGCAAGCGACAGAATGGGAGAAGATACTTGCAAATGACATATCAGAGGGTTAGTATCCAAAATCTATAAAGAACTTATCAAACTCAACACTCAAAAAACAAATAATCCAGTGAAGAAATGGGCAAAAGACATGAATAGACACTTCTCCAAAGAAGACATCTAGATGGCCACTGACCCATGAAAAAATGCTCCACATCACTCATCATCAGGGAAATACAAATCAAAACCACAATGAGATACTCCCTTACACCTGTCAGAATGGCTAACATTAAAAACTCAGGCAACAACAGATGTTGGCAAGGATGTGGAGACAGAGGATCTCTTTTGAATTGCTGGTGGGAATGCAAACTGTGCAGCTACTCTGGAAAACAGTATGAAGGTTCCTAAAAAAAAATTAAAAATAGAACTACCTGATGACTCAGCAATTACACTACTAGATATTTATCCAAGGGATACAGGTGTGCTGTTTCAAAGGGACACATGCACCCCAATGTTTATAGCAGCACTATCATCAATAGCCAAAGTATGGAAAGAGCCCAAGTGTCCATCGATGGATGAATGGATAAAGAAGATGTGGTATATATATACAATGGAGTATTACTCGGCAATAAAAAAGAATGAAATCTTGCCATTTGCAACTACGTGGATGGAACTGGAGAGTATTATCCTAAGTGAAATTAGTCAGAGAAAGACAAAAATCATATGACTTCACTCATATGAGGCCTTTAAGAGACAAAACGGGGAGGAGCCAAGACGGCAGAACAGCATGAAGTTTTCTGTGTGTCTCACGTCCATGAAATACAGCCAGACCAACACTAAACCATCCTATACACCTAGAAAACTGATCGGAGGATTAACACAACAATCTGCACAACCTGAACCACAAAATTCAGTAGGTATGTGGTGCGGAGAGATGACCTTGGGGAGCAAGAAGGTGCAGGAAGGGAGGTGCTTTTGTGAGCGGAGAGAGGACGGAGACTGGGGAGGGGGGAGAATACAGGAAAAGCACTCCTCCCCAAAAGCAGCTGGAGAGAAACTGGAAAATTGGAAACAGCTGCAGGGACTAAACTAAAAAGGGCAAAAGGAGAAAAGAGAGGGTTTAAATTCCATTAAGACTGTTGGGGCGCCTGGGTGGCGCAGTCGGTTAAGCGTCCGACTTCAGCCAGGTCACGATCTCGCGGTCCGTGAGTTCGAGCCCCACGTCAGGCTCTGGGCTGATGGCTCGGAGCCTGGAGCCTGTTTCCGATTCTGCGTCTCCCTTTCTCTCTGCCCCTCCCCCCCTTCATGCTCTGTCTCTCTCTGTCCCAAAAATAAATAAAAAACGTTGAAAAAAAAATTTAAAAAAAGACTGTAAACAAGGGGAGTGCAAAGACTGCAACTCCGCAGCTCGATACCTGGCAGTGCTCTAGTGGGAAGGGCGAATCCCCAGGAGCAGAGTGGGGTCCGGGAGGTTCTCAGGCCACACGGAGAAAAGCGGTTCCATTGCTAGAAGGGCATTTGGTAGAGACTGTTGAAGCCACCTGGTCCCAGCAGACCCCGGAAAACAGCTACATTCACTGGTGCTGGAACAAGGTCGTTAAGGGTGAAGCCTGGTGCCAGATGTGTGTTGTGATTTTCCATAATCCCTGAAACACTGCTGCTACACTATCTCACAGACTTTTTCTGGAGTGGACTGGCACCTAGCCAGAGCACCAGCAACAGCAGGGTCCAGCGGGCGTTCCTGGGTGCAGCTGATATTCGGCCATTGCTCATTTGGCCATTGCTCAGTGAGACCCTCCCACAGAGGGGTGGAACAGGTGAAAGCTGTAGTCCTTCGGAAGTAAGGGGCCGGGGAAAACAGCAGCATCTGAGACAAAACTCGGGAGAGAGGTACTGCCTGGGACCTGGTCACGGAGAGTGAAAAAGCGGGGAGTGGACAAGAGCTGAAGACAGAGGACCGGTGCGCAATTGCTGATCCTGGAGAACAGACTGGGTAGCTGGTTGGCACCATTTTCACCGCTCCCGCGCAGGCACATACACAACGATCCAGCCCAGTGAGCTGAGCAACGCCATCTAGTGGACAGTGGAGCCATTACGCTGAGCCCCGCCGAACTGGGCCAACTTTCAAGAACACAAGTCTCACCGCCAGCTTAGTTTATGGACGATAAGGCGCTACATAGACTGACCTCTAGGGGAAAATGAAGTAATTTCAGTCCAACTTCAATCTGTTAGCAGGTTCATCTATTCAATTTTCTTTTTTTTTCTCTTTTACATTTCTTTTCTTTTTCTTGAATACAGAACAAGAAAAAATTCATTTTTATTTTCAATTTTTATTAATATTTTTCTTTAATTTTAATTACTATATTTTTTACTTTTGTGTAAATTTTTTCAAATTCTATTTTACTTCCATCATTTTATTTTAGTCTACTTCAGTGTATTCACCTTTTCAAATTTTCAAACAATTTCCTTTTTTTCTTTTTCTTCTTTCTTTTTTGTTTCTTTTTCTTGAATGCAGAAGGAGAAAAACTTCATTTTTACTTTCAATCTATTAAAAATATTTTTAATTTTTTAAATACATTTTTTGCTTTTATGTAAATTTTTTCAAATTCTATTTTACTCCCACCATCTCATGTTAGTGTACTTCAGTGTATTCATTTATTCAAATTCTCCAATTATTTCTTTTTTTTTCTCCCCCCACCTTTTCTTCTCTAATCTGTCAAACCACTTTCAACACCCAGACCAAAACACACATAGGATCTAGCATCATTTATCCGATTTGTGTGTGTTTAATTTTTTAATTTTAATATTCTTTTAATTTTAATTATTTTTTAATTTTAATTTTTCTACCTTAGTCATTCCTTTTCCCCCTTCAAAATTACAAAACGAAGGAATGTACCCTGAAAGAAAGACCACAAAGAAACGACAGCCAGGGATTTAACCAACACAGATACAAGCAAGATGTCTGAACCAGAATTTAGAATCACGATAATAAGAATACTAGCTGGAGTCAAAAATAGATTAGAATCCCTTTCTGCAGAGATAAAAGAAGTAAAAAATAGCCAGAATGAAATTAAAAATGCTATAACTGAGCTGCAATCACGGATGGATGCAGTGGCAGCAAGGATGGATGAGGCAGAACACAGAATCAGCGATATAGAGGACAAACTTATAGAGAAAAACGAAGCAGAAAAAAAGAGGGAGATGAAGGCAAAAGAGCACGATTTAAGAATTAGAGAAATCAGTGACTCATTAAAAAGGAACAACATCAGAATCATAGGGGTCCCATAAGAGGAAGAGAGAGAAATAGGGGTAGAAGGGTTATGTGAGCAAATCATAGCAGAAAACTTTTCTAACCTGGGGAAAGACACAGACATCAAAACCCAGGAAGCACAGAGGACCCCCACTAGATTCAACAAACACCGACAATCAACAAGGCATATCAGTCAAATTCACAAAATACTCAGGCAAGGAGAGAATCATGAAAGCAGCAAGGGAAAAAAAGTCCCTAAACTACAAGGGAAGACAGATCAGGTTTGCAGCAGACCTATCCACAGAAACTTGGCAGGCCAGAAGGGAGTGGCAGGATAAATTCAACATGTTGAATCAGAAAAATATGCAGCCAAGAATTCTTTATCCAGCAAGGCTGTCATTCAAAATAGAAGGAGAGATAAAAAGTTTCCCAGACAAACACAAACTAAAGGAGTTTGTGACCACTAAACCAGCCCTGCAAGAAATTTTAAGGAGCACTCTCTGAGAGGAGAAAAGATGAAAAAACAAAAATACATTATATATATATATATATATATATATATATATATATATATATATATATTCCAAAAGCAACAAAGATCAAAGATTAGAAAAGACCAGAGAACACCACTAGAAACTCCAACTCTACAAGCATCATAATGGCAATAAATTCATATCTTCCAGTACTCACTCTAAATGTCAGTGGGCTTAATGCTCCAATCAAAAGACACAGGGTAACAGAATGGATAAGAAAGCAAGATCCATCTATATGCTGTTTATAAGAGACCCACTTGAGACCTAAAGACACCTTCGGATTGAAAGTAAGGGGATGGAGAACCATCTATCATGCTAATGGTCAACAAAAGAAAGCCAGAGTAGCCATACTTATATCAGATGATCTAGACTTTAAAATAAAGACTGTATCAAGAGATGCAGAAGGGCATTATATCATAATCAAGGGGTCTATAGACCAAGAAGACCTAACAATTGTAAACATTTATGCACCAAATGTGAGAGCACCCAAATATATAAATCAATTAATCACAAACATAAAGAAACTCATCAATAGTAATACCATAATAGTGGGAGACTTTAACACCCCACTCACAGCAATGGACAGATCATCTATCTAATCAAAAAATCAACAAGGAAACAATAGCTTTGAATGACACACTGGACCAGATGGACTTAACAGATATATTCAGAACATTTCATCCTAAAGCAGCAGAATATACATTCTTCCCCAGTGCACATGGAACGTTCTCCAGAATAGACCATATACCGGGACACAAATCAGCCCTAAGTAAGTACAAAAAGATCGAGATCCTACCGTGCATATTTTCAGACCACAACGCTATGAAACTCGAAATCAGCCACAAGAAAAAAATTGGAAAGGTAACAAATACTTGGAGACTGAAGAACATCCTACTAAAGAATGAATGGGCTAACCAAGCAGTTAAAGAGGAAATTAAAAAGTATATGGAAATCAATGAAAATGATAACACCACAACCTAAAACCTCTGGGACGGAGCAAAGGCGGTCATAAGAGCAAAGTATATAGCAATCCAGGCCTTTCTAAAGAAGGAAGAAAGATTTCAGATACACAACCTAACCTTATGCCTTAAGGAGCTGGAAAAAGAACGACAAATAAAACCCCAAACCAGCAGAAGACAGGAAATAATACAGATCAGAGCAGAAATTAATGCTGTTGAAACAAAAAAAAACCCAGAACAGATCAATGAAACCAGAAGCTGGTTCTTTGAAAGAATTAACAAAATTGATAAACCACTAGCCAGTTTGATCAAAAAGAAAAAGGAAAGGACCCAAATAAATAAAATCAAGAATGAAAGAGGAGAGATCACAACCAATACAGCAGAAATAAAAACAATAATAAGAGAATATTATGAGCAATCATATGCCATTAAAAGGGTAATCTGGAAGAAATGGACAAATTCCTAGAAACATATATACTACCAAAACTGAAACAGGAAGAAATAGAAAATTTTGAACAGACCCATAACCAGTAAGGATATCAAATTAGTAATCAAAAATCTGCCAAAAAACAAGAGTCCAGGGCCAGATGGCTTTCCAGGGGAATTCTACCAAACATTTAAGGAAGAGTTAACACCTATTCTCTTGAAGCTGTTCCAAAAAAATAGAAATGGAAGGAAAACTTCCAAACTCATTCTATGAAGCCAGCATTACCTTGATTTCAAAACCAGAGACCGCACTAAAAAGGAGAACTATAGACCAATTTCCCTGATGAACATGGATGTAAAAATACTCAACAAGATATTAGCCAACCAGCTCCAAAAATACATTAAAAAAATGATTCACCACAACCAAGTGGGATTTATACCTGGGATAAAGGGCTGGTTCAATATCTGCAAAACAATTATCGTGTTTCATCACATCAATAAAAGAAAGGACAAGAACCATATGATCCTCTCAATAGATGCAGAGAAAGCATTTGACAAAATACAGCATCGTTTCTTGATAAAAACCCTCAAGAAAGTAGGGATAGAAGGATCATACCTGGAGATCATAAAAGCCATATATGAATGACCCAACACTAGTATCATCCTCAATGGGGAAAAACTGAGAGCTTTCCCCCTAAGGTCGGGAACAAGACAGGGATGTCCACTCTCACCACTGTTATTCAACATAGTGTTAGAAGTCTTAGCCTCTGCAATCAGGCAACACAAAGCAATAAAAAGCATCCAAATCGGACAAGAGGAGGTCAAACTTTCACTCTTCGCAGATGACATGATACTCTATATGGAAAATCCAAAAGATTCCACCAAAAAACTGCTAGAATTGATTCATGAATTCGGCAAAGTTGCAGGATATAAAATCAACACACAGAAAAAATCGGTTGCATTCGTATACACCATGTCGCCAACAATGAGGCATGAAAAAATGCTCCACATCACTCATCATAGCAGGAAATACAAATTAAAACCATGATGTGATACCACCTCACACCTGTCAGAATGGCCAACATTAAAAATTCAGGCAACAGCAGATGATGGCGAGGATGCAGAGACAGAGGATCTCTTTTGCATTGCTGGTGGGAATGCAAGTTGGTGCAGCCACTCTGGAAAACAGTATGGAGGTTCCTCAAACTACACATAACATAGAACTACCCTACAACCCAGCAATCACACTACTAGGTACTTATCCAAGGGATACAAGTGTGCTGTTTTGAAGGGACACATGCACCTCAATGTTTATAACAGCACTACCAGAATAGCCAAAGTATGGAAAGAAAGGGCGAAAAGAAAGAAAGGCGAAAACAAAGGAGAAAATCTTCAGGACCCAGGGCTTGGTGAAGAGTTACCAGATGTGATACAGCCAGGATCAACCACAGTCATGCAAATGAGACATCTTGAATGCCCACCACTCAAGGCTTCAAAGAGCAACTGCACGAGTCAAGAGCTGCCCAAACATAGAACATTGAGACAGTACTTGTTGCTTTAAATTGCTAACTTTGGGGGTGATTTTTTACACAGCAACAGGGAAATGGAACCGTTCCTTCTCTCCTTCAGTGGTTCTTTCTGATGTTTGGGGTCACATCGACTCCTAGCTGGGCTCTGTGCCCGTTCTGCGGTCACCCATTTTCCTGAATCCTGCTCCTTCGTGAAAACTATCTGAACCATATCCTGCTCACTATGCACAGTCTGAATCTCTACTTCTGATATTTGATATGGGGACCTCACACCTGCTCCCATACACACACACCCTTGTTCCCAACTCCTCACCTCTTCTGCCCCCCTGCCCTTACATCTCCCTGCCCTACTGACAATGGCCTTGAAGACATTTGGCCAACGGAATGCTGGCTGACATGATGAGAGCATAGGAGGCTTCAGCACATTTATGGCTGTAAGATCTCTCCCTTGTACTTCCGCTGGCATCCCAAGGAGAACATGCCTCAGGCAGCTACTGGTACATGAGAACAAGGCTTAGAGGCCGGTCAAGCCAGACTGCAAATGCATGACCTTACTGCTGCAAGCCACAGCCTTTATGAGGCTGTCTGTTATGTAGCAAAACCTGACCGATACATTCTGCTTAAGCTATTGCTTCAGCTTAAAATCTTTCAGAACACAGCTCAAATTCCACCACCTCTGTAAAGCTATCCCGTATTTTCCAAGCTATTAAAGCTCTTTTCCATCCTTGAATTATCATGGCAAATTAAACAAGCTGCTCCTTTGGCACGTCTATTTGGGAAGGCTTAAAGGGGGCAGTGTGGCTAAATGAGCATCTAGCTTAAAGGGAACCCATGAATAGCAAATGGCGCTGCTACGTGCCAGGCACTGAGCTAAGCACTTCATACATGTTAATTCTTTGTATGAGGTGACGTTCTTATCATCCGAAACTGAAGCCCAGGGAGGGGAAGCAAGTTACCATCTGGCTGAGTGACTGCCCCGTGCTCAGCTGGGAGCTACAGAGCCAGGAAGCGTGTGCAGACAGCCTGGCTTTCCATCGCGGCTTCCTCTGCTGCACCACACAGCTTTGTGGGGCTTGGCCCCCACCCGCTCCTCCCACCTCCCTCTCATGGCTTTGCTCCAGGAGCACCTTGCGGCTCCTCCTTCCTGGCCTGTGTTCAGAAGAGCACGGAATGCCCCCCTCGTCCATCCCCCAGACCCCCCCAGGCTTGTGATCAATCCTCTTTAAGGTCTCATGTTTGTCCTCGGTCCATCCGGGCATCTGGATTAGGCAACCAGCCGGCCTTGCCCTTGCAGTGGTTGTTTGGAAAACTCTGAAACATTATCACTGAACGTGGAGGACAGGATGTAGTTAACAATGAGAAAAAGAAAGATGAGAGATACAAAAAACCAGAGTCCATGACTCAACCATAAATCCCTCGGAGGAAAGCAAGTATGAATCAGAAGCAATGATGACAGAAAGTCAAGCAAGGACGGCTATTTCATTTGGACAGAAGAACCTGTTTCCACCACAGAGCAAGCGTTAAACTATGCAAGGCCAACTGTACTCGAAATAAAAGGAAAAATTAACGAACACTGCCAGCTTAACAACTCATTGTGTTTCCAACAATGTAACATGATCTTCAAAGTGTGCAAGGTCTCAAGTTCAGCGTAGGTCACCCCATTCCTCCACTCTTCTGTGATCTGTGACAGTCCAGACTATTGTTCCCCACCTCACCCTCCGGCTGCTTACAGAATAACACAATGCAGGGGTGAGGCTCCAGGAGGTAGAGTGCCCTCCAGCACCTCCCTTCCTGTGCCTCCTCACGCGATTTGTTTGGGAAAGCAGGGCCTTAACGGGCAGGAGAGGAAGCACACAGCGTGCCCCTCTAACCTGCTAGGCCGGAGGCCCACAATGAAGGCAAAGAACAGACCGGAACCCAGGGGGCCAATCTGGGTGCCATGAAATTTAGCCATCAGGCCATTTCATCAACACATTCTTCAGCATACATTTCATCTAGAAACATTTTTCATAACCACCATGCAATTCCCACACATAGCAAAATCAAGAAAAATTCCTTAACGTCACCGAACAGCCAGCTTACATTCAAATTTCCAATCGTCTCAAAGCTGTCTTTTTACAATTGCTCTATTTAAGAATAATCCAAATAAGGTTTCCAGAACGACTTTTCTTTACGTCTGTCTCCTATTTTGTCCTGTAACTGCCCTCTCTTTCTACACGCATTTTGTTTGTTAAGCGCATGAGTTATCTGTGTGAGAATCTTCCAAAGTCTACATTCGGCTGGCAGCCTGTTCAGGATATTTTGGCATGTCCCCTTGGCCTTGAACTTCTGCAAACTAGCAGTCAGCTCCAGAGGCTTGCTTGGGACACGGGCTCGATCCCTCCCCTGCACTTGCCGCGGTGGCCTTCCCACAGTAGCGGAGCGCGAAGCAGAGCTGCGTAAGGCCTGCCCTGCCTTCCTCGTGTGATGCCGGGGTTTCCAAGCAGGTGCAGCGGTGTCGGCCCGAGGCCTCCACTGTAAACTTCCCCGTGAACCTTTTTACCTCGTGGGTTAACAGCCATTGATTAGTGTCTAGATCTTATGTTTCGTTAGGGATTCCAAAATGGTGATTTTCTATTCTGTACTTCTGTCTGTAACAATGAGCTTCTGTGAGTGAGAACTCGACTTCGTCCACCGTTTGATATGCCGTCGAAAACACAGTCTGCGTAGAACAGGAAGGATGCGTGGTGGATTCCGTCTCTGTCGTTTACTGACGATGGAAGTACTGTGTCGATTTACCCTAACAAGCCCTGGAAAAGAATGACTTGCTTGTATTCTTGTTCCTCAGATGCGTTACGACTCGGGCATTGTTAGGGATCTGCTGCCTCTCAATCTGCTGTAGTACCTATTACTTCTGACGTCCACAATGCCACATCCCTGGCACCCGGAGCCTGTCGAGGGAGGCCACGCCTGACTTGGGAAGTCCCTCCTCGGTCCTGTTAGCGTCCTCACTTGCAGCCAAAACCAGAGGTTAGAGGCTCATCCTGTACACGGTCCTTGTTTGTATATGAAACCATTTCTCCAGGAAGCCTGCCCTGTTCGTAAAATAAAAATTGTACCTAGAGACCACAATCAGGGGAGTTCATAACTACTAGTCTGTGACTGCTCCTAGAACTCCTCCCATTAACTGTGCTACAAGACATTTTTCAGAGTAAATCCCGTGGAACATCCAGACAATGAGATAATATTCAGCGCTACAAAGAAATGAGCCATCACGGAGGAACCTTCAATGCATATCGCTAAGCGACAGCAGCCAATCTGAAAAAGCTGCATCCTGTAATATTATGGCCCACAAAGAGATCCAGTAATTTAGGAAGACTGAAATCACACAGGGTATATCTGTGACCACAACAGAATGAAACTAAAAATCAGTAACAAAAAGGTGTCATGAGCTCTCCAAATATCTGAAAATTAAACACATTCTGTATGTGCTGCCGAAGCGAGCACATATTAAACGCATTCTAAATAACTTACGGGTCGAAGAAAAAAATTGTAAGAGAATTTAGAAATATTTTGATAATTAAATGAAGAAAAATACCACGTGTCAGAATCTGTGAGGTGCAGCCAAAACAGAGCTGAGAGAGAAGCATATCATTATATTTAAAAAGAAGAAAAGTCTAAAATCAGTGATATAAATTTCTACCTTAAGAAAAAGTAGAGCAAATTAAGTTCAAAGTAAGGAGAAGGCAGGTGTGGCAGGCAGAGTAAGCCTCACCCTGCTCCCTGGAGCCCGTGGGCTCATGACCTCGCAGGGCGAAGGGCGTTGCGGTCGTGGTGAAGGTTGCGGCCCCGGAGACGGGGAGTCAGCTGGATCATTGTGAGGGCGCAGGAAAACCGCATGAGTTCTGTCAAGTGGAGAGCCTTTCCAGGCTGGGTTAGAAAGAAAAGTGATGGGGAGGAAGGTTCAGAGAGAGACAGACAGTGCTGAGGGTGGAGACAGAGGAAGGGGCCACGGGCCTGGATGAGCAGCCTCTGGAAACCGGAAAAGGCAAGTGAACAAAGTCTCCCAGAGCCTTCATAAAGGGACCCAGGCCTACGACAACCTGATTCCAGCCCAGTGGGACCCCTGTGGGACTCTGCCCTGCAGAGCCTCAGATGATAAATTTGTGTGGTTTTCAGCCACCAAGTCTGCAGTGACATTTTAGGGCAGCCACAGGAAACAAATACAGCTGGAAATAATACATACATACAGGAGTTAACGAAAACATAGACAAACAATAAAAAATAAAATAAATCTAGTAATCTGTAAATATTTAAACAAAGGGAAAACAGATGAAGAGAAAAAAAGAAAGAAAACAAAAATCCCAAATGACAAATCGGAAAGATCAGGTGTCAGAACAGATCCTACAGATATTAAAATGATGATGTGGGATTATTATGATGAACAACTTCGGGCCAACACGTATATCAGCTTAGATGAACTGGACAAATTTGGAGCCACGACTCTAAAACGGGCACAAACCCCACGGATGTTGAAAAAATGGAATCTGTTGTCGAACACCTTCCCACCAAGGAGATGCCAGGCACTGGGAAATTCCGCCAAAGCACTGAGAGGTGGTGAGCCCAACCTCGCACAGACTCCTTCGAAGAGCAGACAGACAGGAAGTCATTCCAGAGTCACTGTCCAGAGCAAGTGCAGCTCTGATTGTAAAATCTGACAAAGATACGAGAAAAATGAAAACTGCGGCCCATCTCTCTTATGACGTGTATAAAACTCTTCACCAAAATATTAGCAAAATGTATCCAAGAATCAATGCCAAGTAGGCTTACACCAGGAATAGTTTAACATTTCCAAAATTTATCAACATAATTTACCACGTTAGCAGGATAAAGCAGAAAATTATCATTTCAAGTGATGCGGGAAAGATCGTTTGACAAAATTCCATACATGCATGATAAAAATCTTCAACAAACACACCTTTTTCTATTAAGCTAAAATCTTGTTTTCTAATGACATCAGTCTGATTACTGACTTGTTTGATCCTCCAGCATAGGTGGTGACACTTTGGGTTGGGCCACAACCAGGGAGTAAGAGCCAGATGACAAACAGGGCCACCATCATCAGGTAGGCAGATACCCAAGGTGAGGCCCACGTTCGCCCCGCTTGTTCCTGAGTCTAAAATCAGGGGGTTTGGGGGCACCTGGGTGGCTCAGTGGGTTAAGCGTCTGACTCCTGATTTTGGCTCAGGTCGTGATCTCACAGCTCGTGAGCTGGAGCCCCGTGTTGGGTTCTGTGCTGACGGCGGAGCCAGCTTCGGAGTCTCTGTCTCCCTTTCCCCTCTGCCCCTCCCTTTCCCCTCTGCCCCTCCTCCACTTGCATGCATGTGCGCACTTTCTCTCTCTCTTTTAAAATAAATAAATTTAAAAAAAAGAGGCGGTAACTAACTCTCTACAAAATAAGTAAATAAATAATAAATAAAATCAGGATGTCTTCTAGCCTGGGGTACAGAGATTGTGCTCAGGGGCTGCTAAGTCAGCTCTGGAAAAGGAACCCTAAAAACACGTGTGAAGTTTTCCTCATGTCTTTGGTGAATCCTTCACTGTGCCAGCGTAAAGTGAGACTCTGGAACTCAGAGCCCATCACCAGATGGCAGGGGTCACACTGCTTGTTCAAGGGGAGCCAGTGTGGGCAGCTGGAGTCGAGTGGAGAGACCCCGGCTGACGGACGAGCAGGCCAGGTTCTCGGCTGAAGTCACGCAAGGTGACTGGGAGGGAGGGCAGGGGCCTGGGATTCAGACAACATGGAAACAGACCTGTCCTAACAAAACTCGAGCCCCAAGAGGACCGGGGTGACACAGTTGCACTTCGGTGCCTACCAGAGCACAGGGGACCCACGGAGAGCCCTGCGACGCCCCACCCAAGATGCCTGTCGACGGCAGAGAATTCCCAGACGGGCAGTTGAGGAGCCACAGGAGGCCGGGGTAAGGAAACAGAACACCTGTGCTCGGCGCTCCCGGTGGCCCCTGGGCCACTAGAAGCTGTGCTTCTGGAAAGTGCCACAAGGTGTGTGAGTGGCAGGCCGGCCCCGGGGAGGCTCGGGGAGGGACAAGCTGTCAGGCTTGCACGGGACACGGCAGGTCTAGGGTGGTTCGGGTTGAGTGTGCGGAGCAACCCAAGGCCAAGGCTGTCTGACCCTGCGTCCCACACTCCACCATCCCACGGCCCTGACCAGCTGCGGCGCCGAGGTCTCAGGGGAGAGAGGGACACACCGGCAGGGGCACAGAGCGAAGGGGAGGCAGACAGACAGACGACAGGAGGGAAGAGGCGAGGACAGTGGGAAAAAAAAAAAAAAAAGAAAAACCCCAGGGTGAGCAGCAGAGCCCTGGCATCGACCCCGTGACGGACGCCACGTTGGTCCCCGGATGGCGTCCTGGCCGCACGCTCGTGAAAACCACCGCACTGAGACCACACGGGCTTTCAGGCTCAGCACCCCGCTGTCCAGCCGCACCCAGGGGACAGTGCCCTCGTCCTGTCCTCCGGGGGGAAGGACACCGCCCCCAGAGCGCTAAGTCCTGAGGGGCGGCCACACTTTCTCACTGGAGCTCTCACTTGACATCCTCTGACCGCCAAGTGACGACGTGACATCCTCTGACCGCCAAGTGACGACGTGACATCCTCTGACCGCCAAGTGACGACGACGTCTGGGCTGTCACCCCACTCTCCCGGACACGGGCAGTCCACTCGCGAGCCCGCCCACGCGCCCCATGCGCACTCGACAGCGAAGGCTGCGCGGCCTGGGAGCGAGGGCCCGCTCAGAGCCTCAGTTGCCGCCGAAGGCAGACGGAGAGAAAGGGGCAAATTCTAATCTTAAAGCCTGTCCTTAGGTGAACTCGAGACGTGCTCTGTAAGTGGGTGTCGTGAAACCCGGCACAAAGGGCCCGTTAGGCACTCGTCTTACCGCTGCTCACGTCCCACGTCACGCGGTCGAGACTTTTCCATGTTGACCCGTGCAGATCTAATTCTTCACTTTATGTGAGGTGTACTTAGGTGCCCGGTCCCGTGTAGACCGGGCATTTCCGGATCTTTGCACAGGAACCGGTTCACGTGTCACGTGCCCGCTTTCCTGTCGCGTGTGATGAGCGGCGGGGCCGGGATGCAGGGGTGCGGCAGCCCTCCACCTCCCTGGACCCCGTCATGCTGCCGTCCCAGGGGGCGACCCGGCCGGGCCCTCCAGCGGTGTCCAGGGGCCCTCGGTCTCTTCGGCCCACGTCTGCCGGCGAAGCCACGACCTCCCTGTTCTACCCGGCTCACCTGGGGCCGCGGGAGGGTGGGGGGGCGCTTCTCAGGTGCTCACTGGCCAGGCCGGCTTCCTCCTCCTCTACCCACTCGGCTCACAGGCGAGGCGTAGACACGCGGTAACTGGTTCTCCAGGGAGCGAGGCTCCCGATGCAGCGGTCGGCCGGCTGCACGCCCACCGGAGCGGCGGCCCTCGCCTGGCTCGGTCAGGCCGGGCCGAGTGCAGTTCCGTGCAGCCGGAGGACTGCCGCCCCAGCTCCCCCCCTGCCGTCAGGCGGGGGCTGCTCCCCGTGCCCCCCACTCCCTCCGACGCTGCTGTGATCCCTGGTGCAGGACAACAGAAAATCTCCCTCATCTCGACTCCGGTCGTGCTTCCGGTGTCCGACTTCCTCTAGCTCCGACTTGTAGGTCCAGACTTAGCGGGCGCATGCCATGGGGCAGGCCCACCCAGATCGTCGTCCTTCTGAAGGGGATCACCTTCAGAAACCTTAACTACACCCACGCAATCCCCTTCCCGGGTAACACAACACAACCAGGGGTCTCGTCCCACGTCCCGGCCGTGCTCAAGGAGGAAATTTCAGCAAGGTTTGCGTCCCAGGGCGGAAATTGAGGGGGCCGCCCTAGAACTCTGCCCACCACGAGTCGTCGCCCGACTCGGTGTTAGGTTCTCCAGGAAGGGGTCCTGGGGGTCGATCCAGAGGCAGAAGGGGCAGGCGGGCCTCCCTCCTCCGGCACGTCAGGGGGGCACCAGCGGGGCAGGAGGAGGAGGGGGCCAGGGCGGGGGCGGCTCCCTTTCCCGGAGTCAAGCGGAACGAAGCAGCCTTTCCGGGAGGAGGCACACGTGGGGACGACAGCACCTCCGTCACCGCGCCTTCGCCAGGTGGGCTGCTCTCAGACCCCGAGAGGACATTCCCCTGGGGCGGGGGGACTCCCCGGCCTGTGATCCTGGCCCTGGGGGGCTGCTCTTCAGAGGACCCTCAACTCGATGGCCTGGGCTAATCCCCATGACTCATGCTCTCAGACTCAGCTCCTCATTCTAAATAGGGACCAGAAAATACCCACCTTTCAGTGTGGTGAGAAGTACTCTGTAATTTGCAAAGTGCTATATACAAATGAAGGATTTTCAGCCTTATTTTCCAGGATAATTCTAGAGTAAGAACAGGAGATAAGGGAACAGAGAAAAGCGTGTGCAAGGCATTCACGGTATTATTTCCCCCGGCAGGAGTCCTGACAAATAGCGTCCAGGTCGAACAAGGCCGGGACTTGCTGATCTGCTGATGTGCTTGCCGGTGGGCCGGGGGGCAAGGCGGCCTCGTGCCATGTGCTCTGGGAAGCCCAGCGTCCCCGTCCCCGCCCGCCCGCTAGCGCGCAGGGCCAGGGGCCTGCCGGGAAGAGCTGGTCCTTCCGGCCGGCCGGGGCCCTCCTGGGAAATGCCACCAGACCGGCTTTGGTCACCCCTCCACCCCTTCCCACGCTGGCGCCCCGAGGGCGCCCCACCCAGACGGCCCCAGCTCGCTGAGGAACCTGCAGAGGCGGCAGGAGAGCGAGGCTCCAGGACAAGGAGCCAGCTGCTCTGCACTTCAACGAGGACCGGCCGGGGAGCCCGACCCTGGCGTCCGTGAAGGTGCGGCTCTGGGGAAACGACCCCTCGTGCTGCTCCTGCCCCTCACTCTTCCTCAAATGACTCTCTTCCCCTCGCCCCCGCTCTCTGATCCCCCCGCAATGACCTCCGTCCTACACAAAGCCTCTCCCGGGGGTTCTCAGACCCTCCCCTACCACAGGCACAGCTCCCTTCACCCCTCCCTCCATCCCTGCCAGGTCCCCAGGTGCTGGCTCCAGGCCAGGCCCACAGAGCAAGGCTGTGTAGCTCCCAGATGCACAGCTTCCGGCCCTTGGCTCGTGTTTGCATTTGAACTTTCTGCGGACAGGGTGATGGTGACAACACCTCACTCCCTGCACCACCAGCACAAAACCAATCCAGGCTTCTCTCTGACCTCTCCTCAGGACCTCTCCTCAGGACCTCCCCTCAGGGCTCCCCTCGGGGCCTCCCCTCTTGACCTCCCCTCAGGGCCTCTCCTCAAGGCCTCTCCTCAAGACCTCCCCTCAGAGCCTCTCCTCAAGACCTCCCCTCTTGACTTCCCCTCAGGGCCTCCCCTCTTGACCTTCCCTCAGGGCCTCCCCTCAAGACCTCCCCTCAGGGCCTCCCCTCATGACCTCCCCTCAGGGCCTCCCCTCTTGACCTCCCCTCAGGGCCTCCCCTCATGACCTCCCCTCAGGGCCTCCCCTCTTGACCTCCCCTCAGGGCCTCCCCTCTTGACCTCCCCTCAGGGCCTCCCCTCAGGGCTCCCCTCGGGGCCTCCCCTCAGGGCCTCTCCTCAAGGCCTCCCCTCATGGCCTCTCCTCAAGGCCTCCCCTCATGACCTCCCCTCAGGGCCTCCCCTCAAGACCTCCCCTCAGAGCCTCTCCTCAAGACCTCCCCTCTTGACTTCCCCTCAGGGCCTCCCCTCATGACCTCCCCTCAGGGCCTCCCCTCTTGACCTCCCCTCAGGGCCTCCCCTCATGACCTCCCCTCAGGGCCTCCCCTCTTGACCTCCCCTCAGGGCCTCCCCTCTTGACCTCCCCTCAGGGCCTCCCCTCATGACCTACCCTCAGGGCCTCCCCTCTTGTCTTCCCCTCAGGGCCTCCCCTCTAGACCTCCCCTCTTGACCTCCCCTCAGGGCCTCCCCTCATGACCTCCCCTCAGGGCCTCCCCTCTTGACCTCCCCTCAGGGCCTCTCCTCAAGGCCTCCCCTCAGAGCCTCTCCTCAAGACCTCCCCTCAGGGCCTCTCCGCAGGGCCTCCCCTCAGGGCCTCCCCTCATGACCTCCCCTCAGGGCCTCCCCTCTTGACCTCCCCTCAGGGCCTCTCCTCAAGGCCTCCCCTCAGAGCCTCTCCTCAAGACCTCCCCTCAGGGCCTCTCCGCAGGGCCTCCCCTCTTGACCTCCCCTCAGGGCCTCCCCTCTTGACTTCCCCTCAGGGCCTCTCCTCTTGACCTCCCCTCAGGGCCTCTCCTCAGGGCCCCCCCTCATGACCTCCCCTCAGGGCCTCTCCTCAAGACCTCCCCTCAGGGCCTCTCCGCAGGGCCTCCCCTCTTGACCTTCCCTCAGGGCCTCCCCTCATGACCTCCCCTCAGGGCCTCTCCTCAAGACCTCCCCTCAGGGCCTCTCCGCAGGGCCTCCCCTCTTGACCTTCCCTCAGGGCCTCCCCTCATGACCTCCCCTCAGGGCCTCTCCTCTTGACCTCCCCTCAGGGCCGCTCCTCAGGGCCTCCCCTCTTGACCTTCCCTCCGGGCCTCCCCTCTTGACCTCCCCTCAGGGCCTCCCCTCGGGGCCTCCCCTCAGGGCCTCTCCTCAGGACCTCCCCTCAGGGCTCCCCTCGGGGCCTCCCCTCAGGGCCTCTCCTCAAGGCCTCCCCTCATGGCCTCTCCTCAGGGCCCCCCCTCATGACCTCCCCTCGGGGCCTCTCCTCAAGACCTCCCCTCAGGGCCTCTCCGCAGGGCCTCCCCTCTTGACCTCCCCTCAGGGCCTCCCCTCTTGACCTCCCCTCAGGGCCTCCCCTCTTGACCTCCCCTCAGGGCCTCTCCTCAGGGCCCCCCCTCATGACCTCCCCTCAGGGCCTCTCCTCAAGACCTCCCCTCAGGGCCTCTCCGCAGGGCCTCCCCTCTTGACCTTCCCTCAGGGCCTCCCCTCATGACCTCCCCTCAGGGCCTCTCCTCTTGACCTCCCCTCAGGGCCGCTCCTCAGGGCCTCCCCTCTTGACCTTCCCTCCGGGCCTCCCCTCTTGACCTCCCCTCAGGGCCTCTCCTCTTGACCTCCCCTCAGGGCCGCTCCTCAGGGCCTCCCCTCTTGACCTTCCCTCCGGGCCTCCCCTCTTGACCTCCCCTCAGGGCCTCCCCTCATGACCTACCCTCAGGACCTCTCCTCAGGACCTCCCCTCAGGGCTCCCCTCGGGGCCTCCCCTCAGGGCCTCTCCTCAAGGCCTCCCCTCATGGCCTCTCCTCAGGGCCCCCCCTCATGACCTCCCCTCAGGGCCTCTCCTCAAGGCCTCCCCTCATGGCCTCTCCTCAGGGCCCCCCCTCATGACCTCCCCTCAGGGCCTCTCCTCAAGACCTCCCCTCAGGGCCTCTCCGCAGGGCCTCCCCTCTTGACCTCCCCTCAGGGCCTCCCCTCTTGACTTCCCCTCAGGGCCTCTCCTCTTGACCTCCCCTCAGGGCCTCTCCTCAGGGCCCCCCCTCATGACCTCCCCTCAGGGCCTCTCCTCAAGATCTCCCCTCAGGGCCTCTCCGCAGGGCCTCCCCTCTTGACCTTCCCTCAGGGCCTCCCCTCATGACCTCCCCTCAGGGCCTCTCCTCAAGACCTCCCCTCAGGGCCTCTCCGCAGGGCCTCCCCTCTTGACCTTCCCTCAGGGCCTCCCCTCTTGACCTCCCCTCAGGGCCTCTCCTCAAGGCCTCCCCTCAGAGCCTCTCCTCAAGGCCTCCCCTCAGGGCTTCTCCGCGGGGCCTCCCCTCTTGACCTCCCCTCAGGGCCTCTCCTCAAGGCCCCCCCTCAAGACCTCCCCTCAGGGCCTCTCCTCAGGGCCTCCCCTCTTGACCTTCCCTCAGGGCCTCCCCTCTTGACCTTCCCTCAGGGCCTCCCCTCTTGACCTCCCCTCAGGGCCTCTCCTCAGGGCCTCCCCTCTTGACCTTCCCTCAGGGCCTCCCCTCTTGACCTTCCTTCAGGGCCTCCCCTCTTGACCTCCCCTCAGGGCCTCCCCTCTTGACCTTCCCTCAGGGCCTCCCCTCTTGACTTCCCCTCAGGGCCTCCCCTCTTGACCTTCCCTCAGGGCCTCCCCTCTTGACCTCCCCTCAGGGCCTCCCCTCATGACCTACCCTCAGGACCTCTCCTCAGGACCTCCCCTCAGGGCTCCCCTCGGGGCCTCCCCTCAGGGCCTCTCCTCAAGGCCTCCCCTCATGGCCTCTCCTCAGGGCCCCCCCTCATGACCTCCCCTCAGGGCCTCTCCTCAAGGCCTCCCCTCATGGCCTCTCCTCAGGGCCCCCCCTCATGACCTCCCCTCAGGGCCTCTCCTCAAGACCTCCCCTCAGGGCCTCTCCGCAGGGCCTCCCCTCTTGACCTCCCCTCAGGGCCTCCCCTCTTGACTTCCCCTCAGGGCCTCTCCTCTTGACCTCCCCTCAGGGCCTCTCCTCAGGGCCCCCCCTCATGACCTCCCCTCAGGGCCTCTCCTCAAGACCTCCCCTCAGGGCCTCTCCGCAGGGCCTCCCCTCTTGACCTTCCCTCAGGGCCTCCCCTCATGACCTCCCCTCAGGGCCTCTCCTCAAGACCTCCCCTCAGGGCCTCTCCGCAGGGCCTCCCCTCTTGACCTTCCCTCAGGGCCTCCCCTCTTGACCTCCCCTCAGGGCCTCTCCTCAAGGCCTCCCCTCAGAGCCTCTCCTCAAGGCCTCCCCTCAGGGCTTCTCCGCGGGGCCTCCCCTCTTGACCTCCCCTCAGGGCCTCTCCTCAAGGCCCCCCCTCAAGACCTCCCCTCAGGGCCTCTCCTCAGGGCCTCCCCTCTTGACCTTCCCTCAGGGCCTCCCCTCTTGACCTTCCCTCAGGGCCTCCCCTCTTGACCTCCCCTCAGGGCCTCTCCTCAGGGCCTCCCCTCTTGACCTTCCCTCAGGGCCTCCCCTCTTGACCTTCCTTCAGGGCCTCCCCTCTTGACCTCCCCTCAGGGCCTCCCCTCTTGACCTTCCCTCAGGGCCTCCCCTCTTGACTTCCCCTCAGGGCCTCCCCTCTTGACCTTCCCTCAGGGCCTCCCCTCTTGACCTCCCCTCAGGGCCTCCCCTCTTGACCTCCCCTCAGGGCCTCTCCTCAGGGCCCCCCCTCTTGACCTTCCCTCAGGGCCTCCCCTCATGACCTCCCCTCAGGGCCTCCCCTCTAGACCTCCCCTCTTGACCTCCCCTCTTGTCTTCCCCTCAGGGCCTCCCCTCTTGACCTCCCCTCAGGGCCTCTCCTCAGGGCCTCCCCTCATGACCTCCCCTCAGGGCCTCTCCTCAGGGCCTCCCCTCTTGACCTTCCCTCAGGGCCTCCCCTCTTGACCTTCCCTCAGGGCCTCCCCTCTTGACCTCCCCTCAGGGCCTCTCCTCAGGGCCTCCCCTCTTGACCTTCCCTCAGGGCCTCCCCTCTTGACCTTCCTTCAGGGCCTCCCCTCTTGACCTCCCCTCAGGGCCTCCCCTCTTGACCTTCCCTCAGGGCCTCCCCTCTTGACTTCCCCTCAGGGCCTCCCCTCTTGACCTTCCCTCAGGGCCTCCCCTCTTGACCTCCCCTCAGGGCCTCCCCTCTTGACCTCCCCTCAGGGCCTCTCCTCAGGGCCCCCCCTCTTGACCTTCCCTCAGGGCCTCCCCTCATGACCTCCCCTCAGGGCCTCCCCTCTAGACCTCCCCTCTTGACCTCCCCTCTTGTCTTCCCCTCAGGGCCTCCCCTCTTGACCTCCCCTCAGGGCCTCTCCTCAGGGCCTCCCCTCATGACCTCCCCTCAGGGCCTCTCCTCAGGGCCTCCCCTCTTGACCTTCCCTCAGGGCCTCCCCTCATAGCTTCCCTTCAGGCCTCTCCTTATGGCCTCTCCTCAGACTCCCCCTCAGGAACCCTACCTCTTCCCTAAGTAAAGGAGCAAGAAAAACTACTGCTGTCCTGGGTGAAACCGTTCTGAGGGGCAAACGATAAACAAAGTAAATATGTAAACAGAATAAAACGAAAATGCACAGGGCCACCTCGGTGGCTCAGCCGGCTGAGCATCTGGCTCTTGGTTTTGGCCCAGGTCATGATTTCATGGCTCGTGGGATCAAGCCCCACATCGGGCTCTGGGCTGACAGTGTGGAGCCTGCTCGGGATTCTCTCTCCCTTCCTCTGCCCCTCCCTGCTCTCTCTCTTTCCCCACCAAAAATAAACTTAAAAAAAAATACACAAAGAAAATAAAAACATAGGCAAAATTAAAAATAAGACCGTTTCATTAAAATAATTTTTTTAATATTTTTTTGTTTTTGAGAGAGAGAGTACGAGCCAGGGAGGGGCAGAGAGGAGGACAGAGGATCCGAAGCGGGTTCCGCGCTGACAGCAGTGAGCCTGATGTGGGGCTCAAACTCCAGAACTGCAAGATCGCGACCTGAGCCAAAGTCGGACACTCAACCGACTGAGCCACCCAGGCGCTCCCAAAACTGGAACTGTTTAAAAGCCTGTCCAACAGCAGGAGCAAAACAATACGTAACCCTACTAGCACGGTCACCGCGGCCAGAAGGAAGGCGAGCTCTGCCGGCCTGGAGCCTCGCAGCGGCCCCGCACACACTGCTCTCGCGCAGCGGCGGCAGGCGAGCCTCAGGCTGAGGGTACAGTCACGAGGTAGGAAACAGAAAGCAAAACTCGGTCTATTTTTTGAAGTGGCTCTGCAAGTAACTCTGATTAGCTCACGGAAGAAGCTCAATACAACAAAAGTTTTCGAAACAAAATAAAGAGTTTTGTTTCCCAATTATAATTGTCTGATGCAGATTTTTTTACTCTTTATTGAAAACAAGAAAACTTGTTTCAATAAAGTTACAAAGAACTCAAGGGTTCAAGAGAAACATTTGAGTATTAATTAGAGACAGAAAATCTAGCCATGCTTCAACCATGACAGACCTTGCCCTGTGCGGCTACCCCTGGTGACCTCGTGGCTGGCCGACTCTGGCGCCTTCCGACCTTTCCTTGCTTTATTCTCTAACCTCCACCCGCTCCCCAGAAGCCCTGCCCTGCCCTGCCCAGATCCTCACACCCTTCCTGCTCCCACCTCCCTGCAGGCCTCCCCTCCCTCTGAAGCCAGAACACTCCGGAAGCACAAACCCGATCTGCCCTTACAATGCTCAGGCCTCCCACTGCCCAGGAGAAAGCGCACGTCCTCTAGCTGAGCCCTCCCCTGCCCTCAAACCATCCACACCACTCCATCCCTTCCCCACACCCTGCTGACTGCACCCCACCCTGAGCCTCACAAAGGCCTTGTCCCCCCGCCATCACAGCCCTGTGTCCATGCAGAGACTGGGGAATGCAAAGATCTTTCATGAACACGAAGCCAAGAAGAGGCAGATGAAGGAGGTTAAGCCATCAGAGCTATTTTATGCTTTGAAAGATCAATCTGACCGCAGACGACCAGCCCGTGGGTCGCGAGGGACCAGCAGGCAGGGACCTCCAACGCCAGCTCACCGGCCCCAGCGACGGGGCCGTACGCCCTGCTAGAGCCGCAAAGCGGACAGGAAGAGCCCCACCGTGGGGCCGCTGTGAGGAGGCGGAGGAGGGCAGCGGGAGCCAAGCGGTATCTGTGCCCCTGGCGGGAGGCACCCCAGCAGGGAGCTTCCTCCCGCCACCCAGCTGGGGGTCGTGCCGGGTCGTGAGGGTGCCCTTGAGGAAAAGGAGGGGGAGTTCCCAGGGAGCTCCCAGAGGGACGGCCGGCACCGCGGGGCAACTGACCAGCCCAGTAGACGTCACTGCTGGGCACAGGAGGGAAGCGCACCCTGAGAGTCACAAACGAGGTTACTTTTTGGAGTAAGGTGATTTCAAACTTTGGGACATGAGGGTCTGCACATTCACATACTGCTCTGCCGTTTCCCCACGGGATTAGGTCACCTTGTGCCGCCGGCACGAGCCAAACATATGCGACGTAAGCAGTCAGCACGGGCAGTGATGGGCCCTGAATGGCACACACCGTCCAGAATCCTTGCAGAGAAAACGAAGTCAAAAGCAGAAAACGTGCAAGCAGCCTACGAGCGGAGTGGAGCACGGGCAGCGTGCTGGGATCGGTCCTATGAGGAAAGGTGTGACGTGAAGTGAGAGTAAACAAAGTGATCGCGACCAGCACAAAGCTAGAGGCGACTGTCGCCGGGGGTGGAGGGGGTCCCCATCCTCGCGGAGAAAGCACATGCAGTGAGGACGCGCGGTGTCTGCAACCCTGCCTGGGCTGATTCCCTCCCCCGCGGTCACCTTCGCCCCTTTCACAGCAGAGGCCACTGCAGCCAGTGCTGTGGGGACGGAGGGGCCAGGGAAGGCCAGGCCAGGGGCCTGGGGCAGCACTGAGGGTCCACACGAGGCTGGATGCCACAGATGCATCAGTCTACGAGGCGGCCTCCAGCAGCAGTTAGATCCAGGACAAGAGTCCCGAGGCGCAGCCGTGACAAAGACACAAGGGGGTAAGGAAGGCAGCGCCGCGGGCAGATGAGAACGTCCAGGTTCAGGCTCGGGTGAGCAGGCACGACAAAAAGAATGAGCCAGGTCCAGGGGCTTCTGTGTTCAGCTGCCCCATCTCCCGGAAGGAGATCCCGGGTGGGGGTGGAGGGAAAGTCAGCTGTCAGCCACAAGGGCCGGGATAGGGGAACCGTAGGGATAGCCGATAGCAGAGGGACAGTGTGGCCTGAAAGAAGGGACTCCCTCCTGGGCAGTGGCCTGGGGCAGGTCCATGTCAGGGGACACGGGCGCGCGCACAGCAGCACAGGTGCCGGGCCCGAGGGCACAGCGCGGCAGCCGCCGGTGACCACGACAGGCGGCAGAGAGCAAGGAAGGTCTGGCCGTGCAGGTGGGGCGGAGGCGTGGCGCGGAGGGGCCTCGAGGTCACCGTCAAGCCCACGTCTCGAGAAGCGCCTGTGTAGGTGCGGCCAGGCCTGAGTCCTGTCTCAGAGTCTCGTGAGCACAAAACACGCACATGGACCACTCCATCCCCGGCCGGCCGAGGTGAGGATTTCCAGGGTCTGCAGACTGCAGGACTCCTCTTTTGCCACGGCCACGTCTCTCCTTCAGCTGGTCCAAGGTCGCCGCCAGGACGCGGCCCACGGGGCTCAGAGCCCACAGGCTAACTCCTGTGTCCCGCTCTTGGTGGTCACGGGGTGGCCCCTGCCAGGGGCTGGCTGTGCTCGGGGTGGAAGCAGAAAGCTCCAAACGAGAAGCCGCAGTGTGGTGTGTCCGGCCCCGGGCTGTCCAGAGCTCAGCTCGACCCCCTCTCTCCGTGCCCCCTGCCCTCGGGCCTCCTCGCCACACAGTCGTCGGTGCTGCCGCAACCAAGCCACTCGGGGGCGGGAACCGGAAGTCCACGGAGAAGCACGCCGGTGCTGTGGCTGGTTTACAGCGGACGGTGGAGAGGGGTGACTCCGGCCACATTGAGGCGCCGCCGAGGCGGCCGACCTTCCGCCAGACACCGGGCCAGGCCCCCTGGGCTCAGAAACCCGACGTGACTCCAAGAGGCTGCTTGTCCTCCTCTCATTACATTTTTTATTATGTTCTCAGGCATGTATTTATTTTAATTGGAATGACAGCTGGAAGGTAATAACGGGAAACAAAAACAGAGAAAGCCTAGTTCCACTGCCCCGGCTGCAGGTGGCTCTCACGGTGATCTGGGCACCGGCCCTCTGCCCCGGCCTGCTTGTGGGCCCCCCATCTGGCCCCACTCCCCAGGTGCCGGGGGGAGATCTGTCCCAAGGAGAAGGGCCATCATGTTCTCCACTGAAGAACTCACTGTACTTCTTTGTTGGACACCTTTTTATCACGATATAATTCCAAACTTCGAGAAAAGTTTTCTAAATGATTCCCAAGAACTTCTATACATCCTTTAGTTGTTGTGATTGCTCCCCACGTCCTCACTCATTCATTATTCGTTCATTGTCCTCATTAATCCACACCACCCGAGAGCGATTACAAGCATACTCCTTGACTCCGAATACGTTAGTGTGTGTTTCCTAAAAACAAGGACATCGGCTAGCCACAGTCCGGAGGCCAAACCCAGAGCATTTAACATCGATACGATGCTGTCACCCGATTCCCTGACCACCCGCTCACCAGGCCCTGCGGCCAGACACGCTCCGGCTTCAGGCATTAAGCCTGTGTGTGTTAACACTTCATAAAAATAACAGAAGAGGGCATTCTAGAGCCGTGAAATTGGAAATGCTATCACAAATCATGCCTCCCTTCTCAGAAGTTTAGGAAAATGAACTTCAGGTGAAGTCAAATCCCACACAAAAATTTTGTAAAGATAAAGTAAGAAATAAAATCACATCCCTACTGGCAATAAACATACACCATAGAGACATGCTAACAACAACGAAATAATCTAGCATCTCTGTTGATTCAGAGACTTAAGATCGGGGGAGAGAGGAAAAATCACTCGGAAAAACTCAAAAATTAGGTCACAGAACTCAGGAAAGAATCAGGGATGAAACCTTATTTCAAAAAACCTAGATGAAATTAGACGACACGCCAGATTGAATGAACACCAGAGGAAGACAGCAGACAGAAAACTCTCAGAAACGGAAAGGAAAACGAGCACCGTGAGGCGAAGGCGGATGCCCACGCAGAGCGGAGGGGCGGCCCGCAGTCACCGCTCAACGCGCTCTTCTGAAATCACACGGGGCTTACTTAGCACTAAACGCGTCGTCGGGGCTGAGCCGCGGACGGTTTGTGGCGCATCTGTCTTCAGAAGGAAGTTACCTACAAATGATTTTAAGATTACTTGCCCTGTTTTCATATCACAACCTGCTGATCTCATAAAATGACGAGGGGAACTTTCTTACTTTTCTTCTGTACTATAAGACAACTTACGTGCCTCAAAAATTGTGTTTCCTGTATATGTCAGGATGTGTAGGGCCGTTCCAGGGGCACACGAGCAGGGGTCTCTGAGCGCCGCCTGGGTCACTTCCCCAGTGACAGGTTGTTCAGACTTTCTACATCATATTGAGGCAATTTTGTGAATTTCGTTTTTCTAGAAAATTATTCATTTTATCTAGATTTTCCAATTTCTTCACACAGAGTTTAGATAGCAGACTCTGAAAGTTTTCATAACTTTCGCAAATGCGGTGACATCCACTTTCTGGTTGCCCCGGTTTGAAAGTTTTGCCTTTTCCCTGCCTTGATCAAAGTTGCTAACACAGTTTCAGGGTCTCGTGGTCTTTCTCCAGAATGACTGCACCAACCAGCACGTTTTCATGTTCTACTGCAGTTATCTCTACCTTCACCTTCATCGGTTTCTATTTGGTTTTAATTATCTCATAATTCTTTCTCTAACATTTACTTTTTATTATTTAAATCCAAGTTAGTTAACATATAGTGTAGTATTGGCTTCAGGAGTAGAGTTCAGCGATTCATCACTTACCTACAACACCCAGCGCTCATCCCCCATTTTGCCCATCCCCCCACCTGCCTCCCTCCTTCAACCCTCAGTTTGTTCTCTATCATTAATAGTCTCTTATGGTTTGCTTCCCTCTCTCTTTTTATCTTATTTTATTTTTTCTTCCTTTCCCCTATGTTCATTTATTTTGTTTCTTAAATTCCACATATGAGTGAAATTATATGATATTTGTCCTTCTTTGACTGACTTATTTCACTTTGCATAATACACTCTAGCTCCATCCACGTCGTTGCAAATGGTAAGATTTCTCTTTATCCCATTTAACGTGTTTTATCTTTTTCTTGGAAACAATGTTGCCAGGCCTGCTTTCCTGTGATCAGCATTTGCTTAGTACCCTTCCCATTAATAAATTTTCTGTTTCTATGTCATTTTTAAGACAATCTGAGTTGTGCCTTTTAATAGAGAAATTTAACATATATATGAGCTAACGTCTACATAATGTCTTGCCATATATATATTTTAAAGGAATTTTATTTTTATTATTTTTTTAGTGTTTGTTTTTGAGTGACAGACAGAGTGTGAACAGGGGAGGGACGGAGAGAGAAGGAGATACAGAATCTAAAGGGGACTCCAGGCTCTGAGCTGTCAGCACAGAGCCTGACACAGGGCTTAAACTCAGTAGCCACGAGATCATGAGCTGAGCCGAAGTCGGATGCTTAACCGACTGAGCCACCCAGGCGCCCCTTGCCTTGTATATTTTCTATGATTTGTACTTCTAATTTTTCTTTTCTGTTCTACCTTTCGGAAACTAAATCAGGTCTTCTTTGTTCCAGAGTTTTTCCTCTACGAGGTTTGAAGTTGCCCAATCTATGCCTTGACTGGTGGCCGCAAGTACATGGAGACACGCTTCGACACATTCACGTAAGCGTGGGCTCTGGCAGGGCCCACACATTCCCCTGAAAGACCTGGAGGTGAGGACACTTGCACTTTTCTCCTTCTTATCACCGTATAAGTACACACACATGAGATCATTTTCAACTATTATTCTAATTTGCATACGAATATACATCAAAAATTATTTAGAGCTAGCTACACGTCACACTGGATAATCGTCATTATAGATGCTTGTCTTTTTTTCACTTTGTCAAAGTCTTAGCAGGGAGTCTGGTAACCTCGAGTCCTTGACTACCTGAAAATACCTTTCCTTTGTCCTTCTATTTGAATTTAGTCTGGCTATGTCTAAAATTCTAGGTTTAGAGGCTCTTGGGTGGTTCAGTCAGTTAAGTGCCAACTTCAGCTCCGGTCACGATTCCACAGTTTGTGGGTTCGAGCCCCACCTCGGGCTCTGTGCTGACAGCTCTGAGCCTGGAGCCTGCTTCTGATTCTGTGTCTCCCCCTCTCTCTGCCCCTCCCCCACTCTCTCTCTCTCTCTCTCTCTCTCTCTCTCTCAAACTAAATAAACACTTAAAAAAATTAAAAATAAAATAAAATAAAATTCCAGGTTTAGAATCACCGTTCCCAAGTACATTGAAGATACTGACCTAATTAATTCTAGACTATAAATTGATCATTGACAAATTTGATGCCAACTGAAAACCAGACTTTCCCTTTGCTGACCACTTTGGGGTGTTTTACTTGGTGGTATCTTGGAAATCTGCCTGAATACATCCAGGCAGTACGGTTTCTCACCTCTGCTCATCACTTAGTGTCTGATGCATTCTAGTTCCGAGAAGGGTTCTTTTCCCATTACCCTTCCTCAACTTCCTCTGTCTCTACTTTCCAGACTTCTATGAACCAGAAAGTGGAGCTTCTCACACTCACTTCAGTCTCACCTGGTTCTTTCACGTTCCGCCTCTCAAGTCCTTAAGGTCTGCATTCCAGATAGCTCAGGGTCCTCCAGATCTGTGTTCCAGGATAGATCTCAGTCCTCCAGATGTGTTCCCGAACAGCACTCAGCCCCCCAGACCTGTGTTCCAGAATAGTGCTCAATTCTCCAGATCTGTGTTCCAGAATAGCTCCGGGCCCCTAAATCTGTGTTCCAGAAGAGCACTCAGTCCTCCAGATCTGTGTTCCTGAATAGTGCTCAACTCTCCAGATCTGTGTTCCAGAATAGCTCTCGGGCCCCTAAATCTGTGTTCCAGAAGAGCACTCAATCCTCCAGATCTGTGTTCCCGAATAGCCCTTGGTCCTCCAGATCCTTGTTCTAGAATAGCTCTCAATCCTCCAGATCTGTGTTCCTGAATAGTGCTCAATTCTCCAGATCTGTGTTCCTGAATAGCTCTTACTCCTGTGGATCTGCATTTTGGAATAGCTCAGGGTCCTCTACATCTTCATTCTAGAATAGTTCTCAGTACCTAAGGATCTGTGTTCTGGAATAGCTCTGGTCTTTTAGGTCTGCATTCTGGAATAATCCTTGGTATATTTGGCCAATCACTCATTCTTCCTTCATTTCTGTTCTTCAAGTCATCCTGATTATTCTATTTTGACTGACTTTTAGTTTCCAAAACTCTTTGGTGGTTTTCTTTGAAGGAGCAATATCTTCTTCTCTTTGTGTCACTCACTCCCCCTTGTGCATCTTCTCTTGTTCTGTTCAGTGATTCTGCTACTGGATCCCCTCGGACGCACGAAAGTCTTGGCTATGCCCACAGTTCTCCTTCAAGAGGCTTGATCTGCCTGTCACAGTCACCAGTTCTGTTTACTCTGGTCTGTCTCTGGTGTTGAAGGGGCGGAATTTTTCTACCACACGTACCAACATCTTGTTTTCCGGAGCAGCTCCCTGTCCCTCTCTGGAGCTGGTGGCTGGCTGGACACACCGCTCGACTGCCCTGGGCCCGAACACACACTTGCAGTGGGAGTCAGGTGCACACACCCCTGACCTTGCTGCACACACTGCAGGGTCTGGAGGGGCCGCCTGACCCTGCTCCTCCGCAACTCCTGGCGTCCGCTGATCCTGAGCTGAGTGTCTAAATTCTCATTCTTCCCTGCATCAGGCCTCTCCACTTGTCTTCTGGGATGTTTTATTCCAAAAGCATTATCAATTTCTATCTCTTAATAATCAAAACGTCTGATCTTTTGACTGCAGTTATCCCTGTTTCCTCGCACGTCCTGAATTTCCGTGCCGTTGCTGTCTTAAGATGTCTGCCCTTTTGCGGATTCTGGTACAGGATGACAACAGATGAATGTTCTCAGGTAACCATCCTGTTCCAATCTGGCCTATGTACTGATCCGTACTGTCTTCAAAACAAAAACAAAACAACTCCTACTTAGGTTTTCTTTTCATAGCCAGTTGATCAACTACCCAAAGTCTAGAGACACTCTTTGTAAAGATCTAGTTGATAAAATTATTCTCAGCAGCCACGGTCTGGAGCCGTGTGTGTGTCCTCGGTCAGCTTCCCAGCCTGGCCCTGGGCAGGGTGGCCCTCAGAGGTACAGGCTGAGTGGGCCTGGGGACAGAGAGGAGGGGACACGCAGGACTCGCCCCCGTCCGCCTGGAGCGAAGCAACGCCGTGGCCGAAGAGCGTGCCCGGCCGGGCTGCTGGCGTCTGAGGCGGGGCTCAGGAGCGGATGGGGCCAGAGATGAGCTGCCTTCTCACTTTCAGGAGCAGGACCTAACCACGCAGTTGCTTTGTATTTACTTAAGACTTACCCTGCAATTTCCCTGTTGTCTGTAATTACCCTGTGTCACCACAGGACACTCTCTGTGTAGTTCAACGGTTGGCAGTTACCATGGAAACAAGTACCGTTCCCTAACTTGAAAAAGTAGTCGTATGTTTAACAAATGTCTTCGTTGTGCTCCACTTTGGTGGAGATTTACAACGGCCACCGATTTGAAAAGTAAGTCAGCCACGCTACCTGCTGTTTCTGCTGTCCCAGCTCCTCCCTCTGGACTCTCGGTCCCGCCCTTTCCGGGGTCACGCCCATGCAGTCACCAGCCCCTGCTCTTTGCGTTCAGTGGCTCCCTCCGGCCTCACTGGCTTCCTCGCCCTTGCTTGGCAAAAGCCACAACACTGTCAAGTACAGCTCTGGCGAGCGCTCCCGTAACAGAGCAGCACAAGTCCCTGGAGGACAACACAAACTGAGCTCGCACCTCAGAGCACACACAGGCCGCACGAACGGCATCGTCACACCTTGTCTCCCTTGTCCGGCCACGCTCCCAAATCCCCCAACATTCCTGCGTGGATCTTAAGCCGAACCATATGCAGAATCTCTTCTTGTAGGTGAATACTGGCAGTTCATGGGGACAACCCCCCCCCCCCCGCCCTCCCCCCCTCCCCGAGGCTGGCCTGCTCCTCCGCGGAGGCGGGCCCTCTATCCCTGGGGCCCGCTGCCCTGCCCACCCGCCCTCCACAGCTCTGCAGGAGGCTCTTCCTGCACAGAAAGCCCCGCATCTGCCTCTGCCAACACGGCTCCTCCCGGCCCCTCTTCCCGCGCGCTCTCAAAACCACCCTCACTGCTCCTCCTCCCTCTTATCTGCGCCCACTTTGGCATTTGTCCCCACCTGCCCGTCAACAACGTACAAGCCACCGGTGACCTACATGAATGCCAGCCCTCCCACCCGGTGGCAGCCTCAGGCAGGCGTGGCATCGGCTCCGGCTCCCCACGTGGCTGTCCTCTCAGTCCCTTGGCTCAGATCCCTGCAGTCCATCCCAGCCAGTCGGGGACAGGACGCCCAGACCCTGTCCTTGCTCCTCTGCTTCCTCCTGGCTAGTCCAGCCACTGTGTGCTTAGGTGTCGCCTGAATGTCGATGTTGCCCCGAACTTGCCCAATGGCCAGCAACAGGACAGCTCCTTTCAGCCTTTGCCATCCTTCCAAGCCGGCCTCACACCTTGTGGTCACTCCTGCCTCCCTATCACCGGTCACTTTCCTCCACCAGGAGCCCCCCTGGCTCTACCTTCCAAACACACCTCACTGCCTCCCGAGACCACCTGCCCAGGGCTCAGGCAAGCGGCCACCTCCTAACATACCCGTTTCCCACCCTGGGTCTCCTGAGTGCCTCTCCTCCACCCAGAAGCCAGAATGGCCCTGCAGGACCCTAATTCTGCTCAGGCCCATCCTCGCCCACTCAGAGTGAAGGCTCTTACGATCTCTCAGGCCATCCAACTTCACATCTGCCCCTGCTCACCACAGCCACGCTGGCCCCGGCCTTTCCCTCGTCCCCACCCATCACTCTCACACCTTGACTAAAGGGTCACTTTCTCAATGGGGCCAACTCTCGTGCCTCTACCGGTCACCGATATCCCCGGTTGTGCACACCTATGTACTCAGACACACAATAACTTCCAACTGGGCACACGCATGTATACACAATAACCATCGATCACACACAAGTATGCACACACACATACTCCCTCACCCAAAATGCACACACCTGTGTACACACACACACACTGCAACCTTGCACAAACTGCAACCTTGTGTGTACGCACATACAGACTCCCTACCGTGCACATCTGTTTATGCACACACACTGATGCCCGGTTCGGCACATGTGTGTACACACGATAACCCTCAATCACACGCACATGTATGCACTAGCACACACACACACACACACACACACACACACACACACACACACACTGGCTCACACCTGCCCTCTCTTCTCCTTATCCGCGGAGCTCATCAGCTTCTGATACCTTAGGCGTGCGGTCTACCTGTGATGGCCTTCCCTGGGGGGTGTCTGCTGATGCTCTGGCCCAGACCAGGGCCTCGCACAGGGCGCGCATTTGTCCTATCTGCTGAGTGACTCTGTTGAACCTGTGGGAGCAATTCGATTCTTCCATCCTCCTTTAGAATCATCCCTCACATCAATTCTGTTCTGAAGCTCTCATCATCCCTGTGTTTCTGACCTGAAGAGAACCGCTGGTGGCCAGAGAAAGGGCAAACATTCTCTGCAGGCGAAGAGTGACCGTCACCACAGACTCCAGACCGCGTTACCGAAGGAGTGAGATGCCCTTTCTCGTTTCACTACAAATTACCCTGTTAAGGGAAGTGAACAGATTGAGAAGCAGGTCTGCGTCTGAGAGGCCGGGAGCACCAGCAGGTGGCGTGCATCCCCGTCAGGAGGCCCTCTCCACACGCCGGTGGCCAAGTGAGGTTAACGGGAGTCAGGGTGCCATTCAAGGTTAGGGACCTCAAAAGAAACGGTCAAGCAAAGGGAGCAACCAGAAGTGAGGACGAGGCCCCGAGTCCGAGTGAGAGAAGGGAGGGTCAAGATCTGGGCTGAGGTGGGTCAACCAACAGGCACTGAGGTCGGGCGCAGGCAGGGCACAGGTGGGCAGAGCAGGCCGGGGGAGGCAGGGGTCACAGGTGAGTCATCATCCGGAACAGGATGGGGCCGGGCAGGCAGGTCACCAGCAGGGATAGACGAGAGAGTACCTGGGAGTGTCTCCTTCTCCCGGCCCGTGGACGCCTGTCCTGCCAGCCCACCTGCTTCCCCGAGGGTGAGGACACTGTCCATCATCTACCAAAAAGCAAGGGAAAAGCGTCACGTTACCAGGCAACTCAGGAAGGCCGACATCACACACGCCCCGAAATCCTGCTTGACCCCAAATCCTCATCATTCTCACATTTGGGGTTTGCGGGCACCTTGTCCACTTGGGATTTGGTCTGCATCCATCGGTAATCTGGCAAGTCCCGGAGCTGCTCCCTGAAGAGACAATGGGTGCCCTGACTGTGCCCCGCTTCCTCGAGGGTGCCCCCCGCCCCTCCCTGCCTCTGCTCTGGGCGACTCAAAGACCTTCACCCTTTACTTGAGTGAGTGTACCCTGAGCTACGCCTCAAAGCTTCGACTGTTCAGTGTGGCGTTTGACTCACAGTTTATCATCCGAAAGGCGTGCGCACACCCGCACAAAAATCTGGTGACGCTGAGGTGTCCCAGCCAAGCATCACTGTCTACTTTTTAAAAAAATTTTTTTAATGTTTATTTATTTTTGAGAGAGAGAGAGAGAGAGAGAGAGAGAGAGAGCATGAGCAGGGGAGGGACAGAGAGAGAGGGAGACACGGAATCCAAAGCAGGCTCCAGGCTCCACACTGTCGGCACAGAGCCCGACACGGGGCTCAAACCCACGAACATTGAGATCATGACCTGAGCCGAAGTTGGACACCAAACCGACTGAGCCACCCAGGCGCCCCTCACAGTCTCCTTTAACGGAGCAAAGCGACTGAGACGGAGGCCCACTCATGCACGGCCATTACCTGCCGAGCGGGTCTTCCCCGGGGCTCCGGCTTCGTGGGCAGTAATGCCAGTGCCCGCCAGCCCCCAACCCACTGGCGAGGGGCCTGGATCTCAGGGGCTCCTCAGTGGAAGCCAAGCGGCAGAGGAACACTTCCAGAAAAGTCAGATGAAACCACAAGATCCAGTCATTTTCCTAATCACTCGTGATGAATTATGTTCCAGAAACAAGCGCTGGATAACAAAAACGTGCAAAATCTTTAAAGGGACAAGAAACTAACACTTCTCAAGCACTTCTGCATTTTCTCTCCTACATCTAACGTTCGCCAGACTAGAAAGTAGGTATTGCTATCACCATGTTTATAGAGGATGAATCAGGCTCAGAGAGGGAAGGCAGTTGGCAGGGTCGCACGTCCAGTGAATCTTACTGGGCAGGTCCGGAGCAGGCCTCCCGAATCCATCCGGTGGGCTGCTGGCCTCTCTGGGGCCCGAGCGTTCTCGGGGAGGAAGCAGGAGGTATACTTCCTTCAGAGGTGTGGGCAAATTTAGGACGCGCTGCTATTTACAGCATTTTAATGACTATGATTCTGTGTCCCTTCCGCGGAGGAGCAGTGGTGATGCCAGAACACTCCCTGCTCTGCTGTGCTCTCCGGAGTGGGGGGCGAATCACTTCAGCTCGCGGTTCAGGCTCTTAAACTTCTAAATCATACGAATATACCATGAGTTTGGAATAAACTTGACAATACATGTAGGCTCTTCTATTAACAATAACTCTTAAGATTCTTCTTGGTCTTGGGTGGTTTTCGTAACTCTTCAAAGCGATAGATATTTAAATATAAAGGGTAAAAATGTAAACAATGAAAAATAAGACTCCTACTATTTCTGAGCTCACGGTCACTGTTAACGTTCCTTGGTGGCCCATCCGGAGGTTCTCCGTGCACCTGGGAGGAAAATGCACAGGCGGTGTTCCGCACCCGGCATCTCATTCTTTACACCAATACATCTCAGAATCGTTTTGAACCCGCATGCTCCAAGGTACCTCAGCATGAGAAGTGAAATGCTGTACATTTTGCATCTCAGAGAACTTAGCCCGAATCTTGTCCATACGGGGCTCTGGCAACTACACCCCATCACATTCAGGAGTGCTCTTTCTCTAGCTGGTACCTATGGGATTCACTCTCAAACATTCCATCTTCGACAGATGGAGAGGTAAAAAATGTTCCCTCATCAGGTTAACTGTTTAAGACTGGATAAGGGGCGATGTTTCCAGCGAGGCTGAGCTCCTTTTTATGTTTACTGAACTCTGTGTGTGCGTGAAAGGCTCTCCCTCACAGCCTTTGTCCATCAGGCAGAAATGGTGATTCACCCAAGACGGCGCGGAGCTGCGCCCCCCACCTCCCCCGCGAGAGCAGTTAGCTAGCTATTTTTAGTTCCTTTACTGATAGTCCCTGAACAATGTTCTTAAATCCCGACGTATTGATGAACGGGCCTGGAAGGGCACGAAGCGCACGCGCCGCGCCCCGGTCGCCTCCTCCATCGGGCCACCTTATCAAGGTCTGCAGTACTCGCGAGCGTCCTCCCTTCCCTGTGCTCTGCGCATCGGGGGTCCCCACCAGTCTCTCTCTGCCCTTTCACTCCCTGGGCCATTGCCCTATCTGGAGTCTCTCAGCAAGGGCTTGTGAGAATCACTTTCCCTAAGTTCGCACATGTTTGAAAATGTATTACTGAGAAATTTCTTTCCTAAAGATTCGGTATACCTTGCCACGCTTTTATCTAGCATGAAAAACTGCCGTGGAAACATCTGGAGCCAGCCCACTCCCTCTCCTTTATAAATGATGTAGACATAAATAGAAAAATGGGTAAAAATGGAGAAAAGCACTTCACAAGGAAGAGATCCAAAAGACCAAGAAGCACACGAAGAGGTGCTCGGCCTCATTAGTCATCAAAGATATGCAAACTAAAGCCAAAACACAGGTCCATATGCACTCACCAGACTGTCTGGCCTGTAGAAGTCTGGCAGAGCCTCACCGAGTTCTGGCGAGCGCGGGGAGCGCTGGGGGTGCCGAGACGGCAGGCTATTATTTCGTTCGGAAAACCCTTCTGCGCTACAGGAGATGAGACCACTAACTAATGCAAACACTCTGATGTGTTCAATCCCGGCCAAAGATAACCAAACAATTTTCACAGGTATAAAAATACAACACGCAAACGGTGGAAACAAACATAGAAAAGTAACAATCCCAAGTAAGTGTTATTGGCTTTTGCACAAAATGTGATGAGGAGGGCCGATGCTACGCGCCAGAGGAGGACGGACGTCCAGGGTGCCGGCTAGAAAGCAGTGCAAGGAGGTCACTCGTCGGAGGGCGCGTTCTTGTTCCTGCACTGTTTCTTCACCAATTTATAAACCTTCCAGAGGCTCCTGGTTGTGTGCACTCTGAGTGCATTTACAAACAGTAACAGCAGGGCAAAACACCATTAGGACAAAATGACGGCTCAGCACGAGGATCTTTCAGGACACGTGGAAATAGCCGCCTGGCGGAACAGAGCGTGACGGAGGTGCCACCTTGGCAGCCTCTCTCACGAGACACACAAACGGCATCTTTCCAGATGTGGAGGATGACAGTAGCTCCATATTTTCTGCGGACTGTGGCGGAAAACACCAAGAATTTGGGAAATCGCTAATAAGTCACATCAATGTTCATCATGGAAATAAAAATTAAGTCCATTATGAGACCCCTCGTAGTATGACCCATCGTGCCATCCATATATTTTCTTTGGTGAAGTGGATGTTCAAATCTTTTGGTCATTTTTATGTTTATTTTTATTTTTTTAATGTGTATTTATTTATTTTGAGTGTGAGAGCATGCACGCACATGTGGGGGGTGGGGAGGGGGAGAGGGAAAGAGAGAGAGAGAGAGAGAGAGAGAGAGAAAGAAAGAGAGAGAAAGGAAGTCCCAAGCAGGCTCTGCCCCACCAGTGCAGAGCCAGACAGGGGGCTCAATCCCAGGACCTCAAGATCACCATCTGAGCCAAAATCAAGAGTCAGACGCTTAACCCACTGAGCCACCCAGGAGCCCCTTTTTGGTCATTTTTAATTACATTGTTTGCTTCCTTAGTATTGCATTTTAAGAGTTCCTCATACCTTCTGGATACCTTAGATTTGCAAAAGTTTTCTCCCAGTCTGTGGCTTGCTTGTCTTTCCATTCTCTTAACAATGTCTTTTGGAGAGCAGAAAATTTTGAAAATTTTAAATTCAATGTTGTACCATTTATAAATTTCATCTTATACTTAATGCTTCTTATGTGATAATGAAGAAACTTTGCCTAACACAAGGTCACCAAAGAATGTTTCATGCTTTCTTCTTGATGTTTGGTAGTTTTGAGTTTTAGATTTAGATTTCTGATTTACTTTAATTTTACATATGATAGGAGATATGGAGCAAAGATCTTTTCTTCTTTTTTGCATGTGAATGTACAATTATTCCAGCACCATTTTTTGACAAAACTATCATATCACTTTTCCAACGAATTGCCTTGGGACTGTTGCTGAAAATTAATTGACCATGTATGTGTAAGTCTATTTCTGGACTATCTATTCCGACCCATTCATCTACTTGCCTGTCTTAACACCAACAGCACAGTCTTGATTACTGTGGCTTGTAACGTGTCATGCAATCAAGTGGTGCTAGTTGTCAAACTTCTACCCAAACTGCTGGAATTCTGACGAGAAGTCCATTGAACTTACAGATAAATCTGAAGAGAATTAACATCTTAACCATATTGAGTCTTCTGACCCGTGAGCATGGATCATTCTCCATCTATTTATGTCTTCAATAATTCCTCTCAGCAATGTTGTACTACTGAAAAATTTTTTTTCAATTTCTAATTATTTGTTGCTAGTAGAAATACAATAGGTTCTTGTAGTTTGTATCCTGTAACCTTGCGAAACTCACCTGTTCTAGCTTCCTTTTTTGGAATCCATAGGACACTCTACATAGACAAACATGTTGACTGAGAATATAGTTCTACTTCTTCCTTTCCAATTTCCATGCCTTTTATTTCTTATTGAGCCTGATAGGACCTCCTGGAAAATACCCGCTAGAAGAGGTGAGAACATGTTTCCTTGCCTTCTTCCCGGTTGAAGGGAGAACGCGTTCAGTCCTTCACCATTGCTGTGGTATTAGCTGTGGCTTTGTCACAGATGCTGTTTATCTGAGAAGCTCCCTTCCGATCCTAGTGTCCTAAAAGGTTTTATTTGGAACAGGTGTTGGATTTTGTCAACTGCTTTTACTATGCATTCAGAAGACACTGTGTTTTGGTTTTAGTCTGTTCATATGGTAAATGATACTGATTAATTTTAGAATGTACAAGATACTCTGCATTGCTGGGATAAATCCCAATTACTTTTTCTATATTTTGTATTCGATTTGCTAAAACTTTGCTAAGTTTTCATGTATTTTCATGAGGAATATTTGTCTACTGTCTTCCTTTTTTAGAATATTGTTGCTTGGTTTTGTTATTAGGGTAATGTTGGGTTCGTAAGCTAAATTGGGAAGTGTCCCCTCCTTTTTAATTTTCTGGAAGAGTTTACATAGAATTGGCATTATTTCTTCTTTATTTTCTTTAATTTTTTAATGTTTATTTATTTTTGAGAGTGAGAGAGACAGAGCATGAGTAGGGGAGGGGCAGAGAGAGAGGAAGACACAGAATCCGAAGCAGCCTCCAGGCTCTGAGCTGTCAGCACAGAGCCCGATGCGGGGCTCAAACTCATGGACTATGAGATCATGACCTGAGACAAAGTCAACCACTTAACCAACTGAGCCACCCAGGTGCCCCTTATTTCTTCTTAACATATTTGGTAAAATTCACTAGTAAGCCTTTTGGGTCCTGGGCAAGAAAAGGAGGTTTTCAATCCAAATTCAATTTTTATTTTTCTTTTCATGTTTATTTTTGAGAGAGCAGGGGAGGGACAGAGAGAGGGGTAGACAGAGGATCCGAAGCAGGGCTCTTTGCTGACAGCAGAGAGCACAATGCGGGGCTTGAACCCACAAACCATGAGATCATGACTTGAGCCCAAGTGGATGCTTAGCCAACTGAGCCACCCAGGCACTCCTACAAATTCAATTTTTTAACATATATAGCGCTATTGGGACAATCAATGTCTACTTGAGTTAGCTTTGATTCTTTCTTTTCAAAAAGTGTATACATTTCATCTAGGTTATTGAATGTGTTGGCATAGGGCTGATCACAGTATATCCATTTTTCCCTATATCTGGCTAAAGGTTTATCAATGTTATTGATTTTCTTGAAGAAATGCCATTTGTCTTTATCCATTTTCTCTATCGCTGTGTCTAGTTTATATTGCATTGATTGCTACTATTTCTTTTATTCTACTTACTTTAATTTGATCTTGTTTTCCTTCTTAAGGTGGAAAATTGAAGTCACTAAGTTGAGACATTTCTTCTTGCCAATAAAGTGTTCAAATTTTCCTTAAGGTGCTTCTTTAGCTGCATCCCAACTATTTTGATATGTTGTGTTTTCATTTTCATTCATTTCAAAATAGTTTTCATTTCTCTTTTGTTTTTTTCTTGGTCCATGGGTTATTTAAAAGTATGTCATTAGTCTGCAGGTATTTGAGGATTTTCCAGGTACCTTTCTACTACTGATTCCTAATTTAACTCTATCGTGGTCAGAGTCAGATGCTTAACTGACTGAGCCACCCATGTGTCCCAAGCATCCAACTCTTGATTTTGGTTCAGGTCATGATCTTACGGTTCATGGGATGGAGCCCCACATCAGGCTCTGCACTGAGCGTGGAGTCTGCTTGGGATTCTCTTTCTCCCTCTCTCTCTGCCCCTCCCCTGCTCTCACTCTCAAAAATAAATAAGTAAATAAAACTAAATTCAAATACCTTTTACCAGAGGCAATGAATATAGTGATTTTAACGGAATTTGTCATCTAAAATATTTCAAATAATCACATGACCCAAAAATTGAATAGGGACCTTAAGAGTCCTCTAGGTACACCACGCTTGACCACCCCTATCTCACTTCAGACACCGGGCCACCCACACGGCCCCTGTACCTCCGCTAATAGAGGACACCCCGCCTCACGCCCTTCCTGACCGACCCTGAAACCTCTGCGTCTTCTACTCCGGATCCCTCTGTCCCTACCGTGGTCCCAGTCACACTGCACGCAGCCCCCTTCTCACTCGCCACCCACACTCTGTAGGGCTTGAGCCTTGGGGACTGACTACAACCTTTCATGCGACCTGGTGTGGCGGCCTCGCCCAACGCCTACTGCTCCGCTTCGCCCGGCTGGGGGGCGGAGACCAGCGACGACTGCGGCGGGCGTGTGGCCACACTCTTCCAGTGACACTGGCCCCCTGTGTTCAGGACAATCTGCTGCTCTGAGAGTGCTCAAAACCACTACCCTCCACACCACCCTGCTAATTGAGTTTAAGGTCAAGCAGAATCTCTCCGTCCCACTGAACACCCACCGTGAGCTTCAAATAGAAGTTCAGTGAACACACCGACCACCTCACCCCTGGCACCCTGTGTGGGATGTGAGCCCATTGTCTTGGCCTCGAGACGCAGCACCTACTGCACAAGGTCAAGGGGAAAGCTTAATATCACAAAACCCAAAGCCTGGTTCACGGCCACAAGGGCAGCAGTGCCCTGAGGAGGGCGCACCTCTGTCCGCAACAGCGGCGTGCCTCCCTGGCTGTGGCGGAGGGAGGAACGAGCGCTTCGAGCCGGACAGGGGAGCTGGTAGAGACGGCTGCTGGCCCGGCACGCCCATTCTTCTCCATCTCCCAGACTCCCAACAAGCAGAGCGAAGAGATCAGGAAGACAAACCGCTCGCGGCCACGAACGGGGAGGCCCTTCTGCAAACTCCCACGTGACAGCACGGATGGCTGGGAGTCTGGAGGCCCCTCTGAAGTCCTTCCAGAAAGGCAGCGTGTCACGGAGGCGAGGAGCGGGGAGACACTGGTGAGGTGCACGGCTGGCTGGTGGAGAAGGCGGGCCCCAGCCACATGGGGTGCCATGTAGCAACCAGAGGCCACAGAGCCTCTCACCCCGTATGAGATGCTGGTTCCCAGAGAACCGGCCCAACGTTCAAGGCGCAGCCCACCTGAACTGTAAGCAGCCCAACATCCAAGGACCTGAGACGAGATCCAGGCGAGGGACATGGGGGCCTCCCAGAATACGTGCACACACTTTGGAGCAAAGATAAGACAGAACTGACCTCTTCAGGGGGCAGCAAACAGAAAGAAAGAAACACAGAAGCCATGAAAAAATCCTGCCACGTAAAGAAAACAAAAATACAGTAGGAGGGCAAAGAACACATGTTCGGAAATATGTACAAAAGAAGCATAAGCAGGTTCCATCAGTGGCCTGACATGTGCTTTCAGAGGCAGGTAAGAAGACAAAAACTCGTGGAACGAGGTATTAAGGAATGGTAGGACAGCAGCCTAAAGCAAAAAGGAAATAAGGATATCAAGAAACAAAGTGATAAGAGAATTTAGAACAGCTTCCGACGAAGTAAAGTCCAGATAAACCATAAAACATGCAGGGCTCTGGGGGCTGAGGGGGAACCCGGGACAGAGAAGGAGTGGACCCAGCGGCTAGCCTACAAGAAGTTACTAACCCATCCGCGTGATGGGAACACGCCGGCTGCCTGAGTAGGCGGCAGCAAGTCCACACAGGGGCTCTCACGGACCGGCCACCAGCCCTTCTCACGGGGCCGGTCGGAGCCCGCACACACCTTCACCTTCTGACCGTGGCCCGTACCGCCACCAGAACCGCGGCTCCCCCAGCCACAGGAGAAGGTTCTACAACACTCTCAGCGGTGGAGACACACTTCCACTGGATTCAAATCCCAGAATAAACATGGAGCACAGACAGCAAAGGTGCCAGTGCCACCTGTGGTCCCTGCAGAGAGGAGGCAACAAGGGCACAGGCGGGACACGCGAGGCGCGAGCGTCCACACCCGGGTCTCCCCAGGCCCCTGCCAGCTCCTGGCTCCCCTGCTGGGCAGCGGAATGAGGTCTCCAGGAGGTAGAACCACCAGCTTCTCGTGCGACGGACACATCAAACAGCAGTGTTTTGAGCAGTCTTCAGTGTTTCTTTTGCTAAACAAATTTAAATCTCCACAACTTCCCCAAAAAAGTCTCCAGATATATTATACTAAGTCTACTTGAACTGCCAGGAAACTATCACCCAAGAATGTGATAATAATATACTGGGAACTTGAATAAATCTCCCTTCAAATGCATCTGCTTTGCAACCCACAAGAAACCACGATTACATCCCCACAGTCTGATGCTAAGTAACAAGAATTCTGCTAATGATTTTCACTGTGTAATTGGAATGCCTTCAGCAATTTACTGTAAGTAAAAGCAAAGTCAATAACAATATTCTAAAAGCGAGCACCTCCAATGGTGGAGATCTTCACCTCGTCGAAGGTTTTGTGCTGAGGAGTATGAGGGTGGCCCCGAGGAGACACAGTGAAGGCTGCTGGGGCCTCGGTCAGGGCCAGGGCAGACCACACACAGAGGGTCCCCCCGGCCCAGGGGTCTCCCCATAAAAAGGTGAGAAGACAATCCCACCAGGGTGAGTGTCAAAGAGCAGCTTGGAAGATAGAAGCTCGTGCACCTTGGCGGGCAAGGATGCCGGCGTCGCTCTGGCAACCTGGGTGGCGGCAGAGACGGAAAGCTCCAGGCACGCTATCAAGCAGTCTGGCAAAAACCACGGCCGCCAGAGGCCATCCAAACGCCCTGGGACTCTGTGCTGCGCCACTGCTCCCACTGCGGCTCCTGAAAAGGCACGAACACCCCTCTTCTCTGAGCCCCTGTCACTGCCCCTCCACAATGCTCCAGCGCGCAGGGTGCCCAGCCGGGCGACAAGTAAGCCTGGCGACTGCCTCCCGACAGGCCAGCATGGACCCACTTCTGTCCTCCGAGGGCTGTGCTACCCCGAGTGTAGTCCACTTCCCCACACATCAGGCCCTCCGTTTCGTAAAATGTGGGTGGAAGAGTGCCACCTGGGAAGGTAACATGGTGCAGCTGTGGCTCCTCAGGAAATCATTACCACACGACCCAGCAATTCCGCTCCTGGGGATGTGCCCAAAAGAAGTGGGAACTGGTGTTCACACAAAAACTTGTATGTGCATGTTCACAGCAGCACTGTTCACAGGGCCAAAAGGTGAAGAACCCTAAGGTCCATCAACAGATGGATATCAGAGTGTGGCCTGTGCATACAGAGGAATGGTACTCAGCCGCACAACGGAACAGAATTACGACTCAGGCTGCGCTATGGAAACACCCCAAAACACGCTAAATAAGAGAAGCCAGACACAAAGGCCACACTCCGCACAATTCCGCTTGTGTGTAAAGTCCAAAACAGGCGAGTCTAGAAGACGGCACACAGGTTGCTAGTGGCCAGGGTTTAGGGGTGGAGGAGTGCCGCACAGGGACAGGTGTCCTATCGGAGCACCGACAGCGGTGAGAGACTAGACGGAGGTAGTATCTGTGCAGCACTGTGAGTGTGCTCCATGCCACTGAGCTGTATGTTTTTAAATGGCTACTTTCAGATTATGTGAGTTACGTCTCAATAAAAAAGGGGGAAAGTGGCCACCTCAGAGCTGCTGTTAGGCTCAAAAGGGTGTGTTACGTCAGTGTGTGTGTGTGTGTGTGTGTGTGTGTGTGTGTGTGTGTGTAGATGGGTAGATAGAGAGACAATGGAGACAGAGGGAGGAAGGTAGACAGTGCCTGACACACAGTAATGACATTCTTGTTTTTGTTTTTGTGGTTCTTGTTAATTATGTGCTGGCCTTCCCATTTAGTTTAAAACAAAGCAAAACAAAACAAAACAAAACAAAGAAGCGGCTGTTAATAATGCACAGGCCAGTGAGGATGAGACCTGAGGGCAAGAAGACTGGGGTTGAGCAGAACTCTGGCAACACACCCCGTTCAGGCCGACAAGAAGTCAGTGTCCCCTCCCGCCTCTTCAGCAGCCAGTATGTGACTGTGACTCGCGTTTACATCGGCTGGGCCTGGACGCAGACAGGTCAGATGCATGTCGTTCCCCCGAAATGTCGCCATCACATACATAAAATGTGGTGTCTTGGTCTACTCGGGCTGCCACCACAAAACACCGTGGACAGGTGGCTTAAAGTGACGATATTTATTTCTCAAGTTCTGGAGGCTGGAAGTTTGAGACCAGAGGGCCCGCAGGGTCAGTCGTTGGTTCAGGGCCCTGGTCCAGGCCTGCAGACGGGCTGCCTTCTCACCGAGCCCTCACTTGGGGGGAAGAGAGAGCACCGGTGTCTCCTGTTCTTCTGATAAGGCCACAACACCACCCCCAGGACTTCACGTGACCACCTTTAGGTACAGTCACGGGGCAGGGGGGGCTTTGACATATGAATTCGAGGGGTGGGGAGGGGGAATCTGGCCAAGAGCACCTGGTTTCTGAGACCGAGGAGAGAAGAGGCTCCGGACGAGCCAAGTGAACGATTCAAACGTGGCGCTAACGACTCCAGGGTCTGCCCTCACGGCTTGCAGAGACAGCTCGAGGCCCTCACTGCGGACGACGCACGGCACCGCTGGCAGGGTCTTCTGGGCCCCAGCCTGGCTCCCACCCCCCCCCCCCCCCCCGGCATGGTCACATGGCACGGAAACACCGGCCCGCCTGGGCGCCAGCTCACATGGCTCCAGCTGGAGCAGGCGCCCCGCCTCTCACCACCCCTATGGAGCCACCACCTCCAAGTCGACGGCCCTGTGCCAAGCGTGGACTCGGCACCACGCGCCATCCCAGACCCGCAAAATAAACCGGCATCGGACCTGGGCTGAGAGCTGGCGAAATAACAAAGAGAGGCACAGGGGGCCCCGGGGGCGGCCGGACCTCCAGGGCCAGGGCCATTCTGAGTCCGGGCTGGGGGGCAGGTGAGAAGCGCGCGTGTGCTCGTGTATGCACACGTACGCGTGCAAGCATGTGTGCAGGTACACGCAGGAGAGCACCGTCCGAGGGACACACCTGATCTCCCCACATGCTCCTGACTTAGCTCATGCACGAGAGCCCAAGCACACACACTTCCAGTTGGCTTCTGGAAACCTGTCTAAATCTCTAATGCTTATCAACTCGCTACCTCACATAAAATTTGCACACTAAATGTTTCTCTTAGTTTTTCTTTAAAAGGAATCCTAGAAGATGAGTTTCCTCCACCTCTACGCAGCTGCTCCTGAACCCTCAACCAGCCCCTGTGGGAGGTGCCAAAAAGCCTCCCTCTCCCAGAAGGGTAGTCTAGGCTCTGGGAGGATGCCCCTGGGTCAAGGTCACCTAGGAAACGTGTGCAGAAGCTGGGATTCCAACTGAGGGCACTGGTCCAGCATTAATCAGTAACCAGACAGGGGCTACCAGGAGCCCCACCCACAGAGAGAAGATGCCCTGCAGACCCTCAACACCCGTCTCACCCGGGAAGCTGGGCAGAGCACCCCGACCTGGGCCAGTCTCGTGCCGCAGAGCACCCGGGCAGGCCCACGGAGCATGGCAATGCTGCCAGGGAAAAGGAGCTCACAGGGCCGGGGGGCAGAGACGGCACCAGCGAGAGTTGGCTCCGTGAGTCCCACGTGCCCCGCACACGGGGCTGCTCCCCTTGAAACCAGCCAGGCCCAAGGAGGCGCAGGAGAGACTCACGTGTTCCTTCGGGAGCTGTTCCTGTGAGGGCCGTGGGCCAGGGGACAGAGGGGAGGAGCCTGCACGGAAGGCGGGGACCCTGTGGACCAGGTTCCGGGCGAGGCCTCTGCCTGAGTCACCCGATTACTCCCACGGCTCCGGGGCCGCGGCTCGGAGAGACCAAGCAAGTCATTCCAGTCACACGTGGTCGGTGCAGGGACCCCATTCGGACCACTGCCCACCCCCTGCGAGACCGCAGAGAGCCCAGCACGAGTTTGCACAGGAGCAACGCACAGAGAGGGCACATGCACGTCCGGCTTCTCCCCACCCCCTGGGTGGGACAGGCTGCCACCCACAGCAGGCCTCCCCTCTGCCCCCTGCAAGGGACAAGGCAGGCCAGGAAGCAGGCGGAAGGCCCCAACCTAGCCCGAATCCGTGGCCTCCCTGGGAAGCTGCCCGGGTCGGCACTGGGTCTGCTGGTCCTGGGTCCCCACGGTTCCCTGGACTGGGCTCTCCCGGCAGCTCCCTGTGCGCTGGGCACATGGCTCCCTGTGGGGACGAGGCGCTCCAGGCAGGGAAGGCTGGGCCCATGGAGAGCAGGGACGGATGCCCTGCCCGGCCTGCCCTGGGCCTCCACCACCGATCCTTCCCGGGCAGCTCCAAGCCTCTGGGGCCCCGTTCCTGTCAGCGGGCCAAGCTCCCCACACCTCCTCCCTTTCCGGAGCGCAGCATCCCTGGTACGGCCCCAACCAGCCCCCAGGAAGCACGCATCATTGTAATTATCACTTAGCAAGCACAGAACGATGACACCATTCTCTCCCTCGCCAGAATGTGGCAAACAGAAACTAACATGTTAAAGCTCACTTGTGCGTTCTATAATTTTGTTTAAATTAAAAGCACGAAAACACCTTTGAGGTGCCTGCCTCCGTGTCCCCCACGTGCCTGCCTCCTCCCATAAACTCTCTCAGGGCTCTTTGCCTGCCAGGGCACAGCCACATCAGTTAGAAGCTGTGCCGTGAGCACCCTGCAGCCCCCCCCCCCCCATCAGCTGGGTTCCGAGAGGGGCTTCGTGGTGGCAACAAAATGAACCAAAATAGTCAGAGACAAGGTCAGAACAGCCCACCCCTGCCACACAGAAGGTTGCTGGCGGACAGCCACCTGGCCGTGCCGCAGCACAACTGGATCTACAAAAGCGTGCATGACAGAAACAACTATTTCAATAAGAGAAAAAGGGGGCGGAAGCTTACCAGCTAGAGTCTCACACTCCGGTAATAAGCCATTTTTCTGTAGTTATCGCAATAACAAAAGCCACGTAGAGCATCGGACACGTTATAGAATTCTAAGCTAAAGCAGTCGGTGGCTTAATGCAGACAAAAGCAAGTCTACCTGTTTGTGAGCAAATCCTGAGTAAGGTAGGACCGGACCAAAATGAACCGGCGACCAGACTAAGACCTCCAAGAGCACAATGAACAGGGGAGGAAAGAATGACGGTCCTACAAGGAGCCATGGGGACAAGAAAAAGGTAGCTGTGCCGGACAGCTGCGTCCCCGGCGTGCCGCGCCAGCCCCCCACGGCAGACCGCGTGAAGCGCGTGGCGCGCCCGAGGTCAAGCGGTGCAAGGAAGGAGCCCGGGCAGGTGTGCGTGGGGCTGTCCCTAGCACAGCCCTCCGCTCCTGCCTCGGGAGCGCGCCGGGCTAGGGAGGCCCCTCTCCCCTCTGTTCCCTTTCTCGGACAGACGCTCAACCGGAGTCTCTGCAGGCAGTTCTGCCCCCTTCTAGGCAGTCACCCTTCGAATATTCTACGCAGAGAGAGCGCAGGGGAAGGAAGCAAAGAGCCAACGTGAAAAGAAGCCAGTAAGGAAACCCACGTTCGGAAGGCCCTCTCCACGGCTCTTCCCCGAACATCACGGTTACAACAGCATGGACGCGGAAGTGCCTGCTTCTCGTCCCTGCAGGTCAGGAGCCGGGTCGGAAGCCCTGTGCCCCGCGCCTCCCAGGGGGCCTGGTCTGTGATCAGAGCACAGCGAGAGCTGTGCTCAAATAAATAAACGTGTCAAATAAATAAACTGCCATCCAATACGTCACCTCAACCAGAGACGGAAATGTGATTTCACTCAATGGAGAGAACTACCAAACCCCAGTTCCTCAAAACGCACGGTAAATAACAGAAGCACTCTCGCTACCTGTATGTTTGGCCAGCTAGGCAGTTGTTAGAGGGAGGGCAGATTTAGGCCCTGCCGCAGCAGTCTGCCCACGAGTGACCTAATTTGGAAACTTGGAAATATGTGCCAAACCCAACAATAAGCAAGAAGGCAAGCATGAAAGAAGTTGGACACGCACTGCTCTCCTTTTAATTAAATTGCCTAGACAAAAGCCTATGACAAAAGGACAACGAAAATAATCACAAAGCTATAAGACATGGAAAAGCCAGGCTGATGCTAACGCTTTGAAGGTTCGTGGCTGGTCTGGTCTAGGAGGATGGCGAGGAGCCAGACCCACAAGGCTGCTTCCTGGCTCCGTCCGCGACAACACAGGAGGGGCTCCTCCACGACAGCAAGTGGTTCCAATGCGCCCGCGGGTCCTACGACACTCCTCCCTCGAAACTAGACAATCAGTCCTCCCGAGAGTGGACGGCGCCTAGCGGTGCGCTCGTACGTACGCCAGGGTGGGAGGGACGCTGCGTGCCATCCAAGATTAGGACATACAGGGCGTGTGCCTTCCTCCTTGCTCCCTCTCTTGGGCCACACGCACCTCAGGGAAGTGAAGTGCCGTGTGGGAGGCCACAAGGAGCCCCGTGGAGAGTCCACCGAGGTACGGAACGGAGGCCCCCCTGCCTGGAGCCACACGGGAGCCAACGTGGAAGCGGCGCCCGCAGCCCCGGCCAACACGTGCGGCCGCCTGTGAGACCCAGATTCAGAACCACCCAGCTAGGCCACTCCTAAATTCCTGACCCACAAAAACTGTGAGACAATACATATTCGTTGTGTTAAGCCACTCAGCTGTGGGTTGATGTGCCGTTACACGGCAATAGAAAACAATATAGAAAGAGAACAGATGGGGTGACATCTATGGAGAAAGGACTGCAGGGAAGCCAGAGCACAAAACGCGAGCCTTTGTCAGGAATGCCAGGAGCTCCACGGAGTTCCACGGAGAAGCCACCCAGAGAGGAAGCGGGCACAACCCGCAGGCAGGAGTGGGGAGGTGCTGTCAGGAGCAACATTCCCACTGGGCGGTGGAGTCTGCTCCAGGGCTGCTGACCGACAGACGGATGGTGAGGCTCCACGGCCAAGTCACTGCAGCCCTCAAGGCACGGACGGCACCCCCCCCCCGCCCCCCGCAGGACGAGCTGTCACAACTTCCTACCACAGTCACCAGGGATGGGCATTCGCAAAGCACAAACCCCACCCACCAACAAAGATGCCATACTTGAAGAAAACCGACGTGACGGGAGAGACACCAAACGATTCCGAATGGTCATGTGAGAAATCGTAAAGCAAATGATAAGCATCAGTCGATATGTACAAGGTAATGGACACGATACTCTGTACTTAGAAACAAGCAGACACCTTGAGAGAAAAATGCCGTCGAATAAAAACCTAAACTCACCTAAAGGGTACATGGACACAACTTAAGAGCATAGTTGCAAGATGAAGCCATGGAACTTTCCAGAATGCAGAGTGAAAGGAAAAAGAAAGATAGTATGAAGATAGTAAGAAGAATCTTCAAGCGGCACCTGGGGGGCTCAGTCGGTTGAGCGTCCGACTTCAGCTCAGGTCATGATTTCACGGTTTGTGGGTTCGAGCCCCGTGTTGGGCTCTGTGCTGACAGCTCAGAGCCTGGAGCCTGCTTCCGATTCTGTGTATCTCTCTCTCTCTCTCTCTCTCTCTCTCTCTCTCTCTGCCCCTCTCCCACTTGTACTCTGTCTCTCTCTCTCTCAAAAATAAATAAACATTAAAATAAAATTTTTTTTAAAGAAGAGTCTTTAATTTCCAGAAGGAATGAACTCAGAGGACCAAGGGACAATAGTCTCATTCAATTTAGAAAATCCACAGAGCAACATGGAATGCTAAGAGATGACAGGGCTCTGAGTGAAAATTCTTTCAATGGAACTTTCTTAAGCATCTAGATTAATATACATAGAAACTTCTGTTATCTCTGGATTAGGTACCATTTTATATTGTGTTTTCTACTTTTCTTACATTTCTAGTTTCTTTTAAATCTCCTTTCTTGCTCTCTTTTAGATTTTCCCTCCACTGGTTTATACATGTTTTCTTCTTACTTTTTTACCCCAGACATAATCACGAGCCCCTAACTTACCCAAGTCTGCCACCCTCACACTCTACCCAAGCAACCCAAGGACCTTAAAACCCTCCAGCTCTACTCCCTCCCCACTGACATGTATTTTAGTTCCAGTATTTGTGGTCAACCCTGGAAGACGTCTGCTCCATAGCTTTAGATACTGCATGTGTATTTGGATTATCTCACACACATACAGCTTTCTCTGTTTTTAATTTCTTCTAAAATCTCAGACCTTCCATATGAGGCAACTATCTTTCTTCCTAAAACAGATCCTTTACAAATGCTTTTAATAAAGACCTACAGGCATCAAGTTATCTCAGTTTCAGTTTATACGAAAATGTGTTTATTTTACCCTCGTTCCTAAAAGACTTCTTCATTAAGTACAGAATGCCGGATGATTTCTTTTCTCCCATCACACAGAAGATCCAACTGTCTTCCCGTCTCTGTTGGTACAGTTTAAAGTCATCTGACGGCCTTAACATTTCTTCCTTGAATGGTATCCTTTTCTCTGTTAAGATCTTTTGTATTTAGTACTCTAGAGGTTCACCATGCTGTGTTTAGACACAGGTTTCTCTCCAACTTACCTGATTGGTATTTGTAAGGATTTTTAAAACTGTACAGCGGTGGCTTTCATCAATTCTGGAAAACCATTAGCTCTTTACATATTACCTCTACCCTCCTCCCCTCTCCTTTCCTTCTGGAACACCAATGAATTCTGCTATGTCTTATCAATCTGTCTCCAAGTCTCCTATCCTCTTTTTCGCTGTTCACATCTCTTTGTGTCTCTGTGCTGCATTCCGGATAACTGCTGTAGATGACAGCAGCCGCCACAGAAGCATGGTGCCTATGGCAAAGAGGTGACGAGGAGAGTAGGGTGAGAAAGTCTGTCACAATGTAATCGGGGTTTTTGGAGAAGAGTAAACTGCGGCAGGAGTAATAACTGCGAAATGAATGACGTAAAATGTTAAAGAAGCTGCTCCAGTGGGTTATGGCATCTAACAGTAACTTGGACCCACACAGAGAAATGAAGGTCTCACAACAATTGCAGAAATTGAATTCACAGTTTCAAACTCTCCAACAAACTCCATGCTTTTCATGGAAAATTCTAACAAACAATTAAGAAAGAATACCAATTCCACACAAACACGTCCTGAAAATAAAAAAAGGAGGGAACGCTTCCTCACCCATTTTATGAGGTCAAAAGTACCTTAACAGCAAAACCACATAAAGCCATTTCAAGGAAAGGAAACTACAGACCAAAATCCCTCATGAATATACATGCAAAACTCCTGAACAAAATCCCCTTTCTATAATACAGCGTAACTAAGCAGGACTTAACCCAGCAATGTTAGTTCAACATTCAAAATTCAACCAATGTAATTCACCATTTTTATAGATTAAAAATGAAAAACCATTATTTCAATAGATGTAGAAAAGCATCTGACAAAATTCAACAAGCATTCATGATAAAAATTCTCAGCAAATTCCTTAACCTAATAAAAGGCATTTTGAAAAATCTATAGCTACCATCATACTTAATGGTGAGAAACTGAATGCTTTCCTTCCAGGATCAGAAACAAGGCAAGGATGTCCATTCTTACCACCTCTAGCCAACATCATACTGGAAATCCTAAGTACAACAACGGAAGTAAAAGAAATGAGCATTTAGACTGGAACTCTGTGTTCTTGGACCGAAAGACTTCATTTTTTTAACAAGGCAATCATTGCCAAATTTCTATCTGTCCTTTTTTATATAAATGGACAAGCCGATCCTAAAATTCATATGGAATTGCAAAATAAAACAAAACAAAACAAAAAACCAGCCAAACAATCGTGAAAAAAGAACAAAGTTGAAGGACTCACACTTGCCAATTTCAAAACCTACTATAAGTCTATAGGTTTTAAGACTGTGTAATACTGGCAAAAGTACACACATATAGATGATAGGTTCGAATTGAGAGTTCAGAAATAAACCCATACATCTATGGTCAAAGGAATCTTGACTGGGATGCTAAGACCATTCAATGGGGAAAAAATAGGGTGGTTGGTTTTTTTTCAACAAATGGTGCTGCAACTGGTGATATCAACATGCTAGTGAATGAATTTTGACCCTAGATTCACACCAGATACAAAAATTAACTCAAAATGGATCAGAGACCTAAATATAAGAGCTAAAATTATAAAGCTCTTAGAAGAAAACACAGGGGAAAGCTTCATTAACATTGCATTTGGCAACAGTTCTTAAGGATAAATAACCAAAGAAAAAACACATAAAGCGGAGTTTATAAAAAGTGAAAATTTTTGTGTGCCAAAGCACACTTACCAAGAAAGGGAAAAGACAATACAAAGGATGGGAGAATATTTATATCAATTATATACCTAAGGGTCTAGTATCCAACATACATAAAGGTTCCTCACAACGTGGGGCACCTGGGTGGCTCAGTCAGTTAAGCGTCAGACTTCGGCTCAGGTCGTGATCCTGTGGTTCATGGGTTTGAGCCCCACACTGGGCTCTGTGCTGACGGCTCAGATCCTAGAGCCTGTTTCAGATTCTGTGTCTCTCTATCTCTCTCTGTCCCTCCCCCGTTCATGCTCTGTATCTCACTCTCTCAAAAATAAATAAATAAACATAAAAAAGGACAAGATTCCTCACAACTCAACAATAATAATCCCAATTAAAAGGCAGACAAAGAATCTGAATAGATATTTCTCCATACAAATGGCCAATAAGTAAATGAAGAGGTACTTAACATCCTTAGTCATTAGAGAAATGCTCATCAACACCACAGTGAAATACCACTTCCTACCCACTAGAATGGCTCTAACCAAAAAACCAGAAAGCAGCCAGTGATAAAAATTTGAATACCCAAACATTGGTGGGAATGTAAAATGGTAAAGCCACTTTGGAAGACAATGTGGCATTTCCTCAGAAAATTAAACACAGAGTTACCATATGATCCCACAATTCCCCTCCTAGGTATAAATCCAACATAAATTAAAACACATATTCGGGGAGCCTGGGTGGCTCAGTCACTCGAGAACCCAACTCTTGATTTCGGCTCAGGTCATTATCTCGCAGTTTGTGAGATTGAGCCCCATGTTGGACTCTGTGGTGACTTCATGGAGGCTGCTTGGGATTCTCTCTTGGTCCCTCCTCTACTCAAGCGCTCTCTCTCTCTCTCTCAAAATAAATAAATAAACTTAAAAAAAAACACATATTCATACAAAAAACTTATACATGAATATTCCTAATAGCCAAAAAGTAGAAGCAACATAAATATTCATCAATTGATAAATGGATAAACAAAATGTGGCATATCCACACAATGGAATACTATTTAGCCACAAAAAAGGAGTCAAATACTGATATATGCTACAATGTAAATGTACCTTTAGAATATTACGCCAAGTGGAAGAAGCCAGATACAAAAAGCAATATATTATATGATTCCACTTAGATGAAATGTCCAGAATAGGCAAATTCATAGAGACAGAAAGTATATTCTTGGTTACCAGGGGTGGGCAGAGGGAGGAATAAGGAGTGACAGCTAATGGGTATGGGGTTTCCTTTGAGGATGATGAAAGTGTTCTGGAATTCGATAGTGGTGATAGTTGCACAAGCTAGTGAACATATTAAAAACCACTACATTTTACACTTTAAAATGGTGTATATGAATTTTACTTCAATAAACACAAAATGAAATAAATGCCAATCACCCCCAAATTGATCTATATAGATCCAACACAGCCAGTGTTTTTGTAGAGTTCTTTTTTGTAGAAATTGACAAGCTGATTCTAAAATTTATGTAGAAAGACAAAGAATTAAGAATAAGAAAACAATTTTTTAAAAAGAAGACAGACACTGAAGAATCCATCCTACCTGATTTCTCGGCTCCTTCTAAAGCTGCAGGAGCCAAAATCCTGCGGTACCAGCAAAAGGTAGGCATACAGAGCAATGAAACAGAATAGAGTCCACAAATAGAGCCACCCATGTGTAGCCAACTTACAAAGTAGCAAAGATAATCAAGGAGAAAATAATAGTCTTTTAACAAATAAGGCTGAAAGAAATGTACAGACACTGGGGAAAAAAGAAACTGTACCTGTATCCTGCACCATATTAAAAAAAAAAAAAAATAGCTCAAAATGGATCTGAGGGGTAAAAAAAAAAAAAAATGGATCAGAGACCAAAAGGTAAAACCTAAAAACCATACAATTTTTAGGGAATTTTGCAACTTTGGGGAAAGTACAGAATTCTTAACTAGGACACATAACACAACTCATGAAAGAAGAAAGCTGACAAATCTTACTTTATCAATTTTAAATACCTCTGCCCTTTCGAAACACACAGTTAAGAAAATAAACATTTAAGCCATACTCGGGAAGAAAATATCTGGAAAACAAGTATCTTGATAAATAACTGCTATCTAGATGCCATAACAAACCCTCACAACTCAACGGTAACAAAAATTTTAATGGCCAAAATATTTGAGGACACTTCACCAAAGAAGGCCTACAGATGGCAAATAAACATAAAATATTCAACATCATTCCTCATCAGGAAAATTCAAATAAAAACTACAAGATACCACTACACATCCATTCCAGAGGATACAATGTAAAAACTGACACTAAGTGCTGACCTACAAGAACAACACGTCGTCTCACACGACACCTAAGGGGATGCAAAGTGGGGCGGTAACTTTGGGAAACAACTTGGTAGTTTTTTACAAAAACAAACATACACTTCTCACGATTTAGAACAGCCCACTTGTGGGTATTTGCCTATGAAAAGTGGGGACTGACATCCACATCATGACCTGGATGAGAACGCTTACAGCAAGTTTATTCATAATCTCTGAACTGTAGATCTCCAAATTTACATCAGTCGGTGAATGACCAAACACATTGTGGTACATTCACTAGATATGACTCAACAACAATATGGCTGCATCTCAAGTTAAAAAACCCAGATTCCAAAAGCCACATACTGTGATTCTATTTATAGGACGCTCTGAGGAAGGAAAATCGCAGTTACAGTAAACATATCCAGTGTTTGGGGTTTGAGGTGAAGGCAGAAGGAGAGGCTTGAGGGAATTTGGGAATGGTGAAAATATTCTCTATTATGATTACGTTCATCCTTCATATCAGCATGTGTTTGTCAAAACTCATAAGGGGCGCCTGGGTGGCTCAGTCGGTTAAGCGTCCGACTTCAGCTCAGGTCACGATCTCGCAGTCCACGAGTTCGAGCCCCGCGTCGGGCTCTGGGCTGATGGCTCAGAGCCTGGAGCTTGCTTCCGATTCTGTGTCTCCCTCTCTCTCTGCCCCTCCCCCATTCATGCTGTGTCTCTCTCTGTCTCAAAAATAAATAAAACGTTAAAAAAAAATTTAAAAAAACAAACTCATAAAACTATCTCTAAAAAGTGTGAGTCTCTAAAACTGTATCTAGAAAGAGTGAATTTCATACTATATAAATTATACCTTAAATAAATTTGATGTGGAAAAAAAAGAAAAAAAGGATCCCAAGCAGGATGAACATAAAGAAATTTAAACCTAGATATATAATGGTGAAACTGTAAAACACTGAAGACAGACATCTTAAAAGTTCCCCGAGTTTCTTTTTTATATATTTATTTATTTTTGAGAGAGAGCACAAACAGGGGATGGGCGGGGGGGGGGGGGGTGGGGGACAGAGAATCTGAAACAGTCACTAAGGTGACAGCACAGAGCCCGATGTGGGGCTCGAACTCACGAGCCATGAGACCATGACCTGAGCCAAAGTCAGACACTCAACCGACTGAGCCACCCAGGCGCCCCTTAAGTTATCAGAGTTTTATGGGGTGCCTGGGTGGCTCAGTCAGTTGAGCGTCTGCCTTCAACTCAAGTCATGGTCTCGTGGTTCATGGGTTTGAGCCCTCATCGGGCTCTGTGCTGACGGCTCAGAGCCTGGAGTCTGTTCAGATTCTGTTTCTCCGTCTGTCTCTAACCCTCCCCCGCTCGCTCAGTGTGCCCACTCTCTCTCTGTCTTTCTGTGTCTCTCTCAAAAATAAACAAACATTAAAAAATTTTTTTAAAGTTATCAGAGTTTTAAAAATTCCTTAAAATGATCTCACTTAGATTGAAAGATGGCTTCTCTACAACAATGGAAACCAAAAACGGCTGTATAGAGCCTTCGCCATAGTCCAAGAAAATAACTTTCCATCAAGACCTTTAAGAGATATCTTTCTTAAATACTTTTAAGAGTAAAGTAAAAGGTCATTTTAAAGTTATTTCAAAACACTTTTCATTTGCCTGGAAGTGGGAAGTATCACTGGCCACTCTGGTATGGAGTTTCCAGCCACTCTGCTAAAGTCTAAAGTAGGATGTGTTTGCCAATTTCCATCTCAGTTTTTCTGGTGTAGCAAGAAGACACAAGATGCCAAACATAAAACTCGGGAAGATTTGTAAGCTGTATCAAGAAAAAAAGGGGAAATTTTAAAACAGGCTGCTGAAAACTTGAGATAATTTCTAGGGGTCATAAATAGTGACACTGGCAGATTTTGGTAGATTAGCAAGACAAAACTACACAACCACAGAGAAAGAAATGAGTCAGCGAAAAATTAATACCCAAAACGAAACAAAGCAAAACACAAAACAAAATCCCATCGGCATTACACAACAAGTCAGTCAACACATTAGATTTCCAGAATATAACAGAAATGTTTTCTTGGTTTTTCCCCATTAATTTTTTGCTAAATATAAATACTTCAATTATTCCTATGAGATCCCTTTTTCATTGTTACAGTACTATATGCATGTTTAACAAGGGAAAAATATGTCATTCTTCCTGAACTTCTAAGCAAAGCTTTTTTCTAAAGAAGTGTACATCACATGCCAATTTTTCCCATTAAAATTAATTTTCATTTTTTGTTATGTTTATTTTTGAGAGAGAGAGAGAGAGAGACAAAGTGAGAGCAGGGGAGGAGCAGAGAGAGAGGGAGACGCAGAATCCAAAGCAGGCTCCAGGCTCCGAGCTGTCAGCACAGAGCCCACCACGGAGCTCGAACTCACAAACCGAGAGATCACGACCTGAGTGCAAGTTGGACACTTAACCAACTGAGCCACGCAGGTATTCCTGATTTTCATTTTTGAGAGCAGCCTTGGGTAAAACAACTTCAGAATGACTGAATACGTTTTGAACGCTCAAAATAAAACCTAGCATAAAAGGAAAATAAAGAAGTTTTCAGTTAAAATTTGTTTTCTACTAACATTCTCACCATGATGCGTTTAGAGGCAGCAGCATCTCAGGTACAAGACGAAATGAAGAACAAAGTGGTAGGATATGAATAAATCTAAAAGGGCAATGACAGTATAAAATAGTAAGTAAGGTTGCATGGCGTTTAAAATACATTTGAGTCAAGAGAGGACAATCAGAGATAAAGATTCTTATATTGTTTGAATTGTGGTGAAGATACTCATTAACTTCAGACATTGATAATTAAGTATATGTGTAAGACAATATGAAAATAAGAGAAACTAAAATTATGTAGTGAAGAACATTTAATGAAGAAAAAAATCAAACAAATGTGAAGAGAAGGGGCACCTGGGTGGCTCAGTAGGTTAAGCGTCCAGGTTTAGCTCAGGTCATCTCATGGTTCATGAGTTCGAGCCCCACGTGCTGACAGCTTGGAGCCTGGAACCTGCTTTGGATTCTGTGTCTCCCTCGCTCTCTGCCCCTCCCCCACTCGCACTGTGTGTGTGTGTGTGTGTGTGTGTGTGTGTGTGTGTGAGTGTGTGTGTGTGTGTGTGTGTCTCAAAACAAAAATAAACATTTAAAAAATGTGAAGAGAAAAAACAATAAATGTAAGAAAGTTGAGCTAAACAGAAAGCCCAAAATAAGACTGTAGGAAGAAGTTCAAATCTATAAGCAATTAATGGAAATGAAAGTAAAAAAAAATGTTCCAGTCTTTAAACGACAAAGATTGTCAAAGAGGAAAAACAAAAACTTCATTAAATACCATTAGACACCATGAAAGATATATCTAAAACATAAGATACAGAGAGGCTGAAAGAAATATATACTGGGCAAATACATCAGACATAAAATTCACTTTAAGGCAAAAAAGGCATTATCAGAGCTTTTTATAGATGACACTGCATAAAGATAAAAGTGTTCAATGTGTTAGTAAGATACTATTCCAGGCTTGCATGCACCCAAAAACAAAGTCTCAACATTTTATACAAAACAGAAATATCACACTGGCAGATTTAAACACAACCATCACAGTGATTAATACATCAGTTAAAAATATCTATAACCGTAGAAAGAATTTATTTATTTATTTACTTACTTACTTACTTATTTTCATTTATTTCTTTTTTAACCATAGAAAGAATTTAAACAAGATCACCAAGCTTCATCTAATGGACATACAGAAAGCTTATACCCCAAATCAGCAGAATGTGTTCTACTTTGAAACGCAGAACATTCATGATGCTGGACCACACGTGAGCCACCCTCCACATATGTCAAAGACCGCGAACATAGAGACCACCTTGCCAACAATGCAACGAACCAAGAAATTAAAAGATTTTAAAATACTGTACATATAGATATAAATGTATCTTTTTAGCATGATGTATATTGTTTTAAACTCCATGTGTTTGGGATTGAGAAACACTTCCAAGTAACTTTTAAGTCAAAAAAAGAAATCAGAGTGGAAAGATAACTTTCATAAGGATAATAAAAATCCTATATTTCTAAATTTGTGCACTGCAACAAGCTGTACTAAAAAGTAAATTCTTACTTTTACATGCTTACGTATATGAAAAGAAAGCTGATTATCAGTAAGCAAACATCCAATATAAATTAAGAAAAAAAGGACAGCAAAATGAATACCAAACAAGGAAGGAAATAAGAACAGAAGTTAGTGAAATAGAAAACTAAATATCCTGGGGAAAAAAAACAACATAGTGAAATTTTATTTAAAAAATTAAATTAATAAAAAACTAGACTGTACAAGTAGTAGGATAAAACATGAGTATTTTCTTGTTCATCTGAGTACAGAAAGGCTTTCTCACTATGACTAAAAAATCTAAATGCAATAAAAGACAGACAAAAGTGACTTTAGAAAATATACAAATCTTTGGCATGGCAAAAATACCATGAGAAAATACTTATGGCAAATAATAAGTGGAAGAAAATATTTGCAACATGTACCACAGAAAAATGAAAAAATATCTCTAATGTACAAAAAACCTTTTTAGATTGAGAGGCAAAAGAAAAAATTGTAAAGAAAAACAAGCAAAAGACATGAAAATGATTTAAAAACGAAGTCTTTAAACCCATGAAAAGATGTCCCGCCTCACTCAAAGGAAGAGAAATGCCAATGACAACACACTGAACCTGTCTCCCCCCACTCTGGCAAAAATTCACGTGCGTAACAGTCCACCCTGTGCCACGATGCGCACAGGGCGATGTGTGTAATTGTTGAATCGCTATGTGCACACCCAAAACTAATAAAACACCGTGTGTTAAAATAGAAAGAAAGAAAAGAGTCCACTCGGTGGGCGAGGCTGTGGTGAAAAGGGCGCGGGAACCCGCCGGTGGGCGGAACAGAAGATGGCAAGGAGCCCGGGAAGGGCAATGCGGGAACCAGGGCCAAACTGTAGCCACGATCCCGCTTCCCCAAGTTCACCCACAAGGTACGGTACGAAAACACAAGCGCACAGGGTTCTTCATCACAGCACGGTCTGCAATGCAAAATAGCGTGAACTACTTAAACATCCCAGCAGCACAGGGGATGGACTGAACAACTATGGGATACCTACACGACGGAGCAACACTAAACGGCACAGACAAACGAGAATGAGCAAGCTCCCCACGACTCAACACAGGATGACTTCCAGGAAACAGTGTTAAATGAAAAACAGATTGTGCAAAAGAGTAAATACAGATGGTTGCACAACACTGTGAATGTAATGAATGCCACTGAATTACACACTTACAAATGGGAAAGACAGCAAATCATACTTTTTAACATATTAAAAAAATTTTAAGCATATGTAGCAACATATACTCCACACACAGATGCACATATGTACACATATACATATATATGTGTGTATGCGTGTCTCCAGTTTTGCCCTGGTTCCCCGCATTCCCCTTCCCGGGGCTCCTTGCCATCTTCTGTCCCGCCCACCGGTGGGTTCCCACGCCCTTTTCACCACAGCCTCGCCAAAGGACTGGATTCTTTTCTTTCTTTTTTAACATACAGTGTTTTACTAGTTTTGGGTGCGCATACAGAGACTTTGTTTTCCTAGAAGGGCACGCTGGCGAATATTTAACAAATGGCTCTTGGGGGTGGGAGGAAAGGCCTGGTCTGTCGTGTCTGCCCAGACCACGTGCGAATCCTCACCACGGGTGGTATCAGACGACCATCATGATGTCACCGTACGTGCAGCGCAGAAGAGTGTACAGACCTGGCCCTCAGGAGCAGGAGAGGCCTACTTTCGAACAGCACTGTCCCTGATGAGGGGAGGGCAAAGGAAGAGAAAGGGTTGTAATATTACAAACACAAAACCAGATTTATGACATACGTGCACCCACACGTAAAGAGTATGCACACTTACACATGTGCATGCGTGTCTACGCATGTTTACATACGTGTGTATGCACATCTTTCCCATCTCTGGCTACTGAAAGGTTAGGAGCAAAGAAGCAAAGATACCCCAACAGCAACAAGCATGCCTATCACCCAGATTTCACTGTTCCATAACATTTCCACATTACAAGGAACTACAGCCCTTCAAAGAAGTGCTGATTGTAGGGCTGGGCAGGTTAGGTACAAGATGAGCCTGAGACATTACATAAGCAATGTTAAAATTTTTTTTTAATTTTTTTAATTTAAAAAACAGGGGAGAGGAAAGAAAAGGGAGGGAAGGAGGAAAGATGGGTGTTACGAACTGAATGTGTCCTCCCAAAATCGTATCCTTCAAGGTGGGGCCTTGGGAGGTGGTTAGGCCACACGGTGGAGCCCTCAGGATGGGGCTCTCGCTCAGACAACCCCAGAGAGTTCCCCTGCCCCTCTGGCCCTGTGAAGACACAGAGGAAAGGAGCCATCAGTGACCCTAAAGTCGGCCTTCACCGGAGCCCTACAGTGCTGGCACTCAAGAATGGGAGAGACAGATTTCTGCTGTGGATAAGCCACCAGTCAATGGTCTTCGTTATATCAGCCAGAGCAGACAGACTAGGGCAGGACTGAGACAGGAAGGGAAATGATAGGGGCACCCCACAGGGACCGGCAGCGGCCTGGCTGGGGATAACGCGAGTCCCCAAATCAACTGAGAACTGCGGAGAATTATAAACTAGAACAGTGCATAGATGATGATGAGGGAGCGTGGGGCGGGCTGAGGACCAAGTGCAAGCTAGGCACCGGGCCCCCACCCACCCCTGGGATACGTGTGACACTCCTCAGGCTCTCCCGGCTGCCCAAGGGCAAAGGAAAGGGGAAAACCAATGGTTAGCTGATAGAGATCCCAGTCATGCAGGACAGGAGTCTCCAACAGTTTACCAAGGTCTTAGCAAATTGCGAGAAAAAGGCAATCTTATCAACAGCCTAATCTCCAGAAACCTGTAGCCCCAGCATCACCCCTCCACAGTGATGTGGGGAACAAAGGCAAGAAGGAAATGGCAGAAAATTAAATTTGCTTATAACCTGCAGCCCATGACAGACACTTGAGGCCCGCAGCATAAAATGTTTCCCCAGGAACTCCCTACTGTCTTCATGTTAATGCTTTGCTAGAGGGAAAAACAACCTTAGCTGACAATGGCGAGGCCTCAGGTATCTTAGGAGTGGTCTTCAGTATATCAAAGTCCCTCTGGAGGCCTCCCATTTGACTCTACCCCCGCCCCCCCCTAACTTCATAGTATATGATGAGCCACCGTTCATAACCCCAGGGCAGCTCTTCCTGCCCACGGGTCCTGTCCCCCTGCTTTAAAAATCACCTTTTTGCGCCAAAGATGTCTTCAAGAATTCTTTCCTGGCCGTCAGCTCCGGACCACCCCACCATCACCCCAAAACCTCATCAGTGAAATAAAGAACTAAAATCCATCACGCGGAACTGACAGTAAACAGGTAAGTGAACAGAAGGGAGGAAGGGACGCACCCACAGCAGCTAGCCCGGAGCTGACAGGCATGCGTGGGGAGTGCCACAGAGGACAGACGTCACTTTGCAACCACCACAGTGAAGACAGGTGTAGGCAGAAGCCATCAGTGGACACCAGATCCAGGAGAAATTTTCCCGACGGACAGTGTGCTGTCTGGTCTTAAAATAAAATGCCTTCCCTCAGATTGCTTCTTCGTTGCAGGGGGGAAGGAAGGAAGGGTCCTGGGCCGGAGGGGCAAGGGTGTGACTGAGCAAACAGTCCCCAAAAGGGACTGTCCATCCAGACGCGAGGCCCTGAGAAGCACGGCCCAGCTCACAAGGGACTCTCACGGTGGGGACCCATTAGCAGACAAACCCACAAGGAAGAAACTATTTTCTGAAAGGGGCCGTGCTCTTCACCACGTCAATGCCACAAAACCGATGGGAAGGTTGCACAAATGTACCGGTTAGAGACCAGGGACTCACAGCAACAAGTGCAAGCCTGCCACAGACTGGGTCTGGCACCTGCACCGGGGAGAACACCGTGGAAGACCGGGGAAGACGTCGCTGGGGCACGGACAGGTGGAGTGTGTGAGCCGGGAGCGAAGTTCCTGGCGTTAGCACCGGGGCCTCTCCCCTCCTCTGCGCACAAGCTCTGGGGAGGACTCCAGGGCCTAGGCAGTCTTCAGTCTCCACACCTGCCTCTTTGCCAGCTCCTTCTCAACTGCAGCACACCCGATCGCCCCCCCGCGGCAACAGACGGCTCTCTCCTACACCGGCTTTCAGAGTCACCGGCAGCCACCCCGCTCCCTCCCTCTCACTTGAAGCTGTCCAATACCCAGCGACTTTGCTTTTCTGCCCCACCAAATCCACGGACACGTCGCCCTAACCTTACTGTACTTTCCTCCCTCCTCCACCTGGAAAAAGGAAACCACATTTGGTGACGAAGCAGTGTTACCGTGGCTACGCCAAAACCGCTTGTGAAAATGGAAACAGTCCAATTTCCTGAAAGCGATTTGGCCACGAGTACTTGAAATCTGAAGTTTTCACAACTGAACAGCAATGAAGTGAAGGGGTTAGGAGAAGGTTCTGGAACAGGAACTCTAGACTTGACCCTGTGCTCTGGAGCTGACTAGAGATTCCTGGCTCATAAAATAGGATAATCGAAGACCTTGGAGCTTTACGGGGACTGAATGAGGACCTTCCGACTTCCCCCTGGAACAAAGCAATTACTATGGAAGCCATCTTTTCGTGCACTCCCGTATTCCTGGAAAGACAGCAGCGTGCCTCGCCCTCCGGTAGAAACTTAACCAGCCTTAGCCTCCCATCCCTGCCGCCTCTCTGCCCCTGCTCCTGCTCCGAGACCAGGCAGGAACAGGTGAGGAAATGCAGTCTCACGGATGGAGAAGCAGTGCAGACAGGGACGGTGACCTAGCCAAGGTCACAGGGCGATTTGGGAGAGGAACTGGAAACAGAATGCAGCCTCTGGATCCCCGGCCTGACTCCACCGGCCCAGAGGCCTCCTGCCAGAAAGTTCTCCCGTGACTTCCGCCCCTGCTCTGCCAAACTGACACAGGGGTGAGCTGGGAGCTGTGCCCCGGTGGCAGCTGTTCTCCAGCTGCCGCCAGCCCCACGAGATCTGGCCCGAGGCCCAGGCTCTGCAAAGACGGGGCGGGGGGATGCAGTGCTGGTGAGACGCAGGCTCCTACCGGCTTGCTGTGAAGCACAGCCGGGAGACAAGCGTGTAAGAAAAAACCCATTTCCTCAGTCAGGGGGAGAACAAAACCGTAGGGTCACCTTCTTCTGCCCTGCGAGAGCGAAGTAGCCGGAGCACTCAGAAAAGGCAGCGGCCCACACGGAAAGCCCCTTTCCAGCTGTCACTGGAGTGTACCGCTGGGCACCCTTCACATCCAAAGACACGGCGGCCTCCGCGATACAAGCAGCAAGGGCGCACTAAATCGAATGGTGTAACCTGCAAAGCCGCCGGCGTTTCGGAAAGAAAACACAGAGGCGTGAAATAAGCAGAGTGAATCTGTTTAACCCGAGAAGTAGAAGCATCCTCGGCCCCTGGGACCAGGCGCGACACTCCCCCAGGGAGAAAACCTCAGGCCGCCCTCAGCCCGAGCTGAAGGCGCAGCGCAGCTCACCACACCTGGGCGCACCTGGCCCATCGTGCCTAAAGAAAGACAGTAAAGGCCCCGTGTCTGTACTGAACGCGAGGAATGTTTATTCAGGAAGCATCCAGAAAGGCTGACTCCCGCTTGTCTAAACGTATACCTAGAGGTGGCTGGTCCGCCACCCCCACACGCCATCCCTGGTCACCGTGGACCAGTGATAACAGCGCTCCAGATCCATCACCGTCTCTGCATGCGGGGCCGCCAGACAGCCTGGCAACGTGGCAAAGAGGGAGGAATGAATGAGTCATCTTGTGAAACGCAATCGGCCCCTTCCTGCCAGGCTGCAACGCGTCCGAGCCTCCAGGAGGACAGCACTCTCCTACATCCACACGAGAGGAAAAAGACACAGAACAAAAACCACTCGACCAAATCAGAAAGGAAAGCCAGACGGAGGCAGAAGCAAGAAACAGGTGCCTCGAGGTCTTTGTGGGCCCGGTGGGGCAGCTCACGCATCATTGTGGCGCAGATTCTCATGAGAGCCCTTCAGTGAGGCGTCCCGTGCCCTTATGTGAAGGGCAGAAAGGGAAGGCCGGCGGGAGGCCTCCGCAGCTACCAGCCCATCACTCACCCTCGCCCACCTCTCCCTGGGAGGACGCGAGGTAGCCTTCCCCACGCGGCCACCGCCTCCACGGTGTCCCTCTCCTCTGCTCGTGAGGCCCACATTTCCATAACGAGACGGCGCCCCTCCCTGCCCCCCACCCCCGCACACACTGGGACCTTAGTGTGGGAGACGGGCCTGTGGCAGCTCCCTCTCTGTGAGTGTGGGAAGCACCCCCAAATCTAGCTCCCTCCTAGACTTAACGGCGCACAGCTACACAGGCACCTTTGAAGCAAGTACCCCCTTCTGCTAGGACCACCCCCCCATCAATGATACAGGTGACCCCAGGATCTCAGTCCTCATCTGTGCCGGTGGCTGACAGCTGACTGCTCCCCCAAATCCCGTCTCTCTCCTGCGTGACCACAACTGTGACCGAGCACAGGGCTGCCTGAGGGGACACCCCTGGCCCAGCCTCCCCTGCGGCAGGCGCCAGGCCACCACACCCCACCGCGGGTAGGCCGGCTCCTGCTTAGCACCACTGGGTACGAGGTCCCACTCCCGGACACAAGCCAGCCTGACCTGGCCTTCCAACCCAGCAAGTTCAGTTGCTGGGCTTCATCGTGCCCTTGCCCCTCCCTGAGGACACACCGGACGCACGTGCATCCGTTTCAGCCGGAGGTCCTCCCGACAGAAGGAGATACACCACTCACGGAATGGCAGGCCACCTGGAGCCCCCGCCGGGACATCCTCTGGGGCAGGGGGCTTCCGGGGGCCCAGCCCACCCGCCAGCCTGCCTACACGGAGAGACAACCCTGACCTCCGTGGGTCATCCAGCCCCGCGGGCACAACTGTCGCCCAGGGCCCAGCCCCACGACCTCCCCTCAGCTCCGAGCAAGGATCCCAAAAGCCCCTGGGGCATTTCTCCCTCGGGTCCCGCACAGAAGTTATTCTGCCCCCACGCCGTAGGCCCTCTTCTCACCGTACACCCGGTTTCCATCTACCCGGCCACTTGGCGTCGCTCTTCCTCCCACTCTGTGTGAGAGAACCCACCCCCGTGAGTTGCTGGCCCCGTGACCACTAGCCCCGGCCGAGCTCTGGTCACCGCTCCTACACGGCAACCACGGCCCCGCAGACTCTCGTCCCGCATGCCCGGCCTCAAGGATCCAGAGAGGCCGCACTCTCTGAATGTAAAGCGTTCAAAGTAGAAAGTTAACAACAGAACATACGGTGGGAGATATCAATCACCTACAAAATGTCAGAACGAAGCCTGGAAATGACAGGCATCTGAATGATTACAGGTCATATCAAAACCAGTGGGGCGCAGTTCAAAGTATCTTGAAAGAACTCTGAAAGCCAAAATGCATTCATTAGAAAACAAGTTAAATATACAAAAGATGCATTTGAGAAACTAGAAAGGTAACAGTGTAAACCTAAAGAAAAAGAAAACATGCATTAAAATGAGAAATTAGGTTGTGAACCAAATTATGAATGATCGGTATACCGAGAGGGTATTACAACTGGAAGAGTATTAAAAAGTATCAGTAAGATCTACCAGGATTTATTCCAACAGCCAACGCTTGGAATTTCATCTGTGGAATTCTCTACATTAAGAGATGGAAGGAGAAAAATCACAAGACTATCTTAACAGCAGCAACGAACACATGGAGTAAAATGCAACTTCCACTTTTGATCCTGAAAAACAACTTGCAGAAGAGCACCAGAAGCAAGCTTCTGTAACACGAGAGAGAGAGAGCACTGACCAGACAGCCACAGCGAGCACGCCTCGCAGGGAAAGCCTTCGGGCCAAGTCAGGAAGAAGTCCAAACCCAGCTGAGAAACCTATTGCAGCTAAAGCACTTTGACACATGGCCACGTCCAAATACACCGGAATCGAGGGCTTCCCCATACACTATTCAATATCAGAGAGGTGAAATGAGAAAAATCCCAATTACAATAACCAGATAACAGAAATAAGTTGGAAAAGATTTCAAAAGAGAAAATCTACAGCAAGAAAGCTACATACAGTAACTGAAGACTTGGAACACATGGAAAAACAGAATGCCTTCCTAGATTAGGAAGTGAATACTGTAAATAGCAACTGTTTTCAATTCAAATTAGAGCTTTGATCTACTTGAAAAGAAATCCCAATATGATTTTTTAAGCATTTATTTAGAGAGAGAGAGAGCGTGCGCGCAAGCCGGGGAGGGGCAGAGGGTGAGAGAGAGGATCCTAAGCAGGCTCCGCGCTGTCAGCACAGAGCCGGACGTGGGGTTAGAACTCACAGGCCATGAGATCATGACCTGAGCTGAAATCAAGAGTTGGATGCTTAACTGACTGAGCCACCCAGGCGCCTCCTAATGTGATTAATTTCTTAACTTGAAAGTCATTCTAAAGTTCATCTAGCAAGTGAGTAGCCAAGAATAGCTAAAATATTTTTTTAATAATGGGGTTATTGGATAAATATACCATAAAACTAGAATAATTAAAACAGTTGTACCAGCGTGAGAACTAACAGATCAATTAGATAATGCAAAAAGACACGAATATATACAATATCTGCATGTGAGATATACTTCTAGGACAAAAGTAGCAGCACAAATCATTGGGAAAATGAAGTATTTCTCAACAGTGTTTTCAAACTTGTAAGAGAAAATAACTTACACTTTCACCTAATAACATACGTCAAATTAAATCCCAAGTGGATTACACAAGTCAATGCAAAAAGTAAAAACAGAAAACAAAATGTAAGGACACACTGAAGGCCAGGAAGGGGTTTTCTAAATGTCAAACTGCCCCAAACACCAGTGCCCAAGTAAAAGGCGAATGACCCACCCGGGGAGACACCCGCTGGCGCCTTCACTAAGGCAGGACGTTTACGGAGAAGGAAGACTAAACCAGCCAGTGGAGAAGCGGAGGGAGTCCGATCGCACCACGCCCTTCCAGTGTTCTTGGGGACACGGTGTGCTGGTGGGGCCCAGCCAGCAGGACACAAGTGGCAATGACACATTATGCCTCTTTTGAAGTGCATCTCTCCCGTGACCTAGGAATCCTACGTGGACGGATAATGCAATCTTGCCTCAGGAAGAGGGAAAGCTGATTCACGCACAAGGGTGCTCACCCCACTGCTACCAACAGCATGACAGATGTGAAGAACACCCAACCGTATTAAACAAAAAGGGGATGACTGACACCTACACTTGACCCTTTCCTTGAAGACCGTTTTCCTTGAAGAACAGGCTTGAACCTCACGGGTCCACCTGTGCATGAATTTTTTTGATAAATACCGTATAGTACTCTAAATGTATTTTCTCTTACGATTTTCTTAGTAACATTTTCTTCTCTCTAGCTTACTTTATTGTAAGAATACAGTACATAACATATATAACATACAAATATGTGTTAATCGACTGTTGATGTTATGAGTAAGGCTTCCGGTCACCAGTAAGCAGTTAAGTTCGGGAGGAGTCAAAGTTATGTGTGGATTTTCGACTGCGTGGGAGGTCAGCAACCTTAACCCCTGTGAGTTCAAGGGTTACCTGTACATCCACAGAGTGGGAACTATGTAAACTTTTACAACTAGTGTTCTTAAGGGGTACCTGGATGGCTCAGTCGGTTGAACATCTGACTTCCGCCCGGGTCATGATCTCACGGTTCATGAGTTCAAGCCCTGCATTGGGCTCTGTGCTGACAGCTCAGAGCCCGGAGCCTGCTTCGGACTGTTTCCCTCGCTCTCTGCCCTGCCCTCACTTGTGCTCTGTCTCTGTCTCTCTCAAAAATAAAAACAAACGAGGCGCCTGAGTGGCGCAGTCGGTTAAGCCTCCGACTTCAGCCAGGTCACGATCTCGCGGTCCGTGAGTTCGAGCCCCGCGTCAGGCTCTGGGCTGATGGCTCGGAGCCTGGAGCCTGTTTCCGATTCTGTGTCTCCGTCTCTCTCTGCCCCTCCCCCGTTCATGCTCTGTCTCTGTCCCAAAAATAAATAAAAAACGTTGAAAAAAAAAAATTAAAAAAAAAAAAAATAAATAAAAACAAACATTAAAAATTTTTTTTAAATGTTCTTAAACTTGGTTACACGGAACAACGTGCAGGATGGCATTCAGTTTAAAAGCGGGGCCCGGGGAAAAAAAATAATAAAGATAAAAAATAAAAGCAGGGCCCAGAAGTGTGTGTGTATCTTAATCCCCGAGGCAAAGTTCAGCATGAAAGGGACCAAATGTCTGCAGCAGTGTCTCGTCCCCAGGAGCCCCTGGGCACCGACCATCAGCAGGGCCCTCTCGGAGCACGGGGACAGGGAGGTGACAGAGGGGCTCGCACACAGAGGAGACGACACTCGACTAGCATGCGGGACCAGGACAGTGGGGGCCGGGGGAGCCTGAGAAAGGACACACCACCGGGAGGGGCCACTCTACAGGTCTAGAGCTGCGGAGCTCCAGCTCCCAAGGAGAAACATTTTTACCGGATTCGGGGAGGCAGAGGCCACGAACGCTGGCCAGGTGGTGAGGATGAAGCCCCACTGGGGAGGACCAGATGGCCATGCAGTGGAGCTGGGCCCTGGCAGGAGCAGAGACGGGAGGGGGGCAGCCTTCGTAACGCTTTTATAACGGTATCTGCTATGTAACCGTTTCATTTTTACTTTGCGCCACATTATAAATGTACAGAGTTTTAAAAACCACAGAATCCACAAAGCTGACGGCGAGCAAGCTGACGGCGAGCACAGGGCCCTTCCCGTCCCTGTGCCCCGGGCCCTGGGGGCAATCTTTCTGGGTTCTTACCCTCTCTGGTATTTATCTCCACCATCGGATCATTACTCCTCCGTGCCCTCTACTAACTTCCTACTGGGAAACTCGACAATCCCCCTCCCTGGCCCTCTGCCCCCTCCACCCCAGGAGGCTCCAGAGCCTCCTGTACCCCTCAGACCTCTGCATGAGGCGTGTGCTTCCTGGAGCGACTGAGGGCCTCGTTCGCTGGCTTCGTTTTCCGTGTCTGCATTGCTGGTCTGCCTCCACCCGCTCAGCCGGGGATGAGCCCCTCCTGATCACTCCAGCACAGCCGGAGACCACCTCCAAGCAAGCCACTCGCTTCTTGCTCCACCGTCGGAGCGGCTGCTCCACTCGCCAGCATCCCAAAGCCATCCCAGGTTCTCGGTGTTCCAGGGGCCGGCAAGGTGGAGGCTGGGCTCACGGCGCTCCCTGACCCACTGGAGCGCAGCCCCACGTCCCTGCGGACCAGCCCCCTCCATCGCCCTCAGGCTCCCAGATCGCCCTCCAGGGGACGACGAGTCAGGGTGGGGGAGGAGGGCTGAGAACCGGCCTGGCTTGGCTTGCTTCCTAAACCGGCTTTCCACCAATTTCCTATTTCAGCCCCATCTTTACTGCCCTCCTCATTTTCAGAGGTACATGGCAATGTCATTGTTGAGACTCGGGGGGGGCTGTCTGCCACGCAATCCATCTCCCCGCCGGGCCCCCCAGCACAAGTGTGATCACCCCCGAGCTTTCTGTTTTCAGATCTGCTATGTCCCTCTGTTTGTCCATCTGCTGTCTAAGTTCCCCAATTCTGTCATCTCCTCTCAATCTCTTGGTGGCCTCTTCCTTTTAAAAATATCTTACCTGTCACTTTAGTGGTTCTTAAGAAGCAGCAGAGGTCACTGTGAATTCAATCTGCCATTTTGGCTGAAAATCAAGGAAGGAGGTTTTTTTTTATTTTAAGATGAGAGTTACCGAGTCATGTTGATGCTACTGGACGTGGCTGCCAGGGACAAGGACCTGAGACCCAGGAGACAGGCGGCCTAACTGAGGCAGGAGCAGAGCCCTGAGCAGCCAGAGGGCAGGGAGACCAGGCGGAGGGCAGGACGGCGGGACTGCAGCTTCGGGAGGGAAAGCGAAGCACCTGTTTTCTCGAACTGTGAGGCCCGGCCATCAGCCGAGACTGAAATCTGATGAAATGAGGAAGCTGAGAAGAAAGGCCAGATGCACAAGAGCTGCCTCCGACACAAGAGACACGAGGGCGTGGAGGCCACCCGAGTCCCTCAGCCAGCGCACAGAGCTACGTCCCCTCCCCGCAGCACACCCGAGACAGGAAGGAAGCAGTGGTGTCTGTGGGGTGACGACAAGGGTCACCAAGAAGGACGTGGCGGGGCAGGAGGCCCCTGACGGAGGCGTCCCGGTCGGGGGCTCATCTGCAGTCCTCCCGTCTGTACTCACTGCAGGTAAGCCTTCCAGTTCTTTCTCACATTTGCCAAATCCTCTCATTCTATAGCGAGAATTGTTATCTTAAGGCAGGACAGAAGAAAAACCTATATAAATCAAATAACCAAGTCGGTATAACAGAAAATAAAAGACCTCAAAGTAAATAAAAATTTCAACTGTTTTGTTCTCATTGCTTCTTAATTTCCTTAAGTGCCCAGTTCTGAGTTGGCAGGGAGTGGGCTCTGTCACTCAGTGGCTGTGGGAACTCTGTCCCCTCTGCAAAACAAAGTGGGATTTCAGGGATCCCGGCCGCGGCAAAGCCCAGGCATCACACAGAAGCAGCTTCGCTGTGAAGACTGCCCTTCCCCTCACTCTAAGGAAGTGTGGAAAGTTCTCAGAGACGTGCAAATGGAAAACCAAGTCCTTCCAAAGCTGCCACCTCCCCTGGGAAGCGTCCACTGCAGAGGAGCTCTGTTCTGGCTCGTCACACCACCCGGGAACCCCGCGGGAAGGCGCCGCAGGACCCGGCCAGGATCGCCCCTGGAGTCAGAGCCGTTTCTGCTCCAACCAGCTCAGTGCGCCCAACGGCTCCCTCCGCACCTGTGGGAGAGGCCACGGGTGCCCTGTGGAAAGCTCACTGCCTTCACTTAAGCAGGCCTCTGGGAACCCCCGGAATCCCAGTCCTGACGGCCCCGCTGCCCCGCTTGTCTGGGCCTCTCAGCCCAGCTGCCCGGGCCTTCTCCAGCGGGGAGCCCGAGAGCTGTGCACACGAGACGGGGTGGGTAACTCTGGGCCAGCCCGCCCCACCCCGGCCCGCTGGTTTATTTCCAGAACTGCAGGCCAGGTTCCCCATTTGCCAGGAGGACAAATTTGGACACCAAATCTAGGCAAAACAGTCCCGGCGCATACAAGGCGTTGTTTATATGCCTGAATTCCAGCGGCCCTTCCCTTGGGGATGTCTGTGAAAATTAGATCCAGATTTGCACAATTATAAAGATGGTCCCAAGCCAGTAGGGATTTGGACGCCCTCTAAAAAGAAAGTGGTAAAATGGCGTTAGTTCACCAATCCAACACCCAAAGAAAAAAAGACTACCTGACCCCCGGCCCCTACACCCTGCAGAGTGACAACTGGCCTCCAGGTGACCCACCAGGCCCCTGAGGTGCACCCTGTTGCTCTCTGACCTCGTCTCCTGCCCCCTCGCTCACTCTGTTCCAGCCTCGCCGGCCTCCCCGACGCTCCACGAGCGCCCCCAGCGCGTCCCTCGCCTTGGCCCGGAGCCCTCCGTGCTCCGGCACCCGCGGTGCTGACTCCTGCCCCTCCTTCGAGGCTCTGCCCAGATGCCCCTTGCCAGGTGGGCCTATCCAAACGCTCCCGCCCCTCCTCACGTCCTCCACGGCAGATGTCACCACCTGACACACTGTGGCGTGTTTACTTCCTATGTTTCTTTTTGTAAGCCCCACGTAGATATGAGCTAAAGGAAGCTGGGATTTCAGAAGAGCGCCTGGCACATTTTGCAAATATTTGCTGAATGGATGAAAGAGCAAACAAGGTCTTTGTTCAAGCAATTTGTTAATTAAGGACTTTCCTCTTCTAACATCAGTTAGGACTCTGGTTACCCTCTAGCCCTAGATACCTATGCACGTGTGCTTCCTGACTCCTCCCCACCACCACCGTCATCACCACCACCACCTCCACTGGCTCTATCACCACCACCACCGTCTCTCCTGGGAGGGGCTGTTGATGAATCACGGTCCCTGCTGCAGGCCACGGGCTCTGTAAGCTCGGTGGGCTATGCCTGTCTGGCTCTCTGACCGGCTGAGCGCAGGACTCCAGGGTGGCTACTTGGGTCTGCCATCAAGACCACCAGAAAGGGCAGACGTTGAACTCAGAGCCCGCATCACATCAGCAAGTCACCTCCTGCTCATCCTACCATCGTGCAGGGACTCAGGCTCATGAGGTCAGCGGCCTAGGGTCAAATCTTGGTCTCACCACCGACAACACAGTGGCGTCACATCGCTGGGTCCTGGAAAGTGAGCAGAGGGCACTACTCCACAGGGCACTGTGAGGATGGAGTGAGGAATTAGACGGGAAGAATCCAAATCAGCAAAGTGGCACAAACCAAGCACTTCATAAATATTAGCTACTGTCACGACATTAGGATTCCATACGAGACTGCTAAAAACCAAATTCCCTGCTGAAAACTAATAGAAAACAACATTTATAAGCTTTAGAAAAAGACATCTTAAGGATTTGAAAGGAATCATTTCACGGTAAGTTTTGCAAAACTGGAGTCAAGGCCACAAAGAGATGCCCGCACAGCCTGGACACACCACCGTGGCCACCGCACACACTTGTCCCTGCCCGGCTGGGCCGCACTGGTGGAGCGTGGGACCAAGGCATGTGACCCGCACCGCACACTCACCACCGGCCCTCAGGCCCCCTGCTGGACAGTTTGGTCAGGTTAAGTTGGTGAAAGGGGTTTAACAGAAAAGGAGAAAACGGCTTCTTTTAAAATCTTGGTTCTACAAAAGCCAGAAAGAAATCACGCAAATCGCTGACGCTGTTGGTGTACTTTGACCTGTCACAGGTCCCCTGTGCGACAGGAAACCTGGCCACAAGGAAGGACAGCAAGACACATGGCTTCATAGGCAGGCGAGACTTTAAAAATCAACTGACGTAGCAAGAATCACTGAGTTTAAAGACATGACCTGGTAAAGGCACTGTAAGAAGCACTACTTACATGGAACCATGTGAGGATCTCTCTGTGTAGACAGCCCTGTAAGCGGGTTAAAAAAATTATTATAATTGGAAATCAGAGACAGAAAATAACCCAAAGAATAATCTATCACCTTAGATGCCAAATTTTACCAAACCAAAGGAACTTATTAAAAGAATGTACTCATAAATCAGTTATTTAGGAAGTCAAAGGCAGTTTCCCGGAGAAAAAAATTCCAGAAAAGAGGTTAGATTCTAAACTGAGTTTGGAACTTACGATACCGATAAATGCTCAGAGCCCTAGACCCCAATCCCTGACCCATGGTCGTAAAGCTGATAGAAAGTGTAGATTCTCAATCCCTTGGACCCATGAGGGGTAAGGAGAGGACCGTGGTGGGGTGTAGGCGGGAACCCCAGGCGGGACCACATGTAGTCTCAGCTCCAAGTCCGAAGAGCACTTCACCAGGACGACAGGACAAGGCGCCCTGCCTGTGCGAAGACGTAGTGTGGAGGTAAGTGGCTCCGCCAGAGGCTCTTACGGGCAGCCCGAGGCCCACGCAGGGGTGACTAAAGACCGGACAACATTACAGACCCCAGACAGACAGAGGGCGTCCACTTCCAGCCCAGGCAGAAGAAGACAGACCAAATCGACTCTCCAGCCGACAACGAAAACACAGACAAAAGACATGAGACAAAGCGTCTGTGGGTTTTGAGACATGAGACAACAGGCAGCACGGGACAGTGATCCCTGAAGGAAGGACACAAAATATGAAACAATCAAGCATCCATCAACGGATGAACTGATTAGCAAACTGTAACATATCCATACAACAGGGTATTCGACAGCCATTGAAAAACATGAAGTAATGATACACACTACAACTCAGATGAACCTTGAAAACATTATGCTAAATGAAAGAAATGGTCGTATATTGCATGATTCCGTTTATATGAAATACCCAGAGCAGGTAAATCCATAGAGATAGAGAGCAGATTCATGGATGGGGAGAGAGGAAATGGGAAGTGATGACTTAATCAGTGTGGAACATTTCTTAGGGATGAGAAAAAAGTTTTGAAAAAGTCTGAAACTCGGTGGTAGTTGCACAACACTGTGAATGCACTGAATTGTACACTTTAAAATGATTAATTGCAGGGGCGCCTGGGTGGCGCCGTCGGTTAAGCGTCCGACTTCAGCCAGGTCACGATCTCGCGGTCCGTGAGTTCGAGCCCCGCGTCAGGCTCTGGGCTGATGGCTCGGAGCCTGTTTCCGATTCTGTGTCTCCCTCTCTCTCTGCCCCTCCCCCGTTCATGCTCTGTCTCTCTCTGTCCCAAAAATAAATAAAAAAGGTTGAAAAAAAAAATGATTAATTGCATGTTATGTGAATTTCACGCCAATAAGTTAAAAAAAACACAGAATATAATAAGGGAAGTTAGGATCTATTGCATGGCAATAAATTTAATAATATAGATGGAACAAATTCTTAGAAGAATCAAGCTATCCAACCTCACTCGAGAAGGTAATAGATAACCTACATGTATCCAAGAAATTGACTTCAAGTTAAAAGACCTTCAACCGAAAAATGAGCCCATCCAGATGGCTTCCATGGTGAATTCTACCAAGTATTCGAGGAAGAAATAATACAAATTCCTTACTAACTCATCCTGAAGGGTGAATGTAAGAGAACACTTCCCAACTCATTCAATGAGGCAAGTATTAACTTGATACCAAAACCAGAAAAATACACTAAAAGTAAACACAAAATATTTCTCATAAATATAGTTGCAAAAATTCTTAAATTTTAGCATATCAAATCACATAATCTAGCAAAATGGATTTCAACCCAGAAACGCAATTGGTTTAATACGTTTTTAAAAGTCAGTTTCACAGATTTTGGTTTATATGGATGGACTATAGAAACAGGCATAAAAAGGAAAACTACGTGATTGTCTCAATAGATGCAGAAAAAGCATCTGGCAAAATTCATGATCACTCATGAAAAGAATTCTCAGCAAACCTAGACTGGAAGAGCACTTCGTGCACCTGATGGAGGAGCTGCAGTCACACTACGCAGCTGGCATCACACGTTAGGGTGAAAGGGGGCAGGATACCCCCCAGATCAGAAACAAAGCTCGGGATGTCCCCTCTTAGTACATCTATCCAACCAGATCTCAGTCGCACAACGGTGATCTACCATCAATACAATCTCAATTAAAATCAGAATAGGCTAAGTGGCTTCTAAAATGTGTATGGAAATATACTGCCTTATTTCAAGATTTATTCTAAAGCTATACCCTGGGGCCAGGGACCACACAACCAGGGACGGCCCCTATGCCCTAGGGCCTGCTGAAATGACTCGAGCCAGCCAAACTTCTGAAGGCTGACCCCGCCTCACCTGGTCCTCCCACGGAAACCATAATAAAACTCCTGCCCATTTTCCCCTCACCTCCTCTGCCTGCTCACTGACCCTGGGGCTCCTCGTGGGTCCTGAGAAGCCTGCCTCCTGTTTCTCGGGACCTGTGGGTATAAACTTCCTCCTCATGACAGTCATTTCCATGGCGGCCTTTCTTACCATTCCTGATTAAAATAAATCCCAGGTACCCTTGAAAACACACACACACATACACGGCCAATTGATTTGTGACAAAGGTTCCAAGGCGATTGAATGGGGAAAGGAAAAACTTTTTAACAAAAGATGCTAAAACAACTAGATACCATATACAAAAAAAAAAAAAAAAGACCTCGATATTTTCTTCCCATTCTGTATAAAATTATTGAAACTAGATCACAACTACAAAACTTGTGAAAGAAAGAATAGCAAAAAATCTTACAGACCCCTGGCTTCACAAAGAATTCTTAAGTATGATACAAAAGGCATGATGCATAAAAGTAAAAAATGGATAAGCTGGATGTCATCAAAATTAAAAATTTTGATCTTCCTAAGACACTTATAAAAATGAAAGTGAAGCTATAGACTGGGAGAAAGTACCTGCAGAACACGTACCCCACAAAGGACCGCACCCAGAATACATGCAATTCTCAAAACTCAGTAAGAAAACAAACAACATAGGACGTGAGGGCGATCTGGCTGCAACATCTGTCACCCCACTGATCACCAGGGTCGATTCGGCTGATCTGGCTGGCTAGGCGGGGGCCCCCTTCCTCCCTCACCGCTCCAAGTGCGTCCCTCCCGAAGCTGCGCACTCGGTCGAAGAGGACCACCTTCCCCGATAGAGGAGGATCGCTCTTCGGTCAAGGGTATACGAGTAGCTGCGTTCCCCTGCTAGAACGTCCAAACAAGCTCTCAAGAAAACAAACGACATAATTTCCAAATGGCCTACCTATCTGATCAAATACTTCAAAGAAAACACGGATGGCACATCCGGCACACGGAAAGATGGTCCAGCAGGCGAAGGGGAGAGCGTGCCATGCAGACAGGCCAGCACCTGGCACAGGAGTGGCTTGTGCAGGTCACATGGAGACATTTCCCTCCAAATCCCGAATGCCATGGGAGAAGAAAGTGAAAACACACAAACTTCCAAGAGGGAGACCTAAATGTCAAAAATGGTTGCACCACCTGCTGGGCAGGGACAGGCAGTCGGGTCTGGGTCACATGCTCCTGGCAGCTTGCAGGGCACTGGGGGTGGGCAGGGTGGGCACACAGGGAGGGCCTGGGGCCAGAGCACCAACCCCGCCAGGCGCCCCAGCTTCGGGCTTCCTGGGGTTGGACCCAGGGGAGCTCTGCTCTTCTCTACTGACCACACTCACTCCACTGGATTCCCTAAATCCATTTCCCTGTCCTGCCCTCTCCCCTGGGCTCCTGCATCAACTGCCCACCTGAATAAGCAACCAGGATGTCTAGCTCTAAGTCCAAGACCGATCCCTGACGATCCCAAGGTCATCTCACCTCAGGCGCTCACTCCAGTCCTCTGCACCAGCCTCCTGATCCATTCTCCAGCAAGTGCATCAGCTCTGCCTGAGCTCGGCCTCTGACCTACCCCCAACAGCCCCCAGGCCCACCAACTGCCCTCCTGCAGGCTGCAGCCTCCCAACCAAGCCTGCCTTCCCTGCAGGCCTTCAGCCAGAGGGAGCTTCAGAGGCCCCACTGTGCGAGGAGTAACACCCGAACTCATCTTCGGGGCCGGGGCGGGGGTGGTGGGTGGCAACAACTCATCTCCGGGGCGTGTGGGGGGGGGGGGGGGGCGACAGCTGCCACTATTCTCCCCAGCACATCTTCACCCACCCCTTGCTCAGCGCCCCTGCTGCCCTCCCACGTTGCCCTCCCACCACCCGGCCCCTGCTGCAGTCACACTGTGACTCACTGAGCGTGAGCTCAGTCATGCCACCGGCTTGACCACCGCCTCCTCTAAAAGGCCTCCTGGACCACCTGGCAGGCGCTCCCCCACTCCTTCGTGGTCTTCCTGCTCTGACCCACCTGCAGGCACCACTGCATTTTTAACTTATTTCTCTCGATTCTTGTCCCTCACCCCCACTAGAAGAGAGCCCCGTCGTGTCAGGAACCAGGTTACAGGAAGAGCACGTGGAGGCAGGGTCCCCGTGCATGTTGGACAGACGGGTGCACATGTGAAGTGACATAAGGACAGACAGGCAGCTGCACCGTGCTGGGACCTGCCGCAGGTCGGGACTCCCCTCCCTGAGGGCAAGACTCCGAAGGCCAACAGGCAGAACTCTAAGTGTGCCGGGAGGCCCAGGACGTGCGTTCCTCTACATGAAAAAGCACAGAATAAAATAAAACTCACCGGATAGCGAGAAAAAAAGAGGGAAGACATTTTTGTCTTGTCGACTGCAATTGAGAGGCCTGCGATTCAGTGACTCAGGAAAAACCACAGAGTGTGACTGACCAGACGTCAGCCCTCGTTCAGAGTTCAGGGCACTGCAACACTCACGTGCGCGGCCCCCTGGCTGACCATGCCTGGGCCACATGAGTCACAGTGCAGAGAGCGGGCCCTCTCCAGCATCCCTGGTCTACACGGGACAGCCGGCATCGCACATGCAGCCTCACGCAGCCACGCCAGAATTTTGGCATTAGAAACACATTTTAAAAGCACTGACTAGAAAGGAGGCAAAATTTTACTCCTTTTGTGGATTCGGCCATAGACACAAATATTATTAATGTTCTTTGAGCCACTATTTCTAATGTTCCTACTGTTAGGTGCAGAGGAGTTTCACAGAGTCTTAGCATTCCAACCAGAACATCTACCAAGAACGGAAGCCCTCCCTTCCTAAAGGTGGCTCTCCCACAGCCTCCTCAGACCCAAGCTGCCTCCACGTGCCAGCCTGAGCACACCCGGCAGACAACTCCGGGCGGGAGGATGCTCTGGATCCCACTGAGGCCCCCGTCCCAACCCGAGGACCCCTGCCGTTTGCCTGTTCCCTCTCCCACAGCCACCCACACATATCCACTTGTCTGAAACCCTCAGTCATCTTCACCTTCACATGGACACCGCTGCCATTTTACACCAGAGTTTTAATATTCATGTGACGGAATGGCCCAGCCCATGGCCAGGAAGGCAGGGAGATTTCTTGCTGTCCCACCTCACCGGGACCCCACGGGCTCCCCGTAGAGCCACTCCTTCTGACAGGGAGGCACCCCCATCGGAGGAGGATGGGTGAGCAGAGACCAGCAGAGCACGGGCAGGGGCCGTGGACCACCATGGGGAATGTTTGAGCCACCACTTCCAAAGGCCACTGAACGGTGACCTGGGACAATGCTGGCGGGTGTGCAGCAGGATGCACTTGGAAATGCAGCTCCCAGAAAGCCACTCATAGGTTCCACATTTGCCAAACGGGAGCTCACACGCTGACGAACCTCAATAAAGGAAGAAGAGCAAACGCCCATAATGGGCCATAGCAAAGATCCAACTTCGGGAGGAGGGCAACCTTGACTCCAAATCGCTCCAGATCTGGGCGGGGAGAGTATCGCATGAACCCAGCCCCCACAGCAGAAGGAACTCCAAGTTGTGCAGTGCCGACAAGAACCAGGGCTAACGAGGGTTTAAAAGAGTTTCTGTAGGGGGGAGGACGGGCAAGGATGATTCAGCTTCATGCCCATCACAGAATCCACCAATGCAATTAGCCTTTCTAAGTAATTATACTCTTGGTGATGGTCTCAGCAGAGAAGAGAAGGAGGTAGCCAGGGCGTCGAACTTCTTTACTCCTCCACCTCAAAAAATAGCATCTGGGGGTCAACACGCGGTGGTGATGTGGTCAGTAAGGCCGAGGAGCAGAGACCCCAAGAGCCCCCGTATGGTGGGCCTGCCTCGCCCCCTGGCCTGGAACGGCAGGCCCTTTCATCCTGCCGCACACCAAGACTACGAGCTTCCACCTCTTAGAAGTTCAGACTTGTCTCCCAGCACCCACCCCTGCCTGGGGAGGGGTAGTTTTTGTTTCATTTTCCCATTCAATAGATCATACTCCGTGGGTGCAAATACCGATATGCACACACATGTTTCAATCGTTTCAAATTATGTCGATGAACTCTGTTCACTATGAACTTGCAATAATATATAAAAGGATTTTTGTTTCAATCTCAGTTAGTATATGGGGTTATTCAATTAAAATTATAAACTGTTACTTTTACTTCCTTGCCCTTCTGATTGGGTGGCTCTCATTACCAGAATCAGAAGCGGGAAATCTGTCTGGGCTCTCACCAGACACTGAAATCGCCTATAATACATCCAGTAGACTTTCTAGACAACTCCCAACCACAAGAGTTGCAATCCGTGATAGAGAGTGAGCTCTGCACACCCCTGTCCTGGGACCCTCAATGAGAGATGCTGCCGTGCAAGGACAAGCCCAGCACAGACACCGGCCAAGCGCACAGACTCTGCTCTTCCCGACAGCAAGTGTGCATCCTGTGATAGGACGACATGTGGCTGCTTCTTGTGCAGAAAGTTTGGAAAGTGCAGAAAGGTGCAAGAAATGTATTTAAAAGCACCTCCGATATGTCATTTGCAAATACCTTTTCCCATTCCGCCGGCTGCCTTTTAGTTTTGTTGACTGTTTCCTTTGCAGTGCAGAAGCTTTTTATCTTGATGAGGTCCCAACAGTTCATTTTTGCTTTTAATTCCCTTGTCTTTGGAGATGTGTCAAGTAAGAAATTGCTGCAGCTGAGGTCAGAGAGGTTTTTTTCCTGCTTTCTCCTCTAGGGTTTTGATGGTTTCCTGTCTCACATTCAGGTCCTTCATCTATTTTGAGTTTATTTTTGTGAATGGTGTAAGAAAGTGGTCTAGTTTCATTCAGCATGTTGATGTCCAGTTCTCCCAGCACCATTTGTTAAAGAGACTGTCTTTTTTTCATTGGATATTCTTTCCTGCTTTGCCAAAGATTAGTTGGCCATACTTTTGTGGGTCTAATTCTGGAGTCTCTATTCTATTCCATTGGTCTATGTGTCTGTTTTTGTGCCAGTACCATGCTGTTTTGATGATTACAGCTTTGTAGTAGAGGCTAAAGTCTGGGATTGTGATGCCTCCCGCTTTGGTCTTCTTCTTCAATATTACTTTGGCTATTCGGGGTCTTTTGTGGTTCCATACAAATTTTAGGATTGCTTGTTCTAGCTTTGAGAAGAATGCTGGTGCAATTTTGATTGGGATTGCATTGAATGTGTAGATTGCTTTGGGTAGTATTGACATTTTAACAATATTTATTCTTCCAATCCATGAGCATGGAATGTTTTTCCATTTCTTTGTATCCTCTTCAATTTCCTTCATAAGCTTTCTATAGTGTTCAGCATACAGATCTTTTACATCTTTGGTTAGGTTTATTCCTAGGTATTTTATGATTCTCGGTGCAATTGTGAAAGGGCTACTGTCGAAAATATATAAAGAACTCACCAAACTCCACACCCAAAAAACAAATAATCCAGTGAAGAAAAGGGCAGAAGACATGAATAGACACTTCTCTAAAGAAGACATCCAGATGGCCAACAGGCACATGAAAAGATGCTCAATGTCGCTCCTCATCAGGGAAATACAAATCAAAACCACACTGAGATACCACCTCAAGCCAGTCAGAGTAGCTAAAAGGAACAAATCAGGAGACTATAGATGCTGGAGAGAATGTGGAGAAATGGGAACCCTCCTGCACTGTTGGTGGGAATGCCAACTGTTGCAGCCTCTCTGGAAAAGTGTGGAGGTTCCTCAAAAAATTAAAAATAGATCTACCCTATGACCCAGCAATAGCACTGCTAGGAATTTACCCAAGGGATACAGGAGTGCTGATGCACTTGTACCCCAATGTTTATAGCAGCACTTTCAACAACAGCCAAATTATGGAAAGAGCCTAAACGTCCATCAACTGATGAAGGGATAAAGAAATTGTGGTCTATATACACAATGGAATACTACGTGGCAATGAGAAAGAATGGAATATGGCCTTTTGTAGCAACGTGGATGGAAGTGGAGAGTGGTATGCTAAGTGAAATAAGTCATACAGAGAAAGACAGATACCGTATGTTTTCACTCTTATGTGGATCCTGAGAAACTTAACAGAAGACCATGGGGGAATGGAAGGGGGAAAAAAGTTACAGAGAGGGAAGGAAGCAAACCATAAGAGACTCTTAAAGACTGAAAATAAACTGAGGGTTGATGGGAGGTGGGAGGGAGGGGAAAGTGGGTGATGGGCATTGAGGAGGGCACCTGTTGGAATGAGCACTGGGTGTCGTATGGAAACCAATTTGACAATAAATTTCCTATTAAAAATAAATAAATAAATAAATAAATAAATATAAATAAAATAAATAAAAGCATCTCCAACTCCCACCCAAAAACACCAATAGCAGTAAACTGTATTTTCTTCTAGAAATTTCTCATTGTAACATTTACCTATATACTTTTTAAATAAATAATATAGATTATATATGTTTTCAGAACAATGTAATACAGCTGTGTCTGTAATATCTGTGGAAAACATTCATAACAGCTTGCTTTTAGCCTTTTAATGTTTATTGATACCCTTAGAAATTTGTCCACAAAAATGAAACTTACCTACCATTTGAAATTACCTGCATTGCTTTTATGCTTAGAAAATGCTTCTGTATATCAAAGATCAGACTGATTTTCCTATAATTCTTCTCTAACTAAAAAAAGCATATATGTTTCCCCTATTATTATAAAAGTGACATATATTCATTTAGAAAAACTTAGAAAGTTCAGAAATGCGTGAACATAGATACCAGCAGTGATTCCAGATCTCAGAAACAGACACCATAAGCTTTTGGTTGTATCTCCTGGAGGCCTTTACAATACACACACACGTGAGCACACACACAGGCACAGGTGTGCACGTATACCACACACAGCCCTATAGTTCATGTCGTATATACTGTTTTTACGTGTATTTTGACTTCATATGCTAAGCGCATTTTTTTCACGTCATGAGTCATCCCTATAAACGCTACTTGCTGCCTAATGTCCTCTATGTTGTAGAGGAACAATAACTGATTTACTAAATCCTCTATTATTGGGCCTTCGGGCTGCTTCCAATTAATTTAATTATTTAAATTAATGCTATAACGAATATCCCCCATGACTGTTTCTTGAAGACGAATTCTTGAGAGAATTTTCAGCCACGTTGCCTGAGAATTTCAGAGCCCCTGACACTCAAGGATGAAGAACCCCCAGACCCACTCCCCTCTCCAGTCACCCTCTGAGAGTCTGGTCTCTGGGATTCTTCGCCAAAACTCTGTATCATAAACTTTCCTAAAATACGTGCCAACGAGATGGTCAAAGGATGACGCACATGTGTTTATTCATTAGCAACGAGGGTTGGCATCCTTCCATGTTTGTTGGTATTTCTGTTCCTTTCCTAAACTGCCTGCTCAAAATTCAGCAACAAAGTCATTGAGTGTGAATCAATAAAACACATGAGGATAACAAAAAAGAGGAATGCATATGAATTTCTGGTCAAAGGCTCAACAAATTTAGGTAAATATATTGTAGAAAGGAAGAAATTCAGGTTCGTCTCCAGGTCACTCGAGAGAAGTGGAGCCCCGGAGCTGAGATTTTAGCCTCTGACACTCCTTTCCCCCAACAGACAAACAAAAACCAAAGTGACGCGACTTGAGGCAGAAGAAGGCAGAGGACCTACAATTCAGAGACGCCCCCACACATGGGGGGTGGCACCGGGCAACAGGGAGCCCAGCCAGCCTGTGGGCGTCCGCACAAGGGAGAATCGTTATTAGATTCTAATCTGAAACTGGAGCTCAGGGTGAACTCAAGATCCAAATCATCTTAGACAAGCGACCAAGTCTCCCAGTCTCCCAGCAAACCGGTCCCGCTGGTCTGGAGCACCGCCCCCCGCCGTGCCCCTGTAAAGTCACTGTGACCCCGCAAGGGGCACGGCGATGGGAAATTAGTTACAACTTTGGGACGCTTAGTTTTTGAGGCTTACATGTAGTGATATATTTCGTAATCACTGTATTTCAGCAAGCTTTTTTTGTTTTACTGTTAACGTATTTAAAAATTTCTAACACTGCTTAGATTATTTTTAAAATGACTATACATTTCACATATTAAGTCTTAAGTAAAAAACACGTAACACCAAGTGTTTCTCTTCAGGTGCAAAAGCCTTATAGATGTTAAAGCCCTCACCATTCTTGCACCAGCTCTCCTTCTGGTTAGCGGTCTGGAGGCCCTCTCTACTAGCCATTGGCTAGCCCATGTTTCCACTTCCTTCCACGGGCCTCTGAATTCAGTATGTGGTGACTGTGCTCTACGGAAGTTTTGAGATCAGGCATTCTCTACTCTCCAGGTTTGGTGCCGTGACTGGAGAGGCCAAACCCATACTTCCGGCTGCCGGGAACGGGGCCTCCGAACCCCACGGGGCCCCCTCCGCTGTCGTCCCTTCCTTCTCCCAGCGATGGCCCCTTGGGCCACCCTGAGAATGGCGTCCCTCACTAGGCTGTGAGCACCCAACAGCTGTCAGCGAGTCTCCCCACAACCCCCGTGAAGCCCACCCTTCTCCCACAGCCTTCTCTCACACGGCTGACGACACTTCCCTAACCCTGAGGCAAAATCAACCTGACCTCAGAGGGAGACACTGGACGGCTAGCTAGATACAGCTGAGCATTGCCACAAATATGAGTGGTTCCGTGAGTTCAGTAGGCGGGGTTTACTGCCAGCCAGGAATATCCTCACACGCGAATCCCCTGTTCATGAGCTGGGCTCTGGAGTCTCTACTTGGTTCTGCTAAGCTGTCTGTCTCTTAGCGGTGATACTAACTGCTGTGATTTCTTTAGCTTTTATACAAAGTTGTGCTATCAAATAGGGTAAGTTGTCACGCACCTCTGTGCTTTTCTAAAACACGCTGGCTACTTCCACACATTTTCTTTCCTCGTGACATTTAGAAGTGATTAACCAATTTCTATTAAATATCCTGTTGCAATCACATTCATTTTTTGTAATCTCTCCATCATAAAACACGGCAGGTAGATGACATCATTGGGAGCGGCAGAATAATAACCACTGACGGCTCACTCCTCCGTAACTGCAAGGAGAACAGAACGATGACGGCACGTTCGTGATGAACTTAAGAACTCTGGAAATTGACCAGAGGCCTGCAGCATCCAAGGATGATTTATTTATGCAAGAAAATCAACTGGATCTTGGTAAGAGCAGCGAGCTCAGGGCATTTTAACTTGGCCCACCCCCAGCCCCTCTCGCCAGCCCAGCGGAGCAGCTGGCACAGCCCCAGGAGGGGCAGGACTGGGCAGGAGCTCCTCCAAAGCTGTGAATACTTTGCTTTCAAAAATGAAGAAAGATCCCAACTCAGTAACCTCAACTTCCAGCAAGAAACTAGAAAAACAAAAGAAGACTAAACCCAAAGTCGGCAGGGGAAGGAAATAAAGCCTAAAGCAAAAACAAGTGAAATCCAGAATGGAAAAACAAACCACGAGTGGGTTCTTCGAAAAGATCAACAAAATCGACATGTCTTCATCTAGACTGACTGAGAAAAACAGAAGACTTAATTACTAAAATTAGGAATGAAAGAAGAAATGTTACTGCCCAACTTACAGAAATAAAAAGGATTATAAGGAAACACTATGAACAATTTTACATCAACAAATTCGATTAACAAGATGAAATGAACAAATGCCTGGAAATAAACACAAACTATAGAAACTAAGAAGAAATAGAAAATTTGAATATAGTCACAGATGCAGAGGATATACTATAGATGATATAAACATTTCCACGGAATAGAATTACAAATCCACAAATAAACCCTTACATACACAGTCAACGGTTTCTGACTGGGAGGGACAAGACCAACGGAGAAAGACTGTGTCTTAACAAATGGTGCCGGGACAACTGGACATCCACATGCAAAAGACCAACTTTGGACCCCTACTTCACACTATCTACAAAAATTAATTCACAGTAGATCAGAGATTTAAATGCAAGAATTAAAACCATAAAGCTCTTAAAATAAATGTGAACCTTCGGTTAGACAATGGTTTCCTACATGTCACACCAAAAATAGAAGTGACAAAATGAAAAATAAACAGGACTTCATCAAAATTACAAAATTTTGTGCTTCAATAGACATTACCAAAAAAGTGAAAAGACAACCCACAAAATGGGAGAAAATTTCTATAAATCGGATAACGGAATAATATCCAGAATATATCAAAAATCCTTACAACTCAACAATACAAAGACAAATAATTCTATTAAACAATGGACAAAGGATTTGAATATACCTGCCCCCTGAGAATGTATATAAACAGCCCAATAAACACAAGAAAAAATTCTAACCATCACTAGTCATCAGGGAAATGCAAATCAGAATCATAGTGAGATGCCACTTCACGCCCACTGGCTATAATCAAAAAGACTGACAATAATAAGTGTTAGTGGGGATGTGCAAATACTGGAATCCTCGTAGACTGCTGGTGGGAATGTGAAATGGGAAGGCCATCTTGGAAAATAAGGTCAGTTTCTTAAAAAGGTAAACATGTTATTGCCATGTGACCCAGCAATTCAAACTCCTCCATACCCATGGGAACTGAAAATACACAAAACCTTGCACATGAATGTTCATAATTACATTATTCGTAATAACTAAAAAGTGGAAACGACTCAACTGTTCATCAACGGATAAAGGGATGAACAAAATGCTGTGTATCCGTACAATGAAAACTCATCCATAAAAAGAAATAAAGTAGTAATATATGCTAAAACATAGATGAACCTCGAAAACATTACGCAAAGTGAAAGAAGCCAGACACAAAATGCCACATACTGTGTGATTCCATGTACCTGAGATGTTCCCAGTGGGCAAATCGATAGAGACAAAAAGTAAGTTAATGGTATTCAGGGACTGGGGAAAGGAGAATACGGGGAGAAATGCGAATGGGCACAGGGATTCTTTTTAGGTTGCAGAAAATGTTCTGACGTTAGACAGCAGTGATGGCTGCAAAGCTCTGCGAATACACCGAAAACATACCAAACCATTCAATGATACACTTTAATGGGGTGAATTTTATGGTATGCTAATTATATCTCAAATCAAAACAGTAAATACAATAGGTATCCATGTAAAACCATGAAGAAGAAATAGTCAACATTTTGCTTTATTTGCTTCAGATCTCTATTCAAAACGCCTGTGGATACCACTAACGCCAGACCAAAGTGATAACCCCTCCTTCCCTACAGGTTGGTAAGGACATAATCTAAACCATATTTACTTAATTCAGGTGTTTATACCTTCCCTGGCTATGTAAATATCCAAAAACAGTACCATAATGCACCCCTACTTGCTAACTTGGTTTTTTACAGTCAACACTCACTGAGATTTATGCATCTTGATACATGTAGATCTAATTCATTTTAATGCTGAATACTTTTTGACTACAGGAATAAAACAGATGCCTGGGTCCCCTCACTGAGACCAATTAGGTAGTTTCCACTGTTTTACTAGTACAAACACAGTAGGACCGTATCCTCGGCACCTGTGAGCATCTTCTAGCACAAATACCTGAAAATGGCATCGGTGGGTCATATTAGGTGCACATTTTCAACTTACTTATGTAACCAATTCATGTCCAAAGCAGTTATACCAGCCAGCACTCCCAAGAGCAAGGTGAAACCAAGTTCCCAGTTTCCCCATACCTTACCGGTATTTACTTGACCTCACGCTTGCCAACTTGATGACTATGAAATGGCCTCTCACTGTGGTACTTCATATTTCATGAGTTAATAGAAAAACCAGTTTTCACACAGGTTTATAAAAACGTTTCTGGTCTCCTCATTTTGAATTGCCTTCTTACAGCCTTTGTCCATTGTATGCTTATTCTTTCTAGATCTCTGATATTAATCCTTTTCATGTTATATGACTTTCAAGTGTTTCCTTCTGTCTTTTAGTACCATAAAAATCTACCATACAGATGATTTTTTTATATAATGTAGTCAAATAAACCAGTCTTTTTCCTTATCGTTAGTGCTTTTTGTGCCCGGTTTAAGAAATTCATCTGCACCCAGATGTCACAGAAAGACTTCTGTCTTTTCATCTATAAGTGTTAGTTTTGCTTTTCACACTCAGGATTTTATTCCATCTAGAATTCGGTCTCATACAGGAAGCATTTGCCGGGGACCTAATTTTATCTTTACCACAGGGTAGAAGATTATCCCAGCAATATTGACTAAAAGGTCCATCCTCTCCCCCACTGACTTATAATACAACCTCTAGTATCACGAATTCCTGTGTAGGAGTGTGGGTGTGGGGTGGGGGGGTGGGGATGCACAGGGTATGTGGGATGTATGGGGTGCGTGGGTGTGGGGGGACAGGGGGATGTGGTTGGGGGATGTATGTGTGGGCGTGAGGGGTAGGGGGAGCGGGGGTGCGGGTGTGGGAGATGTGGGGTGTGTAGGGTAGGTTGGGGTGTTAGGGCATGTGAGAGGGTATGGGAATAGGATGTGGGAGGCTATGAGCCTGGAGGCGTATGGGGGGGTAAGGCGGGTGGTAGCTGGGTGCGAGGAGGTGTGATGTGGGGAGTGGGATGTGGGAGGGAGTGAGAGGGTAGGGATAGAGGGTATGGGGGTGTGAGTATGGGGGCGTAAGAGGTGTGAGAGTGGGAGATGTGGGGTGTGTGGTGGAGGTGGAGGGTGTGAGAGCATGCGAGAGGGTATGGGAATAGGGTGTGGGGGGCGAGGAGGGGGGTGTGGTCGTGAAGACAGAGGGTGGGCTGGTGTGGGTGGGTACGGGGGTATGATGTGGGAGGAAAGAGAGGGCGAGTATAGGACGTGGCCGGGTGTGAGGGCGTGGAGGTGTGGCAGTGTGGGGAGGGCGTACGGGTGTGAGTATGCTCCCTAGGTCTACTGCGTGGACCTATCTGTCCGAGAACACAAATCCTGAGTGTTACACCTTTATAATAAGCTTTGGCATCTGAAAGGGCAACCCTCTGGTATTGTTTTTTCAAAATTACTTATCTTTTTGGTTCTTTATTCTTCTATCTGTATTTTAAGATCAACTTTTCAAAACCCATGAGAACCCCTGTCAGAACTTGTTTTGCACTCCGTTAACAAATGCCATCTTTAAATGCTGGTCACTCCCATCGTTAACAAGATGTAGCTAACATAGGTGATTCCTGCCTTCTCTTTTTATTTTATGATCAATCTTACCAAAAGTTTAAAAATCTTGTTTGCCTTCACCAAGAGGCAGTTTTTTATTTTACTACTTCTATTTTTCTTTGTTTCCCATTTCACAAGTTTCTATTCTTACCTTTATCACTTCCTTCCTTTTATTTTCTTTTGCTCTCTTGACTTTTTTAAAAAGTTTATTTATTTATTTTGAGAAAGAAAGAGTGCGCATGTGAGTGGGGGTGGGCAGAGAGAGAGAGAGAAAGAGAGAGACAGAGAGAATCCCAAGCAGGCTCCACGCCGCAGCACAGGCCCGACTCCGGGCCTGATCCCACGACCCTGGGATCATGACCTGAGCTGAAATTAAGAGTAGGATGCTTAACCGACTGAGTCACCCAGGTGTCCCTTGCTGTCTCAACTTCTTAACTTGGGCACTTATTTGAACAATTTTGAACTTTTGTTCTTTCCAAATACATAACTCTAAGGATATAATTTTCCCTCCAAGCACTGTCACATTCTACAGACCTTAATTTACATTGTTACCACCAGTCAATTCTGGAGATTTCCATTGTGACTTCCTCTTTAATTTGAAATTTTTGTGTGTATGTTTTAAATGTCAGATACATAAACCTTCCTTTTTGTGCTTCTATTATTGATTTCTGACTTAATTTCATTGGGTCAGAGAAGACGGTCTGAAAGAACTTGAGATTTACTTTGTGACCAAAAAATGTCTCATGTGCCTCAAGAGAGTATGTATTCTAGGGGGTGCCTGGGTGGCTCAGTAGGTTAAGCGGCCAACTTGGGCTCAGATCACGATCTCACGGTTCATGGGTTCGAGCCCCGCGTCGGGCTCTGTGCTGACAGCTCAGAGCCTGGAGCCTGCTTCTGATTCTGGGTCTCCCTCTCTCTCTGCCCCTTCCCCACTCCTGCTCTCTCTCTCTCAAAAATAAATAAACATTAAAAAGAGAGAGAGAGAGAGAGAATGTATTCTCTAATTGTTTGTTGTTTTATTATATGACCAAGAACTAGAGCTTGTTCAAATTTTGTACACTGTTGTCTGTTTGTAGCTGACTCATCAATTCCTGAGAAAGGAATATTAAAATAGCCCATACGGTTGCAGAATTATCAATTCCTCCTTGTAAATCAGCCAATTTTTCTATATATTCTGAGGTTTAGTTATTGCATATGCATAAATTCTTTATGATTGTTTTCTTTTATCATCATACAGAAGCAACATTTTACATCACAAAGCCTTTGTCGCCACACACACTCATCTGATATTGATGGAGCCGCACCAGTTTTGCTGGTGTTAATTGCCTCGTCTATTTACTTCACATAAACCATCAAACTCTCTCCCAGATAATGTTCTCGGAAGCATTTGGGTGGGTTTTGTATTGTATTCTTTAGAGCCAATCTTAAGACCCGAGGTACTCATCAACTTGCTGGGTGCCCCGAATCATAGGACTTCCCGGAGCACTGAATGTGGGGTTTGAGGTAGGAAGTGGAAATCAGGGAGGCTCCAAGGCTTCTGGCTTAGACAACCAGAACATGGAGCCACGGTGGAAAGCTCAAGAGCTCGGTTTTTGGACACGTAAGTCTGGAATGCTTATTCGCCTTGCAAGCGGAGATGTCAAATAGACAACAAGACACCTGAGTCCGGAGTTGATGGTACAGGCCCAGGGAGGGAGCCATCAGAACAGAGAAAGGGTGAGACACCCCAGCCCCACCCCAGAGGAGGGGCGTGGAGGTGCAAGAAGCCACGCTGAAGTGAGCAGAGACACAACAGGGAAGGCAGGACGTCCGGACGGGTGGAGACAGCCAGCCCTTTAGGGGCAAGAAAGCAAAAGGGCAGAAACATACACCCGTTACACTCCCTACCCCCTACCCCAAGACAAAGTACGAACACGACTAGTGTGAGCAAGCGGTTCCGCACGCGTCCCACTCGCGGCTGCCCTGGCGACAGGCCCCTTCCAAGCCAAGCTAACAAGGAGGACACGGCACGCAAGCAAAAAAGAACCAGAAACCAGGGGCAGGGCCACGAGGGTCTCGTGGGCTCCCCCTTCAGGAAGGTTTCGGGAAGAGACGCCGAGGCCGATAAAGAGCCAGATCAGAAGGAGAGCAACGTGCACGTGACTAAATGGGTACAGGTGCCTTTGTGCACGCGGGAGGACAGCCGGGCTGAGCCCCTAGATGTTCTTCTGCTGACAGGTCAAGAGGCATCACATGGCCGCACGTCTCTACTGTCATTCTCACGGGCGGCGGCGTCTCTAAGAGCCGGAAGCTGAGATCACACAGACCCTCAGCGGAGGACCCTCTTGACACATCCAGACTGGCGGCATGCTGAGGGGGGTCCCGCCTGCACCGTGCTCCCGGCCCCCGCCACTCGGGCTGGGCCCTCCACAGAAGGCACGGCACGGAGGCAGCAGGGGGCGGCACAGCCTCCGGGAGCCCGCGCTGTGTCAGGAAGAGCAGACGCGGCCGAGAGCCGCAAAGCCGGGGCGCGGCCGGGGAGCGGTGTCCGTCTGCCAAGGTGAGCTACGGCTCGGGAAGACACCGGCTCCTCCCAGGTGAGGCAAGGAGAGCGCGCGAGCAGACAGGGCGCGGGGCAGGCCTGGAGGCGCCGTCTGCGGAGCGGCGGCCCGGCGGGAACAAGGTCGGGGCTCGGCCGGGCGGCCGGAACGGAAGCTGAATAAAGCCAAGGGAGAAGCGATAAGCCGAACTAGGAGGCGGGGAGCGGGCCGGCGCCAGAAAACCCGGACCGCGCGGCTGACGGGCTCCCTCGCTCGCGTGTTATCGGAAAGATAACGGAATGAATGCCAAGGAACGCTGCAGAGCCGGGGTGGCATATGGAGATCTGGAATTGTATTACTTCTGGAGGAAGTTCCTAAAGTCTAGACAATACGTTTATCTCCAAACTGCGACGTGCTGCCAGGAGGGGACACGCGGCTGAGAGAGGGCGGCAAGCGTGGCACTGCCAAGCTGGCAACGCACAGAAGCAGCGCCAGCTAAAAATGTATCCTTGTAATCAGCGTACAAATGTAGATCTTGAGGACAGTTACAAACTAAGCCGATGTTTATACTGTCAGCGGAAAACTTGGACACCGATCGTTTGGAAAAGAAAAAGTTTCCTTGAAACGATCGGGAGAGTCAGTCTTCCAAACTGACTCACCAAATGAAAACACGGCAAAAGTGCAAATTTAGGTTTTCAGGGAATTGCAAATTAAAATGAGATACAATGACACATCTATTAGAATTGTTAAAATTTAACAAACTGACAATACTAAATGCTGACAAGGGTGTGCAACAGCAGGAACTCGCTCTCGTTCACTTCTAGAGAGAACGAAAAATAGCGAGGCTGCTCTGGGAGACAGTCTGGCAGCTCCTTACAAAACCACACACGGTCTTACACGTGATCCAGCAATGGTGCTTCTTGGCAGTTGCCCAAATGAACTGAAAACTTCTGACCAAACAAAAACCTGCACACGAACGCTTACAGCAGCTTGATTCATAATTGCCAAAAACCGGGAGCAACCAAGACATCCTTCAACGGGTGAATGGATAAAGAAACCATGGTACATTCGTACAATGGAATATTATTCAGCAGTAAAAAGAAATGCCCTATCAAGCCACATACACACACACACACACACACACACACACACACACAAACAAATCCTAAATACAAATTGCTAAGTGACAGAAGCCAGTCTGAAAAAGCTACATACTATATGACTCTAACTATATGCCATTCTGGAAAAGGCAAAACTGTAGGGATATAAAACAGATCAGTGGTTATCTGGGGCTTGGGCAAGGGGCTGAATAGGCAGAGCCCAGGGGATTTTCAGGGCAGTGAAACCATTCTGTATTACAGCGTAACGGGGACTGTAAGTAAGCATTTGTCAAAAACCATAAAACTTTACAGCACAAAAAGTTAACCTTAATGTATGCAATTTGGAAAAAAAAAAAAAAAAGTCATTCAGGATGCCAGGGGAATCCCAGGAAGGCATATGGAAGGCAGTGGAGGAAGCTAACTGCATCACAAATGTAGGGAACAGGCTCCCCGAAGGGGGTGGGGTAAGGGCCGACCTAAGTCATTCTGCAGGTGAGTGGAGTCTGCAAGACTGAAGGCGGAGGAACTGAACGAAATGATCGATAACACGGTTTCCCGGGGGTGCGAGTTAATTCTGACACTGCCCACCCGCACGCGGGGACCGAACAGTGAAGGGAGCGGATGGCGGGAGGCGGGAGGCGGGAGGCGGGGGTCTCACTCTTGGAGGAGGTTACGTGTAAGCAAGAGGACGACGCTGGAACCACCCACCCGGTGATGGACTGGAGCTGGGAATGTCAGGGTGAGCTCGTGTTTAGCTTGCTGCAGACACAGACGGTTACACATGGAGGTACTTACAGAAATGTGTACCTACACAGGGTAACATATACACATACATATTTCTGCTCCGCCAGCAAGAGCGCCCCAGATGATGGTTTCTTATACCATATTCTCCAACCAAAGGAACCAGGCTCCTGATTCTAGGGCCGGTGTTGGGATATATACAATAGGAGCCCAGAGTGTCTTCTAGTACCAGAAAGAAAAGAGGTGCTTAAAACACAGAACAGAGCAAAACAAACACAAACACACACAAAGATGAGGCCCACCCGAAGGACCCCAGAGCCAACTAAAAGGACTCCCACGGGCCTAAGCTGGAACAGTCTGATCGACAGAGCAAATACAGCAGCACAGGAATGTAAACTAGAGTATAGAATGAACATCCATGACCCATACTGATATGAACAAATGCCTGAAAATATAAGTAAATGAGAGAGAGCAAACGAATCTCCTGAGAAGACAGTTCTAAATCGTTTCTGTAGCTACCCTCCGACCAGGGAGGGAGCGTATGTCCCCCCCGCCCCCACCGACTCAAGCATGCACTGTGCATAGTAACCTTCTCCTGAAGAAGAGTGTGGGAAAGGGAAGAGCAGGTGTAGACTGGACACATCAGCCACGTGAGCACCATCGTATCAGTGATAAGTCAAGGTGACAGTATATACTCTTGACATGGGATGAAAATGCACGTCACCTCTGTGGTCTTCCTCCCAAAACCTACACCCCCCGTCTAATCACGAGGAAAATATCAGATAAATTTCAATAGACGGACATTCTACAAAGTCCCTAAAGTAGTCCTCAAAACTATCAAGGTCATCAAAAACAAGGGAAGTCTAAGAAACTATCACAGCCAGGAAGAGCTTGAAGAGGTATGACAACCAAATGTTATGTGTTCTGGATGGGATTGCAGGAAAGAAAAAGGACATTAGAGAGAGACTAAGAGGGGCGCCCGGGTGGCTCAGTCGGTTAAGCATCTGACTCTTGATTTCGGCTCAGGTCATGATCTCACGGTTTGTGGGTTCAAGCCCCGCATCGGGCTCTACACTGAGAGTACGGAGCCTGCTTGGGACTCTCTCTCTCCCTCTCTCTTTGCTTCTCTCTCTCTTTCTTTCTCTCCCTCGCAAAATAGATAAACTTTAAAAAAGAGAAAGAGAAAACTAAAGAAATCTAAAGTAGGAACTTCACTTAATAACATATCAACATTGGCCCATTAATTATGACAAATGTACTGTATAGTGTTAAACTGGGTGTGGGGTATACAGAGATTCTCTGTATTACTCTTATATTAATCCTGCAAATCTAACGTTTATTTATTTTTTGAGACAGAGAGAGACAGAGCATGAATGGGGGAGGGTCAGAGAGAGAGGGAGACACAGAATCCGAAACAGGCCCCAGGCTCTGAGCTGTCAGCACAGAGCCCGACGCGGGGCTCGAACTCACGGACCGTGAGATCATGACCTGAGCCGAAGTCGGACGCTTAACCGACCGAGCCACCCAGGCGCCCCAATCCTGCAAATCTAAAACTGTTCTAAAATAAGCAGCTTATTTTTGAAGAAAGCCAGCAATTAAAGGTGAAAAAAAGACCAAGGTCACCAAGTTGTCATTTGTCTGCCCCTGGTGTGAAAACAGCAAATTTCTCATAGCGTCGTCAAATTCAGAAAGATTGTCATGTCGCTTCGGACACTGACACTGCAGAGTCACAGAGAAGGTGCTTCTGCCAGAAGGTCCAAGCTCACAGGAGACACTCAAGAGTTTATCATTTGGGCCACCACATAACCTGCGGTATATCTAAGGCGCTAAGTGTTTTCTCTCTGACTAAAGAGTGTGATCTGCTTAGCTGTAACGGAAGCTGGACAGTGCCAGCTTTGCTTTAACCGCATTTCTAATTCTTACATTGGATATTCAGCGTAGGGAACTGAATATTCTAGAAGGCGGGCTATCATTTCTGGCCACGGTGAACGTCTCTTCTGCCTTGCTGGCCACTGCCTTAGCAGCAGCCTCCCGTGCTGACCACTGCCGCCAGGCTAGACGTTGTGCACACACTTGCCACTCTCCCTCACACCAACTTACCAAGACAGGACTATTGTTTCCACCTTCCAGATGTGGACACTGAGGTCCAGAAACTTCACAGCAAGCAAGCAGTAGAGGCAGTGTTTGAAGTACCCCCTGCCAGGTACCAAGGCGGGGACCGGCTTACCCTGCCAGGCCGGGTTCTGCCCCAGGCCCCTTGGCCTCTCCGCACACAGCCAGGTATACAACAAAGTGGCCTGCAGTGAGGCCTCGCCCGGCTGTGAGCAGAGCTCACTGGTCAAGCAGACATTTTTGTGAACAGTGCAAATGCTCCCGAGAGAGCAGAGGATTCTTCCTATGTGGAGAAAGATCAGGAGTCATTCTGAATCTATGCCCTTGAAACAGAGCCAGGGTCTAAAAGCTTTTACAGAACCACATGCATCACAATCATCAATATGCCATTAGATCCTGGACATTAATTCCCTAAAAGTATTTCTGAACCTTTGAAAGGATTAACCCTTTACCATATTAAAGCCCCCGCACTCACATGAGCTAGAACTGCTGGCTTTTCTTCTTCCACTCAAATGAGACACTGATTTTATTTTTCCATCTTCATTAAGGTTACTGAGATAAGACTGTTTTTGCAAGTGATCCTTTTCCCTTCATTTACCAAATATTAGGAAAATCCTCATTCAGCTTCCAACAGTTCCACAGTTCCCAAACCTGAAGCAGAAAAACAGTGCTGGTCCCTCCCTGGCTTCTTGATCAACACGGCCTTTAGTGTGCAGGGCTCCCAAAGTCTCCCAAGAGAATCAGATGGGGTTCTTAGAAGTCCCCTAACCTGACAGCGGGAGGACATCCTCCCACAAGGCCGCCCGGCCCCTTGGGGGACACCTGGTGTGCTGCCGCTTCCTCCCGGACAGGAAGAGCAACGCTGTGGTCCTACTAAGTACGCTCCCTCCACACAGAGCCACCACGGCTGCCACTCAGTGGTGAAGCAGCGTCAGGCTCAGCAGTCGGAGAAGCCGGGGCTGAATCCTGCCACGTTCACCAGGGGAACGACCTCGGGCAAGCCTCTTGACTCCTGTATCTCCGGGCCCCCCTCACCCACGGCAGCCGGCCTCCCAGGGCTGCGTGAGCAGTCATGCGTGCGTGTGCAGCACTGCGGCCTAGCAGACGCCGCAGGGGACCACTCCTCTGGCACCCCACCTGTCTGCACACACCAGTGACATCCCTGCTCTCTGATCCCCTCTAGGAGCCTAACAGCAGGCAGGCAGCACAGGGTGAAGCAGGACTATCGCCGCCATCACTTAGATTCCATGCTCCTAATAACACGATCATCTTTGCCAAGTGCCCTCTGGAATCCATCTAATATGCCTCACAGGAGGATCACGTGCAGTGGCCCAGAGCCTCTCAAAATGGGGCCAGAAGAGCTCACTGGGAATGCAGATTCATAAGCCTCATACCTACTGGATCAGAATCTGCATTTTTAAAATCCCAGTGGTTCATGTGCACGTTGAAGTTTGAGAAGCACTGGCCTAGATCCCTAGAGATGAAAAAGTATTTCAATTTCGAGGTTTCGAGGAGGGAATATTTCAGAGCAGAAAGCACGCCTTCTTTCCCACTCTGGCTATTAATAACACATATACACATTCAGTCAGCAGGAAGAGTAAACAGAGATTGGCTTCAGGGGCCTAGAAATAAAAGTTGTAAAAAAGGAAAAAAATAAGTGTGCTGACAAGTCTTATAACCACGAGATTTTCTGTCATCTTTTTGCCAAACCCCTCTAAGCGCTTTCTCCTCTGTTGGATCAAAGTTTACAGAGATAAATACTGCGTTTTTACAAACAAACATCCAATTTCTAGTTGTAAGCCCCACTGGGAACTAGAACAGCATCACACTGAAGAAGAAAGAAAACAGGAACTCACTGGTGTTTTCTGCCAATTTCTGGAAGCCGGTGAGCTCACCCCTGAGTTCAGGGTCACCAGCGCTGCTGCCCTCCTCTGGGCCTCAGCTTCTTAACCTAAGCTGCTGAAATGAAAGGCCCACCCATGCTACCTGGGGTTTGTGCTAACTGAACCAGCACTTGCTGATTAAGCCAAAACTCCCCTCATTCTAGAGCATTTACTGCAGGGGGCTGGAGAAAAGGGGGGGCAAGAGGAGGGGCCAGCATGGGGACAGAAAGGAAAAGCCCACCCCAGTGGCAACAGTGAGCTCTTCTCCCACACCATGTTAGACTCCGGCTACTACGAAACTTGACTGATAAGGCCCCCAGGCGGCGCCCAACAGAAGGATGAACCATCTCTTAGAGGTGACGGGCCGGACCGCAGAAGCCCCCAGGTGCCTCTCGTGCAGTCAGGGTGCAGAAGCTCTGTTCCAGGAGAAAGAATGTGCTGAAATTCCTTACAATTGTCTCAAAGTAATGAGGTCGATTTGCTCACGACATGTGCAGACCACTCAGAGAGGGGCTGTCCGGAGCGACAGCAGAGGCTTTCAGGCAGGCGGACAAATGCACACGTGCAAAAGCCACAGTCAGTCCCAACACCGAACATTCTCTGTGCCTCTCCCGCTCCTCAGTGGACCAAATCAGTGAAGCTAAGACCAAGCCCACATTTTCTGCCTGCCAGGCCAATGCAGGGTCAGGAAACCACAGCCGCTGCCCTTTCTGTACCGCCTATGAGCTAAGACTGGTTTTGGGATTTTATAAGGTTGAGGGGGAAAAAAAGAACATACGGCAGAGGCCACGTGTAGCTCACACACCTACAATATTTGCCATATGGACCTTTCCAGAAAACACGTCCAGACTGCTGGCTTGTGGCAACCATAGGCTCCAGGTGTCCCCGGGGCAGGTCCACCCTTGGAGGCATTTTTTCCGCCAAACACACAGCCAAGAAAGCCCCGAGATGCCTTGAAAGCGTGAAACCTGGTGGAAACATGTGCTCAGTCATCCTAAGAATCTAATAAAAACACAGCCACTAACTGCCAAGCTCCCTAAGGAACACCGAGAAATCTTTTCTCCGTGTGCACGGGGGTGGGTGGAGGGGACCGTCCAGCAGAGCATGCTCTGGATGGACAACACAAGTGTCGGGGGCACCTTGGCTGGCGAGGGGCCCTGCCTGCTACGGCCCACTGCGCCCCCAGTCTGACTCCCTCTGTGCCTGGTCTCCCTGTGCCGCTAACGGAAAGCACCGGGATGCCCACGGCCCTGGCCCAGGTGAGCCTCCAGCCGAAGACAATCCCGGGACTAAGTGCCAGCGGCAGCGTCCCTGTTCGTTCCCGTGGTCAACCACGGCACCGGGCTGGCCACGGAAAGGACGGCAGGAAGCAAAGTCCAGAACCACGCCTCGCGGACAGCAGCGCCCGGTACTGACACGAGCGCGGGCGGAGGCCTCCCCGCCAGGCCAGAGCGCCCCTCCGCACCCGAGCCAGGCGGCCCCACTGACAGACGAGGTCAGCTCACCACCGGCAAGAGGCCCGCTTCCCGATGACCGCTTCTGCGCGGGCTACTCCGGGGCGCTTCCAGGCACCCAGGAACCGAAGGCAGGTGGTATTTGGTCATCTCCAGCATCCACCGTCATAACGTATTCGGCAGATGGAGCGCTGTGTCGTATACCTGCACTGTATCACAGCCCTCTGTAGGTCATTTGGCTCACAAAATTGATTTAGGAGAGATTATTCAATTCCATTTTACATTTTCATGTTTGGGAACTCTGCCAGCAGCAACTCCTGTTCTTCCAGAGGTCAGGAAGCTATGGACAAGGCAATCTCCTGCTGTTGTAAATGGAGCTCCATATTCCCGTTATGAATTTCCTGTCAATCTTCAAATTACTTCAAATACGATTGCCCTTCATTCAGACAGTGTTTTATGTCTCCATGCCTGCCTCCTTCCCCTATCTGATTACGGCCTCGTCTGCAGACAGCTCTCCCTCAGAGCCCCTCCGGGCGCCTCTGCCGGAAGTGTGGGCGGGCGAGGACAGGAGGGCCCCCGCAGCCCGGGTCGGGAGCAGGCTGGCCAACCACCGCGGTGGTGAGCGAGGGCATCCGCCATCTCGTGCCCTCCTCCCTTTCTGCGGGGAAACAGGACCACCGTCGCCGTTGTCTCCTCTCGCTCCGATGGGGGCTCCGCCCGCCCTTCTGCCAGCCACCGGCCACTCCATGTCGCCCAGGCCCGCCGCCAGTGTCCTCTCGGGCATTCCCTGCATCTGACACGTCACCCTATCCGCCCAGGACTCCTTTGGTTCTCTGCCACAAGACGAGCTGTTCTTCTCAGGTACTCTGATGGAAGCAGGGTCTTCTCCTTGACCTCTTGACATCAGCCTCAGTCCAGGTCCCCGTCCCTCTGTGCCCCCTGCAGAAACCCCATCCACCCATCTAAATGCACACCAGTTCCAAACCCCGACCTTCACGCGATGTCCTGTTCCTATCTCCAATGTGACATGTCCAAGCAAGAACCTCCAGCCTCCCACCCTCCCAACCTGAGACCCCTGACGGCTTCCCCATCCCTGGTCACCAGATGGCACCCTTCCAGGCTATCCTCCTCATGTCACATGTCTATGCTTGTGAGCAAGCCCTGTGAGCTCTACCATCAACCACATCCAGCATCCAACCACTTCACACCCCACCGCCCCAATGCACACCACCGTCACCCTTCCAAGGTCAATGGACTGACCTCCCAGTGGGCTCCCTCTTCTGCCCTTGCCCCCCGAAAGAGCAGGCAGAGTCATCCTGTCAGAGCCTAAGTCCATTCATGTCACCGCTCGGCCCAAAACCCTACAACGGCTCCCTATTTCCCACAGAGTAGCAGCCAAATTCTCCCACTAGCCTACAAGGCCCACCAAGACCCGCTCACCCTCCCTGCCCTCCCCCACTGCACCGCCCTCGGCTCTTGGCCACCATCCATGGTCTCCTCGCCCTCCGCTCTGCTCCACCACCCAGCCGCTCTGTCTGTCCTTGGCATCTGCTACCATGTCCCTGCCTCTCAGACATTCTTCCCCAAATATCCACTCATCTAACTTCCTCACCTGCCTCAAGTCTACCCCTAGACATTGCTGCTTCAGCGAGGGCAGCCCAGCCCTCCTCGGCCAGCATTCCCCAACTCCCCTCCCCTGCCCTACCCTCTATCACAACCTGCTCCTTTATTACAGCTCCCATTCACCATGTCTGTCTCCCCCTGACAAGATGTAAGGCTCCTCGGGGCAGGTGTCTACCTGTTCTGTTCACTGGCAGTGCCTGAGCACCTAGAACAGGGCCTGGCACTTGGAAGGTGTCCATAAATTTGAATTTAAAACTTGCTGGTCTCAAAACGTGAGTTTCCTGGACACCAAAATAAAAGGGGGAGTAAAATGAGTTTCAGTTTTGACTATGGCTTTGACGTGTGAGGAACAGCAAGGATGCCGATGTGGTTAAACAAAGTCAGCTGGGCAAATGGCAGGGAGTGAGCCCCAGCGCCCGCAGAGACCAGATCACGTGAGGCTCGGCAGCACTTCCCCTTGTACTAGGAGGGGCACAGGGAGACTCTGGATAGTTTGGGACAGAGGGATGGCATGATTTGACCTATATTTGTTAATTAAACTTCTGATTTTGAGCTAAACGTAGATTCACATGTAGTTGTGGTTGTACAAATAATACAGAGGAAACCCAGGGACCCGTACCCTAGTTCCCCCAATGGTGACATCTTACAAAATTATCGAACATTATCACAACGAAGATACTGATACTGATTCAGTCAAGATGTGGAACACGACACTTCCATCCCCACAAGGATCCCTCACATTTCTCGTTTACAGCCACAACCTCCCACCCCATCTCTTCCCGAACCCCTGGCTACCACCAATCTGTTCTCCATTTCTATAATCTTCTCATTTCAAGAATATTACATAAACGGAATCATACAGCATGCAGCCTTTCAGGACTGGCTTTTTTCACTCCCCCTCATTCTCTGGAGATTCCTCCAGGTCATTCCGTGTGCACGGTTCAGTCCTTTGCATCACTGAGGAGCACTCCGTGGAAGGGACGTGCCACAGTTTGTTTGACTGTTCACCCACCGAAGAACATATGGGTCGTTTCCAGATTTTCACTATTTTAAATAAGCCTACTGTGAACGTTTGAGAATAGCTTTTGTGTGAACATAGTTTCCACTGCTCTGGGATAAATGCCCAGGAGTTCTTATTGCTGGATTGTACGGTAGTTACAAGTTTAATTTTATAGAAACTGGCAAACTGTCTTCCAGAGTGCCTGTACCATTTTACATTCCCACCAGCCATGTTGTGAGAGATCCAGTTCCTCCATATCCTCACCACAATTTGCTATTATCACTATTTTTGTTTTATCGTAGCCATTCTGATGTGTGCTCATTGTGGTTTTAATTTGTGCTTCCTGAATGGCTAATGATGTTCAGTATCTTTCCACGTGCTTGTCCGCCATCTGTATGTCCTCTTTGGTGAAAGTTCTCTTCATGTCTTTTGTGCACTTTCAAGTTGAATCGTTTTCTTTTTTTTTTACTGTTGAATTTTGATAGTTTTTTATATATCCCATCACCAGTCTTTTCTCAGATATGTGATCTTTGCAAGTATTTCTCCCAGTCTGTAGCTTGTCTTTTCATCCTCTTTTTTCTTTTGTAGGAAAAGTTTTTAATTTTGATGAAGTCCAACTTCTTACTTCTCTTATAGATGACGTTTGGAGTCTAGGCACTCTTTGCCTAACCTTTGCCCAAAAATGCAAACACGGTCTTATTTTTTCTGTTTTATAGTTTTACATTTTATATCTGAGTTTGTGATACATTTTAAGTTCATTTTTGTATAAGATGTAAGACTTAGTGATTGTTTCATTTTTTACCTATGAATGCGTGATCCCTCCAGCACCATTTGTTGGAAAACCCATCCTTTCTCCATTGAATTGCTTTTGAAATTCTCAAAATCATTTCAGAAAATAATTTCTCAAAAATCATTTGGGCATATTGGTGTGATTCTCTACACTATCTTCTACACTGGGTTCTCTGTACTGTTCCATTGATCGCAGTGTCTATCCTTCTGACAATACCACATAGTTTTGATTACTGTGGCTATAAAATCTGGAAATTATGCAGACTGATCTCTCTCCCTTTATTCTTCCTTTTCAAAACCGTTTTAGCTATTCTAGTTCCTTTATTTTCCATGTGTATTTTATAATCAGCTTGTATATATCTACAAAAAAAATTGCTGTGATTTTAACAGACACTACATTAAACCCGTACAACAATTTGGGGAGAATTGACATCTTAACTATCTTGCATTTTCTAATCCATGAACACGCTACGTCTCTCCATTTATTTAGATCTAATTTGATTTTTCATCAGGGTTTTGTAGTTTACAGTATAAAAGTTCTATAAATGTTTTGTTAGATTCATACCTGTGTGTTTATTTTTTAGGAATTGTATTTTTAACTTTGGTGCCCACGTGTTCATTAATAATAACACACAAAAATAAAGCTGATTTTTGTTGTTTATCTTGTATGATGCAACACTGCTAAACTCACTAATTCTAGTTTGTTTTATTTTTGTTTTGAAAATTCCTTGGGATTTTCTATGTAATCATGCCATCTGCAGATAGGGACAATTTTATTTTATCTTTTCTGATCTGTAAGCCTTTTATTTCTTGTCTTGTCTTACTGCATAGTCTAGAACTCCTAGCACTATGTAGAATAAGAACAGGTAACCTTGTCTTGTTAGTAATCTTAGGGGGAAATCATTTCATCTTTCGTTTTAAGTATGATGTTAGCTGTAGATTTTTGTAGATGCTGTTTATCAAGTTAATTAACTCTCTATTCTTAGTTTTCTGAGTCTTTAATCAGATGTTGGATTTTGTCAAATGCTTCATTAAATTGAGTGATAAGATCATTTACTTTTTCTTCTTTAGCCTGTTAATTACAGTATATTACACTAACCGATTTTCAAATGTTGAACCAGGCTTTCATCTCTAAAATTATACAATTCTTTGTATGTATTGCTGAATTCTGTTTGCTAATAATATTTTGCTAAGGATTTTTGCATCTATATTCGTAACAGACGGTCTATTTTTTTAATGTCTTTTTTCTGATTTTAATATCCAGGCCATAATAACTTTATAAAATGAATTGGTAAGTTGTTCTCTTCTATCTTCTGAAAAATACAATAATCATGTCATCAGCGTCCCAGAAGAGGAAAAGGGCAGAGCTGAAAAAGTACTTAAAGAAATAATGGCTTAAAAGTTTTGTGCTGTTTGTCTGGAGTAGATCAGTTACTGTCTAAATGTTTTCTCTTTTGCTGTGTTGTCTCTTTCCTGGCCCTTTGGCTGGAGGAAGAAGACTTCTGTTGCATTTTTTTTTTTTGTTTCTTTGTTGGTTTGTTTCCGTTTTCTACACTCGTGGTATTTATGGGTTACCAGCTTCTCGAGTTTGAGGCTAGGGTGTTTAAAAGAACACTCAAAGAAATCACTGTCATGTCATTCCTTGTGTTCTGAGGCCCCTAGCTGGTCTTCCTTCTCATCCTTTGTCAGACTCTGCATTTGTTTTATACATAACGTCCAAGGTCTTTAGTTTCACTTAGTGGGAAAAACAGGGGAAGCACATCAACTCCATCCTCCCAGAAAGGGAAGTTGATCTACACTTTGAGAAAGATCATTCTGGCCACTGTGGGGATAATCACCTGTAACTAGACAAAAACTGAAGCAAAGAGACCCGTTAAAGACTAATGAAATTATCCAGGTGAAAGATCAAGGTGGCTAGGGGCCAGGCTGATAGCAGTACAGGTGGTAAGAAGTAGTTAAATCCTGAATATATTGTCAAGAAAGTGCAGACAAAATTTGCAGACGTCGGGCATGAGAGAAACCAAGGAGTCAAAGATGATTCCCAGGGCTTTAGCCTGATGAGTGGGAAAATGGAGTTGCCACCAATGGATATAGAGAAGGCTGAGGAAGGAGCCAGATAGGGAGAAAGAGTGATGATTGAGTTGTTTTTCAAGTGTGAAGTTAGAAATGCCCATGATACAGATAAACAGCAGTGTTAGGTATGGAGATGAATATGAGCCTGGAGTTCAGGGACTGGGGTTCAGGCTGGAAAGATGTATTTAAAGTCATCAGGGTATAGGTGGTATTTAAAGCCACGAAACCAGGTGAGATCAGTGAGGGAATGAGGTAGAAAGAGAACAGTAACCTCTGGGCTCTCCAATGACGACTGGGATTTGGAAAGGAGCCAGCAAAAACATATTGAGAAGAAGCAATCAAGAGCTAGGAGAAAAGTTAGAAGTGTGTCCTAGAAGCCAAGTAAAGAAAAGTGTTTTTCTTTCTTTCTTTTTTTAATGTTTATTTATTTTTGAGAGAGAGAGGGAGCGAGAGAGCCAGAACACAAGTGGGGGAGGGGCAGAGAGAGAGGGAGACACAGAATCCGAAACAGGTTCCAGGCTCTGAGCAGGCAGCGAGCACAGAGCCCGATGCGGGGCTGGAACCCACAAACTGTGAGATCATGACCTGAGCCAAGGTCAGACATTTAACCGACTGAGCCACCCAGATGCCCCGTAAAGAAAAGTGTTTTAAGGAGAAAGGAGCAAAAACCTGGATTCAGATGTTGCTGAAAAGTCAAGCAAGAGGAAGACTGAAACTTGACCACTGGATTTGACAAAGTCAAAGTGGTCTTTGGTGATTCTGATGAAGCTGTTTTTGTGAAATAATAGGGAAAAAACCCAGATGCAGTGGGCTCAAGAATGAATGGGAAGGAATTGGAGACAACAAATGTAGGCCTGAGACTTAGGTGAGTCACTAACTTCACCTATAATTGAGGATAATGGTGCCTTTTCTTCCTTAAATGAATCTCTAGTCTGGGTTAGATACAGCAAAGTAAGGAGATCTAGGGAATAGAACTTGTAGGTACACTGGATTTTCATAAGAGATCATAGACAAGTACATAGAATACTATAATGGAATAGCAAATTCTATACTGGATGGGAAATCAGGACAGAATTCTCCAAGGAGGTTATGCTATGTCTTAAAGAGGGCTATCATGAGAATCAGCAAAGTTCTTTGCATGAAAGCTTTTTGAAAATAAGGTCCTGCAGAAGTATGTGTAATTAAGATAGAAGAATTAATGAAACTTGATCGGTTCTGATGGTGTCACTTGCAGAGAAAGACCTAAGTTTAAGTCATAAGAGAAATGGACAACCACTGAGTTCAGTGAACATACAGTGTCCTTTTAGCCAAAAGAATACGAGTGGGCAGTGCTATATTCTTCATCCTTAACATTTATAAAAAATTTTACATGCAGTTAAGTGCATGTCAAGCTATGAAATAAAAACAAAAGTCTATCCCTCCACAAAAAAAATAATAAATTAAAAACACACACACACACACACACACACCAACATCTCCCTCCCACTCTGCCAGCATCAGTTGTTTTTTGGCTTCAACATTCAGAGTATTGCAAACCATCATCTTAACATTACAATCAAAACCCAAAATGATATACTTTCTTTAAAAATTAAAGGAAGTGACATCATCAGGGAAATACAAATCAAAACCACCATGAGATACCACCACACACCTGTGAGAATGGCTAACATTAACAACTCAGGCAACAACAGATGTTGGCGAGGATGCAGAGAAAGAGGAACTCTTTTGCACGGTTGGTGGGAATGCAAACTGGTGCAGCCACTCTGGAAAACAGTATGGAGGTTCCTCAAAAAATTAAAAATAGAACTACCCTACGACCCAGCAATTACACTACTAGGTATTTATCCAAGGGATACAGGTGTGCTGTTTTGAAGGGACACATGCACCCCAATGATTATAACAGCACTACCAACAATAGCCAAAGTATGGAAAGAGCCCAAATGTCCATCAATGGATGAAAGGATATAGAGGATGTGGTATATACATACAATGGAGTATTACTCAGCAATCAAAAAGAATGAAATCTTGCGATTTGCAACTACATGGATGGAACTGGAGGGTATTATGCTAAACGAAATTAGTCAGAAAGACAAATATCATAGGACTTCACTCACATGAGGACTTTAAGATACAAAACAGATGAAACATAACGGAAGTAAAAATAATATAAAAACAGGGAGGGGGACAAAACATAAGAGACTCTTAAATATGGAGAACAAACAGAGGGTTGCTAAACGGTTTGTGGGAGGGGGTATGGGCTAAGTGGGTAGGGGGCATTAAGGAATCTACTCCTGAAATCATTGTTGCACTAGATCCTAACTAACTTGGATGTAAATTAAAAAAATAAAACAAAACAAAAAAACAGCCGCATCTTAAACTCACCAATTTGTGTACATTAAATATGTATAGCTTTTTGTATGTCAATCATTCATCAATAAAGCGGCTTAAAAAAATAAAATTAAAACTAAAATTAAATTAAAAAATAAAAATAAAAAGAAGTGAAATAAACCAGTCACAAAAGGAAAAATCCTATACAAGTCCATTTATATGAAGTGCCTGGAGCAGTCACACTCAGAGAGAAAGTAGGATGGTGGTTTCTACACATTGGCAGCAGGGGGAAATGGCCAGTTATTATTTAATGGGTACAGACGTTCAGTTTTCCAAGATGAAAAGAGCTCTAGAGATGGATGGTGGTCATGGTTGCACAACCGTACACGTATGCTTGATGCCACTGAGCTATACACTTAAAAATAGTTAAAATGGTGAACCTTATGTCATAGGTATTTTACAATTCTAAAAAATAAGAAAAACTTTTTATAAAAAGGAAAGAGAATTTTGCTTATGCCCATGATGAAGTAACCAGGATAGGGCTTATCCTCTTGCTGTAAACAACCAGAAAACTGGGAAAAAAAATACATATGAAACAACTGATTTCAGACAACAGGCTGCAAAAGAGAGTCAAAGCCATGTAATTTCCTTGACTGTCGTAATAAAAGTACCTTCCACTGGGACACCTGGGTGGCTCAGTCAGTTAAGCATCCAGCTCTTGATTTTGGCTCAGGTCATGATCTCACAGTTTGTGGGATCAAGCCCCAAGTCAGGCTCTGTGCTGACAGTGTGGAGCCTGCTAAGGATTCTTTCTCTCTCTTTCTGCCCCTCCTCTGCTCTCCCTCCCACTCTCTGTCTCAAAATAAATAAATACACATTAAAAAAAAAAAAAGGACTTTCGAGACTGCATGGCAGGGGGGGAACTCAAGCAGAACATCACAGCATACTGAGCTGGGGAAACACATCAGAGCTCAGGGAGGCTGAGGCAGTTGGAGATTGTGAAGAGGAGATAGGTAGAAAGGCTCTGAAGAGAAGAGCCACTCATAAAAAGAGCTCCAAAAATCTCCATGGAGGTCCCCTCCATCTGTTGCCAAATTGTAAGCTACACAAGAAAGTCAATGACATGAGGGGGGAAAACTGACCAGAGAATTATAAAATAAACATTTTTAATTGCTTAATAAAGCATTGAGAGACATTTACAGTTTTGACCAGCCTTAGTTGAAAGCCCCAGCTGAACTACCAGAGCAACAAAAAGAAACAGCAGTAGGGCTGCACCTCAATAATGGAGCTAAATTAGCCCTAGAGTAAAACATACTCAACCCAAAAAAACTTAAAATTAAACCTTAACAAATATCAAGGCAATCCACAAGTAACCCATCTGTCTGAAAGAACAAAGTCTAACATTCTTATTTTTAAAAAAAGTCAAAATCCAGACACTTACTGTAATATTTATGATGTCTACCATCCAATTAATGTTACTGGACCTACAAAGAAACAAACAAGCAAATAAACAAAAATGGTGACCAAAAACAAGAGAAAGAACAGTCAAGAGAAACAGACTCTGAAAGGCAGAGATGATGAACTGTCCAAATAAGGATTTTAAGACAACTATTATGCATATGTACAAGTATTTCAAAGGCTACATGAACACAGCAGGAGATAAACAGAAGATTTAAAAAAGAACCAGATAGAACTTATGGAGGTGAAATAAATACATATAGGTTGGAAATGAAAATTTCAATAAATGAGATTAACAGCTAATTAGGCAGAAGAAATGGTATTGGCAACACAGAGATAGAAAATACCCAAAGTGAGGGGCGCCTGGGTGGCTCAGTCGGTTAAGAGGCCGACTTCAGCTCAGGTCACGAACTCGCAGTCCGTGAGTTCGAGCCCCGCATCAGGCTCTGGGCTAATGGCTCAGAGCCTGGAGCCTGCTTCCGATTCTGTGTCTCCCTCTCTCTCTGCCCCTCCCCCGTTCATGCTCTGTCTCTGTCTCAAAAATAAATAAAACGTTAAAAAAAAAAAAAATTAAAAAAAAAAAGAAAATACCCAAAGTGAAACACAGAGATAAAAAAGACTAGGAAGAAAGAGCCCCAGTTACCTGTGGGATATCAAGTAGTATAACATAAACAGAAGTTCCAGAAGTGAAGAGGAAAGTACACACACAAATATATATGTGTATATATATATATATATATATATATATATATTTGAAGAAATGTCATAAAACACCAGATAATATTCCAAATTTAATAAAACCAATAGACCCACATATTGAAAACACTTAATGAAATTTAAGAAAGAGAAACACAATGAAAATCATACTGAGATATCAAAGAGTAACTGAAGAGGAAGAAATAGAAGAATTAGCACAGATGTCTTATCATAAATTATACACCCAAAACACAATGGATGAAAACATTTTAAGTGCTGAAAAAAAGACTGTTAACCTAAAATTTTACGTCCAAAAAATATTCTTCCAAATTAAGGAGAAATAAGGTCATTTTCAGATACACAAAAACTGAAAGAATTTGTCACCAGCAAACTTAAGCAACAAGAGATGTTAGAGGAATTTCTTCAGAAGGAATTAAAATGATACCAATAAAAAAAATAACAAAAACAAAAATAACAAAACAATAGAAACAAAAATTAAAAGAGATAGGAATTGTCAGTGTTGGAGATAAGGTGGAATATGAAAAATACAAATACCTTCTTTTCTAATAGACAAGAGAGAGGAATAAACAGATAAAATTTTAATAGCAAGATAGCAGATTTAAACCCAATGATATAAAAATTATCATATAATAATTGCATTACAATCAATGTAAATGGCCAAAACATTCCAGTAAAAAGGCAAAGACAGCGTGAAAAACAATCCCTAACAATATGCTGTCTCTAATAAAACCCAGTTTAAATAAAGACACGAATACCTTAAAAGAAAAAGAATAGAAAAAGATATACTAGATACAAAACACTAACCAGAGACAAAGAAGGACATCTTATAGTGATAAAAATGTCAATCTATTAAGACACACTAATCCCACATGTGAATGTACACAATACCTGACAGAATTAAAAATAGAAATAAGACAACACACCTCTCTCTGAACGAAATAAAGCAAAAAGACATGAAATTGACAAAAGAAGACTTAATACCACCAATCAATTTCCTAACTAAAACTTTTATTTTTAAAGTTTATTTACTTATTTTGAGTGTGAGAAAGAGTGTACATAAGCAGGGGAGAGGCAAAGAGAGAAAGGGAGGGAGGGGGAGGGAGAGAGAGAGAGAGAGAGAGAGAGAGAGAGAGAGAGAGAGAGAATCTCAAGCAGGTACAACACTGCCAGTGTAGAACCCAATGTGGGTCTCGAACTGTGAGATCATGACCTAAGTTAAAACCAACAGTCAGACACTTAACCAAGTTAGCCACCCAGGCACCCCTAATTAAAACTTTTAGAACACCCCAGCCAATAACTGAAGAATACAAACTAATTTCAAGTGAACAAGTAAAAGTTTAAAAATAATACAAAATATATTTTCTAACAACAAAAAATTAAATTAGAAATCAGCAAAAGAAGTATATAGAAAAACTCTAAATATCTGTAAGTGAAATGTCACATTTCTAAAAGACCCAGAGACAAAGAAGATACTATAAGGAATTTTAGAAAATATTTTTAACTGACTGAAAATGAACATACAAGACAGTAAAAATGTCGGATATTCATAAATTTCCAGTGGCAATGTAAAATCTGGAAAAACTGCTTGGCAGCTTCTAATTAAACTTGCAACCATCACATGACCCAGAAATTATACTCATGAGCAGTTGTCCCAGAAAATGAAATGTTGTTTACATACACACACACACACACACACACACGAACGTTCCTAGCAGCTTTACTCTTAACAGCAATATTGGAAATAATGCAAATGCCCTTCAATGGGTAAGTGGTTGAACAAACTCTGATAAATCCATACAATGTAATACTACTCAACAATACAGGGGAATAAACTATTGATGCCTGCAACAATCTGGAAATACTTGCAAGAACATTATACTTGGGGCTAGGGAGGAGCTAATCCCCAAACACTGAATATTATGTGAATTTCCACTTATATAACATTCTCAAAATGACAAAACTATGCAGGTAAAGAACAGATTAGTAGTTCCCAAGGGTCAGGGTCAGGGAGTGGGATGGAGAATGACTGTGAATACAAAGAGGAAGTACAGGGAATTCTCTTATGGTGAGGGAACAGTTCTGTGTCTTGACTGTTGTATTAATTACACAAAATCTATTCAGGGAATAAAACTGCATAGAACTGTACACACACACACACACACACACACACACACAGAGATGCAGGTTAAAAATATGGTAAAAGCTGGGATGCCTGGGTGGCTCAGTTAGTTAAGCATCCGACTTCGGTTCAGGTCATGATCTCGCAGTTCGTGAGTTCGAGCCCTGCACTGGGCTCTGTGCTGCCAGCTCAGAGCCTGGAGCCTGCTTCAGATTCTGTGTCTCCCTCTCTCTCTGCTCTTCCCCAACTCGTGCTCTGTCTATCTCTGTCTCTCAAAAATCAATAAACATGAAAACAAATTAATTTAAAAAAATATGGTGAAAGCTGAATGCCTGTGGTCTAGTTAACAGTGTATCAACGTCAATATATCAAGATATCAATGTCAATTCCCTAAGTTTGATATTGACCTACAGTTATATAAGATGTCACCTTGGGGGTAAGTGGGTGAAGGATACACAGGATTCTTTATATTATTTTTGCAACTTCCTATGAGTCTATAATTATTTCAAAATAAAACATTTTTAAAACATGCAGGATACAGCTAAAGCAGTGCTTAGAGGGAAATTTTTAAGTCTAAATGCTAATATCAGAAGAGAAAAATATCCATAATAAATTATCTTAGCTTCTCTAATATCAGAAGAGAAAAAAAATCCAAAATCAATTATCTTAACTTCTACCTTAATAAGCTAGAAAAGTAACAGCAAAGTATATCCAAAGTAAATAGAAGGAAGAAAATAATAAATTTAGAATAAAAATCAATAAAAGGAAAAACAGACAAAAATGGAGAAAATCAATAAAAGCAAAATCTGTATATTTGAAAAAGTTGATAGAATTGATTAACTGCTAGCTAGACTGATCAAGAAAAGAGAAAAAATGCATGTTATAAATTTCAGTAGTGAAAGAGGAGACATCATTACAGATCTTACAATAATGAAAAATAATAAAGCAATATAAAAAAGAAATTTTGTCACTGAACTTGATAACTTAGAAAAAATCAATACTTTATAAAACATGAAATACCAAAACTGACTCAGGACACAAAACTCTGAAAAGATCTAAAGAGCTAAATTCTTAAAGGCATTATATCATAACTAAGAGGTCTATCCATCAGGAAGATCTAACAATTGGAAATACTTATGCCCCCAACTTGAAGGCACCCAAGTATATAAATCAATCAATAACAAACATAAAGAAACTCATTGATAAAAATACAATAATAATAGGGAACTTTAACACCCACTTACAACAATGGACAAATCATTTAAGCAGAAAATCAACAAGAAAACAATGGCTTTGAATGACACACTGGACCATATAGACTTAACAGATATTTTCAGAACATTTCATTCTAAAGCAGCAGAATATTCTTCTAGAGTGCACATGGAACAGTCTCCAGACTAGATCACATACTGGGACAAATCAGCCCTCAAATACAAAAAGTTTGAGATCATACTATGCCTATTTTTTAACCACAACACTATGAGACTTGAAATTAACCACAAGAAAAAATCTGGAAAGACCACAAATACTTGGAGGTTAAAGAACATCCTACTAAAGAATGAATAGGTTAACCAATAAATTAAGGAGGAAATTTAAAAAGTACATGGAAGCCAATGAAAATGAAAACACAACAGTCCAAAACCTCTGGGATGCAGCAAAGGTGGTCATAAGAGGGAACTATATAGCAATCCAGGCCTTCCTGAAGAATGAAGAACTGTCTCAAATACACAACCTAACCTTACGCCTTGAGGAGCTGGAAAAAGAACAGCAAATAAAACCCAAAACCAGCAGAAGAAGGGAAACAATAAAGATCAGAGCAGAAACCAATGATATCGAAATCAAAAAAATAGTAGAACAGATCAATGAAACTAGGAGCTGAATCTTTGAAAGAATTAACAAAATCAACAAACCCCAAGTTAGACTTATGAAAAAGAAAAAGGAAAGGACCCCAATAAATAAAATCACAAATGAAAGAGGAGAGGTTGCAACCAATACCACAGACATAGCAACAATTATAAGAGAACATTATGAGCAAATTATATGCCAACAAATTGGGCAATCTGAAAGAAATGGATAAATTCCTAGAAACATATGGGAATGCAAGCTGGTGCAGCCAGTCTGGAAAACAGTATGCAGGTTCCTCAAAAAACTAAAAACAGAACTACCCTACGACCCAGCAATTGCACTACTAGGCATTTATCCACAGGATACAGGTGTGCTGTTTCAAAGGGACACATGCACCCCCATGTTTATAGCAGCACTATCAACAATAGCCAAAGTACGGAAAGAGCCCAAATGTCCATCGATGAATGAATGAATAAAGAAGATGTGGTATATATATACAATGGAGTATTACTCGGCAATCAAAAAGAACGAAATCTTGTCATTTGCAACTATGTGGATGGAACTAGAATGTATTATGCTAAGTGAAATTAGTCAGTCAGAGAAAGACAAAAATTATATGACTTCACTCATATGAGGACTTTAAGAGACAAAACAGATGAACATAAGGGAAGGGAAACAAAAATAATATAAAAACAGGGAGGGGGACAAAACAGAAGAAACTCATAAATATGGAGAACAAACTGAGGGTTACTGGAGGGGTTGTGGGAGGGGGGATGGGCTAAATGGGTAAGTGGCACCAAGGAATCTACTCCTGAAATCACTGTTGCACTATATGCTAACTAATTTGGATGTAAATTTAAAAAAATAAAAAATTAAATTAAAAAAAAATTTTTTTTAATTCCTAGAAACATATAAACTACCAAAATTGAAACAGGAATAAATAGAAAATTTGAACAGACCCATAGTCAGTAAAGAAACTGAATCCATAATAAAAAATCTCCCAACAAACAAGGGTCCAGGGCTGTACAGCTTCCCAAGGGAATTCTACCAAACATTAAAAGAAGAATTAATACAAAATCTTTTAAAACTATTCCAAAAATAGAAATGAAAGGAAAAATTCCAAACTCATTCTATGAGGCCAGCATTACCTTGATTCCAAAACCAGACAAAGACCTCACTAAAAAGGAGAATTAAAGGCCAATATCCCTGATGAACATGGATGCAAAAATTCTCAAGAAGTTACTAGCAAAATGAAACCAAAAATACATTCAAAGAATTATTCACCATGATCAAATGGGATTTATTCCTGGGCTGCAGGAGTAGTTCAATACCCGCAAATCAATCGATGTGATACACCACATTAATAAAAGAAAGGGTAAGAACCACATGATCATCTCGATACATGCAGAAAAAGCATTTGACAAAATACAGAATCCTTTCTTCATAAAAACCCTCAAGAAAGTAGGTATACAAGGAACATACCTCAACATCATAAAGGCCATATACAAATGACCCACAGCTAACATCATCCTCAATGGGTAAAAGCTGAGAGCTTTCCCCCTAACATCAGGAACACAACAGCGATGTCCACTCTCACCACTGTTCTTCAACATAGTACTGGAAGTCCTAGCCTCAGCAATCAGACAACAAAAAAATAAGTCAGCCAAATTGGCAAGGAAGAAGTCAAACTTTCACTCTCTGCAGACAACATGATATTCTACATGGAAAACCCAAAAGACTCCACCAAAAAATTGCTAGAACTGATACATGAATTCAGCAAAGTCACAGGATATAAAATCAACATATGGAAATGTGTTGCATTACTATACACCAATAATGAAGCAGCAGAAGCAGAAATCAGGTAATTGATCTCATTTAAAATTGCACCAAAAACCATAAGATACCTAGGAATAAAGAGGTAAAAAATCTGTACACTGAAAACTACGGAAAGCTTATGAATGAAACTGAAGAAGACAAAAAGAAATAGAAAAACATTTCATGCTCATGGATTAGAAGAACAAATATTGTTAAAATGTCTATACTACCCAAAGCAATCTAAACATTTAATGCCATCCCTATCAAAATAACACCAGCATTCTTCACAGAGCTAGAACAAACAATTCTAAAATGTGTAGGGAACCACAAAAGACCCTGAATAGCCAAAGTAATGTTGAAAAAGAAAACCAAAGCTGGAGGCATCACAATTCAGACTTCAAGCTGTATTACAAAGCTGTAAACCTCAAAATGGTATAGTAATGGCCCAAATACACACATATAGATCAATGGAACAGAATAGAGAAGCCAGAAATGGACCCACAATCATATGATCAACTAATCTTTGCCAAAGCAGGAAAGAATATCCAACGGGAAAAAGACAGTCTCTTCAACAAATGGTGTTGGGAAAACTGGACTGCAACATGCAGAAGAATGAAATTGGACCATTTTCTTATACCATACACAAAAATGAATTCAAAATGGATAAAAGACATAAATGTAAGACAGGAAACCATCAAAATCCTAGAAAAGAAAACAGGCAGCAACCTCTTTGACCTCGGCCACAGCAAAGTCTTACTAGATATGTCTCCTGAGGCAAGAGAAACAAAAGCAAAAATGAACTACTGGGACCTCATCAAGATAAAAAGCTTCTGCACAGTGAAAGAAACAATCACAATAAAACTAAAAGGTAGAGTGGAAGAAGATTTGGAAATGACAAAGGGTTAGTGTCCAAAATCTATAAAGAACCTATCAAACTCAACACCCAAAACACAAATAATCCAGTGAAGAAAAGGGGAGAGAACATGAATAGACACTTTCCCAAAGAAGATACACAGATGGCTAACAGACAAATGAAAATATGCCCAATTATCACTCATCATCAGAGAAATACAAATCAAAACCACAATGAGACCTGTCATAATGGCTAAAAAAATTAACAACTCAGGAAACAACAGATATTAGTGAAGATGCAAAAAAAGGGAAGCTCTTTTGCACTATTGGTGGGAATGCAAACTGGTACAGTCACTCTGGAAAATAGTATGGAGGTTCCTCAAAAAATTAAAAATAGGACTGCCCTACAACCCAGTAATTGCACTACTAGGTATTTATCCAAAGGATACAAAAATGCTGATTTGAAGGGGTACATGCACCCCAATGTTTATAGCAGCACTATCAACAATAGCCAAATTATGGAAAGAGCTCAAATATCCATCTGACGACTGATGAATGGATAAAGAAGGTGTGGTATATGTATACAATGGAATATTACTCAGAGATCAAAAAGAATGAAAACTTGCCATTTGCAATAATGTGAATGGAACTAGAGTGTATTATGCTAAGTGAAATACATCAATCAGAGAAAGACAAGTTCTACATATGATTTCACTTATATGTGTCAATTAAGAAACAAAACATAGGGGAAGGGAAGGAAAAATAAAATAAGATAAAAACAGAGAGGGAGGCAAACCATAAGAGACACTTAAATCTAGAGAACAAACAGGGTTGATGGAGGGAGGTGGATGGGAGGATAGGCTAAATGGGTGATAGGCATTAAGGAGGGCACCTGTTGGGCTGAGCATTAGGTATTATATGTAAGTGATGAATCACTAAATTCTCCTCCTGAAATCAATACTACACTATGTGTTAACTAACTTGAATCTAAATAAAAATAAATAAATAAATATTTAAAAATTTACTGTAAAACAAAACAAAATGTTGTATGAATATTTGATTTAATAGAAATGGAAGCATATACTCTACAACATTTAAATAAAATGCCAAATAATGAAATGATTCTAATTTTTAAAAAGTTAAATTCTTTTTTTATAAATAAATAAATAAATATTTAAAAATTTACTGTAAAACAAAACAAAACAAAATGTTGTATGAATAACTGATTTAATAGAAATGGAAGCATATACTCTACAACATTTAAATAAAATGCCAAATAATGAAATGATTCTAATTTTTAAAAAGTTAAATTCTTTTTTTTGTTTAATATTTATATATTTTGGGGAGAGCTCAAGTGGGGGAGAGGCAGAGAGAGGGGACAGAGGAGCTGAAGTGAGATCTATGCTGACAGGCCGACTGCAGCAGCTCAAACTCACAAACAGCAAGATCATGAACTGAACCAAAGATGGGTGCTCAACTGACTGAGCCACCAAGATGCCCCCAAAAAGGCTAAATTATTTATTAAAAATCTTCTCAAAAAGAGAACTTGAGACCTGGATGAATTCTATCAAAAGTTTAAGAAATAATTAAATCCAATACAAACTCTTTCAGAAAATAGAGGAAGGTACACACCCAATACACTTAATGAGATCAGCTTTGATCCCATCACAAAACCAGGCAAAGATAATACCAGACAAGAAAACTGAACAATTTCCCTCATGATCACAGATGTAAAAGTCTTAGAAAGTATTAGCAAATCAAACTCAGGAAGATAGATAGATGGATAGATACATACATACATACATACATACATACATACATAAGTTTTTAACAATCCATCAGGACGAAGTGGGGTTCAACATGGTAACGGAAGTTTGTTTTAACATCCAAAATTCACCAAATACAATTTAATGTTTATTTATTTTTGAGAGATAGAAAGACAAAGCACAAGTGAGGGAGGGGCAGAGAGAGGGAGACACAGAATCCGAAGCAGGCTCCAGGGTCTGAGCTGTCAGCACAGAGCCTGACGTGGGGCTCAAACTCACGAACTGTGAGATCATGACCTGAGCCGAAGTTGGACGCTTAGCTGACTGAGCCACCCAGGTGCCTCAACGATTTAAAATATTAGCAGAAGGGGCTCTTGGGTGGTTCAGTCAGTTGAGCATCCAACTCTTGGTTTCAGCCCAGGTCACGATCTTACAATTCAAGGTTCTTTATTTAATTTTTTTAAGTTTATTTATTTATTTTGAAAGAGAGAGAGTGTAAGTGGGAGGGATAGAGAGAGAGGGAGAAAAAGGGAATCCCAAGTAGGTTCTGCACTGTCAGCACAGAGGCAAAAACTTAGGATAGCCACAACTATTTGGAAAAAGAACAAAGTTGGAGAAAACTTATCTGATTTCAAATATCCAGTTATCTATATAGTGTGATATTAACATAAGAATAGGCTTATAAATGAAAGGAAGAGAGTCTAAAAATAGACCAAACATGTACGATCAACTGATTTTTGATAAAGTTGCCAAGGCATTTCAACAGAAATGGAAAGGAAAGGAAAGTATTTCCAATAAAGTATGTCAGAAGAAACAGATAACTAACACAACAATTAACTGAAATATAAAAACTAAAAGCATAAAACTTCTACAAGAAAACAAAAGAGAAAATCTTTCCGACCTTGAGATAGACTAGACTAGGATTTCTTTGATACATCAAAAAAAAAAAAAAAAAAAAAAAAGCAACATACCCAATCAAAGGGGCAAATGGTCATTTATGTTCCATCAAAACTTTAAAATTCTATCTGAAAGACACTTATTATAAAAATGAAAAGGGAAATAACAGAATAAAAAAAGTATTTCTCAAACATATAACTGAAAAAAAGACTAATATTCAGAATATACAAAAAACTTTTGTACTCAGTAATAAGGAAACAACAGCGCAATAAAAAAAAGTAGCAAAATACTTCAACAGACATCACAGAAGACATACAAACCAGCTAAGGAACATACAAAAAAGATGCTTGCCATCATTAGTCCTCAGGAAAATAAAAACTAAAAATCACAATGAGATATCAAGATACATCTAATAGAATGGCTAACACAGAATGAAAATAACAGGGGCGCCTGGGTGGCTCAGTCGGTTAAGCGTCCGACTTCAGCTCAGGTCGTGATCTCACAGTTTGTGGGTTCGAGCCAGGTGTCAGGCTCCGCTGTCAGCACAGAACCTGCTTCAGATCCTCTGTCCCCCTCTCTCTGTGCCCCTCCCCAACCTGCACTCTCTATCTCTCAAATAAATAAATCATTACAAACAAAGAATGAAAAGAACAAGTGTTGAAACAAATGGCAGTAAGCTGTCATATATGTCTAGAAGGAATGTAAAAATCATTCAAGAACCTTAGAAAACAGTTTCACAGATCCTTATAAAACCACTTTCTATATCACTTACCATACCATCTACAAGAGAAATGAAAACATATTCTCACACAAGAATATGTATACAAGTGTTCGTAGCAGCTTTATTGATAATATTCAAAAGCTGGAAAAAATCCAAATGTCTATGAATAGTCAAGTAAACAAACATACTATACAATAGAATACTGGTCAGCAACGAAAAGCAACAAAATACATCCACACAACATGGATTAAGCGCAAAAGCATAGATGTGGGAAGAAAGAAGCCAAACATAAAAAAGAAGTCAGTACAAACCATATGATTCCATGGATTCCATGGACCTTTGGGGATGATGTTCTCCATTCTATACCTTGACTGTGGTGGTAATTACATGGCAGTATACATAAATCAAAATTCATTAATCTGTACAGTTAAAATAGATGCATTTGATTGTATATAAATTATCCAAAGGGAGGGGAAATTCTGCCCTAATTAGATTGTTGTAGGTCAGAGCAGGGTAACACTACCAGTGGAACAAGCAGACTTTTTTTAAATGAGACATTACAAAACCTATATTTCTAAAACCATCAAAACAATGAAGACTATATGAATTAAAATTCTACACAAGGAAGAGCCCTTCTAGATCAAGCTAAAAATAAGTTACTAATTCTGAACATTGGCTAAGAATCAGGCTTGGTCTAAGCTAAAGAATTCGAGGGGAGGAAAGACAAACCAGCAGAACTTTTTTGCAGTCACGGGGACTGCAACAGACTGGAAACTAAGGATCCCCAAGACAAGGCCTGTTCTCCCCACCCAACAATGGAGTTCTGGCACTGTGCAAAAAGGCAGGGGATTGGGCCAGCAAGACACATTGCCATCCTTCCCGACGTCTCCAGGTGTTCAGAGGACAGAGTCACACAAAAGGAAAAGACCCTTCAACAGTACACAGTCCATCTACTCCTCAAGTCTTGCTAGATTTGACGCCACTCAATGCGTGGCCAGAGCTCAAGGTCTTTATTTTCTGTTGTCAAAATCTTTATTTTTTGTTGTTTGCTTGTTTCAAGTTTTCATTTAAATTCTATTCAGTTAACATATCGTGTAATATTAGTTTCAGGAGTACGATTTAGCGATTCATCACTTACATATAATACCCAGCGCTCATCACAAGTGCCTTCCTTAATGCCCACCATTAGCCCATTCCCCCATCCACCTCCCCTTCGGCAACCCTCAGTTCGTTCTCCATAGTTAAGAGTCTATCTTATGGTTTGCTTCTGTCTCTTTCCCCCCCCCCCATGTTCATCTGTTTTGTTTCTTAAATTCCTCATATGAGTGAAATCATGTGGTATTTTTCTCTCTTTGATTTATTTTGTCCAGCATTATGGTCTCCAGTTCCATCCATGTCATTGTGAATGGCAAGATTTCATTCTTTTTGATGGCTGAGTAATATTCATTGTGTATATAAACCGCATATTTATCCATACATCAGTCAATGGACATTTGGGCTCTTTCCATAATTTGGCTCTTGTTGATAATGCTGCTATAAACATCAGGGTGCATGTGCCCCTTCAAATAAGCATTTTGGTATCCTTTGGGTAAATACGTACTGGTGCAATTGTTCAGTTATAGGGAAATACAAATCAAAACTAAAATGAGATCATCACCTCCCACCTGTCAGAATGGCCAAATTTAACAACACAAGAAACAAGTGATGCTGGTGCAGATGTGGAGAAAGGGGAGCCCTCTTACATTGTTGGTGGGAATGCAAACTGGTGCAGCCACTCTGGAAAACAATATGGAAGTCCCTCAAAAAGTTAAAATTAGAACTACCCTACGAGAAGCTCAAAATCTTTAATTCGCTGAACCTTCAAGACTGAGGAGATAGGGACCTGTGTCTCAACTAAGAAACCAGGAAGGCCACTCTCAAGATCAGGAACAAACTACAGGTTTCTAAACAATGGACTTCAATTCTACCTGAAGGAGCTTAAAACAAACAAACAAAAAAAGAGTAAAGTAGGGGCACGTAGGTGGCTCAGTCGGTTAAGCCATCTGACTTCCGATCACAGCATGATATCAGGGTTCATAAGTTCAAACCCCGCATCAGGCTCTATGCTGTCGGTGCAGAGCCTGCTTCAGATCCTCAGTCTCCCTCTCTCTCTGCCCCTCCCCTGCTCACTCATGCTCTCTCTCTCTCTCTCTGTCTCTCTCTGTCTCTCTCAAAAATAAATAAACTTTAAAAAAAAAAGAGCAAAGTCAAAGTAAGTTGAAGGAAAGAAATAATGAGCAGAAATCAACAAAATTTAAAACAGACTTAGAAAACAGTAACTAAGCTGAAAGCTGGTTCCTTGAAAAGATCAATAAAATGTATAAATGTACAAACTCACTGCTAGAATGATCAAGATAAAAGGGATAAAAAGAGCATAAATCATCAGTATCAAGAAATGAAAGAATTATCGGGGCACTTGGGTGGCTCAGTCAGTTAAGCGTTCAACTTCAGCTTAGGTCATGATCTCACGGCTTGTGGGTTCAAGCCCTGAGTAGGGCTCTGTGCTGACAGCTTGGAGCCTGGAGCCTGCTTCAGATTCTGTCTCCCTCTCTCTCTCTCTGCCCTTCCCCCACTTGCACGCGCACGCGTGCTCTCTCTCTCTCTCTCTCTCTCTCTCTCGAAAATAAATAAACATTAAAAAATTAAAAAAGAAAAGAAGGAAAGAATTACCTCTACAAGTCCTAGACAAGAAAAGGATAATAAAAGAATATTCTGAACAACTTTAGCCAACAAATTCAACAACTTGGAAAAATTGGTAAAATTCCTTGAAAGCCAACAATGAATGTCCATTCAAGGAACAACAGATGGCCTACATATGCTTATATCTATTACATAAATTCAATTCCTTGTTAAAAACACTAAGTTCAGAGGGCTACACTGGTGAGTTCTACAAAATATTTATGAAAAAAAATAATATTGATTCTACACAAATTCTTCCAGAAAACAGAAGAGGAGAGAACAATCTTAACTCATTTTATGAAGCAATATTATCTCGATACCAACACCAGATGAAGATGTTACAAGAAAACAAACCTACAGACCAATATCCCTCATGTAACTAGGCACTAAAATCCTTACAACACTCTCAAACCAAACCCAGAAATATTTCAAAAGGATAAAACATCACAACTAAATGAGGTTTATTCCATAAAACACAAGGTTGATTTAACATTCAAGATCATTCAATGTAATTTACCAAATAAATTACAAAACTACACAGTAGTTCACAAACTGGCCCCTGCATATGGATAACTAGAAGAGACCAAAGAAAGAGGCAGAACACTCCAGACTGGTAGGTGGCAGGTATAAGAAGCAAGGAAACTTATTTATGGAGCCTGTCTTGGGCAGACATCGGACAGGCAGATCTCCACACCCACCTGCCAGAACCTTAAAAGTTTAGACGGAGGCCTTACCTGGATACATGACAGTCACATATATGATCCAGATGGTCTCAACAATACCTCACTCTCTCAAGGCTATGTCCTTGAAGCAGTTCCCACAGCGGAACGGTAGGCAGAGCATACATTCCAAGGACAGGGGAGGGAACGAGGAGACTCTGATTGCCCAGCTCAAGCCCAAGGGTCAATACATGGTCGTGTCCTCTTGATTACCTCCTCCAAAAGGACAGGGGAGGGAACGAGGAGACTCTGATTGCCCAGCTCAAGCCCAAGGGTCAATACATGGTCGTGTCCTCTTGATTACCTCCTCCAAAATAACAGAATAAAGAATAAAAACCAAATGATTATCTCAATAGATGAAGAAAAATATTTGACAAAATTCAGCACTCACTGATGTTAAGAATTCTCATACAGGAGCAGACAAATTTTCTCAATCTGATAAAGGGCACCTAAAAACACCTACAGCCAGCTCCACACTTAAAGGTGAAATATGGAATGCTTTCCTCCTAAGACTAGCAAATAGGCAACGATGTCCACTCTCACCATTGCTGTTCAACATTGTGCTGATACCCACAACATGGATGAATCTGAAAACCATCACGCTTAGTGAAAGAAGCCAGACAGAAAAAGAGTACGCAGTGCATGATTACATAATGCAAAACACAACTATTCTAAAATGACAAAAATTGTGTCTGTGTTTTCCTGGGACCTAGAGGCAGAGCTAGGAATGGCCTGTAAAGGAATGCAAGGAATCCTTTGGGGGTGATGAAAATGCTGTCTCATGGCTGTGGTACACAACTGTCAAAATTCTTCAGTTGTACACTCTAAATGGATGTGCTTTATTTTATGTACATCATTTTTCAATAAACTTGATAGGAAAGAATGATTCATTTGTGTAAAAACAGGAAGAAGCAAACAAAGGGGTGAAAAGATGAATTTCAACAGTTTTGGAATGTACAGAAAAGTAATAATAAAATGGACATTCTATAATTGAAGAACATAAAATCTGTAATTAAGAACTTACTGGATACCTTAAAAGTAAAGCAGCAAGAACTGAAGGCACAATTAGAGAAACTCAGGCAGACCCAATAGAAAATATCCAAATTTTCAGACATATGGATCTGAAACTGAAGTCCAGGCAGAAACAATATAAAAAAGAATGAAAAAAACTGTACAGCATAAAAGATATGTAGGACAGGGTCAAAAAGTATCACAAATGTGTAGTAAGAAAGATGGGGAAAAAACAGACAATAGCAGCATTTGAATGAATACTGTCTGAGAATTTTCCAAACCTGATTAAAGACTCTGCACAATTCCAAAAAGTTCCACGAACCCCAAATAGTATAAGTACAAAACCCATGTACATGCATATATGCATGGACATGCACAGGCACAAAGACAGAAAATCTTAAAACTGGGGGGGAAAAGCACATTAATTACTTGTATCTGAATATCAATAAAACAAAACACTAATTTCTCAACAAGCACTGTAAAAGCCAGAAGACATAAAAACATTGTAAAAATGCTGACATATTTAGAATGTTGGGGGGGAAAAAAAACAACTGTCAACCTAGAATCTATACCCAGTGAAGATATTTTTCAAAAATAAAGGCAAAAAATAATGTGTTCTCAGACAAAGGTCAAGAGAATTTGCTGTGAATAGATCTGCACTGTAAGAATACTTCTATGAAGTTCTTCAGGGTAAAAGAAAATATTCCCAAATGCAAGCTTAGAACTACGAGAAAGAATGAAGGACACCAGGAAGGATAAATACATAAACAAATATTTCAAAATATTGACTGCTTAAAACAGAAATAATACCATGTTGGATCTATATAACACACATAGAAGTACAAATATATGACAATATCAGAGCAGAGTCTCTAATGAGACATGATGTAACTGAAATCTCTGGAGCAACTACTAAAAATATAACGCAAGAACGAATAAATAAGAATTTAAGAGATTAAAACAACAGAATAAAAAATACCTGATCAAGCCAAATAAAGGCAAGAAATGGAAAATAAAGGAACAAAGAATCCGTGGGACAAAAAGAAAACAAACAGCAAGATGGAATAATTAAACCCGACATTTCAAAACTACCACAAATCAATTTTTTTAAAAGACACTCAAAAATGAGCAAGAGACTTGAGCAGTCACTTCACAAAAAAGGATCTCCACACGGACAATAATATAAAAGAAGTGCTCAACACTATCAATTGTGATATTGTGGTTTATATAATAAGAGGTATCTATATGGATACAGATATCTTAGGTCTTCATGGCATTCCTGGTGCAGAGATCCTAAAACTTTTCAAATTTCCTAAAATGATAAAGGGCTCATCACGTGTTATGTTAATGAGGTGACTTTTGAAAAACCCTACACCACCTAAGGCTAGGGCTGGTCACCAGAGAAACCAATTATGTGATTAGAGGTTTGGATGTTTCAGTCCCACTCCCAGATATCCTAGAAGGAAAGAAGGGCTGTAGGTTGAGTTCAGTCGCCAATGATTTAATCAGTCATGCCTAGGTAATAGAGCATGCCTTAAAAACCAAAAGGACAGAGGGCCTGGACGTGTCAGTTGGTTAAGCATCCGACTTTGGCCTTTGGCTCAGGTCATGATCTTAGGGTTCATGAGATGGAGCCCAGCATCGGGCTCCCTGCTGTTAAGCACAGAACCCTCTTCAGATTCTCCGTCTCCCTCATTCTCTGCCCCTCCCCCACTCGTGCATGCATTCTCTATCGCTGTCTCTGTCTCTCTCTCTCAAAACTAAAATGAATAAAAAAAAAATAAAAGGACAGAAGTCAGGGAGCTTCCAGGTTAGTGAATCTGGAAATGTAGGGAGAGTGGTATGCCCAGAAAGCATTGAAGTTTTGAGCCCTTCCCACATACCCTGCCCTATGCATCTCTGCTATCTGGCTGTTCATCCGAATCCTTTATAATATCTTTTATAATAAACTGGTACATGTAAGTAAATGTTTCTCTGAGTTCTGTGAGCCATTCTATCAAACTAATTGAACCCGGGGATAGGTGGGGGGACCCTCCAACTTATAGCCAGTAAGTCAGAAGCACAAGTAACAACCTGGACTTTCGACTGGAATCTAAAGTGATGGGGGGCAGTGGGCAGTCTTGTAGGACTTGTGAGAAGGTAGATGATTTGCTTTCAGAAATACCAAATAAAACTTGTACTGTCTAGTTAACAATAAGTTTACAACATTTTGAAAATATGAACGAACCCCACCTCCTCCCACAATGGAGTCCCAAACCCTTAGACACTTCATGTCCTGGTTCTTCTTCCCCTCCCCATTTCATGGGCTTATTTTCAAGGGCTCTGCAATGAGCATGCAGCAAAGAACAAAGGAGGGACTGAAAGTCACCTCAGGAAATTACATTTGTCCCAATCAGACTACTTTTTGCATAGGTGACCTCCAGGTAAAGCTGTAACCTCTGTAAGTGCTCAGCCAATGAGGAACCAGGGGAGGGACTTTCACTCTACGAGATAAATTGTCTGCCGTAACTGCCCCCAGTGTGCCTCTCCTTTGGACACCCGCTCTTACAAGAACATTGATTAAAGCTTCGCTTCACTGTGCTCCGAGGCTCCAGGTCCCTCCTTTGATGGAGTCAGTGGGCTTATTTCTCAGAGACTGAGCCCTGGGGATCTGATGATATCCCCAGGTAGATGGTGTCAGGATTGAGGTGAGCTGCTGGTGTCAGAGAATTGCTTGGTGGTATGGGAAAAAACAAACCTTATCAGTGATCAGGAAAATGCAGATAAAAACCACAATGAGATACCACTCACTACATAACCTTCCGAGAAGCAAACATGAAAAAGAAACCAAGAGTTGGCAAGGATGTAGAGAAACTGAATTCTCACTCATTGTTGGTTAGATGCGAACCAGTTCAACCACTTGGAAAAACTGTCTAGCATTTATTTATCTACTAAAAATAAGCATCCACCAGCCCTGAGATGCAAAAGGTCTGCTTCTGGGTAAATATGCAAGAGAAACGAGCCATAGGTCAGCCAAAAGATTACGAGGATAGTCAGAAAAACTTGATTCTTTTTTTTAAGCTTTTATTTTAATTCCAGTTAGTTAGCATAGAGTTATATTACTTTCAGGTGCACAGAGAAGCTATATTCTTAATAGGCCCAAACTGGAAACATCCCAAACGCCCACCAGCGATGGGACAACTGAACCAACAAGCAGCTTGTGGTAGATGTGGACACTGGAATACGACACAGCCATACGGACACTGGAGTACTGCACAGCCACAACATACAAACACTGGAGTACTACATAGCCACAACATAAAGATTTCTCTTAAACATCTTTCAGAATTCCTGCTCCGGCACAAACTTGTTGAGAATACTCTATCGATTCCCCTCCCCCACCCCACTTTGACGCACTAAACACTTTTTAAAAAAATCACTGTGGGCTTGTTTCCCTACTTAGGGTATCTTATTAGTGAGGCAGAGGCAGAAAATGTAGGCACAGCTCGTTTTTTCATGAGATGTGTACTGTTAACCTCTGCAAACTCCAGAAGGTGTCTCCTCCATTCTGTGGCAGCAGAAGAGGCCGAAGGTGGATATCACCCCGGCTGAGACATCTCGGTCCCTGTGCACCAGGCAGCGGGTACCCGCCTTCCCCACACACACACTGCTCCCCTGGCAGCTCAGCCTGGGCCTCACAAGCTAATCCCTGGGAGATGTGGAAGACAACTTTTTTCCTATTGAACTCAGCAGGAAACAGAAGTCTAGGCAACGGAAGGACAGTAGCTATCACTTACTGCACACTTAATTGCGCGCCGGCTGCAGAGGCCACTTTGGGGCAACAGGCTTGAACAATGGAAACCTGAGTAAGGTAGAAAAACCTACAGGACGCCCGAGTGGCTCAGGAGGCTGAGCATCAGACCTCAGCTCCGGTCATGATCTCATGGTTCACGAGTTCGAGCCCCACGTCGGTCTCACCTCTGTCAGTGAGGAGCCAGCTTCGGATCTTCTGTCTCCCTCTCTTTGCCCCTCCCTCCCATCAAAACCAAATAAACATTAAAAAAAAAAAAAGCCCACAGTGACCCCAGCCTCCTGGCTCAGCACAGGCCCATCTGGTGACCCACCTCAAAATATCCATAGGCCCTAACTAATCAATAGGCTACTTACATCCAGGCACAGTTACCAAAACAGGGAAAATTCCACACACCCCCGTTTACAACACAGCCAGCCCCCTGCCACTGCCTAGTGGCAGACAGTCTGCTTTCCTGTCCTACCCACTGCTCCCTTGCAGTGCCTTCAATAAATTTCTATCACCTTTGTTCTGCCTCAGGTGAATTCTTTCACCACCCCTGCCACGGGTTTCCACCCAACGGGGTTGCCCTACATTTAGCCCCCCCCCCCCCCAGTCAGGAGAGACAGCTCGCCAGTCCCATCCTATAGTCTCCAAGATCAGGCTGAAAGTGCCATCCTCTGCGAGGCCTTCTTCCATCCCTCTCTTCCCGCCTCTCCGAAGCTCCACACCCTTCTTCTGCTCTTTTCTGATGACATGTGAGTGACACTTCATGGTACTGAGGACATATGTGTTTGTACATTACCTGTCCACCACAATGGATTACATGCTTCTCGAGGGTGGGGGCCATTTTGCACCTGTGTTTACATCCTCAGCAGCCACCAGGATAGGGCTTTTCAATAAACGATTTGCCTGAATTTCTAGCATCGTATCTCAGAACCTCAGCCCGGGAAAGCTTTCTGAAGGACAAGGGCTTTAGGGCTCACTAATAAAGCAAGGGCCCACGAAAGCCATAGGAAAAGGAAGCACCGTCTTTGTAAGGGCTCCAGTCTGCTGCAGTGGCGGTATTAATTCCAGTGGAGCTCTGGGCCAGGAATGTGGGAGCCAAAAGGCTGATTAGCTCATTGCTGAAATGCTGGCAAGCGTACTGGTTCTTGGCCCAGCCCCAAAAGAATGTGATGTGAACATTACACGCCATTAAGCTGACTCAGAGAACAAATGACTAAGTTTCCGATAATCAAGGAGAAGATTTTGGCCTGGCCATTCTTCATTCTGATGCAACCTGAGTTTAATGCGTAGAGAGGAATGATTCCAGCCCAACCCAAAGGAAGTATCTGAGGTGGTGTGTGTGTTCTCAGCCTGTCTTGCCTCAAGGCAGGGGCGGGGTGAGGAGAATTTTACTGCCTTTCTAATGTTCTACCAGCCATTCAGAATCCTCTGTGAGCAATCTTCTTCAATATCAGGCTATAAAATAGGTGATTCTGTTTATAGGAGCTGTGCTATTTAAAGACTAGCTAGCTCATTAACGTCACCTGCCACAGTCCTGCGCTTTATGTAGCAACTCAAATATGGCCCACAAACAGAGCAGAATCTTCATACACCAGGGAAATAAAAGACATTACAGGGAATTAAACAGGGTGGAGATCACCCAACCACACTTCTGAGGGCTTCAGAAAATAAATCTCCAGGCAGGAGTGACCGGGGCTGTCCCAAAAGACCCAAAGGCTAACAATATCACGTCATTGTCCACATTTTCATTCCTGTTCTGGAGACTTGTGTGTGGTGGGGTGGGAGGCTGATAATGGCATTGAGAAAGCAAGCCGGAATTCAATCTGCCCTCCTTCCACTCCACGCCAGCAGAGATTTCAACCACACACCCCTCTTCTGTTGGTCACTAACTTCAACCTCACCAACACCCAGTTTCCAGAAAGAGACACGGGCATTCAGAAAGTTCAAAGACACACAGCTTGTCATACTGGGGACAAGATGCCAGGTGTCTGACTTCATTTCTACCCCCAAGGAACTGAGGGACAGGATCCACTCATGACAATGACAGTGTTTGCCCTGCAGGCACTTTTGCTTCCAAGGCAAGACATCTAAACCAGAAGATCTGGAAGGAGCCTGGAATCACTAACATTCTATGGTCAATGACGCCCTAAGGCCCTGCAAATTCCTGTCTTCAGATAGACTGAATCATGTTTAACATATTCTAGGTAATAAATCAGAAACTTAATCTTATGGTTTTAAATTTTTTCTTTTTTTTTAAATCTTTTTTAATGTTTATTTATTTTTGAGAGAGAGAGAGAGAGAGCAAGTAGGGGAGGGCAGAGAGAGGGAGACACAGAATCTGAAACAGGCTCCAGGCTCTGAGCTGTCAACAAGAGCCCGACAAGGGGCTCACACTCATGAACTGCGAGATCATGACCTAGGCTGAAGTCGGCCACTTAACCCACTGAGCCACCCAGGCACCCCTAAATTTTTTTTCTAATGATAGTCTAGAAACTGAAAGGGAAATGCAGTTAACCAGAACTCCTTGCTGCCTACTTCCCATTAGAAGCAGCTTTGCTGTTCTTTCCATAAAAAGCCCTGGAAGCAGCCCCGAGTTCCCACCCAGGGAGAGGTGCTGAGACAGAGCAGGGATGAACACCAGAGACACATGGGTCCAGTGTCCCCACACTTCCACAGGGGCGACTCCTTGCAGATACGGCTCACCCAGCCATGATGACCTCCCTGGTGCCTAGAGGCAGGCTTCCCTGCCTTTGTTTCTCCACTGGCACCCAGTAAATGTGAGCGAGCCCGCCAACAAGTCCTGCTTCCTGACGCCAGGCCATGAAGGCACATTTCTGTCCAGGGGATCTAACCTGCCAGACGGCTCCAGGCCCAGACCACGGGTCACTCCCTCCTCCGTAGTCACCCCTCCCTCTGGCACAGGGCCCTTCTGCCCCACTGTCCTGTCCCCTCTGTCTTCTCTCTTCTTAGGCAGTTCTCAGTTGAAAGCTTGTCCTACCAGCCTTCTCTCCCTCATAAATTCCTGAAAACACACACAAGCAAACAAACAAACCAACCAAAACCTTAGGATCAGAAAAACTATACCCCTGACCTCCTTCTTAGCACCTAGTGCAGAGGTCCAGACTCCTTAATAACATTCATAAACGTTGCTAAATAACAGAGCAGTCCAGGTTAGATAGATCTCTCATTACAGAGCAGAACCACCTATAGTGTTTTTGCTTTGAAAATCTAATTCTGATGTCAATTTCTAAAATTTACAATATTAAAGTTGAAATTAATCCCTCAGACAATTTCCTTCCAAAGTCAGTCTTTCTGTTGAACCTACTTTCCTACTAACTTTTACCTAAAAACAAATAAACAACTCAGTCTTCTCCCAGATTCAGGGCTTGGGGACAGCTAAACATCTCATTAGTTTTCTGAGTTCTCACCGAACTTCCTGCATTTCTACTCAAGCACAACAATATCCTGTGACACTAACCAGGGGTTCTCAAATTTTTTGGACCCAGGACCCCTTTCTTTTCCTCAAATTATATTTTAAGTGCATTCTACCTATTGATATTTACAATACTTTAAATTAACACAGATTTCAAAATTATTTATTTAGTAATTCATTTACAATGAATAATAGACCCATTACATAATGACAAAAATAACATTTTTTTAAATAAAAATAACTGTATTTTCCAAAACAAAAATAAATTGGTGAGAAGAATTTCTGGAACTCTTTAATGTCAAGATTAATAGAAGACAGCTGGATTCTCATATCTGTTTCTGCATTCAATCTGTTATAATACATCGTTTTGGTTAAAATATGTGAAGAAAACCCATCCTCACACAGACATGTGGCTGGAAACAAAAGGAACATTTTATAAGTTTATCAGATCACTGGACATTCTTCTTTGATATAACATCAAAACTTGACAAGTGGTCATTTCTTAAAGGTTAGTTGCAATATGAAATCTGAAAGCTTATCAATAAACTGTTAGGACTATATTACATTAAAACCCATTATCTATCAACCTGTGCATTTAACAGGTATTTTGCCCACACCTGATTGTTTTAACACCATGCATCAGTTATTTGGAAAATACTGGTCCATTGGGTTATGCAGATCTCCCAAATTTTAACACATTTCAATATATAAGGTAAAAAAAAAAATCACATTTGTTAGTATCAACCATTGAGTTCATCTAGAAACATCTTTAAGGATCAGGAGGCTGTCAAGCTCACCAAGGCAGTCACAAATTTTCCAAAACTCTAATTTTTGACTGAAAATTCAAATTTTATCAGTTGTAACAAATACAAGCAGTTATTTCCTTTGAAGTGACAGGCTCATTTAGTTCAATTTTCAGACACTGTCTGCCAAAAACCAGGTCTGAATAACCAGAGTTTGTCTGTCAGTTACCCCTTAACATAAAAACAGTGCTCCGTGTAACGTAGAAACGGTGAGACGGGGGCTGGTCCCGCTCGCGACCCAAAAACAGCACCCGCGCTTCTGGAAACAAGCGACGGAATTGTATCTGCAGACGTGCCTCATGCCAACTTCCAGGTCTGTCTCTCAGAATGTTAAAAAGACATGCTCAAGGATCACGAAATAATAAAAGAATTCCAATCGTTTCATCAAGAACAACACAAAATGCCGCTGGCTGTGTAGATGCGAGTGGCAGGGGTGAAGACAGCATGACTCTGGGCAGAGTGCAGCCCGGCCGTGTGGGTGCTCAGGCGATGCTCAGGCGCCAGGAGCGGCACCTCTACTGCTCTGTGTCATCAGCTCAAATGTCAGCACAATGAGACAGGAAACAATGGCTCAGTACCCTTACGAAACCAGTTTGGACCTCACCAACCCCCTGAAAGGGCTTCAGAGAGTCTCGAAGGCCCACATCACAGATCCGAAGGCCTGGTGCGGCACCTGAGAGCCGAGAAGAGGGCCGGAGTCCGAGGTCTGCCTTCTGGGGCAAAGCGACACGCCTGCCACCCCTGGCCCTGAGCCCGGCCGTTGCGGGGGCTCAGAACCGAAAGCCCCATGACCACTCATTGGATATTCCCGCCTTCTCAGGGTGAAATTCAATCATCTGTTCAGTAGGGACTTGTGACTCCCTCCAGCTCTACATTCCAACTGCTGTTCTGCCCGGTAGGTGCTGCAGCGACAGTGCGGGGGCCTGTCTGTCGGGGTGCGCCTACCCGAACTAGATCTGACACCGGACAGACAGGCCCCACCGAGCACCTCGGCCCCAGCGTCAGAGAGGAGGTGGGGGATTCTGAGGCACCACGGTGCCTGCTCACTGAACTGACCCACATCCCCCTCTTCCAGGCACGCACTTGCGGGCCTAAAGGAAGCGGGGTCTGAGAGGCAGGCCATCTCAGCAAATCCAGTAAAGCACAGAGCCTCCCCTCCACCGGGCTCTGTTGCAGACATGACAGAATCTCTTGGGACCTTGCCACTGAGCATCAGGCATTAGGGATGCTCCACCGGCGCCAGGGCATCGCTGTTGGCCCAGGAGAAGCTGTGCCTAGAAGGTGCAATGATGCCCAGAGGAGGGGAAACAAATATGGGTGCCACGTGGGGTGCCCTGTGGGGTGTGTCCAACGGCAAGAGACCCCGGGGGATCCACCTGTGATAGGGGAAGGGGGGATGCCATCTGGGGGCTGGAGCCCAGCTTTGGGAGCTCCAGGAGGTAGGGAAGAGAGGCAACCAAAACAAGGGTCACAGACGTTCACATGTCCTTCCAGCGCCCTGAGATAAAAGCAGCTATGACACCTCTCAATATCAGCCTCCATGTTAATCACACGGACAATACATGAATTTGAAAACACCATTAAGCGAACACTTTCAGATTCCTAAGGGGACCCAGAGAAGTATGGCTGCCTCAAGATTAACAATTTTTTAGTAAGCAAAACAGCCTACTTCATTGTTCTCTGTGTAATTAACGAGGTAATAAAGTCTAGAAAATGCAGGAAGAGTTTAATCAAAAGGAGTTATGGAAGATATTGGTAAGAAATATGGTTCTATTATAAAATCTCCAATGTTTAAAATTCCATGAAAACTCAAACAACTTGTCTGGGACACTAAGTACAATTGACACTTTCCTTAAATAGCATGGGTTTGAACTGTGAGTCCACTTATACATAATTTTTCTCGATAAATACAGTACAGTCCTATAAATGTATTTTCCTTGTGATTTTTTTTAACATTTATTTATTATTGAGAGACAGAGAGAGACAGAGCATGAGCGGGGGAGGGGCAGAGAGAGAGGGAGACACAGGATCCGAAGCAGGCTCCAGGCTCCGAGCTGTCAGCACAGAGCCCGACACGGGGCTTGAACTCACAACCGCAAGATCATGACCTGAGCCGAAGTCGGACGCTTAACCGATGGAGCCACCCAGGCGCCCCTCCTTGTGATTTTCTTAATAATGTTTTCTTTTCTCTACCTTATTTTACTGTAATAATGTAGTATATAATACGTACAACACACAAAATACGTGTTAATCGACTGCTATGTTATCGGGAAGGCTTCCAGTCACCAGTAGGCTATTAGCACTTAAGCTTTTAGGGAGTCAAGTTACACACGGAGTTTTGACGGTTAGGGAGGGCAGTCAGCACCCTAACCCCATGTTGTTCAGGGTCAGTTGTATCATACACAATTATTAACTGTGTCATACTACAGATAACTATAAACTGCACTCTCTAGGAAGTGTTGCCCCTTTGGACCGTTTCTTAATCATTGAAGGATAATTATGAATAAAGCTCAAAACTCTCTAGAAAAACACCCGACTCAGTAAAAATTACGCAGCAACATGCTCACTGGCCCTCTTCTTTCTGCAATGCTGTAAGTTTTCAAGGTTGACCTGAATGCCTTACATCAGGAGCACTTGGCCTCAAAGGATGAACTTAGTGTGCTGCATAAATTATTAATCCCACCAAAGTACTTCAGGATGAAATGCTAATGCCTTATCCACCCAGAGAGTTTCACTATTGAATGTGTTTGCATGTCATCTCATTTCACTTCCACGAGGGCCCCAAGAGAAATACAGGCCAGGTCTTGACATTCCCCCTTCTTTCAAAGCAAAAACAGACTCAGAGCGAGGGATGGGCCTCAGGGTTCTGGCTACCACAAGGCCAAGAGGGTGTCCTTGTGAGTCTCCCACGTCATTGTAACTCGGATTCAAAATTGTTTCCTCATCGATTTTATTTACCTTTTCTATCCCCACTTATTCCCCCAAAATTGAAGTGTCTTATTTTTCCTTCTTGTAAGAATTCACAAAAGTCTTGATTTTCCAATATGAATACAGTTAAATGCGAGAGAGGGGACAGCCGCACTACGCAGTTGTGATGATGTCAGCCTAGAAAGCTGCCACGAGTGTACAGCTTCATTTCCAAGCAGTGGAGAAACAGAGAAATAGAAAAGGGGTCAAATAATTCCCAAAGGAAGAATTTACATCAGAAATCTTCCTCTTTCAAGTTCACCACCATTAAGTGTTTTCATATTTCGACAGAAATGAATTAAGACCAAAATGGGTCCTCTGAAGAGGGGTGATGCCATATTGAAAACCACTGTCAGGCAGCTGGTAATGAAGAAGCCTCATTTCGTGCATTACAAAGCAATTCCTGTGATCACCTGAAGGCACATCACAGCCCAAGGAGAAGAAAGGGTGCCAGGTAGTTGGAGTGGCTGTTACCCACTTTAGTTAATGTCACATCACAGAAAGACATGACCTTAGGCAAAAACTGGCCAACTTGGGAGAGACAGGAAAGCATCTAGAGACAGTGCAAAAATATGGGGTCACCTAGTCGGAAAATCCACCCTTTCTGTACCCCAAGTATAAGATATAAGGTAGAAAATGTTCTGGAAAGCAAAGGCCCACAAAGACTCCTCAATTAAGAGAGGGCTCAGCTGTACACACAGATCAGATTACAGGATTTTGCTCCCACCCATACCCATGGCTTCAAGATAACCCTAAGTAGAAAGAGAGACACAGGTACAGATAAGAGAAAGCAAACAGTATGAAGTAGGCTGGAGAATGGTGACTAGGTCAGAACTCTGGATGTAGTTATTAGCACATGGAACTGCCAGAAGCACAAATCGGAATTATGGGGGCGGGGGGGGGGGGGAGGATTGTATTGCCAAAGAAAAATGAACCCAGAATAAAGTCAATGACTATGGAAACATCCCAGGTCTCCCCCAAACTTTCACAAGCAGAAAGCAAGCTATGGAATATGTGTTAACTCCCAACCCCCAAGTTATACATTCTCCAAGGCCCCGAGCAGATGTGTCCATGGAAGACAAAGGACAAGGACAAGCCTCCCAGGGGCAGGGCAAGGAGTCCTGAAGGACAACAGCCAGAAGTTCTTCCTGTCACACTCTAAGAGACATGAATAAATCAGACACAGGCCACACTGGGACCAGGATGGATCACAACAAAGATCTTGCCAATATCACATCAGAGCACAGACAAAGCATGAAGCTTGTCTAAGCCATAAAACACCAGACACGGCTCCCTCCTGCCTAATGTGAGTGACAGCAGCTTCTTTACCAATCACAGCATTAGCCTTGTCCTAGCCCAACTTCCCTACAGACAAGATTCCTTGAGATGCTCATAAAATGGTCCCACTTACTGACAGCACTCCTTTTCTTGGACCTTGCCCCAAATGACCCAACCAAAGCCCAAATGCTGTAACACGTTCCTTCTAGCAATCTCTCACCTCGATGCCCATGGTTTCCCATGGTGTATGGTCCCAACCTACTCCATCATAGGTGCCAGGTGAGTTCCTGGTGGCCTTTGATTAGCAGTCACTGACAGAGACTTTCATAATACCTGCCCACAGGGTGTCACTTTGCTCTGGACTAAGGACTGATGTTTATCTTCCATTTCCTCCCTTTCAAAACGGAAGGTTGCTTTTAACCGCCCTTGTCAGCTCCACTACTGTACAGCGTAAGCAGCATATAACCTGTGGGTAGTTCAGTCACCAAACCATGAGTCACATCTAGATTTGATTGATTATCTCCTTGGGGGAGTGTACTACAGTTAGAAAAGAAGGACGCGGATGGGTATTTCTGGGCCAAGGAGAAGACTAGGACAAAAATGACCGACTGCCAAGCAGACATGCAGCTGCCAATCAGGGACTTTACTGCCAATGTTACACTTGCATTTAGATGGGGCCGTGTGACTAGATCTCCCCAGTGGAATGTATGCAGTTATGATATGTGTCATGTCCAGGCCAACAAGGATAAGAAGTATGTGTGCTTCCTCCAAGCTATACTCCCCATCTGCCAGCTGGACAAAAGGAAGTTCAGGCCCTAGAGGATGCCACCAACCTAGCAGATGGCAGGGCCAGAGAGAGCTACAAGGAGCCAGACCCAAATCATCACTGATGAGGAATATCCACAGTGGACTGTTACTTGAAAGAGAAGTAAATTTTCTGTGTGAAGTTCCAGCATTTGGGAGATACTGAAATTACCCCAAATAATCCAGAAACTGGGGACTAGAGGCACAGAGTAAAAGCATGATTGGACTCTGAGAAACCAGCCCTCAACTTGTGTTGGAACCACAAATGTGTAAACCCTAATGGTGAGAAGTCCTAAAAAGCAAACCAGCCCTCCCAAGAACCACAGCCTTGATCAGCTCAGCTAGTTGGCCTTAGGCCTACAATGGAATTAAGATGGCTCCTTTAAGACTGAAGAACCTTAGAGATAACAAGCTAAAACCTCTCCAAAAATGATACAATCATCATAAGTCTCAAATTATTCCCTCAAAATAATTCTGCAAATACAATGTCTAGCACACACAAATAAGTAAGACACCATGAGCAAGAAATAGAAATCACAAGGAAAGAGAACAACAGAAAACAAAAAACCAGATCCACAGAGACATGAGAAGTTAGAATTACCTAATATAGACTATCAAAAAAACTACACTTGAAATAACACCAAAACAGACAACCCCTTTTAAATGGGCAAAAGACCTGAATAGACATTTCTCTAAAGATATACCAATGGACAATAAGTACATACAAAGGTGCTCAACATTACTAATCATAAGGGAAATGCCAATCCAAACCATAATGAAATATCACTTCATACCCATTAGTATCAAAGAAACAGAAAACAAGTGCTGCCGGGGATGTAGAGAAACTGGGTTCCTTATATATATTGTTGGTGGGGATGTAAAATGGTACAGCTACCATGGACAACAGTGTGGTGGTTCTTCAAAACATTTAACATAGAATTACCATATAGAATTACCACTTCTGAGTATAACCCAAAAGATTTAAAACCAGGTTTTGAAGACATATTTCCATACCCTTTTTTATAGCAGCATTACTCAAAATGGCTAAAACATGGAAGCAACCCCAGTGTCCACTGACAGATGAGTGAATAAGCAAGTGGTCTACACATAAACAGAATATTATTCAGCCTTAAAAAAAACAAATTCTAACATACACTGCAAATGTATGAACCTTGATGACTTTATGCTAAGTGAAATAAGCCAGTCACAAAAAGACAAATATTTTATGATTCTACTTACGTGAGGTACTCAGTTAAAACCATACAGACAGAAAGGAAAATGGTGGGTGCCAAGGGCTGGGGAGTCAGTGTTTAATAGGTATAAAATTTCAGTTTAGGGACACCTGGGTAGCTCAGTCGGTTAAGCATGTGACTTCAGCTCAGGTCATGATTTCATGGTTCAAGCCCTGTGTTGGGTTCTGTGCTGACAGCTCAGAACCTGGAGCCTGCTTTGGATTCTGTGTCTCCCTCTGTCTCCCTCTCTGCCCTTCCCCGGCTTACGCTCTGTCTCTCTCTCTCTCAAAAAATAAATGAGCATTAAAAATTTTTTTAATTTTAGTTTACAAGCTGAAAAAAGCTACAGAGATAGATGGTGGTGATGGTTGTACAACACTGTAAAGGTATACAATACTACTAAACTGTACAATTAAAAATGGTCAAGATGTTAAATTTTATGTTATATGTATTTTACTACAATTAAAAAATTGGAAAAAACAAACAAGCAAAAAATCCTACACTTACTATGGCCAAAAACATAAATGAGAGATTAGAAGCTTAGAAGATTAGAAGCTTTAGAAGATTAGAAAAAATAACATAGTTTTAAACTTATTAACAAAATAATCTAGAACTAAAAAGAAAAAAAATTCTGAATGGGTTTTTAAGCAGAGCAGGTGCTGCTGAAGGGAGAACCGGTGAACTGGAAACCAGATCAGAAGAAAATACTCAAACTAAAGCATGGAGAGACCAAAATCTGGGAAACACAAAACAAAGGGCATGAAAATATATGGTGAGAAATTTAATACACATTTAACTACATTCCTAGCAGGAAAGAAAAGATGAGGCAGAAGCAATTATGAGGATAATGACAGTGAATCTTCAGACTTCTGAAAGACCTCATGCCACAAATACAAGAAGCCAACATAATGTAGGTAGGGATACATGGAACTCACTGAAACTATAGAAACCTAAGAACAATAAGAAGAGAAAAGCAATAGGAAATGCACAGATTACCTCCAGAAGCGCAACAGTTTCAAGGACTGATGACATCTGAATAGTAAAAACAAAAGCCAGACACAGAGGAAAGAAAATTCCAACACGCTGAAAGAAAATAATGCCAACATGAAATTTAATATACAGGGGAGAGTCTTTTAAGAATAAAGGTAAGGGGCACCTGTGGCTCAGTCAGTTAAGCAGCCAACTTTGGCTCAGGTTATGATCTCACAGTTTGTGGGTTTGAGCCCTGCATCGGGCTCTGTGCTGATGGCTCAGAGCCTGGAGCCCGCTTTGGATTCTGTGTCTGCCTCTCTCTCTGCTCCTCCCCGACTCATGCTCTGTCTCTCTCTCTCTCTCTCAAAAATAAACATACATTAAAAAAACGAAGAAGAAGAAAGGTGAGAAGGTGATGTCAGGGAAAATAACAAAGTAATGACCTCTAAAAATCCCCTCTTCCATAAAAGCAATGAAAAAAATAGCAAAAATTGTCAGATTCAACTTTGTCAGAAATCTGGGATACCAAAGGCTTACAGCAATCTGGGGAGTATTTGTTAAAGGAAAACAATCTAGTCTCCCTAAGAACAGCACATTTGTGGTGTGTAAGCTTTCCCTATTCTCATTTTCCCCCAATGCCACCTCAGTTCTATAGTTGTCTTAAAAACCAACAGCTTGCAATCATAGTGGAAACCAGCAGGCTGGCAGTCACAGAAAGGGACGGGACAGAACAAGACTGGAACTCCCTCAAAGCCCTATTTCCAGAGAACTGCCATTATTTGACATGGCTAATAAGTTCCACTTGCCAAGATGCCTTTGTTTGGCCTGTATCAGAGTATGTCCAACGTGAAAAGCATTTTCCTCAAAGCTGTATGTCAAAACAGTTAGAATCAATTGTTTGACTGTGTAACTACCTGAATAGTAGACAACAGTTGGGGTAAAGAATACATTAACCCAAAGCTTAAAAGGAAAAGCTGGGAAATGAGATGTCTATAAGGGATTTGAAGAACTCCAATACATTCCTGGAAATCTAAAAGATCACGTGGATATGCAGAGTTGAGCACATACCCAAGGTTGTGTGAATGCCCAGGAAAGACCTGAGACGGCTTTGAGCACTCACACTGGGCTGACTTTGAGGCTCTGCACAAGCAAGAAGTGAAGACTCAGAGCCATAAACTGCCGGATTAAATGTTGAAGCACACTCCAATATACACTCAGAGCTTCTCAGGAAAGTGTAGGAGACTTACTGATTCCTGGCATTTAAGGAAATCTGTGTCCAATCATTAGCTGCTCACAAATGAGTGGAAATATATGTCACAGAATACAGACTTCGCAGTTCAAAAAAGTTACTAAACCAACAAAAACTACTACAACAAGCAGAAGTACCAAAAATCCCAGGGGAGAAAGAGAATCAAATTTTGAGAGTTGCTACATGTATTATATAAAATGTGTAGGTTTTGACAAATCATTATGAGACCAAGGGGGGGGGGCAATATTGCCCATACACAGGAGAAAAAAAACAATCAATAGAAACTGCCCCTGATAAGCCCTAAAGAGACTTAAAAGAGAAAGACTATACATAACCTATTTTAAATATGTCCAAAGAATTAAAGGAAACCATGTCTGAAAGATATAATGAAAGTATGACAAGAGTGTCTCACCAAATAGAGAGACTACTGATAAAGAGACAGAAGTTGTAAGAAGGAACCAAATAAAAATTCTGGAGCTAAAAAGTACAGTAACTGAAATGACAAACTCATTGGAAAGATTCAACAGCATATTTGACAGGCAAGAACAAACTGGAGAACTAGAAGATAGGTCAACTGAAATTTTCCAGTCCAAGGAACAGAAAGTAAAAAGTAGGAAGCAAAATGAACAGAGCAAGAATTGGGCCCATCCTCTCTCCCCTGCTATACAACTCCATTGTGTAAACTGCATAAAGTCTCCCTTACAAAAAACAGAAAAGAACAGCCTCAGAGACCTGTGGGATACCCTGAAGCGTACCAACATATGTGTAATGAAAGTTTCAGAAAGAGAGAAGAGAAAGAAAGGAGTACAACAAACACTTAAAGGGATAATAGCTAAAAACTTACTAGATTTGGTAAAAAAAAAAAAAAAAAAAATTACACATCCAAGAAGATCAATGAACTCTAAGGACAGACTCCAAGACACCCATACCGATACCCACACCGATACCCATGCAGAGATACATCATAATCAGCCTAATGGAACGTAAAGACAATTAAAGAATCTTGAAAGCAGCCAGAGAAGCAGCTCATCATTTAAAAGGGATCCTCGATAAAAGTAGCAGATGATTTCTCATCAGAAACCGTGGCGACTAGAAGGTTGTGGGATGACATATTCAAAATTATAAAAGACAAAGACTGTCACACAAGAATTCTACATCCAGCAAAATTACCCTTCAAACGCAAAAGAGAAATTAAGCCATCCTCAGACATAAAAACTGACGGAGTAAGTTTCTAGAAAACCTGTCCTACAAGAAACACTAAATGGACTCGAAGCTCAAATGAAAGGAAGCTAGACAGTACCTCAAATCTGGGTGAAGAAATAAAGAGCACCAGTAAAGGTAAATACAGAAGTAAAAAGAAAAGACAGAATAAATGTAATATTTCTGTTTTTTCTCCTATCTGAAACACAAGATAACTACACAAGGTAATAACTAGAAATCTGTGTTGATGTGCACAGAAGGTATAAAGAGGTACTTTGTATGACAATACAGCACAAAGTGGGAAAGGAATGGACACATACAGAAGCAAAGTTTTTATGTGTCATTGATATTAAATTGGTATAAATACAAACTGAATCGTTACAAGTTGCTAACAGTAAGAAACTTCAGGTAACCTCAAAGAAAATAACTAACAAAAAATAGCAAAATTAATGACAAAGAAATTAAAAGAACACACTAAAAATATATATATTTAATTACAAAAGAAGGTAGTGATGAAGGACAGAAAACAAGAGACATGACACATAGAAAAAAAATAGCAAAATGGCAGGAATAAATCCCACGTTATCAGAATTGCATTAAATATAAATGGATGGAATAAAAACTCCATTTTAAAGGCAGAAATTATGTCGATGGATTTTTTTTTTTAAGTTTTTGTTTGAATTCCAGTTAGTTAACATACACTATAGTGTTAGTTTCAGGTGTACAATGTAGTGCTTCATTGGGTACATCAGCCGGTGCTCATCATGACAAGTGCACTCCTTAATCCCCCTCACCTATTTCATCTACCCCCACCCCGGGGATCATCAGTTTGTTCTCTATAATTAGGAGTCTGTCTCTTGGTTTGTCTCTCTCTCTTTTTTGTCCCTTTCCTAGTTTGTTTTGTTTCTTAAATTCCACATATGAGTGAAATCATATGGTATTTGTCTTTCTCTGATTTATTTTGCTTAGCATAACACTCTCTAACTCTATTCATGTTGTTGCAAATGGGAAGATTTCATTCTTTTTGATGGCTGAGTAATATTCCATCATATATACGTTTTGTATATATATGAAATATGTATATATATACATATATGTATAAATATATGTGTATACACACACACATATATATATACCACATCTTCTCGTCTTCTTTTACCATCAGTCGATGGACACCTGGGCTCTTCCCACAGTTTGCCTATTATAGATAATGCTGCTTAAAAAACAACAAACAAACAAAAAGTGATCCATTTATATATATGCAATATACAAGAGACTCTTTAAAACAATTTTTTTATGTTTATTTATTTTTGAGAGAGAAAGACAGATCGTGAATTGGGGAGAGGTAGAGAGAGAGAGGGAGACAGAATCTGAAGCAGGCTCCAGGCTCCAAGACATCAGCCCAGAGCCCAACTTGGTGCTGGAACTCACGAACCGAGAGATCATGGCCTGAGCAGAAGTCAGACACCCACTGACTGAGCCACCCATGCGCCCCACAAGAGACACTCTTAAATTCAAAGACACAAATAGGTTAAAAATGGAATGACGAAAAAATATATACCATATAAACAATAACCAAAAGAGAGCTGGAGTGGCTATACTAACATGAGGCAAAATGGTCTTTAAGACAAAAATTATTACAGAGACAAAGGACATTTTTTTTTTAATTTTTTAATGTTTATTTATTTTTGAAAGAGAAAGACAGAGTGCAAGCAGGGGAGAGGTAGAGAGAGAGGGAGACACAGAATCCAAAGCAGGCTCCAGGCTCTGAACTGTCAGCACAAAGCCTGACATGGGGCCCAAACCCACAAGCAGTGAGATCATGACCTGAGCCCAAGTCAGACGTTTAACCGACTGATTCAACCAGAAATGGAAAGTCTGAAAAGACATTGAGTTAGTAATTGGAAACTTCCCATAAGCAAAAGTCCTGGACCAGATGGTTTCACTAGTGAATTCTACCAAACATTTAAGAAGGATTAACCCCAACCCCTCACAGACTTTTCCAAAAACCAGAAAAGAACACTTCTCAATTCATTCTATGAGGCCAGTAATACCCTAATATCAAAACCAAAGACATCATGAGAAAAAAATACATAGACCAATATGGCTTAAGAATACTGCTGTCGGAGTGCTTGGGTGGTTCAGTCAGTTAAGCAGCCGACTTCGGCTCAGGTCATGATCTTACAGTTAGTGGGCTCTGTGCTGACAGCTCAGAACCTGGAGCCTGCTTCGGATTCTGTCTCTCCCTCTCTCTCTGCCCCTTCCCAGCTTGTACTCTGTCCCTCTCTCTCTATCAAAAATAAAAGTTAAAAAAGAATTTTTTTTTTAAATTTTTTTTTTTTTAACGTTTATTTATTTTTGGGACAGAGAGAGACAGAGCACGAACGGGGGAGGGTCAGAGAGAGAGGGAGACACAGAATTGGAAGCAGGCTCCAGGCTCTGAGCCATCAGCCCAGAGCCTGACGCGGGGCTCGAACTCACAGACCGCGAGATCGTGACCTGAGCTGAAGTCGGATGCTTAACCGACTGAGCCACCCAGGCGCCCCAAGAATTTTTTTTTTAAATAAGAATACAACTGTCTTCTTTGGAAAAATGTCTATTCATGTTTTCTGCCCATTTTTTAATTGGAGTATTTGATTTTGGGGGTGTTGAGTTTTATAAGTTATTCATATATTTTAGATACTAACCCTTTATTGGACAAGTCATTTGCAAATATCTTCTCCTATTACATAGCTTGCTATTTAATTTTGTTGATGGGTTTCCTTTGCTGTGCAGAAGCTTTTTACTTTGATGAAGTCCCAATAGTTCACTTTTGCTTTTGTTTCCCTTGCCTCGGGAGACATATCTAGAAAGAAGTTGCTAAAGCCGATGTCAAAGAAGTTACTGCCTGTGTTCTCTTCTAGGGTTTCTGTGGTTTCAGGTCTCATATTTAGGTCTTTGACTCATTCTTATTAATGGATGGTGTATGGTGTAAGAAATTAGTCCAGTTTCATTCTTTTGCATATTGCTGTCTAGTTTTCCTAATACCATTTGTTGAAGAGACCGTCTCTTTCCCATTGGATATTCTTTCCTACTTTGTCAAAGATTAATTGACCATACAGTTGTGGGTTCACTTCTGGGTTTTCTATTCTGTTTCACTGATCTATGTACATGTCTATTTTTGTGCCAACACCATACTGTTTTGAATAATACAGCTTTGTAATATAACTTGAAGTCCAGAATTGTGATGCCTCCAGCTTTGCTTTTCTTTTTCAAGACTGCTTTGGCGATTTAGGGTCTTCTGTGGTTCCATACACATTTTAGCATTGTTTGTTCTAGCTCTAGTGAAAAATGCTATTGGTATTTTGATAGGGATTGCATTGGATGTGTAGATTGCTCTGGGTAAAGAAGACATCCAGATGGCCAACAGACACAGAAGAGATGTTAAACAACACTTAACATCAGGGAACTGCAAATCAAAACTACGATGAGATATTGCCTCACACCTGTCAGATCGTCAGAAATCAACAATACAAGACACAACCGGTGTTGACAAGGATGTGGAGAAAGGGGAACCTTCTTGCACTGTTGATGGGAATTCAAACTGGTACAAGCACTGTGGAAAACAATTTGGAGGTGCCTCAAAAAGTTAAAAATAGAACCACCCTACAATCCAGCAATTACACTACCAGGTTTTGACCCAAAGAATATAAAAATACTAATTCAAAGGGATACATGAACCCCAATATTTATAGCAGCATTATCTATAATACCCAAATTATGGAACCAGCCCAAGTGTCCATAAACTGAGGAATGGATAAAGAAGACATGGTATGTGTACACACACATGCGCACGTGTGCGCATGCACACACACACACACACGTGAGCACACTGGAATATTACTCAGTCATCAAAAAGAATGAAATCTTGCCATCTGCAACAACATGAATGGAGCTAGAGAGTATTATGCTGGGTGAAATAAATCAGTCCGAGAAAGACAAATATCATATTATTTCACTCAGGTGGAACTTAAGAAACAAAACAAATGAGCAAAGGGACAAAAAGAGAGAGGGGAAAACCAAGAAATAGACTCTTAACTACAGAGAACAATGTGATAGTTATCAGAAGGGAGGTGGGTGGGGGAATGGGTAAAATAGGAGATGAATATTAAGGAGTGTACTTGTCATGATAAGCATCAGGTGATGTATGGAAATCAGCACATTGTACACCTGAAACTAATATTACATTATACTGTATGCTAACTCACTGGAATTTAAATAAAAACTGTTAAAAAAAGAATACAAATGCAAAAATTCTCAACAAAATACTAAGAAACTGAATCCAGCGATATATAAAATGAATTATCTCCAGGGCGTCTGGATGGCTCAGTCAGTTAAGCGTCTGACTCTTGATTTTGGCTCAGGTCATGATCTCACAGTTTGTGAGTTTGAACCCCATCTTGGGCTCTGCGCTGACAGTGCCGAGCCTGCTCCAGATTCTCAGTCTCCTTTCCTCTTTGCCCCTTCCCCGCTTGCACACACTCTCCCTCTTTCTCAAAAATAAATAAACATTTTAAAAAAAGAAAGAAAATGGATTATCCACCATGACCAACTGAGAAATGCAAGGTTGGTTCAACATAAAAATATCAATCGATATAATGAATGACATTAATAAAATGAAGAACGAAAAACACATGATCATCTCAATAGAAGCAGAACAAGCATCTGACAACACCAGCACTCTTTCACGTTTCTGACAACACCACTCAACAAAATAAAAATAGAAAGGAATCTCCTCAAACTAATAAAGGGCATCTACAAACACCTACAGCTAAAAACATACTTAATGGTCAAAGACTGAAAGCTTTCCCCCTAAAATCAGGGACAAGAGTAGAATGTCCACCCTTGCCAGAACAACTCAACATTGTACAAGAGGTTATAACCAAGGCAATTATACAAGAAACAGAAATAAAGGCATCCAGATTAGAAAGGAAGAAGTAAAAGTATCTATATATGCAGACTACATAATTTCACATAAAGAAACTCCTCAGGAATCCACTAAAAAACTTTTATGGCTATAAAATCCATACTCGTGAACTGCAAGACTTATATTGTTAAGATGGCAATATTGCCAAATTGATCTACACATTCAGCACGATCCCCATCAAAATTCCACCTGCCTTTCATGCAAAAACTGATGAGTTAATCCTAAAACTCATATAGAAAAGCAAGAGACCAGGAATAGCCAAAACAACAGAAAAACAAATTTGGAGGACTCACTTCCCAATTTCAAAACTTATACTTCAAAAATAAAGAGACAAACAATCCAATAAAAAAAAAAAAAGGCCAAAGGATTTAAATAGGCATTTCTCCAAAGAAGACTTGCACATAGCCAATAAGCACACAAAAAGGAGATCAAGAGCATCAGTTATTAAAGAAATGTTAATCAACACCACAATGAGATACCCCTTCACGCCCGCTAGAATGGCTATAATCAAAAAACTGGAAAATGACAAGTGTTGGTGAAGGTGTGAAGAAATTGGAACCCTCATACATTATGGGTGAGAATTAAAAAGGTGCAAAATCTTTGGAAAACAGTTTGGCAGTTACTCAAAAAGTTAAACATACAGTTACTATATGACCCAGCAATTCCACTCCTAAGTATGTGCACAAAGGAACTGAAAATATGTATGTATACAAAAACTTGTACACTGACTGTTCATAGCACATTATTGATAATAGCAAAAAAGTAGAAACAACCCAAATGTCTATCTAATGGTGAGTGGAAAAATAAAATGTGATATGCCCATACAACGTGACACTATTCAGCCATAAAAATGAATGAAGTACTGATACATGGTAGAACATGGATGAACCCTATAAATATTATACTAGGGGTGGCTCAGTCAGTTGAGCAACCAATTCTATTTCGGCCTTGGGCCGAAATTCCCAGGGCTGTGGAATCAAGTTCCGCCTTGGGCTCCGTGCTGAGCATGGAGCCCACTTAAGACTCTATCCCTCTTTCTCTCTCTCTTAGCACCTGGATGGCCCAGTCAGTTGAGCGTCAGACTCTTGATTTCAGCTCAGTTCATGATCTCATGGTCATAAGATCAAGCCCTGAGTCAGGCTCCACACTGGGCGGAGCCCGCTTAAGATATTCATTCATTCATTCATTCATTCATTCATTCTCTCTCTCACTCTCCCTCCCTCTCTCAAAAAAGAAAAAAAAAGATTCTGCCTCTCTCTTTCCCTCAGTCCTTCTCCCCAGCTCGTGCTCTCTCTAAAATTAAAAAAAGTATGTATTATACTAAGTGAAAGAAGCCAGATAAGAAAGGCCACATATTTATGATTCCATTCATATGAAATGTCCCTAACAGGCAAATCCTTAGAGACAGAGAGTAGATTAATGGATGGCAGAATGGGGAGTTACTGTTAACAGTTATAAGGCTTCTTTTTAAGGTGACAAAAATGTTCTGGAATTATGTAGTGATGATGGTTGCATAACCTCGTAAATATAGCAAAACCCAATGAATCAGAAACTTTAAAAGGGTGAATTTTGTGGCATGTAAATTATATTCCCCCCTCAAAATTTAATTATATTTAAAGAATTTTTAAAACAAAAGTAAAATCAAAATACTTTTAGAAGGAAAAAAAGAGGGAGCGTTCTACTACCAGCTGATCTGCAGTAAAGGAATTTCTCAAGAAGCCTCTTCAGGCAGAAGGGAAACAACCCCAGAATGAAGATCAGAAATGTCAGAGAGCAACAAAAAGCAAAAAAAAGTGGATGAAGATGTGAATAAATATAAATGAAGACGGACTATACATTAAATAACAACACTGTTAATATTAATATTTCATTGAGCTTAAATAGAGCACATGGGTTAAGAAACACAATAATAAGCACTTATAAGTCTGGAAAGAGTGAATGGAGTTCAAGTGCCTAAGACACTATGATCTCTGCATGGTCCACGAGGCAGGTATAACCGCATTATCTGGCTAAGTTAATAGCCTGTTATCTAATTTACACGGTAACCACGAAAAGAAAGAAAAGTAAAATGTAACCTCCAACACACTGAAGAGAGTAGAAAAGTAGAATGATTTTTAAAAATCCTAATACTGTTCTCAAATAATATAAGAAAAGAAAGAAAAGTAAACACAGAAAATGTGGGACAAGAGAAATATGCCATAAGAGTATGGACTTAAATTCAAATAGATTAGTTGGGGCGCCTGGGTGGCTCAGTCGGTTGAGCGTCCGACTTCGGCTCAGGTCACGATCTCGCGGTCTGTGAGTTCGAGCCCCGCGTCGGGCTCTGGGCTGATGGCTCAGAGCCTGGAGCCTGCTTCCGATTCTGTGTCTCCCTCTCTCTCTGACCCTCCCCCGTTCATGCTCTGTCTCTCTCTGTCTCAAAAATAAATAAACTTAAAAAAAAAATTAAAAAAAAAATTCAAACAGATTAGTAATTACATTCAATATAAATGAGTTGAATGTTCCACTTAGAAGATAAAAATTATCAGACTGGATGAAAAACAATCTGATTGTTTGATTATTTTGCAAGGTACCTGCCTAAAGTTTAAGAATAAAGCAAGGCTGAAATTAAAGCGATTAAAAAAAAGGTATCATGCAAATATGAGCCTAAAGAAACCTGTTATGGCTATTTTAGCATTGCATATGATACCATAAAGGCAAAGATTCATTACTAGAGATAAAAAGAACCACTCATAATAATTAAAGTCTCAGTTCCTCAGGATGACATAACAATTTTATATTTGCATGCCCCTAACAACATGGTCTCAAAGTATATAAATAAAAATTGACAGAACTTCAAGGAGAAATAAGACAAATCCATAATCATAATGAAATTGGGTAATTATCTTCGTAATGGATATTAACCACCAGACCAAAAAAAAACCACAAAAACAGTAAGAAAACAGAAGATGTGAGTAGTATGCTTACAAGTTAGCTGAATGGAATGTATAGAACATTTCACCTAATTCTTTTCAAACACACAGAAATGTGTGAGAAAACTTACAGTCCATATTCTGGGCCATAAGGTACATCAGCAAATTTCTCAGAATTAAAATCATAAAGAGCAAGACTTGGGGCAATGCAATTATGCTGGAGAAGGGTAAGAAAATATGCATATGTTTGGAAAATTTTAAATATGCTTCTAAATGACTTATAAATGTAAAATATCATAACAGAAATTAGAAAATATAACTGCCTTACTCTGCTTGGGCTGCTATAACAAAATACCACAGAGCGAGTGGCTTAAACAATGGACTTTTATTTCTCACAGTTTTGGGCGCCGGCCTGGGAGGGTTCTGGTCGGGGGCTCTTCCCGCCTTGCAGAGAGACCTGTCTCCCTGCTGTATCCTCACGTGGAGAGGAGAGAGAGAAAGAGGGCAAGTTCTCTGGTCTCTCCTCATAAGGTACTTATTCCATCATAAGGTCATCACACTCATGACCTCATCTAAACCTAATTACTTCCCTAAAGCTCCACCTCCAAGTACCATCTTTGGGGGTTAGAGCTTCAACAGGAATTTGAGAGGGGCACAATTCCATGTACAGTACAGAGTAAACAATACGCAAAATACCCCAAATCGAATTCTGTATGATGCAGCTAAAGCATTACTTATCAGGAAATGTACCACCTTAAGTACACATATTAGAATAAAGCTGCAAATTAATAAATCAAGTATTCACCTCAAAGTAGAGAGAAAACAGCTACAGAAAAGGAAAATCATGGACCAATTTCACTCAGAGACATGGATGCAAAAATCCCATGCAAAACATTAGTCACTGAAATCTAATCAATAGAAGAATAAGCTAGTATGGGGCGCCTGTGGTTCAGTCAGTTAAGCATCCAGCTCTTGATCTGGGACTCTCTTCCTCTCTCTCTGCCCCTCCCTCACTTGCTCTCTCTCTCTCTCTCAAAATAAATAAACATTGTGAGCAAGTTATGTTTATACAGTAGTCATCTGTAGGTGACAGAATTAGTTTTATTTTGCTTTTGATACTAACATTTACTTTAGAAATTTTCTAAATAAACACTCACTTAATGAATCAGGAAAAATGTATTTGTAAAATATTTTCAAATTAATAATTTTCTGCTGATCTCCCATAGTTATGAAGTCAACTAGCTCATGAATGGCAAGAAGAAAAGAGCAAAAGCTAGATCAGAAAAGCCACTTCTGAGCAATCGCAAGGCTACAAGACCTTATGTGTCTCAGTGTCGTTATTTGGTTAGAACAAAGAAAGGGTGGATAGGAGTAGAAATGGATTTACAAAGATAGGGATGTGATAATAGCAATTCGTAGGCTTTTTGCCCAGGCATTAAGGGAGCGATCTCATACACAAATGTGTCTATAAATAGAATCCATACTGCACTTTAATGAATAATTTAAAAGCACTTTGCAAACAGGGTTAAGAAAACAGGAACCTAAATGCTCAAAAATCAATAGTTCTGTCCTATCCCAACCTGGTGAGTTACAGAAACAGAGGTTTGAGCTTTATGGTATTTTATAGAAACACTGGAAGCTGGATAGTTAAGTATCAAAAGATTTAAAAACATCTATAAGCTCTGACCTAATAACTCTGCCTTTAGAAGCTTATCTTTCATAAATTATCAGCGATACAATGATTTTTGTATAGGTTACTGATTATCGATCAAAGCATTATTTACCATGGTAAAAGTTTAAAGCAGCATAAATGTTCAGATATAGGGAAGTGGCTCAATCAATTGGGACACCCACTGGAATAGTATGCAGCCATTTAAAATCATATCTCAGAAGAATATGATTATGACACAAGGAAACTCTCACTATGTGGTACAAAGAAAGAAAGCTGTCCATAAAACATTATGGAATGAATCTGAACTTAGGATATGTATATCATACCACATATAAAAGTAGAAAAACACATTGGCTGTTCTACTTTTTTTTTTAATGTTTATTTTTTTATTTTGAGAGAGCACACCCGTGAACGTCCACGCACACACCCACACGTGAGCAGAAGGGGGCAGAGAGAGGGGGAGAGAGAGAACCCCAAGCAGGCTCCACGCTGTCAGCACAGAGCCAGAGAAGCAGGGTTCTCTCACAAACTGTGAGCCGAAATCAAAAGTCAGACTCTTAACTGACTGGGCCACACAGGCGTCCCGTGCACTGCCTATTCCCGTGTGGTAAGATTATGAATGTTTGTGTTGTCCTTTATACTTTCTGCTTGCTTCAATTTTTCTACACAAAACGTGTATCACTTTTAAAAATAGGAAAAAGTTTTTTAAAAAAATAAAGAATGGATTATCTCAATTAGATTCAAATTATCCTTCATCAACCCAAATTCACTTCTAGTAAGGGTAGATGGGAGGTCAGTAAAAATCTGATTCATTAGGTGCATAACAAACTCACAAACTTAGCAACTTAAGACCATTTACATTTGTTATCTCACAGTTTCTGGGAGTCAGGAGTCTGAGTCGGCTTAACTAGGTCCCCTGCTTAGGGTCTCACAAGGCTGTAATCATGGTATTGGCCAGGCCACGTTCTCATTAAAAGGCTCAAACGAGGAAGAATTCACTTCCAAGCTCACTCGGGTTCGTGGTAAAGGTTGTTTCCTTGCTGTAGGACTTAGGGCCCCTGCTTCTTAATGGCTATCCCTGAAGGCCACCCTCAGCTTCCAGAGGCCACATAAAGTTCTTGCCATGTGGGCTGCTCCAACATAGCCACTTATTCAAGCCAGCAAAGAGAGTCTCTACATGAGTTTCTAGCAAACTGAATTTTATATAATGCAACAATATCACAGAAGTGACATCCCATTACTTTTGCCATACTCTATTGATTAGAAGCAAATCCTACTTCAATGGGAAAAGATTATACAAAGGCATGAATCATGTGGATCATGGGAGGGCCACCTTCATACAACTGTCCACTATATCTGGCCTCCCAGGGCAGAGCCCAGGCAAAGGAAGGAAACATGTGCTTGGATATGAAAACTCTTCTGATCAAATGACTACCCACAGACAAATCTGAACCCTGCTTTCTCTACACAGAACGGTACTGTAAAAAGTGAAGGGAGAATTCACCACAAGTCAGAGTTAACACAGAATTTAAGCAGGGAGGTGGGAACTGTTCCAGCCTTGAAGGATAGTTAAGAATTACATTAGTGGAGGGGCGCCTGGGTGGCTCAGTCGGTTAAGCATCTGACTTCAGCTCAGGTCATGATCTCACAGTTCGTGAGTTCAAGCCCCATAGGCGGCTCTGTGCTGACAGCTCAGGGCCTGGAGCCTGCTTCAGATTCTATGTCTCCCTCTCTGCACCTCCCCGACTCACACTCTGTGTGTCTCTCTCTCAAACAAACAAAAAAAACCAGAATTACATTAGTGGAAAGGGAGACTTTTCCTCTGTGATAAGGAGAAATAGGCAAGAATTCCCGAGATGGATTTTGGAGAGTAAACAGGATGGTTTGTTCACAGCAAATAAAAACCAACGTGTCTAGCTTCACATTCTAATCAGTCCCCTGATGACCAACACACTTGTAGACCTTGCACACTTGCAAACCTTCAAACAAGACCTAGAGAGGAAGACAGTTTTGAGTTTTGACTAGCTGTGCAGTAGTGACATCAATTAACCTCCATAGTTTGGTAAATATTACTCATATTTACCAGTGTCCAGTTGTCCTGGACTTCTGAGACAGGGAAAACTCTACCTTCTGCTCCATTTGAAACTAAGTATGACCAGAACGACTCCTCCTGGCCAACAAAACATGAGAAGAATGGATCCGCAACCCTTCTAAAGCCATAACTGCTGGCGCCAAGTCTCCATGTTCTAAAAGGGTCCAGGATCCAGAATATTTGAGAATCCATTTTGCCAAATTTCCAAGGAACAAAAATCCCTCCCTTTCAGAAACTATTACAGAGATGATAAAGCATCACCTTGATACCAAATCTGAATAAAAGCAATACAAGAAAAGATTATTATTTGTCAATACTTCTCATGAAAATACATGCCAAAATCCTAAATTGAATCCAATGATAATTTTTAATGTAGTATGTCATGACAAAGTACAATTTATCCCAAGAAATCAAGGATGGTCTAAAATTAAAAGATTAAAATATTTCATCTTAGTCACAATTTAAAGAGGAAAAAAATAAAACCATCAAGAAAAACATTTATTAACATTCAAAATCTATTAATGATTTTTAAAATCTTTTATCAGACTATTAGCAGAGGAGACCATCCTTAACCTAATAAAAGGAATCTACCAAAAAACAATAACAAACTTCGTATTTAAGGCTCTAAAAGTAATGCTTTTAAGATGTAAAACAGTATTAGCATAGCCTTATCAAAATTTCTATACAGCTTTGCCTAGTGTCCAAACGATGGAAGTAAGACAAAAAACAAATAAAAGATTTAACGGCTAGGAAGGAAGAAACGAAATTATCATTATTTACATGGAGAAATCAGAAACAGATCCATATAGTTGTAAAATTTTGTATGTTTCAAAGGAAGCACCGCAGATCTCTGGGGTAAGGATGGTATAAATAGTATAATAAACAGTACAGTACAACTGGTTATACATCGGGAAAAGTTCTAAAACTATATGTCTACCTTACACCTCACACAAAAATAAGTTCAGAGTAGAATACAAAAAGCAAATGTTCAAGCCTTTTTTTTTTTTAAAGATGAGGATATCTTATGACTTGGGGTAACAAAGAATTTCTTAAATAAGACTTAATAACCACAAACCATAAGGAAAAGATTGATAAATTTGACATAAAAATTAAACATCTTTTCATCAAAACAGCATTTTTAAAAGGATTAAAAAAAAAAAAAAAAAGCAGGGCACAAATAGAAACCAGAATATCTAAAGGACTTCTAAAAAGCTTTAAAAAGGACAACCCAGGTAACAAATGGACAAATATATTAATACAATTTACAGAAGAAACCCAAGTGGCTAATAAATGGATATAAAAATCTTCAAACTTACCAATAATCAAGAAAATGCAAAGTAAAACAGTGAGTTCATACCTAGTTGACAAAAATTAAGACATCTGAAGATACAAAGGATTAGAGAGGATGTGAAGAAACAAACCTTTGTTTGGAAAACACTTGGATGACTGCTCTGAGGCTGGAATTGGGCCCATCCTACATGACCCCACAATCCCACTTATAAATGTAGACCTGGTCCACTCTCTCCTGAGTGCCCAGCACAAAGGAAATGGGCCAGTGGGAGATGGCAATAAGCAAGAGTGGAGACTGGACAGACGACTAGGAGAATGACTTCAGATGAGACTTAGGCCAGGTAGGAGTATCATATGCCAATCTTGCCGGGAGATGAAACGAGGGATCAGAACCACGCTTACCTGGGGCAACCTCCTCCCAACAGCAGCTGAACTGTTTTGTGTTCTACAGCCTATCTGACCATGTTATTTCCTCTTTAAACTTCACCAGCTAAAACTTTCTAGAGCAGTCCCAACTTGTATCAGTTTCCCAAGGCCACTCTAACAAATGTCCACAAATGTAGTGGCTTAACACAACAGAAATTAAGTACCTTACAGTTCTGGGGGTCAGAAGTGAGACACAAGGTCTCACTGGGCTAGAACCGAAGTGTCGGCAGGGCTGTGTTCCTTTCAAGAGGCTCTGGGGGAGAATCCATTTTCTCACCTTTTCTCACTTCTAGAGCCTGCCCACAGGCCTTAGCTTATAACCCCTTCTATCTTCAAAGGCAGTAATGATGGGTAGTCTTCCTCAGTTCACAGCACTCTGACACTAGCTCTTCTTCCATATTTAAGGACCCTTGGGGTTACTCTGTCCCCCTCCCCCGCCAGGGTAATCCAGAATAATCTCCTTATTTTAAAATGAGCTGATTAGCAACCTCCATTCCATCTGCTACCTTAAATTCTCTTTGCCACATAACATAGCATATTCATAGGTTCTGGGGATTAGGATGTGGGAGGCCATTATTCTGCCTCCCACACAACCTCCCCTCAGCTCGCCCCCACACCTCTGAGTCCCAACACTTCCACAATGCCTTTCACACCTTCAACCACCACACATCCTATTCTCCAGTTACACCAACCTTCTTGTCCTTTTGTAATGAATTCATACCCATCGGTGCCCAAACAATTACAACTCACCCTCCAGGTCTCGGACCAAGGCTACCTCCCCTCTGAAGCCTTCCCTGATTCTCAGCCTAAATTAATTACCCCTCTTCAACACACCAACCCAACTTTTTATGTATCCCAATTGCAGTACTGTGGCCCCCTGTAACCATCAGTTTGCATGTCCTGTCCTCAATCCAAAGTGGAGTCCTTCAATGATAAATACTCGGTATCATTCCCCTGTGGATTTCCAGATCACAGCAGGGGCCTTGGCAAAGAGTGGGCACTCAGACACTATTTCTGAAGCTTGGAGGAGGCAGAAAGAAGCCCTGGGTTTCCCTCAACAAAACAGGCGACTCTTTCACGGGGTGACCTGAGTTAAGTATTCAGTTGATGGGGCCAAAGAACTAGTTCAGATACTCTTAACAAAACACCTCAACAGCTGTGCATAGTTTGATGCACAATTTACTATCATATGGAAGAATCTCTGTACCCGTTATTTTTTATTGCCAACCTATGGGGCAATTCTAAAGGAACAGAAAATTAACCTCAAGAGAATAAAGAATTTACCTAAATTTATCTAAAATGGTTTACAAAGATGTCCTCAAAATTACAGAAGAGAGAGGAGATGCTGCTCCAACACGGCAAGAATGCCTGGTTCCTGCCCAACAGGCTCACCACGTACACAGAGGGCCTGAGCCCCACTCTGGGAAGGCTGGAAAGTACCACATGAGTGTGAGGGATGCTACAATTGACCTTGTTTAGAGAAAAACAAACTGCCTCTCGTACAAATATGTGTACATATTACAGTAAAGGTACATTTTTTAAGAGGGTGGCTGTTAAGGAAACAGGCTCTCACTTAGTTTCAATGGTTTATTACCTGATGTCCATACTCCAGCAAGAAAATTCCCACCTGGTGAGAAGGAGACTAAGTAAGGGAAAGGTAATGTTGAGTCAGCACAATTATCCATTTTAAAAAAAGAGACAAAAACATGGTTTGAGTTTCTAAAAGATATGCTTGCATTCAGGCTCAACAGAACTCCCCTGTTCAACTTTTCCTCAATTGTGTAAATTTCGAAAATGCTTTTTAAACATACTGCAAAAAACCCTCTCACGCTGGAAATTTAAGACGAAGACAGAAACAGAGGACACGTGTTCAGCACCATGGACAGTGGGCGCACCAACGGGCCGTAGGGGACCTGCCACTAGGGCTGAGAGCTCAGAGATACCAGGGCTGCCCAAAACCTAGGGCATTCATTCACCAGTGTTTAAGTGGAGAGTGATTCCAATACATTAGCTGGCATTTTTCTTTGTTTTGGCCCAAAGGACCAACCTTTACCAAAAGGATGTACAATTCCCATCTACCAAGATTTGCTTCAGTGATGACTTTACAATAAAGCCCTGAGGTTTCTGTGAAAATAGGAATGACTTTGCCACTGACACAGAGCAACCAATCCAGGAACTGGCTACAGGTCCAGGAATGAAGTTGCTCAAACTGAAACACAACGTGCAGTTTTGAACGGCCAAACTGTTTCAGGGACCTCACCGGGTTTCGCAAATATAAACACAGCATGCTCTCAGCCTCACTCCAACGACAGGAAAAAAGACCGCTTCCTTTTAAACACCTAGAAAAATGAACCCAGGTGCTGAAATTGTCTCATAACTACCAAAAAAAGTAGAACCATAAATCTGGATATTTTCTCTTTTTTTTAATGTTTATTTATTCTTGCGAAAGAGAGAACACAAGCGGGGAGGGGGCAGAGAGAGGGGGAGACACAGAATCCAGACACCGGGAGGCCGAGCTGCTCTCGCGCGTGAAGGCGCTGGGAATCAGCTCCGCTCGCGGGGACGCACCTCCACCACTTCCTCTGACTCCAACGTGCAAGCCGGGCTCCAGACACAGACAAGGGGCAACCCTCCGCCCCTGAAAGCGAGTTACAATTTGGAAGGGCGCGCGACGGCCGAGCCACAGGGGGAGCTGGAACGGCAGGGCCTGGACCCCGTCTAGCCCCCGAGGTCTGCTCAGGGCCCCGCTGCCCTGACGTGCCTTCTGCGGGTCACGCGCCGCGACTCCCGTCGACGAGAGCGCCGCCCGCCCGCGCGCAGAGCCCAAGGCGCCCGCAAGTGCACGTCGCCCGGCGGGAAGGGCGGCAGGAGAGGTAACCCAGCCTGCGCTACTCTGACCCGACTTCTGGTTGACTTTCCGATCTGCTAAGCGAGCGACACGCTTCTCAACAGGAAGGAAAAGCGGAAAAACAAACACTTGAGTAAACGACGCTTCCAGGCGCCGCACGGTGCGGACTATACACCCGTTCTGACGCACCCCAAGTAAGAGGAGAAAACAGTGACCCCACAGAGCCTGCCCGCGCCCTGCGCCTCCCCGACTCGGGGGCGCCGAGGCGCGCCGGGGGCCGCCACGGGCAGCCCGGGTCCCGCTCCCGGGAGCGGGGCGCCGCCTACGCCCGCCGGCGCGCGCTCCCACCGCGGCTCCCGCAAGCCGCCCGCGTCCCGCCCGCCGCGAGCGCCCCGAGGTCTCCGCCCCGGTCCGCCCCGGTCCCGAGCCACCAAACTCCGGCACGAAATCGCGGCAGGTGCGCGCCCGCAAGCGGGGCCGTTAACTCTGATCTTGAAGGCGCAGCTCCAGTAACTTCGGGATTCGGGGCAGCGGGGCGGGGGTCCGCGCCTCCCGGAAGCCGCTGCAGACCTCCCTCCGTCCAGCCGCCGTCCCGCCCCGCTACCCCGGGAGCTCCCGGCGCCGGGCCGGGGGCGCAGAGACCCCGCGGCGGGGTGGGGGGGGGGGGAAGGGCGGCCGGGCGCGGGCTGAGGCGCGGACCCCCGCCCCCGACTCCGCCCCGCGCCGCCCGCCCCGCCCCGCGTCGCCCCCCGCAGCCCGCCAACTTGGTGGGGCCCGGGAGGGTCTCAGGCCCCTCGGCCTCCCCGAGACGTACGCCCCCAGCCCCGGGCCCCGCGGGCAAAGTTAGCGGCCGCGGGAGGTCGCCTCCCCCTCCCCGGCCGAGGCCGGGACCCTCGCTCGGCCCCCGGCTGCGACCTCCCCCCACCCCGTCCCGGCTCCCGCTCTCCCGCCCCTGTCCTCGACCCCCGACCGCGATCCCCGGCCCTGACCCCGGCCCGACCCCTGGACCCTGGCCAGGACCCCCGGCCCCAGCTCCGCCCGCGACCGCTCACCTGTCCGCGGAGGAGGGCGTGCCCGCCGGCTGGCCGGCCGGAGCCCGGGGTGGGGCCGAGGGTTGGTGACGACCGGGCGATCCGGGCGGCGGCGGAGCCTGAGACGACCGAGTCTGAGGCGACTGAGGCGGCGGTAGCCGCTCCTTGCGCTCCAGCCGAGGCGCTGCGCGCGGCGCGGGCCCGCCCCTTCTGCGCTGCCGACCAATCCCGCGCCGCCCGCCGCCGCTGGCCCCGCCCCGTCCAAGTGCTGGGCCTCGCGAAAGCGGGCGCGGCGGGCCAATCGAAAGGAGGAACGGTAAGGGATGAAGCCTATCGGAGCCCGGGAAAGCTCTCTGGAAAGAAACCAATTAGCGTCGCGGGGCGAGGGGGAGGTGGTGAGGCGGAACCTATGGAGATGGGGGCGTGACGGAAATTGGGGCGGGGTCTTGGGCACGCGAGTCACTGGCGGTGGGCGGGGCCATGAACCTGTCATGGAGCAAGGGCGGAGCCAGACTTGAGGCGGGTCCCAAGGAGGGGCGGGACCACAAATAAAGGGGGAGGGGTCCCAGGAGAAAGGGTAATTGGCTGGGGGCGGGGGCAGAGACGCGACCACAAGTGGGCGGTCCCAGAACTGGGGCGAGACCACAAAAGGGGCAGAACAAGAGGCAGGCTACTCGCCGAGGTGGGGGGCGTAGGGAGGCCTCCGGCGTTGACAGAGGCGGGGCAGGGCCACAATGGGGAGGAGAGGAGACGGGTCACTGGCTCGGGGCGTGGCCTGGGGCGGTTCCTGGGCGTGGCAGAGGCAAGCCCTGGGCCGGGCCGGAGCCGTTGATGGGTGGGTGGGGAAAGGCAGGTCCCTGGCGTGTCGAGGGCGTGGCGTAGGCTGGGACATTGAAAAAGGGAGGCGGGCCACAAGTGGGCGGGGAAGGGCTAGCCCCTAGAGGGAAAGAGGTCAGGGGGTTGGCTTGGACGCGTCCCAGGGCTATGGGTAGGGCTGGGGGTTGGAGGGAGGGTGGGTAACTAGCCGTGGGCGTGGCTTGTGGCGGGAGGGGGGAGGGGGTAGGCCACAGGTGGAGCGGGGACGGGTCACTAGCCTGGGGGTGGCCTGGTTGGTCTTGGGCGTAGGATGGGCCGAGTGGACCTGGCTGGACTTGGACCCTCCCTGGGCTGGCGCCCTTCCCCCTCCTCTCCCCGCGGGGCTTGGAAGGGCTTGGCCTGCCGGGAGCGCAAAGCCGACAGTCTCCTGTCCTGTCTCAGGACCTCGCCCCTCTCGAGTCCCGGCCCTGGGCAAGCCTTGGGCAAGCCTGCCCAGCACCTGTCTCGGCTCCTCACCAGGTGCGCCTTCTTTCCTGCCCACTGAGGAATCCATGTGCCAGTGTGCGGGTCAGAATACCCAGGTGACCAAGACTGTCTGAAGAGCTACTAGGCTGTCCTCAGAAGACACAATGTCTCACGTGTTTTTGTTTTATTACCCTTTCTCCAGACTTCCTGGGCTTCATTCGTTGTGCTTTGTTCGTATTAGGGTCATTTTCGTGAAGCTGACCCTTCTGTCTCATCTGTGCATTTGGGGCCTATCCTTAGCAAGATTATTTCTTCCAGTGCAGCATCACACAGCACAAGCGGTCACAGGCACCGCAGTGACCTCCGATGGCCCAGGAGTGACCCCAGGTAGGCCTACAGGGGTCCTGGGACTTCCTACCCCGCACCCTTCCCCACACGAAAGAAATTCAGCCTTGCTTGGACTTCTTAGGCCCCTGAGGACCCAGAGGGGTCCACCGGCTGTCAGGACAGGGGTTGTGAGACGGACCTGGGGATAAAGCTGTGACACTTGGTGGCCCTATTGTACCCTTTGCCCCTAGAGTGGGGCGGGAGACATTTCCCAGGCTTCCCCCCTGTGAACCCTACTCCTTTGTGGGCCACTGGAAGCCCACCCACACAAAGGTCACAGTTATGACCACTTCTTTTTGTGGGCACATTGGAAATGACCCGGAGCCTCACCACAGTGCACGAAGGGCCCCTTGGGCATTCAGAGACTGGCCAGGTTGGGTGACAGCAGTCAGTGCAGGCATGGGGGGGGGGGGTCAGGAAGAGCTGGGTCTCATTTGTCTTCTTATGTCCCTTGTGTGTTCAAAGGCAACCTCTGAAAAAGAAAGGGCGCCAGGCTACCGGGTGAGAAGGGACTGTGGGTGGGGTTCACACAGAAGGGCGGCAGCACTGGGGGAAGCAGAAATACAAACAACACCTGGGTTGTGAGTCCTTCCAAAGAAGGGGGTCACAGAGGCAGGGGACGTGGGCGCCCACGCAGCAGTGTAGCAGCGACTGTCACTTGGAGTGGAGAGACGTGCTTGACCGTGTGCTCTGGGGGTAGGAAGGAGGATGTGGAGGCGGGGGAGGGGGGGCCTGGCTGGGTGGTCCCGCAGCCGGAACGATGGAGGGAGGTGCTGGGAAGTGAACGAGAAGGAGCAGCGGCAGAGCACCCTGCAGGACGTGGACGTGTCGTGTCCTGACTGCGTGGCTCTGACTGTCACCCTCCCCTTGACTCTGTGGGCAGAGGGGACAGAAGGACCCTGGGGTCCCCGCTCCCGAGGCCAGGGTGTGGGGTGCAGGCGCAGCACAACACCTTCAGTCCACCCCCAGATTACAGGCTGCCAGCCTCCCACTTCCCCGTCCCCGCCAGGGGCCCTCGTCCCCTCAGCTGCCTTCATTGCCTCCTGGAAGACACAGTTAGTCATTAGGAAATTAATGATAGTGTTTTCGGGACAGCATGTTGGACCCTAACAACTTTCAATTATTTCCAGTTCCTGCCAGCCCTGGGAGGAAAAAAGCAGCTCGTCTCATGCCCCCGCCCTTGACACACGAGACAATCCACGTCTGCTGGCATATTATCATACGTTAGCAGATCTCTGAGAGCCAAACTGCAGACCACAGCAGCTGGGCCGGGGCCTGGAGCGGGCCTGGGATCCTCCCCCTGGATGGGGCCAGCCTGCCTCGAATTCCCCACACACTGTGTTCCAGGCACTTCCCCCTTCATTAGCACTGTGTGTGCCATTCACCACCCTCTCCATCGCTGTCACCGCGGTCCTTCCCGTGAGAAGTGCACCCAGGGGCCTGCATTTATAAATAAGTCCATGGTGTTTGTTGGAGGATGAAGGGAACAGAGAGAGCAGCCTTGGAATTATCATCCGCTTGGAATGATGTCAGATCAAGCCCTGGGAAGCCTTATACTGCCCAGCCTTCCTGACTGTCTCACACACACACACACACACACACATACACACACACACACACACACACACACACACACACACACACACCACAGAGAGTAGGGGCTGGTGGCCATGTTATCTCCGGCTGGAGCGTGGGGTCAGGGCAAGGAGGCTTCCTGTCTCCACAGTAGATGGCTAAAAGGGCCAGGGAACTGGTTGCATGCAGAAAGCAGTCCCAGTGGCCAGCTATGTCGTCCAAGTCCTCCGGGGAGTACAGGTTTCCCAGGCGTGAGCGGCACCCAACACCCCCAGCTACAGAGGCCCCCCTCCCCTGCTACGGAGAGAGGTCTGGAGCGGTCAACCTGAGCCCGATTTGGAGTGTGGGGCATCTGCTGGCCTCAGTAGGACTCTGCCTCCACGCGGGGCCTGCTTTCCACAGGGAGAACTCACATTGTCACCTCAGCCACCCCTTACGCTCAGCCCAGAACACAAGGGCACAGATCACGTGGTGGCGAGTCGGCCACCTAGGGAACAAGGGTTGCTGTAACACCCCCTTCACAAACCGCTGAGGCAGCGCGACCACACCCTTGGGGGCTAGAGCCAGCCAGCCTGCCCTCCTTCCCCACAGCCTCTTTGTCACAAAGCACGGCCTGGGGGCAGCACGGCTGGGTCTGCTGAGCTCAGAGGAGATTGTGTGATGGCCAGAGCGATGGAGTGAAGATCAAAGCAAGTAAACCAGTCCCCGCACCCGCTGCCCTGGTCAGGGAAATACACCCAACGCAGCAGCCGAGGGTTCCTCCCGTGTGGTGCTGGAATCCAAAGCCGTGCACCTGATCTTGCTTGCTTGCTTGCTTGCTTGCCGAAGCATCTGACTGCATTTCATCAGGCAAGGTGATCGGGGGGGGGGGGGGGGTGTTCCCCTTGCGCCCCCCTTGCTGAAGGAGCGACTCCTAACCCGTCACTGGCCAAGTCCCTGGCCCGTGACTGGGGCAGGGGTGGGGGGAGGTGAGGTGGCACCTGTGCAGAGGGGAAGCTCTAGCCAAGCATGCTCGTGAGGAGCCCCCGCCTGGATGACGGCGAAGGCTGGAGATGTGCTCCACAAGGAGAGGTGAGCATGCACGGAGCGTCCAAGTCGAGCATACGGGACGACGAGACAGAGGACACACACATCAACAGTGCTGCAACCCGGCACTCTCTTCTTTGGGGCTGGCAAACTGACCTGCACTTTACAGCTGCCCTGGGTCCTGAGCTTCCGGAACCGCGTGCTGCCCCGTTTCTGTGTTCCCGTGTTCCCGGATCACCTTATAACCAGGCATATCGACAACAGCCAGCAGGCTGCTCTGTGGGGATGAGGGGCTGGGGGACAGCAAAAGCTGTCCTTATGGGAGGCACAGAGGGCATCCCCGTGCTGGGGAGGTGGGCTCGAACCACGCACGGAAGCATCTGGCTCCCACCCTAAAGGTAAACATGCTGGCGGTTAGCACGAGTTCCGCTGGCACCTGCCGGGACACTAGCTTCCCGGGTGGGGCTCCCTGCTTTTAGCCTCTGACAAGCAGGCTGTATTCCACGGTCTGGCTGTGGATGGGGGCCTGGGGTTCATCCAGTGCTGCTGTCATCCCCAAGGGACTCCGGTCAGTGGCCTACGTCCTCTTGGCCTTCACATGAAAAAGCAGGTGAGTCACAGCTGCCCTTGACTGTGTCTCCCAGTTCAGACAGCAGGCTCTGGAGCCAACACACCACTGCCAGCAGGGAGAGAGAGCCAGAGCCGGGGACAGAGCCAGAGAGGGGGACAGAGCCAGAGGGGGACAGAGCCAGAGAGGGGGGCAGAGCCAGAGTCAGAAAGGGGAACAGAGACAGAGAGGGGGACAGAGCCAAAGAGGGGGGACAGCCAGAGAGGGGGACACAGCCAGAGCCAGAGAGGGGGACACAGCTAGAGAGGGGGACAGAGTCAGAGGGGAGGGACAGAGCCAGAGAGGGGGACAGAGTCAGAGAGGGGGACAGAGTCAGAGAGGGGGGACAGAGCCAGAGAGGGGGGACAGAACCAGAGAGGGGGGACAGAGCCAGAGAGGGGGACAGAGCCAAAGAAGGGGGACAGAGCCAGAGAGGGGGCAGAGCCAAAGAAGGGGGACAGAGCCAGAGAGGGGGACAGAGCCAGAGAGGGGGACAGAGTCAGAGAGGGGAGACAGAGCCAGAGAGGGGGGACAGAACCAGAGAGGGGGACAGAGTCAGAGAGGGGGGACAGAGCCAGAGAGGGGGACAGAGCCAGAGTCAGAAAGGGGGACAGAGACAGAGAGGGGGACAGAGCCAGAGAGGGGGGACAGAGCCAGAGAGGGGACAGAGCCAGAGCCAGAGAGGGGGACACAGCCAGAGAGATGGACAGAGCCAGAGAGAGGGACAGAGTCAGAGAGGAGGGACAGAGCCAGAGAGGGGGACAGAGTCAGAGAGCGGGGACAGAGCCAGAGAGGGGGGACAGAGCCAGAGAGGGGGGACAGAACCAGAGAGGGGGACAGAGTCAGAGAGGGGGACAGAGCCAGAGAGGGGGACAGAGGCAGAGAGGAGGACAGAGGGGGAACAGAGCCAGAGAGGGGGGCAGAGACAGAGAGGGGGATGGAGACAGAGGCAGAGGGAGAGACAGGGGGCAAAACCAAAAAAAAAAAAAAGAGAGAGAGACAGAGACAGAGACAGAGACAGAGAGAAGGGGGGGAGGGAAAAGACAAGGAGAGAGAGAGAGACAGAAAGAAAGAGAGACAGAGAGAGATGGGAGGGGAGACTGCAGACAGGGGGAAGGAAACAGAGAAGGAGAGACAGAGGGAGAGAGAAACAGAAGACAGAGACAGATAGACAGGTGGGGGCTGCTCCCCGTGGGAGCTCCTGGACGGGTCTCTGGGACACTGCGAGCAGAGCACTGCACAGGGTCTCGTGTGGCCTTCTCCCTTCTCTCTAAAAGGACACGTGGCAGGCACACCTCCCAAGAGTGAGCCGGTGGCCTCCCTTCTCCTTTAGGAAAGCTCCTCACAGGGAAAGTGGCCGTGGAAACCCCACCCCTCTGCCACGTGCCTGCACGGAAGGCTCTAGAGTGAGAGCTGCTGTCTTTGTTCCAACCCCCCCCCCCCACCTCCCCACCCTGCACACTGCGTGCTCAGGGCCAGCAGGAAGAGGCCGGAAGGGCAAAGTGGACCTTCCAGACCCGGAGGGAGGAGCCACCGGGTAGGTGGTTGGATGCAAGGGGTACTATAGACGCCTGTCTTTGCCAAACGGATCTAATGTCCTACCGGGGACTCACCCGTCGGCTGTTTTTCAGTTAGGGTCACGTGAAAGTTCTCTGTTGACATAAATCATATCTAGTTAAGGTGAGAAAGGGTGGGCACAGCCCAGCCCTTCCAGGACTTTATTTCTGTAGGACCCACATCATCTTAGGCAACATACACAAGTGTGCACACACACACACACACACACATACACAAACACACACCCTGAAGATAGTGACCAGAACTAAAAACGTATGCCTGCTGTCCCAGCCCCTAGCCGTGTGGGGAGAGGATCAGGGTGGGTTCTGCCTTACCAGGAGGACACTGTTTGGAACAAGAGTTTCCCCCCCCCACTCACAAACTGCCAGTCTCCACTGGTGTCCTCCCTGTGTGGGACACAGTGAGAGACCTCAGGAGAGTGGGACGCTCATCCTCGCCACGTGACACGGACCAGTGCTGACTCTTCAGCTCAAGATCCCTGATGCAGGCGGTGAGCTGGAGGGTACAAACCGGCAGGATGGAACCTCCCAGAGTGGGGCAGCCCGGGAAGGAAGGGCACCTCTCCGGCTGGCTGGGACTGTCCTGGCTGCCTGAGAAAGAGCGTGGAGAGAGGGGAGGCTGAGGCTGATGGGGAAAGAGCTGCCCTAAAGACGGGACCGAAGGAAGACAAGGCAGCTGCCCCTCTGTGAGGAGAGATCAGGCACAGACGGGCCAAGGCCACACTGAAGAGCCACAAAGGCAACCCAGAACGGTTTGTGAGGCAGGCCTGCCGTCTGCCCAGGCCAGCACTGCAGAGACCCCACGGCACTGGAGGGCATCCGGGCCAAACTCCCCCCCAAACTGACTAGTTGCGTGCTGACTGCCTGCCCAACCACCGGATGTGCGGTAGGTTACCCAACAGGTTACCCACAACAGCACAACCCCACTGTCGTCATTAACTGGCTCCAGTCCTCAAACCGGCCTCTGTTTTAGTGACAAAGGGCACATGACAAGGAGGAAGAGGATAGAGTAGGGCACCGGAACTGAGGAACCCCCACCTGCGGCTGCGTGGTACCCTCCCCGGGGCAGACCAACTCAGCCCCGGGCACAAGGAGTGTGAAGGTGCCTCCTTCTCTCCCCTCCTCGTGCGGGTCACAGCAGCTTGCCTTCATGGCCAAGACAGCAGTGCACATTCACAGCCCAGCCCAGGGTCAACGTCAGCCTGCTCTTGGTTGTGATATGTTCACCGGAGCCTTGATCCTCACGGTCTACAATGCTGACGACATCACACTCACTGGATCTGGTGAGTGAGAAGCGGCCGGGACCCCAGAATCCCGGGTAAGATATGCGTGTGCCACTGGGTGGGAACAGAGCCCGGTGAGGATTCAGGGCCCATGAGATTTTAGGGGTCCAGTGATTTAGGGCACAGCCTCTAAGTAAGTAAGTGCTTGCACCTTAAGCCTTCTACTGTTAAGACGGGGGCAGAAGTTTTGGTAGGCCTCCTTAGATTTTGGAGACAACAGTTGGAAATACTGCTCCCGGCTTCAGGTGGGGCCCAGAGCAGGACTCCGCAGCAAGGCTAGGCTTGGATACAAGGTGTTGAAGCCCTTGTTCCAAGTGATCAGCGGAGCCAATGTCTAGAGGTATTTATGGACGTCAGGACACGGTAGAGTTTCTGGTACATTCTGTGGGTGTCGCAGTACGGACCCTCAGTGTTCTCAGGCAACATTGAGAAACTCTCAAGAGTTTTCCCACTTGAGGGGCGCCTGGGCGACTCAATCAGTCAAGTGCGACTTCAGTTCAGGTCACGATCTCATAGTTCGTGAGTTCAAGCCCCACACGGGGCTCTCTGCTCTCAGCGCGGAGCCCACTTCAGATCCTCCTCTCTCTCTGCCCCTCCCCCCCACTCACAGGCTGTCTCTCTCACTCTCGCTCTCAAAAATAAATACACATTTTTTTGAAAAGAGGGCTTTCCCGTTTGAAAAACAGTTTCTGGTGTGCTTTGGGATATTTTATGGATAGGCTGTGTGGCCAGACCATCAATGTGAGCTTGCTATTACCAGGCCCACGGAGTCATGACTGGAAATCTGTCACGTGCCTCTTCCTTCTTATGCTTGTGCTCTCATAGAGGTTCTCTTGAGAAATAATACAAGAGGAGGACGTTCCAGCCTGAAATTCACACACGTCAGCACAATACGTTAGTGCCAGAAATGGACTCTGCCACATCGTAGCCCCTCTGGCTGGCCCTGCAGGCAGTGAAGGGAAATCCTCCTCTTAATAGAAGATCTGTGGGCACAACACGTAACCGTTCCATTTATATGAAATATTCACAGACTCCAAGTCGGCAACGCAGATGGCTTGCGTTGCTGATCAGGACATAAAAGGAGCAAGATCAGAAAAGTAGATCCAAAAACTTGGGGAGAACAGGCGTGTGGCTGGCCTGCAAAAGAGGCCTGATGCTTGAAGACCCGTGTGTCTGGTGTTAACACACACTAGAAAGCGTCTCCTGCGAAGGAGGCACTGAGCCACTAGGGGGGCAGGATGACGCATCAGTGGATCCCAGCCGGCCTCTGTCCTCCACAAGTCCAAGTCCACGGCTTATACCATTGTTCCATGAACAGAGTGTCCATGAGGAGAGGGAAGAAAGCACACACGAGTCTCAGGGCGCGGCCTTCCCCTCATCAAGCCCAATGTGGTGACTGTCACTGCTGAGTGCCGAGCCTGCCAGCAGCACAGACCAACGCCGAGTTTCTGGTACGGCACCGTGCCCTGGGGAGACCAGCCAGCCTCATGGAGGCAGGCCGATGACCTCAAACGCCCTCCACCTTGGAAGTAAAGTTATTTATCCTTACAGAAGTTTATAGATACTTTAGCATGGGTTTTTTTTTTCCTTGTCTTCCCCGTGGCTTAGAGCTCCTAATCTATTGACCTACTGCCTGCAGAAGATTAAGGATGGCCACAAATTCTTTGACGCTCCTCCTATCAAAAGGTGAAATCTGTGCTCCTTCTCCTTGAAACTGGGTGGGTTCTTTGACCAACAGACTAGGACAGAGGTGACACTGTACTGGTTTCTGGGGCCAGGCCTCAAGTGGCTTCCAATTTTTCACTCTTGGAATGCTTGCTCTCAGGGAAGCCAGCCAACACACAGATATCCAACCACCCTGGGACTGCCATGCTGTGAGGAAGCCCAAGCTGGCCTCAGGTAGGGGCTGCATGGGAAGTGAGATCCACCTGCAGCCCCAGCAGTTACAGCCATTTCAGGGAAGAAGGCTTCAGACGGGCAGCCACCATATGACTGCAACCATAAGAAGGACCAGCTGAGACCCACTACCTTACCCTGCCAACCCCAGGAAAGTAAATCATAATAAATTGTAGGTTTTAGACCACTCGGTTTCTAGGTGGTTTGTTATGCTGTATTACACAATCGAAACAGTATTCCATACAACATTTTTTTGTTCCAAGAGATCTATGTCAAAGTAAAGAAGGCATGAAGTTTGGCACATGACCATGGGATTCACTAATGTCACCCGGGACCCCATCACCCAGAAGCGGCCAACCTAGTAAGAACGACAGAAAGGCTTGTTAATGGCTGAGCTAAGGGGCCCACTCTGGGCCAGAACCTCTCAGGATTCGGTCACTGTCCCCCAGGATCCAGGGTTTGTACTGAAGCCATGGTCAGTTAGTGGCCCTGGGTCACGAGGGCCTCAAAGACAAGCTCCAGGAACCACAGAGAAGCAAGTGTGCCCCATCACCGCTGTCGTCAGTGAGCATGATCAGCGCTTCCTTCCTGCCAGTGCTGTTATAGGCTGTGCTAGGATGGGAGTCCCAATTCCCTGGCTAGAGCTGGGGAACGTTTCTGTCCGTATCTCTGCTCCGCTGGAAGCCGTGACTACCATACAGCCGCCTGAGGCTTCCCACGCCACTGGACAAGCAAGCAAAGAATGGACTTACTGTATAGGAGGGGCAATCAACCCCAAATACCCTGAAGGGCTAGGTTTGCTGATACTCACTGGGGACAGGGAGGGAAACATCTGGAACTGACAGGTTCGCTGGGACATTTTAGTCCATGCCAAGGATAAGCTACGAACAGACAATTGCAGCAATCATGACCCCTCCAGGGCAAGGCAACCAAGGGTTCCATTCCTCAGGACAAACAAATCCGACTGGCCACACTTCTAGCTGAAGGAGACCAATCCAGAAAGGGGGGTGGAGGAAGGAGAGGACGGGTATTGATTTCAGCCCTGGGACCGTTTGCAGTGGCAGGGACCAGTGCTTGGCTTGACAACCTTTTTTCTAAACTTTTAGTAGATTGCAGCTAGATAGCATCTTAAAGAATCCTACCTGCACCGCCCTCAGGAAATAAGCAAGGACGTGCCTCCTCGGGGCGGGTGTGCGGGGACACGCCATAAAGGACTCAGGTACGGTCCGTCAGATGGCCCGGCTGCACCGCAGGCCCCAGAGTCCCCTGGGGCGGCCGTTTCCAGTGCGGCATGCGAGTGTGAATGACACCACAGAGCCTTCCTCAAGTTCACCACGAGGCCTCCTACTTGCTTTCTCAGGGCTTTCTCGTTGCCTCTGAGGGATGAGATGCACCAGGGTGTGTGACCGCCCACGCACGCGCAATCGCAAGTGTGAACTGAAGTAACTGCGGAGGGAAAATCAGGCTGTGAGCGACAGGACCCGGCAGACCCATCCCACCCTCTCGCTTTCCCTGCTCAGACGCGTCCGATCTCCAGGGGCTCCACGTGGTCTCTCTGAAGACAGAGCCATCAGCCTGTGGCGCCCAGTGGCCTCCTTGGTATTGGTTTTCCTGCCTTCCGGTCTCAGTCCCCTCTTCCCTGAGATTGCCCCAGGAGAAACGTGAGCACAGAAGCCTTTGCCTCGGGCTCTACTTTCTAGGGCAACTAGACTAAGAATAGACAACAACAATCATACAATTTTAACTACGCAGCCTGGTTCACAAAAAGAAGGAGAACTTTATAGTGTCCAAAATAAATGAGAAGTCAAAGCCAGAGTGGTCATGGAGCCGGTGCTAGGTCAGCCCTCAGGGAACGAGGGACAGGGACAGGAGTGGTGACAGGTTCGTGTGAAGCTCAGGTAAGAGATATGGCCGAGGGCTTGCGTTCGCTGGAACAACAGCCTCCCATATCAAGCGGGAGCTTGAAGGGCCCCCCATCCATGAAACAAGACTAGAGAAATTCTACCCGCTGTTCCAAGAAACCAGCAAGGAAGTTCTCCATCTGCCAGGAGGTCAGCATGAAAAGGCTCACAAAAGAAATAGAAACTCTGAGCGTGTGACATGTGGCCGTGCAAGGTATGAATTTCTACCCATTCTTGGTGTGTGGGTCTCAAGATAAGGATTAGGATAAAAGTCGTGTCACGTGATTGGACTCCCTGGGGCCCAGGAAAGAAAAAACATGCATGCTTTCCAGGAAGGACACTTCTCCAAGCTAGAAGATGAGCCGCAGGAAGTGTCATCCGAGCAGGAGACAACAGGACTCGCGTCTGGGACCAGAGACACCTGAGAACGTAGACATGCAAGGAGACCAAAGGCAACATAAACACAGAACGAGCGACACTTTTAATGAAGAAAGTAATTTAGAAACTCAGAAATTAAAAGTATCACAGAAATTAAAAACTCGAGGGAAGGGCTTAACACAGATGAGACCAAGCGGGAACAGGATTCATCAAATCAGAACATAGAGAAGGGAATATTATCCAGAAAACAGCTCAGAAAGATTAAAAATTGTTTAAATTATGGGCCATCAAAACGTATGAAAAACAGAATGAAATGATCCACCAGAGGCATTGAGGAGAGGATGGGAAAGAGGTGACGCTCAGAGATAATGACTGAGAACTTTCCAGAATGGGCCATGTATGAGGTTGCTAGGGCCGCCATAACAAAGCACCATAGGCTGAAGCTTCAACAACAGACAGCGATTTCTCCTCGTCCAGAGGCTGGATGTCTAGGGTCCAGGCGTGGTCAGGGCTGGCTCCTCTCCTGGGCATGTAGACGGCCATGTTTCCCTGTGTCCTCAAACACTCGTCCCTCTGTGTGAGTGTGTGTGTCCCCTCATCTCTTCTTATGAGGACACCAGTCCTATCGGACCCTGTTCTGCCTTACTCACCTCTTTGTTAAAGACGCTGTCTCCAAATACTGCCACCTTCTGAGTCACTGGGGGTCAGAGCTTCAGCATGTGGGTTTGGGGACACGATCCAACCCATGACAGAAACAACCAAGGATGAAAACCGTGGAAGCAGCAATCTGAGGCTCAAGCAAAACCAAAACACAGAATCCTCACAAAGAAGAGGAGCTGTGGAGGAGACAGGACGGAGGGAGTGCACACGTCCAGGGGCAGTGCCAGTGACCGCAGATGTCCGTGAGCAGAAGACAACACTGTCACTGTCCAGACGGAGACCCGCTGCTGAGCGAGAACGATGCCTGTGGGACTATCGCTCCGTGGGGAGCCTGAGTGGCTCTAGACCAACGGACCCGGGAGCACGTCCTCTTCCCTAGAGCCCTGGGGAGGAAGCAGGACCGGCGGACGCTGAGGTGCAGGAAGCAGCGGGCAGCTGCGTGTAAGCAACCAGGCATAAAACAGCAGTCCATGACTCACTGGGGACACCAAAGGTCAGGTGGGACAAAGGGAGGGAGCTTCGGGCCCCCAGGTGAGGTGTGGACGCCCCCCAAATGACTCGCCCCCCACAGGACGCCCCAAATGATCCATGGGGTGCAGGAGAAACTGGAGCTTCTCTCCACAGTTACCTCTTGACCCAACACCGGGAGGACAAGTGACCCGCCCCCGTGGTGGCACCAGGCCACTGACGCCCAAGGAGACGGAGATTGGGTGGGCCTTCCTTGCCCTGGGCCACGGGACACCGTGTGCTGTCCACTCTGCTCCCAGGCAGGGACCACAGAGAGCAGCTCCCTGCAGGCTCCGCCCACCTCAGGGGAACCTCTTTTATTTTGCACAAAGTAGCCCGGTAGGTGAGTGGCCCCTCCAGTTCATCTCTCTAGGCACAGTCAGAAATACTGCAGCAGGCTTAGCCCCCCTCCCCCCACTCTTACAGGGGCCTTGGCAGCCTCCAGCTCCCCAACTCCCTTCCTGCCCCATCCCCAGCAATGTCCCCCCGGGGGTGGGCGACCCAGGCCTCTCAGCCAAGCCCTGTTCACCACATTTTGAAAACAGCCACCCCGCTTGCCCAGCATGGGCCTGGGGCACATGCTGGTGACTCACTCGGCCTTGGGGAGGCCCCCCAGGCCTTAGGAGCTCTCCTAAGAAGGCTGGCAGGGAACTGTAGGGACCAGAGACCCAGGGTGTGGTCTACAAGGGCGGGCGTGGGATCTGGGTGGAAACAACACTCTGGCTGTGAGGTTCTGGTTTCACAGGGAGTGGCAGAGTAGGGCCTGAGAGGTTGGAGGGGATCCCTCAGATCCGAGAGGACCACATTTCAGGTGACCTGTGCCCACCACTGTGGTTTACAGATGAGGCTTCGTTTTAACTAACCAGCCCTCACCAAGTAGATACGTGCTTGAAAGTCACGTACCCGAGCGCGCACACACGTGCACGCAGCGTGGTTCACGCACAACTCGCACGGTACACACACACCTGCACACGGTGCACACACACCTGCACGCACAGCCGCACAACCAGAGGACAGCCCCAGGGGCCCCAGGACGGGGCTGACCCCGGCCTGCTCCTGCAAGCTGCTCACGGGCCACGTCGAAGGCACAGGAGGCTGATGATCGAGACACCCTTCTCAGGCCCGAGAGCAGAGGAGGGCTGGCCTGCGTGTCTAACAAAAAGCACAAGAACTCGTGGGACCTGTCCCTTCTAGGTAAGAGCAAAGTTCTGAGTTACCAGGGACAAAACCACTGTCCTTTTCAAGAAACAGGTGATGTGCTCTGAAAACCGAAACTTGATTTAATGTCATGTGACTTTGTTGCCAAAACCTGTTCAATCTGTTTTCTAGTCTGTTAAGAAAAAGGTCTTCCAAATCAAACGTTCCGGTGAGTTTTGAACCCGGTTATTAAAGACACACTAGCACAGCCCAGGGATGGGTTCCAGCGAGGATGGGGTCTACGGAGGCCTGTGCGCAGCTGACGGGCCACGATTTTGCAAGCACAGCTGAAGGTGCCCTTCTTTGTTCGAATTTATGAATTTACATATTTTTCTGAGGTGTTCTTTTTAGCTGTGACAGCCATGTGTGGAAGCAAGCCCGTCATGGACGACAGCCGTGCGGTCCCGGGTTTGCAGAGAGAAAGCCAGACCACGGTGTGAGAAGCCATGAGGCATGTTCATTCACACCAGCCTCCTTGTGCTTTTAAAATTATTGATTTTTAATTATTTATCATCTTAAATTGAGGGCAAAATGTTTTTTAATAATAAATGAACATTTTGAAATACTGTTTATTTCATTTTATCTCATCTTTCTCATTTTCATGTGTGTTTCGTAGTATATTTAATATTTAACATGTTAGTGGTGTTAATCATGTTCATATTTTTAATTAAATACATTACATATATTTAGGGGCATTTGCTCAGATGCTTTTTACCGACGGGTGGGCGATCAGAAATGTTTAAAGACCACTCATCAAATGATTTTTTTTAATTTTAAAGAACTAAAAAATACGTATAAAATCCTGAGAGGAGAATTGGAAACGGCGGAGAACAGAGTGTGACTGGCCGAGAGTTTTCCACGGGCCTGTCCATTCTCGGTCGAAGCAGGTAGAGGGGCTGCTGCAGAGCAGAGGTTCGATGGCTCCTCTCTGGGGCCGGGGAGGCAGTGGGTGAGTCGCCAGGCACGGTCATTGGTGCCCCACGCACGTGATAAAGCTGCTGTCTTGTGGGAACTTGCCAGTGTTAACCGTGTCTGACCTACAAGCCCGCGCTCAGCGTAGCGGGGTCGGGGCAAGGAGTGAGCGTGGCAGCAAGGGGGCAGAGCGTGCTGTCCCCAAACACCCCCAGTGCTGGTCGTGCAGGTGACGGTGGACCCAGCAAATACGCCATGGCGCCTCTGCAGCCAGGCGCGCAGGGACAACCGGGCACCCAAGTGTGGGCGATGCAGGGCGCCCACCCACCGTGGGCTCACCGTCCCCAGAAGCACAGAGGGGATGTTGGGTGTTCGAGTCTGTGAAGTCGGTGACGGCCTCTCAGGAGAGCCTGCCGCCAAGGATGTCTCCTCACTGCCTCGTGGTGGCCACAGCTCGGGCAGGGGGCTGTCCCCTGCGTGTTACTCCGAACACGAGAAGCAGCAATGTGGGGGCCCCCGCCACCCCCCACGCTGCTGCACAGGGAAGCAGAATCCTAATCAGCCCGGAGAGAGGACAGGTCCTCATAAGCCCTGGGATGAGCAGCTCAGTAATGCAGGGGCTCTGTGATGTCCTGTGACACCTCCCAGGAGGGGGGGGCCGTCCCCCGGGATCTCGGCAGAAACTGCCGCCCCCTGCCCAGCCCTGCAGTCCTGCCAGACTGTGTTACTCGCGATAACAAACAACACTCACTTTGGGACAAAACTCGGCATGAAAATGTTCAAGGAGAAAAAAAAAAACCTTCGGATAATTTTGATGGGGATGAAGTGACTGATCCTTTCCGGGAGTTTATATGCCCGCGTGGGGAGGGCTTTGGATTAAAACTCTTGGTCCTGGGAACTAACGCATCGAGCTTCCTGCCGCCTGTCACTTGAAACGAAAGTATTTGGCTTAAGCTCATTTTTTCTCTTTAAGCTGCCCGGCACACACTTTGCCCCGAGAGTGGTTTTACAAAGCGAAGATATTTATTCCCCGAGCTGTGGAAAATCTGTGCCCCTCCAAGTGACCTGCTTACATGACACATTAAGTAACAAAGCGCATGTGCGAGGCGCTGCTGGGGCCCACCCCCGACGGCTCCTGCCTGCAGGTGCCACTGTGTGATCTGTGCCCGCGTGTGGGACAGCGTGGGTCAGGTCACAACGTCCCGGGTAAGTGCCGGGGACAGGGGGGAGGGCCCTGCCTCAGGGAGCTCCCTGCCCTCCCGCCCTCTCCAGGGCAGGCTGCAGCAGCAGCAGCAGGGGTGCAAGAGACCCCCGCCACCTCTGGCTGCAAGCCCCAGTCTCCCTCTGTACCCAGGGAAGGGGGACATCCACGCCCAGGCCTGCCACGGGGCCAGTAGGGAACCAATGGCGTCCGTCACAGGTTACGTGAGAGCATGTGAAACAGGGCAGAGTGATGCCAGCCCCAGAGCGCTGGTGCAGGTGGGGAGGGCAGCTTGTACGGGTGCAGCCATCCTGGTCTGAAGGCCCCTGGCACGGACTGTGAGGGCGTCTCCAGGGCTGTGAGCGTGTGGCCGCCCTCGTCCATCTCTGTAACTCGGGCACACGCCGAAGGTGCCTAGAGAGTCCCTAAGGTCCTGTGCGGAGGAGGCAGGCAACGATTGGAGGTGGAGGGGAGAGGCCATGAGGGGCTGCTTCCAGGGCGCCCCCACGCTGTTCTCTCCTCACACCCCAAACAGACCCAGCAGCCCAGGGAGCTAGCACAAACACAGCGGCTCCCTCCCAGCCAGGCGGGGCCTGTGAGGTCCAGCCCGCGTGGGGTGTGGGCCCCCCATGGTTTTTGTCACCAGCTGCAGATTTCTGATCTCCTTCCAGAGTGGAAACAGGGGCGCTCCAGTCCATCCGCAACTGTGTGTCTGGCATCTGGGACGTGCTGGAACATGCTGGAACACCGAATGAGTGTCCTGTTTGGGTTTCTGTCGACTCAGTGAGTTAGGAGCCTGCACTAAGGAGAAGAGGCTGAGACAGGGCAGTCGGCCCACCCAGGCCTCAGCGCCCCCATTTGTAAAATAGTCAACGAAAGAGGACTATATTTAGGGACCCCCTGCAGCCCACATTCTGAATCTAATGATTGAAAGAATGAGCTGAAAGGGAGAAGCTGGTGAGGGTTAAAGACATTTCTCTGGAGATGGACCACCTGGCTGGAGTCAGGCTACTCAGCTGCCCCGAAGGAGCAAGCAAGGAAGTTTCTGGAATTCTGGCACCTGCCTGCCCACTGAAGGAAAAGTTTACTGTGCCTCAGGCATTCCACCCGGAAGTGTGCTGACTGCTGCACACTGAATATTGGCCACGCAAAGTGGCCTATGTCCTAATCCCTGGAACCTGTAAATGTGAAATTGTATGTGGAAAAAAGGCTTTGTGGATGGGATTAAGTAGAGAAATCATCCTGGATCATCAGGATGGGCCCTGAATGCAATCCCACATGTCCTTGTCCAAGAGAGGCCACAGGAGATGCAACACAGGTGTACGAGCAGGGTCGCATGACCACAGGGGCGGAGACCACGGGACCGGCCACGGGCCGAGGCAGGGGGCAGCACCGGAGCTGGGAGGACCTCCAGGGGAGCGCGGTCCCGCCGACCTCTTGATTTCTGCCTTCTACTTTCAGCTCATTCTTTGAAACATTAGACTCAGACTGTGGGCTGCAGGGGTCCCTAAATATAGTTCTCTTTCATTGACTGTCTTACAAATGGGGGCGCTGAGGCCTGGGTGGGCCGACTGCCCTGTTTCAGCCTCCAGGCGTGTGAGACTAACTTCTGGAGGCTGCGAGCCACCACGGGTGTGGGACTTTGTTCCGGTGGCTACAGGAGGCTGGCGCCCGGCCACGGGGGCAGGGCTGCAGCTGCCAGGCGGGAGGGTGAGCGGTGGGCTCTGTGGCTCGCCCGACCCTACCGTTGACGTGACTGCCCCGTAAGTGACATTTCTGGACGTGAAGGGTGGGTTCTTGTTGGAACTTCCCTCACTATCTCGTCTTACCTAGTCTTAAAATGAACTTGAAAGTTTTTTTGCCAAGTTTCAAGAAGCCAAAAACTCCCCCTGAGGTCTGGGTCAGAACGGCCGGGCCGGGGTGCACGCGAGACCCCAGCCCCGTCCATCACCTCAGAGAGGAGGCGGGCTGGGCCACGTGGATGCGGAGTAGCCTCGCGGTGAGGGCCGCCACGAAACGCTGAAACGCCGTGTTCCTTTTAAGTCACTGTTCTGCCCCTCAAAGAGGCGCCACCCAGCCCTGCCGATTCCCGATTCCCCGAGTGAGGACACCCTTCGTGTGCGTCCCGCTGCTGCACGGAGGAGGCGAGGGAGGCGTTTGCGGATGCGAAGGGCTCAGGCTTGTGTGTGGCGCGTCCTGAGCAGAAGCCCTAGGCCTCCTCCCTCCAGGGCTCCCTAGTCAGGCCCCCGGGGAGGAGCAGCCCCTCCCCCGCCCAGCCTGCAGGCAGGTCCTTCTCCGCCACCGCCTCCCTCACAAGCCCCACGTCTGCCGGGACACTCACTCTGAAACACAGGCCCTCACGCAACGTGCAGAGGTCCCTGGGGAGCCCAGCCTGCGCTCCGGCCCCTTCGGGAGCCTGGAGGTCAGTGGGTGTCCACAAGGAAGTGACCTGCCTGAGACCACAGCCCGCACAGCTGCAAGCGGGGATCTGGGGTCTGGTCACCTCTGTACGAGGATTCTGCAATGCACAAAAGCGTAGTTTCCGGAAAACGAAGCTCATTCCAGGTGCCAAAACTTCAACAGTGTTTTAATGGACTATTTAATCCAAACATTTCATTTAAGTATCATTTAAACTTCTAGTTTTTCTGAAATGTGTTTTATGACGTTGTGTGTCCTTAAGTGCAGTTTGACATGGAGACAAAGCCGCACATTGGGAGGCGGTCCCTGAGGGGCGGGAGCGGGAGACTGCTCTCTGGCAGGAAACCAGAGACCCCGCGAGAACAGTCACAAGGTGGCACCTTCCGCTGAGAAGCACTTCCTTTCCTCCGGCAGCGGGGAGCGCCAGGCGGGCGCAGTCACCAGCAGGTGCTTGTGCCGCGGGGAGAGGGCCGCCGGGCCAGCCGGGGGGGGTCTGCGCGGCCTCTCTAGGCAGGGATGGGTGCAGCAGGGGATGCCCAGGGTGCAGGGCGCGGTCGGCTGGCTGGGGTGCCGGAGGCGGAGGGTTTGAAGATGGAGACTGTGACGGGTCACGGGAAACGCTAGACACATGTGCTCTGTGGTATTTTCTATCATTCATACTTCACGCAACCCTGGAAGACGCACGTGGTTCCTCACGTCGGGGTATCCACGGGGGCCACACCACCGAGGGAGAGGGCCGCGTCCCAGCGCCTCGCTCCCACGCTCCACGCCAGAGCAGCCGCGGCGGGCTGCTTTCTATGACGACACCCGCTCCACCCCCGGACATGGGCCTCTAGGTACTCGCTTTCCGCTGACGGGCAGTCGGGCTGTTTCCTGCGTTTGAACATTTCAAATACAGCCGCCGTGAACAATCTTGCTCGTCTCCGCGGGGTACACGCTGAGGGGCTGAATCGTCGGGTCACGGGGCTGGTGGACACGCTTACCTTTAGCGAGTGACCGAAGTTCTCCCGCGGTGGCCGGGCCAGCCTACACCCCCAGCCCCTGTGGGGCGTCCTTCTAGCCCTTCATCCCCCAAGTCTTGGCTTTGCCGTCTCTGGAACGCCAGCCTTGCTGGAGGGCGCTGGTGGCTCAGTGTGGTCTGACGTGCTCTCCCGATGGCGGATGAGGCTCTGTACGTTCTTACTCGCTGACAGCCCATCGGACACCCTCTTGGGGGAAGGGACCGTTCACCGTGTCACCACGTTTCTGCTGTGTGGTGTGGGCCTCCTTTTCCATCTGTGGGACTTTCTGCAGGAACCACCCTCCACACTGTCACTTGTCTTTTCACTTCCTTAACGAGGTCTTTTAAATAACAGACGGCCTTAATTCTAAGACGTGCCAGTGTATCCTCTTTGCCCGCAGTTAGTGGTTGCGAATCCTAAGACCACACATTTCTATCCTGAGGCTCGCTGTCCCGAGATCCTAAACATAGTTTCCTGTATTATCTTGTAGGGAACTTCTTTTCGTCTTTCGTTTTTGTTTCCACAGTCTCTCTGGAGTTGGTTTCTGTGGATGCTGTAAAATAGGGGTTTTGTCAGCCAGCTGTTGCTAGATAGTAAGCTCCCAAACTTATGTGTCTGGCTCATGGCCCGGCTGCTCTGGGCCGCGGTGGCTTCCCGATCTCTCCCTGCAGTGTCTCCTATGTGTCTGTGCAGCAGCAGGCCAGCGTTGGTTGGGTGACCTGCCACGCCTCCTCACATCCTGGGGAGGGCTGGCTGACCAGCAGGGGACACAGGGTGCCTGGGCCACATGCCTCTCGGCATCCAGGGGCCATGTAGTGGCCGTCACGGGGTTCTCCAGGACGGCGCCACAGCAAGCCCAGCATGCAAATGCTTTGCCGTCTGTGTGTGTGTCCCCTCGGCCACAGTCCTGTTGACCAAAGTAGATGTTGAGCCGCGGCCAGGGCCTGAAGGGGGACATCCGAAGAAACACATCGATGGGGCCCAGGGAAGGGGAGGGAGGACTCGGTGGCCACGTTTCCACGGTCCGTCTGCTGGGTCCCCTGTGTGTAAACACACTTAACTCCCTCGAGGACTCGGGTCTCACTGGACTGTAGCCTCAGGCCTGCATCCTGGATCCTCTAAATGCAAAGACCCAAGGAGCAAAGAGACGGCGTCTGCCCCCAGACCCACACGCAGTCTGTCTGGCGCTCCTTCTGCCTCGGAGGGTCAGATTTCTGGGGGGACTTAAGACGCCGCAAAGGCCTTTCACCCGGTTGAGGGTCTACTCAGCATCACCTTCAATTTTTCCAAGGGTTTTACCCCTCGGTTCCACCAACCCTGAAGCCAGCCATCATTTTGAGGGTTTTAAAACTACTCGAGCCACGAGACCCAGCACCCCTGGGCTCTCTGTATTCCTTCACGGCTGTGCTTACGAAACGAGAGCTCTGTGGCTGCTTTCCTCTTCCCGGACATCAGCAGAGGCAGCTGAAGGAAGTCGGGTGACATTCCGCCTTCTGCCTGCACAACGCCTCGCCGAGGCTGGCAAGTACATTGCATGAATTTTCTGCCTTCAAGCTGTCCCAGGACACAGTGCTGCCCGTGTCCGGCCTCTGTGATAAATGCCTCCTCATTTTCCCAGCCTCTGCCAGCCAGAGGATTGAGGTTTTGTGACAGCGGCACCCCCACGTCTAGGAGGCAATTCCCGTATCAGTCAGCTTTGCTGCGTAACAAACCACCCCCAAACCTAAAAGCTGAAATCGGCAACCGCTCACTTAGCTCCCGACCCCGAGGACTTTGCCCCCCAGGGCCCTGTCACCTCGTCTGCTCCTGCTCTTGTCATGTATTTAATACTGATGTGTTCTCAGCCCCACGAGAAGTTACCACTGCTTTGTGCGGTCCACACTTATTTGGATTTATCCATGTATCCCCCCTCTTCATTGTCTGCATCCCGCCTTATCCCCCAGTGTCTGTCTCCCACGATAGTCCTTTGTGTGAATGACACCAACGTGCAAGGCATGGGTGTCATCCGTTGCTTCTTTGGGGGTTTATTTTCTTTTACTTTCATTTTTTTTCTCTTTGTTGTCATTTTTATTTTCTTAAGTGGTATTTTCTTTTAATTTTCCTGCTTGGGTGCTTCTTGAATCTAGACTTCAGTATTTTTCATCAGTTTTAGGAGATGATCAGCCATTATCTCTTTGGCTCTGACTTTCCCCCTGTCAGGGACACAAAGGACACATTTGTTAAAACTACCATTATGCTTTGTCCCCTGCCTTTTATAGTTTCCAGTTTTTGTCTTTCCACGCCTCCCTCTCCTGTCCTCCACACAGTCGTCCACCACGTGAACTAAGTTCAGTCGGAGCTGTACCGTATGAGCCGCAAATCCCTGACCAGACCCCAGGTGAACCGTGGCTCGTCACGTCGAAGGAGAGGACCCGGCCCGGGTACCCGTCACCCTCTGCTCGCCTCGGTGGAGTAGGGCCACGTGGGACGTTGACCCTCTGACACATTGGACTGCCAGTCTGCATATTGAGCGTTAGTAAAGGCTGGTTTCTTTCTCATGGTTGAAGATGAAATACAGAAACAGAAACTCTGCTATTTTTACTCATCGCAGCTCCCTGACGGGCAGTCTCGCGTCCTCGAGAACAGGCCTCCTACTGCCCCACCTCCCAGAGAAGATGGTCTCGGACAGAACCCAGGAGGCGCCCAGGGAGGTCTGCCCACGTGAACGAGGAACAAAGCGCCTTCTCTGCCCCCCAGCTGCGTGAGCAGAGCCACGACTCCGCTCCCCGGAACCCACACAGTGCACCCCACCCCCAAGGCTTCGTGCTGTTTTGAAGACTTGTGGCATACATCTTATTTTTGCTCTAGGACGTCTGAGGGGACGGCCTCTGTCAGACTGGATTTGAGTCACTTCTGAGCTTATTTAAAATTTGATGTTCTTGGTGTGCGACGTTCTCAGCTAATCGCTGTCTGGGAAGGGCTGGAGCCTCTCTCTCATCCGAGCAAGCTTCGGATCTGCCCCCGGCCTGGAGGAGCGGCTCGCAGCCGGGCCGCCCTGTCCCCCACCCTCCGGGGATGCACCTCCAGCTTCAGGCTTCCTTCCCATCAGCTTCGGGTTTACCCTCCCCGAGTCTAAACAGGCGCCTTCACGCTCCACGCTAAGAACACAGTCGCAGTCCCAAACCAGTGCGAGTGAAGAGGCAGCGGGGCCAGCGGACAGACAGGGTGGGGACGAGCAAAGGGACGGCCCCTGGGAGCTAGGGAAGAAAGAGCAGATTACACTGAAGGAGAGCAGGAGGGAGGAGGTAACAGAACAGAAAAGCGTGAGAGCATAGACGTGTAACGAAGAGGAAAGTCAACCAGCGGAAACTTAGTTCTGGCAAATGATCAGTACATTGAGACGTGAGAAGGGAACCCTTCACCAGGCAACTATGGCTCTCAGGAGCGGAAAAGGGGCATCTCTGCAGACCCCGGGGCATTAGAAAGGTGGACAGGACCTCGCTAACGGTGTCATGCCGGAAGAAACGGACGAGTTCCTTGAAAAACAGGACCTACCAAAATTGACACGAGCAGATACGAAAACCCTGAAATGTCTTGTACCTCTTACAGAGATCGAGCCGGTAATCGGACACCTCCCCACGGAGAGAACTCCAGGCCCTGCGGGGTCACAGGGAAGATGAATACGATCTAGCTCTTGCTTCTGCAAAAGCCAAACAAGGGGACACACCCAAGTCACTTGCAGGGCCCAACCGTGGTACCAAACCCCACGGCCAGTGCTCCCTGTGAACGTCACACGAAATCTTAAATGCAATTCGAGCAGGTTGAGCCCAGTGACCGAGAGAAACCAGGCCAGGAGGGCAAGGTTGTTTTAACATTCAAAATCAGTCCACGTGCTTGACGGCATAAAGGAGAAAAACCATAGGATCAGCCCAACAGGTGCAGAAAAAGTGCCCGCAAACCGGAGACAGAAGGTTCGCAATCTGGTAACAGGCACGTGCAGAACGAACCCCCGCAGGTGAGCTCAGGCTTCACGGAGAAGGAGCGACCTCAGCTGCTCGTGCCCTCCCAGGTCCCCGGGAAGGGGCAAGGCCATTTGCAGCCGGGACACCCAGAACCAGGCCAGTGGGGGCGTGGGGCTGGCCGTTCAGCCGCGCGTCCTCAACACCGTGCAAATAAAACCACTCCAAGGCCGGTGGAGAGCCAGCCGCTGAGCCAAGGCCGGTGCCTCTGGCCGCCTCACAGACGTGGTCTCCGGAGGCTTCTGCTCATCAGCTCTGGCCCAGGGTGGAGGCGCCCTTCGGTCATTTTCTTTTACACCAGAGCGGAAGCTTCTGTGCGTCCGTGTGCCCCTCGGCGGCCACGGGCAGAGCTTTAGGTCCTCGGGCTGCTGACCCGGCCCCCACCCGGCACAGGCACTGGCCTTTCCTGGGATTTTAGGTCCTTTCCTTAAGATGTGCACATGTTTAACGTGCAAAGTTTCTGACAGCGATGGCTCCCTTGTGAGTCCCCCAAGGACGCGGGTCTCTGCCGTTCGGGGCTCAGAGAGGAGATTCTGAGACTCCAAGCTGAGGGACAACGAAGATCGGAGCAAGGCCAGGCCCCCCTGCAAGCGGCTCACGCATCACCAGGTCCTGAATCCGAGGCCGACTAAGGACGCAAGGCCAGTGCACCGTGTGCCCCGCTGGCCGCTGTCACAACCTCCAGGCCGGCAAGGCCTTGTGCTCAGCGCCCCGCAGTCGGGACGAGGCGGCGACCAGGGACAGGCCCGAGAAGCGGGAGTGCTTGTGAGGTGCGTCTCCACTCCGGGCGCCCTGCCGACCCGGAGGGAAGGCAGCTTTGCTCTGGCCGGAGGGGACAGGACAGTTGTGGGCAAGCCCCCCACCCACTGAGGGAGCGGCTGGGACGTGTGTGGTGTGTGGTTTGGCTACAGTCCTGGACCAGCAGGTGGCCTGCGGATGGGGCAGCCGGGCCCGTTCATGGGGGTTTGAGGAAGAGGCACGTGGCCCCGGGTGGGCTGGGCTGGGCGGCCTCAGGACGGCCTCTTCCACACACTGCTCCTGCTCGCGGGCTCGGGTGACAGGAGTCGGCGTAAGTTCTGCTTCTGTGCCCAGGCTCCGGCGGGCTTACCGCATGGTAAAAATGCTTTAGCAAGCCCTTGGTACAGGGCCAGCCGGGCAGAGCCCTGGGGGACGTGCAGCAGGTGTGTGGCAGGGAGGGACGCAGTGACCTTCAAGGCCACACCAGGCGTCCCATGAAGGCTATGCTGTTCCGGCCCCTGGGAGCCTGGGCCCTGCTGGGGATGGGAGTTTTGGTATCGAGGGAGCAATGGTTCCACCACGAGGCATGATCGGGTTCCCCCAGAACTGGAAGCTGAGATGGCCTGTGAGCACCCTCGGGTGTGAACGCCCCTGAAGAGGCTAAGGTGCTCCTTGGGGTGACCGACTAGCCATTAGGGTGCTGCCACCCGGGGGGACAAGGCAGCCTAAGTGTGGGGTCGAGGACCTCCTGAGGCACGTCCTCCCACCCCCCAGGGGTCCGTGGGGATCACCACAAGTCAGCGTAGGAAGGGCACCCCTCTGACCCCTTGGAGTACGGTATGGGCCGCTCCCTCTGCAAGGGCTCCTAAGTGGCAGAGGGGAAGGAAGGGGGACGTGAAATGGGTCTTGGGGACAGGATGGCATGAACACCAGCCACAGCCTCGTGGCGGGCCCCAGACTCGGAGACTGATTCCCTTAGTGATACCTATTCTCTGTGGCGTTACGTGTGCACCCACATAGCTGTCTGGTGCCCCGGCGTGGTGGCCAATTTTAGGGTGCATCCCAGGACAGCAGATACCGAGATGGCTCTTGGTGGAGCCAGCGGGGAATGCATACCACCCAGAGCCCGGACTGAAGCACCCCTGGCTGGGGAGGGGGCGCCTTTTCAGCCGTGTGAGGAGGACTGGACTGGGTGAGGTGGGGGGCCCCGGGTGGGCAGTCCTGGCGTTAGCCCTCTTCCTGCGTGAGGGGAACTCCCGAGTTCTGGGGGCTGCAGCCAGAGCGAGCCCGGGGCTCCCCCACACCTTCCTGTACCCACGCAGACCCGCCGCATCCTCTGGGCGATGCCCATCGGCCGGGAGCACGGGGGTCCACGGGAGGGCTGCCGTGCCCTGAATCCCCATGCAACCACGTGGCAGTGCGTGCTTGTCCCACGTCAAAATACCGCTTACGATCGTATGTCTGTGAGCAGAACAGACACACTTGTCCCGAGGTTCCATGTGCTCCTGGCCGTCAGACACGGCCTGGTTCGAGGAACATAATACCACACCACTTTGTCTTCCAGAATGTGCTCTTTTCCCCCCAATTGGGATTTTTTTTCCCTCCATATAGAGCCACAAATTATGACATAGTTCTGAAACCAAACCAAGCTTTGATGTCCATTTGGGAGACAAAAGATGACGTCAGTGCTTCAGGATGTGGCCCTATTTCGTGGATTCTGCGGTGGAGGTTTTCACAGCTCAGCCTCCTGAGATCTGGGTGCATTTCACACGTGCTGACGGCAGGGGGCAGCGTGGAGGCAGTTGTGTGAGGAAGGTGGGGACTTCAGGGTAGGACGGGGAGTGGGGGGGGGGAACACAACCTCACCCCTGAAGGCATCTCTAGGAAGCCCAGCCAACAGGAACCACACGTGGGGTACTCGTTGCCAGATTCCTTCATGAATGTCCAGGAGAAGAAGCAAGACGTTGGCTCTGTTCCCAAGGCCCAGACGACCACACAGGCCAGACGGAAGCGAGGGCTCTTCCCGGCCCGTGTAGCACCTCGACGTTTTATTCACTTACATCCTAAATATTTCATGGGCCCTCCTCCCCCAGAGGCTTCAGGGCAAATGCACGGCATGTCCTTGTCAGCTGCCTGGACCTCTTTTTGGAGCAGGACGCAGCGACCTCCACTCAAATCAGAACGATCGGTCCCGTCAAGCAGAAGCTGGTTGTGAGAATTTTGCGTTTTTAAGGTATCGCCTGAAAATGAAATTAAATGAGAATGAGTGCTTGCTCGGTGTGGCAGGAGAGCCCAGAGGGGTGCGCCGTCCAGGGTACACGTGGGGGGCCGACGCCTCTGCGCGTGGGCTCCTAGGCCGTCCCGGGAGAGCAGAGCGTGCCTCTCTCCGGGTCTGCAGCAAAGACCCCGGCCGGCAGGCCCAGCCGATAGCACAGGGATCCCCCCGGCTTGGGCTTCCTGCCTCCAAGGTGTCTGCCCCAGCCTCTGGTCCCTGTGGGCCCGGTGGGCATCCGCCCAGGTGGGCTGAAGTGCCCCGAGCTCGGTGGCTACCTGGAGACCTCCTCCTCGTGCCTCCGGGGGGCCCGCCCTGCACTGTCCACTTCTGCTCAGAAGTCTCTGCGCCAGATGTCCAAGAGCTGACCGGGCACGCTGATGCCGCTGTAGTGGCTCAGCCAGGGGACCGGAGCGGAGAGCAGCAGAGCTGTGGGAAGGACACATTGGAGCATGTGCACAGGCACACAGACACACGTGCATGCACACACGGATACGTGCGCACACGCCTACATGCAGACACACGCACGCACACAGACACACGTGCACACAAAAGACACACGGGCACGCGTGTACACCCGCAGACATGTGCACGTGCCTATATGCACAAACATGTGCGTGCACACACAGAGACACACGTGTGTGCACACAGAGACAGGTGTACTGCATACACACACAAACATGTACGTGTGCTCGCACATAGACACACATACACACACGGGCACACATGCACGTATACACACACAGACACACATGCACGTATACATATGCACACACAGACACAGGGGCACATGCCTACACACGCAGTCTTATGTGTGCACACATAGACACACATGCACACGCAGATATATAGATGCACACGTGCCTACAGGTACAGACATATGTGCGCGTGCACACAGACACACGTGCACATGCACACAGTGCACGCACACACACACAGACACATGCATTGCATAAACAGACACACAAACACATGCACGTGCACACACAGACACACGCGCAGCGCACACAGAGATATGTGTGCATGTGCGTGAGGCAGGAGGCTCCAGACAGGGGTCTCCCGGCGACGAGATGCCCGCACAGGCAGGCGCCGTTCTCTCTGCCCGCGGCAGCCCTCCAGATGCAGAAAGCGAACGTTGCAGAGTCAAAGGCAGAAACAGATCCAGGGTCGTGGTCGTGACAGAAGACTGGAACCATCCCTCCTACCAGGTAGCACGTCAGCACGAGGACGGAGGGCGCGAGTGAAACGCCACCTTGTGGACATGCGAAGCGCCACCACGGCCGTGGGACACAGCCACACGGGGCAGTCCACGGGACCCGGTGTTCCCGCACTCCTGGGATGCCTTCTCTGACCGCAGGTCTTATTTTTAAATCATGTCAGCGTCGTGTAGCTACTTTTAATTTTAGATTTTTGCACCCTTGTTCACAAGTAACATTGGCTGATGAGTTTCTTTTGCTGTTGAACGAATCCCGTGCGTGAGGAAGTGTCTCTCCCGAAGAGGCTTCATCTGGGCTTTATTTACAGATGACCAAGAATGTGCCAGATGCTGAGAACAGCAGGCACAGCCGCGGGGGGCTGCGCGCGCGCCGGGGTCTCTATGCAAACGTCTGTGGGTCAGAGACGGAGAAGGGCTGCCCGCTCGGCCAGGAGGCAGGCCCTGCGCTTCCCAAAGCTGAGTGGTTGGGGCGGTGGCCGAGGACTTCAGGGTGACGACGCACCCAGAGGGGAGGGGAACCAGGGACGGGGAGACCTGGGGGGCCGGGGCCTCAGGTGTGCAGGGCAGACACACCACCACCCCACTCCCACCGCGCGTGGCTAGAGACCTGAACGTGGACGGAACCGGAGCAGGCCGACGGCAGTCCCTGGGTCACCGTGAGACCACCAAGCAGAGAAATGGGCAGCAAGGCACCAAGGGAGGACGAGGGGAGGCGGCTTTGCCCCCATGGGTCGTTTGTGTGAAGACGGCTGGTTCCGGGCCTTCCTCCGATCTGGCCCCTCCAGCCCCCTGGACACATCTGTGTCCTGGTCCTCGGGGACCCCTCAGGCCTGCCGCCTCCTGCCCAGCCTCGGACCCTCCCCTCTCCTGGCCGCCTCTGTGCTCCTTGGCGCGTCAGCCCGCAGCTCTGAGCCCGGCATCCAGCCCCGCGCAGCGTGGCCCCAAGTGCCCTTGAGGTCCAGGCGAGGTCACCGCCCATGCGCCCGATTTCTCACACCCGAGACAATCAAGTGACCGCTTGCCCCATCCCTAACAGCTTCTCCACATGCTGTCCCTCCCCAGTCTCCTCCCATTCCCCATCACGGTTCCAGATTATTCCGAGAGCCTCCTAAACAGTTGCCCTCTTCCCCGGCCCGCACCTCACCCTGCAGTCTGCCTGTGACCCAGTCGCCAGAAAGACCTTTCCAAAAATTTAGGTCAGGTGACAGCCTTCCGCCCAAACCCTCAACATCTTCCAGTTCTCTGAGTTGAAGCCTCCGTCTCCCCTGTGGCCACAAGGCCCCCCGGCCCAGCGCCGGCTGGACCGGCCTGACATGTCCCTCCCCACTTGCACCATGTCAGGCCCGTGAGGGGAGACCCAGGCCACCCCGCCCAGCCTGGTCCCGCTCACGGGGCCCCTGGCCGTCTTCTCGCTGCTCCCTGAGTACCAGCAGCCCCCACCCCGGAAGCAGCCGGTGCTCCAGTCGGTGGTAGTGAAGGACCGAACCCGGTCTGCCTGCTGGCAACCCTCCTGGGCCTGCCCCGACCCCGACCCCGACCCTGACCCCGAGCCCTCTCCCCCGTCTGTCCTCGGCCTGCCAGGCGGGACCTGGGCTGGACAAAATGTACCCACCGTTTGATGACTTTGGTGAGTGGGGGTGGGGGTGGAGACGGCGGCAGTAACACAGGCCTGTGCCGGGGGGTGACCTCCCGGGCCTCTCCACAGCACCCTCACTGAAGAGCCCTGGGCTGTGTGCACGTGATGACGAAGTGTGAAAAGCAGGGCCCGGGCTGGAGGGGCTGGCTGACCCGCACCAGCAGGTAGCCCAGAGCTGAGGGGGCAGCAGACCCCCGCCAGGGACCGGGGAGCTCGGGCTGCACCCCCTGGGCTGGAGCCCCCTCCACGATCCCCCCGCTGTCCTGGTGGGTCTTTTCCCACACGGGGCCCCCTGGAGGCTGCCTTTGACACCTCCACCCACCCCAGAGCCTCCTTCTCAGAGGCCTGGGTGCCTTCCCAGGGTGGTTCACCATCCTGGGGACGGTGACTGTCCTGCAGCCCTGTCCCACCCCAGTGAACACGTGATCGGGCTGTGCAGACACGCGGGGCTGCGTTCGCAGGTGGGCAGGGCAGAGGCAGAAGGAGAGAATGAACACCTCCTCCCTGCCAAGATCCCCACGGGTTTCTTCCGACAGGGCAGGCGGAGGCTCCCGGGAGCTTCAATGGGAGCGGGAGAGCGGGCTTCGTCCCGAAACCCAGACAGAACACGACAGGAAGGGCGGCAGCCCCTAGAGGTGGGGAGGGCCCCGTGAGAAGCGGGCAGGCACCTCCTCTGCCCTGCACAGCCCCATCCTTCCCAGGGCAGCCTCGGTCACTGCCACATAAGCAGGGCCCTGGCTGTGCTGCTGGATGCCGAACCAAAGTGGACAGAGTCCTGAGGCCCACGGCAGGTGTGGCCGGGTTTCCTACTCCTTGCAGCTGCCCGCTCCACGCGGCAAGATGGTGAATTCAAGACCCTCAGGAAGCCACCGCCCCTCCGGCTGGGTGGCCAGGGCCACTGTCTGGCCTCACGAGCCTCACTTTCCCCACATCACAGATGGGTGGGGGCACCTATGGAAAAGCCTACTCCAGACCCCCCGCAGCAGCCTCCACCCCAGGGCAGCAAATGCCCCTTCTCTCTGTCCCGATGGAGGGAAGGTAGTGGGGTGGGACAAGGACATTTTCCAGGAAGATGAGTCTCTGCTTCTGCTGCTGAGAAGTCTGTCCTGTACAGAACACCTGAACATCTTCACGGGATTGTTACAGCCCTCTGAGCCGGCCATGAATAGGAAGGCAGTAGAAAGAGAGCTCACAGCGGTCAGTGAGCCCCGGTGACCCGGAGCCCAGACAGTGAAGGGCCGTGGCCAGGCAGGGGAGACCAGACAGAGACCCCACATGACATGGGGTCTCCTGCAGAACCACACGCTCAGAGGGAAAACCCTGCCCGTCAGGAGGGTCTGCTGGAACAGGAAAAGAAAAAAACGAAAGAGTAAAAGGAAAAGAGAGGTCTGCTCCGGGAACTCTCGGTGTGAAGCCTGGCTCACGTGAGTGCTAGCCAGAGGCCAAGCTGCCTCGTGGAGAACCAACCAAGAGACAAAAATGTGGCTCAACATGGATCCAGGTTGGTGGTTACTTGATTAATATGCTTGAGGAAATCAAAGAAGGTATTGAAAATGGATGGGTAACAGATGATCAACATTGAGGCAGATATGAAAAAATACAGAGAAAAAAAGGGACATGGGTGTTATATGTAAGTGATGAATCACCAAATTCTACTCCTGGAATCATTGGATTGGATTGGATCTCAATAAAAAAAATGAATAAGTAAATAAATAAGGACAAATGGTGCATGAACTTGGTGAATAGACTAAGCAGTGATTTCGATACAGATGTGTATAAGATCAGTGAACTGGAGGGTAGACTTGAGGAAGTCACCCGAGCGCAGGGCAGAGGAGTACAGGATAGGAAGCAGTCTGTCTAGTGGCTAGCTCCAGATGAGAGACAGAGATCAAAGTGTCAAAAGTGACTCTAAGGGACACTGAATAAAGAAGATGCCTTTTGTCAGATTCTAATGGTTTCGTGGGTCTTGGCAGGGTAAACACAAAGGTGCATCCAGATCGGCGTGTCAGAAATGGAAAGTTTCCAAGACAAAGAGAAGGTTATGAAAGCAGCTAGAGAGAAAAAGAAAGAGAAAGTCAATTAAACAGCAATTAAACTGACATCTCCACGGCAACAGTGGAAGCCGTGAGACAGTAATGTTTTCAAAAGCCCGAGAGAAAGAATTGTTCATCCCCTGCAATTATCTTTCAAGAATGAGGGTAGGGGCGCCTGGGTGGCACAGCCAGTTAAAGTGCCTGACTCTTGACTTCAGCTCAGGTCATGATCTCACGGCTCACGAGTTCAAGCCCCATGTCTGGCTCTGCGCTGACAGCTCGGAGCCTGCTTGGGATTCCCTCCCTCTCTCTGTCCCTCCCCTGCTTGCTCTCTATCTCTCTCAAAATAAATAAAAAGAAGCTGAAAAAAAAAAAAAAGAAATCAAGATTAGAAAAAATAAATGAATGAGGAGGAAGCAGAGACATTTGTAGTTAAACAAAAAAGGAGGCTCCCACCGCTGGCGGCAGTGGAGCCGCGGGGACCAGATTTCCTCTCCCACCATAAATACCTGGAGGGCTGGACAAAATGTGAAAGCTGCTTCTCAGACGTTGGTCAACAGGCAGAATTGAGTAGTGACCTCTGGGACGTAGGAACCGCGGAGCCCCCTTACCGGCCTTTGAGTTGGGGGCGGAGTCAGGAGCTTGGGGAGGCCGAGGGGAGCAGAACCGGCGGAGCCGAGCGCCAGAGAGGAGGGCGCTGCCGAGACGGGGCCCGCCGGGAGTGCCCCGGGTCCAGGACTGAGCGCCCGCCTCTGCTTGCCGTGCACAAGCCACCTGTGCCCAGGAAAGAGCCGCCGGGAAGGAGCGGGAGACGCCAGCCGGGGAGCTCACCCCGGGCTGGGATCGTTCCTGTTCCACAAGCCAGAGGGGAAAGACCTCCTCGCTCACAGGGGTCAGCGGGGTCTTCAGAAGCTTCGCTCAGTGACGGGGCCGGATTTACCCCAGACGAGAGGACCCACACCCGTGAAGCCTCCAAGCCAGCTCCCGAAGAGCCCTCCCAGAACCCAACTACACGAATGTAACACCCAGGTCGAGCACCCGATGACGTCAACGTCACGATGTCCGGTATTCAGCTGAAAATTGCCACACGTGGAAAGAAGCCGGAAAATATGACCCGTGACGGGGATCACAGTGAATCCGTACAAACAGAACCAGAAAGGACACAGATAACAGAGCTGTATACAAGGCCATTAAACCGGTTATTACAACCAGAGTCCAGGTGTCCAGGAAGGCAGAGGGACGCCGGAGCACGAAGACACGTGAGCAGTTCAAAGACGAGAACACCCCGGCCACCCGGGAGATCGGAAAAACCCATCTACTCCATCTAGAAGAGTCGTCTTAGTTGACACGAAACGAGGGTCACGTTCCCCTCTTGCTCAGCAGCACAGAAAGCTGGTGCCCCGGGCCGGTGGGAGTGGGGTCACATCTGCCACAGCCCACCCGGTGCTTAGTTGTCCCCTTCAGGCGTCGCCGGCACGTGAATTATACAAAGCTGGGGAGAGAGGGAAGCGATCTCACTCACAGACTCATCCTTTCACTTTCCAGACGGGCGTTGGGAACTCTGGCAAGCCCCGGGCTCCGCGCCCCAGAAGGTGCCAGTTGAGAACAACCAGGTGTGTGGATCACTAACCCTGACAAGATGCCGTCAGAGGGAGCAGGGAGGCCAGAGCTCGGAGGCAGGAAGCCAAGGTGGGCTCCGTGGAGGAGGCAGAGCACTCGTGTGGGGGCGTGTACATATGCGTGGGTGTGGGTGTGCATATAGGAGCGTGTGTGTGTGTGTGTGCGCGACTCTCTGATGGGATCACAAGTCCACCACCATAGCATGAGTTTTATGCATCTTCCTCAGCAACAAGTCGACCACAATAGCCAAAAATTGAAAGAACATCAAAGTATGAGCTGGGTCTATTTGGGAAAATCTCTTTGCTATGTTATTCACCCACGATGTCAAGATGCAGAGCCGCATTAGAGTGCGGTGTCAATGGTGCTTTAAATCCATAGGTGTGCACCTTCCGGTGGCCTCTGTGTCTTCGGAAAGATCACACGTGTCGCAATATTGGGGACAGAAACGCAGGCGGTGCAGGGGATGGAGAGAAATCCGTGTCTCTGATTGTGTTCCCCTCATGGTGTTCACATTTTGTCGCACACACGCATTTAGCTTTACACAGATTTAAGAGGAAATTCAGTTCAGGAATCCGATTAGCTTTCCCTGCCGACGGTGCCCAGTTGGTTTCCCAGTCACTTCGTCAGATCACGTCAGTGACAGCATGAGCCCCGCCAGCCCGTGTCCCGTGGAGAGAAGAACGGGGACCGCCGGGCCGGGAGAGGCCTGTGTGACGTCCTGCGCTGACTTTAAAGCCCTCCTAGCACCTGTGAGTCCCCGCAGCCGGTCACCGTCCCCCGGTCAGCCCCGCGGTGAACACAGGCCCTGCCGTGGGGAGGGTGGTGCAGGTTGACAGCCAGTGCCCCAGGCTCTGTTGCGGTAAAGTGTCCCCCACACCCTGACCAAGGCGCCCGTGGGCGCTCAGAGCTGGGTTGGCTGCGAGGACACAGACCCCGCACTGTCTCCGGTTTAGGAAGGAACCATCATCCTTGTCACAAGACATCCCTCAGAGGGTGCCTCTCCCCAGGGCCACTCTGCCCCACTGGCATGTCACGGGAAAAGACGAGTGAGCCAGAGAACATGCAGACCCTGGGAACCCCTGCCATGCTTACTCTGCTCCCTGTCAAAGTCCTTGTCGGGGGCTCTGGGTCCCTCGCCGTATTACACAGACCCCGTAACTTAGGGACGTACCCAGGGGTCAGTTTCGCTCACCGTCTTGAAGCCTGGCCGTGCGAGAAGGTCCACTTCCAAGGTGCCTCCTGTCTCGTTTGACCCGCGTCCCTCCTGGGCGCCCTCCCCGCATGCAGGCTCACCCTCCAGGCCTCTCTCTGCCCTGCTCAGTGTTCTGGCAGTGTGGGCCGTGTGGGTTTCCAGAATGTCGGCCAGCGGCCGCCCACCTAACGCCCAGGTTCTCCACTGGCAGGAGCCAAAAGGCATGTGTGGAATTGAATTTCTCCAAATCCTGTTGAACTGATTTCAGGAAAAGCTTTCTGATCCTTCTTCTTTTTTTTTTAAAATAGAAGTTATTGTCAAGTTGGCTAACGTGCAGTGTATACAGTGTGCTGTTGGCTTTGGGGGTGGATTCCCATGATTCATCACTTACATACCACACCCAGTGCTCATCCCAACAAGTGGCCTCCTCAGTGCCCATCACCCGTTTTCCCCTCCCCCCCACCCCCACCCGTCAACCCTCAGTTTGTTTTCTGTACTCGAGTCGCTTATGGTTTGCTTCCCTCTCTGTTTGTAACTATTTTCTTTCTTTCCTTTCCCCCATGGTCTTCTGTTAAGTTCCTCAACTTCCACATGTGAGTGAAAACATACGATATTTGTCTTTCTCTGACTGATTTATCTCACTTAGCATAATGCCCTCCATTTCCATCCACGTTGTTGCAAATGGCAAGATTTCATTCTTTTTGATTGCTGGGTAATATTCCATTATATATATATATATATATATATATATATATATATATATATATATCTCACATCTTCTTTATCCATTCATCCATCGATGGACAACATTTGGGCTCTTTCCATACTTCGGTTATTGACGATAGTGCTGTTATAAACATTGGGGTGCATGTGTCCCTTAGAAACAGCATACCTACATCCCTTGGATAAATGCCTAGTAGTGCCATTGCTGGGTCGTAGGGTAGTTCTATTTTTAATTTTTTGAGGAACCTCCACACTGTTTTCCAGTGGCTGCACCGGTTTGCGTTCCCACCAACAGTGCAAAGAGTTCCTCCTTCTCCGCATCCTCGGCAACCTCTGTTGTTGCCTGAGTTGTTCATGTTAGCCACCCTGACAGGTGTGAGGTGGTATCTCAGTGTGGTTTTGATTTGTATTTCCCAGATGTCTTCTTTGGAAAAGTGTATGTTCATGCCCATTTCTTCACTGGATTATTTGTTTTTTGGGTGTTGAGTTTGATAAGTTCTTTATAGATTTTGGATACTAACCCTTTATCTGATATGTCATTTGCAAATATCTTCTCCCATTCTGCCTTTTAGTTTTGCCTTTTAGTTTTGCTGATTGTTTCCTTTGCTGTGCAGAAGCTTTTTATTTTGATGAGGTCCCAGTAGTTCATTTTTGTTTTTGTTTCCCTTGCCTCCAGAGACGTGTTGAGTAAGATTTGCTGCAGCCAAGATCAAAGAGGTTTTTGCCTGCTTTCTCCTCGAGGATTTTGATGGCTTCCTGTCTTACATTGAGGTCTTTCATCCGTGTTGAGTTTATTTTTGTGTCTGGTATAAGAAAGTCCAGGTTCATTCTTCTGCATGTTGCTGTCCAGTTTTCCCAGCACCACTTGCTGAAGAGACTGTCTTTATTCCATTGGATATTCTTTCCTGCTTTGTCAAAGATTAGTTGGCCATACGTTTGTGGGTCCATTTCCGGGTTCTCTATTCTATTCCATTGGTCCGAGTGTCTGTTTTTGAGCCAGTACCATACTGTCTTGATGATTACAGCTTTGTAATACAGCTTGAAGTCCGGGATTGTGATGCCTCCAGCTTTGTTTTTCTTTTTCAGGATTGCCTTGGCTATTTGGGGTCTTTTCTGGTTCCATACCCATTTTAGGATTGTTTGTTCTAGTTCTGTGAAGACTGCTGGTGTTACTTTGATTGGGATTGCATTGAATGTGTACATTGGAAAGCTTTCTGATTCTGAGAAATCCCCCAAGGGACAAGGTCACAGCTGCCCCTTCTGGAAGGTGGAGGTCGCTCCCTGGTCTGGGAGGAAGGGAAGGGTATAGCTGGAGGGTCCAGAGCCGGGAGCTTTGGAATAGAGCCAGAAGGTGGGTGCCCAGGCTCCCCAGGCTTCAGGGCAGCAGGGGTGTGGGGGTGGGGTGGGGGCAGCTCATGAGCAGGGCTGCACCAGCACCAAAGCTGGTCCCCAAGGGAGTCCCCAGGAGATGTCTAACCGCAGACCCATAGGGAGGACCAGGGCAGGTGGGCTGGCTGCCTTGCTGGGAGGGGCGTGCTTTGACACAGGCTATGCCAACGGGGGCCGAGCCTTTCCCTGCCGCCCAGATTCCTGGGGGTACAGGGCTCTCGCCCAGCGTCCACTCCCCTGGGGCCGGCGCTCGACCACCGGGGAGGAAAGTAGTCCTGGAGAGTTGTGAGGGCAACAGCCGTTTCTGATTCACTCACATACACGATACTTTATTTCAACACTTCCGACCCCAAATGTCTGAATTCTTTCCCCGCACAAGTGATTCTCCCACCCAACTGGCTGTCCTACAATTCAATTTGTCTCTGATGCCACCGACCTGGAGAAAACGTTGGAGCCACAGACCTCCACGAGACTGCCCTGCTCCCTCTCGGATGCCATCACGATCCGGCTGCAACCAGGGTTCCCATGACCCTCCTGGGCTTCCATCAGTTTGCTAGAGCGGCTCCCAGATCTCCAGGAAACACGGTCACCGGGTCATCGTGTGATAAAGGAGGGGACAAAGTTGCAGATGAGCAGTCGGATGGAGGGGTGGGTACGGCGGGTCCCGGAGGGTCCTGAGCACAAGACCTTCTGTCCCGCAGACTTGGGGTGCGTCACCCTCTCGGCGGGGACGTGTTCACCCGCCCGGCAGCTCTCTGGGCCCCACCTGCTGGGATTGGCGGGGCTTCCTCACGCAGGAGTGAGGCGGCTCATCACCTCCTTACCTGGCCCCTCCCCCTCCCCGGAGAATTGGGGGTCGGGGCTGAAAGTTCCGAGCTTCCAGTCCCGGCTGGTCCCCAGAAAGACCCAGGAGCCATCCAGGAGCCCACTGAGTCACCTCATTAGCCCAAAAGATGCTCCCAGTGCCCCTGTCACTAGAAAATTACGGGGCCTTCGGGAGCTCTGTGCCGGGGACGGGGGCAGAGACCGGTGCAAATGTTTCCCATGATCTCACACAAGGCCGGCACTAGGCATGAATCCCAAGAAGTCACCTCTCATTCGAGGCTCTGGCCTGATCTCTGGGGGACGCAAGGGGTGTCTCACCACCCCCCAGGAAGGATGACCAGCTTCATCAGGAGGCACACAGGATCCGGGTCCCCACAAAATGTCCCTCAGCCCTGCTGCCCTGATTTCAATAAAACGACCCTGCCGTCCATGACCCTGAAAAACCAGGGAGTTTCCTCCTCATCTCAGAGATGCCAGCTAAGCCGCCTCCATCTGCACACCCAGCAGCCCCCGCCCCCAGGGCTGCCCCGGGCCCCGAGGGCTTCTGGATCTGTCGCCTTGGGCTGTAGCCGCTGAGCTTTGCCTCAGTCACTCGGTGCAAGAGTTGGAGCCGCTTCCTGGGTGGAGAGTGAGCTGGTCCCCAGGAGCGGGGACGCTTTCCGCTGTCGACAAGAGGACAGGGGCACCTGTGGCTCAGTCGGTGGAGCGTCCAACTTCAGCTCAAGTCGTGATCTCACAGTCTGTGGGTTCAAGCCCCGCGTCGGGCTCTGTGCTGACAGCTCGGAGCCTGGGGCCTACTTTGGATTCTGTGTCTCCCTCTCTCTCTGCCCCTCCCTGCCTCTCTCTCCCTCTCTCTCTGCCCCTCCCCTGGTTGCGTCTGTCTCTCTCTCTCTCAAAAATAAATAAACATAAAAAAAAAGAGGAGGACAAAAACACGGGAGTGTGCCAACTTACAGTCCCCAGGAACTGAAGGACAACACCAGATGCAATCAGCTAATGGGGTGACGCTGGGGACAGAGTCACGCTAACACAGCCTGGGGGCCAGGGCACGATGGAGCCTCTCGTTTGAAATACAAATCAGCCACGGAAAGACTCGTGGCCGGTGGCAGAGAAACCCAGCAATGGCCCCAGAGCCCCCCCCTCCCCACGGTGCCCAGGTATAGGGCACACATTGGGCTCTCTCAGGACGCACGACGGCAGGGGTCCCAGGAAGCTCCCAGTCCATGCCCCCGCTGCGGCATGCCCCGGCCTGGAAGTGACAGAGAGGGACCGCTGTTTCCTCCCTCCCCCAGAGGCCGCTCCTGGGGCGCCACCTACGTCTGCCCCGTGCACGCCATCCCGGCTGTGAGGGCCAGAGTCGTGCGGGAAGACCCGGGGCCTTACCCCCGATGCAAAGGGCCCTCGGCACTTCCATGCAAATCCCTTGGCAGGGAAACCCCCTGCCCTCCATGCCTGGGGGCCAGGGTGGCCAGAAGGATACACTCCCACCCCCAACCGCACCCAGGCAAACGCCAAGGGCCCGGCTTGCCCAAGTTTCACACTGATGCCCCTGCAGAGCTCGGTCAGCCCCTTGTGGGCCCCCGAGAGGCCAGCTGCGGGCTCCAGGCCCAAAGGGGCTGGACTGCAGGGGCTTCCGTCAGGGGGTGGGGGTAGGTGGAGGGGACTTAAAGCAAGGGTGCCACCCAGGGACTTGTTCTGGAGAGGCCACGCATACCTGCATGTTCCCTGCGGGAGAGTCTCTCCTGCAAGGAGCCGTCCCCGCCGGGGGTCTGTCTCCCCCAGGGCTACAGGGGTTCGCCAGGGCATTCACGTGCTGGGGGGGGAGGGGTCTGCCTGCCGCGGGCACATTGCGGTGTCCGCCTGCCACGGTGAGACGTCGGGGTATCTGATGCCACGGGCGGACATCGAGGTCAGGAGACAGGAGCCCGGGCCCGGCAGGTGTATGAGTGACACTGGCTGTGCCCACACAGGACGGGGCACTTAACGTCTTGCTCACCGCTCACTTCGGTGACCGAGAGTCTGCGTGTCCACAGACCACAGCCAGAGCCAGAGCCAGACCGCAGGGTGCACCCCCTGGTGCGGAAGATGGCTGGGTGGCTGGGGACTGCACGCTCCCGGGGCCCCGGGGCGGGGGCACGGGGCCCAGGCCTGGAGGCTGCATGGTTAGCAAGCCGCCCAGGGCTCACCCACTCTATAGAGGAGGTAGCGGGGCGGACAGGGTGCCAGGCCCTGCTCCCAAGGCTCAGGGGCCTTTGGGAGACCAGGTCCTCCAGGAGCAGGGAGGACAAGGCGGGGCTCTAACCGCACAAGCTCTTGCTCGCAGAGACGTCCTCCAGCAACATTATTCTCGCCGGCTCGAGGCCAGAGACAGGACAGATGCCAGCAAGTGCTGGCATCCTTGGAGGCAGGGTAGGGCTCCCGGATCAGGGGCAGGCCCCGGGGGAAGGGGGGGGGGAGTCTCTTGATGCAGACTGAACGTGCTTTAGGGTCCAAGCGAAGGAACATGGGTGCCTCTTGGGAACGTGTTCAGTTCCAGGAATTCTGGATACATCCTGTGTGCATCCAGGAAGAAAGTAAAGCAGGACAGGGACACAATGCTTGATGAGGAGACAGGAGTCAGCCTGGCAGGCCCTGACCCCGTGTGCGTGCTGGTGTGATTCTGCGGGGCCGGGTGTACAGGGTCAGCGGGCCCACCGGCCTTCCCCTCCTGCCTGGGAAGGTGTCCCCTCCTCACGTGGAGGGCATCGGAACTTGGCCATACAATGTCACCGGGAAGGCCTGTCCCTCAGCTCTGCCTCCCCCGTGGGATTAGTCACGGTTTCTCACACTGTTGTTCTTTCTGTGTGTGACTCTCAAAATCAACATCAGTGACCTGGGAGTCCAACAGACTGCAGTTCTAGAAAACACACTTCCCAGTGCTCCCATTGGATGGGACCCCCTAAGTGTCAACAACAGAAGGCCCAACTCAAACCAGCTTAAACATGAGCTTGTTAATAAATATTGACTCTTGTAACTAGGCAACCAGAGACAGGGCGGGCTTCAGGTGAGGTGTGATCCAGTCACATCTCCACAAATACCGGCTAAGGCAGCACCCCCCCCCACCTGTCGGTCCTGTGTTCAGAGCGGCTTCCCTCTTGAAGTCAAAGCAGCTGCTAGTTCCTGCCTCTACAACCACACACGACGAGATAGCGGGAGTGAGAGGCAGGGCACAGGCTGCTACTATCCCAGACTTCTGACAAAGACCACGAACCTGCCCCGTGGTGAAAGTGGCCAGCCCCTGTGGCACCCAGGGCCGGGGGAGAGGGGAACTCTGATTCAGCTAATCACAGCACCACCCTCACCGCAGAGGGTGAGTGTCCCCGTCATGGGCTGCTTGGGGGAGGGTGGGCACCCAGTCAAAACCGGGGCAGCTAGCAAAGGAAGGGGGAGGTGGTTGGGACGGCAAGCCCGACTGCACGCAGTGCAGCCCCTCCCCCGGTAAGATGGGGGGAGCCCAGCGGGTCGGGGCTTCCAGGGCTGGCGGAGGGGGCTTCCCTCCTCCTACTCGCCTTCCGCCTCTCAAAGTCTCTCCAGGACCGGGGCTGGTTCTCAAACCACGTCCCTCAGCCCCAGGGTTCAAGTGAAATCTCTCCTGAGTCTGCTGAAAACCGGCCGGTGCCACTCTGCTGGGGCAGCTGCCAAATGGCTGACCTTCGACCTTTGACAGGGTGGCACAATTCGCGTCAGGAAAGATTTTACTTGTTTTCCCCGGAGGTGAAGCCGCAAGGCCCACGGGAGACCTTCGGCTTCGTGGAGCCTTTTATCCCGTTACTACTTTTACATTATAGAAAATAAGACACCCTCTCCACGCCCCAGGGTGCAAAGAGCCCTGGGCGGTTGGACCAGATGCCGGGAAGAGACGCTGGGGGCCAGAGAGAAGATGCTCGTTCCCGGGCCGGGGGCAGTGCTAACAGAACAGATTCCTTAGCGGGTGTCTGAGCGCAGGCGCATCGCAGGGCAACCACGTTTCCTTCGAGCTGGAACGGGGTGGGGGTGGGGGGGGAGTCTCGGGCTTTCAATGAGGAGCGCGTCTGGGCCGCTGCCCGTTTGCTCAGCAGAAACGGGCAGCCGCCACCCTCCAATTAGCGCGTCCTGGGAGCCCGGCAGCCCTCAGACTCCCACTGGACCTGGTTTCCGGACAGAGTCTGGGGACGGTGACGCGGATGGAATACGGGGCCTGGTCTTAACAGAGGTTGAGATGCCTCCCCGAGGACGTTCGCCAGCTCTGGCCTTGGCAGAGGTGTGAGTCTGGCGACGGGAGCAAGAGTGACCCATTTGACAAATTAAAGATGTGACGAAGGACCGAAGTATCTGGAAATTTCCATCCGAGTGCCGGGGACCGAATCCGGTCACCACCACCCCCCGCCCCCGCCCCCGTCAGGACAGCGACGCCGGCGGCCACCTTCCTGCCAAGAAGGTCATCGGGACATGTTTCCACCCGGCCTGTGAAGGGAAAGTCAACTCTTAGCTCAGTGCTATTTTTTAAACATGAGACATGTTCAAAGGCAGAATTCGGAAGACTTGTTTGTCTTAGAAATCACGACCGACCCGGCTGGTTCTCTGTGCGCGGAGACTGCGCGGGATTGAATCAGGCGGAGACACAGCTTTCCTCGGCACAGCCACTCGAAGTTATTACTGTGTGTGCAGATGGGGGCATTGGCAAGGTACATTTACCATTCTAAAATCCAGAACGAACTCCAACACAAGTCTGAGGTCAGTGCAGGAGGCGGGGCCGCGGTCCACGGCTCCCCCATCCCCCCGGGCTGGAACGCGACAATGCACAGATTTTCCCAGAAACCCACAACCCCAGCGTCTCGGTTGCTTTTGTGCTTTTCCCTGCAGCTTTCCCGGGAGCACAAACACACCGCACACGTTTGAGGTGGACAATTCGATGTGCGTGCACTTAGGAAACCAAGATCGTGAACACATTCGCCCCAAAGTTTCCTCCTGCCCCTTGTAATCTCCAGGGACGCTTGACCTGCTCTGTCACTTGCAATTAACCTGCTTTTCCCAGGACTGTATACGAATGGGGCCGTCAGCACGCACGCTCTTCAGCCTGGCCTCAGAGCGTGAGTCCACGGAGTCACCCTGCGGCTCCCAGGCTGGCGTGGGGGCGGCGGCTCCCTCCCCTGCGGCTGCGTGCCCCCCCTCCCCCCCCACCCGCAGCTGCACCACAGCTGCGGGCTCACCTGCTGACGGGCGTTGGGGTCAGTGCCAGGTTTCGGGGATTCTAAATAAAGCTGCTGTGAATGCAAACTTTCGTTTCTCTTGGGCGAACGCGTAGGAATAGCTGGGTCACGTGACATGGCCCGTGTGCAGAGTTCTGTCCCCACGGGGGCACATGGCCGTCCCAGATGCGCTGCCCCGGCCCAGCACCTGGTGCTCAGTCCTTCTAACGGGAGCCGGCCCGGAGGGTGGGGTGCCGTCCCGCTGGCTTTAACGGGCGTCTCCCTAGCAAGTGCTGGCGGCTTCTCGTGGGTGTATCTGCCACAGGTAAAATCTTGGCTTTTCCGCCCCCAATACAGTATTTTCTGTTTAAAAAAAAATAAAATTTGTTTATATAACGGTTTTACATTTATAAAGAAATTGTACATCTAATACAAAGATTTTCCACACGCAGCTCGGTCCCTTTATAAACTTCTTACATTAACACGGTACATTGGTTGCAATTAACGAGCCAATATGAACACTTTAGTGTTAACTAAGCTAACAAGCCTTAGTTTATAGTCAGGTTTCCTCAGTTTCCCCTCATGTCCTTCTTCCTTCCTGGTTCTCCCCCCCCACCCCCCCGCCCCGCCACCCCATCCAGGACACCACGTGACCTTGATCCCATCCCTCTGCTTCTCCTCTGGGCTGTGACAGTTTCTCTGATGACCCTGACGGTGTCGAGGAGGACGGGTCAGGGATCGGGGGGCATGTCCCCCAGTGGGAGCGGCATGATGGCTTCTCGTGACTGGACTGGGGTGGCGGCTTGTTGGGGGAAAGCGCCCGCCTCTTCCCACCCGGCCGGGCGGGTGCCATCGGCACGGCCTGTCACCGCTGATGTTGGCCGTGGTCACCCGGCGGAGGTGCGTCTGCCGGCTGTCCCCATCCACGCGACTCCTTCCCTTCCCCGCACCACCCCCCGCGGAAGGGAGTCGCCGCGCGGAGCCCGCGCCCGAGGAGTGGGGAGGTGGGCTCGGCCCCCCGGGGACGGAGCAGCCGCGTAGACGACGTGGGATCCTCCTCCGGAGAAGAAATTCAGTCTGCGCATCAGAGCGTGCCTGCATCGTCTGCCGATGTCAGTCTGGACGCGTGCGTGTGTGTTTTGCACCGTGGGCTGTCACCCAACACGCCCTCCCTCTCGCTGGGACCGATCCGGCTCTGGCCGCTGGGAGCCCCTTCGGGTGGCTCCTGTGTCCCCCCCGACACGCCCATGGAGGTGGCGTCGTGTTGTTCGGGCACTTCCTTCCTGTCTGGGTCTACACGTGTTCCGGGCTCACCTGGGGCATTTCCTCCTGGCCCTGGAGTCCGCCTTTCTGCCGGGGGCTGCCGTCCGTCTCACTGGAGAAAGGCGTCAGAAGCCAAGACCTGGGACATGACATGCTCACGACCACCGGGCTCCCCAGCTGAAGAAGACGGAGATCTACGCGTGTACGTCAGCCGTGCATTTACACGCATCCACAGTACCTCCGTGTGTAACCGTCTGTGTCTGCGGCAAGCCAAACACGAGCTCACCCTGACATTCCCAGCTCCAGTCCATCACCGGGTGGGTCGTTCCAGCGTCCTCCTCTTGCTTACACGTAACCTCCTCCAAGAGTGAGACCCCCGCCTCCCGCCTCCCGCCATCCGCTCCCTTCACCGTTCGGTCCCCGCGTGCGGGTGGGCAGTGTCAGAATTAACTCGCACCCCCGGGAAACCGTGTTATCAACCAGAGCACAGTCCTTGAGTTCGGTTCCTTCTGCCTTCACTCTTACAGACCCCACTCACCTGCACACTGGTCATTCCTACCTAGGCAGGTCGGCGGCTCACCCTCCGTAGTGAGGATCCATTACACATTTGTGACACGGCCAGACTGCCATCTCCAACGCTCTAAACCATTTCCTAATCGGCACATAGTAACATTTCTGACCGTGTGTGCCTACTGGCACGGAGTCCTTCCATTTTTGCACGTCTGAAAAAGTCTATTCCACCTCCAGTCCTGCAAGACCCTTTCTCGGGTGTAGACTTGTAGGTTGAGTTTCTCTGAGCACCAAAAAGGCGTCGCCCCGCACGTCCTCACGTGCGTGTCTCAAGGACGAGCCCGCTGCCGCTCTCACCCTGGCGCCTCGGTGGGAAGCGTTCTCCTCCCCACGGCCGGTGTTACGATTTTTCTCTTTATCACTCATTCTGAGCGGCTGATGGCGATGGGTCTCAGCTTGGGGTTTGTTGGCAGTCTTGGCTCGGTGGGCTTATTTCAAATATTTGCCCCCTCTGTCTCTGTGGACTTTTCCATGGCGCCCTCGTCCCTGTTCCTTTTTAAAGTCTATGTTTCATGTTGCACGGCTTCTGGCCCTGTGTCTTCAAGTTCACTAGCCTTTCTTCTGCAGTGTCTGAACTGTCATCCCATCCAGGGCGTTTTCAACTCAGGCGGCCAAGGGTTCGCCTCCACAAGTTTGAGTGGGGGGGTTGTCTCTTCCATGTCTGCCTTCGTGAAAGCTCACTCTCTCTCTAGCTTCTTGACTGTAAAAATGTACTTATAATAATTGCTTTAATGTCCTTGTGTACTAAACCAGTCTTCCTTGTCATTTCTGGATCTTCTTCTATGGACTGATTTTTATCCTCATTTTAGTCCTATTTTTCTGCTCTTTTGCAGGCCTGGTAATTTTCAATCGGTGCCAGAAGTATGGCTTTTCAGTGTTGCATAACAGATATTTTTACATCCCTATAAACATTCTTGAGCTTTGTTCTGGAATGCAGTTAAGTTCCTTGGAAACAGTTTGTTTTTCTCAAGGCTCGCTTTCAACATTTAAGGCCCAGAGACCAGAGCGCTAGCCTAGGGGCGTTTTCTCTCCTGCTGAGGCCAAACAAAGCCTTCGGTGTGCTCTCCTCAGGCCCCTGGCTTCTGAGGTCCCCCCACCCCCACCCCGGCTGGAGGGAGCAGGCTTATTCCTGCCTTGCCTGAGCTCTGGGGGTGGGATTTCGCCCTCTTCTCCTGCGGTTTCCTCCCTGGCCTTGGGGATTTGGGCACTCAGCTGCACACGGCAGGGAGCCTCTGCAGATTTCTCGAATTCCCTTAGGGCGGCTCTTTTCTCTGTGGGACTTGTCCTCTGATCCCTGCCGCCTTCCCTCTCAGACTCCCAGCCTCTTCCCAACATGGGAAACCAGCTGGGCTCCCCTTCCCTGGGCTGCAGGGGGAGCTCGGTTCTCCCACCCCGGCGAACACGGTCCCATCCTTGCTGGTGTCCAGCGTCAGGAACCTCATAGATTTCTCTAGTTTTAGTTGTTCCGCGTGTGAGACGAAGTCTGGGCTCTGTGACCCCGCCTTAGCTGGGATTGGAAGTCAGAAGAGCTGGCCTCTTGAAGGACTCCCCAGGGGCCATCGTGCATCCTAAATAGTTATTGGGGCTTCCCTCTAAGATGCGTGTGTGAGCACGAGGGGCAGTGTGTGCGTCCGTGTGCTGCGTGTATGCTGAGGGCTGGCTGTGTCAAAACAGCCTCTGGTTCAGGCCTGAGCTCTCTAATGATTTGGCTTCGGATCAGGAGGAAAGTCCCACTGGTTCCGCGCACATTTCTGGAAGTTCTATCTTCCTCTGCTGCGCAGGCCCCCCTGCCCCGGGTTTAGTACAGAGTCCGGACCTTCGGCTGTGCCCACTGGGCCAAGTGCAGGGACAAGAGAGGTGCTCAGACTCACCAGGTACGATCCCGATTAAGAGGACCCTGCAGAATCAATGTTCTAGTGTCCTAAGAAAGGACAGAAAGGACACAGGTCACGCTGGTGCAACCCAGCCGAAATTTGCTTTCCTGCAGATGGATGGTAAGGTATTAAAACAGAACACCTGCATTTTCATTCTATACTTCAGTATTTTCAGCACATATACAAGGTTTTTGTCTGTTCCTTGCTTTGCCTCCGTCATGATTATCAGAAGCCATTTGCCCAGAGCTGTGTATTATTTCGACCTCACATTCCCTCCTCTTACCGATAAGACACTCGGTGAATTCACCGTTTACAAGCACAGGCTGGGCTCGTACAGACGCCACGCGGTTCGTGTGGCCGCTGGAAGTGGACTGGGTGCGCGCACTTGTGTATTCTTTCCTTTTTACGTGGTCTTACACCACGAGTGGATGGAAAATGGACACATTTCCAAGTTCAGGGAAGATCCCCAACAGCAACCGGAAGTCCCATGGGGCTGTGCGTACACGTGCCTCCTCTCGGTCCCCACCAGCGCCCCACAGTTCGGTGCGGGACATCACCCCTGCCCCCCCCACCCCCGGTCAAGAGGAAGCAGAGTCTCAGAGGAGCCACACACCTGGCCACTGTGACAGCAAACTCATGAACGGACCTTATAAATATTCACGCGTGCCAGCGAGATGGTGAACATTCAAGGTGATCGGTTCTTTGCTGCTGGTTAAAAAGAAGCTGGAAGTTCTTTGCGTGTGGATTTGGGGCAGTCTCCAAGACTCGTTAAGGTAAAAAAGGAAGGTATGGAGAGTGCCGTAGTCGGCCGGCATGCACACAGGAAAGGAGGGAGAACACGTGGGTGTGTGTGGCTTTGCACATCTGGGGTAGGCGCTCACCTGGATGGTGGCTACCTGGCTGGGGCAGGACAGGAGAGGGGCCTGGGCGGAGAAGGAGCTGGTGGGAGGGAGACATTCACTGCATAACCTTTTGTATTTGTTGACATCTGAAGTATGCATATACTACCTACTCGATAAAAGAAAGACAAAAAGCAACCTGAAATAATAACCCAAATTTTAAAAATATTTTTGCAAGTTGGGTTGTTAAAACGCGGCATTGATTTGCACATGACTACTTTTAGTTCTTATTTTGAGCAGCTGTCACTTGTATCTCTTGCCCATTTCTTTTTTTTTTAATATTTATTTATTTTGAGTGGGACAGAAAGAGAGCGCGCGGGCACACACACACCCACGCATGCACACGAGGGGGACGGGCAGAGAGAGGGGGAAAGTCCCAGTCTCCGCGATGTCAGTCAGCACAGAACGCCACGCAGGGCTCAGTCCCAGGAACCAGGAGATCATGACCTGGGCTGAAATCAAGAGTCGGTCCCTTAACCGACTGAACCACCCATGTGTCCCACCTTTGCCCGTTTTCAACACACGTGCTCCCTTGTTGGCACAACACGCCATCACACACATAAACGTGCAAATACGTGTAGAGTACTTGGCAACGTGAGGACCCCTGGATAACCTGGACTTGCCCAGGTGCGAGCCCTCTCCCAGTTGAATGCAGGCGCCACCACGGTCTTTGCCTTTAGGATTTCTGCCTTTGAAGTTCTTCAGGATTTCAGTCTTAAATTTATGTGATTCTTGACTTTTACGTTACAATTAAGTTTTTCCGGAATTGTCTTCCTGTATGCTCTGGAATTCGAATCTAACCCTGTCTTGCTCTGAGTGGCCACCTCCTCCCCATGGGCTCCAGCCTAAGCTGCCCCACCCTCTCCGCTGCCCCCCCAGCCCTGTCGTCCTTTCCACCCCCCCCACCCCCCCCCCCACCCCAGCACCGCGCTCCACCCTGCCCCCTCTCCGGCTCCGCCCCCAGCGCTACTGCCTCTCTGAGGTCCCCTCCTCCTCGCCCTCTCCTGCATTGCCCCCCCTCCCCTGTCCGCTCTCCCCCCAGCGCCCCCTCCCGGCTCCCCGCCCCTCCCCCACCCCAGCACCACCCTGCCCCACAACACTGTCTCCTCCACCCCCAGGACCGCCCCCGCCCCTCCCCCACCAGTGAGTCCCCTTCCTCCGTGTCCCTGTCCTGCCACGTTGAGGATACCTTCGCCCCATCTGCTCCCACCGTGGTGGGTAACCCCAGCCCAGGGAGAAGCCCCTGCCGGACTCGGTGGAGGCAGGGTCTTCAGATACCGATGGCTGGGCTCACGCCCCGAGTCTTGGAGGCAGGGAGGTGGCTCGTGTCCTGTTTCTTTCCAGAGCATGGGGCAAGAGTCGGAGGGCTTCGGGGTCGCTGGGTTAGTCACAGTGGGGGGGGGGGGGCCTCAGCAGCCACTGCCCACCTCCCCCGCTTGGGTGATGCCGGTCCAGCTGCCCTCCGACAAGGCAGCCTCCGACAAGGGGGGTCAGCCCTGCTACCTTCTCATCTCCTGCTGCACACAGCTTGGCGGGGGGGGGGGGGGGTGGGGGGGAAGACCTGGGTCTGGGCAGTGGAGCGGCTGGCGCGGCCCGAGCCTCAAGGGAGCCTCGAGGGCAGCTGGAGAAGATCAGCTGGGTCAGCTCTGCCCCCACGGCTGCGGCTGCCCGTGGTGACAGGAAGTGGTCCGCGTCTGCACTGGTCACGGCAGCTGCTTAGTAGCTAAAGCACAGTGTGTGCAACTGAGGAGCTGACCTCGGTCCTGTTTCGTTTGGAAGGACACACGTGGCTGGCGGCCGCTATGCTGAACAGCACGGCTGCTGGAGAAAGTGGGGGTACGGGGAGCCCTGAACATCTGGGTGACCGAGGCAGGACCGCGGTGAGTGGAGCCCGGCCCGAGCCGGGTTTGGGCTGACGGCCGGGCATCTTCAGGAGGCTGGATTCCGCACGAGGAGGAGGAAGCGGGCGGCACTCTGCGGCCCGGGCTGCGCGGGGGTCTGAGCTGTTCCCACTGGCAGGCAGTCCTGGACGCGGCTCCTCTGCCTCGGGCCATGACTAGGGCGCCCAGGGGACTGTGGCTGGTCAGCCTGATGGATGGTGGCAGCTCGTCCTCAGTCTCCTGGGGTCCAGCTCCCGGGCCGCCACCTCGGGGTCTCCAGACGACCCCTGCCGTGGTCCCCATCGGGGTGTGGGTTTGAGGACCCTTACGTGCAGCTTCCGTGTCCGAGCCAGTGGAGGGACGGTGTCACCTGCTTGGGTTGACAGTGGGGCCACCTCAGGGCTAGAGGAGAGGGACACCAGGCACCTCAGGGGTCTGCTGCACCCCCAGCCCTCCTTCTCTGTTTGAACCGTTGCCACGTGCAGGTATGACTTTGGTAAATGCATTCGGAGGTCCGAGGGAGAAATGAAAGTGCCTTGTCGGAGGGCAGCTGGACCGGCATCACCCAAGCGGGGGAGGTGGGCAGTGGCTGCTGAGGACCCCCCCCCCCACTGTGACTAACCCAGTGACCCCGAAGCCCTCCGACTCTTGCCCCATGCTCGGGAAGCCCAGGCATCTCCCCAGCACCGTTTCCAGCTGGACAGACCCCAGAAGCAGAGGCAGAGAGGTAACGGGCCCCCTTCCCCGGCCCCCTTTCAGCCCAGGGTGGGCCAGCAGAACATGGCCACGGCCAGCCGTGGTGAAACCCCCACCCAGTCCCCACTCCCACCCTGTCTGGATCTTGGGAGGAATCGAATGATGCCACGTTCCCGCCTGGACCCTGACGGGTGGCTGGGCTCACAGCCTTCAGCTTGTCACTGGCCTGCCGCCACGGCACGGGCACGTCCAGGGCAGTGGTGCCCTGAGTGGTGCCCTGAGACAGCCCCCACGGTCCCCTCGGTGCCCTGGCCAGGAGGGCAGACCAGCATCCCCGCAGGACAGGGATGCCCACGGCTGCCCTATCTCCGGGGACAGCGTCCTGTGTTGGGACCAGGGCGACTCGAGACAAACCCTTGCCCACATAGAGCCGTCACCCTCCCTGCCCAGGTCCCAGGTAAGAGGTGTCCAGCTGGGAGAGCAAGCGAAGGGGAGGCCGAGCCAGACCGGAACCATTTGCAGTGCTCACGTTATGCCCCTAATCAGCCCAGAGCGACTTCTCCACCCCATGCAACGTGCGGGCCACTCTGTCCTCTGTCGCATGCTGCATGGCTCCCTCACCTCCCCCCGGGGTTTCTCCAGGGCCCCCACCCCAGTGCACAGCTGGGGTGAGCCCTTCCCCCACCCCTCGAGGCACACCGGAGGACCAGGTCCAGCCCACTTCTACCCCGTGGTCCTGGGCCTCCTCGAGGCCATCAGTTGCGCAGGTGGTGGAGGCTGTCGGACCCCTCGGCAAGCACAGCAGAGGCTCCCTGGGAGCGGCTAAGACAGGGCGGGCACCACGGGCACCACAGGAGCATTTGGAAGGCAGGGCCCTAAAAACACCCGGAATAGGAAGGCCGGCGGGGTGCGCTCTGAGGAGGGCTCCCAGGCAGCCAGCCTCTGTTCATTCCAGAAGTGGGGCAGGCAAGGGCACGGCCGTGGCTCTCAGGGGGCCAAGGCCGCGGGCTGCAGGTGCAGTCGCTGAGGGTCCGTGTTGCTCACGAAGCTGTGGCTCCTCATCTGAGCTGTGGTGAGCAGTCCCCTCTTCTCAGGGAGCATCCCTGAGTCCCCTGAGGACAGTGAGGGCAGAGGGCAGACAGGGCTGCCTGGCGGGACCCTGGCACCTGTCAGGTGGAGAGCCATGGCCCCACCTGTCCCAGCCAGCACCTGAGGCCCCTGGGAGCTGTGGGTGCAGAGGGGGCAGGAGAGGGGGTGCGGGTGCAGAGGGGGCACGAAGGGGGCAGCCCAGGTCCGGCTCTGCTGATTACAGACGCCCCCTTCAGGGCTTGGCCACTCTGAGCTCCTGTGCCTGATTGAGGGGCTCAACCCTAAACCCCTAATGCTGACAGTTCAGATGCCGCTTCGCATGTCTCGGGCCGCTTGGCACAGCATGTGGGGCACAGAGGGGTACTGGGTAGGCAGTGCCCCCAGATTCCTGGAAGGCACCTGGTCCTGGAGACCACCCCCCGCGCAGGACCTCAAACGTCGCCCCCAGCCCGCACACACCAGCAGCACCAAGAGCCCCGCCCCCCCCCCCCCGGGGATCAGGGAACCAGGCTGGTGGCCTCCAGGGAAGTCCTTTGGTGCAGCCAGGAGCCAGGTCAGTGACAGCCGCGTCCCAAATCACTCGCTCCCACAGCGCCGGTGGCAGGGGGGTGGTGGAAACCAGCGTTAGGCAGTTTCGTCCACATGGCGTTTCGAAAAGAATTCCATTAGCTTTAATTAGCACGAATGTAATCAATTTTAATTAGTTTTAGCTAATTTTAAACTTTTAATTAGTTAAAAACCAGGGTGTTCACATAAAAATGTCCAATTTCAGGCTTCTCGTGAGGAGTCGGCAGCACCCGGCCCCCTCCCAGGTGGGGCAGGGGTCACCAGAGCAGAGCAGAGGCCAGGCGGGATGGGGGGGCCTGAGGAAGACAGGGCGGGGAGCCCGAGGGAGATCCAGGGCCTGGTTTCCCAGGCCCCATCCAGACTCCTGTCTCCGTTTCCTGTTGTTCCCGCATCTGTGGAGCCTGTAGTCTTGGGCCGGCCTCTTATTTCCATCTGGGTCGGGCCAACGCGCCCTGTTTAGGCAGTGCCCCCGCAGACCCAGGGCCGGGAGGGCCCCGCCCGAGTGACTGCCCAGTGGCCACAGCCGCCCTCCTCTGGGGACACCCGTCACCCTCCCTGTCTTCAGGAAAGCACGGTTGAGGCCCCGCCAGGTTCGAGGATGCAGCGATGCCCAGAGACAGCAGAGAGCCAGTGGAACCTGCAGTCCGGGAGTCAGTGCGCAGCCGGGTCCCGAGCTGGGCACCCTCGCCCCTGCAGCCACCGTGCTGCCTGCCCATCAATCCACTGCCAGCTCAGGGGCCCCGAACGGCAGGAGCCCGGTGTCAGTCCCAGAGCTGGAGGGCAGGTGAGGGCAGATGAAGGAGTCAGGGCAGGTGACAGCAGGTGACGGCCGTGTGGGACTCTGAGGCTGTACCTTTCCAATTTCACCTCTTTCTGCAAAACCTGCTACCCATCGCCCCCTCTGCCAACAGAGTCCGGCCTGTGGCCTCTTCCACCAGGATCTGGCCTCGAGGTCTGTGACCCCCACGGCTGGACTTCTTCTCAGGTGGCACCAACATAGCCAGAGCCCTGGGGGACCCCATGATAACCCTGCATGTCGGTGACAGCCTATCATGGTGGTGTGAACCCAGTCCACCCTCTTGTCTACGCTCGGGGATGGACACGTCGCTGGGCCCCTCAGCTGGCAGAGAATTAATTCCCTGCCGGTCACTCCGTGCCACCCTCCCTGCCCTTGATGGAGCCCCGCCGAAATGCAGAAGCATGGTCACGTGCCCCTGCAAGTCCCCACTTGCTCTCCTCTTCCCACACCATGCCCGATCCCTGCCTGACCCCCTCTGACAGCTCTGCCCACCTGCCCACCCACCTGCCCGGCCAGAGATGGTCTGGCGGGCTTTCTGGCCCCCGAATCCAGTCCCGGCCCTCAGGATCCAGAGGGCAGCACCGTGTTGTTGCCCAAGGAACCGGGATCTGATGCCAGGAGCTGCCTGCCACCTGGTGGCCACGTCCCCTACATGGGCACGTCTCACCTACGTGGCATCCAGAAAATGGAGTAAAAGAACAGGGTTCCAGAAACCATGGTCCGGGACAATGCTACTCAAAAATTTAAAACTAGTCAGATAACAGGATACAACATTTTTGGAGCATAAAACCATAAAACAGCCTTATAAACCCTTAATTCGTGAGGGGTCCTTCTGGGGAGGGGAGGGATGGATCAGGAGTGCTGGCTCCCCTGGTTTTCTGTGTAAAGAGTGGGAACAGGGGCGCCTGGGGGCTCAGACGGTTGAGCGTCCGGCTTCAGCTGAGGTCATGATCTCATAGTTCGTGAGTTCGAGCCCCGCCTCGGGCTCTGTGCTCTGTGCTGACAGCTCGGAGCTTGGAGCCTGCTTCGGATTCTGTCCCACCCCCCCACTCATGCTATGTCTCTCTCTCAAAAATAAATAAACATGAAAAAAATGAAAAGTAAATAAGTAAAAGGTGGAAACAAGGCAAAGTGTTAGGATTTGATAAATCTGGGTGGTAGGTGAAAAGTAAGATAAAAAGGAAAACTATCCCAAACACTAAGAAAAATTGTCACCTGTCAGCTCGTCTGTAACAGTGTGATAGTAGTAAAGATAATAGCCCATTCACCGCAGCCAAGAGGTGGGAGAAGCCAAGTGCCCGCCGCGACGAGTGGATAAACAGCGTGGTCTAGTCGTACAATAGGATATTGTTCAGCCTTAAACAGGAAGGAAATCCTGGTTCCTGCTACAACACGGATGCATCATGAGGACATCATGCTCGCTGACATGAGCCAGACAGAGGCAAGTACCGTGGGATTCCACTTACCCGAGTCCTGGAGTCCTCAAATGCAGGGAGCAGGGTGGTGGGCACCCGGGCCAGGCGGCGGGGGCGGGGGGTGGGGGCGGGGCGCCGTGTGTAATCGCGACAGGGGGAAAGACAACCGGAAGAGGAGAAAACCGGGAGGCGCCCGCCGGGGGTGGTTGCCCCACAGTGTGAGAGTGCTCAGTGCCAGTGAGCTGCACACTTAAAAGTGGTTAAGTCGGTGAATTTCATGTTCTCTACATTTTATCGGAATTTTAAAAATGATAATCGCGAGGCCCAGGTTATTGATGTGACGGTGGCCCTGCCCGCTGTTGGGGGGACAACGGGTGCACAGCCCGGGAGCAGCCCAGCTGGGATTCTGTCCCGGGGACCTCCTCGTGGGTGAACAGGAGGACAGGAGCATTGGCGCAAATATATTCATTACGATCTGACGCGGTAACGCGTCACCCGGACAGGTCTTAAACGTGTAATGTCCCTCGTCCTTGTATGTGGCAGTAGGAGCCGTGGGCCCCTCCAAAGAAACGGACCCTCGTGACTCACCGGCCACAACAGTGGGGTGCCCTCCGCCCCCTAACTGGGGAGGCAGCACCCACTCTGGGAGGCCCCTTCTGCCTCCAGCCAGCAGACACCCCATCACCCGGCCCCGGGCAGACACTGCCCAGCCTCTCGGTGGAGGTGAGGGTTTATTCCCACTGTTGGGTGGCTCTTCCTTGAAATGTCCTCCCAAGACTTTCACATTTGAGAGAATCTGTCTGCTCGTTTTTCCGGGAGGAAAAGGGCTTTTACTGCTCTGGTCTTGTGTAGAAACGAACACAGAGCAGTTGTGTATCTTGTGGAGCATCCGTCCATTTCCCAAACACGGGAGCAGGGCTGGCGGATGGGCAGACATTGCCAAGACAGGCAAACCCCACAGCCGGGGATGCGCTCAGCCCAGGCCTGGCGCCTCCGAGGACAGAGCACAGGACCCACACAGAGCGCAGCGAGGGGGGCCGATCGGCACCTGCGGGGTTCTGCTGCCTGTGTGTGGTTCCTGTCCCGGGGATGACAGGGACTGGCTGGGTCCTCCACCAGGATCCCCGGGAGGGCCTGTGCTACAGGGACCAGGCCTCCGCACGCCTTGGGGTGCAGGGCGCTGGCCCCAGGTGCACTCCAAGCAGGAGGCCTGCCCTCCCCAGCCACACTCGCTGGACGGCGGTGACCGGGCGGTCTCCAAACGAGGAGAAACGGCGCCTTGAAAAGGGAGACGGGCCTAAAGTTACAAGCAAAATCTGTAAAATTCTAGACCTGTGTTGTCTGTTGTGGTAGCCATTAGCTACACACAGTATTTAAGTTAAAATTCAGTTAAAAATTCGGTTCCTAGCTGCGTTTGCCATGCTCAGGCCGACTCAGATATGCCACGTTTCTGTTGTCGCCGACGGTGCCGTGAGGGATGAGAACAGAGGAGAGAACTTTCCCGACCTTGGGGTGAGCAAATATTTCTCAGGAAATACCAAATAACGGTCACGAGGGGGAAACTGGCAACACCAGACTTGATCAAGATGAAACCTTCCACAGTTCTAGTGTGCCGTCTGGCAAACACGAGCCACTCATCGCATCCAGCCGACGCGGGATTTGCGTCAGAACGCGTAAATAACCGTACAACCGAAGGCCAATAACCCCGTTCTTAAAATGTGCCAGAGATTTGAGCAGACACAGAGCCAAGACGTAGAAACGACTAAGGAGCACAAGAGGATATGCTCGGTATCGGGGTCATCTGTCATCAAGGAAGGAGACATCGTATCACCCCTGCTAGGAAGGCTAACGTTTAGGGAGCTGACAATACTCAGAGTTGGCGAGGATGTGGAACGCGCCGGGGTCCGATCTCTGCAAACCGCCGGTGGCTTCCTGCAAAGCTGAACGCGCACCTACAGGTGCCCCGCGGTCGGCCCTCGGCCACCTGCTCACGAGAAGCGGCCACTTACGTTCACACTAAAACTTGTGCACAGATGTCTGTAACATTTTTATTTATCATCACTAAAACCGGCCACAAGCCACACGTCCATCGAAGAATGAAGGGTAAACACGTGTGGTAGACCCTTATTGGAAAGTGCGCAGAATAGCAGGACAGACTGCCGAGGGAGACCGAGCCCAGCCTGCGTGGATCCCCCACCCGTAAAACTGTTTGGTGGGAGGCAGAGGAGCCTCCCTGAGGCCCGGGGGAGGGGCGGCCGGGAAGCGCTGTCTGCTCCCTGGGTAGCAATGCTGTGTCCGGAAGGCACGCAGGTGAAGGGTGTGTTGTCAGAACCTATCGAACTACTTTTGTTCGTTGGGTGTGACTGACTGCATGTGAATTGCACCCCAATAAAATTGGTTCTTCGAAAGCCTGCACTGCCCTAAGTGGGTAAAAGGCAGGTTGGGAGTGCGGGCCTTCCCTTATCTCCCTCCCTCGGGTCGGAGGCTCCACCTCACCAAGAGGCTGGGGCGGGCAGAGGCCCTGGGTGTCGGGGAGGGGCGGCTGCCCAGGCCCTCCCTGCAGGGGAGGGGTGAAGTGGACCGAGCGCTGGCTTCTGGCCCTTGGTCACAGGTCAGGCACAGTGCCCCGGAGCCTCGAAATGGGGACACGGGTCAGGCGTGCCCTGGACTGGGGACACTTGTAGCCACACAGGCCTCCGCGTGACTTTGCACACATCTCTCACAGAGACCGCCTCCCTTCTGAGGCCTGCCCTCCCGGGCTACAGACCCCGAATGCCTCCCGCGCTGGGGGGTTTGTCTCTCCCTGCACCCCGGGGTGATGCACTCAGGCCAGGAATGGCCAGGGTGGTTCATGCATGACATGGAGATCTTCCTGTCCTCACCTCACCATCCATTCTGTTCCCGGACCCCCACAGGTCCCTCCTCGATCCCCCTCGCCGGCCTGGCACCCGGTGGTGGTTCCTGCTGGTCTGAGTCACCTCCCTGGCTCAGGGCTGCCCCCCCTGTCTGCCACAGAGACCCAGCTCTTGGACCCCCTCCCACCGCGCCCCCCCCCCGCCCCAAGAGGCAGCAGGGGTCCTCACCCAGACCCCACTGACTCTGGCACCCTCACGTGCCAGACCCCACTGTTGACGTGACTGCCCCGTAAGTGACATTTCTGGACGTGAAGGGTGGGTTCTTGTTGGAACTTCCTTCACTATCTCGTCTTACTTAGTCTTGAAACGAACTTGAAAGTTTATTTGCCAAGTTTCAAAAAGCCAAAGACTCCCCCCTGAGATCTGGGTCAGAACTGCGGTAAATGCGGGGCCGGGAGTGCAGATCCGGGCAGCACGGCCCTCCTAGTGGACAGAGAGTTCCCCTAGGCCCCGAGGAGCCCTGCTGGCGACCTCCTGCCGGACCCCCTGGGCAGAAGGCTGCAGAACTCCAACTGGCCAGGTTTCCCTGCGATTCTTGTCTCCGTGACATCTAGTTTCACAGACTGAAGACAGGAGAATGCGGCCCAGGTGATTTTCTTTTTTGAAATCATTGAGAGCTTCAATTTGGGTGGAAGCAACTTGATTTGGGGTCTTTTACGCTATTTTCATGGCGTTTGCCGGGAATATGTATATTCTCCTTATGCATACTGCATTTTATAAAAAAGTGTTAAAAAACTCAACTGAGTAAGTTTGAAGATCTAATTGGCGTTGTTCAACACTTCGTGACTCAGGCAGCGTCCCATCCAGCAGATGGAAGGAGCTCGAGGTTGCCAAGATAGAAGGTTCTTACAGGCAAAGGAGGGGGACGAGGAAGTGAAGGGTGGTTGTTTCAGGCAAGATCACCTTCCTTAGAGAAGCAGGGGTCTTATCAGGCACGTTACCTTTCACCTTATCAGGAAGATTAGTTCTGACCAGGAAATTCTGAACGGATTAGCTTAAAATTCCACTCCTAGGAGAGGCTGAAACAAGAGGGCTTAGCACAAATGGTTCCATTTTGGGGCCTGTTTCTTTTTAACGATAAAATGTAAATCACTACATTTGCATTTAACGTAATGGGACTTAAGTCGTTAATATCATCATAAAGCATTTTCTGTGATCTGTCCAGTTCTGCCTCAGAAGTCAGTCGACTTCCCTTCCACACCTTGCACACACTTGCACCCCTTGCACTCCTTGCACACCCAGGATTACCGTGTTTCAGTGCCACCCTGTGTGTGTCTCTCAGAGCTTCTCTGAGGATGCGGGTGTTATTAATGAGGCTCTCTCTCGCCCACTTCACTCTTTTACCTTGAATTCCTCTTTCTCTGGTGTTAGTACTATGATACAGCCACTCTCACCGTGCCTGCCTGAGACGCGTTTCAGCCCTTCGTGCACGCTTTCTCATCATCTTACTACAGGTGTGTCCCTCACGGGTTTTGCTTTTCTACGCAGAGGCAGTCCACCCCGTTTTGCCGACCCCTGTCCCAGCCAGCCCTGCCCAGGTTGCTCCACGAGACAGCGATCGTGGGCACGGGAGGAGCCAGGGCCCAAGATGACACGTCTGACTGGTGCATCCGCCCTGGACAGCATCTCCTGGCCATAGGCTGGAACCAGAGCACGGCCACACGACCTCATGGCTTCAGGGCCTGAGCCATCCGGTGCTGGGAGTTCCGGAAGGAGGAGCATGTCAGCGGTGGGACGTGCAAGGGCCTGCGTGGGACACGGTTGCCCGACCGGCTGACCTGAGTGCATTCTCTCAGCCATCCTGCCCCCTGCTGCAGGGATGAGGCGCAGTGAGCCTGTGGGCTACACTGAAGGGCTGAGCCATCCCCTTCCCTCAGGTTCTGAGGAATGGGAATGTCTGCTGGCCCATTCCCTTCTTAGCAGGTTTTTTTTCCTTTAAATTATAAGGCTGATAATGTCCTGCCTGTGATCTTGCTGTATGACCTTGCAATATGTCACCACTGGGGGAAACTGAATGAAGGGGACACTGGCTCTCTGTTATTTCTTACAACTGCATATGGATCTACAATGACCTCGCAGTAAAAAAAGTAACCAAAAAAAACAAAAAAAACCACAAAAAACAACCTATATATATATATCTATATATCTATATCTATCTATATCTATCTATCTATCTATATCTATATCTATATCTATATCTATATCTATATCTATATCTATAGAATATATAAAGAAATAGCTACCCAGAAGTTAAAAAGTTAGAATATGCAGTGAAGAGTATTTTACTTTGCTGCATCCAGGGAAACTTTACGTATGTGAAAATTAATAAAGGGAAACCTCCTTCAGAACGGAGTCCCGAGGCTTGAAGCCTGAGCTCTGACCCAGGACTCCTTACAAAGCCCAACTTTTCTACCCCAGCAGGGGAAGATCTTCTCCACCCCTGGCAACAAATCAGCCAATGAGAGACTGTCACAGCCCAGCCAATCAGAAACCACCACCACTCTGGCTCTTGCTTTCCTTGAAGGATTTTCCTTCAAAGCAGCCACCCCCACCTTCCTCCTTTTTGTCTGTGAAGCAACTTTCCTGTGTTCTCTGGACCTGCCTGTGGTTTTGTCATATCTTGCACATCCTGAATTTTAATTTTTCGGTTATTCTCAAATAGACTCATTTTGCTGGTAGAGTAACTGGCCAGCAGTTGTCACTTTGTTACAATGCTTTGTAACAAACACCCCCAGCTCAGTAGCCAGCAGCAGAAGGCATTCCTTCCTGTCCGCGCATCTGAGGATTGCCTGGCGATGGGCTGGTCCAGGCGGGCTTGCTCTTTTCCCCTTTGGACGAGTGGCCACCATGCCACCTACTCAGAGTGAGAGGAGTGATTGCCCCAACATCTGGGATCTGCTGTTCTCTCCCTGGAAGTGGATCCCACAGGGTGGCTGCCAGGTCCCTGGGCATGATGCCCTCCTGCTCTATCCAGACAGACCTCCTGGTCATTCCTTTGTCTTTGTGCCTCCCCCCATCTGCTTTGTGTCTCTCTGGGTGCATGAAACCTGGGTCCTGCCCTGGTGGGGCCAGGGAAAAGTGACCACAACAGCCCATCCTGCGTTCTGGGCAGGGGGGTTGGGCTTTCGCTCCCTGGGAGAAGGACTGGCAGTCAGTCTCCCACCCTCCACTTCCCCATGAAAGTGAAAGGTAAACCTCACTTAAGTGGAGGCTGGCGGCCGGAAGGAGCCCTGGGGGTCAACCTCAAGTACAGGAATTGTCCGTCAGGCCCAACAGGAGAGTCCTCCACAGGAGAGAATCCCCGGTTACAGGCCCCTGCAACTTGGCCAATAAGAAACCCTCATCGCCCTGAGCCCTTGCTTTTCCCCAAGGGACCTTCGTTCAAAACAACGCCCCCAGCTTCCTCCTTCTTCCCCACAACAACCCTGTCTTTTGTTGGACTCGCCTATGGTTTTACCACCGCCTGCATTGTCCTAAAGGGCAGTTCTGTGCCGTTCCTAGACCAACTCATTTGTGCTGATAGAACGAGCTGTTTTATTTTTAGGGTTAACCTGTGGTGACATATTGCTAAACCTCCTTTCTGCCTGCTTCCTGTGGGCTGTGGGACCTGCAACCACTTCTCCCCGTAGCTCTTCTTCCTGGGAGCCTGAGATGGGTAACTGGGGGCCAGGAGGCCAGATCGCCCCTCCCATCCTCTCTGGGTTTCCTGCCCCCCCCTCCCTCTCACCACCCTGCAGCCTGGCTGGTTCTTGGTCAGTCTTGACCGCCGACTGGGGAATCCCAGGGAAGTACCAGTGGGGCTCGGGCACTGGGTGCATTCGGGTGGAGGCTGCTTGCTGTGACCCCGAGAGCAGGTGTCTGTGTCTTGTTGGTGCTGCAGCCAGCCTCCAAACCAAATGTGGGTCATGGTGAATCCTTCTGGCTGGTGCTGCGTGGGGGTAGGGGGAAGATAATCAAAACACCAATAGTTCTGTCCTGCCTGGCACAGTGACCGATGTCCCTGGCTTGAGCTTGTGGCTTAGCCAGAAAAGGAACGTTTAAAATGAGCCAAAAAGAAAAGCACATGAACTTCTAGCTGGGTAAGGCCGGGGGGGGGGTGGGGGGGGGGTGTGGGGGCAGGCCCCAGCAGGGGTCAAGGGGCCGGCACTCTTCCAAGAGGCAGTCACAGTTGGTAGGGGGGCTGGAGGGCCTCCCTCCAGGACTTGGGCTGGCTGCAGCCAGGGCCGCGGTAGGTGTGCGCAGGTCCCAGTGGACTCTGGGAGCGGCGGCCCAGTGGGGGCCCGTGAGGGGTGGTCCAATGGAGGTTCTGGGAGGAGTGGTTCAGTGGGGGCTTCATGGGGGTTTCACGGGTGGCAGGGGAACAGTTCAGAGGGAGGGGGAAAGGCCCAGTAGGGGCTCCAGCTGGGGTGCAATGAGAAGGCGGGGGCTGGGGGAGGTGTAGTCGGGTGGGGGCTGGGGGGGGCAATCCAGTAGAGGCTCAGAGTGGGTGGGGGGCCAGGACGGCTCAGAAGGGGCTGCGGAGAGGGGAGGATCTGCTAGTCTAATGGGATCTGCTTGGCGGCGGGGCGGGGTGACAGTCTAGTGAGGCTGTGGGCGGGGCAAGGGGGATGATCCAGAAGTGGCTGCGAGCTGGTTGGGGGGACTGTTCAGTGGGGGCCTTGCGGGGGGCGGGGGGGGGGGAAGAGCGGTCCAGTGGGGGCTACGGCCCGGGTGCTGTCTGGTGAGGACTGCGGGGTGGGGGAGGTGTTGGGCAGTCCGGTGGGGGCTACATCGGGGGGCAGGTGGGCGCGCGAGGGACAGTCCAGTGGAGGCTGCGGGCGGAGTTGGGGGGGGGGGGGGAGCGGGCAGGAGGACGACCCAGCGCGGGCTGTGGCGGGGCAGGGGTGGGGCGACGGTGCAGAGGGGGCTGCATGCCGGCGGGCCCTCGAGGGGCGGTCGAGTGGAGGCTGGGGCCGGGGCGGGGGGCGGCCCCGTGGATGGGCCAGGCCCCTCACGGAGGCTCCCAGGCCCGCGCCAAGAGGCGGCCTCGTGACCGGGGGCAGTGGCGGGGCGGGCGGACCGCGAGCCTGGGAACTAGCGCGGGGCACCGTGGCAAGCGCTGCCGCGGCTGCGCGGGTCGGAGCGCGGGCGTGGCGTGGCCGGGGGCGTGGTCCCGCCGCCTTTCCCGGCAGCGCCCGCGGCCGCGGGTCATTGTGTGCGCCGGGGCGGCGCGTGCGCCCACTTCGGGTGGGTCCTCGCCCCCGCCCAGCGCTGCAGCGCGCCTTTAGGAGCGGACGCCGCCCGCCCGCCCGCCCGGGTACCTGGGGAGGCGCGCACCGGGGACCGCGGGGTGAATGAGGGCCGGGGGCTGCGGGGTGAGTGCACGGGCCGGGGGCTGCGGGGTGAGTGCACGGGCGTGGGCACGCCCGGCGCGTGCAGGGCGCGACCTGGGCGCACGGTGACCCGTTCCTCCCCGCGGTGGCCGTGGGTCCCGTGAAGGAAGGGACTCGGGCATCGCCCGCCCGCCGCATTTCCCGCCGGTGCTCACGGTGCGCGCGCGCTCCGATCCTCTGTGGTGCGGCTCGCTCACCTCCGGTCACTTCAGCACCTGTCCGGCCAGTTGGGGTCTGAGTGCCGCCCCGACCCTTCCCCGTCACTCTGGGACTCTTACCCAGGATGGACAGAACCGCGTGGACTCGGCGCTGGCGGCCGGGCACGGTGCCCCGGCAGCACCACCCGTGCGCACGTGCTCCGCCGGCGGGGCAGCGGGGGATCCCCGGTCCACCCACGCGACCGGGAGGGCGCTTGGCGCGCTTCCCAGTCCCTACCGGGCCCATTGTTCGTCTCCTGCCCCAGAGCTCAGAGGTGCTGATGGCCATCCTTTTTGGAGGAGCGGTTGCAGCAGAGAGTGCTGGAGATTGTCTGGGAACCCGAGCCTTGTGCTTGCGGTCCTTTCCTGAGTGGACCTGCCGGTACATCTCTTCAGGAGGAAGCTATCCTCCAGGGTCCTGTTTACTTTCCGCGAGTGAAACGCTTGTTCTGGAGAGTCCAGGGTTGTGGCCCAGACACACGCGGCATGTTCAGGGCGCCCAGCCCCAGCCCCGCTGGTCTGAGCACAGGTTAGGATCTGAGACAGCTCAGAAGTCCAGAGCATCTAGAGGAAGCTGGTTCCCATGCTGCGCAGAGTGCGGTAGGGTACAGGTTTTGGAACAGGGTCCCCTGCTGAGACCCTCTCCATAAGGGAGACCGGAGGGCCCTCCTGCGGTCCAGACTGAATGAGCAGAACCGGGACTTTCTGGCCTGGGGGAACTGCCTTACTCTGCAGGTGTGGGAGCCCAGTGCCCAGGCCTGAAGGACCCCAGATGGTGTCTCCCCCTGCTGTCTCCCACCATACTGCATTGCTCTGTCTTTGAATCCTTTCGAGTTGGTGCTACTCATTCCTTTCTTACCGAGGGGGCTTTAGTGGATGTCAGCAACTGTGGATATTTTAGTCACTTGTGCTGGGCAGTGATGATCAGCCAGTTTTCAACATGTGGGTTCAGTGTCTACAGTAGTGATGGCCAGAAGCTGTAATTTTACTCTTTGGAACAGGGAACTGTGTCAAGCAATTTGTGGGGGTCTTTCTTTTTCACTAAGAATGTAATGAACCTCCCTCGTTAACCTGGGGGAACAGTAGCCAGTTTAAAGCACAAAACAAGGCAGGTGGATTTTGCTTTTTTTTGGTTTTGTGTCTCTAGACTGACTGGGTCCTGGAGGTACAGAATCTCCCCCCCAAGACGGGTGGTCGGGGGGGGGGGTGTCCCTGTGGGGGCTGTTAGAACCTTCTCTTGGGGGCACTTGCTGGGGTCCTCGGTCCCCTCCCACGACTCTCCTGGTTGGTCGGTGTTTCCTTCAGTTGCCCTGAAGGGGCCTGAAGTTGCATGGCATTGGGCTGGGGTCAGGGCACTTGCGGTCCAGGCCCGTCCTGCTGCCCACTTGCCCTGAGCTCAGTGCCTCATCTGCCTTCTGGGCTGTGCTGTACCTGTGCCCGCGTGGTGGCACCCCTCCTCACCTTCCTGGAGCCTGAGCCTGGGAAGGGCCTGCGTGTTTTCAAGAGAGGACTTTGAGTCCTGGCCGTGGCAGCTGGCCGCTCGTCAGGGCTGGTGTCTACACCCAGCCCAGGTGAGTTGAGTGAACTCACCCGAAGCAGACGAAGTCCACCTGAACGTGGGCAGGGCCCCAGCCTCGCTGGCTGAGACCCCTGGCTTCTGAGTTGGCCTTTTTCTCTGATGCTCAGTCCCGGGCATGGGCTGCCTTTCCTCCTGGAGAGGCCGCGTGACAGGGCTTGTCAACACGCACTGGTCCTGTAGTGGTCAACACCTTTTCCCCAGTGGCCAGTGTTAAAAATGGATTTCAAATTAGACTCGGGAGGTTTGGCTCCTGTTTCTGTGTGGCAGGCCGTGTTCCAGGGAGGGGACCAAGCTCCTCCCCTTGAGCCTGTCCTGCCTGGCTCAATTCAGAGTTCCCTGGATTCTGAATTGTCCGGCCTGTACATGCCCAGCCTGTTGAGAAGTTGTTCAAAGTGTGGGAGAGGCGCATTCCAAAGTGGACCCAAGCCTGATGACCCCAGGGTGTCTCCGTGCAGATAAGCATCGCCGGCGACCGCTTCACATGGTGGGTCGTGCCGCGGCCTACTGTCCTTTGTTCTGGGAGGTCAGGTGGTGGCACTTCAGCTGTGAGGGGTGACCAGAGGGTCAGCTTTGTCACACGTGCCCCGGCTTGTAGGCTCGCTTGCCTCCTTGAGTTCAGCCCCGGGTGCCCCTGCGGTGGGACCTCTCACGTCGGGGGTCCGGGAGCGGCTAGGGACGGGGAGGTCCAGGACTGGGCCCCCCCACCCCCGCCCCGAGCTGGAGGAGGCACGGGGCTCTTAAACAACAGTCGGGAGCAATATCTGGAGCAGAAATGCAGGTGCCCAGTTTTGAAGGAACGCTCTTGAGAGTCTGGAGCCTTCCATGCTCCTCAGCGCCTTCACTGCTGTTTCTGCCTCCTGGCACGGGGCAGGGTGAGGCTGGGCCAGCAGCGGGACAGTAAACGTACTCTCCGTCGCAGGCGGGCGTCTCCACTGCCCCTGGTGCCCGGGCTGAGGAGCCGAGTTCCCCTTTCCGGTGTGCCCGAGGTGGGTGGGAGGCCCTGCCGCACTTCTGCGGAGACCCCTGCTGGGAACCGGTCTTGAGCAAATGTTCACGGACGCTTCGGGTGGACTTCCCGTGCAGGGGTGACTCAGGCCAGCTCGTGGGCCGCAAGTGTAGAGCGAACACAGAGCGTGGTCCCCAGAGGTGAGACTTGTGTGCAGGACACTGAGCTGAGGACTTGGAGTGAGCTGTGGGGGCGTGGGGTGGGGGGGAACTTAGCATCATGTGGTCAGAGAACAGAGGCGGTCCCAGAGGCCAGGGCTTCTTCCGGCTGGGGGAGGCCTCTCCTTCACCCCAGCTGTTATGGAACTTGGGAGAAGGGCTGGGGCCCTTGGCCACCCAGCAGGTTGAGCCCCGCACAGGGCAGTGTCCCTGGATCTCAGGGATGGAACTGGAGAATGGGCAGGCAGGGAAGGGGCTCTCTGGTGCACTGTCTCTGTAGACACTCCCCCCGTTCTCCGTGAGCTCCATCGGTGGTAGGGGCTCCCTGGCCATCACCTGGGCTGGCTCCTTTCGTACCCATCCTTCTGGGCATTGAGGTTGTCCCACCTTTGTGTTGTGACCCTGGAGGGCTCCCAGGGGCCCACCTGAGCGATGGTTGGGGTGGGGTGGCCACACTCCCTGGGAGTCCTGACGTTGAGATGTAGCCCTGCACGTCCAGCCAGGGACCGGAGGCAGAGTGTCCTGGGGCGCTGTGTTCTTTCACCTGCTTGGGCCTGCCCGCGGGACGTGTAAGGTGCAGAGTCCTGGGCCGTGACCCAGACCTTCAGACAGCTGCACGGAGAGCTCCTGGCAGTTCTCACTGTAGAGAGGGAAGAACCACTCCTGGGTTTCTGAAGCCTTTGGAGTCCAGGATATAGAACAAAAAGCATTAGTGTGTTGGGTGCTCGTGTCTGAAACTTGCACCATTGCCCCAGGACTCAGGGGGTACCAGGTAATGGTAAGTTCTCATTGCTTCTGGAAATGATACCTGTTTGAACAGGATGGCCAAGTCCTCAAGGCCTCTGAGCCCCTGGGAGGGTGGGGACCTGCCCCTGGGGTTCCTGGGTTCAGGTGGATTCTTGGCTGTTCACCCTGAGCTGGGGAGCCTGGCTAGGTGAGTGTGGGGTTGCCCTGGCGTCCAGGGAGTGTACCTGGGAGTGGGGGAGTGAACTTGAGGGGGTCCTGGGGCAGCGATGGGGTCCCTGGGGGTGCACCCGAGGTTGGGTGGTTCTCCCTGTGGCCCTGGGCCCGCCATGTGTACGAGCTCCTGGTGGGTTTGGAGGAGGGAATACCAGTCTGTCTGTTGAAGCCATTTGGCCTGTGCGCCCTGCGGCGGTTTTCCGGGGGTGGGGGGAGTTGCAGCTCTGCCGCCTGGCTGACCGTTTCATTTGGCCCCTTGGGAACGTTGAGGGGCCGGCCCAGGACCTTGTAACTCCTGGGACCACCACCCTCCCCGCCTTTGAAACTCTCAAATTCTTGCAGCTGCCCCTCGCCCCTGCCATCGCACGTAGCCCCCACAGACCCTCCAGCCTGGCTTCGGAGGGGTTCACTGCTGTCCCCCTGGTTTTCCCTGTGTCACAGAAATAAGCGTGGGTGCGTGGAAGGCGGGGACAGGCCTGCTCACGAGGCCACAGTTCACTTTGCTGAGGCTCTGTGCTTCCTGGGGGTGGGGTCTCTGCAGTCACCTGGCTCTTCTGCGGCTCATCCTGGGAGGAGTGTGGGAGCACTTCCTGCTTGGATGGTCTCTGGGCTGCATGTGCTGGGAGTCTGGTGGCTTTTCCTCGGGGTCCCTGGACCACCCCCCACAAGGCTGGTTTCACATCTTGGGAACTTGTTGCGCCCGCTGGGAACTGGAGGGGGTCCCTGCCCGGATCCACACCCTCTACGCACTCTCCTTGAAAGGCCAGGCCTCGCAGGAGCAGAGTTCTCCCGCCGTCTGTCAGCCCCGCCACCCTCTGCACCCAGGGCATCCCTACCTGGCCTGAGCCACGGGGCTCCTTAGCACGCGTGTCCTCCCCACCCTCCCACGATGCCTGCCTGCCGGGCTTCCTGCTTATTTAAAAAGAAGGGTATGTCAGTGCCTTAAGTGGAGAGCCAGAGTCACTTGACTTATAGAAACATAGTAACAAAGGGAAACAGCCGCAAACCGAAACGGGAAACTGGAGTGGGTCTGACCCCCCGCTGCTCTCTGCTGGAGTAGGCTTAGCCGGTTTGGGAAGCTGCTGTTCACACCTGGGCCGAACAAACCCAAAGTGCCCCCGGGTGCGGCTGCCCTTGGGGGACACCTGGCAGCCCACGCTCCTCCTGCCGCCTCTCAAGGCTCCAGGGTCATTAGGCTGAAGGCCTCTGTCCCATGTGGTCCCTTCCTGTCACCTTGTCACCCTCTCCTCCAGAGGCTCCTGCTTCTCCCTTTGCCCTCCTTGCCCACAGTCAGTGTCACCCCCAGGCTCGTCTGCCACATCCTCCGGTGTTGTGCACGGAGTCCCCCCACCGGCGACGGGACGGCGCCCCCAGGCTGCAGCTTGCTGACTGTGGCCAGGTGTGTGCCAGGCGGCCCGGCAAGGTCTCTTCCTGCCATCTTGGGGCAGCTGGGTCTCCGCACAGGGACGTGTCTGGGTGCCGTGACACCAGCCGCCGGAGCAGGCTGTCCCCGAGACCTCTCCCGGGGAGGGATTCGTGCCTACCCCATAGTCCATAGCCATTGCCACCGCCGTGAGCACTTGAAATGAGTCTGGTGCGCTTGAAGACTGGATTTTAAGTTGTATTTCGCTTTAGTTGATGTTTAAAGAGCCAGTCCCGTGGTGGGTGAGGTATGGGATGAGGTCGTCCTGGTAGCCCCCGGAGGTGCTGACAGCCCAGTGGGTGCGCCCGGCATCTGGGTTGCTGCGGGCTCCAGGGGATTCTCAGGTTTGGGGCCTCTGGGCTCTTCTCCCCGTGTGGACGTTGAGTCCTAACTCCGTGAAAGGAGGGGACGCTCTTCGGTGTTGTTTCTGGGGGCAGGCAGGGTGGTGTCCACCGGCTGCCGGTTGAGCTGCCCCGATTCTTGCCTCATCTGTTTCAGGAACAGCCTCCTCTCCTGCAGGGCTGTGGGCGGCCTGGACAGCAAGCATGGCGCCCTCCGGCCAGGTGGCAGAGAAGCAGGAGCCCCCGGAGCTTGGACGGGACCCTGAGCTCAAATCCTGGAGGTGCCTGGTGTTCTACCTGTGTTTCTATGGCTTCATGGCACAGATGCGGCCCGGGGAGAGCTTCATCACCCCCTACCTCCTGAGCACCGATAAGAACTTCACGCAGGAGCAGGTGCGTGGGCACGGCATGTGGGGGCGCCCCGGGCCCGGGGTGGCTGAGCCTGCGAGGGCAGGTGGCTGTGGGGGTCAGGGGTCCCGATCCCGGCCCCCCCGAGGGCCGCCTCCACACCAAGGGCCAGACTGTCACTGACCAGGCCAGTTCGAGAGAGAGGGATGGCAGCCGAGAGGGATGGCTGGCTGCCCCAGCCGGAGGGGGAGGACCCCACCCCCGCGGGCTCACCTGCTGAGACGGCTCGCTTGCAGCCTTTGAGGACTGAGGAATTTCCCTTTGATGAGGCAGCCAGGACAGAGGGTCTCCTTGAAACTTGACTAATAAGCTTACACCCTGGGGCAGCAACAGATTACACACCTCCAGCCTTTCCTTCTCCACAAGACTGAAGAACCCAAGGGCTGTTGGTCAGTGAATCTCTCGGTCAGGGCTTCTGTGCCAGCTCTGCTCACCACCTGGCTCTCCTGCCCGACCTGTTCCTGGCCCAGGCTCCCTGCTCACTCACCCCTGCCCTTCGGCCTCTGGCCACCCGTCCCCTCCAGCGTGTGCGCCAGCCCCTGTGTCCCCTGTCACTGTGTCTGAACTGTGGGTCATGCTGAGCTGCTGCCTTCCTTGCTCCCTGAGAGCTTGTCACCGTCCCCTTGCACACCTGAGACTTGTTTAAGTCAAGTGGCGTTGCCGCCCAAATGAGGCCTGGCCCTCAAAGTAGCCGCCTTGGGAAAGATGGAAATACCTGCCTGACCGGCTCACAGGAGGTCTAACCCTGCATGTGACTGCACCTGATCCCAGAGCCAGTCACTTCTGAGGGGGGGGCCCTGTGCCCCCCCAACCCCCACACAGGCCCTCTGGCCCTCCTCCCGCGCTCACTGGTGGGCCAGGTGGCTGTCGCTCTCAGGAGCACTGCTGTCTGGAGGGGCGGCCGGCCCTCATCAGAATAAGCGCGTATGTAAAACTCCATTCAGATCACAAGAAAAACAAGAAAAATGTCTGCAGCAAAGTTATAAAGCTCATCTGCCTGCTCTCCAGTTGCACGTGAACTGATCGAATACAGATGATCCTTGAACTTGGGGCTTAGGGGTGCCCAACCCCCATGCAGTTGAAAATCTGCGTATAACCTGACTTCCCAAAAACTTAGCTACTGATAGCCCACCGTTGGCCAGGAGCCTTGCCGACAGCGTGAACAGTTAACACGTATTCCGTGTGTCGTGTGTGTTTCATATTTTATCCTTATAGCAATGGAAGCTAGAGGAAAAAGTGTTTTTAAGAACATCGTAGGGAAGAGAAAACAACGTGGCACTTGGACTATATTTACTGAAAACAAGCTGGAGACAAGGGGAGCCACGCAGTTCAGACTGTGGTTCAAGTGTCCGCTGTGGGGGGTTCCAGACGTTCAGCCAGACCACCAGCCCCGTGGACGCCATCAGACGGGCAGCAGAGGCGGGCGGGCCGTGCTCACGGCTGCTCGGCGGGGCCCACGGGTGGCGCAGCTGTGAGCTGGCTGGCTTGTGTCCGCACAGCCGCTGCGGCTTCTCGCTGCTGGGCCGGCTGGGGACGCTGGTCCCCACAGGCTCGGGCTGATGTGACATTCATGCACCCTGGGGGTGGAACCGTAGAGCGTTCACCTGGTGCTTAGGTGGCCTCCAGGCTGTCCCTACCCCAGCCCCCGGCAGGTGTGCGGGGCCTGGCCACGCACACGTGGCTTCCGTTTCCCTCGCCAGCATCTGATTGGTGCTGTTGAGTTTCTGCCCATCTGATCGCAGTGAACAGCCGGTGTGCTGCTGGATTGTGTTTCTCTGCTCTCCGTGCAGTCCGCGGGGCCTGGCTGTCACCTGGCTGTCTCTGTGCTCGCAGGCCAGCCTCCGTGTCCTCCTCCGGGGCTGTCTGCCTTCTGGTTGCCCTTTGGGGTCACGTGTTTCTCCTAGTCTGGGCTGGTCTCCCCCGCTTTGTAAGCTTTAGTCTGGCCAGATTGTCCACGGTTCATGCTGTGAGGTCACCTGACACGGCCCCCCCTCCACCGCAGACTTAGGAAGTGCCTTGGGGAGGGGACGGGTCCTGCTCTGCACCCGCAGGCCTGTCATTCCTTTGCATCCAGGCTGCCTGGCTGAGTCCTGCTGCCGCAGCCCCCACGGAAAGCCCCCACCCGGGACCACTGACCGCCATCCTCACGGGGCTGACACCACCTGGTGCCCTCCTCAGTGAAGGTCCCTGTGTCATTCCTGCCCTCGCCTCAGGCGGTTCTCCGTGTGCGTACAGGCTCTGCCTGGCATCAGCTCTGGTGTTTCCTCCCGGAGTTTGGGTAGGCCGTGGTTCTGCCCTGCCCCCTTCGTCCCACTCCGTGGCTCTGCCCCGCCCCCTCCGTCCCACTCCTCAGAACCCGCTGGTCTCCCTCCTGGTGCCCCATCTTCCCTGCCTTCCCACGGCTGCTGTGGGGCCCGGCCGAGCCTGCCCGATCTGAGAAGCAGCAGCCTGGAAGCCACCTGGATCTAGGTCTGGGCACGGTTTCCGCGCTTTCCCCGTCAGCCTGGACCAGACACGAGCGGGATGGGAATGCGTCCAGGTGATGCTAGGCTCGGGCCGGGACGAGGCTGACCTCGTGCCAGGGCCGGGCCACGTGACAGTTGCCGTCTGCCCTGGGGACCTCGTGGGTGCCCTCTCCTCCAGGAACTTCCCCGTGTGACATGGGTCAGCTGTTTGCCAGGCCTGAGGGGAAGCAGAGTGGGGCTGCGGGGTGGGGCTGGGGGTCATTAGGAGACATCATAAGTGAGGGCCATTTGATGTTCTTGGAGACTGTAAACACGGTCCAGACCCCCCTGCAGCTGGGACCCTGTGGCTCTTGGTGACCAAGTGCAGGTTCTTCTTTCCCCTGGGGCCCACCTGCACCGAGTGTCCCAGAATGTCCTGGGGTTTTGTGCACGGTGTCTCGGGGGCCACGGCCTGGGGGTCATCCTCAGCTTCCCATGGCCATGTGGGTTTAAGAGGCCACCAGCCAGGGAAGTTCTGTCACGGGCCCCTGTGTCTCAGAGCTGGGTCTCCCGACAGCCTTCCTTGGGCCCTGAGGCTTGTCCTGTGCACGAGGGCAGAAACAGGTCTCCACACTTGGCCCGGGACCGTCTGTGGCCAGCCGGGCCCATCATGTAGCATCCCCTGGGCGGGCAGGCGCCGGGGCCGCAGAACTCCCCGACTGAACCCTCTGAAGTGCTGGGTCCACGTGGCGTCCCAGAGCCTGGTAGGTGGTGGGCACGGCCCCCCGTGCTGACCCAGGTTCGACTCCGGGGCCTCAGAGCCTGCTGGTTTTCAGGGCCGAGGGTCCCCTGGGCTGTCTCCGGGATTGCTCTGTGGTCCGAGTCGGGTTTGGTGCCCTGAGTCCGGTGCGTCCCCAGGGAGGCCGCAGCCTCTGGGGGCCCACCTGTGCCTGCCCCGGTGGATCCGAGCCACGGCCAGAGCCCCGTGGTGGGGTCCAGTGGCATTGGGTGCAGGGGCTTCCCACCCAGTGTCCCTGTGCCCCGGGACCGAGTGAGGGTGGTGGCTGGTGCCCTCCCCCAGCAGACAGGCGTGAGGGGGGCCTGGCCGGGCCCTGCTGTTGCCTCTGGCCCGGTTTCCTTTTCCTTGTGGTTTCTTCCCTTCCTTCTGGTCTGTGAAACCTGTTGTGCGCACTCGTCGTCTGCCGCCTTTCCTTCTGAGACCGGAGTGTAACTTGGTCACAACTGTGACCAAGGAGAAGCCACATCGTGTTTCTGTATCACGAGGAACAAACAAAGCTGGGTTAGCGCGTGACCGCGTCATGACTGCTCGTTAGTGAGGCGGTCCCCGGCGTCCCGGGCCCGGCGTCCTGTGCCAGGAGCGGCGTGCCCGCGGGGCCGGCATGCCGTGGGGCGGACGTGGTCGGTGCCGGGCCGCCGTGCGCAGTCCCGACGGCCGTGTGTTTTTGTTGGATGTAGTAAGGCGGGGAAAATGCCGACGGCCCGGGGGCGGGGGGCGGCCGGGGCGCTCGAGGGGCCGCGGTGTCACGAGCCTGCCGTCCCACAGGTCACCAACGAGATCACGCCGGTGCTGTCCTACTCCTACCTGGCGGTGCTGGTGCCCGTCTTCCTGCTCACCGACTACCTGCGCTACAAGCCGGTGCTGCTGCTGCAGGGCCTGAGCTACATCTCCGTGTGGCTGCTGCTGCTGCTGGGCGATTCCGTGCTGCACATGCAGTTCATGGAGCTCTTCTACAGCCTCACCATGGCCGCCCGCATCGCCTACTCCTCCTACGTCTTCTCGCTCGTGTGCCCGGCCCGCTACCAGCGCATGGCCGGCTACTCGCGCACGGCCGTGCTGCTGGGCGTCTTCACCAGCTCCGTGCTGGGCCAGCTGCTGGTCACCGTGGGCCGGGTCCCCTTCTCCACGGTCAACTACATCTCCCTGGGCTTCCTCACCTTCAGCCTGGTCCTCGCCCTCTTCCTGAAGCGCCCCAAGCGCAGCCTCTTCTTCAACCGCGCCGCCCCCGCGCGCCACGGGGCCTCGCCCTCCGAGCTGGACCGCATGAACCCGGCCCCCTCCCAGCCCGCAGACGCCAAGCCGGGCCGGGCGCCGCTGGGGGCCTGGCGGGACTGGACCCTGGTGCGCATGCTCCGGGAGCTGGGGGACCACCTGCGGCTGCCGCAGCTGCGCCTCTGGTCCCTCTGGTGGGTCTTCAACTCGGCCGCCTACTACCTGATCGTCTACTACGTGCACATCCTGTGGAACGTGGTCAACCCCACCACGGACGCCTCCTCCGTCTACAACGGGGGGGCGGACGCCGCGTCCACCCTGCTCGGTATGCCCACGGCCCCGCCGGCCTCGCCCGCCCCGCCCGCCTCCCCAGGACGGCCGTGACGCGCCCTGTCTCCCCAGGTGCCATCACCTCCTTCTCCGCGGGCTTCGTGAAGATCCGCTGGGCGCTGTGGGCGAAGCTGGTCATCGCGGGCGTGACGGCAGTGCAGGCTGCGTTGGTCTTCTTCATGTACAGCACGAGCAGCATCTGGCTGTGCTACGTGGCCTTCGTGCTCTTCCGTGGCGCCTACCAGTTCCTGGTGCCCATCGCCACGTGAGTCGACTGGAGCGGGGCGGGCCGTGTGAGGCCATGGTCTGGGTGGCCACTTAAGAGCCAGAGCCACAGCCTGGCCGGTGGCGGGTGGCCGGAGGGCCACACGCCTTCCTCCTGCTCGCTGGGAATAGACAGGCTGTCTGCATGTGTTAAGAGGCCTCCCTTCCAGAATGTTCTGTGGGGAGCAGAGGGGGCACGTGCAGGCAGCGTGGAGTTAGCGGGGCGGTGTGCTCTCTTACTGGGAGTAACAGTGAACCTAGCGTGCCCCCCCGCTAGGGGCCCAGCTGTCTCTTGTCCGTGGCACGGCTTGTCCCCGCTTTTGTGACCCCGAGCTCGGCACGGAGCCTGCCACGTGTGGCATCCCCTCTGCTTCTCCCGTGGCGGCTACTTGGTGTCCACAGTTACCAGCCCTTGTCATGTCCTTCCTCCCAGCTCCCTGGCCTGTTTTTGAGGCCCCAGGCGCTGCTGCGGCCCTGACTGGCGCGAGGCCCTTCTTGTCCCTTTCCGCGGCAGGGCACGGTGACACACAGCCAAGGAGTAACCAGGTGCTGCCCTCAGCCCACCTGTGCCTTCTAGAACTTTCTCCAGCCCACGTCTTGCTTGCTCCTAAGATCCTCTGTGTATTCCTTTGAACTGACCCTTTCACGAAGCTGTATGCTGTTGCCACACATGTTCACACCACATGTGCCCACGCCCCACACGTGTAGGAGCCTCCCTCCCTCCCTCCCTCCCTCCCTAAGCTTCCTGCGCCCAGCGGGTCGGCTTGGGTCTGTTACCAGCTCCCCTGCCCGGCCCTGGTTCCCCTCCAGGCCTCACCCCTCCTGGTCACCCCTGATCAGATCATCTGTCCGCACTCGATCTTGAGCTCACGTGGCATCCTCAGGCTCCCAGCTCCTTGGTGTCGCCTCACGGAAGTGCCAGTCCCCAGCTTTGCTCTCCACACTCGGTCCACACCTGCCCAGGGGTCCCTCCTCTTCTATTGGGGAGGGCCGAGCTCTGCCAGACGCCCCGGGGACGGTTTCCTCGGAAGACGCCCAGCCTACTCCCCGTGGCCGGGACCACCTCCCCTGACGACCCCCTGTGTGGCCTGCTGGTCCTCCCTGCCTCCTGTCCCTCCTCGCCCTCTCTCAGCCTGCAAATGTCCCCAGGGCATCTCGTTGGCCAGGAGCGCCACGGTCAGCACCGGAAAGGGCTCCGGGTCATCTGCTGTGACTGCTGTGCACTCGATACATGTCCTCCTCGGACGTTTGTGCTGATTGTAGGAACGCAGAAAGGGTGGGATACGACGTGGGCTGGCGTGGAGAACGGCCCTTCTGGCTCCACCGCCAGGCCTGCTGCGGCCGTCGGGGTGTCTGGGCTGACCTGGGACCACGCTCGTCCCGCTGCAGCCCTGCCCCGCACACTTAGCTGTGTGCTTCGGTGTCACAGGTGCAGACGCAGTCGGTCCTCTCGGTGATGCTGTACGGCTGGTCCCTGGGTGACTGGGATGCCACGTGCGAGGTTTCCCTGCGACTTTGAGCCCTGAGGTCGATAGCCCCTCATCTGCGTTTATTCCTCCAGATTCTGATGGCCGCAGATGGGTCCCAGGAGGGACTGGCCAGGCCGGGGCACGTGCCCCGGAAGACGGTAGATCCCGGGCGAGCGCACGGTGGCCCTGCGGGCCCCTTGCCTTTCGTAGGGACAGTTTGCATCTGGCCTCTCCTGCTGGGTTCTGTACTGTCCCTCAGGCAACCGGATGTGATGGGAGCTTCTCGCCGTGTGCCCCTTGTCACGTCTCAATTGCTCCCACCGGGGCTGTGGAACACAGGAGACACGCGGGGCAGGTGGCCAGGGACCCGGCCCAGCTTGGGTTTCCTCACTCTGCGTCAGTCGCGCTGCTGCTCATGCGGGCAGGGGCCCTTCCTTGTTCCCCACCCAGCACAGCGGCCCCTCCGCTTCTGTCATCCTCTTGAAAGGCTTCTTGCGTATTTTCCTTCATTCTTCAGAACTTCGGAGTGTTTTTTTATCCAGTTGTTTTTAGAGGCACCTCGGGGATTTTCGCGGAAGCACCTTCAAATGTTCACTTTTCTGCAGAGGACCGGGAGCCGTGTGCACGTTCATTCCTCTTGCTTTTTCTTGTTTGTTTTACTGTTCTGTCCCTAATTTCTCGAGTCGTGAAAGAACAGTGATTCCAGCACCCTCGTGATTTCTGCCTGTTCTCACGAGGCTCTCGGGGCTCTGTTTACTCTGTCCCAGAATTACCAGGAGATGTTCTGGACGTCTTCCGGGGTGTGTGTTGTCCTCGGGGTTGCACGCACACAGCTTGTGCAGGGCCCGGAGCGCCGCCTGGGTCCCGGGCCGGTCGTGCCGGTTCCCTTTGTGCGGTGGGCGCGCCCCGTGCCGCAGCTGCGTCTGAGCTCGGCTGCTTTCCCATTCAGCTTTCAGATCGCGTCCTCTCTTTCTAAAGAGCTCTGTGCCCTGGTGTTCGGAGTCAACACATTCTTCGCCACCGTCCTCAAGACCATCGTCATCCTCATCGTTGCCGACAAGCGGTGTCTGGGCCTCCCGGTGCGCTCGCAGGTGAGTCCCTTCCGCCTCACGTCCCGGGGACGGAAGCCTCTGGAGGGGTGTCCGGCCAGCGGCATCTCCCCCTCCAAAGGGTCTGGGTCCGCGGGTCCGCTGCAGGGGCGGCGTGGGCAGGGTGGGCTGGGGCAGAGCAGGAGCAGGGAGGGAAAGGTCAGCTGTGGTTGGGCTGCCCCGTCCCGGGGGCCCAGGCTGGGGCCGGGCAGGCCCCCTGGTCTGGGCAGCGCACAGCCGGCCCTGCTTAGGCTGCTGGGGCCCCCGAGGCCGCCCAGATGCAGGCCCCCCGAGCAGCCCCCGGCGTCCCCCACGCCGGCTGATGTCCCAGGAAGGACAGAGGTATGGCTGTGAGCCCCTCCCTGTGTGGTCACAGCTCACCGCCCGTTTGAGGTCTCTGCCTTTGATGTCAAAACCTGTCCGGCTTGGGCCCTGACCCTCACTTGAGCTGTTTTTTGTCCGCAAGACGGGAGAGTAGACCTGGGGTTGACCTGGGTGCGCGCGGGCCCCTGTCTGGTCCCTCCCTCCATCCAACTCTGGGCGGGTCCTCGGGGCTTCTGAGCAGGGCTTGAGAGTTCTGTCCCCCGTGAGGTTGGGGGACACTGCCACGTGTGACTCTGGCTGGTCTCGGGCAAGCTGGAATTAGCCAGAGGGCAGGTCCGCAGGAGGGAGGCAGCCAGGCTCCTGGGGACCACCCCGCCCCACCCGTGGCCGGACACATACCCTGAGCCTGGGGGCATGCAGCCTCCTGTCTGCCTGGAGCCTGGACCTCAGTGGGCTTGGGCTCCCCGGAGAAGTCCCAGCTTCTGAGCTGAGTTGGCACTACTTTGGTGACCCCAGAGTTGACTGGAAAGAGGCGCTGGGCGGGGACAGACCCTCTTGTTTGGAAACCGGCCTGCGGGGTTTGAAAACCTGGTTAGGAGAAGAACATGTGAAGCGCTTGCTCCTGTCTGCCGAGCGCCCCCCTGTGGATGTGCTCTGTGTGGTGGACTGTGCTGGGAGCGGCCGGCATCCAAAGTGTGCGTTAGTCGTGTTACTGGTGGAGTTGCCGGGCCATGGGAGGTTGTTAGTAAGTTGGGGGGCGTCCGGAGTTCTGTGCAGCCCCGCACCCGTATGCCTTGTGGGGTCGGTGGTATGAAGTCCGCGCGTTCTGTGCGGCTCTGGCCCATCTGTCCATCCTGACGGGGTTTTTGCAGAGCAAAACTTCCAGATTTGATCAGCTCTGGTTTACCTGTTTCTCCCTTTATGGGTCTGGGCTTGGCGTCACGTGGAAGAACTTTTTGCGTGACCCGGGCTCTCGAGAGTCTTCCCCAATCTCTTTCCTAAAGTTTCATGGGTTTACCTTTAAGTCTGACCCACGCGGACGTAAGTTTTGTGTGAGGTCAAAGGCCGCCTCTGTCCGGACGGCCCGTTGCCCGGCCCCGCTTGTCGAAGAGACCGTCTCTTCTCTGTCCAACTGCTGCCTCACTGTTGTCAGAATCGCGTTGCGTGTGTTTGTGCGGGTCTGTTTCTGGGCTCTCGGGCCACCCACGGAGCTGGACACCTGCCCGTCCGCCACCGCGTCCTGCTCGCCAGCTCCACGGTGAGCTCTGAAATTGGGCAGACTGATTGCCCCAGCTTTGAAGCGTGTTTTCAGGATTGTTTCCACCTTCTAGTTTCCTTGCCTTTCTCTGTAAGTTTTATTTATTTTTTAAAACTTCTTTAAAGTTTATTTTGAGAGAGAGAGAGCAAACATTGGAGGGGCAGAGAGAGGGAGAGAGAATCCCAAGCAGGCTCCACACTGTCATCACGGACCCCGACATGGGGCTTGAAGCCACAAACTGTGAGATGATCCGAGCCGAAACCGAGAGTCTGACGCTTAACCGACCGAGCCACCCAGGCTCCCCAGCCTTTCTGTGTAAATTTTAGAGTCAACTTGTCTACCTACAAAAATTCTTGCTGGAATTTTGCTGCGACTCACAGTAAGCCCGTGTCCGTTCTGGGAGAATTGGCATCTTCGCTCTGTTTCCAGTCTGTGAACGTGGTGTGTGTCTGCATTTGTGTGGAGAGTGCTTGATTTCCTCCCGCATCTTGCAGTTTCTGGCAAACGAGTATTATACGTGCTTTCTTAGGTTTATGCCTAAGTATTTCATTGTGTTTTGAGCAATTGTGAGTGGTAGTGTATTTTAATATTCGTGTCCACACTCGTCTGCCGGGGCTGCCATATGGAAGCACCAGATGCTGGGCAACTCACAATCCTGGAAGCTCAGAGTCTAAGGTCAGGGTGTGCACAGAGCTGGGTGCTCCCGAGGGCTTGCTGGCACGTAGACGTCGTCTTCTGTGTCCTCATGTGAACTTTTCTCCGTGTGTGTGCACGTCTGGTGTCCCTCTCTGCTTCCAGGAACAGGGGTCACATTGGATCAGGGCCCACTGTTATGACCCCTCTGACCTTAATTGCCTCTTTGAAGGCCCTGTCTCCAAACACAGTCCCATTGGAGGTGGGGGCCTGCACACGTGGCTTCGGTCCAGCAGCACCGTGTGCTCGTTGAGAACACGTAGGGATACACCCGATACTCGGGTGTTGGTGTTTTATAGCCTTGCTGTGGCCATTCGTTAGTTCCAGGAGGTGGTTTGTTTTTCACATGCTTTTTCTTTCCTTTTCTTGCCTTACTGCGACTGGCTCAGACTTCCTCCTTATTGTTTCCTTCTTTTTACTTGCTTTAGATTCATATTCATCTTTTTCTAGGTTCTTGAAATGGGAATTTAGATCAATGACTCGAGGCTTCTTTTTTATTTTATTTTTGTTTTAGAGAGCACGCGAGCAGGGGCGAGGGGCAGAGGGAGAGAGGGGATCTTAAATGGGCTCTGCACGAAGCGTGCCCAACACGGGGCTCGGTCCCAAGACCCTGGGATCATGACCTGAGCCTAAATTAAGAGTCAGACGCTCAACCTTCTGGGCCACCCGGGTGCCCCTTGAGGCTTCTTCTCTAACATTTGCATTTAGTGCTGTGCGTGCAGTCCCCTCTCCTGCCGCTTCGGCCGCGTCCCACAGATCGGGAAGCTGCATTTTCATTTTTGTTCATCTCAGTGTATCTTTTTATCTCTCTTTGACCTATAATTATTGCAGATGGTCTTGTTTGGTTTCCAAGTGTTTCGAGAGTTTCCTGCTATCTTTGTTGTTGATTTTCCATTTTGATTCTATTTTGTGATCAGTGAATACAGTCTATCTGATTTCAGTCCTTTTAAATTTGTTGAGGTTTGTTTTCTGGCCCAGGATGTGGTTTACCTTATTATGTGTTATGTGGACCCTTGAGAAGAATGTGAATTCTCCTTTTGTTGGGTGGAGTGTTTCATAAATTCCAGTTAGATCTGATTGATGGTGGTATTGATTTAATCTGTCTCCCTGTGGATTTTGTCTCATCCCGTTGTTGAGAGAGGAGTGTTGGCATCCCCATCCTTAATTGAGGCTTTGATCGTTTCTGCTTTCAGTTCCATCGTGTTTGTCTTCACATGTTTCTAGGTCTTTTGTTTGTTGCACACACCTTGGGGATTGTGGGGATTGCAGTGTGTTTTGATGGATTGAGCTTTTGATCATTATGAAATGTCCTTCTCTGCCTCCGGTCATTTTCTTTTCTCTGACGTCTACTTCACCTAATATCAACATAGGCACTCCTGTTTTCTTAAAAAAAATTTTTTTTAAATGTTTATTTTCAAGAGAGAGAGAGAGAGAGTGCACAAGCGAGCAGGGAAAAGCAGAGAGAGATGGAGACACAGAATCCGAAGCAGGTTCCGGTCTCCCAGCTGTCAGCAGAGAGCCCAACACGGGGCTCGAACTCACGAACCATGAGATCATGAGCTGAGCTGAACTCCTACCCTTAACTGACTGAGCCACCAGGTGCCCCTCTGTTTTCCTTTAATTAACATTTGTGTGATACACATTTTTACATCCTTTTACTTTTTACCTGACTGTATTGTTATATTTGAAATGAGTTCCTTGTACACTACATATGATTGAGTCATGTTTTATAATCTATTCTGCAAACGTCTGTCTTAAGTGGTGAATGTAGACCATTTATGTTTAGTGAAATTATTGACGTGTTAGAGTTTACATCTGCCATATCATTTTCTGTTTTCCTTTTCTTCGCCTTTGTATTTTCTGTGCCTTCCTATGGATTGCACATTCTTTAGAGTTTCATTTTATTTGTTGTGTTTTTGAGTGTATCTCTTGCTATAGCTTTTTTGATGGTGACTGTGTTAAACAACCTATTTGAGCGAAGTATAGAAATCTTATCTCCTACCATGTCATTCTACCTTCCACTGTTTTTATTTATTTATTCATTTAAAAAAATTTTTTTTGAATGTATATTTTTGACAGAGAGAGAGAGAGAGCATGAGCCAGGGAGGGGCAGAGAGAGAGGGAGACACAGAATCCAAAGCAAGCTCCAGGCTCCGAGCTGTCAGCACAGAACCCGACATGGGGCTCAAACTCACGAACTGGGAGATCATGACCTGAGCCGAAGTCGGACACTCAACCGACTGAGCCACCCATCGCCCCTACCTTCCACTGTTAATAGTATAGTTGTCTCAAGTATTTTCTCTACGTATCATTACAGCCATATAAGTTAGGGTTCCAAATTTTGCTTTAACTATCAAACATTTAGAAATTTCTAGAAGAGAAAGAAAGCCTTCTGTTTACCCATGATTTGGCTCACTGTGTTCTTTTGTTTTCCCCGCTGATCCAGGGTTTCTTCTTAATGATTTCCCTTCTGTTCAGAGAATTCTCCTTTAAGCCCTTCTTTTAGGGTAGGTCAGCTGGTGACAACTTCTTCTGTTAGTTTTTCCTTTTTCTGAGAATCTCTTGATTTCCTTTTCATTCCCAAAGGAGATGATACTGGATATAGGCTTCTAGGCTGATAGTTTTTTCTTTTAACTTTGAAGAAAAATGTGTCACATCCTTGTGGTCTTAACTGGCTTCTGATGAAAAAGCCACTGCTTTTCCCTTAAGGTGTCACTTTTTTCTGGCTACTTGCAAGGCTTTTCTTTTTCCTTTGCCTTTAGCTTTTTCAGAAGTTTAAATATGGTGTGTGTTGGTCTGATTTTCTTTGGGTTTGTCCTGTGTGTGTGGTTCCCTGAGCATCTTGAATCTGTAGGTTTATTTCTCACCAAATTTGGAGCCACTATTTCCTCAAGTAGTTTTCCAGCCCTATCCTCTTTCTTTTTGTGGGATTCGCATGACACAACATCACATCTTTTGTCATATAAGGGAATGAAGCTCTGCTTAGGATTTCTTTTTTTTTTTTTTTTTAGTCTTGTTTTCTCTCTGTTTAGATCTGATGATTTCCATCGCCCCATCTTCCAGTTCGTTGATTGTTTTCTCTGTCCTGTCTGTTCTGTTCTGTTGTTGAAACCATTGAGTTTTTGGTTTGGTTATTGTGTTTCCAATTCTAGCTGTTCTTTGTCTCTTTCTTTTCTTAATGTTTTTGACCTATTCCAAGAGTGTTAATGCACGGTGAAACAGCTTCATCATGCTGTGGTAAAGTCTCTCTCAGATAATTTTAACATCTCTGTCTTCCCTGTGACGGCATCTGTAGATTGTATTCATTCAGTTAGAGGTCTTTGTGGTTCTAAGTGATTTTTTTATTAAAACCTGGACATTTCGGAGATTATGTTAAGAGATCTGCCTCTTACTGAAACCCTCCACTTTAACTGCTTTTTCCTGACACTGCTCTAGCAGAGGAAGTTGGGGACATGTGCCTTGTTACAGCCAGGCGGGTGGAAGTTCAGGCTCTGTGCTCAGACCTCCTGACCAAGAGGGAGCTGGGGGGGCTCCTCGCTCCTCCTGCGTGCCTGGCAAGGATGGGGGTTCCAGTTCTCCCCACCTGGCTTCCAGCCTCCAGTGGTTACAAGGTGGGGGGTGCCTTGTGACCGCTCCCACATGGCCTCCGGTGACACCACCGGGGATGGGGTGTTCTCCCTGCTGCTGGGCAGTGGTACAAGTCCTCAACCCACAGGGCTGGGGTTTGGGGGTTGTTACCGCCTGGGGAGAGTGAAAGTCCAGGCTTTCTGTGTGGTTTCTGCCGGGGTGAACTTTCCAGCTCCCCACTGGGCCTTCACCACCATCTGACGGGGGCCCCATTGTAGTCTGGGTAATGAGGGTGGGGTTCAGCCATTGTAGGGCTGTTCCCTCTGTCTGTTTCCTGTCCTGATGGGCTGTCCCTCTCTAGTCCCAGTCCTTTTGCTGGAAAGAACAGCTTTTATTGTTTTTTTTGTTTTTTTTCCCCCTTCATTAGCTGGCATTTCTGGGTTGCTGGTTTCTTTTTTTTTTTTTTTTTTTTTAATTTTTTTTAATGTTTGTTTATTTCTGAGAGAGACAGAGAGAGAATGTGAGTGGGTTGGGGCAGAGAGAGAGGGAGGCACAGAATCCGAAGCAGGCTCCAGGCTCTGAGCTGTCAGCACAGAGCCCGACATGGGGCTCGAACTCACGAGCTGTGAGATCATGACCTGAGCTGAAGTCGGACGCTCAACCGACTGAGCCACCCAGGCGGCCCTGGTTTCGTTTCTAAAATTACATCACAAAATTAGAAAAGCCCAGGGGACACATTGGTGCTTGTCCTCAGCCTCCAGGGCTCCTAGCTGGTGAACTGCCTTCGTCTGTGTGCTCTGTGTGTAACGTCCAGAGCGTCAGCCGTACCTGGGGGAGGAGTGGGGAAAACACATCCGCTCCATCTGCCTGGAAGCAGCGTCCGTCATGGTTCATTTCCCGGTTTTGCTTGTGAAGATGAGCTTTTCCCAGAAAGGCATGGAGAGGGGCCTGCGGGGAGCGGAGCGCCAAGGTCTCGGGCAGGACCCACGCCTGGTCTGGCCCGCAGACGCCCGGAACCGCCTGGACTGCCCGTCCCGGCAGTCAGGAGACTCAGGAGGGACATTCCCACGTTCTGGGCACCCCGCGCAGCTGCACCGATCCCCGGGGCAGAGACTGGCTTGGGGCTTGCGTCTGGGCTCCGCCGTGTGGGAAGTTCCCGCACATGCTTGTCCTTGTGCCCTCGGCAGCCGTGGGAACTTGGCCCGCAGAATGAAGCTCATGTTTGTTCTCATAAATCGAGCGGAGCATCTTGGGGTAGATCACAAGGGCCACGCGATGCAGGGAAACTGCCAGGGCTTGTGGGAAAGCGGTGGGGGGCCCCCCAGGGCTTGCCCTGGAGCAGGGCAGAGGGCGGGCCCTGCCCACTGTGGAGACCTGCTCCTGGCCTGTCCCCCGACCCTCGGGCACCCAGCCCCACTCCTGCAGTGTTCCTGTGGCCTCCGCGGGAGGAGGGAGAGCCGGGGAGGAATCCACAGGCCCCTTCCCGCCCCTGCCCCTCACCTGCCTGGGCTGACCTCACCCCTACCCCTCTCTGTTCTAGTTCCTCGTCTACTTCATGTTCTTCCTAGTGCTGTTCATTGTCTACCTCTCGGTGGCCATGCTGGTGATCCTGCGGCACCTCCGGGAAGGCCGCCACCCACCCCCGGCCCTGCCCCCGCCCCAGGAGGAGAAGGCCGAGCAGGTGCTAAGCCTGCAGGACAGAGGCCTCAGTGGCCCGAAGCCGGAAGCCCCCCCGCCGGCCCTGGAGGACAGCGTGTGGACGGCAGGGTTGGCCTCTCGGGAACAGAACCAGCACCCCGAGGCCAAAGCCTGACCCAGCCCGGCCTAGCGGGAGGCCAGGCTCCTCTGGCACCGGAGGCAGCCCGTGCAGCGTGCTCCACGTCCTGGGGCCTCGATGTCTCAGAAGGGATGTCTCTTCGCAGCTTGCCCAGGACCCGGGTTCCGGCACGGTCCACATTCCAGTGTTCGCATTGTGGAGCCAGGGACTGGCGGGGACCCTAGGTGGGATATCCCTGTGACCCACACCCCGAGGGCTTGTCTGGCGGTGGCCCTGAGTACTGGTTCTCGTCCCCATCCCGCTGCCTGCTGGGGCACTGCGGGCTGGCTTGCTGTCCCCGTGGCGGGGAGGGGGGTCTCATGTGCCCACCAGGCCACTCTGCCTTCACCCCGCCCCCCACAAGAGGCAGGTCCTGCTTGTTCCTGGGGACCAGTGAGGGGGCCAAGATGCCAGCCTCAGGGACTCAGTCCCCCACAGGGTATCCTGTGCCCTGCAGGGCCAGGCCGGGATCCCTGATTCCCATAGCCTGTGGCTAAACTTGGTAAGGCCAGTTGTCCAGGTACTTGCTTTAGACTATGTCCCTTTCCTAAAAAAAGTTGACCTAAATGAGAAGCCTCAGTGGGCTTCTCTTTCCGGGTGAGACGCCAGGCATTGGCCGCTGGCAGACATTTGCCCGTCAGGTGGAAGCTGGGACGCGGGGGCCCTGGAGCCCCGCTCCTCCCCCAGCGGGCTAACCCTGACCTACCTCACTGGTGACTGCAGACTGCTTGGGGTCACTCACCCACGTGCCGGCCCACACGGGACCCACCCTGAGCACACCGCCTCAGATGCAAGACCGTCGGCTCTCCCCAAAATCAAACCACAAGCTCCACGCGTGGAGGGGCTCCTGGTCTTGTACTAACCTGGCGTGGGTGGGGGCGGCTGGTCAGGAGGCCAAGAAGAGGGCCCCGGCCCCAGGCAGGAACCCAAACCAGGCCCCCACGGCCTCGAGCTGAGCACAGCCCCCTTCTACAGCCCTGTGTTGAGAAGCGCCCATGCCCCGCGGGAAGGGAAGGCCAGCTGCTCGGAGCCAGCTTGGTGCAGAGAGGTTGGAGCAGGCCTCCTGGAGAGGAGCTGCCTGCACCCAGGGGTCCCTGAGGTCCGCTTGTCGGGACAGGGTGTCTCAGGAGGCTGCCCTGAGGTTGCAGGAGGATGCTGGGGGGGCGGGGCATCCACAGGGGGCCTCCCCGCTGACTCCCCTCCCCCACCCACCCCATGCCCCAGGGACCCCGTGGGGAGGGGCAGTGCTCTTCCCCTTCCATGCTCAGGGATCCTGCGGGACTTGCCGGGTGGAGGGCGGTGCCTCTCACCTCTGGTCACTGACCTCGTGATGGAGGCCTTTGCGCTTGCCCCCACCCTGACCTGCGAACGCTCCCATCGGTGGGTGGCCCAGCCACCTGGCCCCAAGGTGGGTTCTGCATGCTGCAGCAGCTCTGGGGAGAACATGGGTGCTGGGTCTACACCCCGGCTTGCCTGTGCGGACTGCCGGCTGTCCCCGGGGACACTCCGGAGACCAGGTTTAGGGCACCAGCATCCCCGTGCACGTGTGTGCATCTGACATCCATGTACATCTAGCCACGCCCACCTGTGCGCCTTCAGCCAGACCCACCAGCGGGACAAAGACTCCCACGGTCTGTCTCACGATAACGAAGGCTGCTTCCAAACCGAGTGTCGGTGCAAAAGGCCGTTTTTATTTGGAGCCAGTTGGGAAACCCCATTACACAGCAGGACCGGCTGCCGTGGTTTACAGGGCAGTGTTGAGACAGCAGACCTGAGGCACTTGGCTCCATGCCCACGACCCTTCCAGCACAGCCACCAGGGGGAGGGACCCTGGGGTGCCCCCAGAACTTCCCCTTCAGAGTGCTGTGTCTACACGGCCTCGGGTCCTAGGGCTCGGCAAGGCTGGTCTCGGGTGAGCCGTGTCCTGGCTGAGGACAGGTGTCGCGATCCTGTTTGCCCCTGTGCCTTGTTTTAAGTAAGCTTTGTGCCCAGCGTGGAGCCCAACATGGGGCTTGAACCCACAAACCATGAGATCATGATCTGAGCTGAGATTGAGTCGGACACTTAACCAACCGAGCCACCCAGGCTCCCCTTTCCTCTGTGGTTTTTTGAACTGTGTCCCATGAAGATAAACCTGGGGCCCTGGACTCAGTAGGCAGGAGTTCTGGCCGGGCACCTGGGAGTGGGAGTAGGTTTTGGCCCAGTTGGGTTCCGGGATGTGCTCCTGGGCAAGGCTAGGGAAGCCTCTGCTCTGGGAATCCTTGCCTCAGCAAAGGAGTTTTGGACCTGGGCGGGGCCCGGGGACAGGACACTGCCATCCCTGGGTTGTGGGCCCCTCAACTCCTAGCCTGGGGGCGTCTGGCTGGCTCAGTCAGTAGAGCTCTTGATGTCAGGGTTGTGAGTTTGAGCCCCACGCTGGGGGTAGAGATTACTTAAAAATCTCCCTGCAGGGCCTTGGCTGGATTGAGCTCCACGTGGGAAGCCGGTGTGGGACAGAACTGAAGACGCACCTGCCCCGTGTGCAGGCTGGCTCCCAGCCACCAGCACAAGGTGGTGTTGGGGTAAAGGCCATAGCCTGGGGGCAGCAGTGGCCCTGAGTTTGAGGCTGGCCCTGGCCCGGGGGGTGGCTGCGGGAGGCCAAGGAGAAATGGCCCCACGCTGCGCCCTTGGCCTGAGCTGCCCCAGCAGCTCACAGCTGGGGACCGAGGCCCCACCTGGCCCCTGCCAGGCCCCCCGGGCACGCACACCTCCCCAAGTCAATATGTTCCTTTGCCTCAGAGGGGGGTCTCCCTCCTGTTCTGATTGGGGTCAAAGAGGAAGGGGGCAGGGCCTTGTGCGAGGTGGGGAGGGACAAGAGAAAGTCTGGACACCAGGTTTTGTTTTAAACTTTTTAAAAAATACACTCTTTGGCTTCCTTTTATTTCTTGGGGGTTACATGAAACGTGAACCACAGAACCATACAGGAGAGTGCCAGCCAGGTCCCACCCTGGGGGCGGGCGCGGGCAGACGCTCCTTAAGTGCGGCTTCCCCGCTCCCCTGCTGCTGGCCTCCCGGCCTGGCCGTCTGACTGTCCGTCCGCCTGTCTGAGCCGGCAGAGCCCCTACTTGGAGGAGGAGGTCATGAAGCTGTTCTCGATGCATAGCACGATGAAGGCGTTGCGGCAGCTCGCGGCTTTCTGCGCCAGCAGCCTGCCCGCCAGCAGCGAGGAGGCCTGGCCAGCCGCCGCCGCGTCCTCTGTCCGCCACGTCTCGCAGTAGCTGTCGGTCAGACGGCGCCCGCTGGGGTCCGAGCCGTGCCACACGCTCTTCTGAGGCCTGCGGGAGGCAGCAGCCATCAGCCGCAGGCCCGAGCCCCGACCCCCGGGATCTGGACCACTCCGGGCAGGGAAGGGCGTTTCCCAAAGGCCCCAAGGCCCAAGGAGCGGCTGCCTGTGGGGCCGTCCCTGGGGGCTCCACCTCCCAGAACACACCCCCTGCGGCCTCTGTTGGGGAGCCTACCAGGCAGGATGCTGCAGGACGTCCCTGCCATCGAAAGAGAAGACGCGGGCCCCGGGCTTCAGCTGGCCCTCGGAGCCGGAGAACAAGGCCTCCCAGCTGGGAAACAGCACCTCGTCCTGGGGAGGGCGGTGTCACAGGACTTACTCCCGCCCCAGGGACGCCCTGCCGCGGGGCCTCCAACCCCAGGTCTGCGGTGAGGCCACTGCCTCTGGCCCCGAGGCGCGCCGGTGCTCCCCAGCTCCCAGGAAGCACTCGGCGGTGGGAGAGAGGCATGGGGACCGCCCCAGAGACGGTTCCCAGCCCCGGCTCGGAGGTGGCTGCGTGCGAGGGCCCGGCCCTGCCTCCTGCCCCTGAAGGCGCCCCGTGAGATGGGGTGGCTGCGGGGGGCTGGGGACCCCGCCGGACCCCCGCCCCTTGCCCCACGCGGGAGCCCTCACGCACCCGGAGGTTGACGATGGGCACGCCCGTGCGGTCAGCGCGGCGCACGATGCTGTAGAGGTCCTGCAGCCGCGAGGACAGGAAGGCGCGGAAAGTGCCCGCCAGCCCCACGGCGCGCGCCTGCTGAAAGCACTGGAAGTCCGCGCCCCGGATGCCGCGCATGCCGCCCGGCTGGGGGCTGTTGAGTGCGACCAGGTGGAGCTGTGGAGGGGCCGCGGGGGTCAGCCACCAGCCCCGGGCCGGCCGAGGGGCTGAGCGTGCACAGAGAGGGCCCCAAGAGGACCAGCCCAGCCCCTCGGCCTAGGGCAGCAGGGACCGCGGTGGGCTGGGGGCCGGGGGGTCCAGAGTGGCCGCCGTCAGGCCCCCACCCCTGCCCGGCTCCTCGGGCTCTCCCGCTTCTCGGCAGCCCTGGGAGTCCGCGTGAGCCGAGGGGCTGGTGGGTCACTCACCACGGGCTGGAAGTCCTGGTGGGTGTGGGTGCGGGCGGGCCCGCCGGTGGGGCGAGCCGGCTGGACGTGCAGGTAGGGGCCGTGGTGGGGGGCGCCAGGGTAGGGCCGGGGGTCCGGCAGGCGCGGGGGGCCGGCCAGGATGTCATCCGCCCGCCAGGGCCGCGCCGTGGAGTGGGTGAGCTCCCGCCGGGGGTGCGGGTTGCCCTCGTGCAGCTGCACCAGCGGGGGCTGTAGGGCGGCCACCTCGTTGTCCTGCAGACGCAGAGGCAGAGGCGCCGTGGGCGGGGGCTCTGCCCTCCCGTCCGGGTGGCCCTCTCCTCCTGCACCTGCGGCTTGTGCTCTCGTAAGCTGGAGGGGCAGCCCTGCCGGCCTGACGTGCAAAGTGGGTGGCTGGCCCTGCGCTCAGGCACCCCCCCTCCCCCGCTCAGGACCACATTCCCTGACCTTCCAGCCCCCCTCACTGCCACCCGGACACCCAAGTTCTCCGCTCCTTATGCCCCGCGCGCCCACCTCAGGTGATCTGCACCGACCCCCCCTTCCCAACTGTCCTCCCCCAGCACCCAGTGCCTCTGACACCCCGTGTGCTCTGACCAGGCACCTGTACCTGCTAATACGATAAAACAGGTTGTCTGTCGCCTGTCATCTTTACCACCTTTCCCCCAGCCCGCGAGCTCTGCGAGGCAGGGGCCTCGCGTGTCCCTCCCTGTCTAAAACGGTGCCTGGCCCGGGACCATACCGAATGAAGGAAGGAAGGAAGGAACGAGCGAGGGAGGACTCCCTGGGCTCCGTGAGTGCGCGGACTCACCGGGAGCCCGGGACACACGCTGCCTAACGCAGCCTCGGTCCCGGGCCCTTTAAGAAGTCCTGGCTTAGAAGAGCCGCAGCAGTGGGAAACCTAAGTATGTGGGCTCCTCCATCCCCCGGGCCCCGCGCTCGGAGAGGGGTGGGCAGCGTGGCCCGAAGGGAGGTGGCCTCGTGGTCTGCACACCACCTCCCACGCCCAGCCCCCAGAGCCCCAGGCGTGCTCGGCCTGCCACCGTGGAGCCCCGGCCAGACGTCCCCCGGGCTCCAAGCCCTGAACTCGGCTGCGTCCTTACCGTCCCACGTGGGAGGGGTGTCCGCGCCTCCAGCTGAAAGAAAACGCAGGGGTCACCCCAGCAACCCTGACGCCTGGCACCCCCGCCCCGCCCCAGCGGGAGCTGGCACGGCTACACCCCGGTGCCTGTGCCATCAGCGGGCGCACAGCACCTCACGTGCATCGGCTGTAAGAAGTGGGAGTCACTTCTCTGTAAACCCCAAACTGCTCGGAAGGCCCCGAGTTAAAAAATAAAGAAACGTGAGGAGGGAGCACGGTCACTGCATGAGGCGCTCACCCCACAGGACAACCCGGACCAAGGCTCAGGCTCGCTGTGGGGGGCCCCCTTCCCCCCCACATGCTCTCCTGAACCCCAAGCAAGCTCAAGAAGGTCTCCCGCCCCTTCTCCGTGCAGGTAACTCACCAGGACCTTCCGGAACCCATTCCGGACCCGGACGTACAGCTCCTCTGTCTCAGCCACAAAGATGAGCCAGCCCTCCGGAACCTCCGGCACCTTGTCCAGCATGGTCTGGTACGTGGCCCAGATCCTTACCTGCTGGAAGCCCGACCCAGTGGGTGCCCTCGCACACAGGCAGCGTCTGGGCTCATGGGGGGTGGGGGGAGGACACTTCCGGATGAGGGACAGTGCTGAAGGCTTAAGTGTGTTCCTTTCTCGATCAGGCTGTTCCCTGAGAATGCTCTGTGGCACCGGGGCGGTGAGGCCACCCTCGGGGAGGGCTGGATGCCAAGTGCCCACGTGCCCGGTGAGCCCTGCTGGGGACCCTTCTTAATGGCTGTCCTCCCTTGTCCTCCCCTGCCCACCCGAGTCCCACGGCCACCCCCAGGCTCCCCGTTTTCTGCTTTGCAAACCACATCTCAGGGCTGTCGTGCATCTGTGCACGGGGCAGGGCCAGGCCCGGTGCTGGGACCCTCCGGAGCAGGCCACCCACAGGTCTGCAGAGGGGAGGGCGGCCGGGCAGGCGACTGGGCAGCAAGCATCTGACCGGTAAGGAACACGGGGACCCTTACCCCTGAGGAGGTGCCCATGGTTCCAGGGGGTCCGGGGGGCCCAGGTGGGCCTGGGGGGCCGGGAACACTGATTGCTGCAAGAGAAGAGCCAGAGATGGGAACGCATGGCCCTGGCTGGACGAGGCCGGAGCCCAGGTACCCACCCCTGCTTGACTTACTCTGCCTGTAAGGGCCGGGGAAGGAAGGGGGCCCTGGGGGCCCAGGGGGGCCAGGGGGGCCAGGAGGCCCCTGACGCCCCTCATGGCCGATGCCAGGGGGCCCCTGAGGTCCAGGTGGGCCTGGCTGGCCCCGAATGCTCTCTCCCTTGGGACCCTAGGGGAGACAACAGAACATGTGGCAGAGGCCCTGCGGGGAGCCCCCTGCCTGCCCCCATGATGGCCGGGGAAACGTGGCCTCCCACACGGTGTGCTCTCTGCTGGGAAGGGATCCCAGAACACGGACCAGAGCACACCCTGGACAGAGGTTCGGTCCCCCGAAGGCCCTCGTTCCCCCTCCATCGCTCAGGCAGAAGCTGGGGCCTGTGCCCCCTGGAATCTTTTAGGGCAGATGGTCTCCCTGAGGGAGGCACCAGCAGGAGGACAGGAGTGAAGGGCTGGGTGAGGGCCCCTATGCCCCCTATTCTCCTGGCTGGCTGGGGGGGGCCCCAGGCCGTGACCCACCAGGCCTGCCCTGTGCCCCCCCTGCCAGGAGTGGGGGCAACCTTTTGGGCCTTGCAGGCATCCACAGCTGGGCTGGACCTGGCCCAGGATGTTGGGGACACGGGCTCTGGCTCGGGCCTGCAGGCAGCCAGGAGTCCAGACTTACCGGAATCCCAGGGTAGCCTGGTGGGCCGGGGGGGCCGGGCACACTGGAGCCGAAGAATCCGCCACCCCCGGGCTCACCCCGTTCGCCCTTCTGCCCCGGGTCTCCTCTATCACCCTTCTCCCCCTGTGGATGGAAATGCCGGTCTGAGACAGCCCGGCTCCCGCTGCTGACCTGGGAGGGGCAGGCCGACCCCCGGAAGCCCTGAGTGGGCAGGGTGAGGCAGCCGGAAGCTTCTGGAGCCCAGGAGGTCCGGCACACCCTGCGGGACAGGACTTGTCTCCCCACCTTCTGAGCCCCCAAGGAACCCAGCCAGGGTGGGACAGGCGACGGGGACGCGGGTGACACCCACCTTCATTTCAGCCTCCAGCTGGAGGAGGTCGAGCGGGAACTGCCCTGTAGGAGAGATGGGGGGCCAAGGTGAGTGTCTCGGCAGCGCCATGCCCCCCACCTACAGCTGCCTTCGTTGCCTTCTAGAATGTCTGTTTCTGGGGGGCCCCCTGCAGTTTTGTTACTTATTACCGCGTACCAGATGCTTTTTTGACATTTTTGTTAATGGCGGCCCCGGAATGTTTTAGGGGTGCAGCAGAAGGACCGGACAGTAAGGCTGGTTCACACCCGTGGCCTCACTGGTGGGGACACAGGAAGACGTGCGTCACCTCGTGATGGGAGTTCCAGGACGCATCTGGCGGCTCGGACGGTTCCCCGTGACGCCCGCCTGCCTCTGGCGGCCACAGGTCTGACCTCCTTTTGTAATGGCACCTTTTTAGAATTTCTTTTTGTTTATTACCAGTTGATCTTTGTGAATGGCCCCTGTGACCTTGGTAAGTCTACCTATTAATTGCAACGGTACATTCTTTGGGGTGGTTGATGTTCCCAAACCTGTCTGTACAAATGGCAGGTATTTCTTCCTTCGCAACCCTCCCCACCCCCCGGGGCAGCGGCCACCACCCTGAGCACCAGCCACCCTGCAGCCCTAGCGAGGGTGGAGGCGGAGCAGCCCTTTGCCCCTCGCTCGCAGGGCTCCCTCCTTTCTCGGTCCTGCAGGGGGCGTGCCAGGATTAGCGGTCTTTCCAAAAACTGCCTTGACTTGCAAATGGTCACTTCCGGATGAAGTTCACTCAGCTCTGAGCTGTACCATTTCTTCCCTTTTCTTTGCTTCTCTATGTTAATTTTGCTTTATTTTTTTAACATAATTTCTTGTCAAGTTGACTAACATACAGTGTGCACAGTGCGCTCCTGGTTTTGGGGGTAGATTCCCGTGACTCATCGCTTCCGTACAGCCCAGTGCTCATCCCAAACAGCGCCCTCCTCGGTGCCCATCTCTTTTGTTAAAGGTAAATCTGCTATTTGTTTTCTGACTTCTTGAGCTGAGTGCTGAGAAACGTGTCCCGCTTGAGGCTGTGAGTTCCTGAACGGTTAACAGGACCCGTGGCCTGGGGCCCAGCTGGGCCGGCCGATGGGTGCGTGGCCCCCATCTGGGGGGGTCCTGCTGCCGCGGGGCCGCTGTGGCCGCGGACTCGGCCGGGGCCTCACCACCTTCCACCTGCCGGTTGTGAGTGGTTCCTCCTTATCTGGAAGGGAAGTGCGCTGCTCTGGGGTCATCTTCCAGGCGTGTCTGTGACGCTGACTTCCTGCTTGCTCTCTGCCAGGCGAGGGCCCGTGTGGTGAAGACAGGGTCCCCGTGTTGCTGCCAGGGCCCCAGGGCCCCAGGGCCAGGCCGGGAACTCCGTCTCCTGCCTGAGCTGTTCTTTGTGTGCTGGTGCCGTCACTTCCTGAGAGCCGGCCATACCCCCACGAGGACGGATCTGTGTCGTCCTTCTCCTGTCGGTTGCTGCTCTTTACGTCTTGAAGCTATGTTGTTAGAGGCACAGGATTTGGAGTTGCTGTATTTTTCTGGTGGGTTTACTCCTTTTTCATAATGGACTTTTTTTTTTCGAATTTCTGGCAATGTTTCCTGCCTCAGGGTACACTCGTCTGATTTCTCACACACACAGATATTTGTACACACACACACACACACACACACACACAGGTGCATTCACAGACGCATGTAGACACACACCCATGCAAAGGTGCACACAGGCACACCTAGGCACACACCCATGCACAGGTGCACATGTGCACACACACAGGTACATTCACAGATACATGCAGGTGCACACACACCCCCATGCACAGGTGCACACACACACAGGTGCATTCACAGATACACAGGCACACAAAGGCACACATATACATAGGTACATGTACGTGCACAGGTGTACTCACACGTGCACACACAAGAACACGGGCACGCTCACACATACAGGTGCACATGAGCACACAAGCACACAGGTGCACTCACAGATGCACACACACAGGTGCACATTCACACACACAGGTGCACACACAGGTACGTTCATAGATGCGGACACATGCACATGGGAACACACACAGGTGCACAGACACAGGTGCACACACACAGGTGCATTCCCAGATGCACGCAGGTGCACACATGCACACACACAGGCTTGGTTTGCCTGCCCCTGTCCCGCATTCAGCTTGTGTGTGTATCTGTCCTCACATTTGCAGTGTCCCTCGTAAGCAGCATACGGTTTTGTTTTTATCCAACTGCCGACGTTTACCTTTGACGGAGTATTCAGTGGGTTCCCGTTCAGTGCGCTTACGGACAGATGTCAGTTTGAACCAACTATTTTAAATCTGCCTAGTTCCGTCTGCTCTGTGCTCCCTCTTCTCTCCTTTTGTGTTGTCTTCAGGGTCCGGTAATTTTGGTGTCATCCTCGCCGGGCATGCTTAGTTGCGTGGTCCTGGCCCGTCGTTGGCTCCACCCCCGGAAGCGGCGAGGTATGTCCCGCTTTGACCACGCTGAACGAGGGCAGCGGTTCGCTCCTGGGGGTCTCCCCTCCAGCATCGCCTCCTTCTCGAAGGGCCCTTGCCATCTGTCCCGTCCCATCAGGGCAGGTCCTCCGACGGCCTCGCTTGGAAGGGGGTTTCCGCTGACGCACACAGGCCATCTTTACGTTGTCCTGAGGCCTCTTCTCTGGCGTCTGTCTTCCGTGCGGAGGAGTGAGGTCCTGTGGGTCGGTGGCGCGAAGGGCTCCTTCGGCCTCAGAAAACCCTTCGCCGTGACGCCTCCAGGTGCTCTCCTGCCGGCGCCCCCGCCCCTGCCCCGGCCCGCGGCCTCCACACAGACCTCTCTCGCTCCCTCCCGGTCTCCTCTGCCGAAACTCACGCGGCCTCCTCGGGTCCAGTGGCCGCGCCCCTCCATCCCAGAACGGAACCGGGTTCTTTCCAGGGTCCCGGCTCCCTGCACTCACCCCCACCTTCCCTTTGCTGGAGCACTGTCGTGATTCAAGCTCCCACCCTGGCTGGCTCTCCTGGGGGCCTGTCTCACCTCTGCTCTCCTGCCTGCATTCCGGTCCGTTCTGGCCATTTTGTTCACCTGCTCAGCCTAAATCGTAGGCCCTCGGTGAGCTCACCTTCCTCAGGGAGCGGCTTCCGCCTCTAGCAGTCCTCAGGGAAAACCCTGTCTCTGACCCCGCCCTTGCTCTGGGCTGCAGCCCCTCACGGGGCGGGGGGGGGCCCCGGTCGGCCACCCTTTAGCTGTCACTGCCTGGGGCTGGGCGCCCCGGCCCTCTGGGCTTCTGTCCTGCTAGCCCCCAACAGCCACCCTGTCGTTTTCTTCTATTTCATTCAGCAGTGGAAGAATTTGGCAGAGTCGTCCCACCATCCGTCAGAAGGAACCCGCGAGGTGCTAAGACTTCAGCCCCGGGGCAATCGGGCCAAGGGAGGACTCCACGCAGCCCGTGGGAGGGGAGGGGCCGTCCCCCCACACGCTGGGTGCCGGGGCCCAGCTCTGCCCTTCAGCCCCGCTGTCCTTGAAGCCCTGGGCCCTGAGGCTTTGGGCCAACTAGGGATCAAGCCGCCACAGGTGCCGTCCGGCCCCATACGCCTGGAAGGGGTGTCCTTCCTCCAGGAGGGCACGGGTAACCACAGAGGACAGTGCCGGGGACCCACCCCAGCCCAGGGCTGCCTGGAGCACACTCACCTGGTGGTCCTGGTGGGCCCACTTCTCCTTTGTCACCCTTCGGTCCAGGAGGCCCCTGGTACCCTGGAGGGACAGAGACCCAGGAGTGTCCATCATCGAGCTGTGACAGGGCCCTTGGGCCATGCCCCTGTGCCCCGCTCACCCCCAGCCCTTGTGAGTGCTGCGTGCACTAGCCTGGACGGGGGAGGAACACCACACGAGTTTGGGAGCCTTCAGAGCAAGAGCTTTTGTTGAGCAGAAGCACTCGGGGGTCCCACCCAAGGGGCTGCCCCTGGAGGCCACACCACTCCCGCAGGGCGGGCGCGGGCTGACAGAGCAGGCCCGGGCAGGGGGCAGATCTAAATTCCGCACGCAAGTGGGTGTCTACTCAGTGTCCAGGACTGTCCCCCGTGAGGCTGCCAGGACGGCCGTGCTGGGACGACCCGGGAGGCCCCGCGAGGGGCCCGTGATCACTCTGGAGCAGGGGACATGGGCCGATGAGGCACTCCTGCTTCCCCTGGAGCCCAGGCTCACAGGAGGAAGTCCTGCGGCATCCAGCATCCCCAAGAGAAGCCACCGCCCCAGCCACCGCGAGGCCCCAGGGGCCCTCACCTGGCAATCCTGGAGGTCCAGGGCGGCCAGACTCCATGAAGGCCTGCAAAGAAGCTGGCCGGTGAGGTGAGGGGCTCTGCGGATTGAGGGCAGCACCCCCCCAGCGGTCTCTGAGCCCGGAGTCCCAGCCCTCCGTGAGGCCACACAGATACCGGTCCCCCGTAGGAGCATGGGGAGGGGGAGGGGGAGGAGATGGGGGTTTGGAATCAAGAGCCCTGACTGTGATATGACCTGCCCCTTCGGAGTCACTTCATGTGGCTGAACCTTGTAAAACAGGGGTGTCTGCCCCCAGGACCACACGGCTCGAGGTTCAGGCTCCCAGATGCAGAGAGCCCTCACTTCCCCAGGTGGGGTTTGTTTTCTAATGGAGTACTGGCCAGCCCCCTGCCAGAAATTGGGGTGTCCCCTCCCTGGGAGAGGCTGACCCCTCCAGGGGGTGGCTGGTGGATAGGGCCTGTGAGGAGGGGGGTGGGGGTACTTACGTTGCTGTCATAGACGGGAGTCCCGGGAGGGCCTGGGGGTCCTGGAGGCCCCGGGGGTCCGGGTGGGCCCTGCATGGGGAGGACAGAACATGAGGTCAGTCATGTTCACAGCCAGGCCGTGGATGTGACCAGGGCAGCAGATGTGAGGGGGAATATTTCACTAAATATCTCACTAAAATCAGAAGACTGAACGTGTGTGACAGCATATAATCAGGAAGCATCCAGTTTGGTTGTGGCTGTGGGGCCCCCAAGCACAGCTGCCCCTTTCAGAACGTGCCTGGGGGACGTGGAGAGGGTGACAGGACTGGCCGGGAGCACGGAGACTAACGCAGAGTCTGGGAGCTCATCTGTGTATTTCCACGTTCAAGGCAGAGCCCCAGGAGGCCCAGAGGCCAGCAGGCTGAGCCCATGTGTGAACTTTCATTTACTTATTCACAGAAAGAGAACAGACAGCCACCCAGGCGGGGTGCAGAGCACTCATTCTGGCAGTGACCTGCTTACTGGACAAAGCACCAGCCTGTGTAACTCACGCTGCGTCAGGAGCGAGACCAGGGCCAGTGAGGTCGTGCGAACCTCAGGACCCGGCCCCGCCTGCCCTGCGGTCGCCTCCTTGCAGTGCCCCACTGAGGCCAAGGACAGAGGGACTGGAGGCAGCACAGAGGTGGGGTGTCGGGCCCCCAGAGGAGCCGCTGGAGGCGGAGCCCTGTCCCAGCAGACTCCGCGGGGCACACATGCGCCCTTAGGTCAGAACTGACTCGCCAGCCGCCCTTAGGTCAGAAGTGCGGAAAGGATCCCGGCGCCTGTCTTGCTTGTCGAGGCCCGCGACCCGTCTTTCTGTCACTACTTCAGATCGCCGCGAGATGTCACCTCCTGCCTCTTGATTTTTCACGAGGCAGCAGCCACGTTTAGGCCACGGGAGGAAGGAGCCACGATGAAGAACCAGCAGTGATGGCAAAAGCAGAAAAGTGGGGACCGTCTGACATGCTGGCCTCAGGACCCCACGCCTCGGCCCGGGCCGTGGGAGCAAAGTCACCGAGTGCACCTGGCAGCTGGCTGGGTGCCCGGCCGTGGGATTGGGAGCAGGTCCCGTGTCTGGAGGCCTCCTCTTAGGGGGGAACAGATAAAAACACCCAGGCTACCAACATAAACCCTGCTCAGAAGCCGGTGAGGCACTGAGAGTCAGGCTGTGGTGCTGAGGGGCCCCACCGGGGGCAGGGGTCACGCCCGGAACCCACGCGGCCGTGCCCTTCCAGAAGAGCCACTCGGGGCCCCTGTCCCCGCAGCTCAGCTGGAGTGTGCACGCACATGTGTGGGGTCCTCGTGCCAGAGGACCGGCCCGGTGTGGTCACGGCGCAGGGCCCTCCACGCCCCTGGGCGTCCCAGCCACGCCGTCCGCCCCTTGGGGGACACTCACCCTCACACCAAAGCCGACGCTGGCATGTCCTGGCTCCCCTTTCTCGCCTTTCAGTCCGTTCATCCCGGGGCGACCCTGGGGCAGGGCACAGGGGCGGTCACTGCTGGAGCTGGCTCACGCCAGCCTGGCCAGCTCTTGGTCCCCGCCCAGGGTCTCCTATGGCGCCAGCCCCTCTGGCCCGAGACGCCCACAAACGGGCTGGGCAGCCCTAGGCTTCGTCCTGGAGAAGCTGTCCCCAGGCGGGGTGGTCCCTCGGGGCAGGGCAGGGGGAGGAACTGAGGTCTGCGGCCCCCTAGGCCCCCAGGGGCCAGGCCTGAACTGCTGCCCACAGGCGCACGAGATCCTGGGTCCTTACCGGCCGCCCAGGGAAGCCAATCTCCCCTTTGTGCCCCGGCCGTCCATATGGACCCTGCAGGAAGGAGGAGCGCCTTTCAGGAGAGCAGAGGACGGCGTCTGCGGTGGCCTCCCGCCCGACACCTGCCTCCGTGTTCGCCAAGCACGCCAGGATGTACGCTTGGGCCACCACGCCCACTCAGCGGCCAGGCCGCCACGGCACCTCGTGTTCTGTCCCACCGCGCACGCGTGTTTGCGGTGGGAGGCGTGCGCCTACTCACCGGCGGTCCTCGGAAGCCGGGCTCTCCCTGAATAGGAAACCAGAAGGCGCTGTCAGATGGCTGGCAGGGCAGTGCCCGAGGGGCTCCGACCACGCCAGGGACGGAAGGAAACGGCAGAGGGAGCATGCTCTAGATGGGGGTTTTTGTTCCCAGGGAGCACGGACGAGGCCTGCCGTGGGGGCCCCCCGACCTCGGGGCCGGCCTGAGTTCTCTGGGCCCTGAGATCCGAGGTCCCACTGCCCATCCCAGACAACCCTGGGAGACTTCAGGGCCCCTCCGGGCCTGTCCCCCACGGCCACTGAATCCGGGTCCAAGTCCTCCCCGCACCCTCTCAGGGCCTGTCTGGGGGTGGGGGCTGAGGGAGGAGGGCCGGGACCCCTCCACGGTGGCAGCACCCAGAGGCAGAGGAGCGGCCGCATCCTCAGGGTGGGGCGTCTGCGGGTGAGGCCCCTGCCGAGTACCCCTCCTCCAGAGCCCCCAGCCCCTCGGCAGGGCAGGCTCAGCTGACAGGCAGGGGATAACCAGGGGCCGGCTGGGTGGTGGCCGAGCCAGGAGTACGGGCTCTGACCCTCCCAGTGCGGCGCTGAGAGAGGGACAGACAGGGAAGGGTGAGGGGCCCAGGCTACAGAAGTTTCCGGAGCCCTCTCAGGAACCCCCCCCCCCCCCCACCAGCCCCCGGCCTGGACAAAGGTGAGCAATCCCAGGCACCCAGCTCACCTTGGCTCCTTTCTGGGCAGGGCCTAGCGTGCTGCCATCGGGGCTGAAGACTGGGCCCGGCTCGCCCTTCTCGCCCTGGAACAGCCGGGGTGATGGGCATGAGGCCGGCTCTGGGGAAGGGAGGGCCTTCGACTCCCACAGTAAAGCCCCAACTCGGGGCATGAACACCAACCCCGGAGCAGGTGCATGGTGAGTGGGGTCCTCCCCTCCCTGGGCTCTGCCGTGGGGTGGTCTCTGCGGGGCCTCCATGGGTCACAGTGAGGTGACCATGAAGAGAACCGGCGTCAGACTCGGTCAGGGCTCTCGTGTCCTCATCGCCCCCCCAGGGTCACAGAGCAGATGGCGCCTGAGCCTCTCACCTTGGGTCCCGGGGGGCCCCGCTGGCCTTTGGAGCCCAGATCTCCCTTTGGCCCGGCCGGTCCCTACGAGGAGACAGGAATGAGGGCCACGCGAGGGACCCTGTCCCACCGCGGCCGCCTGGGCACACCTGCCTCCTCGTCCTGACCCACACCCCGAGACCCCGCCCTGGTCCCGGGGGCTTCTGCGCAGGAGCCTGAAGGTTCCTCGGCTCTGCGGGCACCCTCCGGCACTGGGCTCACCAGGGGCTCGGGGTCGGTGCGAGGAGGGCCGAGGGGCGACTTACAGGAAAGCCCGCGTACCCCGGCCGGCCCTGCGGAAGAGAGGGGTCGGGTCAGCTCGGGGCGGGTGCGGAGCCGGCTGTGGCTCCCCCCCCGGGACGGCGTGCACATACCTCGGGTCCCGGCACGCCTGCCACCGCTCTCTGTCCGCGGGCCGGCGGAAACACAGGCCGGAGGAGGAAAAGGGAAAACACGTTAGAGTTAAAGCCCAGCTCGCCTCACGGGCCCAATGAAACAGCACAGCAATTAATGCCCAAGAAAAACTGCTTTCACTCGCCGTCCTGGCTTTGGCCTCAGGTCCCTCAGATCAGGCACTGGAGAAGCTTCCAGAGACCCCAGGGCCAGAGCGGACTGCCGGCATCTGGGAACCCAGGGGGTTCTGATGGGGCAGCTCAGAGGCTGAGGACACGAGGGTCTCAGTGGGAGAGGCCTTGCTCCATTTAGATTTTCTGCTATAGAATTTCCATTTCTCTCCGGTCACCCACTCCCATAATTTTTTTCTCATTCAAATAATTTAAAAGTCTCACCATAATGAGACACCATCGCTGGTCCAGAATAGAACCAAGTGGAAACCCTGGAGTCTTTAGGGGGCACCCGAGGTTGGGGGGAGCCGACGTGGGGTCAGGGACCGGGATGGCACCCGCCGTGGCCAGTGCCGAGGGGAGGGCCGGGCACGGCGCCTGCCCACCCACGCAGTGTTCTTACGTCCTGCTCCGACACGTAGACGACAGGTCCTGGGGGCCCGGGGGGTCCGGGGAGGCCAGGCTGCCCCACTCCATCCCTCCCTGGGTCACCCTGGAAGAGAAAGCCGGTGTCTGACTCTCAGATGGCTCGCGGGGGCCTCCAGATTGTCCGGGGGGGGCCCTTCCAGGGCTCGGAAGGGGTTCCCGGCGCCCACAGGGTGTGAGGAGGTGCCTGGGCTGGGGACGGCAGTGCTGAGGGCCCCACCTCCCGGCAGGGCAGGCTCCGAGCCAGCACCCCTCAAGGCTGGGCCACGCACGTGCCCGGCCCGCAGACCCCGAGCCCCACTCACTTTCTCTCCCTGGGTCCCTTTTTCTCCTTTGGGTCCCTGCAGAGATGGAAACAGTTCATCTCAAACAGAGCCTGAGCCCCCTTCCTGGAGACCCCACACCACCAGCAGTGGCTCTGAATGGAGACGTGGAGAGTTCTTCCTGGGACAGGGGGCTGAGCCAGGCGGGAAGCCCGGCGGGCAGCCTGGACCCCCGGCCCACGGAGCCGGGGTCTCTGAGCCCCGTGGGGTACAGAGCACTGGTCAGGACCCCGAGACCACACCGAGGTGTCGGCCTCGTCAGCCGCTCGGGTGGTCCGCCCCCCCACCCCAAGCGTTCCTAGTGGTCGTGCACCTGGGCTCCGGCTGTGCCCTCTCTGCCAGGGAGGCCGGGGAACCCGGGAGGTCCATCGGCTCCGACTTCTCCCTGCGCCCGACACAGGAGGAGACGAGCGTCAGCCCACCGCCCAGCAAAGCCTGGCGTCCGGGGAGGTGAGCGGGCCGGCGCTTCTGTGGGTCACCAGCTCACGCCCCTGGCAGCAACTTGGCCCAGTCGGCCTCCAGCCTCCTTAGGAGCCTCAAGGGGCAGAGGGGGAGGGGACTACGGTTGGACAGACTCCTGTGGTTCCCAAGGTTTACACCCTGGAGCCAGGAGGAAGCCTGTCCTGCGACCTGGGGCGGCGGGCAGGTGTCCTGGGGCTGGGTGTCCTCAGGACAGGCACGTCTTGCAGTCTGAGGAGTGGAGGCCGAGCCCCGACGGCACCAGGAAGAACCAGAGGGAGAGTGAGCCCGGGCCTGGCCTTGGAAGTCACTGCACGCGGACCTCCCCCCGAGTTACCGTGGTTCCAGGGGACCGGGGCCGTGCGGCTGAGGGGGCCCCTGCCTGCTCCCGACTGGGACGGGTCAAGATCACGATTCTCTGACCCCGAGAAAAGGCTCTTTCTTACCTTGGTGCCCGGTGGTCCGGCTATTCCAGGGTCCCCCTAGGGCGGGTGAAGGGGCTCTGTGAGCGCGAGTGCGGCAGCCTGCCCCACAGGGGTGGCGTCCGTGCTGCCTTCTCCTCCTCCAGGGCCAGCCCAGAGCGGAGGGTCCCAGGGACACCGGGCCAGCTGTGCAGGCAGCTAACACATGCAGCCTAGACTGTTCTGGAAGCTGCCCCATCAGTCTGCTCCAAGGAGCACTCCACCAGACGACTCCATTTTAAGGAAGTGAGTGTGTCTTTCTACAATGCGATCTTCTACCACAACCCAAAGTTCTAAATCGAAGCAAAACACTCTAAAAGGAACATTCATCACAGGACCATAACACATCGCCTGGTGGGCCCTGTGCGCCCTTGAACCCGTGTGTCTGTGGGGAGCGTGGCGTGCCCTCCCAGCCTGGCCACCCATGGGGAGGGGTGGGGGCTGGTGTCCTCCAGGGACAGGGTGGGGCAGCAGAGCCAAGCAGGGAGGTGGGGGGAGTCCCGGGGCGCCCCACCCCCCGCCGCCCCAGAGCCTGGGAGGCGTGGCAGGGGCAGGTTCCTCTGTACCCCCGGGTTGGCAAGCCCCCTTCAGACGCAAGAAGCCGGGGACCCTGTGGCTTTAGAAGGATGGGAGGAGTGCCCCCCAGCACGGAAGCTCAGGGTGGGTGGTGCCTGTTTCCCCGTGTTTCTCCCATCTCCCACGGTGAAGTCCTGCTACCCCCAGGCCCCGCTGAAACGGTAACTCTTAGTGGGGGGGGGGGGTGCGCTCACTGACCTTGACCCCGGGCAGGCCTGGTGGTCCCTGTGGGGCAGAGAAGGAACAGAGCCTGAGCCCCTGGAAGGGAAGGTCTTCCTCCTACAGGCGCCAGGACCCCCCTGGGCAGTCCAGGAGCAGGGGTCTGTCTTCAGCACCACCTTTATCCCTCAGGCAGCGCACAGACCAGACGCGAGGGCAGGCGTGCCCGGTGCCTCCACAACCCGAATCTGCATCTTGTGTAACTGAAGCCTGCATCCGAGCAGAATGCTGCCCTCTGGCCCGTACAGGGCACTGGCTGGCTCGGCTTTGCTGTGACCCCCGGGGGTCTCCGTCACCTCCGAAGTCACGAAACAGCCCCGATGATTCCTCCAGGGGTCAAGGGCACTGGATCTGTGTACCCGGGTCCAGGACCCTACAAGCGGGGACAGGACCGCGGGCCCGAGACCTCACAGCCACCTCCCACCGGGTCCTCTCTGGTACCCAGGCAGCTACCTGATGCGGCCAAGGACTAGGATTTTTTAACACGTAAAAGGAAAAGCACGAAATTAAACTAGCAAAGCCACTCTAGCTACTCAGGGAAATAGTTTCTGCCCGAGAGAAAATTCTTACTAACGCTGCCCAGAATAGAAACCTGTCCCCGCTGCTCACTCTCACCAGGCTGAGGGTCTGGGGCCGCGGCGGGCACTGGCAGGAGGGTCCCCTGGGCACCCACCGGCCATGGCAGAGGCAGCGCCCCACCCCGGGACGTGTCCCCCACGTCTGGTCCAAGTCCTGGGCTCACGGGGGTGTCGGCCGCTTCAGCCAAACCCAGTCCCAACTGGTGCAGACGTTAACAGCAGAACGAGGTGGGATTTCACAGGAAGGTACCCATCTTTATTTAGTTACAATTGCACTTAGGTCCAAAGTTTATTGCTTCCCCCAATTAGAGCCGTAACGAGAACGGAAGCACTGCTATTTTCCAGAAAGATCCATCTTTTAGGGCTCATTCTGCCCCACGTCCATCTACCAGACCACCAACGGCACTTCCCCACATGGACGGTCCACTCCCTTCCAGAAGGCCTCCAGGGTGGACAGTGCCCAGGCATCAGCGGCCTTGCTGGTCCCCACCGGCGGGCTGGTCCCAGGGGCATCCCCTGCCCCACGTGCACCTCCCCCCGAGAGCGGATCAAGCCGGCAAGGGCAGTACCTGTGGCCCGCTGGCTCCGTGAGCAGTTGACCAGAAGGGTCCCCCAGAGCCGTCCATGTCCTCCTGCGGGCAGCACACGAGGGGGACAGTTGGGTCTGCATGTCTTACGGGAAGAGATCCCTCCCGAAGGCCAGCTGCTGGCCTGGGGGGGAGACTCAGCCACAGCTAAGCAGGGCGGGTTCCAAGGGCTGAGGTCGCCTGGCAGCGGCCATTCTTGGTCCTGGCATAAGAAGCGTCTGCCAGGTTGCAGGGACCCTGCCGGGGGGGGGGGGGGGCGCCCCGTTCAGCCCTCCTCTGAGTTTAGGGGATTTTATTTTTGGCCCGAGCACCAGCCGGGGGCCTGGCTGTCTCACGGTGTTGCTTGGGGCAGTCTTTCCCCAGCACGCACAGGACAGGGGCCCTGGCATGACCACCTGTGCAACTGGGTGGCTGCTCCCCCACTGCCCCCGGTTCCACCTTGTGGCACCGTCTAGGCGGGGCTGAGACATGGGGCCGGGGAGAGTGCTAGCCCGTGGGGGGCGCCCAGGGGGGCACGGGGCCGCAGACTCGGCTTTCTGGGGGACGGGAGCAACCAGTACTCACAAACCCCGCGGCAAGTCCTGGTCCTGGAGGCCCGGGGGGCCCGGGGGGCCCTGGTGGTCCAGCTGGTCCGGGGGCTCCTGCCAAGCCAGTCTCCCCAGGAGCGCCAGTGGGGCCAGGGTCCCCCTTGCTTCCCTGCACAGGTGGAGAGACAGAAGTCACTGCTTTCGGCCACCAGGGTGTCCACTAAACCCCGAGACAGCCACTGCATGCCGTGCCCACCTGCTTTCCCTATGTGCTTTTTACAAATCTGGAAACCAGAGACAAACGGCATTGCACAAAGCAAACCCAATAGCCCCCGTTTTTCCTCTGACTCTAGGAAACGGTTTTACCCACTTTAAAAACGACACTACCGAGGGAGACCCACAGGCCCACACACCGGAGATATTCCTTCCAGGTCTGGTGCAAGGGGCACACAGAGCATGCTGTCCCCCGCGGCGGAGGAGGGGGTGGCGAGCTGTGGCAGGTGAGGGGGGGAGCCCCGAAGCAGCGATGGGGGAGCAGGAGGGCCCCTGAGAGCAACCGAGGGGGGCCCAAGGACTGAGGAGGCCCGAGGGTCCTGGACGCCAGGTGCTGCCGGCTTGTGAGCAGGGCAGGGAGGTGGGACTTGACACAGGGAGGCCCTTGGGCAGAGGGCAGGGCTCCGTGCAGGCTCAGCCCGGAGGCCGGGATCACCACCTGGCCGGCCCCACCCAAGACCACCTAACCTCATCTGCAGATGGAGGGACTACAGTCTCCTGCCTGTGAGGGGCACAGGCGCCCCTGGCCCACAGCAGGGCGTGTTACCCACGCACGCAAGCCCACCGGAAGGCCCTGGGCAGCGCTGACCACGGCCTCTCCCCAGGGGGCCTCCCCGGCCAGTTCCACTGCCTCCTCCGGCCCCTCGAGTGGGCTGGGGTCCCCTCACCGCTTCCCACAGGCATCGGATGCTGTCCTACGGGGGTTGGGCCCCGGCCCTCCACGAGCTGCCCCTGAGGCTGGTGTTAACCCCTTTACGGTCTATTTAACAGATAGTCAGCAGTTTTGACTTGTTGACCCACTTTACCCACGGGCTCATTTTAACGGAATCTTCTATTTTACTTTCTGGGTTTTAATACTAGTACCTTTTGATTATATTTAAACAACTCATCTAATGGTCAATCTTTGAAAGGCTTCTACGTAAATATTTGTGCCTAGAAAACTCCATCGGGGCTGATCTTTTGTATTTATTTTTTCCCAGTTTCCTACTCAGTTTACAACCAGGCTGTAGGATCTGGACCCCTCAGGCCAGCTCCTGACGGTTTTAAAGTTTGAGTCTCAATAGCCAGTTTCCCACTCGGGGTCTCATTCCCACAGCAGGTCTGACCTCAGCTTCAATGCTGAATTTTCCTGCAGTTGTAGCCCCTCATTTCAGGCCTCCCAGAAGGCCCTCAGTGCCCCCACGCTCATGCGTGTGTGTGCACGTGCATGTGTGCATGATGTGTGCGTGCGTGTCCACTCACGTATGCATGTGTGTGTATGCGTGCATGCACCTGCATGTGTGCATATGCGTATGTGTGCATATATGTGTGCGTGTGCATATGTGCATGTGTGCTCCTATGCACACGCTCCTCTCTGAACCCCCCACCCCATCCCTCAGAATCCGCATGACCTGTGTCCCGATCCCGTCCTCATCCTGGTCCTCCCTTCCGCCCCGCGGGGTTTGCCCAGCGCAGCCCCGGCCCACCAGCGGGCACTTCCCCTGGGGACCAGCCCCTTGACTTCCCGGGAAGTTTCCGGTGGGCGCCCGCCCACCCGGTGCAGCTCAGAAGGGGCCTCCCCGGACCCGCTTCCTCATGGGATCCCACGGGGCCCCAGCAGCACCCCAGCCCCCAGCAGCCCGGTCCCTCCCCATGAATTCCCCCCCCACTCCATGCTTTATCTGACAAGTTTTCACCGGGAGCTCGTATCCAAACACCAGGTCTCATCCCGCAGCGGCCAGAACTGGGTGGGAACCGTGGCCGGACCAAGGGGACGCCTCCCCAGGGCGGCTCCCACAGTGGACACCGGCTCCCTTGACCGTGGCCCAGCCCACCCCGCGCCCAGCTGCCCATCTCCACCCGCCCCAGGTGCCTCCAGGGGCATCTCGTCTGTACCTTAGGTCCCGGGGCGCCCGCTTCGCCCTGCAGGGGAGAGAGAACAATCGCTGAACCAGACCGCGTGCGGCCAGCGAGAGGAGAGCACACACTTGTGCTCATTCCGTCCTGACCCGAGAGGCCGCTGTTTTGCTAGTCACGCTGATCAAAGCCTGGCTTTCCTCGCTCGTGTCTGGGCAGCCGGGATCCCGCGTGCCGCTCCCGGAAGACACGCGTCTGAAACCCTGAGTGTCTCCTGGCCCTGGCACAGCGTGGGCTGCTCCCGCCACCGCCCTGTGTCAGACCTGGACAGAGGCTCCCGGGGGGCTGGGAGTGGCCGGCACCCCCACGAGAGCCCCTCTGGCTCGGCTGCTCCCCCAGCGAGAGTTCACGGAAAACGCGCCTCCTCCGCTCAGCCCCGAGCAGCCCGGCTCTCACGGAAAGTATCCCACGGAGGACGGCCTCGAAACCCCTCCTGGTTCATTCACCGTAAACGACGTGGAGCCACGGGCCCCAGTTGTAACCAGAATGAAAGCTTGGGATGCAGTTTTCAAATCAAGCCAAGTGTCCCCATGACCCCAAACACCTAGTCCAGCTGTCATCAGAAACACTGATCACAGAGTCCCGAATTTTTACACGCTTCTCAGCGAACCCCGGACACCCCAGGCCCCAGGCTCTCAGACCCTGAGGACTTAGGCGGACGGTGGATGGTGGCCGTGCACGGGATGACAGGGCCACCTGCCTCCCCGTGGCCACCTTTGTGGCACTTCTCGTGGGGAAGGCCGCCCGGCCGCACCCCCACACCCATCGCTCTCCGGCCGGCACACGGCACCGGGTCAGGCCCGCACAGACTTCTGGGGAAGTGACTTACGGGGCTGCCTTTCTGGCCAGTCTTTCCTGGTCCCCCGTCTCTTCCTGGAGGACCTGGCGGTCCCTGGGGGAGAGAAAAGCAGAGTGTGGGGCCAGACGGAATTCAGCCGCTGAAAAAGATTCACGGGGCAGCGGATGATTATCCGGGTGTGCACGCTTCCCCAGGGTCGAGGACGCCGAGCGTCTCCCCCGACGGCTCACAGGAGAGCCTGCACACGGGCTACGGGGTGCAGCGGCTCCGCTCGGTTTCTACATTTGTTCCCTTTTCGTTGAGTTGATCGAATGGGGGAGGATGAGAAGGGCCCCCAGACCGTGAGTGAGGGGCCGGTCACTCGAACAGAGCCGGGCGCCATCCACGGGACGATGCCACGAGCGTGCGGACTGGACCTCCGGAGCGCGTCGTCCGGCGAACACGTTCCGCGCACCCGGTTCACGTGGCGCAACTCTGATAGCGACACGTGTGGGAACCTCCAGGCCGCGGGCCCCCCCCCGGGCCCCCCCCCCCCCCCCCCCCCCCCCCCGGCGTCGGGAGCGGGCGTGGCAGGGCTCTGAGCACCGCACGAGTGGTGAGTCCCAGACGCGGGCTCCTCACGGCCCCCGGGCCTGCAGGCAGGGCCCACTCCTGGAGACAGACTCTGGGAGGTCCACTGACCCGCCGGAGGCCCGGAGCTGAATGGCGCCGCAGGCATCACCCGGTGGGTCGGCCGCTCAGGCTCCTCCCCCCAGGGGCCCAGAGCCAGGAGCCGCCTCCCTGCGATGATCTGGGCAGGGGGGGTACGGGTGGGGACTGGTGTTCACCCCCCACCCCAGGCCAAGCCCGGAGGGCGTCAAGGGCAGGGAGGGGCAGGAGGCAGGCCTTACCGGGGCGCCGGGAAGCCCGGGGGCCCCGTCCCGCCCAGGCACTCCAGGAAGGCCTGCGGGGCCTGGGACGTCGGAGCTGTTCATCCCAAAGCGGCCCGGCTCTCCGGGCAGGCCTGGGACGCCGGGGGGCCCCGGGGGGCCGGGGAAGCCTCTCGGGCCCTGGATACAGAGAGACGCAGGATGGTTGTGGCACGCGGCACCCGCCGAGGGACGGCCCTGACCCCCACCCCCGCTTGGGCACCACCACCACCACCACAGGGTCCACACGCCCAGGACACTCACTCGGAGACTTTCCAGGTCACCGCCGAACCCGGACCCCTCCATGTCAATGAAGGTCTAAGGGAGGGAGCCCACGGGCACGTCACCAGGGGCCCAGGTCCTTCCACCCGGCCCTCCCCTCGCCCGAGGCCAGCGGGGTGGGGGCTCGACCCGGCCCGGCAGGATGCTCGTCTCGAGCACGGCCCACGGCCCACGGCTGGGAGGTTTACGGCGAGAAGCCGTGAGCAGGTAGTGGACGCGCCCGCTGAACAAAAGGAGGCAGAGCCGGGCAGGAGGACAGCCCTGCGGCCCCAACACCCTGTGGCCCAGCAGACAGGGCTGACTCCCGGGCCCGACACCCCTCCCGGAGGGCCGGTCTGGGTCCAAAGAAGGAGGCGTCAGGAAGCCAAGCAAGGTGTGGAGGGTCCCTCCGGGGGCAGCAGGCGGCCCCCCTGCTGGAAGAGGCTGCGGCCGGGACTTACCAGCCTGTCGTGTCTGAAGGAGGGTCCTGGTGGCCCCGGAGGCCCTTGGGGTCCTGGGGGTCCTCTTGGCCCGACCCCAGGGTCCCCCTGGGGATGTAAGACACCAGTTACATCAGGGCGTACGGCCCTCACCGCGGTCAGGGCTTGAGAGCGTAACGCACACGAACGGAGACCCAGACGGCTGAGACTCTCACCTTCTCGCCCTTGGGGCCCGTGTCTCCTGGGGTCCCGGGGAAGCCCTGTGGCCCGGGGTCACCCTGGAAGACAAAGACCATCATCTCGGTCAGGGAGAAGGCCCCTCTGTGCTGTCACCACCCGTCCCGCCCAAGACACATGGCCGGGGCAGACAGCCAAGCCATCGAGGGGTTGACAGAGGGCATCGTGCAGGACTCAAGGCAGACACTGCCCACTGGGGATCTGACCTGAGGGGCCACGTGGACCTTTCTACACAAATGTGATCTGCGGCTTCCCATGGACATCCTCACCAGACACTGGCGCTCTGCCCCATACATGCCTGTGCCTGCCCCGTACACGTGTGTGTGTGTGCCTGTCCCGTACGTGTGTGTACCTGCCCCGTAGTTGTGTGTGCCTGCCCCGTACGTGTGTGTGTGCCTGTCCCATACACTCGTGTGCCCGCATTGGGTGCTGTGGACAGAGTGCCTGTGCATTTGCCCCTGGGGGGCGCAGGCGGCTTCTGTGTGCTGGAACGTCCACGTTCACTGTGGGGCCCGTCAGATTACAGATTCCCGTGCGTTCGCCCAGAGCAAGCTGTCCCTGGAGTCCTTTGGGTCCCGGACGCCCCAGGCCCTGCCCGGCCGAGCACCGGCTGATTTCCTGAGGCGCCACCGTATTCCCACAAGTGACCCCACCACCAGGTTAAGTAGGGACTGTCTGGGGTCAGTAGGAAATATCCCTTTCTGCCCCCTCGAATGTTTTCAAGAGGGGTGTGCGGTTAGTCGGCGGCCTGCCCCCATGACCACTTGTCGGGGCGTCATGTCCCGTATCTCAGTTGGCAACTTTCTCGCGCTGTGTTACCGTGCTTCTGGGAAACAGCATTTGTTGATTTTTAAAAATCCATAGTTTTCAAGACAGAAGCTCCCATCTGTCGTGACTGCTGGTTGGTCTGCATGGACCCTGCCCCCCCACCCCCCGCCCAGCTACAGGCTGCACCCCTCCCCAACCCACAAACACGCTTCCTATTTCTTTGTTATGTGCTTTTCCCTCTAAGAATTTGGAAGCTACACCTTTTATTTCTTCCCTTGCCTTTTTTTTCTGGTAGTTAGCCTAAACTTCTCAATACGTACGCATAACAGTATTTTTCTATCAACAGTTAGACTTCTATTTTCTCAACCAAAGTGAAGTTGCATTCAAAGCTAAGTGCACTGGCACTGAGTTTACAGAGTGTCACGGGGTAAAGAAGCCCGAGGGTCTCACACAAATGTCACAGATGGGACCTGGCTGTGAAAGAAAAGTGAACTTACAGGTTTCCCGTCTTCACCAGGATCGCCCTGGAACGTGCAGAAAACCGTTAGTGACAGAGAATTATACCCCGTCCCCACGCTGATCTGAACACAGAAACGGAGCCGTACTCCAGGCCCCCCACACGGTGGCGTGTGAGCGTGGAGAGCCTCCCTCCCCGTGCACCGCGGGCTGGCCCTGCGGGGCCTCGCTGGCCACCCCCGGCCACCCTCTTCCCTGACTGCCCCCACCTTGCTAACCAGCCCTCCGACCTGACCGCCCCCGGCCTCGCTAACTGCCCCCCTCCCTGACCGCCCCCTGACTCCCTAATTGCCCCCTGCCTTGCTGACCACCCCTCCTCCCTGACCACCCCCCTCGCTGACCACCCCTCACCTCCCTGATCGCCACCCTGCCTTGCTGACCGCCCTCTGTCTCCCGAGGGGAGGAAGCAGCCTCAGGTCAGGGCCACCCCAAGGTCTCCATCGGGGACCGGCTGCTCGGCCGCCTTAGGCCCACCTCCCCCTCCTGTCCAAGCCCCTCCCCCCGGCCCAACCCAGGGAAGACAGACTCACCGGCTCACCGTCCTTTCCGGGAGCACCGTCCTTCCCTGGTGGCCCTGGGGGGCCCGGGGGGCCCTGTGGCCCGGGTACAGGCTGTGCATCGGGGCTCTGTACTGCAGAGCCTGCGGGACCCTGGGGACGAAGAGGAGAGGGCGCAGGCTGGGGGGCCGCGGCTGCACCCTCCTGAGTCTCAGGCTGGGCTATGCATCACAGGGGACGTGCCGAGTGGGCATGACAGGCATGGGACACACAGTGGGCCCTGCCCGGTCATCCCTGCCACGTGCTCCCGGGGCTGCGGGCGCAGGAGGAGCACAGAGGAAGGGGTGCGGCAGCTGGAGCTGCATCCGGGTGCCCTGTGGTCAAGGGAGGGGCCTCACCTCTTCCGGGCCGCCCCCAGGGCTCCGAACGCTCCATGCGGTGACGGTGTCTGAGCCGGGGAGGGTCCGAGCTGGGGGAGGCAGAGGCAGCCGTCACACCCGTCATACCCGGGAGCACGGCCCAGGCTCCACTCTGGGCTCCCCGCCCCGGACCCAGGCTGCGTGCGGCTCCAGGATGCAGTCCCCCCACCACGCACACACACGCGCACACACTCTCGTGCGCACGCTCACATACATGCACACGCGCACATTCACACACATGCACTCATATGCACGTGCGTACACGCAGTGCATGCACACGCAAACACACATCACTTCTTCTCTTGCTGAACCACGGAAGTTTGTTGCATCTGTCACAACCCTCACCCCCAATGCCACACGCCTCCTAAGAGCTGAGAGTGAGGATGTTTTCTGACAACCAGGCAGTTACACTCAGGATGTTTCAGGCTGTTGCCTGCGGTGACTGAACGCGCGGCCCAGATTCAAGTGTCTGCACTGGCCCCGCGATGTCCTTGGAAGCTTCCTTCTGGGGATGGCTGACGGTGGAGGCTCCAGACCCCAGGAAGAATGGGCCAATCTGGCCTAATCAGCCCTTGGCCTGCCCTGCAGGGCCCCAGAGCTGCAGACGGGGCCCAGAGCTCCGGGGCGGCCACCACACGGACAAGGAGCCACAGGGCACGAATGCCTGAGGCATGGGCCGTTGGCTCGCCCTGGCCAGCCCAGGACGGTCAGGATGGGCACCTTCCCCTTGTGGGGTGAACTAAGGCTGCTCCCCCAAACCTTCCTCCAAGGGGGTCGGCCCACCCAGTTAGACCCCAGGGACTCACGCCGCTCCTGAGGCCCGTTTCCTGAGGGGACTTGGGGGGAACCACCGCCCCCTTGGTGGGTGTGCTGGGCCCTCTGACGGCGCAGCGGGCTGCGGGCGGGGACTGCACGGGATCTGAGGCCCCTTAGCTGAACATGGACCGACGTGCAGACTGTTCCGGGGCCTTGCCAGCCTCCCCACCGGCACAGAAGAAATCGGAGCCACGTCCACGCCCTTGACCACCACCCTGCCAGAGCCTCCTGGATGCCCCTGGGCCCAGCGGCCAGACCATGCCCACTGAGGACCTAGGGAGAGTCCCAGGTCGGTGCGGGAGGGCGGCCCGGCCCCAGCCCCGTGGCGGCCAGTGTGGGGTGCACACCTCTCAGGCCCATATTCCAAATGCAGCATGATTTAAGGCAAACTTAAAACCTCTGCCTCAGTGAACATTTAAACTGCAAAAACCTCACTAAGAGAAAGCAAAGGAGGAAGCTTTTCGGAAGACTCCGTTCAGCGTCTGTGCCTTCCGAGGACTGGTTTACAGAGCCAGAGACGCTCCGGTCGGCGCTCCGGCTGGCTCTTCGCGCAGAAACCGACAAACCGGGTCCGCGGTGCGCGAGGACGCGCGGAGGACGCGGAAAATCACAGCAGCATCACAAAGGGACAGCAGGTGTGGAGGGCTGGCACGGTGTTATCCCAGACTTGTTACAAAGCCACAGCAACGGGACTGCTGTGAGGACAGACCCACGGAGCAGAGTCCAGAAATATTCTCACACGTACACGGATGGCTGATTTCCGACCAAGGCACACGTGCGGCTCGGCGGGAGGAAAGACCGTCTTTCCGGTAAGTGGTGCCGAACAGACAGCCTTGCTTCATTCCACACAGAAACCTCACTCACAGCGGGTCACAGGACGAAATGCAAAACCCAAAACCGTAACACGACCAGACACATCAGAAAGCCCCTGGGACCGTGGGCAGGGAGACTTTCTAGCTCTGACACCGGAAGACAGATCCACACGTGAACGAACTGATAGATTGAGTTTCATCCAAATTAAAAACCAATCTGTTCTGCTCTCACACAGACGCTATTAACAAAACGGAAAGATATGCCATAGACTGGAAAAATATTTGCAAAACACACACCCGACAAAGGAGTCCCATCCAGAACATAAAGAACTCTCAAAAGTCAGTAACTGGGAAACAGCCGCTAAGATGTGAACAGATGCTTTACTGAAAACAACGCACAAAGGGCAGGCAAGATCAGCACGTGGAAAGATGCCCCACGTCATCAGTCATCAGGGGGCGGCTAATCACACGGCCTTGAGCCGCCCCGTGCACCTGCCGGGACGCTGGCAATGGCACGTGGCCACGCCCAGCGCCGCCCGGAACTGCGGGGAAACGTCGTCTGCGGCAGCATCTTCGATAGCCAAACACACACCTGTCCTGTGGCCCAGCCATTCTACCCAAGGTGTCGAGCGGAGACACAGCAGCAGGTGTCCCTACGGAGGCTTCCCCTGGAGCCCCACAGCACCTTTAGCTGTGACAGCCCCCAACTGGAAATGACACAAAGGTCCACTGGCAGGTGAGTGGACAGCCAACTTCGGGTCCTTCCACACGGTGAAACAGCGCCCGAACAAACAGTGCAAAATCACACCTTGCTGAACGTCAGCACAACGGTGCTGAGCGGATGAATCCAGACAGGAAGGCAGAGCGTATGGTTCCGCGTACGGAACCTTCCAGAAAACACCAGCACCTACAGCAACAGAAGGCAGGTCAGGGGGCACCTGGGAGGGGTGTGGGGAGTAGGAGGGAGGGACCGCAAAGTGCATAACGAGTATCTGGGGCTGGTGGATGCGGTCACGCCCTGATCGTGACACTTTCACGGGTGAACACACAGGTCAAAACTTATCAGATTGCGTGTTTCAAATTTCAAATAAGTGCAGTTTACTGTATGCTGATTACACTAAAAACAAAAAGTGACCCCAGGCCCATCAAGCCTCCCCTCAAGGGGTCCTGGGTCAGCCCTGGGCTGGGGTCCCAGGCCACGGAGCACAGTGGGCTGACCCTGGGGCCCTGATGGGGCCCGAATCCCTCACTCAGGACGCTGAGGGGCCAGACTCTTCACCAACGTCATCCAGCATGGCTGGGCCCTTGGGAAGCACGTCTGTGACAAATGCCGTAACTAGGTCCTTGGAGAAAGGGCACCCAGAACAGGGACCGTGGGGCCCTGGGGGACCGATGCCAAGTCTCTCCCTATTTTTTCTGTTTCTAAGTTTCAGAGGCAGCAATGAGCATGTATTTCAGTAATTTTTCAAAAGCAATAAATGTTTTTCTGTAAAATAAAAACAAACGTCTACATACTTTTCTACAGCCTTGACGGAAGTATGGAAGGCAGAGCCCTGAGGAGGTCTCCTGAGCTTGCCCCCCTGGTGATCCTGTCGGACGCTAATCTGGGCGCTGCTGTGAAGGCCCCCCCGCAGGTGTCACAGGTTACTAAACAGCCGTCGTGCAGGTAGGGAGATCATCCTGGGTTACTGGGGTACAACCCGTTAACCACACGAGGCCCCGGAACAGAAGAGGCGGGAGAGGAGAGGCAGGAGGGGGCGTCTGAGACGCGCAGAGCACGAGGAGGACTCCACCTGCCGTGGCTGGCTCTGGAGAGGCCAGGAACAGAGGGGCATGGGTGGCCCGAGAACGTGAGACCCGTCGCTGGCCGACAGCAGTGAGGACCGGGAGCCTCCGTCCCACGGCTGCAGGGAACTGGATTCTGCCGCCAACCTGAGCGGGCGGGGAGCCCATCCCCCGCGGGGCCTGCAGGAGAGGACACGGCCCTCGGGACGCGAGGTGAGACACGAGCGCCCTCCCAGCGGCCAGATGTGTGGCCGTCGGCTGGCAGCGACAGACAGCTGACGCGTTGACACTCCATTTTCAGTGGCCCGGTCACGGGCAGGTCCACACCGCACCCCCCGGGGCAGCAGACCCCCAAGGCCACCGGGAAGCGTCCTTGACCCCAAATGCCGACCCACAGCATTCCACGATTCGTCGGACAACTTGTACGATGATTTGTCATCCTTCAAAATCAAATCTCAGGTCCTCCTGGCGAGGCTGCAGCACAGGACGCCCCACGGACCCACCGGCACAAGAACGCCGGGAACGAGACTCGGAAGGAAAGGCCACGCAGCGGCCCTGCCCTGACTCTCCTGCGGCCACGAGGGGGCGGGCGGGCGCCGACCGCTCCCCAGTCTGGGCGCATTTGTGACGGCAGGGAGCCCCTCGCCGGCGTGCACACGACTGACACACATGTGCCACTGACACACACACATACACCACCCAACCGCACGCCGCTGACACGCTCAAAATGACACGCACACCCCATCAGTAAACAGTTTTACCTCCCAACGAAGACATCGTGGTTTCTTCCTCAATTTCTTCAGTTCTGGAATCTTCCACATTCCTGCCTCCAGCCAAGGGCGGAGAAGTGACCGGTGGCGCCTCGGGGAGGCTGGGCTTTGGGGACAGACCCTGGCAAGGTGAGAGGGGGAGACAAGTCCGTTATGTGGCAGACGCGGATGTGCCGTGGCAGGTGCTGGGTTATGACACGTGTGGTCTGTAAGACAGGATCTGCGTGGATTCTTGAAGAAGCTCCGGGACTCCCCACAGCTTCTTCCTCCTAAACAGCCATGGGGATGGGGTCCCGGCCCTGCGAGCCCCCGGACGCCCCAGCCTGCAGGTCCCCCGGGCGGTAGGGACGCACCAGCACCCACTGTGCTTGCCCAGGGCCCCGGGACCGCCCCGAGGGGACACTCCCCGAGGTCAGGACCCGCCCAGCGAGGGCAGCCGGAGGCCTTCAGAGGAAGGGAGCTCTGGCATTTCACGGCACAGACGGCATGTGGCGCGACCTGTCCTCGGCAGGGGTCACGACCGGGGGACTCCACGGCCAGGGCCGGGTGACTTGCACCCACCCTTGAGGAGGCAAGACCGGCTCTGCTCTGAAAACGCCTCTTCCTGGTCCCCAGAGGCACCCGGGAGCCTCAAGGACGTGGGCACAAGCTGACGTTCAAACACACAGTCAAGATGCTTCCCGCAACCGTCCGCCCCACGTCTGGCAGGAGTTCCCTGGTGACACCGTGCGGGTCAAGGCACTCGGGGACCGGCGTGCCCACGAGGCTGGAGGGCTGGGGGCCCCGGAGCCGGACATCAGGCCTCCCCCGAGGCCCCAGCCACACATGCGGGAAGGCCCCCCGGGACCCGCGAGCCCCGGCTGAACCCCCGACATCCCTGCGCCACTGAGCGCGAGAGGGTGGAGAACACGGAGAGCCGGCAGGGGAGCCCCTGCAGGCCGCTCGTGCCCCGGCCCGGCCCGCCCACCCCGCACAGGCTGTGGCCCAGTTCCTCTGCCGTCACCCTAAGCAGCCGGCCGGCCGGATTTCCCCAGGGGAGCCTGGCCGGGTGTGGGTTCCCAGTTCAAGTACTGCCGACCGCGGGGCGGATCTGCCCCGGGCCGGCCGCTCGTCTAGCCCGCTGAGACGGGATGCAGAGCTTCGGCACTTCCCGCCGCGGCCCCGGCACTGCTCGGATACGTTTCCACGGGGTCTCTGCGCTCCCAAAGCAACGGTTTGCCCCCAGGCACCCTGGTAGGGACAGGAGCTCGGCGGGTGAAGGGGCGAGCGCCCAAATCCAACCCGTGTCTGTGGGGACGCACAGCCCGTCTGACCTGGGGACCACCGTTGGGCACCGCGCACCGACGCCTGCTGTGAGCGGGGCCCTGCTGGGCGCGCCTCCCAGGACTGCTCCGGCCGGCGCGGGGCCAGGGGGTCCCCAGCACCCCCTGTGTGGGCAGAGCTCAGCACTCTGCCTGTCCTGGCCCCTCGATGCCCAAGCCCCGGGCCAGTGGGAGCGGAGGGCGCAACACTGTGGTGCAAATGCAAACGAGCCGCCTTTCCCCCTCCCGCTCGCTGTTTTGGGTGTCGGGACCTGGGCGAGCTCAGACTTGGCCTCCAGAAACCTCCTCGCTGTAAGGCCCGCCCACCCTCCCTTTGTGTCTGAGCTACAAACCCGCTAGTACTCCGCGGCCCCTCCAAGCTAACGGGGAGGCGCAAACAGAACATCAACGTCACCCCAGAGATCCAACGAAGGGTTAGACTCAGAAACCGAATTTTAAATCCCTGGGGACAGGAGTAAGAGGGCGCGTTCCCGTGTCCCGCTGGGAACGTGTCCTCAGGTCGCAGGGAGCCCCTGGAGTCCCCCACGCGCGTGCACCCGTGTGCTCACCCAGCCTGTCGGGACAGGGTCCCGCCAGGACTCACGGAACTCACCGACTGCTCCCTGAGAAGCTCCCGGTTCTCCTCCAGCCCGCTCCCGAAGTCTCCAGACACCTGACGGTCGCAGGAAAGAAGGAGCCGGTGACCGAACCCCGTCCCTGGGTGGCGTCCGCAGGCACGCCGGTCAGAGCAACTAGGACGCCCCTCTGGGAAACGGTGCGGCCGCCGGCCACACACACGGAACCGTGAAGAAACACGCTCCTTCCTTCTGCCCGGTCATCCCGCTCCCGGGACACTGTCCCGGGAAACAGCCAGAGGAGAGAGGCCCCGCGGAGGGGGCTCCGGGCACGGATTTGTCAACTCAAAGGCCACACCGGGGGACGGCCTCACGGAGCTGAATGAGGTGGCCTGCGGCCACAGGAAACGTGAGCCATCGTATCGTCCCTGCCCTGGTCACTGCACGTGGCTGACGACCTCGTTCTGTTCACAACCGTGTGGTCACTGGGGGCATTTTTGAGATCTGGATTCTCCCTGGGAACACGGACTTTCCTCCCCTTCCGTCTCTCACACGCCCTGGGAAGTGGATCTTCTTAGGTTCCATGCACACACGCGCTCTCACACATACACATGCACACGATGCTCTCAGACAGGCGTGTGCACGCACACATGCTCTCTCACAAAGGCACACGCATGCACATGTTTCCTCATACAGGTGTGTGCACGCACACTCATGTACGCACACCCATACACACACATGCACACACATATGCTCTCTCACAGGCACACACGTGCTCTCAAACAGGCACACATGCACACACACTCTCATACAGGCACGTGCACACACACGCGGTCTCTCACAAATGCATGCACACACACACACTCACAAACAGGCGTGTGCACGCACAGTCTCTCATTACGCCTGCACACACACATGCTCTCTCATACATGCACACATGCTTTCTCACAGGCATGTGCACACACACACGCTCTCACAGGCACACACACACACGCTTTCACACATGCACATACACACACATGCTCTCACACACGCACACTCACACACATGCTGTCTCACGCAGACGCATGTGCACATTTTGGCCAAGGTGACCGTCATCAGCCATATCACCTAACCGGCTACTCTAGGGAAGCTTTTAACACTTACTCCACGTTTGGTATGTGTTTTTAAGTGGAAAGTTCTAGGCAGGGAACGAATGCTCTTTCTGATGTTATGGGTAAATGAAAACGTCCCAGGTTCTTGGTACCCAAATGACATCCTTCAAAGGAGGATGTCCTACCACTTCGGGGTCCGCAGTCCCCACCAACTCTGGGCCCTCCGCCCGTGGTGGGGGGTGAAGCAGGGTGGGGCGGGGGGAGGGAGCTCCGTGGAGCCCGGCCACGGCAGCGACTCACCCCACCGCTGTCCTCGTCGTCCTCCTCTAGACAATGCAGGGGGCTCACCCGGGGGTCTCCGCGCACCCTCAGCTCCGCGATCCTTCCCTAAAGGCAGAGGGGGAGAGCGGTCACCGTAGGCCCCGAGGCAGTCGGCACGGCCACGCCGGCGCCCGGCTCGGAGCCTGGCGCTGCTGAGGATCTCAGCGGGGTCACGGAGCCGACCGAGGTCCAGGACGAGGCCGTCTTGGAGACGGGAGGGCCCTCGGGTCGCTCCCACTGGGGCTCCAAAGGCACTTGCGTGAGGGGACGGGGAATGGAGGCCGCTCTCCCGGTCAGTGCCGCGTGAGGCAGGGTCGCCAGCGCAGACCTGGAGGGACGGGGCCTCGGGGAGGCGGTGACGGGGACGGGAGAGCCGCGCGTGGCCCCGGCTATTTTGGGGACCGGCAGAGCCCGTGACTGAAAAGCAGCAGGCAAGACTGAAGAAGCCCCAGGGCATACACAGCGCGGCCCAGCGGAGTCCGTGTGGCCCTCGCTGACTTTCGAGCCCTGAATCGGCTCGGCTGAGACCTCGCCCTCAAGCACGAGAGGCTACCGGGGCCGCTTTCTAACAGGTTTCCCTGCCTGGAAACGGTGAGTGTCCACACACGCGGTTTCTAGTATTTGCTTTGTTTTTTACTCAACATTTAACCCACTGGGATTTTCTCCGGTGCCTTTTTCCCAAGTAGAAACCACACTCGGTCAATCCTGAGACGTAATGGAAGGGCCTGGGTCAGGGGTTGGCAGAGCTTCTCCGTAAGGGGCCAGCTGGGGAGTCCTCGGTCTCTGTGCTGCCTGGTGCACACCTGCTCGGCATCGGCCACAGCCAGCGCGTGAAGGGCCGAGCACGGCCGTTCCAAGCGTTACCGACACCGAAATGTCATCGTGTCATTTCCATGTCACAAGAGTCTCCTTCCGATTCGCCCATTTCAACGTGTCAAACAAACCCTTTCCCACCTGCACAGAACAGGCGATGCCAGACGGGTCCACAGGCCACGTGCTGACTCACCTCAGTTGTTCTGTTTATTCCTCCAAATGACCTTCAGACTCCCTCCATCACGTGACCCTCGGTCCCCTGACCTTCGTGCTCCACACCAGCAAGGAGCGCGTGACAGCAAACCAACAACACCCCAGTGGGTCCCCAGATGAGCCCTGCTTGAGGGCTCCACTTGCTTTCCAAGGCCGCCTCCTCCAGGAAGCACTCCTGGATCTCTACCCAGGGCTGTGAGCACCTCAGGGGCCAGTCCTGCCAGACTCCGTACTCCCGGCTCCACTCCCCAACTGCTGACAGTGAGGCCTGTGGGGCCGTGTCCCATCTCCGTGTGTGGCTATGCGTGCGTGCCCATGTGTGTGCATGCATGTGCTGCGTGGGTGTGTGCTTACACGCATGTGCACACGCATGTGTGTGCACCTGCCCCTGTGCTTACGCACACGTGCCCTTGCACACACGTGCTCATTCAGGCACACGCACCTGCTCCCGGGAGGCCGGTGAGGGCGGTCGGGCCCAGGCGGGACTTGGGTGGAGGGAGACCCTCGGCTCCCGTTACCGCGAGGTCCTGGTTTTCCCAACGTGCAGGGGAAGGAGGCGGCTGAGGAGGCGGGCGGGGAGCAGTCGGGACGCGGGTGGGTGATCTGTGCTCTGTGCGCACACGCGGTGTCCTCCTTTGCAAGTATGCACGAAAGAGCCGCCATCACGGGCAGCTGGTACGACTCAGGGCCACCAAAGCAGCCACCGGCTCACAAGCTGACATGGGGTGTGCCAAGTGGCAGAGGGTCACTTCCTGTGGCTGGGCTGACTTCGGAAGGCGGTGAAAACGTGGCCGTGGGCAGGACCACGTACCTCATCCCCACTGTTCTCCCACCAGCCACAGCGTGTTCTGGAAGACCAGAGGCAGGAGCTGCCCGTGGCTCCGCGGTCAAAGCCCAGAAGGAAGCCGCCTGGTTCTCAGTTGGACTCAGGATGGTCATCAGTTCTAGAAGGTTCTTCCGGGCACCCGCAGTGAGGACCAGCATGTGCCAAGTGATGTCCAGGCCTTGTGGCGCTCCGAGGCAAGCTGACAGACGGTGGCCGGACCATGGGGCTGAGGGAGCCGGGGGCAGGGTTGCTGTCCACGGGCCTGTCCCCGGGCTGCTAGGTGGCCTCACTGCGGGAGGGTGGTGGTGGCATCCTTCCGGAAGCGTGGAGCTGAGAACTCCATCTCTTTAAGGAAGAAGGTGAACCGGCACAGAGAGCATGGTCTCAGGGGCCAGAGATGTTTCAACCACACCAACAGTGGCCTGCGTCTAACCCCGAGCCCAGCAGGCCACCCCCACTGCAGCCACTGCTGCCCCTTCAGACCCGGAGTCACCCTCGCCGGTCCCTGCCTCCTCCTGCCGCCGTCCCCCAGGCGCAATGCCGCCCTGCAGCGTCCCGGCAAAGTGCAAGGTCAGAGTGGGACCCAGCCTTCCTCACAGTGGTCACCGGGGAACTCACTGCAGAGCCATCAGCGGGACTCAGGGACGGCCTGCCCGACCGCGTGGCACAACTACTGAGAGCTCCTCCCTGTGAACCGTGGCAGGGGGAGGACGGGCAGCACAGGGACTGGCTGCAGGCAGGTCCCCGGAGCTGGGCCCAGGGCGAGAGGAAGTCCACGCCCGGGTGCAGGGAGTCAGCTATGGACAGTGCTTGGTATATCTGAGGGACAAGTGTCCCTCCCTTCAAATTCTTGGACGGTCCAACCACCACGGAGGGTGGCCAAGCCGCGCGGGAGAGGTGTGTGAGCGTGTGTGAGAGCTTTGTGTGGATGGGTTATGCGTGAGCACGTGCGTGCATGTGAACGTACACATGTGTGCGTGTGAGCAGATGTGTGCATGCAGTGACAGCACGTGAGAGAGCGTGTGCCAATGTGAGGCGAGTGCACAAGGGTGTGAGAGCAGGCGTGTGCCCGTGTGCATGAACGTGTGCACATATGTGCGCATGCAGTGAGAGCATCGTACGAGAGCACGCGTGTGCATGTAAACACGTGTGCGGGTGTGGTGAGAGAGGGGTAGGCACGTGAGCACAAGTGTGCAGACCAGGAGCAGGGAGCGTTGCAGCGAGGCCCCTGTCCTTCCATACACACAGGTGCCCTCCACCAGCCAGGTTCCTGGGGGCACCATCGCCCACGGGAAATCTGGGCCGTCCTGTAAAAATGCAGGGGTCAGATCAGGGGTCAGCACTGGCATCGTGCTGGGGATGCAAGTTCTCGACCTCAGTCCTGTTGAAGGAGGGACAGGGTCGCCCAGGTGACCGAGTTTGAAGACGCAAGGACAGCACAGGGTGGGTGTTAAATTCTAGAAGGTCGAGCTCTCCGCAGGGCAGCAGGGTGCCCTGGGGGTGGCGGCCATGAGGGGAGGGCATGGGCGCTCCCGGCAGGAGGGGTCAGGGGGCCGGACCTCCGCCGTGACCGTCCCCACAGACCCGTCCCTCGAGGCTCCGGGCTGCCAGCAGCTGAGGCTGTTCGCCAGGCTGCCCGCGGGGGACGCGGCAGGGAGGGCAGTGTTGGCTCCGGCCGCTGCTCCGGGAGCCGCACGCGCTTCCCCGGGGACACGTTTAGCGGGGAAGACGTCAGTGGTGCAAAAGCCACAGACACACGGCAAATATCGGACGGACCTGGAAGCAGACGTGGAATCTGGAGACGTCGCACTTTGTTAACCGTCTGGAACGTGTCCCGTCGCTGCCACGCTGCCGGCTGCGCGGCCGAGTCGCACAATGAGAACCCCGTGCTGCGCACGCTTGTCACTGAGGTCACTGGCCGCGGGCTGCCTCCCTGGGCCCCCCGGATTCTCGGAGGTGGCCTTGACCCGGCCTCGGGGCCCCGCCGGGAAGCGCTGCCTGGTCGCGGGCGGGGGGCTGAGTGAGCCCGTGGGGGGGAGGTGGCTGGTGGCGCTCCGGGCCGGACCCCCCCGCCCCGTGACCCACGCCGGCTGCGCTGTGGCTGCCCCGCTTCCTCGGGCCCCGGCCCCGGTGGCTCCTGACCGCCTGCTTGCGTCACCCTGGCCGCCAGCACGACACCGTCTGCTTCCTCTTGGTTCCTTCTCGGGGGGTCGCGTCCGGGCAAGCGCTTCCACCACAGGCTGCTCCTCTCTCTCCCCCAGTCGTGGCAGGAAATGGCAGGGATGCGGCGGCATCACGTCGAGGCCGTCCTACTGCGCGTCACGTCAGGTGAGCACGGTGCGTGTCGTAGGAGGGGTGTCGGGCGGGGGATGGCAGTGACCGGGGCGCCCGGCTCTCCCTCGCTCAGGAGGGGCGGGTCTGGGTGCTGGGCTTGGGGGCCACAGGCCCCTGACGACACTTTCCCGGCCATCCCGGGCGTCGAGCCTGCCGTGGCTGCGGGGCACCCTCCTGGCTTCAGTGGACGGGGCGCTTATCTCTGTATAACGTGGCCCACGAGGCCGCGTGCGGGGGGAAGTCCCCGTCGAACAAGGTAGGTGAGCGCTCAGCATGAGGTGCGGCGGCTGGAGCACAGCCTCCGGGAAGGCAGGGGGGCACCCGCAGAAGCCCCCCCCCGGTGGCCAGGGAGGAGCTGCACAGAGCAGGAGAAGCGGGAGCAAGTCGAGGGAGACGCGGCCGCAGAGCTTTAGAAACGGTTAAAAGAATGAAAAGGCACACGACGGCCGAAAGGGTTGGCAATAAGGCAGGCACTGTCCGAACTGCACGGAAGGCAGGACTTCCCAGTAGACGCTTACTACCAAAAGGGACTCAAGAAGAAGAATAAGCCCGAAGAGACCAGGTTTTCCGACCAGAGGCAAACAATCAAGGTTCTGTCCGGACCCGCCTGGACCGCCCGGGAGGGGCCGGAGGAGACGCCGCCCAGCTTCCTCCCGGCGCCCTAAGCCCCGAGCTCGCTTCTGCCAAATCTTGTAAATCACGTGACGTGAGTGATTCTTCTCCAGGAACTTCAATTCAGAAAGTCTGCAAAACCCGGTGCTAAACCGATTTGTCTCCTGTTCGACAAGCTTCTCTCGGCCAGCTGGAATCCGTTCAAACACCCACACAGAAAATTCCTGAAGCCTCTAGTCCGTGGGGACATAAGGAGACTTGGCTCAGGTGCATGTGACACAAGCGAAGTCGGCTGGAAGTCAAGCAGCCACCCGGGGCAAGCAGGCCACAGCCCAGCGCCGACGGAGGAGCCTACACCCTGCTCCAGGAGTCCTGTCTTCCTCACCTTCAGAGACTTGGCCACGATAGTACACGCCGTGGGCCTCTTCCACGTAAACACTTTAAATATCTCAACGGTTTGAACAAAAAAGTGACACGGTGAAAACGCAAGTGACAAACTGAGAGCTAAAACTTTAAGTGCACAAAACCAAGGACCATTTTCTTTCACATATAAAGAGTTTGTAAAAGTCAATAAGAAATTATCGAACCCCCAAGCCAAAAGTGCAAAGACCATAAATGGGCCAGTCACAAAAGAAGAAATGCAAATAGCCAAAAGCCATGTAAAAAAAAAAAAAATCTAAGTCTGTCTACACTAGCAACCGAGAAATGCAAGTTAAAACACCCAGACACCATCTGCCTATTTCGAGTGGCGAATGTGTTTTGCACACGTGACACGCAGCCCCGACGAGGCACAGGGAGGAGGCGCCGGGCGTCCTCACCCGCGACAGTGGTGACCCGGGCAACCCTGTCCCCACCCGCACACAGGCAGCCTTTCTGCTGAAGTGTTAGAGACGTGGGGACACACGGGACGCTTTTTTGTCCTCCGCTTCCCGGGAAGTCACACGACAAACAGCCAGTGGACACAGCCCCCGCCTCGACAGACGGCTCTCTCTGACTTCTTTGCAGTTAATCACGTTTGAGGATCAAAGCGAAAACACAAAGAGGCCCAGTTTCGTATCAAAGTCCTGCTGGCTCCCAGACCCGAAGGGTTAAAGTTCCTGCCAGAGGCGAAAGGTCAGCTTTCAGCACCCAAGTCACCAGGACTTAGAACAACTTTCATGAAGCAGCCTTTCTCTAGGCAATAATTAACTTTCTGTCCCCCGGGGACACGGCCCCTTTCAGCACACACAGGGGCCCCTGTCTGGACCGCTGAGCGGGGACGCTCTAGCCGCCGGCTGGCTCCAGTGTCAGGGTTTGGGGGTCTGTGGCTCAGTGCCCGTGGAGGGTGTCCACGCGATGTTCACGGGAGGCGGGGAGTCCGGCTCAAGTTTCCAACAAGCGTGGGCGCTGAGGGCCCGGGAGAAAGACCCCCTCCAGGCTCTGGGATCCGCCTGCCCCCAGAATGAAAGGCCGAGGCCAGGCCTAGGGGTGGGGGCTTCCCCGAGGACATGGCGGGACCGCCACGAGCCAGTTGCCCTGGCGAAATTCTGCCCTCGCTGCTCGGAAGCCGCGCTGAGGGCCTGCTGAGCAGTTTGGTGAAAATAAGGTCATCGGCACGTTGACGGGGCGGGTGAGTGCGCCCTCCAGGGTGCAGCCCGCCCCCACAACAGCCCACGCTCAGGGCCACGCCACGTGCACAGCTCACGTGGCTGGGCCGGGATGCCGACTCCCGTCTGCCCCGTGGGGCAGGGGGGCCCGGACCCCGGGGTCACCGCGGGCACCACACACAACGGAGGGGCTCTCGTGTGCCGCGGATGGGGTCCAGTTGGGAAGGGGTCGGTGCCGGGGGGCCTCCGAGACTTCCACCACATCCCCAACTGGGGCCTGCACTCAAGCGGCCGGCGGCCCCGCCCCGCGGGCGGTCCTCTCCCTGGCGCTGCTGCACAAGGCAGGAGGCAGACCGTCCCTTGACCCGGTGGCCAGACCCCCACACCAGGGCCGGTCCCCACACCAGCGGTGGCTGTCAGCTTACCTGGAACCTGCTGGGGTCTGCTCCTCCAGCCTGGGCCACGAAGAGGCCGGCGCCGGGCTCCAGCTCCAGGGCCCGCGGGGAGCGCACCAAGGGCACCCTCTGGAACAGCTCGCAGTCCACGAACAGCGCCACGGTCGCGCCGTCCACGCTGAGTGCGAAGCGCGTCCACTGGCCGGTGAAGGCGGGCAGGCGGAAGCTGGCGGCCGTGCGGGTGCGGGTGGCGCCGGGCTCGGTGTACAGGAGCTGGATGTGCTGCTGCCCGTCACGCACGGCCGACAGCTTCACGCCCACGGAGACCACCGCCTGGGCCGCGTCCGTGATGGCGAACAGCACCCCCGCGCCCTCGGTGGCGGGCCGGACGTGGAAGAACAGTGAGAAGTCGCGGAAGAACGGGCTGGGGAAGTGGTACCGGGCCACCTGGCCGCTGTTGGCATCCGGGCCGAAGACGAAGGCCGGCCCGACGTCAGGGTCGTCCACCTGGGTGACCTGCTGGGGCGGCGGCTCTCCGAGCAGCTGCAGGAGCCCCACCTCCGTGCCCAGGCTCTCTGCAAAGAGGAGGGAGACCCCGGTGAGGCTGCGCGTGGGAGAGACCAAGCAGGCAGGGTGCCAGGGGGACACTGAGTCACGAGGGGCTCCCCACCCGCCTGGCACCTGCCCCGCCTCTCCGGGCACCCTCCCGGGGCCGGGGCTTGTGGCTCACAGGCCCAAGGGGGACGCCACGGGAACCGCCCCAACCAGGGGGGGCGAGGATGTGGTGGGGCAGCCCGTCGAGGGTGCCGGGGGCTGCGCCCCATCCGCGCCCCATGCTCAGGCCCCACTCCACCTCCACGACCCCCATGCCCACCCTCGGACAGCGGGAACAATACTCCGGCACCAGTCGAGGCACCTGCCCAGGGTGCTGACTGCATTACAGAGGAGAGAAAGCTGAACGCCAAGCAGCTCCCTGTGGTTTTACTACGTTACGAACCGGCCTGGAAACTAATCAAAGCCCTGGGGGTAGAAAATCAGAACGGGAGGCTGGGCTGTCCTGGCTTGAACCAGTCCTGTGTCCTGCGCCTGCTCGTAGGCGAATCCCACTCAAGTGCCCCAGGTTTGCCGGGGGCTTCCCTCCCCTCCCACGGTGTCCACGCTGCAGTGCCACAGCCACCCTGACCTGGAGAGGGGCCACGTGGTGGATGAGCCACTGGGGAGAACGTGATCTCCTTCACCAACGGATGCTCACACTGGACGGCCCTCCCTTCTGCTCAAGCACCCTCTTCCTCGGTGTCCTAGAGCACGTGAGCTCTGGTCTAGGCCGGGGACACGGCCATGGTGCCCGGTGTTCTCCCTCATTTCTCACCCTTCCAGGTAGGACCAGAGGCTGCTGTCGGGGCGGGGGAGGGACACAGGCCCTGCTCTCCACGACCTGGTCCTGGGCCCCAGCAGGGCCTGACTTGGCCATGCACCTGTACCTGCCTGAGCCTGCAGGTGTAGCACTGAGGAGAACGCCTCCAAGGCATGCAAGCCCGACGACCTCGGACCAGGAGTGCCAGGTGCTGGGGGCAGAGGGCAGGGCCCACCTCTCTGTCCAGGGAGCCCGGTCACTGCCGGACACAGGAGGGGGCACACACCCGTTCAAGGAGACACCTATACGTTGGTGGCTTCCTGCACGCACACCCACTTTACCAGGTGGAGCCCAGTCCACCGTGGTTGGAGCCACAGTCCAGCCAAGGGCCCCGACCCGAAGCCTTTTCTCTCAAGACCCCCACCTACTGTCCGGGTGTGGTCGACCTCCGAGGTGTGACTCACACGGGGGAGACGCTCTTCTGGGAAGGGGCTGCCGACGCGCAGATGTCCCGAGGACCGTGGCGAGCGAGCCTGTGACCGTGCGCTCGGATATGTGTGCGTCTGTCTGTGTGTGATGGGGACCTGGGGTCTGTCCCTGAGCCGCAGGGCCAGGCTGACCTGGGACTTCCCAGGTCAGAGCAGGGGGAGGAAATACTGAACCCCGACTTCCTAAGGCAAGTTCTGTCTTTCAAAGAGCTCTTTGAGAACAAAGCATGAAAACAGAAGAGAGACAGACACCACCCACATGAGGACATGCACTTTGGATTCCTGCCAGGCCTGGCGCTCCCGGGCAGGGGTGGGCCTCTGCACCCTGCACGGGCCTGACGTCGCGCCCGGTAGGCAGCACCACCAGCCACCCGGGGTCCCCCGAGGCTCACAGGCAAGACCCTCATGCCGATGGGAAGTGGGGGGCGGGGGGGCCTTCCGCGAAGACGCCGGGCTCCGGGAGGACAGCGGTCCCTTGACGCTCAAAGACAGACACTGCTGGCCACCAAGATGGTGGCTGCTGTGATCGTCCCTTCATATCAGAAGTTCCCGGGGCCTGAGGGTGCACTCAGGGAGATGTTCTGAGATGAAGAAAACAGGACTCTCAGCGGCCTGTGTGCTAATGGCCCTGCTGTCCTGACTCAGCTGTCCTCAGAGTTACACGTGGATATGCCCACCACTGCCCTTCCTCCCGGGCGGCTAGAAGTTCTCCAAATTAATTCAGAATGCAAGATGCACCAGCCGCTGTTGTCCTGGGCTGAAAGACAGCAGCATGCTACAGGGGCAACCCCGTGGAGACCAGCGACTCACAGATGGCTCCTTCTTTCTCTCCGGGAAATGCCTCATGGTTCCCATCGGGAGTAAGCCTCTGAAGGCCATGGCCCTAAAATCACTGGAACTAATAAGTGATTATAGCAAGCTTACAAGATACAAGATTAATATACAAAATTCACTTTCCTATATACCAGTAATGAGCAAGCAGGATTTGCAAAACATAATACCATTCACATTAGCTTTCCCACAGATTAGTTACCTAGGTGTAAATATAACAAATATATGTGCAACATCTACGTGAGGGAAACTATAAGACTCTGCTGAACTAAATCAAAGACCTAAATAAACGCAGAGATATTCCATGTTCATGGATAGGAAGACTCAATACTGTGAAGATGTCAGTTCTTCCCAACTCGGTCTGTCTGTAGATTGAATGTGATCCCCATTAAAACCCCAGCAAATCATTTTGTGGCTATTGACAAACCGATTCTAAAGTTTATAGAGAGACAAAACACCCAGAATAGCCAACACAATGTTGAAAAAGAACAAAGTTGGAGGACTGACACTACTGGCTTCAGGACTCACTGTAAAGCTGCAGTGATCAAGACAGTGTGGTGGTAGAGAAAGGACACACAGATCGATCCATGGGACAGAACGGAGAACCCAGAAGGAGAGCCACACAGAGACAGCCGACGGATCCCTGACGAAGGAGCAAAGGCAATCAAGGGGGCAAAGAGTCTCTTCCACAAGGGGCGCTCGAAGGGGAATCTGGACGCAGACCTTACACTGTTCACAACAGTTCACTCACAAAGGATCTCAGACCCAAATGTAGAACGTAGGATCGTAGACCCAAAACTATCAAATGCCTGGAAGATGATACAGGAGAAATCCTCGGGGACCTTGGACAGGGGGACGACGTTTTAGATACAACACCAAAGGTACAACCTAACTGATAAGCTGGACTGAGTCAAAATGTAAAATCTCTGTTCTGCGAAAGACACTGGTAAGAGATGAGCAGACAAGCCAGAGGCTGGGAGAAATATTTGCCACACGTATATCTGATAAAAGAAGATATATCCAAAATACACAAACACTTAAAACTCAGCAATAAGAAAACGGACAACCCGATTAAAAAGTAGGCCAAAGACCCGAAGAGACACCTCACCAGAGAAGACATACAGACGTCACACGTCATCAGGGAAATGAAAATGAGGAGGGCACCTGTTGGGATGAGCATTGGGTGTTGTACGGAAACAAATTTGACAATAAATTTCATATTAAAAAAAAAAAAAGAAAGAAAATGAAAACGACAACGACGTCACCGTGCACCCGTGAGAACGGCCACAACCCGGAACCCCAACAACATGGATCGCTGGCGGGGACGCGGAGCAGAAGGAACGCTCCCTCACTGCTGGCGGGAAAGCAGAGAGGGGCAGCCGCCGCGGAGGAAGGTTTGCCGGTTTCTTACAAAACCGAACACGCTCTGACCATACGACCCAGGGGCCGTGCTCCTTGAGGTCTACCCAGAGGAGGTGAACGTTCACGTCCACACGACAACCCGCAGGCGGATGTTTACGGCAGCTTTATTCATAACTGCCAGACCTTGGAAGCAACCAAGGTGCCCTTCGGGAGGTGATGGGCAAACACACGGGTGCGTCCAGACGACGGGATGGTATTCGGCGCTAAGAAGGAGTGCGCCGTCACGCCACGAAGACACGGAGGGTGCGCAGGTGCATCTCACTAAGAGACAGCAGCCAATCTGAAAAGGCTGCATCCTGTACGATTCTATCTGTGCGACGCCCTGGAAAAGGCGGGACCATGGAGACAACAGCAAGGTCAGGGGTTGCCAGGGGTGGTGGGGGTGGTGTGGATAAATGGATAGAAGGCGGAGGCTTTTAGGGCAGTGAAAACACTCCCTCCTCATTACAACGCCGTGACGGTGGACAGCTGTCGTTACACATTTGTCCAAACCCATACAACACGCACCACTAAGAGCAAGTCCAGTGGAAACTACGAACTCTGGGTGATGAGGTGTCAGTGCAGGTTCATAGATGGCAATAAACACACAAGTCAGGTGCAGGCTGTTGACAGCGGGGGAGGCTGTGTGTGTGTGGGGGTGGGGGCAAGTGGGACACTTTCTGACAATCCACCGAGATGAGACGAGCCAGTTATCAGCCACATACACCCAACAACGGTGGAGAAGGTCCCGAGACACTGTCTCATCCTACTTTCTTGTTAGAATAGAACATAAGGACCTCAGTGAGACAGATGGGCAGAGGCTCCCTGAACCTCATGAAGTGTCTAAAGAAAGCTCCGGACCCATCATGTTGTTACATACAGTCGCAACCACAAAGGAAAAAACGTCTGGGGTGAGTGCGGAACGTAAGGTCAGTGTCAAAGAGGAAAATACACTGAGAACAAACGTTTCAGGAAACATCAAAGGCTGTAAAGGTGGACTGAGAGACTAACGAACACCCTAGGAAGTGGAGACGTGCTCTCACCCCGTGGGCTCCACCTTTAACAACCACACTTGTCTGCACGTTGTGCGCACACCGTGGCCCCAAGATGTCCATTCCGCAGCGTCTGGAACCTGCACATGGTCCTTTGCAGGTGTGATTAATGTTTTGGCCCCAGATGGGCAGATTAACCAGATCTGATGACATACATCCTTAAAAGCATGTGTGTCTCCCAGCCAGGGAAACTTGGGCAGTCCCCGGAAGCTGGAAAAGGCAGGGGACGGACTCTTCCCTGCAGTCCCCAAAAGCAACACAGGACAGACACCTTGATTTTAGCCCAGTGAGACGGATTTCGGAATTCTGCCCTCCAGAACCATCAGGTTGCACATCTGAATTGTTTTAAGCCACTAAGTTTGCGGTTATTTGTTACAGCAGCCACAGGATACACGCACGTACGCAAATCCACAGAGGGAACGGGAAACCAGCAGCGAGGGGGCTCGGAGCTGGCTTCAGCTCTCTCTTGTGTGACTCCCAGCTCAATGCCAGCGTAGCTCATGAGCTAGTTCTGGGATAAAAATGTAACCCAGGAGAGAAGCAGCAGAGGACAAGATGATGGGGCAGAGTGGTCCTAAGGGATGAGAATGGCAGGCAGAGGCAGTCCCCCAGGGCCAGAACTTGCGGGCTTGGGAGAAGGAAGGCTCACTCTAAGCCCCGGCTGCTCTCTGCACACCCTCTCCTCCTCGGAACTGAGGCCCATATCTGCAGAGCCTGCTCCTTCCAAGTGGGGCTGCCCACAGACCTCTGTGTAAGGAGCCCTGTCAGGAGGCGGGCGTCCCCGAACAGTTCTACGTACTTCGAACACATGCCGAGGCTCCCGGAACACTGGATGTGCTGCTTGGAGCGGACAAGGGAGCACCCACAGCCACTCTTGCCGGTCACAAGGTCAGCCTCTCTGGGCGCATGGCCCCAGTACAGGAAGGGGCTGCTGAGCCTCCTGCGTACTCCAAGAATCAGGAGATCAGAAAGAGAACATAGAGGGAAAGCAGCATGGCAGTGGGGGAGAGGCTGGGCCCGTATACCAGGAAGAGAAATGATCCCAAACAAGATCCTACACTGGAATCACTGACACACAAAACTCAACCGTGTGAAGCTGAGCATCTGCCCCCACTGCCTGCTTTGTGGGTTCTCTCCAGACAGGTGTCAAGACAAAAACAGATTGCATATTACATGTGACAATCACATTCTCACATGGTAAACCTGATCTGATATCCAGATGGATGGATGGATGGATGGATGGATGGATGGATGGATATGTGGATGAATGGATGTGTGGGTGGATGGATGGATAGGTGAATAGGTTGGTGGGTGAGTGGATGGATGGATGGATGGATGGATGGATATGTGGATGAATGGATGTGTGGGTGGATGGATGGACAGATGAATAGGTTGGTGGGTGGGTGAGTGGATGGATGGATGGATGGATGGATGGATGGATGGATGGATGTGTGCATGGATGGATGGATGGATGGATGGGTGGATGGTGGATGGATGGATGTGTGGGTGGACAGATGGGTGAGTGGATGGATGGATGGATGGTTAGGTGGATGGGTGGGTGGATGGATGGATGGATGGATGGATGGATGGATGGATGGGTATGTGGATGAATGGATGTGTGGGTGGATGGATGGATAGGTGAGTAGGTTGGTGGGTGAGTGGATGGATGGATGGATGGATGGATGGATGTGTGCATGGATGGATGGATGGATGGATGGATGAGTGGGTGGATAGATAGGTGAGTGGATGGATGAGTGGATGGATGGATGGATGGATGGATGGATGGATGGATGGTTAGGTGGATGGGTGGGTGGGTGGATGGATGGGTGACGGATGGACATATGGGTGAATGGATGGGTGGATAGATGGATGGATGGGTGGGTGGATGGATGGATGGATGGGGTGAGTGGGTGGGTGAACAGATGGATGGATGGATGGATGGATGGATGGATGGATGGATGGATGAGTGGGTGGATAGATGGGTGGGTAGATGGATAGATGGATGAATGGGTGGGTGGGTGGATGGATGTGTGGGTGGATGGATAGATAGGTGAATAGGTGGGTGGGTGAGTGGATGGATAGATGGGCGGATGGGTGGGTGAGTGGATGGATGGATGGGTGGATGAAAGTGGGTGGGTGGACCAGCTGCTCACATGAAATATAATAGTAACAATAGTTCAAGATTTGATTTCTCAACTGAAAAGGAAAGCGGTCACAAATGACTTCCCTGTGGCAGGACGGACAACCCCTTCACTAAGGGGAAGGACGGTGTCAGGGAGATGGTCCTATGAGTCCCCATGGAGGGTCCAACCTGCCAGTACATGGGCACAATCGCAGCCGCCATCTTGCTCCTCCTCAGTGAGGCCAAAGGTGAGCTCCTGTCTGCACGATGTCCTACCTCAGTTCTTCAGTGCAGGAAGGAATAACCACCGGAGACAACAGTAAGCTTGGTGCTCCTGGGGTGGATGGTCAAGGAGACCCCATTCCAAGCGCTGCGAACCTCCTTACCTGCAGACAATGTCATCCACCGATTTGGGCACCTGATACCCCAGCAAGAAAGAATGAGACACCAAAGCCACTGCAGGTGCATCTGTGCGAAGCTCAGTCGGCGTCCTCAAACGGTATTTGTAGGTTGCCAAGAGGTGAAAGGTAAGCCTAAGTATTTTTCCATGAAGGTGGTCTGGTCTGGTCTTAAAGTGAAGTGAGGCCTCAAGTCATTGAAGCACTTAAACCACACTGTTTCTGAATTCACGTTTCGTTAAACAGTAGACGCAAAGCCCAGCAGTGGGGAAGCCTGAGCACACGGCGGGTCCAGGGCAGACGTCCCCAGAAGACAGTGCCAGCCTTAGAACCGTCACAGTGACGGGACCCCACCGGCCACCTGGGGTCCTCGCAGCCTGGGGTTCTGCTTGTCCGGCGTCCATGTGGCACTTGGGTCCAGTCCGGGAGCTAGGCTGCCTGGGTCCAGCTCCCAGCTCCCTCTTGCTAGCCGGGCAGCGCACACACATCTTTATCCCCATTTGACTCAGTTTCTCCCCTGTACACAAGCGTAACAACACCTGCTCCAGGCTCAGAACATGACCTTGTCTTCACCGTCAGGCTGCACGTTACTGTGCTGTGGCGATGCCCCCACTTGGTGCCCCCTTTCCCAGGGGACAGTCCCCCTGCTGGCTGAGCCTCTCCCGTATGGGGGCCCTACTTATTTTTCTCTGGGGCCTGAGAGACAAGCCCACAGAGACAGACTTGACACAGGTCCCCAACGGCGTGCTGACCCATGGCCAGCTCCAGCCCCAGCATGGGAGCTCCCATAGCAGCCCTCTCCTCTCGACCACCTCCCTGGGCCCCAACCAGTGGCTGCACTGTCCCCGCCCCCCCCCAGTCCAGGGCTGGTGCCAGCCACTCCCCCCCAACTCTCCCTGCGGGAATAAGAAGAAAGCAGATAAGGAGAGGCACTTCCAAGGGGCTGGACAGAGCTGCAGCTCGGGCTGGTGTGCTGGGACCAAGTGATCTGTCCACACCCCATTGCCCCAGCGTGAAGGGAGTGGGGGCCATCTCTTCCCTGGAGCCTGTGGCCCCCACGTAGGACACACTCGAGAGAAGGGACAGAAATGGCGGTGCCTTGGTGGGGAGCCTCTGTGGGGAGTTCTGGTGGGGGTCCCGGGAAAGAAGCAGCACACACCCTTCGGGTCTCCCTCTGCTATAGAAAACCGCCCCCCCACAATCCCCCCCGCCATAATCCCCCTCCCCCACAGCCTCCCAATATCCAGGTGGCCCAAGGACCTCCCTCAGCCAGGACCCTCACACTCACTGCTGGAGGACCAGTTACCAACACGAAGGAGGGGACTAGGGTCCCCCTTAGTCCCTTCCCTCCGGATCAGGGCCTTCCTCCCGCCCCGCCCACCCCCATCAAGTGGCCTAGCAGTGGGTGGTCCCCAGCCCCCAGCTCTGGCTCCCCTGGGGACCCTCGCCCCGCCAGACCACACCCAGGAGGGGTCCCTGCTGTGATGGAGGCCTGACCCCCACCTCTGACCTGAGGGGGCACAGGCAGTTAGCACTGACAGAGGAATTCCCCAGGATTCCGCCGGGAACACGGCCTCCCTGACCGGCAGGGGCCCTGCCAACGTGTGCAGATGTCCAGTGAGAAGTCCCTTTCAGGCCACTTGGCTGACTGAGGCAGCTGCGGTCAGAGAAATTCCACACCCCACGCAGCCCTGCCTGCTGCATGAGAACCCCCCCCCCCCAGCCCCAGTTCCCGCCCTTGTTCCCTGGCAGCCACAGAGCCCTTGGCTGTGCACACACTGGGACTGCAGGGCCCCACGCAGGATGCTCCTCGGCCAGACGACCTCCTGGCCACTCCTGCTCACTCACACGCAGGGTTCAGCCTGCCTGCTCGTCCGTCCGCGGCAGCCACGGTCCCCCTCCATCCCATCCCACACGCTTCCTCCTTGGAGGTGGGCACAGGGACACATCCCTGAGGGGACCAGCAGCGTGACACCCCCCACCTTGGGGTCCAGTGCAGCCCTCTCTGAAGTTCAATGACCCCAGGGACTGAAGCAGGCCAAGGCCGCTCCCGAGGGCGTGGGGTGGGGGGCAGGGGAAGCAGGACACACAGCCCAACGGGGATGGGCCGGGGCCTTGAGGGTCAACGGGAGCAGGCACGCTGTTCAGGGGCCCACCCGTGGAGGCAGAGGCAGCTGGGGGGCCTTTCTAAGGTTACGGCCCTGCCCTGTCCCCTACCCACCACGGGGCGATGGGGCACAGCCCACATGGGGGGTGAGGCCCAGGAGCGGCCCCCAGAGCTCACAGATCCAGATGGGGCAGCCCCTGACCTCCACAGACCCGCTGCTCACATGGCTGTGACCCCTTGACCTTCTAAGCAGCAAGAACCCTCCCTCCAGCATCGAACCCTGGAGGCCTCCTCAGCCTCCATGAACCCCCCCCAGCCATGCACACTGGACCACAATGGGCCAGAGGAGCCAGAATTTGGCTGGCAGGTCAGGTCACAGCCTCATGCCTCTGTCTCCACCCCCCCCCCCCCTCCCGCCACCCCGGTAACTGCGAGTGTCAATGGCTCTCTTGGAGCCATGGGGAGGACGGAAGGAGCCACGACCATCAGACGGGGATTGCTCCCGAGCCTGGGCCCTTGTCGTGCACCGTGCCAGGGTCACACGCCCTCTCTCCCACTCCAGGGCTCAGCCTCCCGCCTGCAAAACGGCATCACGCCCCCTCTGCCTCTTGCTTGGCATCGTGGGCGGGGTGGGGGCCTCTGCCAGCACGGCCAAGTTCCCCCGAGGGGACAGGAAGGACAGGGCGGGGAGGATGGGCCTGCCAGTTACCTGCACCCGGCCCAATGAACACGCAGACCCCGTCCTCCTGGGCCGGGAGCGAGGCACAGGTGACCGGCAGCCCGCCCCCGTCCAGGTGGCTCCAGCACGCATCCTCCAGGGCCTCGCAGAACTGGCGGCAGGGCGGAGGGGCGGGCAGCGGGCCAGCACCGCAGGGCGGGGCCAGCAGCAGGCAGAAGAACCAGGCGAGGAAGCGGTGGCAGTGCGTCCGGAGGAGGGCCCCCCACGCCCGCGCGGCGGCCCGCACCTCCTCGCTGCTGGCGTGCCGGAGGTGGTTGGGCACCCAGGAGCGCCCGATGCCCAGGTGACCGCAGACCGGCAGGGAGGGTGGCAGGGGCAGGCAGCGGCCGGTGGGGGTCGGCAGGTCAGCCCCGGGCAGCGCGGAGTTATTAGCGAGACCAAGCCCCACAGAGTTAGCCACGTGAGGAGCCCAAGCACCCTTGTCCCCGGTGACAGCGGGGAGTGGGATCGGAGACACCGGGGCGGGGAGGTCAGAGGACAGAGCCAAGGGGGCAGCGTGGGCGCCCGGGAGACCCGTCACCAGCGGAAGCAGATGTGGCGCGGGCCTGCGGCTGTCAGCGAGTCGGCGCTGCCGGCGGGCACGGGCTGCCATGGGGGAGGGTCCTCCGCCGTCCAGACCGTGGGGCCGCCCCGGGGACGGCTGTGTCCCCCGGGGAGGGGCCCCGCCCGGCACAGAGGAGAGAGAAGCTCTACCTGGAGAAGATGGCGGCACCGAGGGCTCCCTGAATGGTGCCCGGGGCCCGCCGGGGGAGGGAGGCAGCTGGGTGGGCCCTGGCAGGGTGCCAGCCACGGTCCTCTGGGTGTCCGGAGAGGTCAGGGCCCTACTGCCCAGCCAGAGAGTGGTCCCGTCCTCCGGCGGGACGCCGGAGGGCCCCGGGAGGGTGAGGGGGGCCGTGGGGGTCCCAGGGGCTGGCGTCTCCGCCCCGGTGGAGCTCTGGCTGGGAGTGGTGCCGTCCCACAGCTGGACGAAGCTGCGGATGCCCTGGGCCACGTTCAGGATCTTGGCTCCAACGCCGGCGATGTTCTCCTCCTTCGTGTCCGGGCCCGCCGTGGAGGCAGTGGGTGCGGCGGAAGCCGGGTCCCGGCCGGTCTCCAGCCTCCCCGGGGGCGGCTCAGGGCTGGCAGGGGCTCCCCCCTGCTCCGTGGGGTCATCCCGGGGGGCCACGCGAGCCGCGGTCTCCTCCGTGGGCTGCACGTGTGGACTGCGCGGGGGTGCGGAGGCCGGTTCCACCGTGGGCCCAGCGGTCCTAGGGGCCCACAGCCAGTTCAGTAGGTCAACCTGGGCGGCCGCGAGGCCATAGGTGAGCAGCAGCAGCAGCAGCAGAAGGCCCCGGCGGCCGCCGGGGTCACGAGCCATCGGTGCAGTGCGCTCGGCCGGGGCCCGCGGGCGGTGTCTGCGTCCTGGGGGCGGGGCTGGCCTGGCCCCGCCCTCCCCGCCCGCCCCGCCCCGCCCGCCGCCTGCCGCTCGGGTTGGCCTTTCCAGGGGGCTCCTTCCACCTTCTCAGCCTGGGCGGAGGGAGAAGGCTCAGACCTCTAAATCGAGGGGACAGGCACCCCGGCGAACTTGTCACCCCGTCTTGGAAGCAGCCGCAGACTGCTTCGCGGCGCGCCCAGCGCCCTCCGCCGACCCGCGTGCCGGAGGCACGGGCCTGGGGGTGCCCTCCGCGAGAAGGGGCCCGGCCCGGCAGGGGCCGTCTGCTGGGAGCAGGGCTGGGGACACAGGGCACCCCGGGCAGCTCCGGGCGCGCCTGCCGTCCCCGCGGCGGAGAGCACCCCGGAGGAGCCTGGCTGGGGCCACCAATCTGTGGCGACGCTGGAACTTCAGAAGTGCTCCGCGTTCCAATTCCCCTACAGCAAGTGCCGCCTCGGCTACGTTCTCCACGGAAGACCCCGAGGGCGGGTGGTCGGGGACCCACGGGCCAGGCGCCCGCCTGCTCCGAGCCAGGCGCTCCTCAGCACCCCGACCTCCGGTGCCCCCGGGACGCCCCTCCGTCCTTCTCCCCGGAGCCCACGTGCTGGGCCCGACACAACCACCGCGTCTCTGCACGGGGGTGGGGGAGGGGGTGGTTCAGGTTACCCGGACTCTGCACGGGGCCCGGGGGTAGGGGCTCCTGTTACCCTGAGAGCTGCTGCCCGCCCCCCCGGACGCGCAGCAGGACTACTGGCTGGCGAGGCTGGAGGTGCCGCTGCCGGCTCTGGGCCACATTGGGCTCCCGCGGGGGGGGGGGGGGGGGGGGGCGGGGGGGGGCGGGGCTGGTGCTCTGGCCTCTTCTGGGGGGAGGGGAGGCTCCCCAGCGACGCTTACACAAATGTCCTTGCTCACTTGTGCAAATATGCTTGCTCATGCACGCTCACGTGCAGTCACACACCACACACACACGACACACACTACAAACCACACACACACAACACAACCACACACACACAGACACCCCCCCCCCACACACACACACACTGGTTTTACCACCACACTCTACACCAGATCCCACATCCCCTTGAACCCGATGTGCTCCAGGCTGTGGCTGGACCCCTCCTCCCCCAGAGTTGGGTTCAGCAGTCTAGCAGCTGTGGTAAGAGCCCTGAAGACGTGTCCCCGACTGTCCCCAGCTCAGAGCACTGAGGACACAATCAGTTAACTGCCATCCAGAGGGCAGAGCCTGGCTGTCAGAGTTGGGAACTCGAGTTTCAGGACAGTGGAACGCCATGTCCCCCCCCCCCCCCCCCAGCAGACGGGGACATCCATATGCAAACATCTGTGTCTCCGAGAGGCCCCGTTCCCAGCGTTAATCCCCACGATGCTCCGAATTCTCAGAAATGCCCAGAGAATCGTCTCTTTGCTTGAAGATTCACTAATGTGATTTTATGCCTAAAATGTCTCTGGAAAATCTCAGGACAGGAATTCCAAGGCCCTCTCTTCTCCTGCTCGTGTGGGGAGGGCACCCCGGGCTGCTCTGCTGGGGGGCAGCTCCCTGGTCCCCCCAGGTGGCCCCGTGCACTCAGTTACTCCCTGGGCCCCCTCCGGCAAGGCCAGCCCCGCACCCACTGGCCCGACTCGCCTTTCCAGGCAGAACCGGGAGTGGGAGGCGGCCGGCTCCCCCTCCCTCCCAACACCCCGACTCAGCAGGGCGGCCCTGCACCCCCCATGCCCCACCTGTGCCCTCACACTCCAGACCCCGCCCCTCCTGCCACCTTCCAGAGGCCACGGTCACCTGGGAGCACTGCTAGAACGTCACACGGTTAACCTTCCCCGGACACAGCAGCGCGGCCCCGGGGAGCAGCCTGCACGCGCTGCGTACCGGCCACTGTCACACACATCACGGCCTCACGCTCGCGGGTGCACGCTCACACACTCGCACGTGCACATGTGTCCCGTTCATATGCACGCTCGCACTTGAGCACGCTCGCTCACTCACGTGTGTGTACACTTGCACGTGCACGCAGGCTCACGTGCATGCACGCTCATGCACAGACAGCTCTGTGGTGTAGACCAGGCTCCCCTCGACCCCTCTTCCACCACGGCTGCAGCAGGCCCAGCTCCTGGGACGCTCGCTGTGGGGTCTGGGCCCGGGGGCTCCTACTGGCTCCGTGTAAAGGGTCCTGTCCAGCTCGTGTGGCGGAGCCTGTGCCTGTCGCTGAGGTTGGATAATCACCCAGTTGCCGGTGGGGACAGAGAAGAAGGGGACAACCCATTTCCAGTGGGTGAGACACAAGTGTCTTTAGGTCGGGTGCGACACTTCTGAAAGCACTTGGCTGGCCGAGGCCCCAGGAAGCCGCTCCTTACGGTCCATGCAAAGCACCCCATCTAGTCGACGCTGCGGCCGAGGCAGCCCCAGACCAAAACACCCGTCTGTGCTGGGTCGGGCCGGGGAGTCCCAGGAGTTTGCTTGGGCAGCCGCGGCCCGAGCCTTGGGGAACAGGGGTCAGCCGCCCAGCTGGGCGACACAGGGTGTCTGTGGGCACCGAGGCTCCTTCTGGGCTGCCCCAGCCCCCAGCACCACTGCTCCTCAACTAGGCCACCCTGAGGCGGAGGCCACACCTTGGGGGGTGCCGGAGCCACGACTGGAGCCGCTCCCTGTAAAGTGTCTCAACGTCTGTTTCCCGGGCCTGAAACCTGCTAGTCAACAGGGAAAAGCGACCCCTCTCTGTCCGAGTGCCTCAGTGTCCCCAAGAGTCAAAGAAGAGGAACCCCCCACAGATGGTCAGCGCTCGGGTCCTTGTGGCCGAGGGAAGCCGCCCCGGGCAGCAGGACCCCTCGTCACGCCCCGGGGGGACTCAGTCACTCGCATGTTCGTACAGGTCTAGAAAGTAGCAGGGAGGGGTCCGGAAAGCCCCCGAGGTGAGGGCACCCAGGCTGGGGACGCAGTCTGGGGACACGAATCAGGCGGCACTCCAGAGACAGCCCCTGCGGAAGGAGGCACACTGACCCCCATGCGCCCACGGAGGCGCTTCACGCGCTTGGGAAGGTCTCTGGGCACCCGGTGCTGCCCACAGAAGCCCAGAGCGCGGCCCGGTCTGGCCTGGCCAGAGCGCGGGCAGCCTGGGCGGCCTTGCAGCTCTCAGCATTGGGGGCAACCTCGCGCCCCTTATGGACAGACACACGGAGAACACACAGGGACCTCGCAGGACAGCAGGGGCTCCGACGAGGCGGCTGCTCCCCCCTCCCCCCACACCAGGGCTGTCCCATCTTTTGGTCCGTCCGGTCTGGATTCCTGAATAATGTGGTCTTTTATTTTCATTTTTGAAAAAGTACAAAACACCCACATGTGAACAGAAAAAATCAGCCTCCAAGAAACAAGACAACGCTCTGGTCTCAGACGAGCCTTGCGTGAGCTTCCGAGAACGGCTTTGAGTGCACTCGCCTCTCAGAGAGCCTTCCATCGTGACCTCAGACGTCGCCCCTCATGCTGAGGCCCCTTGGCTGCCCAGAGCCCAGGGTCCTCACCCCTTCCTCCCCTGGGCCCATCCCCTCTGCCCCCCCACGCAGAGACCCCTCCTCAGGTAACCCTGGGGCCCTCTTTCCTGCTCCTCCCTCGGGGGCCAGGGACGGTCCCAGGCCAGCCCTGGCATGTGTCCCCGACCCCCGAGGAGCAGACCTGGGCACCCAAGCTCCTAGGAGGCAGCGGGGCCAGTAAAGGTCCCTACACTGTGCGTACATTTCCAGCTCTTTCGAAATGAAAACACGACTTTTCATCTTCCTGTGGCGTAACTGGTTTATAACTGCCTAACGCGCCCAAATGCTCTGCCCAAACTCTGCATTTCGTGGTGACTTTTTCGAGCACAAGGATAAAAGACCGGCTCATCATGAGATGCCCACTGAAGGCTCTGCTCACTGGCGGGCCGCTGCCCCCCCGCTGGGCCTCCCCACCAGCCACTGCCCGGCCTTGGGGCCGCATCCAGGTGAAGGGGCGTGAGGTGGCGGGCAGCCAGGGCCCAGGCCGGGGCCCACAGGCACCTGACCTCCCTGGTGGGCGCTCAGTCACCCGAGGAGCCCGCCTGGCCCCACTGCCCCGTGGGAGCTGAGCACACAACCCCGAAGGGACAGGCGGCGGCAGGAACACAGCAAGCCCCGCCTGATGTCTGACCACCAGGGCGTCCGGTCCTCCCTCTTCAACTCAGTCCTCGGCGCGTGGTTCAAACTCACCCTCCCCACTGGGGGGAGGGCAGAGGCCCCCCACGTTCATGACAATGCGTTCTCAGCTCTTCCCCCAACACCGCTGTGGCTGATGTACCCCAGCATTTCCAAGGCTCTGGTGTCCCTGCCTCCAGGGAGGGAGGGGCGGTCTGGTGGGAAGAATGACCCTCCAGCCTCCAAACTCAAATGCCCGACGGGGACAGTGACACCCAAGGGAACTCTCTCGGCCTCCAGCTAATGCCAAGCATCGCCCGGCGCTCCGCTGGGTGAGCTGCTAGTCCCTGCCCCGAGCCTGAGGGGACCCTGGGCCTCCCTGGGGGTGGGGGGAGGTCTGTGCAGCCCACCCCCACAGAGCACGGCCACCCACTGGGAAGCACGGTCACGGAAGTGAGATGTGGTCGGAGGGCAGAGGTTCCCCGGGTGTCAAATGTCACGGGGACAAAGCACCCGCTGGGCTCGGCCTGGCCGCGGCCACCACCACGTCTACCACCTCCCACCTCCCGATGAAGGCCACCAGGAGGACCCGTGGCCATCTGTCCGGGGCACTTGCCTGAGTCCAAACACGGGGAAGCAGCTGGTCAAGTTGGCCTCGGCCGTTCCACTGGACAGCCGGCTGGACTCCCCAGAGCTGTCCACGTCAGGAAAGACACGGCGGGAGGGGGGTTCCAGAGCAAGGAGAGGAGCCACCCCACCAAATGCAACATGTGCGCCTCCACGGGTCTGGGGCCGCGGAGCGAAGATACGAGCTGGCTCCGTAAAGGACGTCACCGGGCACTGGGGCACATTTGAGCATGGACAGACGTCACCGTGAATTCCTCGCTTCGGGACATGCACGGAACCGCCAGGCAACGGTCAGGATGCCGCACCTCACTTTGCCACGGGAAAGCGTGTACGTGCACGCATGCGGGTATGTGTGCCACGCGTGTGCGCACGCACAGATGTGTGATGAGCGTGGATGTGCACGTCGCAGACGCTCCCGCGTGTGGACACGTGTCCGCGCACGCAGACGTGGACGGGGGGCAGGACTGCCCGGAAAACGTGGCGAACGTTACCGGCCCCGAAGCGCGGTGCAGGTGCACGTGAGTCAGCAGAGCGCCGGCCTCCCACCCCTTCTGTGGGTTGGAAATGAAGAGCCTGCAGGGGAGACAGATTTCTTCCTGCCATCTTCTTGGGAGTCCTCTGCCGGCCTCACCTCTGGAAACCGGGGGACCCGGCACAGGGTGGTGGCAGGTGCTTTCCAGGCACCACCCCCGTCCCCCGGGCTCCGTGTGGGTGTGAGCCCCCCGAGCCTTCAGACCCCCAGGCAGGCCGCCGAGGGGCCGGGGCACCGAATTTCTCTTAGTCGATGTTACAATTTAAAGTTTGCTTACGCGGAGCCAAAGACGTTTACGCGCTCACTCCCCTCCCCAGGACTCCTCCCAGTGCCACCCTGAAACAAAACACCTACTTTCGCAGACTCCAAACACTCTTCTGAGACCCAAGGGGTCCCTCCTGCTTTGTTCTTTTGCAAGAGTGCATTGGCCCTGCCGGTGCCCTGAAGTTCCATACACGTGGTAGAATCAGTTTGAAGGTCCCGACGGGGCACCCGCGGGGGTCCGTAAGGTCGCACGGCTCTGCTCACGGTTTGGGACGCGTGCCACCTTAACGGTGGGAAGTCTCCCGATCCGCGAACACCGAGTGTTTTCCCATTTATTTAGATCTTCCTTAAGTTCGCTCAACGTTGTTTTCAATTTCCAGAGTATACGTTTTGCACTCCTTTTGTTGGATTTATTCCGAAGTGTTTTATTCTTTTTGTGCTTTTGTAAATGGATTTTTTTCCTTAATCTCATTCTGGATCATTTGTTGCCAGCGTATAGAAATGCAATTGATTTTTTACAACGAACTTGTGCCCTGCAGCTGAACTTATTAGCTATAACTACTTTTCACGGATTCCTTAGGACTCTGTATCTTGAAGGTCACGTGATCTGTGAACAGCGTACAACGTTGAATGGAAGCGGTGAGTGGGGGCACCCTTGTCTCGTTCCTGACCTGGCGGGGGGCACGTCCGGCTTTCCACCAGTCGGTTGGACATCGGCTGTGGGTTTTAGGAGGTGCCTTTTATAGGGTTGAGGAAGTGCCCTTCTACTCCTAGTTTTTTGAGTGTTTTTATCACAAGAGGGTGTTGAATTATCAAATGCCTTTTCTGTGTCTTTTGAGACAACCACATAACTTTTATTCATTCCATGGACGTCACGCATTACACTGATTTACGGATGTTAAACCAGCCTTGTGTTTCTAGGATGAAGCCCAGTTGGTCACGGTATACAATAAGTTTTCTATGTTGCTGGATCTGATTTGCTAGTGCTTAAGGCTTTTTGTATCTGCATTTATAACTGATACTGGTCTGTAGTTTTCTTTCTTGTGACATCTTTGGTTTTGGTGTGCTGGTCACACTGGCCTCATAAAATCAGTTGGAAACTGTTCCCTTTTTTTATTTTTTAAAAGAGTTTCTGAAGAACTGGTTTTAATTCTTTAACCGTTTGGTAGAATTCAACAGCAAAGCTGGGCTTTTCTTCATGGGTAGTTTTTGGATTATTAAATCAATCTCTTTTAATGGCTACAGATCTATTCAAATTGCGTCTTTCTCATTAAGTCTCCAGAGCTCCTATCTCTCTAGGAATTCGTCAATTCCACCTCAGTTGTCCAATGTGTTGACATAACCATTCATCACATCGGGCTAGAACATTTATAGGGTTCAAACAAAACTGGGGGACTCCTGCTTCCCCATTTCAACACTTACTACGAGGCTACGGTGACCGAGGCAGTGTGGTGCCGGCCCAAGGGTGGACTCATACATCTCTGGTCAACGACTTCTCAACAAGAAGGCCAAGACTATCCAGGGAAAGAACAGCACTTCGACCAATGGTGCTGGTGCAACTGGGTGCCACAGGCAAAAGAACGAAGCAGACCCTTCACACTGTTGACAAAAATTAACTTCAAATGGATCGAAGACCTAAACGTAAGAGCTACAACTGTAAAACTCTCAGGGGAAAACGTAAGAGTGAATCTTCATGACCTCGGACTTAGAAAGGACTCTGAGACTATGATGCCAAAAGCCTAAGCAACAAGGGAAAGAACAAAATCGGACTAAATAAAAATGTAAAACTTCCGTGCTTCAAAAGGACACCATCAAGAAAGTGAAAAGACAACCCATAAAACGGCAGAAAATATTTGCAAATCACGTGTCTGATAAGGGACTTGTACCTAGAATCCGTAATGAACTGCTATAACGCGACAATGAAAACACAAGCCACCCAACTGAACAGGTGGCAAAGAGGGGCACCTGGGGGGGCTCAGTCGGCTGAACGTCTGACTCCTGGTTTTGGCTCAGCTGATGATCTCACAGCTCATGGGATCAAGCCCCGCGTCGGGCTCTCCACTGGGTATGAAGCCTGCTTGGGATTCTCTCTCTCCTTCTCCCTCTGCCCCTCCCCTGCTCTCTCTCTCTCAAAATAAATAAATTTGAAAAAAAAGTTGGCAAAGAATCTGAATAGACACTTCTATAAGTGTTCATATCTGTTCATATATCTGTTCATATAAACAGCCGACAGGCGCGTGAAGAGACGTTCGCTATCGTCAGTCATCAGGGACGCACAGAGCAAACCCACAGTGAGATGCACTTCATGCCCGCCAGGATGGCTAGAATGAAAAGTCAGAGGGTCGCAGTGGTGGCAGGGCGTGGAGAAGTCAGAGCCTCTCACACTGCTGGTGGGAAGGGAAACTAGCACAGCCCCCAGGAAGACAGTCTGGCGGGTCCTCAAATAATGAACCATCGAGCTGGACTCTGTGTCCGGAAATTCCACTCAAGAAACAGACCCAAGAGAAACGAAGACACGCGCCACACAAAAACCTGCACGCGACGTTTAGAACAGCATAATTCATCACGGTCAAAGGGGAAACAACCAATGCCAAAGGACGGACGCAGTGTGGTCCATCTACGCACTGAGTAGCCCTCGGCCACGAAAGGGACCGGAGCTCTGACGCCGGCTGCACGCAAGGGAGCCCTGAAAACAGCCTGCTGAGAGAGGGCAGCCGGCCACGGAAGGCCACACGATCGGCTCCCTTCCCACGAAATACCCAGAACAGAGAGATCCACGGACGCAGCTCAGTGGTGGTTCGGGGCTGCGGTGGTCGTACGGGGCTTCTTTCTGGGGCCGTGAAATTGCCCCGAAGGGCTGCGACGGCCGTGTGTCTGGGAAACCTCCGCCTTGTACAATATTCGTGAGTGCATCGCACGCCGGGGCCGTTACACCAACGTGAAGACGTTTCAAAAATGCACCAAGGGAGCTCATGTCGTGCCTTGAAACCACACGATCTTAAATTAGATGCCACCTAATTTGCATGAATTTGGCTGTTGGCGAGACTGGTTTTTTCGTACATGTGATGACAGCATTTCTGTCCTTTATAAATTCCTGTGTGTCTTCACTTGGTGTTCTAGGGACGTACTTGCCACTTTTTTGTTCAACTAGGGATATGGACACGGGGTCATCCTCGCTGCTAAGATGGTTCCCAAGGTGACCCCTGGCCTCTCGCGAGACACACTGCGTCTCACGCCCGGGGAACGAGGTCTCCTCCCTGCCGTGGCCTGTGTGCGCTGGTGCCCAAGCTCGTTCTCTACGCCAGCACGCTGGCAGAGCCACGCGGGGGCTCGCGGCGCCATGTAAGGGGCGCTTACTGACGGGGCGCGTTGGAATCACGTTCCACATCCTCGTGAGCGCGGAGCGCAAACCTCACCACCTGCTGCCACCACGTGCGCTGGAGAACCGGGAAAACCGGAGCCCAGGGGAGGAGGCAGGCCAGTTCCCCCCACGGAACCCTCTCCTGTGTCCCTGTGCATTAACCCTTCACCTCGTGGGGCATACCGAGCTCCCACTGGGTGTCCAGGCCCCGCCCCGCACGCTGACGGTGCATCAGCTCTGGTGCACGAAGGTCCACCGCAAAGCGGGCACGGGAGGGCACGCAGGTGACCGCCCCAGACCGGGACAGGGGACAGAGGGAGGGTGCGTCGGGGAAGGCGATGCGAGCCCCCTCCCCACAGAGGAACACCAGATTCTTCCGTGCGGACCTGGCAGTAGCTTGGCCACCCTCGGGGGGAAGGGGCGGCCTCTGCCAGCCAGCAGGGAGGACGGTGCCCTTGCTAGGGGTCCGGAGGGTCGACCAGCAGCGGTGTTTCCAGGAGGCCTGTTTGGCAGGTTACCTACCAGGAGCAGGGTCCTCCAACATGTGCTGTTTGTGTGTGTTTTTCCGGGAATGGGGCCACACGACGGGCCTTTCACATACAGGCTCTTGACCCAGGAAATTAATATTTGACTCGGTGTTTTCGGCAGAGCCTCCCGGGGACCTGGCACCCAGAGCGTCACATCCCTGCTTCGCTCCTCAGCGGCACGGACCGTGATTCATCCCACGACCCCAAATACGGGCACGGTGCACCCCCAGCCTCGCGACCTCTCGGGACCCGGGAGCACAGCGTGGGGAGGACTTGGTGCCCAGCCGGGGAGGGGCCGGTGGGGTCCTGGCACCTCCAGGATAGGGGCCATGGGGGGACAAGAAGGGGAGGGATGTGGAGAACCCTCAGACCCATTTAAGCTGTGAGCAGGCCGATTCGTTTCTAAGGGCTTGACGGGTTGCTCATTAACTGCATTTTTAATGGAAGGCTGGCGGGCAGGCTCGCGAGGCCAGGTTCCCATGGGGAGGGCAGGGGTAGTGCTTAACTTGTTCAGCCCCCTGATCCGTGGTGAGCACGCTCCAGTCTTGCCGGGGTGATGGGTCAAGCACGGCCTGTGTGCCGACACCCCAGGTCCACCAATGCCCACGAGGTCCTACATGGCGATCACGGCCCCTGTGCCTGGCCAGGGCGGTGCAGGCTGGACCCCCCCTCCTGACCCCGGACCACCACGAGGACAGCACCCGGCTGTGCTCCCTGTCCTGATCTCCAGAGGCACCGCAAGGATCCAGAAACAGCCGTCTAACAGAGAGGAACCCACGGGGCACGGCAGCGTTTGCCCGCGTGTGACGGGTGTCTCCACCACGGACACAGGGGGCGGGGGACACACGGCCAGCTGCGTCAGCAAGCCACCCCAGACACCCAGCGTGCACCCGGCCGGGCAGGGCCTGTGGGCACTGCACTCGGGGCTCACGCCATGGCACCCAAGGCGGGACGCCCACTGGCTACAGCCCCCCTTCTTCCCTTCACGTCCCCAAGCGGCCAGATGCTGCACAGAGCGCTTGGTCCATGGTGGGACCTCGCTCGCCTCCCGGGGGGCACCCTCAGGGAGAGAAGGGCCTGTGGGGTCGGGGCCTGGCCCAGCCGCAGCTCACCCGGCGTCTACCCCCCACCCCCACCGGCTTGCGCGTGCTGGTCGGCAGGCGGGTCGACACCGCGATGCACGACAATGGTCCCGTCTTTGTGCGGAGGCTGCGGGTGGCAGAGGCAGCCAGTGGAAGGACACGGGTGAGGACGCGCTAGGGGCAGGGACATCCCCGCGGGGGAGTGTGATGAGGTTCGCTGAGAGCAGAACGGGAGTTTTGCCCTTGTTCTTGTCACACTGCGGTTTCGTGGATTTGGGGTTTGGGGTGGTTTTTTTGTTTTGTTTTGTTTTGCTAATTATAAAAACAAAACTCACAAACGAAGTGGGGAGGTGGCTCCATCACCACTGCCACGGGACCGTGACCTTGTCCCACACAGACCTTGGCCAGGAGCGGTCTGTGGTCTCAGCCTGGCCACAGCCGCCCACTGGGGGTCAGCGCAGTGTGCCCTTCGCCCTGCCCTGGCCTCGGCCGCCCGGTCCCGGTCCTGCTCCAGGGCATCGGGAAAGCAGGGGAGGCGTGGGCCCGGGGCCCCCGCAGACACAGGCCGCGGCGAGTCTCACGTGCTCCTGGAAACTCGGCTGGAGACGCCTGGCAGATGCGAGGGTGACAGATGGCCCCGAGAACCGGCTGGGACCTCACCGCCGGCTTCTCCCGGCTCAGCTTGGATTCTGGAGGCAGGAACGGGGAAGCAGAGGGGCAGACGTGCCCGCCACTCGGGGAAGACGTGGGAACGTGCAGACCTCCAGGCTGCCACATACCCACCCCCACCCTCTCGGCACCCGGCAGCTGTCTCCAGGCCGCCTCCCCCGGGCTCCCAGCTGGCAGTGCCTCCTGGCACGCCTGCCCCAAGTCTATGCCCGGGCCTGCGACCGCTCTCGCTCTCTATTTCCCATCTTTACTCAAACACGTGCTGTTTCCTAACCTGGGAAGGCAGGAGACACGATCCCACGTCGGTCACACGGAAGACACCTGTTTACAGATGACACGGGGGCCCCAGATTGCGGCCTGTTGCTCTCCAGTGCCACCGGGTTTGTGTCTCAGCGGCGGGCGTGGGGGCTGCCTGAACCCCTACCCGGGGGAGAGGACTGGTGCGCTTCTCACACCTGCCGCCTGCGTGGGGCACCTGGGGGCTCTGCCCTCCCACCCATGCACATGCGCTCGGGGCACCAGGCTCTGCCCTGCACCTGCGGGGGGTGCGGGTACACACTGCCTTCTGAGGGCACCTCCCACCCGAGAAAAATAAGGCCGTTTTTGTTCCAGGTGACAAAGCCAGGTGGGGTGCCAGGAAGGGAAATGTGTCCAAGGACGTAGACGGGGAGGGGCACTCGATGGCCTGCTGCAGAATGACCTGGGAGGAGGAGGTTGGCCACGGTCCCCAGCCTGGTGAATCCACCTGCCCTGCACACAGAGCGGAGGGCCTGCCCGGGGCCCCCACTCGGGCCCCTCCACAGGCCACCGAGCCACCCCTCAGGACTTCCGGTGGCTTGTCTCTGGCAGGTTCACTGACGGCCCCCCCGGCCCCTCTGTAACATCACACGCTGGGAAAGGCCACAAATCCCACTCAGAACCCCGGGAAGGTAACTAGGACGGACGGGGGTCATGACAGCCACGAAGCAGACAGCTGTGGCGGGAGGGAGCCCTGGTCTGTGTCTCCACCTCACGGGGCGTCCGCCAGCAACACCCTCCGGGGTCCGGGCCTTCTGTCCCTTCGCCGCCACCCGCCAGCGCCACGGAGAGCCACGTGGAAGGAGCAGGGTCAGAGGCCACCAACTAGCCTGCGATGTCTGTTTGCTTTTGTCCAGGGAGCAGCCGGACACGCTTTGGCCCCGGCCGCACACAGCGGGGGCCGCCCTCCCCCCCCGCGGGCGCGTACAGAGCCGGTGCCGAGGTGACCTCACAGGACACCCTCCAGCGGTCACCCCCCGGCGGTGCTGACCCACCGTATCCCGAGCCACACGAGCTTCACGAGCCCAACACCGTCCAAAGAGGCAGCAGCCAGAGGAAATTCTGCCCCGGACGTGGACCGGCTGGACCCGCCGCTCTCCGTCTACACTGGGATCCACACGGTTGTGGGGACCCGGGGCCCCGCCTGCGGCAGGCTGTCCAGCCCGACTGACCAGCAGGGGGAGACGCAGACCGCGCAGACCTCAGACTTCTCAGGCACAGGGGCCTGACCCCAGCATGAAATGTCCCTCCTCAGGGGCCGATTTTCTTCGAGTGTAAAGTAAGGGGCAAACTGTGAGATAAAGGCCAGGCCCTCCTCTGCCCACACGCACCCAGGAGTGGCCTTGGCACAGAGATCCCACAGTGCTCCCCGCCACCCTGGGTCCACCAGGGCCGGGGGCTAACCCACCCCACCACCCCGCACTCGGGGCTCCCACCCTGCACTCGGGGCTCCCCACACCACCTGCCCCCCCCCGCTGCAGTTGGGGCTCCTCCCCACTGCACTTGGGGCTCCCCCTGCACTCGGGGCTCCCCACACCACCCGCCCCCCCCCGCTGCAGTTGGGGCTCCCCCCTGCACTCGGGGCTCCCCACACCATCCCCCTGCACTCGGGGCTCCCCCCCTACACTCGGGGGTCCCCACACTGCACCCCCTGCACTCGGGACTCCCCCTCCCCCATACCCAGACCCGCCCCCCCCACATACTTGGGGCTCTCCCCACACTCCCACTCCCCTCCTAGCGCTCGGACCTTCCCCCCACCCCCCCAGCACTCGGGGCTCCCCCGGAGCGGAGCTGACGGTGTGCATGTTGGTGGTCAGGGAGGCACTAATAACACACGCCGGCCAGTCCACACGGTGCACAGCCCTGCTGCCCTGTGGGTCTCTGTCTGCTCTGGCTGCTCTGAGTGACGCGGGACCTGATGTCCTGCCGGGTGGGTGCTCTTGTCTGTGGAGCACAGATTCCAGAACTGGGAGCACCGGGTCAAGGAGGTGCAGATCCTAGAAGCAGCAGAGAGGGCGGGGCTTCTGGAAGCGGTCACCCCGATGGACAGAAGCGGGCGGGGGCTCCTGCTTCCTCTGCCCGGTGTGCCCCCGGGCACGTCCTGCCTGTTCTCAGGGGTCCCCCTCCTCCGGGCCCCCTCCTTTGGGGGCTCCTCTGTCACCAGAGGCACACACAACCTCTAGTCGCACGTCTGCGAATCCTTTCTTCTGGTCCACTCTCCTCCTGCAGCCTTTTTCTCTTCTACGTGCTTGGGCCTCCACTCGTCCCTCTGGTCTCCTGAGGGTCCCCTCACATCTGCGTCCCCACCACGAGACACTTGCTTTTCAAGCTGTGGACGAGGACTGGCTTTGCCCCCAGTCCGTCCTGGCAGATGCTTTCATGAGGTACAGTAACAACGGCACGGTGAGGCCGAATTGCTGTAAACGCTCCTAAATAGTTGCTGTCGCTTTCTTTTCCTGTTTTCCGTCTGATACCCTAGTGGCCATCTCTAGGCCTGCACCCGTCTAGGCGGGCTCCAGGGAGGGGGCCACCATTCACCAGGCCCCAGCTGGGGTGGGGGGTGAGCAGGCCTGGGCCTAGCCCTCCAGGGCCACAGACCACGGAGTTTGGAGGGGCAGGTCTGGCCTCTCCTGGGTCAGCCCGGGCATCCAGGCAGGGGCACAGGTGGGGGCCAGGAGCCCAAGCTTTCCCCCCGCCTGCCGGCCTCGCTGGGTCTGGAGAGGCGTCCCTTGCCGTCGTCCGTGCCGGGCTTCCAGCCGGCGGGACAGACTCCCGCACGCTCGCCCGCGTACTGGAAGGTGTGCACCAGCCACAGAGCTCCGTCCACGGAACGCGCCAGAGGCGGGGCTCTGGCGAAGGGCACCCTCGCCACGGATGATTAAGGGGCTCCTGCAGGCAATGCCGGCACCTTCTGTTGGCACGCCATCACCTTGGGACAAGCTCCCGGTTACACCTGCCGGCAGGGGGACGGGGGGGCGGGGAAGGGCGGGCAGGGTGAGCCTCCTTCCTTCCTGGGCGTGTTGATCCAAGCTGGGTGTGTGACCGGACTCCACAGAGGCCCGGCACCTCACGGCCCGGCTTGCGGAGTCCCGGCACGCTCGCTGAGAGGCGGGCTCTCCGTGGGGCGGACGACGGGCCAGTCCGGCAGGCAGAAGAGGACCAGGCCTTTCCCTCCGCACCTCTGCAGTGGGAGAGCCTCACCTCCTCGAAGGCACCATCCTTCCTCCACGAGGCGGCCCGAAGTTCGGGGAGGCTTCCGACGTGCGCCTTGCCGGAGGGAGGCTGTGACGGAAAGCTGCGCAGGCGGGGGCCGGTCGCGTGAACCGGCAGACGCAGGCGGGACGCACAGACCGGCAGACTCGGGGACGTGTGTCCTCGGCGCCCGGCACCATCGCTTTCCGAACTCCGCTCCACGCAGACGTCGACAGGCCGAGCGGGGGTCAGGAGCGCAGGGTCGGCCGCCTGGAAAGCACCCTCGGTCTCGCCACGTGCAGGGCGTCTGTCCTCTCACAGCTGCGCCGACAACCTGCCCGCGCCACGTAATAAGCGAACCCCTCTCGCCACGAGAATAACGAGGCCGCTTTACCCCACGTAACGCGTGTGACCGCGTGGCTCTCGTGGGCCGGGCCTCCCGCCGTGCCGATTGGGCAGGGAGCGCCCGGCCTCGAGGGGCCCCGCGTGAGAGGGAGTGGGTGTGCCACGTGTGACACACCCACCACCTCCAGGGCTCGGCAGCTGACCGGGCCCAAACATCGGTGGGGGGTGGGGGACGGCGCCCCCTGCTGACCGGAGGAGCTGGGGCCGGACACGGGGCGTGCCCCACTCTCCGTGCCGGCCACTTCCCAGCACAGCCCGGACAGTGGCCTCCGTCCACGGTATCGGCCCCGCCACCCTGTCCTTCTCCCCCCGGATGAAGCTGGAAGTGGCTCTCCCATTAAGGTCACAAGACACGCAGTCTGCAGGAAGTTACAAAGTTGAACACGGATTCACCTGAAGACGGGCTGGTTTTACGGGGCGCCAGGCACGCACCCTCTTCATGCCCCCCCCCCCCACGGCTGGACGGGGCCCACGAGGGCGTCCAGAGGGTGGAGGACGGCACACGCACCAGCGTCGTCTCCCCCGAGGCTGGCCGGACGGCATCGGCTCTCAGACACCCCGCACCCGGCTTCAGGAAGCAAGGTTTTAGATGAATTCCCTTTGAAAACAGTCTTTCTCAGCCAGGATGGTGTGTACAAGGGCCACACTCATCCTGCAGTCACACAGCGCGCCCCCCTCCTCCCCGGGGAAGAGCCGGAGGCCCCCACGCGCCTCCGGCTGGACCCCCACCCCGCTGCCCCCACCCGAGAGCTTCTCAAGGGCCGGGGGCCCGGAGGGGCTCCCCAGGTCGTGGAAGGGACCAGCGTTTGCTTCCTGATTAACACCTGCCCGCCCATTCGAGGGCGGGCCCGAGAGGACATCAAGGGGGGCATCGAGGGAACCCACTGGGTCCCCACAGCACCTCAGCCCCGGGTTAGAACTGACCCCTTCACCTCATGGGAACCTCCTGGGTGGTGCTGGCCCCTCCCTACCTGTCTCCACACACAAGTTCACATTTCCGATCCCCGTTCCCCACGTCTACACCCTGCCCACCCCACCAGGCTCACCGGCACTCCCTAAAGACCCAACAGGCGTCCCTCACCCCCCGCACCCCCCACCTGACAGTGGGGTCCGTGCTGACGCTCCCTCTGCCAGCCCCCGGCACTCACCAAGGATGGGACCGCCCTTTCCATGTGGCCTCATGGCCACAGCTAAACACTAGATGCTGGTTAAACGGCTGGCCCTTTGCACCAGCCCGACCCCTCGCTCTGGGGGTGGGGTGGGGGGCTCCGCACCAGCCCGACCGCTCGCTCTGGGGGTGGGGTGGGGGGCTCCGCACCAGCCCGACCGCTCGCTCTGGGGGTGGGGTGGGGGGCTCCGCACCAGCCCGACTGCTCGCTCTGGGGGTGGGGTGGGGGGCTCCGCACCAGCCCGACCGCTCTGGGGGGGGGGGCTCCGCACCAGCCTGACCACTCCCTCTGGGGGGGGCTGCCAAACGTGCGGGAAGGGCCTCCCTGGCCCCCAAGCCCTGCACGCAGTGACACCGAGGAGACGCGTCCACCACCTTGCTCTCCCTCCCACCCTCCTGCTCCACCCCACTTCCTGGGACCCGTACCTGCACCGGCACCCGGGCAGTGGGCTCACCCACCCACACCTGCTAGTCCGTCTGCTGCTGCCCTCAACCCAGGGTGCGCATGAGCTCCTCCCCCACCTTGTGCCCAACAGGAAAGGACCTGCGGTGACAGAGAGCAGGGTGGGGGGTGCTCCGGAGACAAACCCCGCTGCCCACCTCCCTCCAGAACACCACATGGGCCAGACAACCCCTCCTCAATTTATTCCCCACCCTTGATGAGGGTCTTCATGCCTCGAGCTCTTCTCAAACTGCAGCCTGTCCGTGTGACATGAACAATGACAACAGCAAAGATTTTGACTCCAGAACGGGCTGTTCAAAGGCCCTGGGGTCGACCCACACCCAGAGCGACTCCAGCACCATGTGTGTGGAGGTAAGCGTCTGCAGGAGACAGCTCTGGGCCTGACCCCCCAGGACCCCTGGCCGGAACGTGGCGGAGGCCCCATCTCTCCCCCAGTGACCAGCCTGCCCCTCGGATATATCCACCACCACCTGCGTGTAAACAATCACTCGGTAAGAACAGGTATGAAGGCAGAAGGTCTGAGTTGCAGATTGTCTCTCGCTCCCTCTGCGTCTCCGTGTTGATTTTAAACGTTGTCCTAACAGCCCTTCCCATCAACATCTTTCACGTAAAGTCCACCTTGACTGTGAGGCACGGGGTCCAGAGCTGCTGTGAATTACCCCAGGAGAGCCCGGTGTGGCCACGGGGCAGGCTGGGCAGGGGAGCATATCTGAGGCTCCCTGTGAGATGGGGGGAGCACTGGTCTCTGAGTTAAGGGCAGAGCTTTCAGGAGGCTGCACACCCGTCCCCGTGCAGGGTCGCCCTGCCGTCCCGTCCTGCTGTCCAAGGCCTGGTGTCAAAGGGAAAAGCGCTCCTGCACCCCCACCCCCAGAAGTTTCCAGGGCACTCACCCGGGGGGCCTGGGGGGCCCCGGAGAGGCACCTGTCCCCCAGCTAAATGCTTCCCAGTGCCATCTCGACACCCCCACAGCCCTCCTGCGGCCACCACCACCGCAAGCCCACCCGCAGCAGGGAAAAGCGGCAGCAGGGGGCACAGAGGAGACACCCAAGTCCTGAGGTCACAGGGCGGTGGGGGTGGGGGCGGGGCGTGCTGATGCTGAGCATCCTGCAGTGGCCCGGACCCCGCCACTGGCCTCCTTGGCTCCTCAAAGGGCCACCCCAGCCTATTCTTGCAGACGGGCACCTCTCGTGAGGAGACACCAGGACGGGACAGGGTCTGTGTGAGACCTCTTGGCCTCTGTGGCTCTCCTGCGTCCCAGAGGGGGCCTGGCTGGGAGGCCCTGGGGAGCCCCGGCTCAGCTCCAATGGCCCCTGGCGCCCACGGGACCTGGGACCGTCCCAGCCATGCTCGGCAGGCGGCAACGGCCTCATGTCTTCAAGTCGGCTAAGAAAATACTTATGAAAACAAACGATTTTTTTAATTAAAAGAACCGTATGAAATGTCCCATCATCCAAACTTCCGCCCGACATCTGAGCAAACTAGATGTGCTCTCTGTCCTTGTTCTTCCAGAATACTTGAGGGTGGACAGAGATTAAACATTAAAGAGAGTCTGACCCCCTTCAAAATGAAACTTGTTGTTGTTTTCTTTGGCTAAACTATTAAGTCAAGTTTCAAAGAGGGTTAACATCTGTGCAAGCTGCTGTCTTTCTCCAGACCCTTTCTGGAGCTTTCCCACGCGGTCATTACGGTGAAGGGACGGGGCCCTGCGGGGGCGTGTCTCCGGGTGGCATCACGGCCCATTCGGCATAACTGTGCCATCCCTGACTCCATCCGAGGGGCGGTGCAGAGCTTTGGGCAGAGGGGACCAGACCGTTCCCTTCCCAGGAACCCCTTCAGAGGCCTCAAGTCACGTCTTCACACGGGCACAGAGACAGGACATCATCCCGGCGACCGTGCATGGTGAATTAGGTACGGGAGTGTGGACGATAGTCTCAGGAGGCTGTCAGGGGGCCCACCTGGGGGGACCCGCTTCGGGGGGAGCCCACTGCTCAGCCCGTGAAGTAGGCCGGTCCTAGAACAAGCTCGCGGGAGCTGCCTTTGGGGGTCCCTCCCCCATCCCTGGTGCTTCTCCCCAGGCAGCCAAGCCTCAGGCTGGCCCCTCTCCCGTCACCGTACCGGGGGCTCCCCACTCTGCAGGATGCCCTCCCACCTGGACATGTGACCCTCAGGGCAGGGCCCCAGGTCCAGGAGCAGAGAAGGCACCTTGGCCCCCATTTACACTGATGGAAACCTGACCGGAGGAAGTCACCCGACGATGTGAAGGGTGGGGTCCCCAAGGCCTTCAGTGAAGGCTTCCTGTCCTGGACCCATAGAGCCCAGCCCCACCGGCTCCCCCATCCTTACCAGCAGCCCCCCCCCCCGCCCCCGCCACACACACTGATGTGTCACTCATGGAAAGCCTCACAGAGCTGGCTGGGGGGCGTGCCCTGGGGGCCTCGGGGAGAATTCTTTAGGTTCTGGAAATGCACCCAGCACAACTCTTGGGCCTTGACAAGGGACACCGTCCTCTGGGGGCCTCAGGAGCCCCCATCAGAATGAGTCCCCCTTCCCCAGGCCCTAGAAGCCTGGCCTCCACCCCCAGGCACGGCCGCTGTGTGGGGGGTGGGTCCTGCCCGCCTCCTCGGGGCTGCAAGCAATGGGAGGGGAGGCCGCAGGGGGCTCCGGCCTGGTCCCTGCACACAGCGGGCGCTCAGGGAGCTCTTCGCAAACACCCACCTTGGCCCCCAGCAAGCTGGAACTTGAGAGACCGGAGCTCTGTTCTGTCTCAGACCCCCTCCCAGGCCTGCCTGACAGCCCAGATAAGCCGCTATGAATGGAATGTGACCTCTGCCTGGGACTCAGGCCCCCCCCCCCCACCCCTGCCTAGCAAATAAATCACCTGGAAGGAAAGTACCCAGGGCCTGCCGGACAGCACAGTCCCGCGCAGGTTGCCGACGGTGCACCATGGCAGGCGTGGCTGCCCCCACACGTTCCTGTTTGTCCTTCAGACACGGCCCCTCGGTCCCCCACTGCCCGGCAGACCCATGTGGGTGTCCACTGGCAGAGCCTGGTGATGCCGGCCGGCCGGTCCACTCACAGCCTGCCTGCCTGATGGAAATGCTCGGGCGGGGCATCTGCCAGACGCGTCTGCCAGGCCATAAAAGGTCTCTCCGTGTGGTCTCTGCCTAGAAATAAAAGCAAATTCGCCCAACCAACCAGGAGACCTGAGGCCAAGATGAGCCCTCTGCACATTCTTGGGCTTCCAGAGGCTTAGGCAGCCACCCACGTTCTCCATGTGCCTTTGTAACCAGACCCAGGGCAGCAGGAGTGACCCCGAGCCGCCCCAGCAGACCCAGCCCCCTCCTCTGTACTCACACGAGCCGGGTGGGGCAGAAGCCCGGGGCGCCCACCTGCAACCCCCTGGGGGCAGCCAGGCAGGTGGCTGAGCCCCCTCCCCCCCATGCCCTCCCCTCCCTGTTAATCCATTCAGGATGTCGCAGGAGGAGGGCGAGCTGACTGGAGCTGGGAGGACCTTCTACCTGCTCAGAACTCCAGCCCAGACTCGCCCCACAGGGCCCTGGTGCACGCAGGGACACGGACATGATGTTCTCTTCACGGACATGATGCTGCTTCTGGGCCCCCTGCCGCAGCGTGGGAGCTCGAGCAGGGCAGGCGGGAGCCCTTCGCAGGACCAGAGAGCCAGGCCCAGGAGTGGACGGGCCCGGGGAGGTAGGGAGGGACCGGCTGAGGCTCACACAGGGGATGCCCAGACCAGGCAGAGAGGCCCTGATGGTGGGGGGCGGAGTGGTAGGAAGAAAGGCACCCCGCAGCCTCTGGCCATTCGCAGGAACTGCCAACCACAGACAGCCATCGACGGTAACTGTGCGCAAAGGCCCGCGGCCCCGGCTGCACACCCCCGCTGCCCCCTCCTGCCCCCACCTGCTCTCAGGCACAGGGGCTTTTCCACGTCTGTGGGTCCTCTGCTCCCGGCCTGGGCACCGCTCAGAATTTGAAACCGTATGCTGACTCCAGCCCCACTGCGGGACCACGGAGAGGGGAGACCGGGAGAGAGGGGACCCCGGAACCAGCCTTCCTGGGACGCAGCCCTAACCAGCGGAGCCCTCTGCACACAGATGAAGGAACAGCCCCACGTGAACGCCCTGCCCAGCGTGCGGGGTCTTCGGGCAGCACGCTGTGTCCCGCCTCTGGTGCACACGTCTCCCCTCCCAGCCAGCAGCACGTCCCCTCCCCCCCGCCCTCCCTGCTGAGCTCTGCGAGGGCCAGCCAGGGAGAACCAGGTCTCGCCGTCCTCACCTCCCGGCCGTGCCTTCGGTGCTGGGAGAGGCTGCTGGTGGGGAGGCTGCCCACACACTTTCCCACAGGACACGCGAAGGAGGGTTTGCAGATACTGCCCTCGCCGTTTTTAAGGAAAGCCAGCATCCTCGGACCAGAGACGTGTCAGTTCCATGAAAAATGTAAAGGTTAAAGAATCCACAGGGCGATACTATGCAGCCATCACAAGGGATGCAGAACTGGCCCACACTGCAACGTGGAAGGACCTGGAAGGACCTGGAAAACGCCGCGCTGGGTGAGAGAAGCCGGGCGCCACAGGATGAGGACCACAGGAGTTCAGGCACACAACATGCCCGCAGCGGGCAAACCCACAGACAGAAAGGGGCCGTGGTGGCCGGGCCTGGGGCAAGGGCACGGGGGTGCCCTGCCGATGGACGAGGGCCTCCCCGATGAGTGTTCCAGAACCAGACACGTGACGGTTGCATGACATTGTGAATGGAGCAAATGTTCCCGAATCGTTCACTTTAAAATGGTTAGTCTTGGGGCACCTGGGTGGCTCTGTCGGTTGGGTGTCTTCTTCATTTTGGCTCAGGTCATGACCTCACAATTGTGAAATCGAGCCCCAAGTCAGGCTCAGCTCGGAGCGTGGAGCCTGCTTGGAATTCTCTCTCTCTCTCTCTCTCTCTCTCTCTCTTTCTCTCTCTCTCTCTCTCTCTCCTTCTCTCTCTGCCCCTCCCTTGCTCATTCTCTCTCTCTCTCTCTCTCAATAAATAAACTTTAAAAGATACAAATAAAACGGTCAGTTTTGGGCTATGTGCATTTTACCCCAATAAAAAACGTTAAGGGATTCTTTTGCTCCCCGGCCTACAGAATTTACAGCACGTGACCCACAAGGCCCACCTTGTGTTGTACAGTCTCCTGACCTCCATCCCTGTCCCGGGCCATGCTCGCTGGCCACGACCAGTGCCCGGGGCACCAAGGTCAGCCTGCCTTCCTCACAGGCTGTCCTGCCATTTTCGCGGAGGCTGCCCCATCACATGGCCCATGCAAGGCACATGACCTCACCGCTACCTGCTCCCCAAGCCCCAACGGCCACTGCCCAGACCTTGTGCAACAGGGTGAAATGTACCCCCAGAGGCACTCGAGGAGGGACGGGGTGGGGGACGCGGGGGAGGCGGTGTGAACACGACCAAGAGACCTGGTGTCCTGGGCTCCCAACACGGTACTGGGAAGCAGCCCTGCCTGGGAGGCCCCGGGGCCGTGAGTCACTGAGCCTCATTAGTCAGACCTGAGCTCATGGCCCAGGTGTGAGCCTACATCCCGAGGCCTTGGATTCCTGCGGCCTCGCCCCCTCTGTACCCGGCCACAGGCCGAGTGCTCCCCAAATCAGAGTGAACTGTCTGCTGGGCGACAGAAATCCGACCCCAGTACCCGGTGGGACTGCGGGCGACCGCCCGCACGGGACGCTCAGGTCCCAGGAAAGCAAGCCCGCATCACGAGGGCCAAATGGAATGCTGTCAGCTGGGGAGTAAGTCAGCCCCGCAGCAGCACAGAAGCCTCGGCAGGCCCACGGGAGCCTCCCGCCAGCTCGGACGGGCTGTCCCGACACGCAGGCAGACGGGTGAGGTCAGGGCCGGGATGGGCCAGGGGCAAGAGGGGGCCTGCCCGGAGGAGGCGGTGCACAGCCCACGGGCTCCGCCATCTCGCCAAGCCCGGGTGGGGCCACGGGAGCAGTCGGGCCGGGGGATGAAAAGCCTCCTGGGCTGCCGGTGGGCGAGGGGGGTCCCGACCCGCCTCCTGGGGTCCACGCCCAGAAGTGAGTGGGGGTCACGGGCAGGGAGGGGCCCAGGGACCCTCTGGGCAGGTCGGGCACGTGTGGGGGCAGGCAGCAGGCAGGGGATGTGACATTTTGATGTGGACGCCCCGGTGAGAAGGAGGCAGAGGTGAGGGAGGGCACAGAAACCCCACGGGGTCCGGGTGCCTGGTAGGCTTGCAAACGCTCAGAGGAACCCTGGTTTAAAACACACAGCACGTGCCACAGGCACACGCTCGGTCCTTGTAAAGAGGTGCCCGTGAAAGTGGGGGTGTCCTATTCTCTCAGACCCGCTGGGCACACCCCTCACCTCTGTCAGGACAGCTCCCTCCCCAGCACATTCCCGGGTCCCCGCAGGGCTCCCCAGCTGAGCCCCGAGCCCCTGAGGGAGCCCGGGACCAGCAGGCCCTGTGAGTGAGCGTCCGGTGTCCGCGGGGTGGTAGGGGAGGGCTCTTCGCCGGGGAGGAGGGCGACAGAAGCAGGGAGTCCCAGGCTGGGCCTTGCATCCGGGATGTCAGATCCTGACCAACAGGCACCTAGCTGGTGGCCGGCCAGCAAAGCCCAGCAGACAAAGCACGGGGCCGCACAAACCGGGGGCTGGGGGCCCTGGCTCCCGACACGGTCCTCAAAGTCGCAAAGCCCTGGTGTGCTCAGAGGCCTCCCGCAGGGCGCCGTGGACACCCCCGCCGTTCCCAGGGCACCTGTAGGGTAAAAACGAGAACCACTGCCCTCTCTGCGTGGGCGCTGGGTCTGGCCTGTGTAGGCCCTAAGAGCCTGGTTCTACACGGTTTTCTTCAGAGGAACAGGCACCCCCAGACCCTGCCTCGGCCCACCTGGTCCTCACCTGTTGTCCACAGATCGGCCAGCCGGCCTCGGGGCAGAGGAGGCGATGCCGTGCCCCAGCCCCCGAGGGTCACGGACACCCTTCACCTGAAAACACAGCCTGGGTCCTGCTCTAAAGCCACGGCAGCCTCCAGCACTTACGTGGGGGTGGACCCCGTGGCTCGCGGCTGTGTTCAGCCAGCCGGGGTGCCCGGCCTGTCCCTGCACAAGGGGCTCAGCTACGGCCTGACCCTGGAAAGCAGCACGGGTGCCGGGCCAGCACCGCTGAAGATAAGCAGCTGAAGACAACTGTTCGCGGGTCACGCCTGGGCGCACCTGCACAGAGACGGCTCTCCCAGGTATCAAAGACAGTGGGGACGGCAAGCACCGTGTGAGGGATAGAAGGATGGCCCTGCGCGCAGGGGGCGTGTGCAAACACAGATTTAAGTTGAGCATTGAATCCGGACCCTCAAATGCTCGGCCGGCCGGCTTTCCTCCCTCTCCCTACCTGCTCCTGTCCTCAACGCCATTAGCGTGAAAATCAAACAGAACCAAGTTCACATCGAGGCCCAGCTCCGTCCTTCAGGGCGCAGGAAGAGCCCTTAGTCCCCTTCGTCCAGTCGTCTGGGGAGCATGGGGGTCCACCGGCCCCCACGGTCGCCCCCGCTGAGCCCTCCGGGATCCACCCTTCCCGTCCTGGCACCAAGCCTGGGTCCCCGGCTCGTGCCTTCCCGGGAAAGGCCGGAAGGAGGACACGCCCCGGGGACCTCAGGCTTCAGGAACAGAAGCCCTGTGAGCGGCCCCATGCGATCCATGCCACATGCCAGGCTCCGTCCCTCCCAGGGCACCCCTCTCTCCGGGAGGCACCAAAGCTCAGGAGGTGTTGGCGAGCTGTGGCAGCCTGACAGGGCAAGTGCAGCTGAGGACCCACGAAGTCACAGGGCCACACAGGACCACACACCCGGCAGCAGACCCCAACATGAAGGTGTGTGGGCCAGAGGTGACACATCATAAACTCTTCCCAAGTGACGGTGAGGCCAAGAGCCTCCAACCACAGCCTCCGGCATCTGCAGAAGGTTCCGGGTTTGTGTCCCTGGCGTTGCTTCATCCGGCAGGGAGCCCCTGCCCTGCTTTTGAGAGCACACAGCTGCTACCAGAGCCCCTGCCCTGTGACCCCCCCAGAGACGCGCCGAACTGATCAGCACCTGATCTCCGCCTGGAGGCCCCCAGCGACCCTGGGCCTCTCCGAGACCCCCTGGAGGAGCCTGGTGCTGCCTGAAGTGACCGGAATGGACAGTCATGAGGCAGGAAGGGGGACGGACAGCCTTGGCAGGGTCAGACCTGGTCTACAGACCCACGGGAGACAAGCGGTGTCCGTGGGCATCAGCCCCAGCAGAACCTTCCAGAGGGAGTGGCCAAGGGAGCTGGGTGAGGGTGGCACCTGTTCTTCCAAACTGCAGGCAAAAACGACACAAATCTGGCCACATCCCCCGTGCTCTGAATTCAGGAACACGCGTGTCGGAGGCCAGCCTTGGAGACGGGGCTCACCGCCGCCACCGTCACCTCCCGTGTCCTCACAGCTCAAGGTGCAGAGGCCACGCTCCTCACGGGAGGGGACAGTCTCTGCAGGGGACCCCAGGCTGGCTCTGGGCCGGCCCCGGGCCGCCGCCTCCCCGGGGCATCCCCAGGACGTTCCCCCGGGGTCCCCCAGCTAACACAGGCCAGAGCCGGGCCACGCTGTGCTCACCTGCAGCCCGCCCCCTCCCCAGCCGCCTTACTGCCTCTCAGGGAGAGGGACCCTGTGCCCGCCCCGCAGCCTGAGCACCATCCTCGGGGGGCAGCATGCGCTCCTGCCACGGGGCCGGCCACGGCGCCAGGGCCCCCCGCACAGCAGGGCACGGTGCTCTTCAGATGCCCTGTGAACGTCCGTAAGGGCTAGTTGTGCCACTGCACAGGTCAGACCAGGCGCCCGGCCCCTAGGGGGCTGTCCCTCCAGGGCCCGGCAGTGGCTGCTCACTGTCCCTGGTCTCGGTCCCTTCGCCGCCGGCCGCCGGGCCCCCCACCTGCAGACCTGGAGGGAGCCCACTCCTCGTCTACTCCAGCCTTGCTCACACTGTTCTGCCTTAGGTTCCAAACAAAATGCCGACCGGGACCGCCTGGGGGAGCTGGGCGTGGCGAGCCACTGCCCCGTGGGGACAATGCCTCCCGCAGAGCCTGGTCCTGAGATGGCCCCAGGCTGATGGCTCCACCTCGGGCAGTGGAGCCAGCAGGAAGGCACCCTCCTGCGGCCTGGGCCAAGACGAAGTTATTCTTCCAGAAAGCGGGGGTGCTCTGTCCAGCCTGACGTGTTAATGTTTGACCAAGCCCAGGATAATTAACTCAGCCCTAACCTGGGTGACTCAGGGGCCATGGAGGGGCGGGGGAGGGGACGTCTGTACCACGAGGCAGCCAGCGCTGACCTGGGCCGACCCTGCGGAGACAGGGACTGAGCGGTCGACTGTGCTGAAGGAAGTGGAAAGTCCACACCTCCCAGCCCAGCCGAGGCAGGTGGTCCAGGCGTCTGCGGGACTGGCCCTGGGGTCCCAAGGCTGGAGGCTCCCGTGCCCTTCTCTTCAAGTCCCCTGAGCACGTTCCCAGAGGAGCAGGGGTGACAGGAGCCCCCACAGGCACCATCACCCAGCAAGGGGCACTCAGGGGCCTGGTGACCCCGGGACGAAAGCGGCCGTCCTCACCCCGCCACCTTCAGGGACCGGTTTCCAAATCGGGTTTGCTCTGGGGGAGAGAAAACAGTCGCACTGACAGCGGGCCATCAGTAAGACACCTAAGACCTCTCAAACCTTCTAGAAAGCGCCCAGCGGGCTCCGGGAGGCTCCCCACAGGACAGCCATCTGCACCTGCACCTGGCTGGGCAGGGAGCCCGTGAGCGGTCACGGTGCCCTGAGACAGAACCTTGTGTGAGCGTGCGTGAGCACACGTGTGGCTGCGGGGGGCAGGTGTGCGAGCGTGCTGGGGTGGGAGGGACAGGGCACCTCCCCCTAAACGGGAGGAGCCTCGGGAACCGAGGAAGCGACCGCACAAATGGAGTGACCAGCGGGCTCGGTGCAGACACCCCCACGCATGTGGCAGTGACAGGCTTAGAAACTCCAGAGGCGCGGTCACCCCGAGCGGGCCGGCGCTCCCCGAGGCCTGTGGAGACGTTTACCTGCGCGGCACGTCTGTTATGTCCTGCGAAAGCAGGTCCCTGGGCCTGGCGTGCCGAGAAGACCTGTAGCCTGCTTCCTGGAGCTGGCGGGAGCGTGGGTCTCCGCGTAAGGAAGGCCTCATGGGTACACGCCCCCCTGCCCCCCACCCCAGGCCACTTGGAGCCTAGACGCAGCCTGCGGGCTGTGAGCCCCGTTGCACCCTGCCAGGCCCACGGGAAGCAGGGAACGTTTCCCCATCGGGCAGCAGGATCAGCCAAGCACGGGACACTCTGGCTTCTCATCCTGGGCACTTTCCAAATTTACAACCCACAAATTACTGCCACCTCTAAGGAACAAAGGGCTCTGGCGGACACAGACCATGGCTCCAAACCCCCAGCGCGCCGGAGCCGCCCCCAACCGCTTCAGGGCTGGAAGGTGGGTGGAGAGGGTGCGTGCACAGCACAGTCCCACCTTGCCCCCGTCCCCGCCGAGACCCCCCCCCCCCCACTGGCTGCACACACGGGAGCGTGGCAGGTGCTTCACCCCACCGAGACCCCAGACAGATGGCTGTCAGACAGGGGATCCCTTGTTCAGTGGGGCCTCCCCGCCTCCTGCGCCCCTTCCACGGACCACACGGCCCCGCGACGCGACAGTCCTGCGGCTCAACCAGCACCGACTCAGCAGCCCTGCTTCCTGGCCCAGCCGCCATCAAGTCCTGGGGTCAGGTGCACAGATGGTGACTCCACCAGGGTCCTGGTCCACGTGCTTGAACTCGGACAGCAGGGTCCCTTTGCAAGGGGCACTAAGCACAAGGCACGTGACGTAAGCTTTCAGTGAGGACGGATCACAAGGGCTGCGAACGCTTCCCCGGACAAAGTCCAGTCCTGCCCAGAGCCTGTCTGTCCGTCCGTCTGTCCTCGAGCTGCTTGGAGGGCGTTGAGCCTCACACGCATAGGTACCGACTAACCCAGTACAGAGTAGGAACCAGTGTGGACACCGCTGGGGGCTGGTGGGGAGCCGCACAGGTCAGTCTCGCAGTGAGGGGCGGACCCGGTGAGAAGCAGGGACGGACCATCATCGAAGCCCCTCCAGCTCTTCCAGGAGAAAGGCAGGACCGTGCGCCTGGCCAGGCCGAAACCAGGCCACACGAGCAGGGCCCGCACGCGGCCACGCCCAGCTTCCAGCTGAGGCTCCCCGAGCCCCGGGGTCCCAGGAGCCGTGGCCCCTTCTCCCCGAGTCCTGTACCGCCGTCCCCTGGTGGCCAGCCTGAGGGGAGCTTGTCTTCTCCACACGGCCCTCCATGCCATACCCCACCGCTGGCCCCAGAAGGTTCCAGAGAGCAGCAGGAGCGGACCCCGGGGAATGCCATCCCATCCAGCCCTAATCCTGTTGCTGGGATACTCGCAGGAGTAGAAACGAAACCATGCAGGATTAGTGTCTAGGCAGCACGACCTTTCCCCTCCTTCCTAGATATAATTGGGACCCAAATCGCCGGGCGTCATGAGCTGAGACAGGAAAGAAAGGAGGAAGTTGTCGCGGCACCCTGTGGGGACACTCCTTTGGCACAAGGGCCATCCACCACCCGCCCCTGGGCACGGGGGAGCTGAGGCCCTCGCGTCATTAGCAATGGAAGAACCCAGAGGTCGAGCACCCGGCCGCCTCTCCCACTCGCAGGAAGTGGTCCCTGTGGGCCGGGCACGGGGACCCGCTCCGCCCCGTGAACGCACCCGGCAGTGCTCGGCGTCCACCCCGCCCCTGCCACGGTCTCCTGCCCCCGGGGGTCTCGGGGACCCTGTGCACTGAGAGCCTGGGGCGGCACGCGGCTGCCCCAGGACCGTGCCGTGTACATCCACCTCCATCTTTCTCCAGAAGCTGGTTCTTGGTTCTTTGCACCCACAGAAGCATCTCAACAGATGCTGTGGTCAGAACCACCAGGGCCCCCCAAACACGGGCCGGTGAGGGCTCTGGGAGGGCCCCCCCCCCTTGCATGACCCACACTACCAATGGCTCAGATCTGACATCTGTCGGCTAGGACAGAAACTCCTGTGCCCGGGCCACCAACAGCCGTGTGGGCAGTTGGCCCCAGCCTCACAGGCTCCACCCAGTGGCCCTGGGAAAGCCGGAGCCCCCCCAAACTTCAGGGGCGGCCACTGGTTCCTGACATGGTACAGGCCTCTAAGGGCTGGTCCCATCCCCCACTGCGTCACGGGGCCCCCGACCCCAGCCCGAGGCACCAGAGCTCTGTCCTCTGTCACGTTCCAGACTCAGTGACGGACCGCGTGTGCCCTGAACGCAGCTTGGACAGCCCAGGACAGGGCCCGCCCGTCTTCCGAGAGGAGAGGGGACGCTCGGGGACCCTGGTGGACTCGTCCATCCTTCACAGAAGACAAGAGAGAACGCATCTCCGTGGCAGACGGCAGACACCCAACCCGCCAGAGGGACGGTGGGAAATCCTCCCAAACCAGCGTTTGGGATCCCAACGGTCATCTGTCCAGCTGCTCATGGAGTTGATGGTGCCGAGCAGGCCCGACCTGGGCGCGGCCCGGGGGGTCCACAGTCTCATAAAGGGCCGGACACCCGGCCCCCCGGGGCCTTGTCCCGTGAAGCCTCACGTCGGCCAGCTCTCGTCCGCACATCACACCGACCTTTTCATCGAGGAAAGCGGACGGACAGACCATGGCAGACGGCCCGCGCCCCTGGGCCCCTCCTTCATCTACGTAGCACACTGTGGATTTCCACTACGTGACGGGGTCACCAACACGAACGCCACGCTCGTGCACGCCCTGCCCGGCTCCCGGGAAACCTCCTGGGTGATGGAGGGGGCTCCCGGAGCAGAGCAGCACGGCCGGGGCCGGGGCTGTCTCGCGGTGGGGACGCGGGCAGGGCTGTGACAGAGGCCGCCACACATCCTCCACCTGCTCTCCTGCAGAGACTTCTCCCGGTGCCAGTCAGCACTTCCACAGAGCCCACCTGCGGCGCCCGCGGCCCAGCGTGACAGACAGGACACGGGCGGCTCCTGGGTGAGCCAGGAGTGAAGGCTTTGGGGGCAAGGCAGCAGACGCGACCCCTGAGAGAGGGCACGGAGCACGCGGGGCTGCGCGGACGGGGGCGGCAGGCCCGGTGGGACCCCGACTCCGCACGGACAGGCAGACACACGCAGCAGGGCGCCTGTAGCCACAGGCCCAAGCAGGGAGGGCGGCCCCGTGACCCACAGGGCACGCAGCGGGGGCTCACCGCCACAGGACGGGCACAGCCCCGGCAGGAGGAAGACAGACGTGGGGTCCCGGGTGAATAGGAAAGGAGCTGAGTGCAGCAGGAGGGTCTCCCGAGGACCCCGCCCCCCAATGTCTGTGTCCCGCCTGGGTTCCAGAAGATCGGACTCGGGGAGCGAAGAAATCACAATCTGCTGGGTGCGGGCGGCCCCGCCGAGTTTCGAGGCTACTTGTGAGTGACCCCCGCACACACAGTCCTGAGCGCGACCAACCAGGAGAACAGAAGCTCCCTTTCATTCCAGAGCCCTTTCCGGAAGCACGGCAAGGAGGCAGGGTGTTCCTGCTGGAGTGAAGGAGACGTCACACGAGCCTCCACACCCCCGAAGTGAGAGCGCCCGAAAGGACCCATAAGCCCTGCGGCGCGAATCAGTGCAACTTACGAGCACAGGACTGCCGCCCGTCGGCCGAGGGGCCTGGGCAACACGGGGAAACTGAGGCGAGACACGGTTTTTCCGGGGCAGCTGCTGTGCATCTCCAGTCCACTGGGTGGGTGTGGGCTGCGGAGTTCAACAAGGGAGGGTCTGCTAACCAGTTAGGACCAAAAACCAATTTAACTAGTCCTTAGGCCGCTGAGCACAGGTCGGAAGCTGGGACCAGACGGCAGGGGAGGAATGTGGCCGCCAGTCCCCAGGGACCTCGGACTTGGGGCCTCAGGCTTCCCATTTTATGAAGAAAGGCCGCCCTGGGGAGGAACTTCACACCCTCCCCGCAGGCTGGGCCAGGAGGCCCCATCCTCTGGCCAGCGCGGGTTGCCCCCGACCTGAGGCCCCCCACTTCTGAGAGCCAGCGGGTACGGCAGTCCCCAGCCCCTCCCCACAGGGTGCAGAGCCAGGCCTGGGGGGGGTGCTCTCCCTGCCTGGACGCCCCCCACATTTGCTCACCGTGTGAGCTCCCAGAGAAGGCCACCGGGCCAAAGAACAGGGGAACGTCGCCCAGTACTCGCAAGCAAATGATGGGGTGACACGAGGGTGTGGCCGGCGTGGCCCTTTCCCTCAGCGAACCAGCCCGGCCAGCCTGCGCCTGCCCCCACCAGGCCTCCGGGCGCTCTGGCTAACGAGGCAGCAGCGTCTGGATGGTCTGGGGCTCTGGAGCGGCAGGCAGGGGCTACCAGCCTGCTTGGCACACACCTGGACAGCCTTCTTTCAACAGCAGGGCTGGGGCGGGAGGGTCCTCAGGCCCCACGAGACCCGGCCCCCCTGCCCTCTGCCCCGAGTCCAGCCCTGGCTCTGCCCAGGGCACCTGGGAGTTGTGCTGGGGCCTGAGGCAGGAAGGACCGCCACCTTGGGCGTCTCTGTAGGGAGCCCGCGCCCAGGGGGCCCGAGGGGCAGGAAGCACATTCCGGCCCCCCCCCTCCCCCGCACAGGTGGGGGACCAAGGCCTTGAACGTATCAGGGTCTTTTTTACAGATGAGAGGCCTTTGCAATGGCCACAATCCCACCCCCTTCAGTGACCCAATGACGGGCTGTGCCGTGTCCTGTAGCTGTTGCGACAAAGCTGTGGTGACAGAACAGCACATGCATACCTTCTTAACAGTCAGAAGTCAGCACGACCGGGCTCCCTTCCGGAGGCTCCAGCAGAGTCCGCTTCCTGCCTTGTCCAGCCTCCAGAGGCACCCACGCCCCTCGGCTCGTGGCCCCTGGGCCGCCCGCGTGGCCAGTGGTGCCCAGTCCCTCCCCCGCCCCCTCCCTCCGACCGCCGCTCTGCCTCCACGGCCCTGTGTCCCGACTCTGCCCCCCACCACCCTGCCTCCCCTGTCCTCGTCAGGACACTAGGGTTACACATAGCCCCCGCCCCCCCAGAGCCATGTCCCCCGGTCGAGGGCCTTAACACACCCACACGGTCCTTCCCACTACGCACGGCAGCGTTCACACGTTCTGCGGACGGGACATGGGTGTCTCCGGAGACTGTCACTCGCTGGGCAACGTATGCCGTGGGAAGCAGAAGATAAATGAGTCTTAAATGTGGGGACGTTAGGTGTCCAGAATGCCATCTGTCCTCTCACGGGCGGGCGGGCGGGGCTGTTCCCTGGCCCGGGGTCGGGGCCGCGGGGAGGGGGGCCCAAGTCTGTTTAAAATGTCAGATTGCCCCATGATGACACGTAAGTCTGTGTTGGGATGGTGCTTTCTTCCATCCGGTTCCAAACCTCCAGCGGCATTCTTAATTATTTTCACAACGCAAGGCTATGAATGTGGAACATCGTGGACTCTGAGTCAGCCCTGGCCCTGGGGTGGAGGCTCCTTTTAGCCAGAAAACAGGAAGATCCAGGCTGCAGCAAGCTGGGTCCCCCTGAGTACCGTGGGGAGACAAGACTGAAATGCCAGGGCCCAAGACGACCAGAGGTCGCCGCCACCATTGTCTGCTACAGTGGGCGTGTCGTGACCCCACAGCATGACGACGATTAGCCTCAGACCCAGAGAAGGGACCCAAGCCACGGCCAGGACCTTGCAGCAGGGCAGGAGGGCCTGGGGCCCTGGGGGGCACCTGGACTCAGAGGGGTCCCTCCTCCTCCTAGAGGCCAAGAGGCTCGGGGGGCAGAAACGGTTCAGCACCAGGCACAGACTTGCTTGGGGTGGCGAGAAGCTGTTCCGATGAAACAATTATTTATGTTAGAAAAAGCCCCTCCCAGCTCCCAGCTGGCTCCAGGGGGCACCTGCCCGCCTCCAATCCCCCCTAGAGGATTTCCCAGGGGGCCTGCAGGTGTCCGAACCGGGGGGTGGGCCTACAGGGCAGCCCTGGGGCAAAGGCAGCGGTGTGTGTGACTTCCGAGGGGACTTCACCTTCCTGGAGACCCAGGGCAGGGGAGAGGCCCAAAGGTGAGCGTGGTGAGTGCAGGCCGAGATGACAAGACAGGAAGGGGCTGAACGTTCCCCTGCCCGCTCCCCAGACGGCACTCCATCAGGCTTGGTCCAGATTTACAAGCACAGACGGGCCCTGGTCCAGGAAGCTCACTGGCTCACAAGGAACAAGAGACTGTCTCAGCAGGAGGATTTTTTCAAAATACAGCAGCACAGTAACAAGATCCGACAAGCAGAGGCAGGTCAGCGGCCCTGAGCCCTCGGAGGGGACATGCGGGTGGGCGTGGCGGCCAGGGCGGGCACATTGGGAGGGCTGGGGGGGAGTAGGAGACTCTAATAGACTCGATCACTTCAGCAGACACGGCCCACCTTCTAGTAAGAAACGCAAGACCACATCCTGCTCTCGAGGCACACCAGTCCCTCCTTCCGGGCCCCTCCAGACCTCCGGGTGGAAGCCATCCCCACCGCGGTCCCCTGAGCCCAGCGAGGCGTTATCAGACACATCCCGGAAAGCTGACATGCGATGTGCACTCAATGAAGGAATGTCCCACTCACCCCCACAGAGCCCCACTGTCCTCCCCACTGTCCCAGATCAGACCCAGAGGCACAGAGAGGGTGAGTAACCTGTCCAAGGTCACACAGCACTCAGGGTCAGTGCTGCAATGAACACCTGGGGCCTGGGCTCTCAACCATCGCCGTAAACGGGGTCCCACCCACAAAGGCAAAGTGGACAGCCAGGCCCCCCACCCGCCAGCTGCAACAGTCCAGGATTGAGTGACTCTGTAATAGCTTTCTCCAAGGACTAGCTAGCCCCAAGTCCATGCCCACGAAGGCAGAGTAAAGACAGCACCGGCTCACATGAAGCACGTGGCCCTCCCACGTGCACTGGTTACGGCCTTGGACACCTTTACCCACAGAATCCTCACTGCTTTTCCTATCCCTGCTGGACGGACGAGCCCGGTGTGGTCCCCGAGCGGTGCGGTCCAACTAGAAGAACGGGCCATAAAAATTAGGGAAAAAATAACCCCGTGCCTCGAGAAACACCACGTCCCCAGTTAGGGCCGACCTCAAAGCAGGAAATGCGCCACGTGCTCCCATCTGCAGCAGACGGAGCAAGCAGACGGAAGCGACGAGGGACCGGGCACCACAGAGCACGGACACCAGGGGCAACCAGCCCGCCCACCTCGCTAGCAACTGAAAACTCGCAGACTGGGACACTGACATGACTTCTTCCCGTTTGTCAAATTAGCAAGACTCTCAAAGTGACAGTGCACAGAGCCGGACAGCCGCTCGTCTGGAGGGACGCCCCCCCCCCCCCCCGGAGGGCCCGCGCTCGGCCCCAACACAGCCCTGCACTCAGTCCTGCACTCAGTCCTGCACTCAGCCCCAACCAGAACCCTCCACTCAGCCCCGCACTCAGCCCCAGCCACATCCCCGCACTCAGCCCTGCACTCAGCCCCGCGCTCGGCCCCAACACAGCCCCGCGCTCGGCCCCAACACAGCCCCGCACTCAGCCCTGCACTCAGCCCCAGCGCGGGCCAGCTCTCCAGGTGACAACACAGAGCGCTAAACGAAGCTCTTTCCTGCCTCGGGATGGAGGTCCCAGGTGGGGAGGCACTTGGGGGCTAACCTCCGTGTCTTTCTCGGCAGGCAGGGCGCCTTGCATACAGAAGGTGCTCAAAAATGCACATGGGAGGGAGGAAGTCACTCAATGAATGGACAAGAGGCTAGGTGGCTGGGCTCACCCGGACGGACCCAGTAGAGTGACCAGCAGGGCCTTGGCACCCAGTGACTCCCAGCCCTGGACCACCCAGAGGCAAGTAAGCTTTCCGAGGTCCCGCACTGATGCCAACCCCCCACCCTCAGCCCCCAGACCCCCGGCAGGGAAGCGGCCCACTGGGCCGGTTGGGTCTCTGCCACCCAGAGGGCCCGCCAAGGGATCTGGGAACGTTACTCCTCTCCCCACATGCCCCCTGCCTGCCCTTCCCAACAGCATAGGGTGGGGACCACACTCTCCACCAGGCACTGAATCCATGATTCCTTCCAAGGTGAGGTCCCTGGTTGGATAAATGGAAAATGTGGAGAAAGGTCTCCCTTTGTCCTGGAGGTCTGGGGCGCCTGGGTCAGGTCCCTGCAGAGGTGCGGCCAGCCTCCCGCTCCCGAGCAGACGAACCCGCGGCTCACATTCCCAGGACGGCGACACTTGCTTTGCACAGGTAGGCGCCAAGGGGCGAAGCCGCTGTTGAGCCGCGCCCTCCCCGCACCGCCTTCACGCCAGCCCAAGTCACCCTGAAAGAGAAGGACACCTCTCGCCGCACACGGGTCCTGTGGCTCAAACCCAGGCCCTGCCACCAGAGGAGCAACCAAGGTCCCATGCCACATCTCATCCCATCTCCTGGCCTGACGTGCCCCCCCACCCCCAGCCTCTGGCTCTGGCCCGACGTCCAATCCAAGGAAACGCCCTGAGAAGGTCAACCTGACCCCACAGGCAGTGCCGTGCCCCACCCCAAAGCCCCCTGGTCCTCCAGAAACCGGGCGTGGCCTAAAGCCTCATCACCACCTAGCTCAGTGCGGGGAGCCCCTGCCTTGCCCTGGTCACAGGGGATCAATCAGCCCAGAGTGACCCCGCGTGCTGGCACGAAATCCCAAAACGACGTACGCGCCTGCGAACAGGTTCTCCTTTCAGGGGCTCTCGCGAAGCAGCCAGGGAGGCCGTGCTGGGGAGGCAGGCGGAGCGCAGGACCGGCCTGCAACCCCGCGTGTCATCTGACTCAGCACTTCTGTGATCAAAAGCTCCTTCCGACAGCCCCTCTGCCCCGGCCCAGAGCCCCCAGTCCGGATCATCACCCCTCGTCCAGCCACAGCTGAGCCTCTGCGCACCCCCCGCACACGCCGGGCAGTGTGGGGGGCAGGACGCAGAGGGCCCGGTGCAGCGCGAGGACGTGGTGTGCGGCCTAAAGACGGTTTATAACACGACCACGTGCACTCACGGCACTTGGAAAGAGCAGCTCTTCCTGCACAGGTGAGGGGAGGGACCCCAGGCGTGGAGCGGGGTGGGGCACGGGGGCCGAGGGCCTGGCGCGGGGCTAGTCCCAGGCCCTGAACCACCGGGAGGGGAGGCCACGGAGGCTCAGAGCACACTGGAGTCATTCGGAGCCATCGCCGCCAAAGTGAATCATCTCAGAAGCACACCAAACAGGCTTTTGAGTTCCCCACTGTCCCCCCCCCCCCCCCCCCCCCGCAAGGACAGCATCGAGTTTCTGTGAGTTTTCCGTGTCGGGTCCTGTGACATCCACTGTATCGGCTGAGCCTGGAGCCTGGTTCCCTGGAGAGGGGTCCCCGTGTCAGGGCACCCGGTCTGGCTCTCCCTCACACAACGGTGACCCAGAGCCTCAGGGAGCCGACAGCAGGGCTAACATGGGTGACCGGAGCTGCCGATGGGCCTGTGCCGCGGGCAGCGGCCGGCCCACGGCAGGCAGAGCGGGGCTGGGGCCGCTTGTCAACCACAGCGGGCAGCTAGGCCGACCCACACCCTCACCTGATCCCTGAGAGCTGGCGGCCCCCCCCATCCTGGACCCCACCCCTCGGTGGACCAGCCCTTCCCAGCGGGCCTCAGGCCACAAGAAAGGGGGAGGCTCACTGGACATCGCGCCACGAGATGGGTTTTGCCCCGTTCCGCCCCTCACCAGCTGGAAGGCACCAGGGCGGCCTAGGGTCCCCAGTGCGTGTTCGTCACCAGGCCCCGCAGGGTCCCAGCGTGCCCTGACCTCCCCGCGTGGAGAACCTAATGGATCGCCTTCGGGGGGTGGGTGGACAGCACCTTCCCGAAGAGAAGCAGCTAGGCCAGCGCGGCCCCGCGTGGACGCTGAGCACAGGGGCGTCACCGAGACTCCTCCCTTGGGCGACACACGGCTGCAGCTGCCCCTCCCAGCCCGGCTGCCCTCTGTGGCCCTGGGGCTGTCCTGGGGGCAGCGTCAGCGCTCACCCCAGACACGGAGGGGCGGGACACCCCACCCAGGGCCCCTCCAGCTCCCCCAGTGGCCCAGAGAACCAAGCCTTTTCAACACTTCGGGAGGAACTAGAGCACTAGTGTGTGCACGCACGCGTGTGCACACGCACGTGTGCGAGTGTGGGGTGTGTGTGCCTGCGTACATGCACGTGGGCGTGAGTGTATGTGTGCGCATGTGTTTGTGATACATGCACACGCGTCCGTGTGTGTATGCACACGTGTGCACACGCATTTGTGCATGCATGCACCCTGACGTGTAAGCACCTTCTCTAAGGTGAAGCGAGGGGGGCAGGGCTCTCGGGCGCCCTCCCTCCGGGTGGGGTCAGTGTCACTCCTTCTAGGTTTTCTTGCACAGGACTTTCCCCTCTCCTCCTTCTTTTAAAGGAAAACAGGAGTACCCTGAAAAACGAGTTCTGCGGAAATTCAAAACTATCTTATGAAGTCCCGCACCTGAACCCTGAAGACTCCCCGGCAGATGAGAGGACCAGGCCCTAAATACAGGCTGCTCTGGGCCGAGCATTTCCCACCTGCTTGGGCCCAATGGTTACCGTGTGAGGTACTGTGCCCTCAGGATGATGGACGCTCAAAGACCCTGGGGCCCACAGGGTGTCGGCCGTGTCTTCTTCAAACCCAGGCCCCTTGTAGGGCCACCGAGGGACCGTGAGCTTTGTGTGCGAGCCCAAGTGGTGGGACCCATGGGCTGAGGGCAGGGCGACGTCTGACAGAGCCAGATGCCAAGGCCAGAGACAACAGGCATGGATGGAGACCAGGGTCCTGGAGACCCTGCGAACGCCTGCCACACTCGGTCCTTGTCCACAGCCCCGACTCGTGACTCACAAACACTTCCGAACGTCCACAGCCATCCGGCCCATGTGAGTCCACAACCCCCCCCCCCCCGCCCCCCCCCCCTCCCCACCAGGAGAGCAGGCCTGCTGGCAGCACTGAGCTCCGGGGTCACAGATGGCTCGGCCCACAGTGCCACCAGGTTTGTAGTTACGGGGGGATGCACAAACCATTTAACAGCATCAGAATAACGACCAACCCTTAGACAAAACAGCGGGAGGCTCTCCTCTGGGAGGGAGGGGTCAGGTGCAGCAGAGACGTGGAAAAATGCATCATTTTTGGTCAGAAAAAAATGTGCGAATCAGCAAACCGGGCCTCAACCTTTAATTCCCAAGGATGATTTTAAAGGGTTTCTAGAAGAAATCGAGCCTCTGCTAAATTAGGATTTCACACACATTAGCTCTTCTCCAGTAACACCCAGAGGGGGTGATTATTATCCCATTTCAAGGGGACTTAGTCCCAGCCGGGAGGAACCCGCGTTCCCGCTGAGCCGGCTTCCTGCTTTAACCTCCAGAGTGAGAAAAGGCTGAGCTCCATCAGCGGTCTTCCTTCCTCCCCAGAGGATCTGAGACTGTGGCGACCTCACTGCAGCCACAGTAGCGGGCAGAAGGCTAAGCAGGCTCCCCACCGTCACTACCCTCAGAACCCCCAAGTCCACCTTACACCCCACCCTGAGAGCTCAAGATCGCAGCTCCCCAAAGCTTACTGACATAACATTATATTGTTTCTACTCTACAGCCAACAGCCAGCAGCCTGGATTTCCTTCCCTTGATTACAAAGTTTCATCAACTGGGGGCTGGGAACTCCAGGGTCAGATTATAGAAGAGGCGCCAGGCTTACAAATTCCAGCACTTGCGGCCCTGGTCTGGTCCCTGTGCGCACACAGTGCAGCCCAGGGGATGGCCCCTGAAGCCAGGAGGGTGGTTGGTAAGAACCGGGGACAGGAAGGGGTGTGGAGACAAACTTGTCCCCTAAAAGGATAGGGAGTTAACCCAGAGTTAACCCAGCTGGGGAACAAACAGGTGCTCCCTGCAGAGCTAGTCATGAGCGGTTACTTTTTAAAAAAGGTCTCTGCTGCTGTGTAACCTGGTGACTCCACCAACTGGAAACAATGAAACAAACTATTATCTTCCTCTCTCTCCAGGCCCGACCCTCCTTCCTGGCCAGCTGCGGCCAGCAGGTGTGTTGCTGCCCCGTGATCGCAGTCAACATTCTCCCACTTTCCTTCTGACCTGGAGAAGAGGGCGGCACGCGCGGCATTCCACTTCCACCTGTGACAAAACGCCGGGCTCTCTAGGGGTGGGGGGCTCCCCCCTTCCTCCCGCGCCACCTCCTCCCGGCCTTTGTTGGGCCAGTTGGGAAGACGACCTGGCCGACCGCGTGGCAGGGGCCGGGGTCCCGGAGCTGGCGGCACAGGCGGTCTGAGGGCGGCTGGAACAGCGTCCCCGCGCACGGGCTGCGGCCCACGCGGGAAAAGCCGCGGGTGCCGGCCAAGCCCTGGGCTTCTGAGCATTGTTCCCGGCCGCGGCCGGCGCTGGCGCCCGGCCGCATCAAAGGGGACCGCGCGCAACCCGACACCCTGGCGGGCGCGGGGACAGAGGCCTGGCGGCCCCGGCGGCGCACAAAGGCTGGCCCTGGGAAATCCGGGCAAGTTTCGCCTCAACAGGTTGGAAACCGACGACGGCGGCGCTCGGCTCTGCAGCGCCTGCCCCAGAGACCTGCCGGAGCCCGCGCGGTCACTCCCAGGCCCGGGGGCGCGACCCACTGCGGCCGTGCTGGCGCCGGGAGGGACGAGCCTGGTGACGGTGACACAGGCCCGGCGGGCCGGCGGCTGCTGACCTGCGTCTCCGGAGCCCGTGCGCGTGGACCGGCCGCCACCGCGACCACGGCCCGGGCCCCTCGTTGGCCCTCGGCCGGCAGCGCGGTCCGCCAAGCGCGCCAACCTCCCGGCGGAGTCGCCAAGTTTGATCAGGATGCCAGGGACTCGGGGACCGGACGGTCCGCACTGCCCTCGGCCCAGCCCGGTCTCGGCCCCGCGGCGCGCCGCCCAGGAATGAATGGCCGACGCAGGTGACACTCGGGACACACGGCCTCGGCCTGACCCCGTCCCCCTCCGCTCGCCCCCCGCCCGCCACCTGCGCGCGTGGGAGGAGCCGGGCGGCCTCCCGGGAACCAAGCCGAGATGCGCTGGGAGTGAGGCCGCCGCCGCCTGGACCGGCCGGAGACTCGCACGAAGCGCGGCTGGCGGGGGACCGGTCCGGGGAACCAACCTTCGCGTCCCCCCTCCCCCCGCTGCCCCCGGGTCTTACCTGGGTCCGCGGAGGCCGCGCGGACCCCGAGCAGCAGGACCAGGGGTGCGAGCACATCCAGGAGGCTCCGCGGCCGCGGCCGCAGCCAGGGCCACCTGCGGGCGACAGGCCACAGGTCACAGGTTAGGGCGCCGCGCGCGTCCACCGCCCGCCCGTGCGCCCCGCTGCCCCTGCGCGCCCCGCACCTCGGCGCCATGCTCGGCCGGCCGGACCGTCAGCGCCGCGGATGCTGCGGGCTCCGCAGCGGTGCGCCCTCGGCCAGCCGCGCTCCGGCCGCAGGGGACGGACAGGGGCGGGGCGGGGCGGGGCGGTGGGCCGGGGGCGCCGGGACGGGCAGCGGCGGGGCGGGGCGCGGGGGACCGGCTAGGACGAGGCGGGGACCTAGTGGGGCGGAGCCATGGGCGGCTGGGGGCGGCGTGACGGGCAGGGGAGGAGCGGGGACCCGGCGGGGCGGGGCCGGGGGCGCGGGGACCCGCAGGGGAGGAGCCGGGACCCGGCGGGGTGCGGGGTCGCGGGGCGCCGGGTCGGACCCGGGTGCTGGGCTGGCGGCGGTTAGGCGGGGACAAACACGGCGTGCAGTGGGATGCGGGCCCGGAACCGAGTGACCCGCCGCTGCCCCGAGTCCTGGCTGCTTCTCCCCGCTCCCGCCCCCGGTCCCCAGTGCTCGAGGCCCGCCCGCGCCCCCGTTCCGAAGGAAGCCGCCTCCCGCCGCTGCCCGCGGCTGCACGTGGGGTCCCGGCTCCAAACGAGGCAAGGTCACGAGACACGCAGCGTGTCAACAGGCGTTTATGCGGGGAGGCGGGCGATTTGAACAAAGACGTTTATTGCCACGGAACGCGAATGGAGGCGGAGGAAGCTGAACTCCTGTCCGGGCCTCGTGGGCGCAGTGGCCGCGTCGTGGTGGCCCCCCCAGCTGGCTGCCTCCAAGGGCGCGGGCCCAGGACAGTAGCACTCTCCTCCAGGCTCCACTGCCCGCCTCCTGCGGTGTCTCTCTCACCCACAGAGCCCTCTGTGTCCCCCCACTCCTGTGGGTTTCTGCCCCCGGGAACAGGCCTAGAGCACCCCTTTCCTTGCTGGGGTCCAGCTGCCCCTCTCCAGAGCCTTCCCCGGCTCCCTCTCCGAATTATGTCCCCTCCCCTTGCCCCTTCCTCTGGCCAGACCTTCAGAACCCGACCCCCCCCGCCCCCCCACCGCAGGCCTGCAGTTCCTCCTTCCAGCAGCTGTGCTTATGGGGTCCTGCCCTTGGAGGCACCCTAGAGACCCCTCCGTGCAACCGGAGAGCCCTTTATATCGACTTCCAAAGTAAACGCGCCTTTCCCTGGACCTGGGGCTCTCCCAGTTTGCAGAGAACAGAGCCCAGAGCCATTGCCCCTGGCTTAGTGACTTCTAGCTAAAAGTTCTGGGTCCACCCTCCTCCATCACTACTGGGCCCCTCTCTGGGTTGGGTGGGAAGGGCGCGGGTGGTCCATGGCAAGGGGAGAAATCAGTGGGAGGCTTGGGACCCACTCTTTTCAAAATGAAGAACAGAGTGGAGAAGAAATGATTAGTGCGTCCTGTTTTGTGAAAGTTTGTTTCACGTGCCTGCAGAGGGACGGGTGGGGTCCACGCAGGGGGTGTGTCTGCATCTGATGGCTGTTGGTGCAGCGGGGTGGGCGAGTCTGTGCATGTGCACTCGTGTGTGTGGTGTGTTTGCGTGTGCGGTAGGCATGAGCATCCTGGGTCCCGATGCATCCCTCCTGTGGCTCATGGCCCATCAGCCCTGTGTGTCTATCCATCCATCCTTCTGTCTGCGGGCCCAGAGCCTTGCCCCAGGTGGGGTCTGAAGTGCAGGCTCTCATCTCTTCCTTGTCACCTGCCTTGCAGGCCCGTCCTGCTTCCACCCAATCTTGTCCATCCTTGTATCTTCCGTTCAGATGGCCAGCCTCTGCTTGTGTGACTGATGCTGGCCCTGGGGCCTGTCTGTGGCTCCAGGAGGTGGTGGCTGGGACAGCTGGGCCTGTGCTGGGTCCCTGCCCTGCACCAGTGGCTCGGGATTCACTTCCCCTCTCCTCTTCTCTCTTCCAGGGCTCACCTCCCCTCCTTCCCTCTCCTTTCCTTCCTCCCCTCCCCCTCCCCTCTCCTTCCTCCCCTCCTCCCCTCCCCACCTCCCCTCCCCTCCTCCCCTCCCCTCCCCTCCTCCCCTTTCCTTCCTCCCCTCCCCTCTCCTTCCTCCCCTCCCCTCTCCTTCCTCCCCTCCCCCTCCCCTCTCCTTCCTCCCCTCCCCCTCCCCTCTCCTTCCTCCCCTCCCCTCTCCTTCCTCCCCTCCCCTCCTTTCCTCCCCTCTCCTCTTCCCTCCACCCCTTGCTTGCCCCTCCCCTCCCTTTCCTCTTCCCTCCCCCCTTTCCCTTCCCCTCCTTCTCCTCTCCTCTCCTCCCCTCCCCTCTCCTCTCCTCCCCTCCTCTCCCCTCCTTCCCTCTCCTCCCCTCCTTCCCTCTCCTCCCCTCCTTCCCTCTCCTCCCCTCTCCTCTTCCCTCCCCCTCCTCTCCCCTTCCTTCCCCTCTCCTCTCCTTTCCTCTCCTCTCCTCCTCCAGGATTCACCTCCTCCAGTTGGAACCCCCGAGGCAGAGAGGCAGAGATGAGCCCACCTTTGCAGGCTTTGAGGGGGCAAGGCCAGCCTCAAAGGGCATTCTGTGCAATGAAAGTGCTATCAACAGCAAAAAAGTACAAAAATAGGCTTTCTCCTCTGAAGCACTCATGATGGCTCAACTCATAGCTGTAAAAACACACTCGGCATCCTTTTCCCCCAGTTACTACGTTACCACAGGGTCATTGCTCTGCCGGTCCCATGGCATTCACATCTTTTTCCTATTAGAGACTTTTCCCTTTACGTGCAAGGGATATTCACATGTGATCGATGTAGAAAAGACGGAAAATAGAAACATGCACAGGGGAGAGTAAGACCCCAGACCCCGTTCAGCTAACCCTGTGCTGAGGGTCTTTCCTCCTTGTCCACAAAGACCCCCATCGGGTAGGACCAGTGCCCAGCCCCCGGGTGGGCCAACAGAAGTCAGCTCACCCCAAAGGATTGCCGGGTGCTGGGGTGCGGGTCTTCCGGGCAGCGGGGGAGGCCTGAGGGCGGCGGGGGCTCCGGGCGGGTGGGCTGAGGAGAGGCGGAGGGGCCCAAGACATGGGGCCTCCAGAGTGGAGGCCCTGGAGAGAGGGCCCGTGTGTGCACGGTCCTTGGACACATGTGGCAGGTTTGTGGGTGGTGTGGGTGGCAGCTGTGGACTTTAGAGAAAGAACACGGGGAGCGGGCTGAAGCCCAGGCTTGGCCGCTTTCTCTCTTTGTGTTATTTTGTGTCTCGTCCCACTGTGGCGGCCTTCACGGTTTTAGTCCACAGGGACAGGTGACGGAAATGACAGAGAAGTGCCGTGCTCGTCCCCAGCCCGGCCCACGAAAGGCAGAGTGAGGGTCGAGCAGTTTCCAGCAGAGTGCTGGCCCCCATGCTCCGTTGACGGTCCCATCCACGGCTGAAAACAGGCTGGGGTTGTTTTTGTTTGTAGGCTGGTTTTGTTTTGCACTGACACACAGTGTTGGAAAACCGAAGGGGATTCTCTCAAGTCCAGGGCCTGCACCGTGGGGTGTCTTCCTGCTAGGCAGGCCGTCGGGGTGGGGACCCGGGTGTGTGCAGGGAGAGAGACCCGGACAGGCAGAGAGGGGCCACGGGCCAGGTGAGCCGAGTGAGGCCAGGGACGTGGAATAAACAGGACATGTGACCCCGACCAGGCCGTCCCTTCTCGTGTGCTGGGAAAGTAACTTCTCAGCAGGAAAGGAAGAAGCTGTGTGTTGGCAGAACAGGCCGTGGGAAGCACATAGCGTGTCTGGTGCAGGGCCCCGCCCCACAGTCCCCTGGCCCTGGTCGCAGGGTCCACCCCCCACTCCCCCCCCCCACCCCCCTGCTCCCCCCGCCCCCCCCCCCTCGCGGCAGTGTCCGCAGTGCAGCCGAACCACAGGCGTTCTGGCTGGGCCGACGACCAGCAGGGGCCCCACGCTCCGGCCTCCCGTGGACTCCAAGTGCCCCACCTGTCACTTGGCCCCACTGCCCTCACCACCAGAGAAGTGACGGCTTGTGTTTCCTGGTCCCCAGGCTCGCTGCCCACTCAGCCGCTCTCGACCTGGTGCCCAGCGGTGCGCCGTGGCGGCTCCCGGGTCCTGTCGTCCCCGCCGCTCCCGGGGACCTCCGGTGGGTGCTCAGGAATCGCCTGCCAAGTGGCAGACCAGGGGTGCCACTGCCTTTGGCGCCTGCGGGTCCCCGGCCGCCCGCTCGGCCTCGCCCAGGGAGGGCGGCTCCGAGGGACTCGAGCCCCTGGCCCACTGACCCCGGGCAGCCGGGCGATGCGGCCCGTGGTCCATGGGGAGACTCCTCCTGGCAGAATTTGGGAACGGCCAGGGAAGGGGGAGACATCCGCCAAAGGGAATGTCGCGCTCCCTGCGGAAATCTAACGAAACAAGAAGCAAAAGCGACTCACACCCAGGCGGCCAGCTGCTGTGGCGCCAAGCGGGCGTGTGAGGAAGGTGAGGAGCCCCGCTTCCGGTGGAGCCCCGCTTCCGGTCGTGACCTCCGAGGGCCGGAATCGCGGCAGAGCTCCGGGCCCTTCTCCGCTCTCTTCCACTTCGCCAGAGCTTCAGACGGTAAACATTTACGTGAATTTTCGCGTGGGCCATTTCCTCGTTTCAGTGCCGCAAGGAAATGTCTCAGCCCATGTTGAGTCAGCGGAGGGAAGGGGAGGGGTCCCCGAACTCTCAAGTGCATCATCTAACGACCTGGCGCGCTCTCGTTCCCGCACCGCCCTCTCCCCGTAGAGGCTGCGCTGGGCTGCGCCAGCCAGGAGGGAAACACACACCGCCCTTGTATGTTGCAGGTGCTGCAGACACACGCGGCCGGAAGGAAGGGGTCCAGGTGATCCCCGTTTCCTGCCAGCCTGGCAGCCTTCCACCAAAAACAGCTCGGCCCCAGCCCCTTTCCTTCCCGGCTCCGGCCGGGCAACTTCAGAGGACTCCTGCTTATCCCCCGAGATAAGCCGGGAGGACTGCTCAGAGCAAAACCATCCCAGCTATGCATACGCCACCCCCCTCCCCCCCGCGGGCCCCCACACCTCCAGACCCCTCCGGATCCCTGCTAACACACATCCAACCCCTACTCCAGCCCCACCGACGCTGGGCTGTGGCCTCGACCTCCCTCCCTCCCCATCTGCAGTGCTTTGAGCTCAGATCCGTCCACACCAGCACCCCCAGTCCATCTTTCTGCAGAGCCCGCATCGCTCCCCAGCAATCTCGTTCCTTCATTCCCTCACTCTTTCAGTTCTTTCTCATGACCTTCCCAGGCCCCACGGGTAGAATTCAGGCCCCCACAGGGCAGCTCCTCTGCTTCCTGACCAGAAGGAAGGGGGGAGGGAGTGGAGGCAAAGATGTGAAAGCTGAGTCCGGCGGGCGCTCCAAGGTGCTCCCCACGAGGAGCACGGCGCCCAGTGGAAACTGTCCGCACCTACCACAACCTCGGACTTCCGGTACCCATCACCTTATATTCAAGGCCTCTGTGCAGCTTTCCGCTCACTGTCTCCCCCAACATGTGAGCCCCTTGAAGACATAAAACTAACATATGCTTCTAACTCATTATAAAAGTCCCCAAATGCTACTAGTAAAGCTCAGGTCCCGCCTGACCTGCCTTTACATTGCCATCTCCTGACAAGATAGCCCCCCACATGACCCTTCTGCTGGTTATTTTAAAATGAATTTTATAGATATGTGTTACTCTAGAAATGTAGAAAGTTGTTTTGTGGAAATTTTAGAACATACATGAGATAATACTCATGGTTCTAAAATTTGCTTGTTTAAAAAATTTTTTTAATGCTTATTCATTTTTGAGAGAGAGAGAGAGAGCGAGCACGCACACGCAGGGGAGAGGCAGAGAGAGAGGGAGACACAGAATCTGAAACAGTCTCCAGGCTCTGAGCCATCAGCACAGAGCCTGACGCGGGGCTCGAACTCACGAACCTTGAGATCATGAGATCATGACTCGAGCCGAAGTCGGACGTTTAACAGACTGAGCCACCCAGGCGCCCCTAAAACTTGCTTTATTAGCACAACATACGTTGTAGCGTTTTCGCGTCAGTGGATACACATATATTTAAAAGACTGCACACATGTTCCATGGCACGGAAGTAGCATACTCAGCAATCCCACCACTAGCGAGACTTAGGTGGTTTTGAATTCCGTGCTTTAAATACTATACTGCTTTGAAAAGATACGGAAACCGTGAAAAAGAACAAAACGGAAGAGACAAACGTGGAAACCACAGAAAAAGTGAAGAATGGTTTTGATAGGCTCACCGGTGAGCTCAACTTAGCCAAGGAGAGTCAGGAATCTGAAAACAGCTTTACGGAAACCTCCGCATTGAGACACAAAGAGAAGACAGAATGGTACGGAGGACAGAGCTGTACATCCGGGAGCTGGGGGAACAGAAAACTGAAGAAAAAAGGCTGAGACTTTTCCAAAATTAATGACAGACACCAAACCATAGATCAGAGCTCAGAGAATGTGCATCAAGATAAATGCTCAAAAAAAAAAAAAAAGTAAAACAAAAAAACAAAACAAAACTCCATATGCATGACATATTCAAGCTGCTGGGGAAAAGACATAGAAAAAACATCTCTAAGGCAACCAGACTACCAACATAGAAACATTAGGTGCAGAGAAAAAAAAGATAAGAATTATGACACAAACCTCTTTAGAAACCGTGTAGGCTGGATGAAAATGAAATGATATCCATGTAGCCTTCAAAGAAAAAAGAAGTGTTAGTTCAATATTGTATACCAGAGGAAATATGTGTTAAAAATTAAGAATAAGACAAAGCAAAACTATGGGAATTTATTGCTGGCAATAAATGTAATCTGCAAGAAATAACTGACGTCCATCTATTGGAAAGAATGGTATCAGACCCCTAACTGGGTCTTCACGATGGAAAGACGAGTGCCAGTGGAAGGAAGGAAGACAAGATAAACTCTTTTCTCCCCTTATTTTTAATTGCCACAAATGAGAGCTGCTATCTACAGGAAATAGTGTCATGTTGGTGGTATACATAGAAGTGAAATGTATGAAAACATCAGGAAGGATGAGAGGAAGGGGAGAATATTGTTGTCAGTTTCTTAACTACATATGGTTTAAGACTATATGAAGGTAAACTCTGAATAATTTAAGATTTATATTATCAACTTTAGGGCAGACGCTAAAACTTTTTAAAAGAAGCATTAAGTAATAATTCAAGAAGACATAAGAAATGATTACAAAAATGCTCAATTAACCAAGAGAAGACAGAAAAAGTAAAAAAGAAACAAAAACAGATGAAACAAATAGAAGGCACCTAACAAAATTACAATTTTAGGCCAACCTTATCACTAATCACATTAAATGTGAATGGTCTAAACATACCAGTTAAAAGATAGAGATGGTCAGATTGGATTTAAAAAAAAAAAGCAACACCCCAATATATTATGTCTTATAAGAAATCCACATTAAACGTAAAACATGTATAGATTTAAAACGTAAAGATGAAAAGAGACCACTTGCGCACCAGCCAAAAGAAAACCAGAGTAGCTATCTGAACAGCAGACTTTTGAGGAAGAAATATTATCACACATAAAGAAGGACATTACATAATTCTCCAAGAGGACACAGCATTCATAAAGGAGGATGTACCTAAACAGCTTCAAAACATATGCAGCAGAAACTGACTAGATAGAAAGGAGAAATAAATCCCAAGTCATAGGTGAACATGTCAGTGCCCTACTCTTAGTCATTGTTAAAACAAGTAGACCACAAAATAAATAAGGGAGTGAAAGAATGAATGCCGTCAGCTACCTGGACCTCATTGACATGTATAGAACATTCCACCCACCAACCCTTCTTGAGAATAAAAATATACTCTTCTCGGGTATACATTGACATCACCAAGATATCCTTTATTCCGGGCCACAAAATATGCCTCAGCAAACTTAGAAGAATATAAATTATACAAAATGTGCTTTCGGGTCATGACAGACGAGTGATCAAAAAGATATCTGTAAAGTCCTAAAGTATTTGGAAATTTAAAACAACAAAATTCCAGGGGCACCCGGGTGGCTCAGTCGGTTGAGCGTCTGACTTCGGCTCGGGTCACGATCTCACAGTTCGTGAGTTTGAGTCCCGCGTCCGGCTCTGTGCTGACAGCTTGGAGCCTGGAGCCTGCTTTGCATTCTGTGTCTCCCTTGCTCTCTGCTTCTCCCCTGCTCACACTCTGTCTCTCAAAAATAAATGCAGATTAAAAAGATTAAAAAAAAATAATAAAACAACAAAATTCCAGATAAGCCATATGTCAAAAAGACATCTCAGGGAAATACAAGAACATTTCAAATTAATTGAAAATGAAAATACAACAGATCAAAATTTGTGGGAACAAGCTGAGACAGTGCTTTAGTGGGAAATTTATAACACTAAATACCCATATGTGAAAAGAAGAAAAATTTCAAAGAAATGACCTCACCTTCCATGTTACAAAACCGGAAGGAAGAAAAAAAAAAAAGATTCAATTAAGCACAAAGGAAGTAGAAGAAAGGGAATAAAACAGATCAGGACAGAAACCAATGAAATAAGAAGTACGGAAATAATTAAATATTGAGATAACAAAAGCTATTTGGTTTTTTTTTTTTTTTTTGCTTATTCTGTTTTTTTGAATAAAGAATCTGATGTTTTATTTGTGTTTTAAATGTTTATTTATTTTGAGAGAAGGAGAGGGAGGGGCAGGGAGAGGAGAGAGAGAACCCCAAGCAGTCTCTGCTCTGTCAGCACAGAACCTAACGCGCGGCCCCAACTCTCAAACCCAAACCGTGAGGTCACGACCTGAGCTGAAATCAAGAGCTGGGCACTCAACCGGCCTAGCCCCCCCCCCAGGCGCCCCATTTCTTCTGTGTTTACAAACTCTGGCCGGACTGAGCGTGAAGAAAATAGCGCTGAGATGGCTTGCTAGCACCAAGGACAAAAGCACACGCTTCATCACAGATCCTGCAGCTTTTCAAAAGATAAGAAAGGAATATTACAAACAATGTTACTCGATGCTTCTATGTCCTCTGGCTTAAACAAAATACACGAACTCCTTGAAAGACATAGATTGTCCTCACTGATACAAAAAGAAAATTTTGAAATCCCAGTGGCTCCGTATCTGCTGAAGAGCCCACAGGGACCAACAAGTCCAGGTGTGCTGTGCCAGCCAGGGTTGTTTCTCTCATCAGCCTCCTTCCCAGGCCATAGTCCACCTTCATCAGACTTCTGGAGGAGCCTACTGAGAAAGCAAACCAGTATCGACCCCGTCCATACAGGTGATAAGGGATTGTGCTGATATTTACTCACCGCCAGACTTGGCTGATAGAACAAGACACAATACTGGGGCATCTGGGTGGCTCAGTCGGTTGAGCATCCGACTTCGGCTCAGGTCATGATCTCGCAGCTCCTGAGTTCGAGCCCCGCGTCGGGCTCCGTGCCGACAGCTCAGAGCCCGGAGCCTGCTTCGGATTCTGTGTCTCCTTCTCTCTCTGCCCCTCCCCTGCTCATGCTCTGCCTCTCTCTGTCTCTCAAAAATGAATAAATGTTTAAAAAAATTAAAAAAAAAAGTTACTCTCGTCTGTCTAAAATTAATTGTGAAATATTATGGATTCTTTTTAAAAATCAGCAAAAAGAAAATGATAAAAATTTGCTGAGAATAAACATTTAATTATTCTCGAGATCCTAGACAACGTGACAGGGCAAGGAAAGAAATGAAGAAGAGCTATTGGAATTGAATATTTTCAGATGACAGCATTGTCCATTTAGGAATTCAAGAGGATCGGTCAGAACACTGCGGCGACATCAGAGTAAAGAACAGTTGAGGACGGTGGTCAGAGGCAAGTGGAAAAAATAGTTTTCTTATAAGTCAACAATAATAAATTTGAATATGATGGGAAAGGGTCTCACAACAGGGACAACACATGAAATGCCTAGCAGTGACCCCAGTAAGACATGCATACAACTTGACGAAATGACAAGCGACTAGCAGGGGACTGGAAAGGAGACCTCCGTGTGAGGCCCCTCCCGTTCTGAGAAGAGTGGAGCCTAATGGTCAAGAGAAGACCTTCCAATGTCAGAGACAGGACTAAGCACCACGTGGGTGCCCAGGTCGGTCAGCTCAAGAACGGGTCCTGTGATCGCCTCCCCTCCTGATCCTGGATCACGGTCCCCATAAAGTGTTTGCGGTTTGTCTCTGCATTTCGGGCCCCGTTTCAGGGGAACCGGCTAGGACAGCCGACAAATTCACGGCGAAGGGTTCGCACCAAGGCCAGGAGAGCGGACAAGCGAGAGCACAGGCATTTAGCCAGCCGGCCCACACCCACTTTCGGAGGCGGACCTTGGCAAACCTCATCTGTGAAATGGTGGCGACAACACCATTTGCCTCCTGTGCCAGGTGAGGACCCAGTCGCCAAGTTCAACATCACGGGATGTGGAGGCTGAGGCAGGAGAGGGAGTGTAGGGGGCATTTTGTTCTACGTCAGAGACGGGGCTCGCGGAGGGGAGGCGTTTCCCTCAAGGTCCCCTGGCTGGCGGGGCAGGGAGGGGACTCGAGTAAAGGGTCTCAGAATCCAACACTCATCCCCCCAACCCCTGTCCCAACGTGAACTCGGTTCTTTTTCCAGAGTGCCATCTTCTTGGCTCTCCTTGTCTCGGGGAGCGGTGCCCCAACCTGGCCAGTTGTGTGGGGCCTTCTGCGTCACCCTTCTCTGTCCCCTGCATCCCACCCAGCTCTATCGATCCCGTGTCCCGACCGCAACCGTATCTCAGTCTCCACCGCTACCACTCTAGTCTGAGCGAGGGTGGTCACAAAGCCGCTCTCTGCCCCCTCCTCTGTTCCAGTTTGTCCTCCACCCTGAAGAGAAGGGACGACTTCACGGCTGCTGGAGAGCCAGCGGCGGCTGTGTCACTCTTACAGCGTGGTGCGGTGGCCCGAGACCACGCCCCGCCTCCCTCCAGTTGCACCTTGAGCCTCCCCTCGTCTGTCTCCTCCTGCCCTCCTCTCCTTTGCTCGCGCTGTTCCCTGGGCTGGGATGCCTGCCCTCTCACCATGCGATTACCGTGCGGGGTCCTCAGGCCCACGAGCCCCTCTTGCTCACTCGTGGCACCGTGTTCCACCCTGACTCGGATGCGGACCCCCCACGGCCCCCGCGCCTGGCACACGCCGGCCTGTCTGGGCTGCTCCGTGCCGGGGAGGTCCTCGTCCTCTCTCTGTAGCTCCTTCACGCGTGTGGATTTTGCTCTGGGTTGTAGATTCTAGAAAAGGTCACGGACGGTCGTTTACGTTCTTTCGTGTCTGGCGACGTGTGCTGGTTGCCTCAATGTGTGAGCGGCGACCTGGCTCAGGTCTGGGTGTGCTTTGCATGCAGCACGTGTTTATAATCCAGCTTTAGTGCTGTGCCTTCCTTGCTAGCGTATTTCAGGGTGCCAGTCTCCAGAGGCTCCCGGAGAGCTCCAGAAGCACAGCCTCTGGCTGAGTTTTGTTGCGGAGACGGGTGTCGCCACATTCCTGCGTGTCCGCCCGCATCTCTTCTCCGGCGACAGCGCGGTTCAGCCGGGCCTCCCCGGGACCCCTCCATCCTCGTGCGGAGGGCCGTCCCCCGGTGGCACGCCAGCTCAGTGATTCAGAGTCTGGCCCCAGAGGCGGTGTGGGTGGGGAGGAGGACACCGCCCAGGGTCACGAGGAACGGGGCGCTGACTCACCTTGCACCTGAGGGCCTGGCCGTCCGGCTGACAGCTTTGTGCAACACGCAGGCACCGGGGGTGTGTGCAAGCAAGGAGTCAACACGAGCAAGGGACGGGGCCCGCGGGTCTCCATTCTTCTGACTTCGTCTCGCGCCTGAGTCCACGTCCACTGGGCTCCACGCGCTTCTTAACCGAAAGCGGGCACCACTCCTCTCCCCGCTCAGCAGGGCTGACGGGGAGCCACAGGAGGCCACGTCTCCCTTCCTTCTCCACCTCGGTAACCCCCAGCCCGGTGGCCCCAACCTTCCCCGTCGCACAAATCGCTGGCTCTGCAAGGACAGCTCAGATGTCGCGTCTGTGCAGGGGGACGGGTAGCCAGCGGCTTCTGGGGATCCCTGCGGGTCCTCGGGCAGTGACTGCCGAGGACAGGAATGCTCCGTGGCTGGGGGCCGTGGGGCCTGCCGCTCCCAGGCTCGGGCTCTTTTCCTGGAGGACCCTGCCCTGACTCTGGGACTCACCCGGTCCGTGACAGGGGGACGTTTCTTAACCTCTCCGTGCCTGAGTTTCCTCATCGGTGACAAGAGAACAGAGGAACTCAGGTGGGGCTCTGGAGAAGACCGGGCGATGCCGGGGGTGCGGGGGGGGGGGGACAGGGATGGCGGCTGAGCCGTCAGCAGAGGGAGGGGCTCAACGCTGCACCCCAGGCCGCGGGGCGGCCGGAACCAGCACCCGGGGGAGACGCCCTGCATGCCTGTTAACGGCCAGGAGCTAGAAGCCCGACCGTTCCAGGTGTTAGCGAGGGTGCGAAGGAACCAAAACCCGCCCACGAGTCACGGAGCACAGACCTTCCCCCACTACGGCGGGTGACATCCCCTGAACCGTAAGCGGAAAACACCGTAAGGCAAAAATGCAATTAACAGCTGGCCTTCGGCACATCGCAGCTTAGCCTGGCCCTCTTGGCACATTCTGGGAACACTCCCGTTAGCCTGTGCTGGGGCAGAATGACCTCACACAAAGCCGATTCTACAAGAGAGGGCGAGTGTCTCGTGTGGTTGACCCACCACTGCACTGAAAGTGACAAACAGACGGGCCGCGTGGGCACAGTGTGTCTGTGGGTCGTGGACCCCGGGGACCACCGGGTGCCTGGGAGCCGGGCTGGCCGCTGCCCTGCATCGCCAGCCCGGGAAGACATCCACATTCAAAATCGGGAGGACGGTCTCCACTGAAGGCACCTTGCTTTCACACCTTCGCAAGGTCAAAAAGCGTGAGTCGAACGAGCATAAGTCGGGGGCCGTCTGTAAAAACGGAACAATCACTCTGGAAGACAGATCGGCAGCTTCTTAAAACGTTAAACGTGCCCCTGCCGTGTGGTCCAGACCTCCCCGCCCTGGGTGTTGACCCAGGAGAAATGAAAGCAGGTGTCCAAGCACAGACTTGCGCTCAAACGCGCACGGCGGCTTTATTCGCAAAGCCCCGCCCGGGAAGCGGAGCGAGCGTCCATCAGGAGGTGGATGGAGATGCAAACTGTGGGATTTCTCCGCAACGGAATGCCACTCGGGGGGAAAATGATTGATGCGCTGATTATCGATCCGCGCTGCCACATAGGAGACGTCAAGGTACTGTGCCAGGTGAGGAGCCAGACTGAGAAGCACGTACTGTTCGATCACATCTGCATAAAATCCTAGGAAATGCGAGCTGACCGGTGTTACGGAGCAGGGGAGTGGTGGCCTGGGGTCGGGGTGCGGATGGCCAGGAAGGGCAGATGACCCACAGGGGCCACACGAGAAACTCGCAAACCACACGGGGGTCCGTCTACTGTGTGGATGGTGGCGACGGATTCCCAGGAGTATACGGGTGTCAAACCATATCAGATTGTACACTTGAAAAGCAGTTTATTGAATGTCAATTATGTATCCATAAAGCTGTTTAAAAATATATCCGGGGGGCTCCCGGGTGGCTCAGTCAGTTAAGCGTCCGACTTCGGCTCAGGTCGTGATCTCGCTGCTTGTGGGTTCAAGCCCCGTGTCGGGGTCTGGGCTGACAGCTCGGAGCCTGGAGCCTGCTTCCGATTCTGTGTCCCTCTCTCTGCCCTTCTCCCACTCACGCTGTCTCTCTCTGGCTATCTCTCAAAAATAATAAACATTAAAAAATTAAAAAATATATATATATATTTGCAACAGTTCAGGGATTGGTTATTTTAATCTGCACCCTGGAGCGGCTAGTTGCCCTGCTCGACCACACATGGCACCATCAACAGAAGTTAGCTGGGGTTTAATCAGGCGGCACCTTGCGCGGTGGTGGCGGTGGTGGGGGTCAAAATTAGCGAATTTTATTTAAACTTCAAAAAGTAAAGTAACAAGCAAAAGGCGACTTCAGCTTTGTGCTTTATGAGGATCAGGTATCAGGACCCAGAGCGGGAACCACCCTCAGAAGTTCAAATGTCCCCCGTCGAGCCACAGGCAAGGGGGGGTCCTAGATTTGGGGGCAGCGGCGGTGGGGCGGGAAGGAGAACCCAGCTGGTAGGGAAGACAGAGGGGCTTGGGGGGGAAGGGGGGGGTTGTCACAAGGAGCTTCACCTGCCTTGTTCTCTGCCCCTGGCTCCTGGCAGAGCTTCTAAAACCCTGCAACTCCCTGGGCTGGGGGTTACCTTCCGTTACTCATCACAAGCCCCTTGAGCCCCGCCTGAGTTTATGCTAATAAGGTGGCTCTTGGAGGGCTCAGGGGGATGTCCCCGGAGAAGCCCAGAGCTGAGCTGAGGGGACGCGGAGGCTGAGCCAGCCGTCAATGGCCAGTGATTCAAGCAATCCCACAAAACCCGAGACCAAAGGGTTCGGAAAGTTGCCGCCCTGACGCACGCATCCCGGTGCCGGAGGGTGCACACCCCAGGTCCAGCGACCCTCCCAGACCTCACCCCGCGCACCTCTTCATCTGGCTGTTCATCCGTATCCGTTACAACGTCCGTTATTACAAACCGGTAACGGTAAGTAAAGCGCTACCGTCTCTGCCGTGATGTTCGGCTTCAGCGTAATTCGAATAAAATACCGAACGTGGAACCGCAGAAATTAAATCCAGGATGTGTATGAAGGAACACACGTCCAAGAACTGCTGGACATTCTAGAAGCATCAGGTGGGGGGTTGGCCCTGCTAGTTCAACGGGTAGTAAAAGCAACAAGAAGTAAGACAGCGTGGTTTTGGCAGAGGGTCAGAGAGATGAACTAAACAGAGTAGAAAGCCCCAGATACCCCGTCGCTGATGTGGAAAAACACAGGCACCTCTGCGTGCCCGTTTTAATTAAAGCTCTGCACACCCAGTCACGCTGCAAGGCCACTCCTACTTTGCGGCCCGGAGCAGCGTTTTCCAACCGCATACCCGTTGGGGAGTGACTAAACCAACGGAGTGGGACGCAGGCGTCTACGATGGTGGTGACGACGCGACAGCAAGTCACAGGAAGTAGAACCGCGATGTCAGCACGCACGGCACACTGTGAGGGCAGGGTTGCTTCAAAATAGTTGGCGTGAGCTGTATGTTTGTGCCCTGGGGCAGCATGAAAATAACTGCGGCCGGGAAGTTTGGAAACACCATCCAGAGAAACGCCTGGACGCGGGCGGACGCCGCGGCACGCACGAGAAGGCTGACGGGGAAAACTAAGCAGCCAACCAGAGGGCCAGGCCTGGAATACCATGCAGGTGTGAACAGGAAGCACGCACGTGTGTCTGGCCGCGCTCGGACCCACTCCCCACCCTCTGCTTAGCGCGTCCTCGGTGACACGGGGAACGTGCACCAACACGATGGGCCTCAGCCGAAGACGTGCAGGGGAAACCTTTATAAAGCTCAAAGGGCGAAGATGATACGCGAGTGTCCACGCACATGGGGTGAGGCCGTGATGAGGCATAACTGAGAAACTCGCGGGAACGGGAAGCTTCTAATTCTCAAGGCGGGGGGTGCGGCCGACGCCCAGGGCCTGGCCACTTTGGGGCCCACCCGGGGGGATGAGCGCACCCCCAGCGTCTGCCCTCCGCCCGAGGGCTTCCCGGCTCCTCCGCATCCCGTGCGGGCTGTCGCTGAGCCCCGTGGTCCACCAGATGTCCGTCCGCAGGGCCCCCGGGGCAGCTGGTCTGCCCGCGACGGCCGGCCGTTTCAGTGCCGTCACTGCAGCCATCGCCTCCTTGCCTGGGATCCTTGCCTCCCTCTCTCCCGGAGCGGCCTGAGGACCCAGGGGCATGTTCGGGCGATTTTGATGTCGCTGCCCTTCGAACTCTGCATCTGTGCCTTACACACTTCTGACCTTGGCCGCCTCTCACCCTGGGAGTAACTAAAAACCATGAGACCAGAATTGCACATGCGAACCGACTTTTGAGCTAGAGTGTGGCCCCTCCAGGAAAGTTCTCGGTTGAAGAGCGGCATCCAGACCAGGTCGCCTCCTGTGCCCTCAGGAGCCATGGCCCGAACGCTCCTGGCCCCCAGTCACCGGGGAGAGGGACGGGTGGGGACGGAGCTCAGCAGGGCGGTTGGCCCCGTGTCCCCGCCGTCCCCCCCAGCCCCTCCCTCCCTTCCCTCCCCTCCCCTGCCCATGGTACCCCTTCCTCTGAGCCCCCCTCCCCTGCCCACTGTGCCCCTTCCTCCCGTGCTCCCTCCCCTCCCCTGTCCATGGTGCCCCCTTCCTCTGAGCCCCCCTCCCTCCTCTCCCCTGTCCATGGTGCCCCCTTCCTCTGAGCCCCTGCTCCCTCCCCTGCCCATGGTGTCCCCTTCCTCTGAGCCCCCCTCCCTCCCTCCCCTCCCCTGCCCATGGTGTCCCCTTCCTCTGAGCCTCCCCCCTCCCCTCCCCTGCCCACTGTGCCCCTTCCTCCCCCACTCCCTCCCCTCCCCTGCCCATGGTGCCCCCTTCCTCTGAGCCCCCCCTCCCCTCCCCTGCCCATGGTGCCCCCTTCCTCTGAGCCTCCCCCCTCCCCTCCCCTGCCCACTGTGCCCCTTCCTCCCCCACTCCCTCCCCTCCCCTGCCCATGGTGCCCCCTTCCTCTGAGCCCCCCCCTCCCCTCCCCTGCCCATGGTGCCCCCTTCCTCTGAGCCTCCCCCCTCCCCTCCCCTGCCCACTGTGCCCCTTCCTCCCCCTGCTCCCTCCCCTCCCCTGCCCATGGTGTCCCCTTCCTCTGAGCCCCCCCTCCCTCCTCTCCCCTGTCCATGGTGCCCCCTTCCTCTGAGCCCCCCTCCCTCCTCTCCCCTGTCCATGGTGCCCCCTTCCTCTGAGCCCCCCTCCCTCCTCTCCCCTGTCCATGGTGCCCCCTTCCTCTGAGCCCCCCTCCCTCCTCTCCCCTGTCCATGGTGCCCCCTTCCTCTGAGCCTCCCCCCTCCCCTCCCCTGCCCACTGTGCCCCTTCCTCCCCCACTCCCTCCCCTCCCCTGCCCATGGTGCCCCCTTCCTCTGAGCCCCCCCCTCCCCTCCCCTGCCCATGGTGCCCCCTTCCTCTGAGCCTCCCCCCTCCCCTCCCCTGCCCACTGTGCCCCTTCCTCCCCCTGCTCCCTCCCCTCCCCTGCCCATGGTGTCCCCTTCCTCTGAGCCCCCCCTCCCTCCTCTCCCCTGTCCATGGTGCCCCCTTCCTCTGAGCCCCCCTCCCTCCTCTCCCCTGTCCATGGTGCCCCCTTCCTCTGAGCCCCCCTCCCTCCTCTCCCCTGTCCATGGTGCCCCCTTCCTCTGAGCCTCCCCACTCCCCTGCCCACTGTGCCCCTTCCTCCCCCACTCCCTCCCCTCCCCTGCCCATGGTGCCCCCTTCCTCTGAGCACCCCCTCCCCTCCCCTGCCCATGGTGCCCCCTTCCTCTGAGCCTCCCCCCTCCCCTCCCCTGCCCACTGTGCCCCTTCCTCCCCCGCTCCCTCCCCTCCCCTGCCCATGGTGCCTCCTTCCTCTGAGCCCCCCCTCCCTCCTCTCCCCTGTCCATGGTGCCCCCTTCCTCTGAGCCCCTGCTCCCTCCCCTGCCCATGGTGCCCCCTTCCTCTGAGCCCCCCCTCCCCTCCCCTGCCCACTGTGCCCCTTCCTCCCCCGCTCCCTCCCCTCCCCTGCCCATGGTGCCTCCTTCCTCTGAGCCTCCCCCCTCCCCTGCCCACTGTGCCCCTTCCTCCCCCACTCCCTCCCCTCCCCTGCCCATGGTGCCCCCTTCCTCTGAGCCCCCCCCTCCCCTGCCCATGGTGCCCCCTTCCTCTGAGCCTCCCCCCTCCCCTCCCCTGCCCACTGTGCCCCTTCCTCCCCCCGCTCCCTCCCCTCCCCTGCCCATGGTGCCCCCTTCCTCTGAGCCCTGGCTGGCTCCTCCATCTGCTTCCCCTTTTCCTGTTTTCTGTCAGGCTTTTCTTCTCTCTGCCTCAGCCCTGCTCTGGGGGTTTCTTTGGATGAAGGAAGGAAAAGGGCAGGCCCGGTGGGCGGAGGAGAGACCTGGGCCTGGAGGTCTCCAGGGCTTGGGGCTTCCTCCCGGCCAGCTTTGCTTCGGACTCACTGGGGCTCTGTCTGCCTCCTGGTTCTAGAAGAGTCTGCACCTTTGCTGATGTCACCGCGCTGCCCTGACGCCGTGTGTGAGGCTGGATGCTCGCAGCAGGGCCCCGTCTGCCTCTGACAGGTCAGTGCAAAGATCCCCTTAGAGATGCCCCGAGGTCGCCCCAATTTCGTCTTGGCAGAAGGAACAGGGAGCCGGCAGGGGAGCTGCCAGCCCCAGGTCATGGTCTGGGAGCTGTAGCAACGCGGTGACAGGGAGCCCGCGGGGGACCCATGGCCAACGGGCCACGCTGTGTTTGGAAGGTACGAACGTCTCTGGATCCGCTCTCCTCGCCGTTCCGGGTGTTTGGGCTCCACCCCGTGTGCTGGTGACAGACACGCCCAGCCGCTGGCGGGACCTGGACCAGGAACCACGGGCGCCGACAGTTAACCTGCTTGAGGGTCCCACACGCATGGCCGCAGGAACAGACCGATACAGCAGCTGTGAGAGAACGTCCGTCAGGCTGGCCCCTTACAAATGACAGGGTGAGGGACGACGCCCTCTGACCACCGAGGTGGCCCTGGCGGGGGAGGACACTGGGCTTCAGAACCCCCAAGTAAACGGTGACCCCTTTCCCCTTGGGGACCGCTGGGCCTCAACCTCCCCGCTACCGATCCTACAGTCACCGCCCCCCCCCCCCCCCGCCACCTCCAGGGGCAGGAACTGTGAATTCACCTACAAATGAGCAATCCACCTGCACTCCGTGGCATCCGTGGCCTGCTGGTGCCCCAGCCACTGCTCCCAGCGTCCCCACGGGACATGGCACACGGCCGAGGTGCTTGCCTGAGTGCCAAGCAGGGATACGTGAAACTGTGTGATCAGAGGGCCGTGGGGGGCATGCTTGCACGGGGACCCTGTGCGAACACATGTGCGTAAGTGTGCACGGGTGACTGTTTTCTGTTGTTTTCACGTTTGCTCCAAATTCAAACCCTCCTTTTAGGGCACGCAGTCTCTGCCCACACCCAGAATCCTAATGACCTTCCCCGAGGGCCGTGTGGCCTGGTTTCTTTCTCCTTCCTTCCCTCCTTCCTGCTCCCCTTCTTTCTTCCTTCTTTCAAGAACGACTTGGCAACTTATATTAGGAGCCGTAGGAATGTGGAGATCCTCTGACCCCGTAACCTCATGCCTGGGCTGAGTCAGAAGGAAGCGATTCAGATGCCCCCTGAGACGCACACAAAATAGGTTCAGAATGACACTGTTCACACACACAACATGAGAAACCTAAATCGCCAACCGTCACATGGGAAGCGAGGGCATGTCTGGGAATGGGGGCGCCAGTCAGCGTTGAGACCCTCCCAGAACAAGGCCTGTGGCGTGTGTGGGAAACGTTTTCCGTATTAAATAAAACGGAACAACACGGAAGTGAACGATGCCGCAGGGAAGTGTGGACGGACACAAACTCCACGGGGCACAGGACCTCCGCGTGTGGCACCGGCGGGGCCTCTCTGCCTCCACCCCCTCCGCCTGGGCGCTGCCCCGGCACCCCACACCCCTTCCCTCACAACGAGGAGGGGAGGGGAGCACCTCAAAGGATTATATTCGGCATTTCAGCTGTTATTCGGCAAATATTTACTGAGTCTCCCGTCTCTACGCCATCGAGATCGGGAGTGAAACAGAACGGACCCCCATCTCCAGGCCCTCACGGTCTGTTAGGAGAGACTCACACAGAACTCCGCGATCGAGTGGCGGGTGTTGCAGTAAGGTCATAGACAGGTAGGGGGCGGGTAACTCGCTGTCTAGGCCCAGACACCTGTGACAGAAGCTATACTTCTGGACGGGAGACCAGGGCCACCAGACATTGTAACACAGAGACCACACAGAAGGGCAGCTGGTAGTGGCGGGGAAGGCTCCATCCAAGGGGTCGTGCTTGACCTGGGTCTCGGAGAGCACACTGACCCGGGCGGGGCAGCCTGGGGGAGAGAGGAAGGAAGAGAGAAGGAAGGGCGTCTGGAAGGGGCAGAGGCACGAGGCACGGGGGCCCCTCAGCCTCATGCGGTTCAGGCCAGAGCTGGTGGTAGACCACTTCTCACCCGAGGTCACCCAGACAGGAGCCGCCGTGGGTGAGGGAGGACGGGCCTGTGCGTGTGTGTACCGTTTCTATGTCCGATGCATTGACATCTGGGCCTTGCTGACCCCAGAGGGACTATCCTCCTAGAGTTAGCAAGTGCTGACCCCGGGAGCAAACCAGCCGATTCAGAGCCCACACCCCCCACCGCCTCCTCAGTGGGGCTCTCGTACTCTGGGCCGCTGTCCGCCTGCCCCCTGTCACCCCAGGACCAGGGACCAGACAACCAGGGCCCTATGCCCTAGGGCCTGCTGAAATGACTCGAGCCAGCCAAACTTCTGAAGGCTGACCCCGCCTCACCTGGCCCTCCCACGGAAACCATAATAAAACTCCTGCCCATTTTCCCCTCACCTCCTCTGCCTGCTCACTGACCCTGGGGCTCCTCGTGGGTCCTGAGTAGCCTGCCTCCTGTTTCTCGGGACCTGTGGGTATAAACTTCCTCCTCATGACAGTCATTTCCAAGGCGGCCTTTCTTACCATTCCTGATTAAAACACACCCCAGGAACCATTAAAAACCACATGTGTCCCGGATGCCTGCCAAGGGCCAGGCCTGGTGTGAAGCGGTCCATTCTAAGCCCGGGCTGCAGACCAGCACAGAGCCTGGGTTTCACAGAATTTCGTGGCTTCTGCTAAGAAGTTGGGGTTTTATTCTGACAGGGACCAACTGAAGAGGTCTAAACCTCCACATGTAGAAAGGTCACTAGTGACAGTGAGGAGGACTTATAAGGAGATGGGCAGCTTGTCCTTCCTGGATGAGACGTACAGGGCCTGAACCTCTTCCTTATCAACCACACTTCCTCTTACCTTCCTTAGTTTTATTCTGTTCTTCTGTTAGGAACTTCTATGTTGAATGCTTCCACTTTTGTTTTCATTCTTATTTGAGCATGGCTGGGGCACCATACGTAGGTTTGATATGTGTTCTTGTTTTATTTACTTTACTTGTAATCTGTAAACTGCATTTGGTGTCATTTAGACCTGCCTTTCCTCGTGTCCCGGCCTATTTCTGGCTTCCCAAGAAATGTGGTACCCCCAACTTGACTCATGCTTTTTTCATGAAGAAAACACAACTGATGGAGGCAGTCCCCCTCTGTTTTGTGCTGCTTTTATTGCCAGAAAGGTCCTTCTGTATGAATTTGAAGCCCCTACCCTATAACTGCCCCATTCAGTGTGACACCATCAAGAATTGAAAAAGAGGAAACAAAGCTGTCATTATTTTCAGGTGCTATGATTAAAACCCAAAAGAATCTATAGACATAAATTTAAAAAAGGGCTTAGTGCAGTAACTAGATATAATATTAATATACAATAGTCAGCTGGATTTCTGCATACCAGTTACAAACAATCCTCAAAAAAGAAATAAAGAGAAAACACATTTACTAGAATCACAGAATATCAAGTATTTAAGAATAAATCTAACAAAAGATGTGAAGATGTCTACAGTGGAAATGATAAAATTTCATTAAGATAAATTTTGGGGGGTGCCTGGGTGGCTCCGTCGGTTAAGCGCTGACTTCAGCTCAGGTCATGATCTGGGGGTTCATGAGTTCAAGCCTCATGTCGGGCTCTGTGCTGACAGCTCAGAGCCTGGAGTCTGCTTCAGATTCTGTGTCTCCCTCTCTCTCTGCTCCTTCCCCACTCTCTCTCAAAAATAAGTAAGCATTAAAAAATTTTTTGAAAAAAAAAGATAAATTTTTCAAAAACATAAATAGAATGGCATACCATATTCATGGATAGGACATATGTTATAAAATGCCAATTCTCCCCAAATTGACGACTAGATTTAATGCATTTTTTTTTAGTAGGCTTCACGCTCAGCACAGAGCCAAACAGGGGGCTTGAACTCATAACCTTGAGATCAAGACCTAAGCCGAGATCAAGAGTTTGATGCTTAACAAACTGAGTCACCCAGGCACCCCAATGTAATGCATTTTTTAATCAAAATCCTAACAAGGTATTTCACAGAACATGTTAGAATTGTTCAGAAGAATAAAAAAACAGGTATAAACAGAACATTTCTGAAGAGGCAGTTTCCTTGCCACATGTTGGGATCACCATGAAATTGTGGTAATTGAGGTGATATGAGGTTACTGCAAAAATAGACAACTGGGTGCCAGGATTGGAAAGAGAACATAGAAAGAGACATAAGTGTGAGGACATGGTTTGTCTATGGGACAGAGGATACCCCTCAGCCAATGGAGCTGGAAAAGATGGCTATTCATATGGAAAAGATAGGAAGAAGTTCCTATGGATTGAGGACGCAAATGTCAAAAACCAAACAGTAAATTCTAGGTAGAAAAATACATGACTCTCTTAGACATCGGGTTGGAAAAGATTACATAAACATGGCACACAAAGTTTGGATGTTGTACCAGTCAGGGTCCTGGTGAGAAATGGAGGCCATGCTCAGAATGGAGATTTCGTGGAGAATTTTATTTTTATTTAAAAAAAAAATTTTGTTAACGTTTATTTATTTTTGAGACAGAGAGAGACAGAGCATGAATGGGGGGTGGGGGGGCAGAGAGAGGGAGACACAGAATCTGAAACAGGCTCCAGGCTCTGAGCCGTCAGCACAGAGCCCGACGTGGGGCTCGAACTCCCGGACCTCGAGATCGTGACCTGAGCCGAAGTCGGACGCTTAACCGACTGAGCCACCCAGGCGCCCCTCGTGGAGAATTTTAAAAAAGAGATTTTTCACTGAGGTGTGGGCAGGGTTTAAGGAACCCAGTACAGGGTGCCCGCACCCGAGGGGCAGGGAGGCCCGTTTGCTGGGATCCAGAGGGAGGTCTGAGGAGTGGGCCCCTATGGAGGTGTGGCCTTTGGCGGAGGGTCTCACGGACTTCAGGGACGAGCAGGAGGACCTGGGAAGCCACACGCAAACTCACGGCTCCCAGTCTCCACTCTTGCTGTGCCTCCCTGGGGCCGGACCCATCAGAAACCAAAGGGCAAGAGGCAGGGTGCAGGCCTTCCCCGGGCCTCCAGCGCGGACCGGATGCAGAAGGAGAAAGGGAGCCTGTGGCAGGGGGGTGGGAGCCACTCACCTGGAAAGGAAAGGTCAGCACACTTGGCCGTGTCACAGGGGAGGCCTCGTGAGTCTAAGGACGCCCTGAAGACAGTCGCGAGACGGGTGGTAACCGGGAGAAGATGCTCGCGACACCACATCTGACGGAGGGCTGTGCCAGGGTGCCTGGAGCGTGTGTGCCAACCAGCAGTCGGGAAAACCAGCACGGAGACATCGTGTGCAAAGCCCGTGAGACCCTCGGTACCGTGCGTGGTCGGGGAGAGCAGGGCCGTTTCAGGCCCGTTTCTTTGGAGACAACTTAAAGACCTGATGAGGCCACGCCGTCTCCCGTCTCCCTCCGGGAGCTGGAGCAGCACCGCCGCTGGGGGAAGCGGTGCGACGCTGTTCGTGAATTTGAGCCCGGGCCCCGCACCCCACTGCTAACTACACCCTCGTTCTGTAACAGGGACGTGGGTGGGTGTGCTCACAGCAGCCACAGCCCGAGAATAGCCCGCGGGAGAGCCTTTGAGATCAGGACACGACGGACCGGCGCGCGGCCATCAGGACACGGCGACGCGCACCCCGTGGTGCACAGCAGCTAGACCGCGTGTTAAGAAAATAGACTCAGAGGTCACCTACGGTGTGATGCCCTTCCTATACGGTTAAAACAGCCAAAACAGAAAACACCTTTTTTAAAAAAAATGCAATATGCAATACAGCAAGCAGGAAGGAAGGCAAAGGAATGGACCCCATGGGCGGCACCCGTGCTGGTGGGCGGCAGGGACGGAGGCGGGACCAAGGGGTCAGAGGAAGGCTAGCGCGGTCCCCACCGGTGCCGGGGACACTCGTTACGTTGCTTAAAACAACAAGGTAACAAGCGCGGCCAGCAGTGGCCAAGTGTGGGTGGTGGGAGGGAGCGTCCTGGTCCAAGGGCTGTGGGGGAACCCAGCTCTGCGCACTGCAGCCGGAAGGAAAGGGGAGGCAGGGGCAGCTTACACTCTTGCACACTCCCTGAGCAGTTCCTGGGCTCCGGCGCCCCTTCCGCTCCCCACAGCTGCAAGGCAGGACAGGGCATTCAGATGTGGACCCTGGTCTCCTCCTGTCCCGGGACGATCCCGCCCTACTTAGCTGGACTGCCCTAGGAAGGACCCAGAATTCCTCACAGCCAGAAGAAGCCGTGACCTCGAGGAGAGAAGACCCTTGGGGCCAGGACAATTCTCCTAGGGCCTGGATTCCTGCCTCCACCTCCAGCTTGGGATTCCCAAGACTGGGTCGGCAGGGAGGCTCCTTTTAAGGACAATTAGCCAAGCCGTTCTCGGAGGGTGGATGTACTTCGATGGGGATGAGGCCGGCCCATGGTCAGGAGGCCGGAAGGCTGCACACGGCCCGGACGTTCCCCCTTCCCTGGGGCCCAGGGACAGTGTCCAGCAGACGCGGGAGGTCAACACGGGCAGCGGTGGTTGCCAGCTCTTGGCACCACCCGTGGCTGGCCCCTGTCACTGTCTGTAGGTGGTTCACATCCGCCCAGACGCCTCACCATTTTCAGAAAACGTCTGCATTCCCGAGGACCATGCATAATCTGACATGTGAACTCTTTCCTTGGGCCCAGAAGGAGGGGTAAATTTCTCATTTCTTTTGTGCTCGATTTGATTTGGTGAGCACCTCAGTCATTGCTCTAGAACTTTCTGGCACCGACAGGGAGCCCATGTGGGCTGGGAGGTGCCTGGGGCCACAGCCCGCCCGCCCCAAGGTGTCTGCGTCTCAGCGAGAACATAGCACGTGCTCAAACACTCGCCCACACCAGAAGCTCCCATGTGTCGCATGGCCCCGTTCTCCGCTGGCCCAGCCACAGCCGCAGCCGCCCTCCGTAGGGGGCGGGCACCCAGAGCACCGGAGGGCGGACCCCGTCAGGCCTCCGGCTTCAAGACACCTGGGTGGTCAAAGTGCAATAGAACGCGAAATGGTTGAATCTGATTGAAGGCTGAGATCTGTGAGGTTTACAGAATTTCACAGCACAGTTGACTCAGTTACTTGCGGGCCCAAGTTCCAACACGGAATCAGCGAACACCGGACCGTCACTCCTGGCGGAAACACAGGGTCAGGTTCCTATGAGCCGCTGGTCACATCTGCGTCGACTGACCGGTGGACGACCCATCCGAAGTGCCTTTGTTGGAAGACCCCTTACTGAGTAGGTACTGTCAGCTGGTTCCCACCGAGCTCAGCCACCAGCCCGGGACCCCCGCCTGGAGGAAGCTTCTCTGACACGCTCGCTCCTGAGGCACCTCACAGCCTTTGGGCGCTCCAGACCCTGCCCTCACCCCCACCCGGCGCCTGGGGCCACGGTAAACAAGGGAGCCATGGGCAAAAATGCAAAGAACCTGGCAGTAAGCACACAGTGAGCAGGACACATTCTGGAAGAAGGAGGCAGGGCGTGGCCGGTTTGGCCTCCGTCGGGAGCCGCCTGTGGGGACTCGTGTTTCTGCCACTCCACACGCGTCCAGGAACGGCCGCGAAAGAACCACAGCGCCGCTTCCGTGGTTACGAGGAAGCTCTAGCCGATTCGCAAATACAGAACTTTGCAATAATGAGATTGACGGTATTTTCCTTGAGATCAGAAGGAACACGGAGCCCACATTCTGGAAGACATCAGCGCCCGCTGGGGCCTGGCGGCTGGGCCCCGCCTCGATTCGGATGCAGGAACTCTGGTGGCTGACAGCTTCCTCGTGTCACTGCAGTCGCTGCTCTAAGTAAACGGACTCTTCGCTCAGGTTCTCCGGAAGCCGCTCCCCAGCCACGCCTTGCCCGCGGGAGGCCGAGGGGGCCCAGGCTCGGCCGGGCGTCCTCCTCCGGTTGGTCTTTTGTGCAAGTCGAGGCGAGTGTCCCCCCAGGTGAAGCCGAGCTGGTGGTGTTGAGCTCAAGTCCCATCAGGCCTCCCCACGAGGCTGCACGATCCCGGATGTTGGGGTCAGAAGGGACACAAAGAGAAGATTTGTCACCATGAATCATCTGCCACTTGCCCTTGGGACAGCTAATTTTAAAATAGCTGGGACTTTTTCAGGGTCACAGTGACTCGGGCTATTTTAGTGCCACGTTAGATGGGAGAGATAGCACATGGGGCCTCGCCGGAGTCAGTCGGTGAGGTCCTCCCAGTTTTCTGCACGAAGAAGTCCACGCTTCCGTGCGGCTCCTGCCCGGACCGTCCTTTGGAACATCTCTTGACTGCAGACTACTCAATGGAGCTGGCGTGTGGACACAAGACAGAAACGCTGCGTGTTTCACCTTCCTGTGGAAGTGCCCCCGAGGGTAGGCCGGGTGTGCCCGGGACCCAGCCCACAGCCGCCAGCCCACAGGGGACTTTCGGCTCAGGTGGCCGCCTGGCTGCTCGCACACCCGCCCGGAAGCTCACGTGGCCTCTCCCAGCCCTGATCTGCGGGCTGGAGGATTCCTTCTGAAAGGATGCCCCTGCCCCTGCTGTGCCGGTGCTCAGAGGAGGCCACCGATGCCGGTGGGGGCCGTGCCTGGCGGGATCCCGGGGAGGGTGGGGGCCCAGAGCAGGGCCGGGGCTTGGAATTTGGCTTTCACGGAACTAATACCTCCTTGGAGAAATACTTATGTGCCTCTGAAACTCACGCCTGTGCCATGGGTCTCAGGCCCCTCCCCACCGCCGGGCTGACTGTCGGGATCCACACACGAAGAGGCGGAACCTGGAAAACCGGCCGCGATATGGGAAATGGCCCCTCGACTCGTGTTTCCAATTTTCAAAACACAATTGTCTCCCACCGATGGAGAAAGAGAACAGTCCAGGCACGGACCCATCGCCTGCACCTGAGTCTGCACGGCTGGGCTCTCGGCTCACTCACCACCAGCCTCCGAGGCTCGCAGACCCCTCCGGAACTACCACCCCCAGCAAGGCATCCTGAGCGTCCACAAGCGTCTCTGGAGACAGGCGTGGTCTCTATGGGGACCTTCCACCCCGAGGGGCACGTCTGAGCAGGGGGCCCTCAAGAGCACGGAGATGGGGACGGAGAGGAGACTGGGACCCCCTGCCCCGTCTCTGCCTTCACCTTGCTCCTTGGTCCTGTCTTCAGTCCCATAACCCCACCCCCATCCCCACCCCATCCCAACCCCGTCCCCACCCCCATCCCCATCCCCACCCCCTCCATCCCCCTCCCATCCCCCTCCCCACCCCCACCCCGTCCCCTCCCATCCCCCTCCCCACCCCCGTCACCTCCCATCCCCCTCCCCACCCCCGTCCCCTCTCAGTCTGCTTCTCATCTCATCTAGTTCTACCTTCATCTCTTTCCTTAGTTCCCTTTGTATCTTTAGCTCTTCGTGTATCTTTATCAAGCTTTGAGTGGCCTCAGAAGTGTCCACACACCCTTTTGCACAGGCGGACCCTGCAAACGGTCTATGGCGGCCCCCCCAAGCTGCCCCCTGGGAAACGGAGGCCTACCACCATGACTTGCCCGCAGTCACCAGAAACCCCAAGGGGCAGAGTGCAGTCCATCCCCCGGTGTCCCGACTACCGCTTCCCCGCCTGCCACGTGGACTCTTGTGGCCACGTCCATGGCCTGGAGGCAGCATACGGCGGGGGCAGAGAATTAGGAGGTAGCTCTAATGAAGGCCTTCGGTGAGAAAGAAATGAAAATGAGGCCGGAGTTGCTTGCAGGAGGAGTTGGCCGTGCGGCAGGCTGCCTGATGGAAGTGTCCCTGCCCTGGCCACACTGGTTCCCCACCCCTGCCCGCAGCACGTGACTCCCAGAAGGTGGGGTTTCCCGGGCCCAGCTGAAAGGAGCCCTTAGAAAATGACGGGCACTTTTTTCCCTCCTTTTCGAGTCGTGTGTGTTTTAGAACTTAAGTTTTCTTTTGTCTTTACTGAGAAAGCACATTTTGTTATGGGAATAGGAAACCAGAAAGCTCATTCAACCAGGAGCTGTGGACAGATCGACAACACCCAAGCCCGTCCTGGGACAACAGGACAGAACCCCGTCTCCCCGCACCCGCCTCCCCAGGTGTGCACGTGCCCGAACCTCCGTTTATCTGAAGCTACCAGGACTCCCAGGCCAACCGCCCCAAGAGGAGGGTGGGGCCTCTGAGCACACGTTCTTCATCGTTCAGCGTTTCTGGGCTTTCTAATGCCTGCACGGCTCCCCACGTGTCTGTCGGCACTGCTGGTAATTGAGTTAGAGAAATCAGACACCCCGGCTTCGGTGACAGAGATTTCTGACCCCTGTCTGGTCTTTTGGTTTGAATTCCTCCGAAAAACTTTGCCTCTTAGGCATGAAAATAGCTTCTTTGACTCTTGGAATTTCCATCACGTGCTGGGTATAGACTTCACCTCACTGACCCTCCTGGGAACTCTGAGAGGGACTATCCACCCTCACAGATGGAGCAGTGGGGAGAGGGAGGGCTGACACCCCCCCTCCAGGCAAAGTAGCCTTGGGCTGCTCGGCCTCTGCTCCCCTGGCGGTGTTGGACCCTTCTCCTGCCGGGATCCTCTATGGATTGCTCTTGACAGATTCCTTCCTTCCTGAAGCCAAGAGCCAGCTTGGCCACGGCGCTCGGGCCCGGCGTCACCGTGGAAAGCGAGAGCTGAAACCCGCTGGTGCTGGCCCACCTGCAGAGAAGGGGCCCTGGCGTGTTTGACCAGGTGCCTACTGTGCAGCCAGGGCCGCGGACCCTGGACCGGAGGGAGGGCCCCCGAAGACCGCACAGGCCAAGGTGAGGTTGTCTCCCCAGGATGGAGCGATCCACGCCCCAGAGAGGCTCGCCTCGGAGGTGGTGCTAAAACCTCGTTCTGTCGCACAGAGCCCCTGACTGATCCCGAGTGTGCGTCTCCATCCACCACTTCTTGCTAAGGGTGGAAACCCACTGTGTGTTGCACGCTGGGTCTCCAGGCTCTTCTGAGACTCTTCGTGACTCATCGAGATCACGGGGAGTCTCCAGATCTGGACCAGGCCACACAGGACCACAGTGACACGCGGGGGCAGGCTGCGTGGGGGGATGGGTCAGCCTTCCTCCCAGTTGACCCGGAATGGATGGGGTTGGCCCCGACAGGGTTTTGAAGCAACCCCTGTGTCGGTGGACTTACGGATTATCTCTGATTCTGGGGTAAGGCTGTGTGTCCTTCCTTCCCCCTGATCTCCCGCCATTGTGGGGACTAGGGGTCAGTGACAGGCGGAAGGCTGGAGCGTCTCCCGGCTCCATACATGGGAGAGTGTCTGGTGTATGAGGCACGTTGGCTTCCATTGCCAGGTTCACATGCTGGACCGTTCATGAGCCACATCAGACTGCTGAGCATTTGGTCATCGCTCATGGAGAGCCCCAGTGGCCCCTCCTGTGGCCACTGGAGCCGTGGCTCCCGGGCCTGGCGTCCCGCACACCCACAGCCTCCAGAGCCTGGCTTTCAGAGCCCCGGGGACCCCTGTTCCCGCCTACGCGGTGGCAGCCGGGGCAGCTGGCTTTGGGAAGGGGAGCGTACGCCCCCATGAGGTTGAACTTGACACGGAGGACGGGGGATGGGGCGGGTGGTGCGGGCGGCATGTCCCCATGGTGGAAGCAGGTCCCCACACACCAGGCAGGGTTTGTGTGCAGTGAGTCCGAGTGTCCCGTGTGACGGACCCTGGGCCACCAGACACCACATTGTCTTTGCTTTCTTGAGTTGTGCCCCAACCTCACCCAGCCCGCTTCCTGTCTCCGCATCTTCCTGCCACCGACGTGCCTGTGGAGCCTCTGTTCTGTTCCGGGGACGGGCCAAGGAGGCAGGGGTGGGCACAGCGGAGGGAAGGGGGCCTGACTGACGTGTCTGATGGAGGGAGAGGAGGGGGAGGCGAGGGGCAGCAGGAACTCGGGGGTCTGCGGCCGGGCGACCCTGAGCAGTTGTGAACACGCGGAGAGGACCGGCGCATCTGGCCGCCGTCACTCTGTCCCAGTGCCTGTCAACCATATTCCTCAGCATCCCGGGGTCTGTGCTTGGGAAGAAATGAGTCCCAACAGGGCAAGGGTACAAGGAGGACAGCGTCTGGGTATAGGCAGGTGGCGGTATATAAACAATGACCGACGATGACAGGAAAGCAGATGGATGACAGATCCAGGGAGAGCTTAGGCTGAGATCGAGTCTGGGGTCTGTGGGGCACCATGACCCCGAAGCAGAAATGGAGAAGGCACAGAGGGGAATGGGGGGTGCACAGAGGAGCCGCCCATGGTGGGAGTCCGGGGAGGTGGGAGTCCGGGGCGGTGGTTTGGAGTGAGGTCGCCCCCTCGGGGGCTCTGCGCTCGCCAAGGTGTACTCGTGCCCTGCTTAGCCTCGGGTGCCCACATCTGCTCACCTCACCCCCTCGTGGGGCGTTGGGCGTGAGGGGAGGGACGTGTCCACGACTGTATGGTCAGGACACAGCAGACCCGTGGCTCAAGGTCAGAGGCAAGGCTCGGCGTGGGTCTATTGGGTCCGAGGGGCTGGTTGGTGCCCCGAATGTGGGACCAAAGCTGTGGGGCCGGGCGTCCCGGTTCGGGAGCTGAGTTGAGGCCTTCAGGCCACGGAACGGGGGCTACTCGTGACTCACAGGATGGAGTCGGCACGGCGTTCACGGCACGGGCGTTTCCCCACTCGCAGAAGTCCTGGGAACTGGGTCCTGACATCCTCACTGAGCGTGTGAATGCAGGGTCCCGTCAGCTGAGTGGCAGGGGCTCCCGGGCCGGGGCCGCCCCAGAGCAGGTGTGGGCGGTGGGCTGACGCACGCCGGGCCAGGCAGGTGGGGCCGGAGGGTCTGGGGGAAGCTGGCGGGTCGGCCCTCCGTGCGGGCTGGCTTTGTGGGCGCTGGGTCCCAACCGCTGTCCGACTGCCACGCCCAGAGTGCTGAGGGCCAGCAGCCCCTCTCTGCTGTCCCGGTGAAAGCCGTGGGGACCCTGGACCCCAGGACCCCACGACCCCTCGACCCCCGGGAACTGGCTTGGGATTCTCTGGGTGGTTCATCACATTTTCAGTGAGTGTCCGGCTTTGGGGTTGATGCATCTGTTTGCTGGTGAGGATTATTCTTTCCCTGGGTCTCTACGAGGCACAGGAGGGGCTGGGCTTGCTGATGTCCCGAGCAGAGTGCACGCTGGGGGAGGGGGGGCGGGGGGGTTGCTTGCCTTCAAAGTCACCTTCCTGGAATATTTCCTGGAATGCAGCTTTTATTTTGTAACAAAGCAAATGTTTTAATGTTTATTTTCCCTCAACAAGTAAATGTCAGGGAAAGACTACAATAATAAACCAAGTATTCATGATTAATGGAGGCAGGAAAATGAGCCCCCCCACCTTCTTCCTTCCCCAAATGTAGGTCCTGAGGTGGGATTTTCCAGGGAGGTCACAAATCTCAGGACGTTTCCCCACTCCACCACCGGGCCCTCAGAACCCGGGGCCAGTCTCCCAGTTTTTCCTTCTGAGTGTGAGTTCCTCCGACCCGGGGCGACCCTGGCCCAAAGCCCCCCATCTGCTGTTTCCCTCCTGGACGACAAGGGCCGGAAGCCCACTAGCTCCAAGGAAGGGCCCCGCACCCCGCAGGCCTGCTGTCACCTCCGTGTCTTGACAAGTATGAGCCCGGCTTGTTGAGCCCCAACCCCTGGGGCTCTTCCCAGTGGCCCTATGGGAGCAGGGGGTCCAGGCCTATGGGCTCCATCCCATGGATGGGTCACCTCCCCCAAGGGCGAGTGACAGCCACACAGAGCGGCTGGTGTCCCACAGCCCCTCCATCTACACTACACCCACACACAAGTGCACATACACACACTCACACAAATTCGTGTTCATGCACACTCGCACACAAGTGCACACGCGGGCACATGCCACACACACATCACACGAGTCCATGCTCGCACACACACTCACATAAGCACACACACTCACACAAGTGCACACACTCACACAAGTTCGTACTCACACATGCACACACAAGTGCACACACGCACAACTGCACACACACATCACACACGTTCATGCTCACGCACAAACAAGTGCACACTCCTGTGCATACTCACACAGGTGCACACTCACACACACATACACACTCAGTCCTCGTCTCCTGCTTTCCCAGCTCACCGCACCGTTGTCAGGAGAATCTGGGGTTGGTGGGGAGTCAGGTCGCGTGGTGGGAAAGAAAACAGCCCCCAGACTCATCGCCGTCCACATCCAAGGTGGGATCCACAGCAGCAAAAGCAGCTAACGGTTCCAGAAGGTGGCTCCATCCCTGGGAGCTGAGATGATGTAACAGAGAACGAAAACAGAGATGGAAGGACGCACGGCTGTCACCGTAACAAAGGCGGCCTGCGGGCACCTAACAGCGCACTCCAGGCAGCTGCAGCCAGTTCTCTCCCCCCGGAAAGAAACGCAGCAAGAAATTACCTACCTCTGACCCTGCGGGCCGGCACCTTTGGCCTCCTGTGGTCAGATGTGGTCTCCCGGGCTGCCTGGGGGCTTCTGCTGTTAAGACGCGCCCGGAGGCCGCACGGGGCTGGGCTGTGACCCGGGCTCCCCGTGCCCCTGCGGGGGCAGGAGTGGGCAGCAGAGCTCCCGGCGTGGGGGGTGCTGGTCCTTCTGGATGACACCTACTTCCAGGTGATCCTTCTGCTGTGGGCTCCTGGCGGGAGGGAGTCCTTCCAGCTCCCTGTCCCTGGCTGGGGCTGGGGGGCCTTCCCGGAGACCAAGACCCTCCTGGGTGTCTTCAGATTTCTTCAAAGCCGCCCGGCCCTGCCTCCCTCCCCACGTAAGGCCGAGTTTGACTTTGTGCACCAAGGACCTGGGCGCCCCCGTCCCGGGCTGGACCGCCGGCAGGAGGCGCAGCAGCCGGGAGCACCGGGGCACGGGGTGTGGGTGAGGGGGCCGACGGACGCCCTCACCCCACGGGCGGTCAGGCCCAGGCTCTGGAGCACCTGGCTGTGGCCCACCCAGCCTCCTCGATTCTGCAGGCTTCTCTGGCTTCAGCCCCGGGGGCTCCAGGCACTCACTCCCCACCGAGCCCACCAGCACCACCCCAGCCCCCCATCCACCAGCAGGGACCCCCTCGGGGAGGCATCCAGCCAAACCCAGCTCCAGGGCTCTGCCCCAGGACAGGCCCAGGACAGGTGGGGGTGATGAACACAGAACTGGGGGAGTGAGGGTTGAAAGGAGCCCCATCCCTTCTCAGATCTTGCTGACTTTGCCCTTCAGGCCCGTGGACTCGTGGCCCTCGAGGGGGCAGAAGTCCGCACCTTGCCATCTGCATCTGGGTTTGATAAAGGGCAGCGGAAGTGGGGGTGAAGGGGGGTAGTACTCCTGGACTTGGATGCAGTGGGTGCCCCTTCTCGATGGGCCGGCTTGGGTGTGACCCACCCAGAGCTCTGGGGCCGGGCCCCCGTCTGCGAAGCACCTGGAAGCATGTAGCGGCTGAGGGAGCAGCCCTGGGTGGGACTGCCGTGTCCAGGCCCTGCTCCAAACAGGCGTGTGCCGTGGGCAAGTGACCTAACTTCTCCGTATGATGGGGACGTTTAGTAACACCTGCTTTGCTGGGGGCCACGGGGGATGAAGAGACCACAGCCGCCCCTGCACCCGGCCGGTTGTCATTTGTGGGTTCCCGGGCACCCCTGGGTCTGTGGTGGGCAGCGGGGGACCGAGAGCCAGGCGTATGGATTGGAGTGATGGCTCCCACTCTCCGGCCCTGGATGCCCATCTTTGCTGCGTGACGCGGGGTCCCCTCGCTGATGCTGGCTGGGCCCTGCGACTCTCTGGCCAGTAGGGTGTCAACGAACGTTGCGTCAGCAGAGGCTGGACGTGTCCGTCTGGTGCCCCTGCCCCCACCGTTAGATCCTGCCCGGGGCCAGTCTGATGGAGGAGGGGGAGGCTGTGCGGCAGGCTGAGTCCCCAGCCAGCCGACCGCTGCGTGTCAGCGAGTGGACGGGATCAGGGCAAATTTGAAGAAAGGACACCCACACACAGCAGAGCCCGACTGAAAACCGAAGATGAAGAGAAAATCTTAAAAGCAGGAGACGCTTCCTCCTTTCAAAGAAAAGCAACACTTTCAGCCAACAGTCCTAAGGACACGATGCAGGACAGAAGGCAATGGAACGGGTTCCTTGAAACGTCGAGGAAAAAGAAGTTCCAACCGAGTCTCGTCCAAGGTTGAACTTCTTTGCTTAACTTTTTACTTTGAGGTGAATTTAGACGTTACTGTTAAAAAGAATACGCGTCTGAGTGTCTCTTACGTTAGCAGGTTACATAACCGTGACACCATGCTCCACGCTGACTTACTACCACTGACACATATAAGAAATAAGCTAGAGTCAGATCCCCCTGGTGTTTCATTCACGTCCTTTCCCTGTCCCGGGGTCACACATGGTGTCCTTGTCGGGCCTTCTCAGTCTCCACAGCGTGGGACAGTGTCTCTGTCTCCCTGTCCTTCACGACCTTGACGTTCGAAGGATACCGGCCAGGTGTTTTGTGGAATGAGCCTCAGTTGGGGCTTGTCTGGCGTTTCCTCGTGATTTCGGTGGGGTCTGGTGCTTTGGGAACACGTTCTTACCAACACGTCGTGTCCGGGGGACGGGTCGTCAGCATGACTGACGACGGTGATGTTCGCCTTGGTCCCCCGGGTGAGGTGGCACTGAGTGGTTTGCCCAGCACGAAGGCACTGGTTCCCTCTGCACACGTCTGTGCGAAGGGAGCCACGGGGCCCTTCCCCCCCGGCAGAGGCCATGTGATCTCTGTCCGGGAGGCTCTCACTCAAGCCAACAAGTACCCTGTTGGGCCCTGATTTCAGCATTTATCGGTGGGTCTTAGTTCTGGCCATCCTACAGCAGGGTCATGATGGTGAGTTTTCTACTCCCTTCATTCCTTCTACATTTGTTCGTTGGCATTTACTTTAGGGAATGGTTACCTCTCTCGCTCATTTATTCATATTTGCAATCGTTATTTCAATCCAGATGGACTCATGGGTATTTATTTCATTCTTTGGGCCCTGAGCCAATAATACTGTTATTATTTACAAGTATCTTGCACCCAGCAAAAACATCCTCAAAAACGGAGGCAAAATTAAGGTATTTCCAGACAGCTGAACACAGAATTTGGCCCCAACAAACTGGCAGTCAGGCTTATTCCCAAGGAAGCCGCTCGGAACAGGGACGGAAGCCACGCAGCACAGGAGCGGAGGAGGGGCTGGCCGCGCAGGGCGGTGAGCAGACACGAGAGCACCGACCAAAGACGGGGAGGAAGAATGTCTGGCGGGTTTAAAATGTGTGTGGGATTCACCTCCGCGCCCTGGTAGCAGAAAAGGAGGGCAAGGAGTTAGTTTTCCGCTGCTGCAGAAGAAATCACCACCAGCCCAGGGGCTCGAAGCAAAAGGAATGTGCCATGTCAGCCTTCCTGAGGCCGAGGCCTGGGGCTCGCCAGGGTCCTCCGCGTGGCCTCTCACATGGCCGAGTCAAGGCCCCGCCAGCCTGGGCTCCTGTCTGCAGGCCCTGGGGCAGAGTCCGCGTCCGAGCTCTTGTCCATCCCGGCAGAGCTCCGGGCCTCGTCCTCGTAGGGCTGACATCCCCGTCGCCTCCTGCTCCGGAGGCCCGCCAGGCTCCCCGTCCCGGTCCCCTCCACCTCCAGCCAGCTACGCACGTCCGGTCCTCCCGCTCTGAACGTCTTGGCGGAAGCTCGAGAAGCCCTCTGTTCTCAGGAGCTCATGTGCTTCGACTGAAGCCACCTGGGTAATCCAGGATAATCTCTGTATTTTAACGTCCGTAACCTCATTACGTCTGCAACGTCTCTTTCCTGCGTAACAGGACATATTTGTGGGTCCTAGGGATTAGGGCATAGACGTCTTTGGGGGGTGTCGTTCCCTCTACCTCCGGGAATAAACGCAATTCAAGAGTTCAAAGGTCCTGACGTCGTCTGGGAATGGATGGCAGTGTTAGCTACTCTGGAAAGGAACCACTAAGAACACAGCACAAAATGTACAGCAGGCAAGCTCGCAGAGGAGGATATGGACGAACCGAGAAGGTGGTCAATACAGTTAAAAAGAGGACAATCGAGGAGGAGAGAAGGGCCACTGAACAGGCGGGAATACGGCCAAGTGGGGTGTAGGATGGGGGCTGTGACCCCAGCTGTGTTAGAGATTCCATTGATGCAAATAAACAAAACACTCTCAAAGATTGCCAGGCTGGGTTCAAAGAGCGAAAAATCTAACAATATTCTGCTCCAAGGGGTTGCATCTGAAAAAACGCGGGAAGCATGTAAGAAAAGGGACGTGAGGGGGCACCTGGGTGGCTCAGTCGGTTAAGCGTCCCACTTGGACTCAGGTCACGATCTCACGGCTTGTGAGTTCGAGCCCCGTGTCGGGCTCCGGAGACTGGAGCCTGCTTCGCATTCTGTGTCTCCCTCTCTCTGCCCCTCCTCCACTCACACTCTGTCTATCTCAAAAATAAATAAAAACATTTAAAAAAAGGAAAAAAAAAGAAAAGGCACGTTCGCATACACGGTTCACACCGGTGGAGAGAGCGCTGGCGGGCCACATGGAGGTGTGCGTGGGTCCACAGCGCCGCAGGGGACGGTGGGGGGGGTCTCCGCAGCAGGGGGTGCCCAGCGGTGGGACGCCTATGGAGGGCAAGAGAACCTTGACCCCCCCCCCCCCCCCACATGGCACTGAAACATCAACTCCGGGTGCTCAGAGGTGAGAGGTGGGATTTCAGCATGTGGCCTCGGGAAACGTGCAATCGCTCACGTGGACAGACTCGCTACGAGGCCTGCACGGAAAGCGTGAGCTTGCAGAGCGAGGGGTCGGTCACCGGAGAGAAGGGGTCACGGCACCAGGGACGGACGTGGATTAAGAACGTACAAGGAGCTCTCAGGAATCAAGAGGGATCAAGTCCACAGCCCACGAGAGACACGCCCGCGGACTTCGTGCCTTCACAGCAGAGGGGCCAGAAAATGCTCGGAACGGCACCCGACCTCGTTGGTCGTCAGGGACACGCAAAGTAAGTATGACATGCCTTCCTACGGGGACGCCTAAGCCCTGAGAGAGTGACGGGTGCCGGTGTCCGCAAGGACGCGGAGCCGCCGGGGCGGTGGGCCGGTCGATGGCTTCAGCGCTCCGGCAGACGTCATCACTGCTTGAAAAGTTCAAGCTCATGCCCTGTGGCGGCGTCTCCACTGCGCGGGAGGCGCCCTGCGCACGAGGTGACCCGGCAGCGCGGCCCAGCCTGAACTGGCCGTGGAAGGGGGCAGCTGGGGCACATCCTCGCCACGGGCGCCACGCGGCGCACGGCAAACCACCGCCGCACCACAGCGTGGCGCGAGTCACAGAGCGGTTGAGGGACGGCAGCCCGAGAGACGACGACATGAGCCGCGGGGGCCCCTCTCGGCACCGGGTCCCGGCTCGCGGCCTCCGCTGAGCCCCACCCTGGCCGCCACTGGGCTTTGGGAGCCCCGCCAGCTTCTTCTCGAGGGACCGGGAGGTCCTGGGGGCGGAGGCGGCCGAGGCCGGTTCGCACGGTGCCCGGCAGGACTCGGCGGGCGAGGGAGCTCGGTGGACGCGAGGCGTCACGGCCGGGGTGACTCAGGGCTGGTGAGTAACTCTCGGGGATTGTGCTGAATCATAGATCCTTTGGGCTCCGATGGCTCCTTGACTCTGTGCTCTGAACAGATGGCGGTGTCTTGGCCTCCGCGAGCGAGCAGTGGGGATTTGGGGATCGCGTCCAGGAGGAAGTGGCCACGGTATGACTCACGCGGGCCATGTGAACTCTGATGGGGTAAACAGACCCCAACAACTTCTGCTCATTTAGAAGCAGAGGAAGCAGGAGCTGAGGCATGAACAATGAGGTGGCGGCCGGCCAAAGTCCCAGAGGCCCGGTTCCAGCTCTCCCCCATTACTCGGGGCCCCGAGACGCGGCCCCGTCCCTGGAGCATCTTAGCGACACGGGCCGACACACAAAATCAGCCCGTCAGCGCGTCCTCTAACGATCAATTAGATGCGCCCCGACCGCCGTTCCCAGGGCACAGGAGCCGGGCCCCGAGAGGCCAGGGCGGAGAAGCCATGGGGCAGAGGGGAGGTGGCCAGCGCCAGGAAGGCCCGCGGCCAAGCGGGGAGGCCGAGGGGCCGGGGTGGGTCGCGGAGGGTGCTGGGTGGCCGGGGTCTGGTCCAGGGCCGCCTGGGGGAAGGGCGTCTGGGGATCGGGAGGAGGACCCCGGCCCCTGCCATGCTCTTCAAGAGGCGCGGCGAGGGGGGATTTGCTCTGACAGCCAAGCCTCGCTCCCCAGGGGCCTGCTGGCGGGGACCGGGCCACCGGGCCCACGAGAGACGTAGGACGGTGAGCGAGTGCCTCCCTCTCGGAGAGCACGCGGGGGTGCTCATTCCACGGAACGTGCGAGGACACGGCCGGGCTCCCCGGAGCCGCATTCCCCATGGTTCTGTCACGGCTGGTCACCTTCGCTCGCCGTGCTCTCTGAAGAGCAGCACCGAGGATACTGGGAAGCGTTTTCCAGTATGTTCCTACTCCTGCGTTTGCTGCCTGCAGCCCCCTTCCCGTGGAAGCCGCGGCCCCCTTGCTCTCCGGCCCTGGCCTGCCCAGCATTCCCTTCTCCGCAAAGCCCGTCCCAGGCCGGCGGAGGCAGCCAGGTTTCCGTGGGCCGGTATCCACGCCAGGAGGAGGGGCCTGTGGGGCTTCTGGGGCTCTGGGCCCCGAGTCCTGGCGGAGCTGGGACTCAGCGTTTGCACCAGACCCCCGGGGGGGAGACACAAGGGCCGTGGGCAGCCACCCACCCCCCTCCCCCCCCCCAGACAAACCCTTCCCTGGCTGCAGAGATGCAGGGGGAGAGGGGGCTGAGAGCCAGCAAGGGGCGTGCCTCCCACCACCCCAGGTGGGGAGACCCCAGCCCTGCCCAGGACAGAGCGTTAACCTGAAAGACACCCAGTGCAAGTCAGAAGAGATGGCCCTGGAAGGCCTGTGGGGGAGCCCAAGGCAGGACCGGGTCTGTCGGATGCCAGCCCGGGGACACAGGAGCCGCCCCGGTGGGAATGGTCCACGTCCCGGGGCCCACAGGGGCGCCCTCCACGATAGGAAGATAAGAACGTTCCCACCACGTGCTGCCTCGTGGTCGAGCTCTGCTTGTGCCTTTGATCCCCAGCATCCGTGGCAGACACCCAGGGACCGGGTGGTGTGGTCTGTTTGCTCCCTCTTATCTTGAGGGGCTCAGGGAGAGTTTTCACGGGATCTCTAGAGTTCCGGAAGCATAGCGCCCTCCCTGGTCTGGCTCTCCTGGTGCTCGGGGTTCGTCCCCCACAGAAGAAGCTGGACTCCTGGGTGTTGCTGCCGCTGGGTGGGACTCTTCCATCCGTGACCTGACCACAGAGGACCCCGCGGGTGGGGATTTCGAGGGGCAGGGACAGGCCACACACCGTCTGCTTCGCTCCTGGTGCCCGAAGGCCTGGCGTGGACTCAGAGGTGGGGAGGGTCCGTCTGTGGGGAGCACATCAGTCCTGCCACTTGTCAGGGGCCTGGGAGAGTGGGCAGGGGAGATGGCGGGGCTTGGCCCCACGTGTGCGGGGCCTCCTCCCTGATGATGACGGCAACCCCCTCAGGCCCACAGCTGCTTAGACGTCAACAGGGACCGTGGGCTGTTATCAGCTCGTTGAGAAAGGGGGGTCAAAAACTGACTCCCTCTACCCGCCTCCCACCCAGTCCTCGGCTATACCGGTCACCTGTGCCTGTCTGGGGAGGTCCCGGGGGGGTGGGGGAGGTGGGAGGCTGTGGGTCAGCTGCAGGCTGACCGGGCTCAGGGCAGTGGTCCCGGCGGGACAGGGGGCCTGGGAACAGGGCATCGGGGGCGCGTGGCCCAGCCTGAGGGGGAGGGTGCAGTTCAGGCCCTTCTCACACTGAGCGCAGGGCTGGGGTCCAGACGGCCACCTCGTCCTGGCCTTGAAGACTGAGAGCCCGTCTGGCTCCCTGCCCATGTCCCAGTTCCGTGGGAACCCCAGGCCCACCCAACATCTGCAACGTCTCCAGGGGCTTCTGTCTTCTCTACCCGTTCCGGCCGAGGGCGGCCACGGTGCCCTCTGTCCACGGCCGGGTCCCCCAGGCCAGCTCCCCAGACACCCGGTCCAGGGGGCGCCCTGGCCAGCCACTCATCCCAGACCCGCACGCGTGCGTGCGAGCGTGGGAAGCCACTGCGGTTGGCTCCCAAGGTCAGGCTGTGGAGTGGTCCTTCTGCCACCAAAGATCCCCGTCTCTGCCTTCTGCCCCATGACCCCCCCACAACCAAAGACCTCAGGAAGTGAGGGGGGCCCCTGGGGAGAGAGGGTCTGGGGCCTGTCCCGGGTGGGCAGGGGGGCCGGCTTGGCCTGGAGCACTGCACCCCACCGTGCAGACAGCTAGTCTAAACTGCGAACCCACCAGCATGGGAAAAGGGCCCCGGGACAAAAAAAAAGACACGTGTCTGCCCTTGATGACAGTAAGGCACAGGGTAGAGTCCCAGTCTTTGGGGTCCCACAGTCTGCCGCCTGAGCCTGGTGTGTGAGCCCAGCAGGTTGGGGCGGGGCAGGGTGGGGTCCGGCCTTGCAGGCTGTGTGCCTGGGTGGCTGAGGAAGAAGACCCGTAGCCGCCCCCAGACCTTGGGACCCACGGCCCTCTGTGTGGCCTCCCATCTGCTGGGCCGTCCCTGACCACCAGGACCAAATGCAGCCCACACAATGACCAGAAGGTTGTCCCTTGGTTGAGGGCTGGGTGCCTGGCCGAGGCAGACACACCCAGCGGGGGAGGGGATTTTGACAAAAGGCCGTTTACAAGGACTAGTGTAGTAGACAGGGTTGGCAGGCGGGAGCTGCTCAGCCCAGGCTTGAGGGGCAAGGGAGTGAGAGGCCACCTGGCCCCGGGGCTGCCTCGATCGTCTCTCCTCCCACGGTGTCTCCCGCCCGGGCTCTACTGGGAAATAGAATTAAGAACCAATGTCCTCCCGATCAGAACACTTCTCCAGAAAGGTAGGAGAGAAGGAACACGATTCTATCGCTGAACGAGCATTGAGCCAGAGGGGGATCCACACCGCGGGCAGTTTGCTACAATAGCACAAGCTCAGACGGAGCCCTGGCTCTTGTCGATAGGGAGGTTTTGCAACTGAGAGTCAGGCGATGTGTTAGCCCTTCCCCTCCCAGGAAACAGGAGAGGGGGTGCTATCTCCCTGCAGATTACAGTTCAAAGGGCTGGCTTCCAGGCCTTGAGGAACATTCCTGAGTCGGGAGGCTGGCCAGAGGCTGACGTAGCCATTAAAGAGATTTACACACGTCCGGACAGGGGACCCAGAAATTCTGAAAGAAGGGAGGGCTGGGGCTCTCTTCTTCCAAGAGGGAGCAAATCTGCATTTGCCTCAGAGCTCCCCCCCCTTGGCCAAGCCGGTGTGGCCCCGCCGGGTCCCGCGTGGCCGAGGGTGCGTCTGCTGACCGGGGCCCGGGCAGCAGGGGAGGTAGGGAGGTCGCGGCGGGGCACAGCCGGCCTCCGCAGGGACCGGAGCCCCCGAGGTGGCTGCCCGCCTCCCCAGCTGGGTGAGAAGGGTGGTGAGGGCTCCTCCCGGCGGCCCCACTGCCCTTCCGGCCACACTGTCTTTGGGAAGAAACGCTAACGGGGCTTCTTTCGTGACACGCCAGTGTGAACACCCAACGAATCCCGTCCCCCCACCCGCGGCCCCGTGTGCGCGGGAGTTTTCATCAAACCACAGGAACGAAGGACACCGGCCAGCCGTGACTCGGGCCTGGAGGGGGATGAGCTGACGGAGAATGCGCAGCCCGACTGCAGAGCGTCCCGGAAGGGTTCACGCACTGCACTGCCCGGCTTTCTTCTATTACCTCCTGTGAAAGTTCACACTGAACTTCCAGACACATGGCATGATGTCCTTTGGGACGGCGAAGCGGCCTCCAATATTCGAGAAGCGGATTCTGTGGGTCGAGACAAGCTTGCAGAATTTCTGCGGGCACAGCCAGCATTGTTAGCACAGCGGCTCATGGGACACCCTGCTCCCTGGCCTGGGAGTCGGCCACAGTGATTTTTAAGGAAACGGAAAAAAGTTTTGAGCACTTCCTAGAGTTTAAAAGCAACACGGACCCTGTGTGGGTGCCTGGGAGCTAGAAGAGCGCCAGGAGGTGGTTGGCCTCTAAACACCCTGTAGGAGAGGGAGGAAAAAACCCTTTCATCTACCCTCTTAAGTTCGGTAACTGACACCTGCCAATTAAAATGAGAAAAGCCAGATTAACAGGAGAAAAGGTTTATTTTATATGCATGTGGGGGACCTCAGAGAAAAGAAGTGAAAACTCCAAAGAGGGGGTTAGGCCTGGGAGGGGGACTTATGCCATTTTAACAAAGGGTGATGCTTGTGGAGAAGAGACCAGAAAAGGGAGCCGGGGCTTTGTGTGTGGGGGTGGCGGGAGTGGGGGTGGGGAGAGGGGCGGTTGAGGAAAAGTGAGTGGGAAACGTATGGTAAATAGGATGTTTAGTGGGGGCCCCCCCGGGTGGCTCAGTCAGTTAAATGTCTGACTCTTGATTTCGACTCAAGTCATGATCTCACAGTTCGTGAGTTCGAGCCCTGTGTCTGGCTCCATGGTCCTACTGCAGAGCCTGCTTGGGGCCTTCTCTCTTTCCCCTTCCCCCGCTTGCACACGCGCTCTCCCTCTCTCTCACAGTAAATAAATAAACCTGAAAACAATAAGATGTTTAGCAAGCTTCTTCACACAGACTCAAGTCGAAGGGTCCTCTCCTGAGGACACCTTTTTACAAAGGACATTTTCTTCACCAACGGGAAATGCATGCCCTACTTTTAGGCAGAAAGGAGGGGGCAGAGAGCGCCCCTGTGTTTGCGATTTCTTTATTGCCCTCGGCTCAAAATAACAAAGTGACGTCTTCTGGGGTGTCATATCCTGACCTCCTTCCATCTGAAATCGGATCAGTGTTTTTAAGGAAAAATACGTTCAAAGAAACTTTGAGGAACAAAAATCTGCTCCTTCCCTCAGCAAGCGGCTCCGCCTTTGGTGGCTGTCACCTGAGGACATTCTCACTCCGCAGCCCCTGCCCCTGACCGCCCCGCAGGGCCGTGTCCTCTGGCCCCCAGCAGCAGGATGGACCCAGCGGGTGGCCATACCCGACAACCTGTGGACCCAGAGCTTCGTCCCGCGGCTGTCCCTCCTCACGTGGGGGAGCCCCCTCTGAGTCCATCCTCTGTCCTCAAAGCCTTGACCCCAGAGGGTGAGAGGTGAGGGTGCGTCCTGGGCCCCTGGAACCACCTCTGCCGCTGCAAGCACGTGGCTGAGAGAGCCGGCCCAGGAGCTGGAGGCCCCCGCAGCCTCCCAAGCAGTCCGGGAGGGTTCCTGGGGCACCCACGGTGGGAACAGCAGAGCCCCGTCCCCTCCCTCGCCACCTGCTGTGTCTGCTGCCTGGCAGGTGTGATGGTCTGCGGCCGCCTTCGGTGGGGGCCTGTTGGGGTCAGAGGTGTGGCCAGGGACAGAACGGGGTGTCCGGGGTGACGCCTGTGGGCCCTTATCCTCTGCGTCACGGCCTGCGCCCCGTGGAGGGACGTCCCCAGCCCTGGCGCACGGAGTGGTGGCCCAGCTCTGCCCTATTTCACGGACGCCTACGGCTTCTCTGCCGTGGGATCAAGACGTGCCTCGTGTGACATTTTCCCGTCGTACCTTCTTGGTTCCCTCCGAGGGCTTGCTTTCCGTGTTTGTACGGGTTTCCCGCAGCCGCCACAGCGAGTGGGCACACACAGGCCACCAAACACGACACGGTTGCTACTGGACAGCGTATCCGAGGTCAGCCTCCCTGCGCCGAGCAGGCGGTGCCCCCGGAGCCTCCAGACGGGCTCTGTCCCTGCCTTTGTCAGCTTCTGGAGGCTTGGCCGCCTCTGCTGCCCCACTGCGCCCACTGGCCTCCCACGATGACCCCGCGATCATATGAGGACAATCCCCCGTCTGCAGGGCTGACCTTCGTCAGGTCTACAAAGCCCTTTGCCCTGTGAGGTCCAGCCCCACAGGCTCCAGGGACCCGGTGGGGCGTCGGTCGGGACCGCCTTCCCGCTTACCCCAGGTTCTAACAGAACCCCGTGGTACCGTGTGGGCACTTTCTGGGCGGGTCCACTCTGTCCCTCCCGGTGTCTGTTAGGCCCACAGCAGCCCCAAGCTTCTCTCTGGCCTTGAGACGCTCACGCCTCCCCGAGGCTGGTGACAGTGTCCCGCTGCACCCCAGGCTCGAGGGGCAGTGGGGCGGAGCGCTCAGGGACAGCCAACACCACGATACCCTGGAACACCGACTTCTCTGTGCGGCCCCACGGACGACGGGGCTCCACTCTGAGTGTTGGGGTGCTTGTGCGCCCGATAGGGCCTGCCCCCCCTTGTTGTGCTTTCTGCTAAAATATTCCTTTCTATCTATTCTCTAGGTTTTAGGCATAAAGTAAATTTCACAATCACTTCAAGCTCATGGGATTGTCTTCCTGATAAAGTGAGTCCTGTGCCCCCGCTGTCCCTCTGCTGGGAAAGTTGGTGCCTGATCTTTGTGCCCTCGGGTCTCCTGGCCATGTCACCTCCCTGGAGGGCCATCCCAACCCCCATCAGAGGAGCCACCATTTGCCCCCTTCCTAGCCTGAACCCAGCCGTCACCATGTTCTTACACCCTTGTCGCCTGACCCCCGGGGTCTCCCGGGCTTCCCGCGATCCAGCGCCCGGTAGGTGCCGCATAAATGCAGGGGAGCGTGTGAGCGAGCGCTTAGTGACCGGTCCATCACCCCTCCTCCGAGAGGCCAAGGTCTCCACTGCCTCAGAGCCTCTCGGGAAGCTTGTAACACAGCTCGGGAGGGTCTCGCACACTGGGAGACTCCTCTTTCCCGCGCCGTGGTGATTGCAACCGTGAACAGTCTGCTTTGTCCCGCTGTTCCCTGGCTGGTGTGTGTGTTGGGGGGAGGGGGGCAGGTAGCCTGCAGGACCCCCCACGGGACTCCCCCGGACAGAGAGGAGGGGGCAGACTAGGCTTTAGTCGGCTGAGGACGGGGCTCCAGGGAAGGCCAGGAGGGTCTGGGAAGGGGGACACTGGGCTCCACGAGCCTGACGGTCGCATGGCATTTGGGCAGCGGCCGAGGGCAGAGGGGACGTGACTCTGAATACCGGACCCTTCCTGGGGTCCTGGGCCCGTCCGTGGCTGCCCACGGGTGCCCTGCACTGACGGGACTCCCGCGAGGGGCCGTGGAACCACACGGAGGCATGGCCGGCTCCCCCGCTCAGCTGGAACCATCTATTTTGTGATTTGTAGTGAGCTTCCCTCACACCAGTGCCGTTGTTTATGCGATGGATGGGACATTCGGAAACCACAGGACCCGGTGATCTTGGCTGCTCATTCCGTGTCCAACAGGAGACGAACGGGACCCTCTGCCCACCAGACTGAGGCTGCCCAAGGGCAGAGAGCTCGTCTGCAGGGCTCGCGATGCGCCCGTGCCCCGTGGGGTGCCTGCCACACGCACTCGACGTGCTCAGCGAGCGAGGGCTCTTAACTTCCTGCGGAGACAGAGGCGGGCTGGAGCCGCGAGGGCACGGCAGTGCTCATCAGGAAAGCATCAGCGAGAGTCAAGTGCAGAACTGGACATTCTTTCTCTGTGAAAGAACATCTGATTGGAAAAAGTGCAACCCGGGGAGCTAAGGTCAGCTTTGGAAATGTGCGGCCTCAGCATATCTGACAGCAAAACAGCTTCATAACTGAGTCGGGGCCTCGCTCGGTGTGGTTGTGAACATGCGGTCACTTCCCGTTGAAAGAAACGGTGACTTTTTTTCCCCCCGACTTAACTGTTCTTATTTTTCCCCCCAGTGTTTTATTTTGAAATAATAAGTAAACCTGAAGAAAATTAAAGCTGCAAGAATAGAGGGGGAGCTTTCCATGTAGACCTTCCTCCTCTACGTCTTGTCCCGTGGCCCTCACGCTGCCCCTCCCTGGAGAGTTTATAGAACCAGTGGGGAGGAGCTGGGAGACGTCACGCATCCCGTCTTCGTCAGCGCCCCCCTACGTCCCTTCCCGTGGAGCGTGCCATGCAGGGGCGCACGCGGGGTTTCACTTCCCCCGGGCACTTGCCTGTCTGTCCCTGTGTCCCTGTGGTCTCTCTCTGGCGCTGCGTTGGCGGAGCAGAGATGGGAGTCAGTGGGCAAAGTAGCTTAGCCCAGCGACGCCACCCGGAGGAGGGAGTGGGTTTGGGTCAAAGACAACCCCTCAGGAGCAAGCGCTTTTCAGATCATACGCCTCCGATTTCCTCGTCCTGTCTTATTGCATTGGCCGTGCTTCCCAGACAACGTGGAACAGGAGTGGTCACAGCAGACAGCCCTGCTCGTTCCCAAACTTCACCGCAACATTTGACAGAACGGCAGGAGTTCCGTGGAAGTCCGCGGCAGCCGAGGCTCCGTTCCGTTCTTGGTCTGTGCGGCACCTTTATCGTAAGTGGGTGCTGACTTCTCATTGGTGGACTTTTCTGCGGTATTCCTTTATTCTGCCAAGATGGTGTATTCCGTCAATTTCCGCGCATCGAGCTAATCTTGTGTTCTTGGGTTACACCGTGCTTGCTCCGCTTTGTGATTTATCCTTCTCATGTTCTGCTGCATTTGGTTTGCTAACATTTTCTTTGGCATTTAGTATCTATGTAGGACATCGATCTCTTAGTTTCTTTTCTCATATTATCTTTTGTCAGACGTGGTCCCAGGGTGATGCCCGCCGTGTAAACGAGCTGCAAATTGTTCCCTCTCCTATTCTCCGAATGAGCGTGTGTAGGATTGATAATATTTCTTCCCTAAATCTCTGATCAGACTCGCCAAGGAAACCATCTGGATATGAGTTTTCTTCGTACGAAGTTTTGATGATAAACTCAATTAAAGAAAACAAAACATGGGGCCGTTCAGACTTCCTGTTTCATGGCTATCGGTTTTGGGAAGCTGCCCTTTTCACAAATTCATCCACCACGGTTGTTGGATTTACTGACATAAGGTTGTTGCCAACATCTCTCCACTGTCCTGTCACCTCTGAAGGGGTTGAGCCCACCTCCCTTCCCTGCTCTTGATTTCTGTCTCTTATTCCTGATCAGTTTTGCTACAGCGTTTTCAGTCCTTACAAATTCTTTTTTTTTTTAATCTTTTTAAAGCTTTATTTACTTATTTTGAGAGAAAAAGAGCACGAGCAGAGGAGGGGCAGAGAGAGAGAGAATCCCAAACAGGTTCTGTGCTGACAACTGTGGGGCCCGATGCGGGGCTCGAACCCACGACCATGAGATCACGACCTGAGCCAAAATCAAGAGTCAGACGCTCAACCGACAGAGCCACCCAGGCGCCCCGATGTTTACAAATTTAAAAAAAATGAATTTTCACTTTGTTACATTTTTCTGTTTGTTTTCTAGTTCATTAATTTCTGCCACTATTTTATTATTTCCTTCGCTTTTTGGATTTAGTTTCTCTTTCCCCAGCCTCTCACGGTGGAAACTTAGATCCCAGATAGGAAGCCTCTTCGGGTTTCTAACACAAGCTCGTCAAGCCACCGGCGTCCTGTGCTGCATTCTGTAGGTCATCACACGTTGTATTTTCACGGCCACTCAGTTCAAGATCGTTTCTACGTTATTTGGAAGTGTACCGTTTAATTTCCAGACTGATGAGACTTCTCCAGATATGTGAGGGATGACCAGGAAGCAGTGTGGCCCTCAGGGTGCCTGGACGGAGCCCTGCGATCTCTTTGAAACAACCCTACGAGGGAGGGATATTATTTTTCCCACATTCAAATGAGAAAACTGAGGCTCAGGACAAGTACGTAACTGTTCAAAGTCAAATGGGTGGGCGCCTGGGTGGCTCAGTCGGTTGAGCGTCCGACTTCGGCTCAGGTCATCATCTCGCGGTTCAGGGTTCGAGCCCCGTGTCGGGCTCTGTGCTGACAGCTCAGAGGCTGGAGCCTGTTTCGGGTTCTGTGTCTCCCCCTCTCTCTGCCCCTTGCCTGCCATGCTCTGTCTGTCTGTCTCTCTCTCTCTCTCTCTCTCAAAAATAAACAAACATTAAAAAATTAAAAAATGAGAAAAGTCAAACGGGCGAAACAAGGCCAGCCGGCCGTGAGCCCAGCTCCACCAGAAGGTGACGTCAGGGCTTCTGACACTAACATGTTGTGTGTGCGCGTGTGCCTGTACGTGTGTGCCTGTGCGTGTCCCTGCTTGTGTCTCTGTGCGTGCGTGCGTGTGTGCTTGTGTGCGTGCACGTCCACGCCTGAGTTTGCTAGAGCTGTAACAAAGCCCCACAGACCGGGCGGCCTGAGTGGCCCGGAGGCCCGAGGCCTGGGTCAGGTGTGGGCAGGACGGCTTCCCTCCAACGGCCGGGAGGCCGAGTCTGCTCCACGCTGTCCCGTGGCTTCTGGTAAATCTTCGGGGCTCCTTGGCCCGTACGCGCATCGCTCGGTCTCTGCCTGGTGTTCGCGTGCTGGTCCCAGGCCTCTTGCACGTCTGTCTCTTGCCGGAATCTGTCCTTTTCCGGACTCAGTCACACTGGATTAGAGCCCTCCCTCATGACCTCATCTTAACCTGACCACGTGTGCGTGTTGGTGCGTGTAAACCGCATGACTATGTATAAGGTACGCAGGTGATGACAGGGGACCACTGCCAGGGCCACTCGGGGCCATGTGCCCACCCCACCCCTGCCCCTCCTGGGGGTGACTGACACGGGCTGCCGGGGTCAGGACGATGTGGCCCTGCCACCCCGGCTGAGGGTCACCTACCTGCAGCTCCTGTAGCCGCAGAGGTGTGGACGAGCTCCGTGCGTGGACGGGCGGAGGCGTGGACGAGGCGTGGACGAGCTCCGTGCGTGGACGGGCGGAGGCGTGGACGAGGCGTGGACGAGCACCGTGCGTGGACGGGTGGAGGCGTGGATGAGGCGTGGACGAGCACTGTGTGTGGACGGGCGGAGGCGTGGACGAGGCGTGGACGAGCTCCGTGCGTGGACGGGCGGAGGCGACTGCCTGACACCCAGGACGGAGCTGCAGGGCTGAGCCGAGCGAGGCAGCTGAGGACCCTGTGCGGATGGCCAGCTGTGGACGGGCCGTGAGGGGGACAGAGAGAGGGAGGGGAGCGGAGCCGGGACGTTGGGTCGGGGCGGTTGTCCTGTCTGCCAGCCAAGTGGGTCGGCCTGGCCTCTTGCCCACGAGCCCCGCGAGCGGCGGTTTCTGGTGTGTGTTTTCTGGCAGATCTGTGAGGCCCACGGGGTCCCCACGCCATGCAGCCACTCTGGAGAGAAGGCGGGACCTGGCCTGGGTGGCTTCTGTGAGGGCCGACGGGCGAGGGGCTGACGGAGGGTCTGGACGGGCCAGCTGGCTGTGGCCCAGGGCACGCGGTGTGGACCGGCAGGAAATGGGTCCCAGATGCTAGTGAGTGGGATCAGGGCGTAAGCCTCCCGATGTATGGAAGGGGGAGGTCTGCTGTCGTCAGCTGGTCAGATTTTCCAAGGCTGGGCCCCCGGGGTCACCGGTGTGGGAGGAAGGAAGTGGTCCTGGGAGGGGCAGATAAGCCCTCCTGCCCCCGCAGGAAGGGTGGGCCATGCGTGCGCCTTCTGGGCCCTTCTTCCCCCAGACACCGTGGGCCCGGGTTAACCCCCCAGGGCTCCTGTGGGGGCGGGGTGCAGAGGTGAGCTGGCCCGTCAAGGCCCCACACAGGCTGAGTGCCCCCCCCCCCACCCCGCAACGAAAGGGCTGCCTTCTCTCAGGCTCTGGGGCCAGGGGGAGGAGAGGGGACACCCTCCCCTGACCCCAGTGCTCTGCTGCGGGTGGGCGGCGGGGAGTCAGGGAGGCCGGGCCTCCGCTGGCCTCAGATCCACAGTGCTCTGGAGGCCCTGGTGCAAGCTGAAGGCACGTCCAGTGTGAGGTCTCGGCATCCCGCACGCCGGGCCGGAGGGTCTTTAACCCACACTCGCAGAAGTTTGCTGAGTTTCTTATTTTGGGAGCACGGCCTCCCCGGACAGAGTGAGAGGCCCGCGGGGTGCCCTGAGCCCTGCTCTCCTGCCTGTTTCGCCCCAGACGAGGTCTGCTCCCTGCCCTGGTCCCCACAGCCCAGGTGTCGGGAGGCCCATTTCCTGCCCCTCCCGGGCCTGTCACTGTGGGGAACCCTGTGGCCCCATGTGCCCGAGGACATCGGGGCCTCCGGTTGCCTGCCGTCGGGGAAGAGCCGTGGCTGGCGGGCGTCCAGCACGAGTCCGGACGTGTCCCCACCCTCAGGCTGCCGAAGCCGTGAGCCGGCGCGAGCCAAGGGGACCGAGCGCAGCCAGCTCGCCCACCATGTCTCCACACACAGTCCCCACGTCGCTGGCCCCCAGCAGCTGAGCTTCTGGACCTGAGGCCTCTGCTCTGCTCCCGGCTTCTAGCAACCTCCGTCTTGGATAACACTCTGGTCCTACACTCTGATTTCTCTATGCACACTTGTCCGGCTACATTGCCTCCAGCTCTCACCCATGTCTGGCTGGTGTCCTGCATGGGGTCAGCCAGAGACCTTGCTGGACGTTTGGGCTGGGATGCCTCGCCCCCCACGGGACCTGGGTCCCCTCTGTGGGTGTGAGCAGGGCTCGGCTGCCCCGAGATGCCCCAGAGCGAGCCACTGCCCCGCAGGGTGCAACGTGGCTCGATTTCGGGGGGCCTGGCTGGAGGACTCCCTGTGTCCCCAGACCTGGGACACGGACATCAGTCACTTGTGGCATCGGGGGACGTGGCATCGGTGGAGCTCCACTGTCAGCCGCATCCTGAGGACGTTCAGGACTGGTCTTTGGAGCGGGGGTCAGTGTGGCCAGAAGTCCTGGAGAACTGGGGGCAGACACGGCCTCGCTCTAGTGTCCCTGGCCGCTCCCCTGCACGCCGTTTCCCAGGTGCCGACCCCCTCACCTTTTGTGCCCTGGCTCCCTCTCTGACCTCACACACGCAATGGGAGTGCGGCCAGACCTGCCCCAGCAGGTGCCCCGTGCAGGGGAAGCCATCGAGGCTTGAGGGAGGGGAGGAGGGGGTGAGGGAGCACCCCGCCCAGAGCACACACGCCCCCCCACCGGAGAAACCCCCAGCAGACATGTGGGTGGGTCAGGGGCACCGGCCCCAGTGGGGCAGGGGCAGCGCAACTGGCCGTGGCTGTCCCAGGCCCAGGGAGTGTGCCGGGGACGGCTCTGGCCCCCGGGGACGTGCTTCCTGGCACACACACCGCGCCTGCCCAGAGGGCCTGGGGGGGCCCAGAGAAGCCCCAACTCTTCAAGGCTTGTCCTGGCCAAGCGAGGGTACACTAAGTACATGTGACTCAGCCCCACTCCATCAGTCCGCTGGGCCTCCCTCGACCTCCTCACCTGGGCTTTCCTGGGGCAGAAATGGGGCAGGAGAACCGGTCGGTCCCTTAAAACGGCGACAGCACCTCACTTCTAAGCGTGCGGGTGCACAGAAGAGTCCAGCGTGTGCTGTGTGCCCTGGGAAAGCCGCCTCGGTCCCGGCCAGGCCACCAACCGTCCCAGCCTACCCAGAGCCATGGGCCCGCCCTGGGGCTGGGGGCTGACCCGGGGCTGGGGGCTGACCTGGGGCTGGGGCTGACCCGGGGCTGGGGGTTGACCCGGGGCTGGGGGCTGACCCGGGGCTGGGGCTGACCTGAGGCTGGGGGCTGACCTGGGGCTGGGGGCTGACCCGGGGCTGGGGCTGACCTGAGGCTGGGGGCTGACCCGGGGCTGGGGCTGACCCGGGGCTGGGGGCTGACCCAGGATGTAGGATTTCCGGTTTGAAACTGGGGAGCCCCAGCCTGCCTCAGGCCAAGGCCACTTTAACATAGAGGTAAGTAACACTTGTGTGTGTGCACGGATGTGAGTGTGTGTACCAGTGCAGAGTGTGTGTGTGTGTGTGTGTGTGTGTCTGTGGTATGCACTCAGGCACACCTCATTCTTAAATTCAGGAGTCACTCATCCGGGCGATGTAGAAGTGAGCAGAGACAGGTGCGTCTCAGGCACTGAGAACAGGAAGGACAGCCCGCGCCTGGCTTCCTCCCTCACCCAGGGCCTTAGTGCTTCCTGAGAGGACTGTCACTCCTGACGGCTTGAGGCTTTCCGGGGACGCACACACACATCACGTTCTGGAAGCGTCTGTGCCTTGACTTTCACGTGTACACGCACAGGCCAGCTGGGAATGGATATTTTGTGTGTGGTACGAGTTTCATTTTTCCTGAATGGGTATCCGTTAACCTGGGGCTACTGGTTAGAGACCTTCCTTTTCTCCTGCTCTATAATCCGCGCTAGTTACGAAGCACGCATCCCATACCTGTGTGTCTGTTTCTGGACCTTTCGTTCCATTTCTTTGGTCTATTTGTAGCCCAATGTTCACGACTGAAGCTTTGTATCAAGTCTTCGTACCGGTGGTGTAGACCCTCTGTTAGGTCTTCCCGTGTGGTTGTCTTGGCCATTCTGCCTTTTTGTGTTTCTACGTGACCCTTAGAATCAGCCTGGCAGTGTGCCTCCTCCCCCAGCCCACCCCACACTGGGATTTTAGCTGAGATTATGTTGCATCTCTAGACCAATTTTATGACTTTGTAACATTTGTCTTTTAATCCATAAATACACCATCTCCTTTCCTGTCTTTGGGTCTTCCTAAACCTACTTGATAAATGTGTTATAGTTTCCAGAACCTTTCATTGGACTTATTACAGATGATACGTTTTTGATGCTATGGAGATGATGTCACTTTGACATTGTCTTTTTATTTTATTTTATTTTATTTTATTTATTTTTTTATTGTTTATTTATTAATTTTGAGAGAAAAAGTGTGCACATAACCAGAGGAGGGGCAAGGAGAAGGAGAGACCGAATCCCAAGCAGGCCCTGAGCCACCGCAGAGCTCACGAACCGTGAGATCATGACCTGAGCCAAAATCAAGGGTCAGACGCTTAACAGACTGAGCCACCCAGGCGCCCCTATTTTATTTATTTTTTATTTGAGAGAGAGAGAGCAAGCAGGGGAGAGGGACAGAGGGAGAGAGAGACAGAGACAGAGAGAGAAAGAGAGAGAATCTTAAGCAGGCTCCAAACTCAGACCGGAGCCCTGATCCCACAACACTGGGATCATGACCTGAGCCAAAATCAAGAGTCAGATGCTCAACTGATTGAGCCACCCAGGCGCCCCTAAAATTCTCTTTTTATTTCCCTGATTATTTGTCGCAGGTCTATATAAATACAATGGGCCTTTTGTGTATTTATTTTGTATCCAGTGTCCTTGCAAAATTCACTTCTTAAAATAACAACTTTATTAAGATATAATTCACACGCCGTGTAATTCGTCCACGTAAAGTATAAAATTCAACATTTTCTAGTATATTCACAGAATTGTGCAACCTTCCCACTCATCCTAAAACATTTTTATCACCCGCCCCAACTCTGTGTCTATGTTACATTCACTTTCAATCCTAAGCATTTATCTACAGATTCCTGTGGATTTTCTGCAGACACAACGGCTCTCTGCCTACACTTGTGCTGCAGCCTGAAGGAATCCACAGAAGGGTGGGTTTAGTAAGAAGGGTCCCTCTGGAGATGGCGAACAGACTGGCTTAGAGAGAGGGGCTGGGTCTGCACGCGTGCGGACGTAAACTAGGCACTGCCGGGTCAGGGCAGGCAGCCGGGCGTGTACACACGCGTGTGCTCCAGAATGACCGGCGGAAGGGTGCCTCCAGGTCTCAGGGGTGGATTGAGAGTTGGGCAGATGCGAACAGAGTCTGGAGTCTGGGGTGATCCCGGTACGATCTCCTGGGGGCCTCACGGACAAAGGTGTCTCCGGTGTATCTCCTCCCATCCCCAGAGAAGATTAAATGTGCCAGCTGTGGAGGGGCACATCGAGGGGCAGGGTGAGTGCGGCCCAGCCTGCCCCCTCACCTGTGCCGCTGGCGGGTCAAAGGTCCCCGGGCAATGCCCGGCATCGGCTGCTGTCCCCTGGGAAGGTGCCACGGGGGCGAACCTGGACTGGTCATGCCCGGGGGTCCTCTGAGAACGGGACACCTGCCCCCGTAGACGGGCTGCTTCCCAAGCTTCCGGCGACTGGAACAATTAGGAGGAAAACATCATTTCCGTGTCTAAGTACTTTTTCTGTGTCAACCTCAGGTATGCTGGGAGCAGACGACTCTGAAAGAACAGCCACTCCAGCGTGGTACGCAGCTTGCGATTTTCACGGAGGAAATGATGTCAACGATACGGGAGTTTTCATTTAGACGGATGGCACATTTTACGATTTTGGTGTTCACGCTAGTATTAAAACAGCAAGTTTTAAGAGCAAAAGTTTAATTCCCAGGGACAGCGGGGCCGTCGACTTCTCGGATGAAAGGGGGGTCCCCCACTTGCTGGTCTCTTCCTCCCGCTGTCTGTTCCTCCCCCTTTCCCGTCCTGGGAGGGCCCCGAGCCACAGGGGGTGGGACCGGAGGTGACAAGGGTGTGCGCCTTGTGCTGGCTCTGACCACGGCGGCCAGCTCACCTCTGCTCGTGCTTTCTGAGAAGACGTGGGGCCGAGCCCTCGGTCTGTGGGGTGACGGGCACCGGGGCAGAAGGCACGGACAAATGAACCAGCGCACGGACGGGGGTGCCTGTGTTCACACGGGAGGCCTGAAACGCTCCCAGGAGGCCAAGCTGCAGTCTGAACCGAAGATTCCCTTTGGAGTATGAGCTTACTCTCAGAAGGAAGAACCAGCCCTGAGCTGCCCGCCTGCAAACTGGCAACACAGCCCGAGCAGATAAGATAACGCGCTCGTGGACGCGCCCAGAATGCAGAACAGCGGCCGGTTGTTGAAACGTTTCCTTCCAAGGTTCATGTTTTCGGGAGGAAAAATGCAACAGAGGTCGTTAGCCCCACATGCAGTCTGTCAGGCCCCGTTTTGTCTCCAACCTAACAGGCAGGAGCCAAACTGGTGGGTATTTGTCAAAACCCTCAGAGTGTGGGGCGCGAAGAGTGACGCGTGCCGGGAGCCGTGGACTTGGGTTTCCAGCAAGGTGTCCGTGTGCTCTGGGTGGGGTGAGCCCTCCAGGCCGACGCGGGGGCCGCTGTGGGACGAGGCTGGGGCAGGGGCCCGTAGGCGCCCTCGCTTTCTCCTCAAACCAATGAAGTCTACCAACGGCAGAGTTTTTAGGGGGCCAAACCGAGTCCCCGTCTTTACATTTTTTTTAACGTTTATTTATTTTTGAGACAGGGAGAGACAGAGCATGAACGGGGGAGGGTCAGAGAGAGAGAGGGAGGCACAGAATCGGAAGCAGACTCCAGGCTCCGAGCTGTCGGCACAGAGCCCGACGCGGGGCTCGAACCCACGGACCGCGAGATCGTGACCTGAGCCGAAGTCGGACGCTCAACCGACTGAGCCACCCGGGCACCCCTTCCCCATCTTTAATAAACCCCACGTGGCTTTTCCCAGTGCTAATATTAACCGTTTTAAACGTCAGATTTGGAGTCTTTCCTACGGGCTTAGGGAACGTCCTATGGGGTAAGAAGGCTGGGCATGTTGCACTGCTCTGGGTATTTCACTCCCTGATGTGGGTCCTCAAACATTTTGTGAATGACTTATCAGCTCATAACTCTCCCTTTCCTTCAGCTTAGAAGTAGGAATGTGCAGGAGCTCAGATGCTATTACAATACACAAAACCATTCCCCTGAATGGCCCTGGTCCCCTCAGGCTGCTGTGACAAAGTGCCCCATGTGGGCAGGTGGCTTATTGACAACAGAAGCATGCTGCTCGATGCTCTGGTGGCCAGAGATGGGGGGCCGGCAGGGCTGGGGCGGCCCCTTCCCGGTCACTCACGTTCCGTGTGTCCTCACGGGCCCACGGGAACGTCACCCCACTCCTATTGCCCCATTGCCACCCACTGCGGTTTTTCTCGAAGCCGAAACAAAGCGGCCACGTGATGACCAGCGTCTAAGCTGCCGCCCACGTGATGTGCTTACCCAAGACACGGTTTTGCTCTAAGGGGGGAACAGTTGGGTGTGAACACGTGTAAAGAGGCACGTGAGCATTGATAAGAAAACCACCGAAAGGGACTGAGGAGGAAAAGGCTGATGAACCAGGCAAGCGGGAGCAACGAATTAGGCACCAGGGGAAAAGAGTGGATGCGCTTCCTCGGCCCGATCTTGCCCCTGGGTCGACGTGGGCCCAGAACCGCCTAGAACCAAGAGTACGGTGCCCTCTCTTCTTTCAAACACGTGTGTTTCCATACATTCGAGTCCTGTGAACCCACAGGAGGGCAGGGCAGGTCTGTGTGACATAGACCCTGCGCGCGTGCGCGTGTGTGTGCGTCCATGTGCGTGTGCGTGTGTGCACGTGCATCCGTGTGCATTGCATGTATGCGCACGTGTTCACGTGTGTGCGTGCATGTGTCTGCGTATGTGTGAGTGGGCGCATGTGCTTGTGCGCGTGAGCGTGTGTGCATGCGTGTGCGTGCGTGTGTTCACGTGCGTGTGCGTGCACGTGCACGTATGTGCGTGCGCGCGTGTAGCCCCTCAGGCGTGTCAGCTGCCTGCTGTGTCACAAGCTGTCCCATGTCGACGGACACCTGTCCTGTCCTCACGGCGGCCGGAACGCTGAGGCCGCCGCACCCGCCCCGGTCACCGGGGCCAGCGGGTCCACGCGCGCCCGGGGCTCCGAGACGGGCGCTGGCCGGCCGGCTGCCTCCCCGCCGGGTCCCGGCCCGCACCGCGCCGGCTGACGCTCTCAGGTCTCCATCTGGGCCCAGCCGACTCTCCTCCAGCCGCGAGGCACCGCCACACGGAACATTCCTGGCAAATTCCACAAGAAGGTTTGTGCAGGTGGCAGGCTTTCCAGACATACCTGCGGCCACGAATCTCTCCTTTTTTGGAACAACGAACACACCTGGGGTATTTGTCTTTTCTTTCCTCCCAGGTGTAAAAACCACAGAGCCTTCTGAACGTCGCGCCTCGAGGGGAGACGACCTGACTCACTGTACTCGGGGCCATTTGTCTGGAAGCCTTGATGACACATCACAGATTTAAGGCTGACCAGAGAGCACTTGACGTCCCCTGGGGGAGTGCAGGAGGTGGGAGCCGGTCACTGCCGGAGGGGCGTGGGAGCCGCACCTGTCCCCACCGCGGGGAACACCCTGTGGACGTGGAAGTCTGGGGGCAGCACGAGGTGAGCGAGCCGGGCTGGCCAAGCCTGTGTCCTGGGGGCTCCCAGCACCCGTGCCTGGAGAGCCAGGCGGCAGAACAGCAGCCACAGGAGTGGTCTTGACCCTCAGGGGCGGGGCGCCTGGTGGCAGCCAGTCCAGACCACGTGGACCGCGGGGAGATGGCCGGTCCACTGGACAACGGAGGCCAGAGGGGCCGTGACTGCTGCACGTGCCCTCAAGAGCAGAGGGTCCCACAGAGTTGGCGCCTTCCCCCCAAGGTCCCGCCCAGCACCCCCTCCTCCAGGAAGCCCCTGCTCCCTTACAGGAAGCCTACGTCCGCGGGGCGCTGGGAACCACGGGGCGGGGGAGCACGGTGTGCGCGGAGGGTCGAGGCCCCGCGCTGGCAAACAAAGGGCCAGGATGGGCCAGACGAGCATCTCCAACAGGAAAACCCTGTGGGTCCCTTCGCCGGAGGCTCAGAGCTGCGTCACAGCAGCTAAGGAAAACCATCTAGGAAATCTGGGGTCACAATGCGTGGTGGGGTCTGAGGGAGGACACCTGGGCGTGTCATGTGGCAGAATCAGGACCGCGGTAGGCTGCCACCCAAGATGTGAGTGGACGGCAGTCGGGCCCGCGGGGGCTCGTGACGGGCCTCCCACCATCCCTCAGGTTGGTCTGTGACGAGCGGGCACCTGGCCTGGGCCGCAGAGGGGTGGGGACAGGGACTCACTCAAGACCACAGGGGCCACCGCACCATCGGACCCTCCAGAGTGTTCCTCCCTCCCGAACCTTGCCGGGGTTTCCTGGGCCATTCTGAATGGGCGGCTCTGACGGGCGCTGAGAACCCACCCCGGGGTCCTGCACAGGGGTGAGGTATGCCGGGTGCTGGTAGGGATCCTCACTGCAGGCCGGCTCCTGCCCCCACCACCCCACCTCACCCCATGGGGTCAAAGTCACGGAGTCACTCCCTCTGGGCCACGGAGACGCCGAGCTTCCTCGCCTGTGGGCTGCCCTGCCACTTGGCACCTGCTGTCCTGCATCCCCCCCACCCCTCACTGTCCCTGGGGCCCGTGGGGCTTCTTCCGAGGTCCCTCGGAGGCACAGGCTGGCTCCACTCAGCCCTTCTGGAACCGTCCGCCTGGAAAGCAGGACGGGATCAGCATTTGCCCCTGAGGGGGATGGGCCCCACGGATGCCGCGGGCAGGCGGGGGGTGGGTTGCAGACCCCGAGCTGGGCGGTAGGCAGGGACGAGACCAAGCCACGTCAAGCCTTGTGGGGGGGTCTCCGGTCCCCGGGAGACTTCACGGAGGACCCCCACATGCTGCCTCCCCAACCCAGCTCCTGTCCGTTCCCCTTGACAAGAAAGAGCCTCTCAGGGGAGTGATTGGGAGCCTGAAACCCTACATCCCACACACGCTGGTGCCCGGGCGGGTGGCGAAGCTGGGACACTTTCTTGCAGCCATGATTGCAGTCCAAGAAATGGGAGCCGTGGAGACAAAAACCAACACAAATGGGGTAAAACTCACAGTGGAGTCTCAGTCGGCAGGGAACAACCTGGGGGGAAAAGCTGAGAGCTGTCCACAGCAGAGGGGCAGGGGGCAGGTGGAGCGGGGGTGGGGGTGGGGGTGGGGGGCGGGTGGGGGGCAGGTGGGGTGAGTGGGACGGGTGGGAGGGAACAGGTGCTGGGGGACTGGGGGAGGCATGGGGGAGGCAGGCGGGGGCACGGGGGGTGGCAGGGGCAGGGGTGGAGGGTGGGCAGGGGCGCGGTGGGTGGGAGCCAGAGCTTCGCCATCACGCAGCCCAGGTCCACGCACGGTTCTCTCAGAAAGTGCAAGTTCCCAAACCCAAATCGAGGTGCTTTGGTGACCCGAAAAGACCCATGACTATACCCCTTCTCTGCAAGCGGAGTCAGATGCAGAGGTTCTGGGGCGGATTCTATGAAAATCGGACCAGCCAGAGGACCCTGTGCCATGGAATCCACCGCCAAGCGCCTGGCGGGGTGAATCGGCCACCACTCATCCTGAGGGAGAAGGGGCATTGCTTTCAAATCATAACATAACCGCCCAGGCCCCCACCCCCGCGAACCCTCCCTCCGCGATGCCCCAGCCTCCCCCAGCCCCCCCAGCCCCACCCCCGCGAACCTCCCTCCCTCGGCCATGCAGAAGGCGGCACCCTCACACCCACCCTCACACCCACAGGCCGGCAGCCGCTGGTCGTATCCTTCACCCGTCATGGTCTCCGGACTCTGGAATTCTACACGGGTCGTCATGGGGCCTCCCCGAGGAGCCCCAGGGGCAACTGGAGGAGGTGAGGCAGGGGCCCGCATTGCTGGGGGAACAGCACTGCAGGGAGGGAACAGCCAATGCAAAGTGGTGGACAGGCACGTCTGGGGCGCTGGGCAGGGCCAGGAGGCAGGTGGGAGGAGATGAGCTCGGGCTGTGGCCTGGCCTGGCAGGGCAGCTCCCGGGGAACAATCAGCTGTGAGAGTCCCAGCTCTGGGGGACCCAAGAGGAGAGGCCAGCGTCTCGGCCTGGGGTCCGCACGGTCGTCCAGGCTAGGAAGGGGGGGTTTGCGCCTGCAGGGGCCCCGGGCCTGGTGCCGCCCTCACAGGCGGGAGTCAGCGATGCAGGTCTGATGAGCGTGTGAGCAAACAGGACCCTCCACAAACGCGGTGTCTTATTATCCGATGTGCAGGCTCTGAGTTATGGGGAAGATGCAGAGAAAAAATGGAACTCAGCCCCGGACACACGGTCCACTTCCCCCACCCAGCCCCCCACTGGATTTCCTGCAGACAGGGGGTGGCTCCGTGGCAGCCACAAAAAGGGCTTTGCTCTGACCCTCGAAGCTTGTCTTATGAGGAAGTGTCCCAGCTTGTGGAAGGAAAGCAGGTTACATGGCCCCGAAACATGCTGGGCACAAAACACCGTGGCCAGCGACACTTCTCCAGGCTGCTCGGCAGCAGGAAGCTGGTGTCTCCGTGGGGTGGTTTGCAGTCTCTTACGTATCTGAGATTCCAGAGGGTTCCTCCTTTACAGCCCTAACACAGGGCCAGTGGGGACTTCGAGGGTAAGAAATGCCCGGGAGGGACCTGCTTTCGACCTCAGGTCGTGACACCAGGGGACCGGACCCCAGGACAACTCTGGTCCAGACTGGACCCCAGGTCACGACACCTCGGTTCCAGGGGACCTGCTGTCCGTGGAGGAGACAAACGGGTCACCTCCGAGCTGTAGGACGGAAGATCCGGCTGTGCCGAGTGGGCACAGGGGACGGGGGAATCTGAAGGTTCGAGCAGTGCCCCAGCGTTGCTAAATCAAACCCAAACAGCTGAAGCTTCGCGTGCCTGTTAATTTCGCTCAGGTTTCTCTGCATCCCGGTGGGTACGGACTCTCCAGAGACATCAGCCCAGTTCTAGACACTTTTGAAAGACGTTCCTTGCAGCCTCAGGAAATTTGCCTCCAGCCTGGCATAACCCCCAAAGCCAGACCCCCAGATGGCCCAGCCTCTGCAGGGGCCCCAACGCTGCGTCCTACACTCGGGGCCGGACCAGAGTCGACCGCAGGGACCGCGGGAGGCGGCGTCGGGCTCTCAGGCCTCAGCCCAGGAGCAGGGTCTGGCTCAGCTGTAGGCACCGGGTGCGTCCTGACGGAGGGAGGCCCGGCCTCAGCCCAGAACCCGGTCAGCCAGAGCTCAGCCTCCGTCCCCCCAGGATCCTTCTCCACCAGGACCAAGGAGAAGCATCTTCCCCACGTGCCGGAGCCCTTGTATCGCCCGGGCTGGGCGCTTGCTGTCACCCGGGGAACCGCAGCTGCCCCCTTCCTAGCCGGGCCCCACGGCAGGGGGACGTCTGCACTGTGAGGAAGGATCCTGCCCGCCAGGCAGGGAGCCCTCCCCACCCCGGCCCACGCCCAAGTCTGCAAAAGTTGGCTAGAATGGGACTCGGGACAGACTCAGCAGCTTCCCCTGCTTGAGCCTAGTCCTGGCCTGCAGCCCCGTGCCAGGGGACAGCAGTGTCACCTCACATCCTCAGGGCTGGGGCTGCTGTGTGACGGGGGCACTGCCCGCTGTGAGTCCTTGATCCCGAGTCTGTACCCCACCATTTGAACTTGCCAGCACCCAGGGCTGCCTCCACTCCTTGCTGGCCTCCTCATCCAGAGCCTTGGGCCTCCCTGTGGGCATGAGGACTGCCACAGGTAACAGGAGGCCAGGAGGGAGGGAGAGGAGAGAAGAGAGAAGAGAGAGGGGAGGGGAAGGGAGGGAAGGGGAGGAGAAGAGAGGGGAGGGAGAGGGGAGGGAAGGGGAGGGAGAGGGGAGGGGAGGGGAGGGAGAGGGGAGGGGAGGAAGAGGAGATGGGAGGGAAGAGAGAGGGGAGGGGAAGGGAAGGGAGGGGAGGAAAAGAGAGGGGAGAGGAGGGGAAGGGAGGGAGAAGAGAAGGAAGGGGAGGGGAGGGAGAGGGGAGGGGAGGGGAGGGAGAGGGGAAGAGAAGAGAGGGGAAGGAGAGGGGAGGGGAGGGGAGGGGAGGGAGAGGGGAAGAGAAGAGAGGGGAGGGAGAGGGGAGGGGAGGGGAGGGGAGGAGAAGAGAGGGGAGAGGAGGGAAGGGAGGGAGAAGAGAAGGAAGGGGAGGGGAGGGAGAGGGGAGGGGAGGGGAGGGAGAGAGGGGAAGAGAAGAGGGGGGAGGGAGAGGGGAGGGGAGGGGAGGGGAGGAGAAGAGAGGGGAGAGGAGGGGAAGGGAGGGAGAAGAGAAGGAAGGGGAGGGGAGGGAGAGGGGAGGGGAGGGGAGGGAGAGGGGAAGAGAAGAGAGGGGGGAGGGAGAGGGGAGGGGAGGGGAGGGGAGGGAAGGAGAGGGGAGGGGAGGGGAGGGGAGGGAAGGAGAGGGGAGGGGAGGGGAGGGGAGGGGAGGGAAGGAGAGGGGAGGGGAGGGGAGGGGAGGGGAAGGGAGGGAGAAGAGAAAGAAGGGGAGGGGAGGGAGATGGAGGGGAGGGGAGGGAGAGGGGAAGAGAAGAGAGGGGAGGGAGAGGGGAGGGGAGGGGAGGAGAGGGGAGGGGAGGGGAGGAGAGGGGAGGGGAGGGGAGGAGAGGAGAGGGAGAAGAGAAGGAAGGGGAGGGGAGGGAGACGGAGGGGAGGGGAGGGAGAGGGGAGGGAGAGGGGAGGCGAGGGGAGGAGAAGAGAGGGGAGGAAGTGGAGACGGGAGGGAAGAGAGAGGGGAGGGGAAGGGAGGGGAGGGGAGGAAAAGAGGGGAAGTGAGGGGAGGGGGAGGGGAGGGGAGGGAGAGGGGAGGGGAGGGGAGGGAGAGGGGGAGAGAGAGGGGAGGCGAGGGGAGGAGAAGAGAGGGGAGGAAGAGGAGACAGGAGGGAAGAGAGAGAGGAGGGGAAGGGAAGCAAGGGGAGGAGAAGAGAAGGGAGAGGAGGGGAAGGGAGGGAGAAGAGAAGGAATGGGAGGGGAGAGAGAGGGAGGGGAGGGGAGAGAGAGGGAGGGGAGGGGGAGGGGAGAGAGAGGGAGGGGAGGGGAGGGAGAGGGCAAACGATTAAAGCCAACAGCCCTGCACACAGCGGGCAGCCTGCCTGTCTGTCCCAGCGGGGCCTGAATGTGGATGAGGCCCACACTGTCTTCCTGCACCTGGCAGGTCAGCCACCCCGTCCCTGTTCATCAGGAACAAGAGAGAAGCCACACCTCCAGCTCTGGGCTCAGGGCTGTCCCCACCCTCCACGTCCCCATAGGGCACGTGATGGACACACACACCAACACACACGTGTGCCCACACGCGCACACATGTGCACACAGACACACACAGGGGCACACACATGTGCACACACACAGGCAGACATGTGCACAGACACATACACATGTGTGCACAGAGAGAGACACACATCCACACCTGCCTGGAGGCAGATTTTAAGGGGAAAGATGTCAAAAATCTCAGTCATCAAAACAAGCAATACTTTAACAGAATATTTTAAACATCAAAATTAATGCAAAAGACCAAAACAAATTTTTTTAAGGTTTATTCATTTTTCAGAGACAGTCAGAGCATGAGCAGGGGAGGGGCAGAGAGAGAGGGAGACACAGAATCTGAAGCAGCTCCAGGCTCTGAGGTGTCAGCACAGAGCCCGACGTGGGGTTTGAACCCACAGACCGTGAGATCATGACCCGAGCCGAAGTCGGACGCCCAACCGACTGAGCCCCCCAGGCGCCCCAGGCATTCTTCTCTCTAAAAGAAAAGTTGTTTTCTCCAAGTCTGAGGCAGCACCTTACCTGCTGCGGCCGCTCCCCTGCACCCCTGTGGCCTTGTCCTCTCCCTTGTCGTGGCCGGGCACTCTGGGAACAGGTCAGAGGTCAGAGGTGCGTCCTCAGCCGGCACAGTCAACCAGAGTAACACGGGCCACGGGTCATGACAACCACCCCCTCCTGATCCCCGCCCCTCCCTACCCCCTGGCCCTTGCTTTTCTTTCTTTCTGGCCTCATTGTCCCGTTGAGCCACCTGCCCCTACTGGACACAGAGCAACCGGGGGCTGGGGGGGGAGGGGTCTGGGCCTCTGTCCTGCTCCTGGGCCGACGCCCCCCTCAGGGGAGCACCCCCTTCAGTTAACAGTAGCGCCCCCGTTTCGAAGAGAGCCAAGGGGCTCAGGTGTGTTCCACCCGACCCAGCAGGGCCCTTGGGGCGCCGGGGTGGCGCTGGGGAGAAGGTGGGCCTGTCCTCCGGAGCTTGGGCCTGGAAGGAGCCCCGAGCACGTGGGCGTCGGGACAAGTGCCTTCCGCTGACCGGAGGAGGGAGGGCCCCCGCAGGGCCGCGGGAGCCCGGCGGGATGGGGTGACTCTCCGTGGATAGAAGCCGACATGAGGGCCGCGGCCCCCAGAATGGGCCCCGGCTCCCTGGGCCCAGGCCTCCCCCACCCCCACCCTCGGTGCTCCCGGGTCCCCGGGAGAGAAGCCCTCTCGAGTCCCCTCTGGCCGGTGCAGGGTCACCGAGTGCTCCATCACAGCCGCGGCACCCGGCCTGAGGCCGCGGCCCAGAGCTCTGGGCGGTGGGGGCTCCAAACTGCCCTCACCAGCCCGGTTTCGTGCCTTCCTGAGCCAAGCCCGTCCCCGGCGTGGTGCAGAGCCCCCCAGGGCGGGGCAGCCTGTGAGGCCCATCCAGGCCGGGGGAGGTCAGAGGTCCAAAGGTATCTGCCTGCTCAGGGGGCTCGGTCCACGATCGGTGTGCCTTTCGGTCCTGGGTCGTGTTGTATTTGGGGCCAGACGAGCGTGTGACCCCACAGGGACCGCGGCGTGGGCTAAGCTCCGGCCCAGCTGAGGAAGTTCGCTGCCACCGCATGGCAAGACAAAGCTGGACAAACTGTAAAACACCAGCTGTCCGAACCCATCAAAGACCCCGGAGTCCGAGGCAGGCCCTGGGGCAGCCCCCGCCCCCAGCACCTCCGGAAGACCAGCTCCAACGGGGAAGACGGGCCGCGCTGCGGGGGTCCCGGGTCAGAGGAGGCGCACTTCGGGTGCGGCCCCGGCGGTCGTGCAGATCTGTGTGCGCGTCAGCTTTCACGGAACACGGACCCCTCATAGGATGGACACGCACACACTGGAGGCATCCTCAGTGCTTCGGATAGAAGGGTCGTGGGGCGAAGGATAGACGGATGGGCAGGAAGAATGAACTCTCCCTGGTTCTGGGGCGCCGGGGGCAGAGCTGGCGGGAGAAGCGAGCTGGCCGCACAGCCTGAAAGTATGTCCCCAAACCCGTACCCGTCACCCTTGGTTTTAACACGTGCCACACACTCCCCGAGGCTCCTCCCCTCCGCAGGTGGGGCCCAACTCCCTGCCAGGAGCGGGGGCTTCCGACAGAGAAAGCGGGGGGCGGGGGACACAGGGACTTGACGGGGGCGGTCAGAGTCAGAGCACCTGGCTCAAATGACACCATGAGCCGCCGCTGGAGGTGACGAGAGGGCGCCCTGCTCTGCAGCGGGCTGGCCAGATTCCCCCGACTCCGGTCCGACCGTGAGGGACACCAGGGGGGTGCACGGTGGCCAGTCCCGCGGGGGCCTGCCCAGCTCCTCAAGCATGTGGAGCAGAGAGGCGAGGAAAGACGGGGAGCGCCGGGAGACGGGGGTGGGGGACGGGAGCCCCGCGGGATCCGGGCGGGAGAGGGTCTCAGGGAGAGCCGGCGAAGGCTCGTGAACAGCAAGGGGCTGGTGGCGACGGCCCCGTGAGGGACCCACGGCGGGGCGCGCGGAACCCCACGTCTTGGCCGCCCGCCTGGGAGGCTAGCACTGTTTCAGCACAAAGAGATTCACGGGATCTTCCCAACAACACGCGCTGAGGACAATGACCGCTTTCCCTGGGGAGTTAGCTGGTTCTCGTGGAACTCGGGACAGTGACGCTGAAGTGACACCCGCGGCTCATCTGTGGGCCCAGGAGACTTACGGCTTGTCCACGGGGACTTCGTGTTTCCAAGAGCTGCAAGGCGTAATTTGGCCGATTGTACCTGAAAATATTTCCCACTCCCTGGCGCCCGGTAACAATGAGATGATTATTCTTCACGGTTGAAAAGCCCCGGGTCCTAAAGCATTTTTTTCTCCTCTAATGTCAGGAATGTCCTTCCAGGAGCAAAATGCCTCACTGGGTCCTACACGTTGCCACGGAGTCTCACGTCAAAGGGGTCTTTGTGTGTCGGGAAGACGTGGTTTTCTTCATTTCCTGTTTCTCGAAGATGCACCATCTCCCCAGATTCGAGCCTCCTTGACCCCGGCCACCCTTGGACCGGCTGCACCACCCGCCCCGTCTGCGGGCCGAGCGTCCACCCGGAAGGGAGCCTCACCGGGGCCGGCGTCTCAGAGGTGCCTCGGGCCGGCCGCAGCCCCGGGGGCTCTGGGCTCAGCGCCAAAGGGGAGAGGACCTGCGGGCAGAGGTCAGGGAGGGCATGACAGGGGTGAAGCCCCTGCCATGAGCCACACGGCCCCGGGCTGTCAGAAACTTGACCCCATTTAATCACACCTCCCTTAGAGGGCTAGAAAGTCCGGCACTGTTACCTCCATTTCACAGATGAAGAAACCGAGACTTGGTGTCGGGGGTTTCCTGCACGTCTGGGACCCCGGAACCTCACGACCTCACCCTCATCCTGTGGGCCGAGGCTTTCCCTGTACCTGGACCCCGTAGAGCCCCCGGCTCAGAGGGCAGCTCGGCCTAGACACCCCACTGGTGTCTAAAACCGACGCCCCATCTCTCCCCTGACCCCCTTCTCCCAGGGCCCTGTAAGTCCACACGCCCAGAGCCCAGCCCCCAGGCGAGCCAGACACTTCCCTCTGTCACATGTAGTCCGGCCCGTGCACCCAGCCTCCAAGGACGCCCTCCACCCTGCCTCCCCGCTCTCCACCTGGCCCCAACCCCACTCACCCCCCCGCTGGACCCATACACTCTTGCCCCCCGCCACAGGCCTCCACCAGCATCAGAGCGCTCGGTCTTTCCAGTGGCTCCCTGCCCTGCTGAGGTCACACCCCAGGGTCTCCAGGGCGCCTCGTCCGGCAGTCTGCTCTGGCCTCTCCTCCAGGCTTCCACAGACCTCCTTCTTCCTACAGTCTCTCCTTCCTGCCTCAGGACATGTGCACCTGCAGTTCCCCCCCCCCCCCCCATTCTTCCCCTGGACCCCTGCCCCCAGGTCTCACCTGGGCATCCCCCTGCTGACCCTCACCTTCACCCCTCTCCCACAATGCCCTGCACTGCCCCCAGGCAGCACCCCTAGGGAAGATGTGACCTGCTCTTGGGGGAAAGGGTTCTGAATAATACCGGTGTGGGGCAGAGGGGTGGGGGGGCCGGGGTAGGGGGCTGGGGTCCAGACGCAGAGGCTGTAGCATTTTGGGGACCCGACGAGCAGGGCCCTTCTGCTAAGGCTTAACACGATGTTTGTTACAGAGCCCAGCGTGTGTGCTGAAGAAACGTCAGAAAACACTGAGAACTGGGGAGGAAAAGAGCTCCCAGGGAAAGACAGAGCGCTGGCCCTCCCGTCCAGGCCCTGGCTGACGTGGCTCTTCTAGCAGCCTCCCCGCTGCCACCCGCGTGTGTTCTGTGCACTGCACGACCTGGCCTGGCCACTGGCAGGGGCAGGGAGGGGTCAGATGGGCACGGCCCCGAGGCCAGGGTTCTGGGAGAGGGGTGCGGCCGGCAGACGGGCTGATTCTCGGGCGATGACTTCGGGAGGGGCCCGGCTGGCCCGCACCGCGGCCTGGAGAGATGCGTCCCGTCCCACCAGACGCCCCACGATCCCCAGCTGAAGGAGGGGTCTCCCGGGGACTGGAGAACAAAGCCCCTGTGTGCTGTTCTGGGGCCGAGGCCCCCGTGGAGGACAGAGCCCCTTTCAACACCAGCCCCCTCCTCCCACTTTCAAGGCCAACGTGGCCTTATGGCTCCTGGGGGCACGCCTGCCTGGTTGACGCAAGCGAGTGATTCAGAAAAAGCCTACAAGGACGGCCAGGCTGCTGGGCATCTTTGGGGGATGGCGTTCTCTAATCTTAGCTCTGCCTCTTGAAACACCAGAGCAGGCCCCTGGGGCGGGCTCCTTGGAGACCCTGGAGGGTGAGGGTTGCCAGCTCAGCGAGGTGTCCCGGGGCAGGGCCTACTCTGGATGGGCTTGGGCTTCAGGGCCTGAAGGACACAGGGAGACAGCAGTCCCAACCACGACATGTACAGGGGTGCCACGGGGAACCACAGTTCATGGGGGACCACAGCCCACAGGGGACCACAACCCACAGGGTACCATAGTTCATGGGGGACCCACCGCCCACGGGGGACCACAGTTCATGGGGAACTAGAGCCCACGGGGGACCACAGTTCATGGGGGACTCACAGCCCACAGGGGACCCACAGCCCATGGGGACCATAGTTCATGGCAACTAAGGCCCACAGGACATACAGCCTGTGGGCACCACGGCCAGTCAGGACCACTGTCCCCACACCCTATCCTTCCCCTACCTCCCCCACATCCCATCAAGCCATCAGCAAACCATGATGCTGGATCTCCCAAATCCTTCCAGAATCTGACTGCCCCACCCCTCCTACCCCCACCACCCTGGTCTGTGCCCCCAGTTCCTTTCTCCTGAGCCACACCTTGCCCCTCCCTACTCTTCCTGGGTTCCTGCTCCTGCCTTCCCACACTGAGTAAGCACATGCTCAAACACTCAGAAGGTCCCCTGCATTCAGAGTCCTGCTTCCAGGATGTCCCTGACTTCCTGAGACCCGACCCTCGGAAACCCTGGCCCTGGGTCTGTGCCTTTTCTTCCCAGGGTCTGCGAGGATGCCCCCTCAGTCCTCCGGGTCTGTTCCCCTGGCTCCACCCTCTCCCTGCTTGAACCTCGAGTGCGAGCTGCCCCCACCACCTTCGGCCATCTGAACCTGCCCGCAGGCCCCCCAGTCACTGCCATCTCCAGCCTCTTGGGCAGCGATGGCCTCGGTCAGTGGTTGAGCAAATCAACAGGGCAGTTTGTAGGGGGTGGGGGTGGGATGGGGCTTGTTTCTGAGTAGCTGGTGAGGGGCGGCCCAGGGGCGGCTGGTGCAGACCTGGGAGCCACATCCCCCTGGAGACTGACTGGGTGAGTGGGTGGGAGAGGCACAGGCCATGGGAAAGATCGTGTGGAATATTCCTGCAAAAGCAGGTGAGAAGGTGCCGGAGACCCCAGTGGCCCCGACCAGCACTGGTCTCTGGGGAATAAGCGTGGCAGTCTGTGATCTAGAAGGAAGAGGCGTCCCTCCAGCCCTTGGCCTGCGGGACCCCTTCGGCGGCTTGGGGAGCGGACCCTCTAGCCCAGACCACCTCCCTGCAGCTGGGGGCCAGGGCCTGCCTGCTTCTCCGGGCCTCTCATGCTGTGTTTCCCCTTCGGTGGTCGTCCCAGAAAGACACGTGCGGGGCCAGCTTCTCAGCAAGGCCGGCCTCTATTTAGCCTCCACTAAAATCCTTGCTAAGCACCTACTGTGTGCCAAGCTCCGGGACAGCAGACGGGGACCCTGCCGCCAGGAGCTGCAGGCCGAGGGTTTCCTTCCAGGGCAGGGCTGGGGCCGAGGCTGCTCACGTCACAAAGCCAGCACGGCGGCAATGTGCGTGGTTAAAAGGGCATCTCAGAAGAACATTATGGATTACGCTGAGGGGATCTGACACCGTGAAAGCACAGGGGAGCAGACTCTCTCCACCGTCATTCACGGTCAAGGCCAGGGAGGGAGGGACGGGGACAGCCTCGATGTGCAGGGGTTGAGCCCACAGGAAGGAAGCCGGATCCCCAAGTTGGAGGGAGGCCCGGAGAGCAAGTCAGGGCACTGCAAGGATGGGGTGGGCACCCAGGAACCTCCAAACCCGGCCCTGAGCCATCAGCTCTCCGTCCCTGACAGCGGCAGGCCGTCCCGGTGAGGCCAGTGTTTACAGTCGCGTCACAGATGAGCCACGAGGCACTTCCTCCTGCTTTAGTACCTGCCGAAACGCACGTGGCACTCGTTTGGCCGTGGATCCCGCCCCCCCCCCCCCCCCCCACCGGGAAGCAGGTAACGCATGTCATGTGTCACAGGGGACACGTGCTCTAGGACGAGGGGTCCGCATGGGCCTCGTGGAGCAGAGGCGGGTGCCACAGCAGAGCCGGGTCCCCACCGCCCATACTGGGGGGATGGCCGGCCTGCAGACCGCAGCCCCCCACCCGGCTGAGCAGGGCCCGAGAGCCGAGAGAGCCGGGACAAGTGCCGTTGCAGGGGCTGCGTCCTAACCAGTCCTAACCAGTCCTAACCAGTCCTAACCAGTCCTAACCAGCTCGGTGGAGTCAGGGACCACAGCCGAGGCCCGGGGGCAGAGGGCCTCACAGTGGTGGGGGAAGGGCCACGCTCCTTGTCACCTACTGTGTCCCGGGGACCCGGTGATGCCTGCCTCCTGCAGTCCTGGTGAGGCCAGCATGCCAGCCCTCTCCTGCCGTCCTCACCCCGAGTCCCAGGCCTTGCGCAGCCGGCCTGCCCCCCGGCCCCGGGCCCCCGGTCCTGGCAGGGCCCCGCTGGCTCCATGCACCGGTGACTCGGGCCGGGCCGTTTGCACAGCTGCTCACTCGCTGGTGCATTCCTTCATTGTTTCGTTGGTGCGCATTCGGCACTCAGTGCTGCCAGAACGCCCGCCAGGTACCTGGCCTTGGCCTTCTGGGGGGAAAGACGGCTGCGATCTGGTCCCGGCCCCACGTTTCTAGCACCTAGTCGTTCTCCCGATTCCCTTTGAAGGAAGGGTGGCACGGGGCAGGTGTGCGTCTGCCTGGGGACACAGCTGGACAGAGCCAGGTCCTCCCGGTGGCCGCACGGCTGGGCGAGGAGGAAGCACAGGCCCGTCAGCCTCCGGAAACATCTTGCTGGGCATTGTCTCCCCATTGGATGACTAGCTGTAAAGTTATATTTTTGAACTATTAAAATACATGTATTTTTGGGCCCAACCCAGGTGTTCCGGTAAGAGTGTCTAAAAATAAGCCAGAATCACTGGCTCCCATGGCCAAGTCCCCAAACGCCGGTGACTCAGCCAGGACCAAGAACTTCATCATATAAGGAAGTGGAAAGCCAGCTCTGCTCCCCAATTCTCTCCTAAGTCCCCCCAAGGCCGAGATGTTGGTTAGATTCATTGAAATCTCAGGAGAGCATCATTGGAGACAGGAGGAAATTGGACCCCAGGAAGCAGTCGGGGAAAGGCATTGGGGGCTCTGTGCACTCAGGTCGGGCTGTAGGCCGGGGGTGGCGGGGCAGACCTCGGGTTCAGACCGCAGCACGCTGCCGAAGGAGCCTTATAAGGAGCTCCTGGGGCCTCTGCATCAGCTCCCAGAATAGCCTGCCTGACCGGCCTTCGGACGGGCCGGCACCAGGGCCCCGAGGAGAACGCCCAGCTCGGAGTTGGTCAGGCCCGCACTCAGACCGGCTTCCTTCCTCCCAGCCGACCAGGCCCCGGTGGGAGGCCGGGGGAGGGGAGGCACTGGTTCTGCCCGCGGGTCACTGCCCACACCCGACCAGACCACGGCCTCTTAGGCCTTTCGGTGCCACAGCCTCTGGCCGTCTGGCAAAGCCTGTTTGTTCAGAATGACGTCTTAATTGTGGAAAATGAAACACAAAGGGTTATAAGACGATGGTATTGACACACAGCAATAACATATCTCTCTGCGCGTGACCCGAATGGCGTGCTCCTCTGTGAGGTGTCCCTGTGCCCTCGGAAGGTCAGGCGTCTGGTGCCCTCCGACCTCGGCCTGACTCAGACACCACTCATCAAGAGCCCTGTCATCCAGGGTCTGCGGGATGCCTGGTCACCCCCTGTCCAGATGGCCATGCAGGACAGGGGGCAGCGACGAGCCTCTAGGCCAGGAGGGACCCGCCATCCTGGAAAACTGTCAGGAAAACTGGCCCAGGAGAACCGTCAGGGGTGCACACAGACACTGAAAGGGTCCTGGAGCATGCATAGTGCCAAACAGACACAGGACAGAAGGCTGAGGGGGGGACAGGGGTGAGGCCTGAGGAGGCAGAGGTGAGGCCTGAGGGTGGACACGGCTAAGGTCTGAGGGGGCAGGGGTGATGGGTGAGGGCAGACAGGGGTGAGGCCTGAGGAGGGACAGGGGTGAGGCCTGAGGAGGCAGGGGTGATGGGTGAGGGGAGACAGGGCTGAGGCCTGAGGGGCAGGGGTGATGGGTGAGGGGGGACAGGGCTGAGGCGTAAGGAGGCAGGGGTAATGGATGAGGGCAGACAGAGGTGAGGCCTGAGGGGGGACAGGGCTGAGGCCCAAGGGGGCAGGGGTGAGGCCCGAGGGGGCAGGGGTGATGGGTGAAGGCAGACAGGGGTGAAGCCTGAGGGAGGACAGGGGTGAGGCCTGAGGAGGCAGGGGTGATGGGTGAGAGGAGACAGGACTGAGGCCTGAGGGGCAGGAGCGATGGGTGCAGGGGGACAGGGCTGAGGTCTGAGGGGGAGGGGCAGAGGGTGAAGGGGGGACAGGGGTGAGGCGTAAGGAGGCAGGGGTGATGGATGAGGGCAGACAGGGGTGAGGCCTGAGGGGGGACAGGGCTGAGGCCCGAGGGGGCAGGGGTGATGGGTGAGGGGGGACAGGGCTGAGGCCTGAGGTGGGAGCAAGGGTAGGGGTGGGAGGGGGCCTGATGCCCGGTCTCACAGCCCCAGCCTCACCACCCTCCTTTGAAAGCCCTCGGGCCGACCAGGCCTCAGCTCCGCTGAGCCTCCCTCCCCATTCAGCCAGGCCCACCTGAGACCCCGTCCTGTTTCCTCCTGGCATGCTGGGGGAAGGGGGGTGTCACTGTGAAAGGACAGGCCCTCTCCTCCCACTGGTGGACACCAGTTGGCTGAGACCCAAGGGCACACACTCTCTCCAGGCAGGTGTGTGGTGTGGGGGGTCCCCATGTTAGACACCCCACCAAGAGTAAGCCCGGTGCCCCCAGTAGTGAGCTGTGGGTGACGGTGGGGGCTGCACGTCCCTGCACCTGGTCCTCCTGCACACCCGCCCGCACCCTTCTGCGGGAGGCGTGGGCCGGCTGCCGGCCGGGGAGGAAGGTCGGGATCCTGCTTCGGAAGGAGGTGCAGGGGAGGCCCTACCACGGTGGGCGGGATGGCGCCTCCCCGAAACGCCAAGCAGCCCAGGTGCAGCTCTGACTCCCAGCCCCCAGGGACGTGCCCCGACAGGAGGGCAGTCGCCTGGACTGGGGTCCCAGGGGCCATTGGATGCAGGCAGAGCCAGGCTGGGGGAGCACCAGGAGGGCACCGTGGGCAGGGATCTGGGCGTGGGGCAAGACCGTGTAAGCAAAGGCGGATGCTGGGGAGCCCGGGAGGTCCCGATGTCCTGAGAGCCTGAGTGCGGGAGCGGGGCCCCCCCAAGAGCCCTGGGCAGCCACGACAGACCACCGGCACGGCCCAGCAGCCACTGCGGGTGACGAGAAAGCTGTCCCAGCTCGAGGTGGGCCCCCCGGCCCCGGGGAGACACCTGGGAGTGCGGGATGTCCCCTGGGATGAGGACAGCGGCTGCTGCCATCTCAAACTTGAGAAGTGTGCAGCTCTGTTCAAGGACCTCAGAGGTTTTCAGGGGGACAAGAGGCACCGTGGCCCCCAGGGGACTGTCCACGGGGCATTACCGAGCCCAGCGGTACCCAGCCTGATTGGGGGCGAGGCTGAGCCTACCAAACCGGCCCAGTGATGGCACTCAAGTGGGATGGGATCCCCCTGAAGGCCACGGGGATCCCCTTCTGGGACAGCCCTCTCCAGTGGGCTCCTCCCTGGGCCAGCCTGAAATGACAGTCTTCTGGCGCCTCGGCCCCCTTCCTTCTCCTGGTGGCCCCTCTACAGCTGTGGCACCTGAGAGGCCAGGGCCAGGGGGGGGTCTGGCCTGGGGAACGCCCAGCCTCTGCGGGTCCTGCTTGGAAGAGAAGAGTCCCATCTGGGGCGCAGAAGTGGCAACCAGGCTTAGCCGGGTCCTCGTGGACCGACAGAAATCCCCTCCAGTGGAACAGGGTGAGTCCACACGACAAAACCTGCAGCTGTTAGCTTTTGTGGCCGTGACCGTCAGGGAGGTCTGTCCTTCTCCACCTCCAGGATGGCACCCTGCTCCCTCCTCCTCGAAATTAGGTCCTCAGTGTCCAAGGACCGCGTGCTCCCCCCGAGTGACCAGCAATCCCGTTCCCACCTGCCTGTGGCACAGATGCGCCACTGGGGAAAAGCGGGCTCTGGGGGGGGGAGGGCACCAGACGGGAGCAGGAGGTGGTCCCCCCAGCCGGCCACGGCGCCCTCCAGGCACCGGGTGGGACTGCAGCATCTCGGCTGGCGGACCTGTGGCCTCGGGGTCTGCGCTTGGACGGGAGCCCAGGGCTTCCTGCGCCACAGGACGGACATCCGGGCGGTTTCCAGGTGGTGCAGGGCCGCCCTTGACCGCTCCAGCACCTTCCCTGAGGGCCTTCTAAGGGCGCGTCCGTGCCGCTCCTGCTCTGTCCGGGTGGGGCAGGCGCTGTACCTCCAGCTGCACCCGGGGGTGCAGAGGCCGCTCGGGCAGCTCCAGGGCCGGCACGCCCCGCCCGCAGGCCCCTGGCCAGCTCCACTCGTGCCCTGGAGCTAAGAAGGGTTTACACGACGTTGTGGGGACCGGGGCACACTGAGCGATCGCACAGGCTGTGTCGTCCATTTTCTTGTTGCTGAGTTTTAAGTGTTTGTGTATTTTGGATGTATCTTCTTTTATCAGATATACGTGTGGCAAATATTTCTCCCAGCCTCTGGCTTGTCTGCGTATCTCTTACCAGTGTCTTTCGCAGAACAGAGATTTTACATTTTGACGCAGTCCAGCTTATCAGTTAGGTTGTACCTTTGGTGTTGTATCTAAAACGTCGTCCCCCTGTCCAAGGTCCCCGAGGATTTCTCCTGTATCGTCTTCCAGGCATTTGATAGTTTTGGATCTACGATCCTACGTTCTACATTTGGGTCTGAGATCCTTTATGAGTGAACTGTTGTGAACAGTGTAAGGTCTGCGTCCAGATTCCCCTTCGAGCGCCCCTTGTGGAAGAGACTCTTTGCCCCCTTGATTGCCTTTGCTCCTTTGTCAGGGATCCGTCGGCTGTCTCTGTGTGGCTCTCCTTCTGGGTTCTCCGTTCTGTCCCATGGATCGATCTGTGTGTCCTTTCTCTACCACCACACTGTCTTGATCACTGCAGCTTTACAGTGAGTCCTGAAGCCAGTAGTGTCGGTCCTCCAACTTTGTTCTCCTTTAATATCCTATTGGCTTTCTTAGTGATTTTTCAGAACTGTTTTGTTTCTTCCCGTTTACTTACTATTTCTGATTATCAGGTTGCATCAAAAACGTTTGGGAATTTGGTTAAGACTGCCTGTCACATCCGTGTGCGCACAGGGAGAGCTGACTTCATAGAGCTGAGCGTCAGGGTCAGGTTGTGCCCAAGTCCTCTGCTACCGGCCCACCCACCCCATTAAAGGAAGGGCAGGGAGGGATTACACAGAACCATCTCGGGGGACATCATGCGGCTAGAGTTCTGGGCTGGCTGGTGTTGGGTTCTACGTGTGTGTTTGTGAACCCCTGTCCCCCGGGGACTCCCCCGAGTTGCAGACTGGTCAGGAACGGTGGGCCCATGCTCCGTTCCTGTGCTCCCTCTGGGGTGCGGGGCGGTGGGGGGCAGGGCCTCTGAGACGGTCGGGGCTCTGAGGCCAGGGTCTACAAGCCCCAGCGGAGCACGTCCAGAGGGGAGCGAGAGCCGGTGCCGTGGTGGGTTGGTGTGCCAGCCCCGCCCCTCCAGTTCTCTGGCGACTCCAAGGCCCTTGGGGTTCCCGTGCACCCCAGGGAGGCCACCTCCGGCCACGCAGGCAACGGCACGGCTCACAGGAGCCAGTGCTGCTGAGCCGCCCCGTCCCGCCCACGGTCTGCATCTTCACCGCAGACCGGTGCTCCTCCGGCCCACCGAGCAGCTGATAGACATCTATTTATTTTGGCAGAAAGGATTTTTCGGGAAATGAGAAGTGGACAGAACTGTTTAGTCTTCTGTCCTTCTGCCGGCCCTGGGACAGGCAGGGGTGCCCGGCCATGAATCGGGAGTGAGTGGGCTGCTGCGAGGGGGGCCTCCAGGGCTCGGGGGTGCTCACCCCACGCGGGATCCGGTCTTTCTCCTCCAGGGCACCCAGCCAGCCTCGCTTCAGCTGGTGGCACCCAGGAAGCCGGGGGTCTGGCCGATCGCCCACGGGGCCTCCTGATGTGACCTAACCTGCCCCGGCCCCCACCCCGCCTGCCGTCCCCTGGCACACCTGTCTTCTTCTTGCTCAGCCTGGAGCATCCTTCGCACCCACCTCCACCCCTGTGCACGTGCCGAGTGTGTGTTTGTGTCTGCAGGCGCGTGTACAGGTACGCACAGGAGTCTGCATGCACCCACACACACGTGTCTATGCGCGTATGTGATTTTTGTGTCAGCGTGTGCACATGTGCGTGTTCCCACGTGTTTTTGTGCAGGTGTGTGCGTGCGTGTCCCTGGAGCAGCTCCATTGCCCAGCACTTGGCTTGGCTTGGGAGCACAGCCCCACATCCAGCTGGGGACAGCCCCCTCCAGTCCCTGCCCCGGGCTGGCGTCACTGCAGGCCTGGGCCTTTCCGGAAGTGTCTGGGAGTCAGTCCTGAGCCCTCGGAGGGCGGGGCAGCCCATGGATGAGAGGCGGCCGGTTCTCTGGAGCAGCTGTTCGACCTCGGCCAGGTCGCTGTCCCTTTTGGGGCCCATTTTCTCCCTTGTTTGAGGACAAGCAGGTGAGGGACGTGATGCTGGGCTGGGCAGGGACTCAGATACCCACCCCGAGTGGATTTCAGCGAGCTGGGGTCCCTGGCCTGGCCCCCCCAGGTGCAGAAGGCCTGTCCACGAAGCCAGGTGGGTGTCACAGGGTCAATCTCGGTGCCTGGACTGGGGCCCCGACCCGGGGGTCTCTCGGCGCTGGTCTAACCAGAGCAAACACCGGCTGCCAGGCTGCTCACAAACCGTTGCTCTGTTTTAATTTCCTGGTCGGTGCAGAGAGGACTAAAAAGTCCAGGAAAACCAGGTATTTGGCGAAACTTCAGAAATCAGGTCTGGTTATCAGTGATTAATTTCCTTGCTGAACAGTCAGGTGACCTTTCCCCTCAAAGCCTGAATATCTGCTTGTCTGGTCACCCTAGGTTTTAGAGGAATTTGATCAAAATGTGTCCCTTGGGCTCTGAGGTGAGATGCTGTTGTCCAGTGGCCGCTGCAGGAAAGGACCCTACACCGTGGCTTAAACAGAGGGAGCGACTCCCCCAGGGCCTGGAGGCCAAGAGGCTCCAGGGAGGCCGCCTCTGCCTGCCCTGATTCCCAGGCCTGTGGCCGCGCCTCTCCAATCTCGTCTTTGCGGCCACGGGGCCTTCTCCCCGGTGTTTCCCCCACGCTTCCCTCTTATGAGGACGCTTGCGATGGTGCTTAGGACGCGCCAGGGGCCCCAGGACGATCCCCTCGTCAAGCTCATCCAGATCCACAAAGATACTTTTCCCTTAAAAGGTCTCAATCACAGGTTCTAGGGGCTGAACTTGGATGGGAATTTCTTGGCACCCCACAGGCCGAGGACAAGCAAGCTCTCCCCTAAACGCCCTGTTGCCAGCAGGCGATAAGCCTCCAACAGAGGGCGGGGAGGAGGCTCGGATAGTGGGGGGGGGGGCTGCTGGGGGGGCCATCGCTCAAGGGCATCAGGAGGCAAGCACGACCGGATCCGTGGCCCATCCCTGCCCACCACCCTAGTCTCCCGTAACTCGCTACGCTGGGTAGCGGTGGCCGGCAAGTATTGTCTGCGGGTGGCGGCAAGGACTCCCCCGGTCCTGAGGGCCATGCCCCTGAAGCGATGCTACCCTCCCGGGGCTCCGGCCCCGGGGCCCTCGCACACCGTGGAATGCCCCCCATCCCACACTTTGGATGCTGAAGAGCTCAATTTTGCAACTCTCCTGCAATGTTTACAACAGCCTTTTTCCGTTACCCGGGAGCGCTGTAAACACGCAGCGCCAGGCTCTCGGCTGGCTGCGTAATTGTGGTTTTGGTGGACAGCTCCAACAATGTGCTCCGGGCCCTGTGGTCACCCGGGACGGTGTCGGAATCCACGCCGAGGGGAGGCTGGCAGCCCATGGAGCTCCTGCGTCTCCTGCCCCACCCCAGCGGCTGCAGAACATTCCTTCCTGTCGGCCCGACAGCATCTCGGATCCCACTCCTGAGAGTGGGGACCCACCTCGGCCCCTTGAGCCCCTGGCACAGAGCAGGGCTGAGAGGGAATCAGCGTCGAGAAGGGACGAGGGTGACACAAGCCTCCTGATTTCGCCAAGATCGCAGCTCACTGGGGCTGACTGAGCCGTGCGTGCGTGTGTGCAGATGTGTGTGTGTGTGCGCCCCTCACCCCTCTGTACGGAACGGTCCATTTGTGTGTATATTTGTGCCGGTGTTTGTGCACGTGTGTGCCGTGGTGTGTCTGTGTGTGTGCACGCCTATGCTCTTGGTGTGTTTGCGTGTGCGTGTGCGTGCATGTGTGCACGTGTGTGCACTCCTGTACACGTGCAGGCATGTGTTCTTGGCGTGTGCGCACGTGTGGTGTCACATACACGTGCGTGCACCTGTTCTCGGCGCGTGTGTGTGCGTGCGTGTGGTTGTACTTGTCACCCAGCTCCATCTCGGTCTGCTCCTGCCACGGACCTGAACCGTAGGGTGACGATGGCAGGACCGAGCCACGGCCTGTGCTCAGGTCAGCAGCGGCGTCTCCTGGACGTCTACGGGCAGCCAGGGCTGGGGGAGGCCAGGGAGGGCCCCTGCGGTCCAGACGCCGCCTCGGGGATGAATGGCAAATGTCAAATGCAGCCCCAGGGGAAATAGTTCCCACACCTAATCATGTCCCGAAGGAGGTCTGGAGTGGGGCCTGGGAGCACGTGACGGCTGAGAACAAGGCCCCTTTGTGCACTTGAGCAGCTGTGGCGGCACAGAGAAGCTGAAGGGCCCGGCTGTCTGGCTGCCCGGCCGGCCCCAGCCACAAGAGTTCCCTGACTTGTCACATCAGCATCTGGGGCCCCCGGTCACCCAAGCCGTGTCCCCAGACCTGCAAGGGAGCAGGGGACACTGGCTGTGGCAAGGGCCCCTCTCTCCTGGTGGGACATTTCCAGGCCAAGACGTTCATCCGTGTGGTGATTTCCGGTAGCTGCTCAGAGCTGCCGGGACAGTCACAGGTGGATCATTTTAATCTCGGGGGTGGGGGCGAGTCCCAGGGCCTGAGGTGGAAAAGCAGCGTGAGGGCCTGCAGAGCAGTCTGGGATCCGTGGGAGCCCCTCGATGGCCTCATGGTGCTCGGCCTGCCTCCCCCTATGTGGTACCCCAAGGGCGGGCTGGAGCCCCAGCCTCCAGCCGCCCCTGTCGCCCAGCCTGAGACCTGACCGAGGGACCAGCAGGGCCCAGGGCTTGGTGTCGAGTGAGTGCCCTCACCTTTGAGGGACCTCTGCCCTCGGGTCCCCAGGCTCCCCTTGTTGTCAGAGAGAGGCAGGCCCCCTTCTTCCCCCGTGGCAGGGAGGGGTCCAGTGGATGGCGGGGCCTCCAGCTGGGGCAGGAAGATGGCCTGGGGGGAGGGGGCCGGCAGACAGGACAACCAGGCATCGGGGTGGGGAGACTGAAGGTACAGGGGGTGGTGAGTTGCTGGGGGCTGTGGAGAGAAGCCTGGGAGGCTGGGGGTGGGGGTGGGGGGCAGGCAAGGAAGTGCCTTAACAGCAGGTGCCTGTGGAAAACACACAGAAACGGGCCTGAGGGGGCTCCCACTGAGCAGATTGGAGCGTCAGAGTCGAATCAATGAGGACAATAGCAGACGACAGTCCATTGCATGAAATGGGGCGCTGTGAGTCTCTATTGACATAAATAAATGTAATTAATAAATAAAAATAAATGCATGTCATTAAGAAAACTTAATTAATAAATAATTAATAAATTCCTCAGAGTAGAATTCCAGTCAATAAGTGATGGAATTAGAAAATCACTATTTGGGGCGCCTGGGTGGCTCAGCCGGTGAAGCGTCTGACTTCGGCTCAGGTCATGATCTCGTGGTTCACGAGTTCGAGCCCTGCATCGGGCTGTCTGCCGTAGGCTCAGAGCCTGGAGCCTCCTTGGGACTCTGTCTCCCTCTCTCTTTGCCCCTCCTCTGTTTGGGCTCAGTCTCTCTCTCTCTCTCTCTCTCATGAAAATAAAGACATTAAAAAAATTGAAAAAAAAAAAAAAGAAAGTCGCTATTTGACAGCCACGATCGTAATAATTAATCAAACAGTAAGAACATCAGAAGAGGCCAGCGGGCCGTAAGAGAGGGATGAATCTGTGAATCACACAGAGGGGCCGGCTTTCCAGGGGAGCCCCCTGCAGACCCCACACTCATCAGACGGTCAGGGAGCTCCCCCAGGAACGGACATAGGGCGCACCCAGAGGAGCCAGCGTCCTGGGAACAATCGGGCGTCTTCAAGGAAACACCGGGCGGCCCGGGCTGGGGACACGTCCGTCTTGAACATGCCGTGGTCCCGGAGTCAGGGAGAGACCGAGGGGCCACGGAGCTGTGGTAACTGGGCGTCGGTGCCATCTTGCTGTGAAGGACATTCTTGGGACGACTGGCAAACTTGAAGAGGTCTCCAGGCCGGAATATACGGGCATTCCTCACCCTCTTCTTGCAACTTTGTGACGATGTTTGAAGTTGTCGTGAAAATCACTTTAAAAGGCCTCCCCTCTTGTGGCTGGTTTCCAGTGCTCACCCTCCAGCCGCTGCTGTCTGGACCTGCTCACACCCGCCGCCCGTCTTCACAGACAGCAGAGCCGCAGGCCCCCAGGGAGGCGGGGGCCAGGACCTGGGTCGGGGCCTCCGCAGACATGGGGACGAGGGAGGAGCTGTTGCCCCCACACGGGAGCACGGAGCTGGGGACCTCGGAGCCAGCACCTGCCGCGCTGCCCTTGCACCAGCGGGGAGCCGACCGAGTCTGCCCCGACCGTGACCCTCACCTGCTCCCTGCCACTGACCAAGCCCACCCTGAACTCCCACGTGGGGGCCCCGCTCCAGCACCCAGGCTCCGGCACTGGTCGTCCAGGGCTCTGACATCGTGCCCTGCAGCCGGAGACCCCCCTGCCCATCTGCACGGCCAGGTTCTGGCTCCTAGGACCACTCCCAGAGGCCAAGCAGGTTTCCTGTGTCACTGTCCACAGGACATACTCGAGGGGGCCCAGACGGTGGAAGGGACACCACGCCTAGGCCCCTGGTGGACCCAAAGGCTCATGGGCTGGATTGGGGTAGCCTCGGAGACCCAGGAGGAGCCCCTAACCCGCCCGGTAACTGAGCCTCAGTTCCCTGGTAGTCAGACTCTCCTCAAGGCACTTCTTAAAAACCCACATTCCCACCGGCCTCCCAGAGCCCTGATCTACGGCTTTGGCGTGGGGGGCAGGAGGCCGTGTGGACTCCCACCGGGGAGGCGGAGCCCCGCGTGCTTATCTGTACGTCCCCTGCGGCAGGGCCCAGGTCCACCTGCCCACCACCCACACCACGGCCACCATGCCCGGCAGAGCCCGATGGTCAGTGTCCCGCTGTCCCCGGGCCTCCCGCCTAGGACCCAACTCCCGGAGGCTGGGTCCAACTGGCCGAGCCCCAGTGCAGGGTTCACAGCCACACGTGGCCCACAGCGGCCTTGCTCCTGAGTCTACACGTCCTGCCCCACTGCCTGGCCCCTCCTGGCCGCCCCTCGGGCAGTTCTGGGAGGGCAGGAACAACGCCTAACTGTAGCTCGCACCCAGCCCTGCCCTGGTCCCAGGTTGGCGGTCAGTGTGGGACCCCGCGTCTCTCCCGGACCTCAGGCTGTTCGCTCGTGGATGAGACCCCAACCCGTAACCACGGCTCCAGACTGGAGACACCAGCTAATCATTCGCAAACATATTTTACAAAGGACTCCTGTCTCTGCCAGTTGTCAAATTAATTCCACGTGGAGTCAGAACTGTGAAATTTTTTGAGATCACAGCAGTAATTGCAACAGGGTGTTGGGTTGGACACTTGTGCTGTGGCCCCAGGACAGTCAGCAGCTGCCCAGAGGCAACTGCACGGTCTCCTTAGAGGAGTCCTCCCTGCAGAGGCCAAGAACAGGCGGCTGGACCCCCACCCCGTGCCTCTGCCCCTAGTGAAAGGCGTGGCTGGGTGCGAGTGCCGGGTCGGCGGGCTCCCTGGAGAAGACCGGTGGCTGCGATGCATGCCCCGGCCCTGGGGGACAGCCACCTCCCAAGCCGAGCCTACGAATCAGGCTCTCATTGGGACGGTGCTGTCTGACATGTGACCCCTCGGCCGGTGACCCGAGGACCTGGTCTGAGTCTCCCCCGAGGAATCAAAGGAGTTTGTACAGCGGGAGCCAAGGAGACTGTCTACACCTCAGCACGTGCAGCTTTGTCCCCTACATGGGATGTGCACTCCCTGGGGACCGATGACATGAAATAAACATCTTGCATTAATTGCGGGACTAACAATGACTAGAAAGTCCTAGATCCCAGCTCCAGTTTTCAAACCGGAGCTTGAGAAAAACGGTCCCTTTGGAACAACGCTCAAAGAGCAGAGAAACATAAAAACAAAGATGGATTTTAGCTACGCCCACGGTCCGTGTGCCTGACGCATGACTGGAACACTACGTCCATGAGTCCCATCCACGTGCCTGACACGTGACTGAAATGGTACACCTGTCCCGTGGCTCGGGGGCCCCCCGCCTCCAGCCTGCTGTGAGCTGCTGATTGGGCAAGACCCAGAAAAGTGCAAGTTCTTGAATGCGTGTGTGGCACACACACGTGGACTCACACACGTGATTTTTAAAGATGCGTGAATCTGACCACGTCTATGCTGTTTTCTAAGCCGTGTGTTTCCCGTCCTCACTGGGGTACAGGGCAGTCAGGCCGGGGCGCCGTGGAAAAGCAGAAGCCCGAGACCCCGGGAGGCACGGAGGGTGCGTGGCCGGAGAGGCCTGGAGCTCAGTGTGGACGATTCTGTAGGTGAGGCCAAGCACAGAGGGCACTGCTGCCCTGGTCGGGCTTGGGGCGATGGGGGAAGGGGATTTCCCACACGGCATGCCCGTGGGGACGGCCGGGTAGGAGGCACCGCGGGCCAGGAGTGGGAGAGGCCGTCGTTCATCGAGGCAGCCGACACGGCCCTGCGAGACCCTGTGCTGGGCTGACACCAAGCCGTTCCGCCGTCTACACCGCCATGTGGCAGACGGCTGCTCGGGGCCACGGGCCTCTGGGGCTCTGCATGACCTGTGAGTGACACCGATGCCCTTTCCAGGGCACCCCTCCACAAGAGTCAGGCCCCCCGATCCCGGCTTCTCTCTTGTGACACAGCCGCCCGCTGCACACGCCTGTGTCACTGTCCTTCATCACGTCACCTGTGGGATCGGGCTCAGGGAACGGCACCGGAACAAGGATTCCCTGGTGACTGTCCTAGGCGTGCCTAATAAACCGTTCTTGGCCTCTGACCCAGCCCTCCCGTGTCTTCCACCAGCACCCACGAAAACGGGGCAGGCCAGCCGTCAGCTGAAGGCAGGGACGGTGCTGCACCCGTCACGGTTCTGGACGCACGGTCCCTGGAGATGCGCGCAGAAAGGGCTCCAGGTTTGAGCAGTGCGCGGGGACACTGGGGGACCGACGTGTCTGGGAGGGCGAGGAAAGCCATTTCAGGCCAGCTGAGCCCTGCAGCAAGGGCCCCCTGCCTTCCACAGACACACGCTGCCATTGCCCACATCGGCCGGCCCCTGCCGCCGCCGCAGGGGACGCGGCAGTGACTAGAACAGGTGCGCGTCCACAGAGCCGTCAGCCCAGGAGGGGCGCCCCGATCCCGTCAACTGCTTTAAAAGTGCCGGACGTACAGGTGTCCTCAGATCTGTGCTGTGAGAGTTCACAGGCCCGACATGTGGGGTCTGGAGGAGGAGGTCGCGAGGACCGGCCCGGGGGCTGGGTGCTGGGAACCAGGTGCGCCTGACGACAAAGATGGCCCCGGGGCTGGGGGTCTCTTAAGGCTCTCGACACACCATCTTTGGGGGGCTCGACAGCAGCTTCCTGCTAGAAAGCCACGTCCCCGGCCGCCTTGTCGAGGCGGAGGAAGCTTCTCTGGCCGGAAGGGAAGGTTCTGAGACCAAAAGGGACACAGTGGCGTCAGGCATCGGAAGCACAGCCACCGAGGGTGGACCGTGGGGCCCCGGGCCGGGCAGGCGTGGGGGGCCCTGCTGGGGGGCCTGGCGGACGGGGAGCTGGGACCACGTCTCACAAGCCCTTCCCTGCAGGAAAGGCCGCCGGGACATTCACGCCGCACCCAGTGACCGATTTCACAGGTGATAATTTTGCCCAGTTTATTTGTTCAGGATTTTTTTTTTTTTTTTTAATATTTATTTAGTATTTTTGAGAGAGAGAGAGAGACGGCACAGTCAGGGGAGGAGCAGAGAGGGCAGAGAGCAGATCCGAAGTGGGTTCCGCGCTGACAGCAGAGAACCCGACACGGGGCTCAAACTCCCGAACGGCGAGACCGTGACCCGAGCCAAAGTCGGGTGCTTAACCGGCTGAGCCCCCCAGGCGCCGTTCAGGCCTTATTTCAACGAAGGCTCCTAGCACCTTCCACTACGTAGGGCAGATTACCGGGCTGGCTTTGCCACTCGCACAGGCGCATGTCCTGGAGGAGAGGACGTCTCTGCCTGCCTCGGTTTCCCATCCACAGTGTGCAGGATGAGGCTCAGAGGACCCAGTGGGTAAAGACGTGTAAACCCCCCAGACCAGGAAGTTATTGGTGCTTCGGGGGGGAACCGAGGTGAGAGCCCAGGACGCCTGCCCAGGACACCTCTGCCGGAGGCCTGGCCTGTGACGCCAGAGGCCGCCTTGACCCGGATGCACAGCTCGCGCCCGTTTTGGCCGAATGGGCGGTGGCTGAGGGTTAAGGTCAACAGCGAACCAAAACACGTATGACATCTGCATCAGTCAGCGAGGGCGGCCGTAACAAATACCACAGACCCAGTGGCTCCGACACCGACATTCGTACCCTGCGCCCTGAGGGCTGGATGTCCGACGTGATGGTGCTGGCAGGGTCCTCCGTCTCCTCCCCGAGTCGTCCCTCCGTGCGGGTCTGTGTCGTGGTCTCCCGTCGGACTGGGTCAGGGCTCACGCCAGCGATCTTTTTTTATCTTGACCTCCTCTTTGAAGACCATTCCTCCAAATACGGCCACATTGTGAGCTGCTGGGGGCCAGGGTTTCAACCTGTGGGCCTTGGGAACACAACTTGGCCGATGACCCCTTCTAGAGGGAACGCCTGGGGTAGGAGGATGCACCTAACACCCTCACGGCAAGGGGCTAGTTGTGGCCGCGGTGCCCTGCTTAAACCTTCCTAATAAGCAGGCGTGGCGTGGGCCGGGCAGGCCTGCCCCCTGCACGGGGCTGACTCTGCCAGTCCGGTGGCTCCGGGGTGACACGTTGCTTTGGACAGGCACTCGCCCGCCTTCCTAGCGCCAGACAATCGGGGGACCTTTGCAGGAGCTCACGGGTGCCGGAAACGGTGGGGAAGGAGGCAGTCGTGATTCGGGCTCCGCGGGCCGGATGCCAAGGCGGGACCTCTGTGTGTCCCTAAATGCTAGCGTCTGTCAGGGATGCACCTGTTACTGTGTGCCTGCTTCCCAAGAACACCGCGAGGGGCCACCTCCACCTCTTCCCACTCAGGGGCCCCGAGAGGTTGGGCGACATCGCCCCACATCACAGGGATGGGCAGAGGCAGGGCGCCCCGGGACGCGGGGCTCTGGGCGTGCCTGTCCCCTGGGCCCGCCTGGAGCTGCCCCGAGCGCTCTGTGGACGGCAGCTGGCCTCCCCCGCGTCTGCTGGCCAGTCCCAGGGACTTGAGCTGGTTCGGGGGGTTGCTACGGGATTACGGGAATGTCAGGAAAAGCCATCCAGCCTGCAGACTCCGAGACCGTGATGGATTCCCCACCTGCCTCTAGACCTGCCTCCAGACCCCATCTGGCCCTGGCCAGGCAGGCCCTGCTCCGCCCGTCCACCTCTGATCAGGGTGATAGCTGTTTCCCTCGGGACCGGCCAGAGGGGCCTGTCCATGCTCCAGGGTGAGGCCCACATTTGGGGACGGTCCCCAGGGTCACATCATGGCCCCAAGTACGGCTGGGGGAGAACGTTTCCTGGCCACGGCTGAGCCACTTCCTGTGAGTGGGAGGACAGCCGCTCCGCCGCATATTTGGAGATAAAAGCGCCTAGAAACACGTTCTCAGTCTGTCCTGCCATTTGCAGGGCTGTTGTGAGGCTGCACTTCAGGACTCCAGCGTCCCCAAGGAAATATTTTAATGGCTGCGAGAAATCCCAAACCCCCTCTCCCCCCGCCAGAGTCCCGCTGATCCCCTCCCCGTCGCCCAGCACAGGTACAGGCAGGATCGTGCCTTCCTTGGCGGGTCCGAGCCGCCCAGCCACGCAGGGTCGCCGCCGTGGAGGCCACTGAGAGAAGCCTGGCACCCCCGGGCCGAGGGAGAACCCTGGCCCCCCGGGGCGCCCGGCTGACTCCGTGACTCAGAACATCAGTGCCGGGCCTGGACAGCACTGAAGGCCACTGAGAGCCAGCGGGTCCCAGAGAAGGGGAGACTGAGGCCTGCACACTTGTGAGAGGCAGCGTGGGCCTCCGTGGGGACGAGGGCCAAACCTTGCCCCCGGCTGTCGGGCCTGGTCGGAGCCGAGCCTCCCAGGACCCAGGGAAAGCCACGCGGTTGGGTCAGCGTTTGCCCCGAAGTCAAAGATGCTGCGGTCCGGGAGGCTGGGCGTGGGAGTCCGGGGAAGACGAGGCAGTGAGCCTGCGGGCGGGGCTGAAGCAGGGGGCTGGGACCCCGTGTGGGTCCCCATGACATCCCCCCACAAGGTCGCCGTGAGGGGGCAGGAGCGGTGCACTGGGCAGCACTGGCGTGGCCACAGGGCGGGAGCCCCGCGTGAGGGGGGAAGCCCTCTCCCAAACCAAATAAAATGGCGGAAACTAAGCGGTTGGGGTGGGGGGGGGGGGGGTGGGTGAACTCCCAGGAGATTTAGAACATGGCCGCTGACCGTCCAGGGTGGGTGACGTAGGGCTGGAGCACAGCTGGAGAGTGGAGGGGGCAACAGGGGACCGGGGCCGGGCTGTGGAGGGCAGGCGCGAAGCACCTTCTGGTTCTGTTTGCCAGGCTCAAGGCAGAAGAGCTGGGGGGGTGGGGGGTGGTCAACTAGCAGAGAGGGGTCAGCAGTGAGGGAGCTAGTGGCCGAAGGAACGGGAGCCAGGAGGGGGTGCCGGGGTGTCCGGGGTGGGGCGGGGGTCCCATCTGGTGGTCCGCAGATTCTCCAGGGGCATCAGCTGCAGGATGGGGTGGGGGGCATTCGGGGCCAGACGCTCCCCGGGCGGATGAGCAAGGCGGAGAGGAGTCTGGGCCTGACAGAAAGGGAGGCGCTGATGGGCCCGGCCCGGGAGAACAGGGGCAGGGTAGACGCTGGGGTTGGGGATGGATTCCAGGAGAGAGAAGGTTCCCAGGGCGCCGACCATCCCCTCGCCGCGGGAGGGTGGCTGTCAGCTCTCAAAGGAGCTCTTCTGATGTTCTCATGCCCCAGGCGTTCCCAGTTCCGTGAGACAAAGATAGGAAGTTGTGGTTTGCTGGGCACCGTCCCATCAGACGTGGACATCGCTGCAGCCTTCACGGGAGGACTCTCAGACGGCTCCAGGGGATTCGGATGGACCGGCCGGCTGTGGGAACTCTCGCCCAGGTCCAGACTGTCGTCATTCTGAGGGGCCGCGGGGTCCCAGGAAGGTCAGCGGGCAGCACGGGTGTTAGTATAAAGCCTGGATCCAGACCTCTGAGGAGTCTGGGGTCCAGATCTTGACCTCCAGAAGCTTCTTATATTCAGAAAATGTGCACCTTGCTCAGCAGCCTGGTGGGATCAGGACTTGAGAGAGAGAGAGAGAAACAGACAGACAGAGATACTGAGGCTAAGGGAGCATCGGGGGCGACCCCAGATTTCAGTGGCTCCCTCCCCACTGGCTGTTTGCCTCTTAAATCCAGAAGTAGTCCTGTGGTTGCAGCCAAAGGGCCCCCCAACACGTGGCGGCGGGTGCCCACCTTCCGAGGGTCTGAAGAGGCTCAGAAGGGCCTCCCCGCGCGCTCACCAGCCCAGCTGGGACTCAGGGAGCCTCCCCAGGCGTTGGCTTCACTTGCTGTGCTTTAATATTCTATGCTTGACACGAGCTCCATTTTGATTGTGGAATCACCCCAGCACCCCACATCCTCAGGTGCTATTTGGGGCTCTGACTCTAAGCCCCTTTGGAAATACCTGCACAGACATGGCTGTGGTGTTGAAGGTTCCCACTGAGAAGGGCCAGGACGTGGCGCCCACCGCCCAGCAGCTCCTGCGGGAGGCAGAGGCCTGCGAACTGCGACTGCCTCCGGCACTGTGCCCGGGGCCCCATGCGCACGCACACGCTCCAGGGTCGCACGCCGCAGGGCCACCTCCCGCACACTCCAGGGCCGCCTCACCTCTGGGGAAACCTTGTTCGGATCAGGGCTTTCCAGCGTGTTAGTATCACCCCCGAACTAGATGTTCCCAGAGTTTGAGCTGGTGTTGGGCGTGTAACTTTATTACGTGCCTCTCGCGATAAGCACGTTCCCATCAATTAACCAAACTCAGAGAAGGGGACTTTCCACACAACTTTTTAAATTATACTTTTATTTTACAGAAAGGGATTGCGTGCGAGTGCGTGTGCACACGAGCAAATGGGGAAGGGGCAGAGAGGGAGGGAGGGAGGGAGGGAGGGGGAACTCCAAGCAGACTTTGCACCTTCAGAGCAGAGCCCCACGTGGGGCTGGATCCCACAACCTTGAGATCGGGACCAGAGCCCAAGTCAAGAGTCTGACGCTCAACCCACCGAACGCCCCAGGCGCCCCGCCACAGAATTTGAGATGGGTTATTCTTGAAAATGCATTCGTGTCATCATTTTGAAGTGTTCAGTGACTTTGTGCTGATGATCTTTCTTCTGTGTCATCAGACACATTCTCAACTGGATGTGTGAAAACCAAGTTACGAGCTAATCCCTGGAATAAAGGCCATGGGGATAAAGGTGGAGGACACAAATAACTCCGTAATTACAGCAATTTTCCTTCCAGGTTCTGCGGGGGGTGGGGGGAGGGGGTGCATGCCTCTGCGGGCTCCGCTTGGGGCTCCGCTTGGGGCTCCGCGGCCTGCACTGCACAATGAGCCCCCGCTCCTGCCCCTGCCGCCCAGCCTCCACGGGAGGAGGTGACAGAGGGCCACGCCTAGGGCACACACTATCCCCCACAACAAAGGGGGAAAAGAGAATGGGGAGATTTTTTTTAATTACAAAACTATCACCTTCCAGTTCCTAGCGGTAAGTTTTAAAAGCTGGATTACATGGATGATTTTCCCAGGAAATACATTTCCGAAGTACAAAGTGACTCGGGTAGAAAGAGGAAATCTAATTAGTCCAATGGCTGGGGTGGGGCGGCAGGAGCAGACAAAAAATATCCAAAGGTTTATCCTTAAACAGGCACCGGGCACGGGCAGCTTCACTGTGTCCCCACCACCGTTCAGGAATAATCTCCTCGGCGGAGAGGTGGGAGACCCGCGCTTAGGTCTCCGGACACCAGCTGCTGGGTTTGGATCCCACCTTCCCGTCTTACCAGCAGGGTGAGACCTCGCGCGGGCTACTCAGGCGCACTGTGCCTCAGGTTCCTCGTCCGTCCACAAACATGAAAATAGTACCTAACTGACGGCTGGTTTGCAAAATAAAGATCGAACGCACGTGAAACGGGTACAACTGTGACTGTCGCATAGTAAGAACTCGATCCACTTGAATTGTTACCAAGAGTTACCTGCTCCCAAACACACAGAGGCGGAAGCATCACAATCCATTCCACACGGTTAGCCAAAAACCAGTGGTGGGGATAACACACTCACGCGCTCGCTGATAGGGACATATTCTTTCTATTAGGACACAACTGCCCCAAATAAAAGCACCGACAAGCAGAATCCAATACGTCAGGAGCAAGTATGGCTCATCTCAGGAACGCAACGTGAGTCAACAGTACAGACAACACGTACAACATGACAGTACAGTGCATTTTATTAAGAGATCAGAAAGAGGCAAATCTTTGGTCATCTCCAAAGACAGGGCAGCTCCCCAAAAAGCACGTGGCAAAACTGAGTATCCACTACTGGATTTCGATCCTGTACAACCACGAGACCTTTAGAAAGCAAAGAATAGTAGGACAGCCGGCTAACACTCATGGATACTAGAGTGGGGGCCCAGCAGACCTGGGCAAACCGTCAGATGGCAAGCCTTTTAGGACTCCCAAGCCAGCTGGCCTCCGTCCCAACCACTCAACACCACCGTCGTGGCACAAAAGCACGAAAGCAGCCGTGACCCTGTGTACGTAAACGGGCAGGAGTGGCTGCATGCCAGTGGAACTTTATTTAGGAAAAGAGGCAACGTGGGCCGGATCTGACCCCCTGGCACTCGTTTGCAGACCCCTGGGCTGGAACCATCCGTGCAGTCAGAAACAAGACAAAGGTGCCTGATTTTATCTTGGACTCCCAATAGACGTCATAAAACAAGAAAATATATATGATGTACAAGTACTAGAAAGGCAGAGATAAAACTACAATCATCTGCATAATTATAGGACTGTTTGACTAGAAAAATCCAAACTGGCGAATCAACGGCAAGCCGTTAGAATTAAACGCGGCCAATTTTAAGGTCAGTATATAGTATTTGTTAAAACAACACTATATAATTATAACATTTTATGGGGAAAAGGGTGCCGTTTGCGACAGCAATAAAACCCAGGAATAAACCGAGAAGGAGCAAATCTGACATAAAAGAAAACTAGACAAGTTCACTGAGATCCCAATAAGTCACAAGACCCATTCCTGAGCAGGACTCCGCGGCACATCAATGTCGATTTTCCCAAATGTGCCCATACACTCAGTGCGGTCCCAAGATTCCTGACGGGACTGGTTTCTTGCAGCTGCCGCTAAACTTTATATGACAGAGAAAATGTACAAGATTAGCTGAGAGGCGTGTTTAAAAGGACACAGAAAAGGAACTGGCGATAAAGCCATCCTAGGGAGTGGACCGTGTCACTGGCAGGTCCCCGGGTCAGGACCCAAAGAGCAGAGACAGAACCAAATATTTGTGGGAATTGAAGAAACGCCGACAGTAGCATTTCATGTCAGTAAAGACAGGACACCTTTCGCAGGAAATGATCACGTGCCTCTGCTGTGCTTCTGAAAAGAAGATGTCACGTCCACCAGCCTGTGTGCCCTCTGCCCTCCGCGGAGCCGGAGAGATGGGAGGGTGGCTCCCACCTGGGTTGTGTGTTTGTGACCACTTTGTTGAGAAGCGGGAAACTTGAGGGGAGCCTGGACCCTCCGAAGGGGCACAGGAGAGGCTGGGGAGTGGAGACACCACCTGGCTAAGAAGGGAAGCCCGCAGGAGGGGACACGCCGGAGGGTATGGGGTACTCACCGTGACACAGAGGGACAGCATCAGCCACACCATCTGGGGTGAGGGAGGGAGCGAGAGAAGCCGCGGCCACAGCGGCGGGGCCTTGCCTGAATCCGCGGCCACCCTGGGGGTCGGGGTGGGGGTGGGGGGTTGCACCCCAGCTACCGCCCATCAGGCTGAGGGAACACGGGATAAAGGACAGCCCACCCCCTTCCGGTTCTCTTGGGCTGGATCCGATCTGCTCTCTGCAGGTTCTGGAACTCAGCTGGGAACATTCACCCCAGTGGCCAGGTCCAGAGAGTAGGGGTCATGTGGAGTTTCTCTGCCTGCGACCAGCACGAATTCCTGTCTGCACTTCATTCCGAGGAGCCCCCAGACCACCCCACCCCCCATCTGTTTGTGTTTCTGTTGACATTATCATCTAAGGAGGGCCCAGACGGGTCCTTGAAGCCGGCCTTCCAAACATAAATAAGCAGCCTGTTTCAGTAAAACAAATTACGCACTTTTTGACATTTGCCAGTGTTTTGATTCCAGAAAGGCTGTGGACAATTCCCACAGTCCTGGCCCCCAACCCGTGGCCCTGCCGCCCCTGCTCACACTCACGCACCTTCCCACAGTGCCTGCCTCCGGGGTACCCTGTCTCTGGGGGGGGCCCTGCCTCCGGGGGACCTGTGTCTGTGGGGGGCTTGCCTCCGGGGGACTGTGTCTCTAGGGGGGCCCTGCCTCCGGGGGACCCTGCCTCTGGGGGGGGCTGCCTCCGGGGGACCCTGTCTCCGGGTTGGGCCCTGCCTCTGGGGGGGCCCTGCCTCTGGGGGGGCCCTGCCTCCGGCGGACCCTATCTCTGGGGGGGCCTGCCTCCGGGGGACTGTGTCTGTGGGGGGCTTGCCTCCGGGGGACTGTGTCTCTAGGGGGGCCCTGCCTCCGGGGAACCCTGTCTTTGGGGGGGGGACCTGCCTCCGGGGGACTGTGTCTCTAGGGGGGCCCTACCTCCGGGGTACCTTGTCTCTGTGGGGGCCCTGCCTCTGGAGGACCCTATCTCTGGGGGGGGCTGCCTCTGGGGAACCCTGTCTCCGGGGTGGGCCCTGCCTCTGGGGGGGCCCTGCCTCCGGAGGACCCTATCTCTGGGGGGGGACTGCCTCCGGGGGACCCTGTCTCTGGGGGGCGCCCTGCCTCTAGGGGAGCCCTGCCTCTGGGGGGGCCCTGCCTCCAGAGTACCCTATCTCTGGGGGGTGCCTGCCTCCGGGGGGCCCTGCCTCTGGGGGGGCCAGCCTCCGGGGACCCTGTCTCTGGGGGGGCCCTGCCTCCGGGGGACTCTGCCTCTGGGGGGGCCCTGCCTCCGGGGGACCTTGTCTCTGGGGGGGCCCTGACTTTGGGGGACCCTGCCTCTGGGGGGGGGCCCAGCCTCCGGGGGACCCTGTCTCTGGGGGGGGGCCCTGCCTCCGGGGGACCTGTGTCTGTGGGGGGCTTGCCTCCGGGGGACTGTGTCTCTAGGGGGGCCCTGCCTCCGGGGGACCCTGCCTCTGGGGAGGGCCCTGCCTCCGGGGGACCCTGCCTCTGGGGGGGCCTGCCTCCGGGGACCCCAGCTCGCAGAGGAGAGCTCCCACCAGGACAGCGGCTGTTTGCCAGGTTCACCCCCAGCAGAAAACCCACCCCTGACGGCACAGACAAGGAGCTGAAGTATTTGGAGACAAAAACTAGGGACCCAGAGTATGTTTGAAGGATTTTCTGGGTCACCTGCCTTGGGGAGGCCCGAGTTTGTTTTCCCGCGGTAGCCTAGACTCCTCACAGCGCCCTCGGTTTCAGGACCCTGCTGGCTGCATAGGCGCTGACTTTTACTCTCAGCCAAGCTTCCCTTCATTCCCCTGAGAAGGGAGAGGCCCTTACATCCCATGCACAGGCCAGCCAGGGGACCCCAGCCCCGGGAAAGCCTCCAGGCAGCACCCCCGTGGGCGGCCCCCACCCTGGGCCTTCCCCACCCCACGTGACCTGAGTCGTGAGGGTGACTGGTGGCTGCCCCCACGGGAGGCCGCGGGGCTGTGTCCCGGGCAGCAGGACCAGATCAGGTGCCCCGTGCACCCCCAGGGGAAAGGCTGTGGCCTTGCCTCAGGGCCAGGTGGCCCGCATCCCCTGGGACCCCCTGGACTGGCCCTTCCACAGGTCCTGGTGAGCCACCACCTGAGGCGGTGGACCCCGCTGTGGGCAGGTCACGAGGGGAAACTGGGCCCATGTGCTGACCACAGGAGTCAGCACGCCCTCACTTCTTGGTCACTTGGTGTCCCTTGAGGGCAGTCCTGGCAGGCGGCCCCCAGAAGCTCCTGTGAAAAAAATCCCTGTGGCTCATGGCCTAACCAGAAATCTCCTGCTTCTGACTCCCTGGTTGCCAGGAAATTGTCCAGAGCAAGGAGGTGGGGTTCTGCACTGGCTCAGAAGCTTCCAGCACGGGGATCCTGATAACTCACCTCTCGCAAGGACAAGCAGGGCTTGTGAGAGCTGTGTGCCCTGAGGCGTCTGTGGCTCCCCAGGAGAACCACTCCTCAGGGTGGCTCTTGGCCCCAGTCCACACCTGCACCCCCCTCTGCTGTCTCCCCAGCCCGTGTCTGCCTCCCACATCTTCACGTGAGGGGTTCACAGCTTTTCGCTACTTTACTGCAAATTTGCTGTGGCCACAGAGGGGTACTGGTGACCTCCGGCAGCCCCACTCCCTGCTCCCGTTCCACCCCACCCCACCCCACCCCACCGACCAGAGTGGGGGCCAGGCGGCCCCTTCTCCCTATTCCTTGCCGGTTCTGGCAAGGCCTTGCCTGGACTCCCAGCTTTCAGGAGACTCTCTACGTCCCTCCTCAGAGACTCCTGGCCTCCGTGTCTCCACCACCTCAAGGCTGGGACCCGGGGTGTCCGGCACTGACCCTCCCGAGACCTGAGACGGGGGCTTTAACAGGTGAGACCCCAGGACGCACACACCACACCTGCTGACCCCAGCCAAGGGCTTCCTTCTGCTCCCTCTCAGGGCCAGCTTCTGGGGCTCATCCTTGCGGGGAGCTGGAGGGGGCCTGGGCAGGAGTAGGACGCGGCCTGGCCTGGCCTGGCCTGGCCTTGTGTCTGCCGGTCACAGCACCTCCCAGCCCCTCCCTCAGGCCCAGGGAGCAGGGGCGGCTGTCCTCCGCCTCCCTTCCCGCTGGCAAAGGGCTCTCTTGCCCTCTGGCGGCAAAGTCCCCTCCAGTGTGCACTGTGGGGGGATGGCGTGAGCGCTCTGACTTCACACTGAGGCAGGAAACCTTAACTATGACTCCGGATGTGCAGGGCAAGAAGGAATTCAGTTACTTTTTTTTTTTTTTTTTTTTTTAACAAAGATTTCCTTTTTGTCTTAATGAAAGACTCACAAACCTCTCCAGGGTCATTCCCAGTAAGGAACAGAATCCAGGGGCTAATCAGCACAGGCAGGAGGGGAGAGGGAGGGAGAGGGAGGGTCAGGGAGGGAGAGAGAGGGAGAGGGAGGAGGGGAGGGGACGGGAGAGGAGGGAGGGAGGGAGGGGAAAGGGGGGCTGAGCTGCCAGGGGGCCAATTAAAACCAGGAGCCTGTGGTGGTTAATTTTATGTGTCAGCTAGACTGGGCTAAGGGCGGGCGCCCACAGAGCTGGTAAAAAATCCATTTCTGGGTGTGTCTGTGAGGAAGTTTCCGGGAGAGATTAGCATTTGAATTGGTAGACCCAGTAAAATTGTGCTCCCCAAGGTGGGTGGGCCTCACCCAGTGCCTCAAGGGCCTGAATGGAACCACAAGGAGGAGGAAGCACGGATTCTCTTTCCCTATTGAGCTGGAACATCCGTCTTCTCCTGCCTCAGACAGTGGAGCTCCCGGTTCTCAGGCCTTTGGACGGCAGGACTGACCAACACCACCAGCTTTCCCGGGCCTCCAGCTTCCAGACTCGGATCGCGAGGCCTCGGGCCTCCATAACCCAGGGAGCCAATTCTTGTAATAAGTGTCCTCAGATATATCTCTATGTTCTATCGTTTCTGTCTCTGGACAACCCTGATCCTAATTGGAACACATCTGTTGTAATAAAGGGCATTTGAAACAACTAGGGACCCACGCATGCGGACAGTATATTTAATGATATTACAGCATAATCAATAATTTTTTAGGTGGGATAATGATATTGTGGCTGTGTGAAAAACTGTCCTGTTTCTTAGAGACACATGTGGAAATATTTGAAATGAAACAACGTGATGTCAATCATTTGCTTTAAAACAGTATAGGAAAAACAAGAAGAAAGGGTTGGAGAAGTGTGGCGGGATGAGAGAGTGTTGAATCTGGAGGTGGGCATACAGGCCCTCACGTCCTCCTGTTTCCGTGAATGCTTGAAAACTCATGATAAAAACTCCTTTAAGAAAACGTTTTGGGACACCTGAGTGGCTCAGTCGGTTAAGCATCCAAGTCTTGATTTCGGCTCGGCTCGGGTCACGATCTCACGGTTCGGTGGGTGAGATGGAGCCTCGAGTCCGGCGCCGAGATGGCAGCACAGAGCCTGCTTGGGATTCTCTCTCCTCTCTGCCCCTCCCTGCTCGCGGTCTCGCAAGATAAATAAACTTAAAGACAAAAAAAGTATGTTTTCAGATGTCTTTACTAAGCCCCTCCTGCGGCACAAATCAGTGCACTGGGGTGTGGTCTGCACGCGGAAGGGGCAGCCGGCAGACCCACCTGCTGCTAGACACCTCCAACTAAGAGTGTCCGGAACAATAAAGGCGTGTAGTGACTCCACGCAAGGAGGAGCCTGCAGACGGGGCAGCGCCGGCAGGAGCTGCAGTCCCCATCTTCCTACCATTCCTTCCTCCCTCACTGCCGGCCCCGCCTCCCCGCCAGGTCCCTTCGCGGCTGGCGGGGGCTGAGGCTGGCCTGCCCCCTGAGCACGGAAGGGTGCACTTCATGCCAGGAACTACAGAGGCTCCAGTTCCCCCACCGGTCCCCCTCGCGCAGGAGCCACCAGGAGTTAAGCACCTGTCACAGCGCGGGGGCTCTGGGCACTTACTCCCGGGGCAGGGGTGGCGGTGCTGGCGAAGGAAGGGGCTGCGGTGAGGGGCGGCGAAGCAAGGCCCCTCGCCCAGGAATGAGGTTCCTGAGGGGACCCCTGCGCTCCACCACCGCAGAGTCTGCTCCTGGGGTGCAGACCTGGGCTGAATAGGGGTCAGGGCACAGGAGCCACTTGTCTGGTGACCGCAAGTCCCGGCTCCCTCATATTCAGCTTCGACCCCATCCCCTCGAATGTGCTGTGCTCTTCAAACACAAAGGGGACACTCTGCAGCCCTTGCACTGTGGTTTTCCACAGTGAGACACCCACCCTGACGGCCTCCACTCCACCCTCTCCCTTTAAGAGACACCTTGTCATCTCGAAAACCGCCCGAGCATCGCCCGCTTTGCGGGTCACCGCGCCTGGCGGGTCTGCGGCTCGGGTGTCGTACCTAGCCAGCCGTGCGGCCCTCGGGTCAGTCTTGCGGCTTGCTCGCCCGAAGGCTGCCCCCCCACCCCCGGTCGCTGATCCGAGGCTGAGACCGCCTGCCAAACCCGGCCTGGGACTGCGCTCCACGCGGCGCGACCCCGCCCACAGGCCCTCTGGCCCCGCCCACAGGTCCGGCACCTCCCCGGCTTCCACCTCGCAGGGCCGCAGGCGAGGACGTCCGCGCAGCCCCGCCCACAGACTCGACCGGCCCCCAGGTCCTCTGGCCCCAAACACAAGCCCGGCCCCGTCCGGGCTTCCACCATTCGCGTGGCCCAAGACTACGCGCTCGCGGACGCGAGGCCCCGCCCACAGGTCCTCTGACCCCCGCCCATAGCCCCGCCCCCGCCCCGGTCTCCACTCCACGCGGCCCGCAGGCGAGGACGTCAGCGCTCCCGGACGCACCTCCCAGCACCTTCCGTCCGGGAGACTCCCATCCGCGGGATGACGCAAGACGCTCGTGGCGTTGCCAAGGCTTCAGGAGACGCGCTCCGGTGGGACGGGCGTGCGTGCGCTTCCGGGGCGGAGCGCGGCCGCCGGAAGTGTGTGGCCGGTGGGGCCATGGCGGCGCTCGGCGTTGTCTTGCTCCTGCTGCTGGGAGCGGTGTCCTGGCCGCCGGCCTCGGCCTCGGGCGAGGAGTTCTGGCCCGGCCAGTCGGCGGCCGACATCCTGTCGGGGGCGGCGTCCCGCAGACGGTAAAAGCGTGGGACTCCCGTGGCGGGGCACCTGTGGTCGGGGGGCGGGGATCGGGACCGAGGACAGCGGGCCGGGCGGGGGGGGGCGCGGGGCGGAGCCTCCAGCGCCCTCACCCCCTCACCCCGTTACCCTCTGACCCTCCCCGGGTTTTCAGCCTCCGTGCGCGAGTCAGGGTTGCCCCGGGCTGCTGGGCCTCCGGAGCCCCGGGAAGGGCTGGCTGTGGGTGAGCCTTAAGGGGCAGGCCCGGGCGCCCCTGTTAGATGATGCGGGTTCTTGCCCTGGGTTGGAGGAGACCCGAGTCAGATGTTCGTAAGAGCTCGGCCTTGTTTATCTGCACGGAATCTTCCAGGCTCCATCCAGTTGGTGGATGTTCCCTGGATAAAAGTCTCAGGGATTAAAAAAAGACAAGACAAAAAAACAAGAGTTTGTGCCGTCCAGCAATTACTGAGGGTTTGGACGAAACAGACCGTGCACTGCATGCTGGATGCAGAGGTGGTAAAGGGGTTCCCTCCTCTGTTGGTGGTCTTGGGGAGATCTGGAGGCTCAAGCTGGGCGTTACAACAGTTTCATCGGTAGTAAGGGAAGTTGTGGAAAAACCAGTGCCGAGAAGGGAGAGGTGTTTCGGTAGTGCGGTGGTTCTCGAAGTGTGTCCAGGGAGCCCTGAGGTGTCAGAGCCATTTTGGTAGGAACATCAGGATGTTATTTATCCACCTTTTTAAGTCGTTCTCTCGTGAGTCTACAGTGGGGGTTTTCTTGAGGCCATCTGACCTGTGATAGCTCAACAGGTTGAATGCGGAAGCGGATATGAAAATCCAGTTATCGCTAGACCAAAAAGAGTTCCAAAAATCACATTGTCATTCTTCTCACTAATTCTTTTTGTTTAGAAAAATGTACTTGTTTTTCATTTAAAAACATTAAGAACCACATCATGTAATAGCTTATTATCATGATTTTAAGTGAACGATACATGTGTTTTAAGTTCGTAACTTCTAACACCGGCACGATGAGTAGATGTAACCCACATGAACAACAGTCCTGTGGGGTCTTCAGTAATTGTGAAGAGTGTGAAGGGGTCGGTAGACCAAAACGTCTGGGTACCACTGGAGGACTGATCCTCAGGCTCTGGTTGGCAAGACTGCCGGTCTCCCTGTGAATTACTTGCCGGCCGTTAAAGGCTGCTGAGATGCGTGCTGTTCCTACTCACGGGCTCTAGAAGTAATTGGTTGTACAGAAAGGGGTTGGCGACAGTGAACTACCAGCCGCTCCGAGTGCCCAGATCCTGCCCCATAGGCATTGGGGGCGCCTCTGGACTTTGTGTCCAGAAGCCTCAGCGGGGAAGAACCTCGCTCCTGCCCCTCCCTTCTAGGTATCTTCTGTATGACGTCAACCCCCCAGAGGGCTTCAATCTCCGCAGGGACGTCTACATCCGCGTTGCCTCCCTGCTGAAGACGCTGCTGAAGACCGAGGAGTGGGTGCTGGTGCTGCCCCCCTGGGGCCGCCTCTATCACTGGCAGAGCCCGGACATTCACCAGGTCCGGATTCCGTGGTCCGACTTTTTTGATCTTCCGAGTCTGAACAGAAACATCCCCGTGGTTGAGTACGAGCAGTTCATCGCAGGTGAGGCCGCCGAGGTGGTGGTGCAGGAGCACCAGCCAGCCCGCTGTGTGTGGCACGCCCGTTGTGGTGACACTCGCTCTGCACGGGGGGCCTGCTTCTGTTTCCCGACTCCGCACTCCCGGTGACCTTGGCCTTCCTCTAATTTATCTCGGGAGATAGATCTCCGTGAGCTGTGTGTCCCCTTGTCTCTGAAAGCTGGGGCGGCTGGCGAGCCAGCGGAGGGCACTCAGAGCTGTGGCTTCTGGTCCGGAGGCCAGGCGTGGCCCCAGCAGGCCGTGCTCGTGTGCAGGGAGGGCCCTGTGTCCCCGAGGGGAAGCGAGATGGGGAAGCAGGACGCCACACGGCAGGCAGGCAGGCAGGCAGGCAGGCGTTGACCCTGGGGCCTCCCTGCAGTGCTCGTCATAACGTCTCATTCCACTTAGTCCTGCTCGGTCTGTTTCATTTTTTTTAAGAGAGAGAAGTTGGGAATATTCTTAGAACGAGAGTATTTACAGCTTAGCATTGCTTTCTTTAGAAGACCTAAGCTTAAAAAGGCACTGCCACGTTTTTGCTGCCACCTTAGTCTGGCAGAGGGAGGCGCAGGCCGTCGTGAGCGGGTGCGATGGGCTGTGGAGCTCCTGCTGCGTCGGCCCTGGGGCGTACGGCTGCGGCTGGCACGTCTTCGTTTTTCCACTTCTCCCTGCGCGGCAGCCCCGGTCACTTTGGAACGTTCCTGTGTCGGGGTCAGTCCTGGGAGTGCTGCGGCCATGGAACAACATAGGCCGTGTTTTCTGATATCTTCACTCACGGGCAAGAAGCAAACTGAGGCTTGTAAAACGTCTTCTTGGAATGCATCTCTCTCAGAGCCAAGACGAGAGATGCAGCTGGGTGTTTAGTCTGACTCGACTTAGTCTGGGAATCAGCCTCAGCCTTCGTCTGACCCACAGGTCGTGGAGCCTCCCAGAGAAACTGCCCTTCACCTCCACGAAGGGCTGTGGCCTGAGGGTTCCTTGATGGGTGGACACCGGGACAGGGCCGGGCCTCAGCCGCGTGGGAGCGTGCTCAGCGGGGGAGGAGAGTGGGTGTGCAGGGCGGAAGGGCTGCTGCCCTCCCTGCGGCTCCGGAGGCCCCAAGCCTGGAGCCGAAGCAGCGGGGACAGGAAGTTGGAGAGCCCTGAGTGCCGCGGAGCAGGCGGACGGCTTGGCCTCCACCCCGCCCGGCTGGCCTCGACCGGTCCACCCTTTCTCACTGCAGAGGGGGGCAGGGATTGAGGATGTGCACCAGGGCACCGGGCGTCTTAGCCTCTCGGTGTCACCTCCCTTCCCGTCACTGCGGGAGGAGCCCCAGGAGGCCTGGGGCCAGGCCCCGCCAGCAGTGCGGCCCCCGAGCAGAGCGAGGGAAATGTGGAAGAGACGCCAGAATTCCTCTTGATGCGGCTCTCTCGTGACTGGGCTCCATCGGTCCACCCCGGGCACATCTGATGAAGCGCTGTGGGTGTGGCAGGCGTGTCCTGGGTCCGGGTGGGCGCGGTGGGCCGTGGGGAGGTCGGACACAGACTCCTCCCCTCCCGGAGCGCCTGTGGGGCGCGTGGAGGCAGATGAAGAAGTACTTAAGGCACGTGGTGTCCAAGGCGGTGAAGTGTCATGCGGACAAAAAGAGAGTGGGGTGGGGTGGGGTGTGGGGCGGGAGGTGCGATTTGAATGGCGTCACAGGGGTCAAGGGTGAGCCCTGAAGGGGAGCGGTCCAGGCGAGGATGGTCCACGCAGGGACAGCCCATACAGAGGCCGTGGGAAGGGGGCACACCGATGTGCTTGAGGGACAGCAGGTGGACAGAGTGTGTGGGGCCAGTGGCCGTCGTGAGGACTGGGTTGGGGGGTGCGGCAGAGGAGGGCCGAGCGCTGAGGGCAGGTCCCGCTGCTGTAAGAGGGGCCCCTGGGAGCGGCCAGGGCCTGGACGAGCTCCACTGCCCTGAGGCAGCCCCTTTCACCCACTCTAGGGACCTCGTGCCCTGTTGTCCCTTGTTGTGTGCTGTCTCTGCTTCTGTAAGCTTTCTGCAGCCCTGCAGGGAGAAGGTGGGATTAAGTCAAGTAGTAATTCCCCGTCTGTACCAGCGGCCGTCCGACACGTGCCCACACGTGTGCTTCCGGTTCCTGTTCACTGTCCGTCCTTGGCCTCTTCCAGAGTCCGGCGGGCCCTTCATTGACCAGGTGTTCGTCCTGCAAAGCTACGCGGAGGGGTGGAAGGAGGGGACTTGGGAGGAGAAGATTGACGAGCGGCCCTGCATTGACCCGCTGCTCTACGCACAAGACAAGCACGAGTACTACAGGTGCGGCCGCCGGGCCCCCGGCGGGAGGGTCCCCTTCCCCGCCTGGCCTGTGCAGCGGCCCCCATCCCCGGTTACGGGGGTGGGGCCCCGGGCCACCTTGACACAGCTAAGCTGCGTTCAGCGCATTTGAGTGCGGCCGGGGAGATGGCAGTCTGGTCACCCAGACGGAGGCAGCCATCAGAAGACTTCCCCAAGGAGGGCCTGTCTCCTCGGCAGCACCTGTGGGTGAAGCACCGGAATACCCGGGTTCTAGAAACTCGTTGCTGTGGGAGCCCCTCGGAGGGGCACGGCTGTCGTAGGGTTGTTACCGCGGGCCTCTGGCACCGTGAAGCTGCCCCCCACCGCCCCCTTCCCCTGGCAGCCGTCTAGATGGAGCCCCACCGGTCTGCTCAAGTCCGCTGAGATTTATGGTTCTTTATAAGTTTTCACCGGAACGTCACTGCCTGTGATCACGAGCGGGAGGTTTTCACTGCGAGATCGCCGGGTCTGCCTAGATTGAGCCGTACACACGTGCATCTGGGCTTTACTGGTTTCCTGTGTGAAAACCAACGAACGGAGGCACCGGGGATCTTGTTTTCCAGAGGATGGTTTTGGGGTTACGAAGAGACAAGAGCTTTAAACGTCTCCTGTTTGTCCGTTCAAGGCTCGGCTTCAATCATGGCGCCTGTGCTTTTGAGAAACACGTCAGCGAGGTACGTGCCTGCAGGGTCCGCGCGTGGCCGGCCAGTGAATGGGCGAGCGCGTGCGTGGGTGTGCCTGCGTGTGCACTGTGCGTGCTGCGTGTGCACAGTGTGCACACATATGTGCTGTGTGTGCACAGTGCATGCATGTGTGTAGGTGCGTGTGTACACGTGTGGTGTGTGTGTGCCTGCATACATGTGTCGCGTGTGCACTGTGCATGTGCACGTGGATGTGTGCTGCGTGTGCGCTGTGCGTGCATGTGTGTGTGCATGTGCACGTGGATGCGTGCTGCACATGCACATATCGTATGCGTGTATGCACGTGTGTGCCTGCACACTGTCCTGCTGGCATCAGAGGCCCTCCTGGCCTGTGCAGGGTCACTGGCGAGGCGGAGCTCGTCCCCACCCTGCACCTGGTCGTCCTTCCACAGCGAGGTGGGGCTGGGGCAGAGGCGGTCGCGCGTCCCCGGGGAGGGCCCGGGTATAGGTTGGCTGTACCCGTGTTCTGGGGGTCTGTGCTGCCAGTACAGCCTCGCACGGGCTTCTCGGCCACTTCACGGTGGGAGCTGATGGGAGGGTCTCCAGTCCCGACGCAGGCGGTGGAGGGGTCTGGCTCTCCTGTCTGAGGCAGGGGTGGAGCTGGGCATCAGCGAGGCGAGGGCGGCATGGCCCGGGGGCTGCAGGCCCGACTGGAAGAGAGCGCTGACCTTACTCGTTTCCCTACCTCACCTGTCCCGGTGACTGCCCGGTGTGGCTGAAGCAGGGTGAGAACAGGGACGGGAGGGGAGTGGCAGGCTCGGGAGGTTTTGAGATGGCCCGCTGCAGCCTGGTCCTGGAGGGCTCCCGTCCCGCCTGCGGTCAGGTCTCCCGCGCAGCCTTCTCGGAGCCGGACCTCACGGTGGTCAGAGGAGGGGCCGTGGCCTCCCCGGTGCCCCGTACCACTCAGGACGCACGGTTGGGGACCAGGAGAGAGGAGGAGGCTGGTCGCCTTTCCCCAGACTTGTGCCCTGCGTTGTCCAGGCTGGAGTGGACGCGGCCCTTTCTGGAGTGTCCCTTCTGTGTGCTCTGACACTGGGGATTCTTTGATCGCCTCGGGAAGGGGCCGCTCTGTCCCTCGTTGTCCCTCGTGGTGCAAGGAAGGAGTTGAGTGTTCTGTGAAAAAGGTGCTGGTTCGGGGCTTGAAAAGCAGACGTGCTGAGGGGCACCGAGCCCTGTGTCGTTAAAATGATTTTTTTTTTCAAACAGGAGTGTGGTCTGACTGACCACACGATTGTGGTGTCTGTCATCACGCGGTTTTGTCGTCCACATGTGGCCAGTTACATAACAGATCTTCCAAAATTACAAAATCGAGCCATTTCAGTGCTCCTGTGTGAGCTGTCTCTGGGGCTCTGTTTTACCAGAACCGCTGACTAGTCCTACTTGCTCGCTTTGTCTGTGGTGTTTCTTTCGTCAGTGGTGACAGGGGGGTTGCTGACCCCCAGTGCGGTGGCTGGGACCCGAGAGACCCCTCACGGTGCTCACGGTCTCCCGCAGGAGCGTGTGTGGAGGTCTCCGGCCCAGGCGTGTCCCGGTGGGCTCCCGGCTTCCTTCCCAGACAATCCCTGGAGCAGGCGAATAGAATTGTCTTAAAATTAGACGCTTTTTCTCTTGTTTGGAAACAGGTCAGTGATGCTGGACAGAGCCGAGAACCTTCTGCACGACCACTACGGCGGGAAGGAGTACTGGGACGTGAGTGCCGCCCGCACCTGCCGTGCCGTTGACTGGCCTGTGTGCGTGCTGGGCGCGTGCGCCTCCCTGTCGCCTTGACGCGGCAGGAGCCTGAGGAAGTGGGTTCCACGCCTGCCCTGCTCCGGAGGTCTGCCCTGTGTAGACGTAGGCGTAGAGCTCCCGCGGGGAGCCAGGTAGAGGTTAGGCGCCTGTCCGGAGGACCCCGGAGAGACCCCCGCTCCCTGACCCGGGTGCCCCCTGAGCACGTCGTCTCCAAAGCAGAGAGGTGCCTCGTCACGGCCGCCCTCGTGGCTCTCCGCCTCTCGTCGGCACCGTGGTCCCCTGTTAGCTGCGAGGCTGCCGACTCCCTCCGGCCAGCCACGTTCTCTTGACCCGAGCCCCGCCCCCCAGGCAGGGCGCCTGTCCGAGCATCTCCCCTGTGCCCGTGGTGGTGGTCCCGGTCGCTCGCGGTCCGGCCTTTTGCCGGTTGGTGACCCGTCACTGCCAGACCCTCTTGGGAGCCCGTCCCCAGTTGACCTCCGAGAGTGTCGGCTCGGCGTCCCCCTCGGACTCTCGGGCCGTCCTCGGGGTGCGGGTGGGGCTCGGGGCGCCCGCCGGGGGGCCGACGGGGTGGGGCACTCGGCGGGGCGCTGCTCTCTGCACCCGCAGACCCGGCGGAGCATGGTGTTCGCCAAGCACCTGCGGGCCGTGGGGGACGAGTTCCGGAGCAAGTACCTGAACTCCACGGACGAAGCCGACAGGATCCCCTTCGAGGAGGACTGGACCAAGATGAAGGTAGCGTCCCCACGCTCTCTCGCTCGGGGATGTGCGCCAGGAGGGTCCCCTTGTCCCAGCGCCGGCCCGGGGCTCGGTGCCGTTTCCGCCGGAGTTCCTGGAGTTCCGGGAGTGAAACCGGGCGGCGAACACGGACGGGGACGGTCAGCGTTTCCCTCGTGACGCGAGGACAACAGAGAAAGAAAAGGCGAGATTTTTCCGAGAGCGGCCAGACCAGACTCACCAAAAGGGTCACCCTTGTTCTAGAAAGTTTTTTCTGAGGGTGTGGTTTTCACGTAACTCGTTTTCAACAAAGGACACGTGGCTGTTTCAAGCGGGCATCGTTGCTGAGCATTTCCCGGGAGCGCTTTCTAGTGGCGCTGTCCACGGGGCCGGCCGCGCGTGGAGCGGCATCGTTCCGGCCGCGATCCCTCGGTCGTTATGTGGTGTTTACTGGAAAAGCACCGTAGCGAATAGACCCTTTTCCCTAGTTTTGTACTTTTTTCCAGGGTTTCCTTTACCTTTTTTGTTTCGTTCAGTTAAAGGGTCTGTGGTAGTCACTTCGCGGTCTCGGAGAGACATCTGGCCCGACGCCCGCGGAGCGTGGTGCTGCCACACGGACAACGTGTCCCCTCCGTGTCCCGCGTGCCAGCCGCACGCAGGTCCCTCAGCGGTCCCCGTCCTTTGCCAGGTCAAGCTGGGGTCCTCGCTGGGGGGTCCGTACCTCGCGGTTCACCTGAGGAGGAAAGATTTCATCTGGGGCCACAGAGAGGACGTGCCCAGTCTGGACGGGGCCGTGAAGAAGATCCGCGGCCTCATGAAGACCCACCAGCTGGACAAGGTGTTCGTGGCCACGGACGCCGTCAGGAAGGGTACGTGGCTCCGGCTCCGGCCGCGTCCGCTGCCCCCGGTTGGGCCGCGGCAGACCCGGGCCCGCGCGCGAGCCTCGGCCCGAGCCGGGAGGGCAGCGGCGGCTCCCGCGGCCGGTCCTCCTGCCCGTTTCCGCCGGCCCGTGCGGAGCCGGCGCAGACACGCGTCCGGGAGCCGCGACCCCAGCGCGTCCGCCCTCCTTCGCTCCGCAGAGCACGAGGAGCTGAGGCGGCTGTTGCCCGAGATGGTGAGGTTCGAGCCCACGTGGGAGGAGCTGGAGCTGTACCGCGACGGTGGCGTGGCCATCATCGACCAGTGGATCTGCTCGCACGCCAGGTGCCTCTGCCGGCCGCGCCCGCCGCGCCCCGCGCCCCTCAGCCTCTGGCGGGCGGCCCCCCGTTCCCCGGCCCCGCGCGGAGGGTCGTGCTCCCCGTCCGGTCCTCGCCCGCCGGCTTCCTCCCCGGTCCCGTCGCGGCGCTCTGTCCCGGACCCTCCTGTGCGTCCCTTCACCTCGCGGTCCTGCTCCCCTGGACTCGGTGACCCCCTGGATCACACGTGTCACCGAGGAGCACACACAGGGAGGGCGGGCTCTGTGTCACTGTCCCGAGAGGCAGGCCTGCCCCCGGGGAAGAGCAGGGCTGGGACGCACACGCTCCGCGGGGGGTGGGAAACCGAGAGGAGGTTAGTTTCCGTCTGCAGGACCCTCGGAGCCACCTGGCGTATGCCCCGGTCGGTCCCAACTGTGCCTGCCGGGCTGCGGGCCGGGGCCTCCTCCGTGCTGAGATGGCGTGGGGACGCCTCTCTGCCCTCAGAGGTCCAAGCCCAGCTCTGAGCCCCCACCTCAAGCAGCCAGAATCCTGCAGGGGTCTCGAGTCGGCGCCCGTGCAGGACCTGGGGCCTCTCCGCAGCCCCCCCCTCCCCCCTCCCGCCCCCGCCAGGCCTGTGGCCCCTGGGCAACGGAGACTCACGAGGCCAGGCAGGGCTGGGGGGGGTGAGCTCGCTCATGCGGCTCTCGTGACCTCTGGTTCGCAGGTTCTTCATCGGGACCTCGGTCTCCACGTTTTCTTTCCGGATCCACGAGGAGAGAGAGATCCTAGGGCTCGACCCCCGGACGACGTACAACCGGTTCTGTGGGGACCTGGAGGAGACGTGCGAGCAGCCCACGCACTGGAAGGTCGCCTACTGAGCCGGCACCCCGTGGACCCCACCTCCTGGACTCGCCTTACACGCGAACTCTCGGGCTCTCTCTGACCACGCGAGTTCCCTCGGGTGGCTCCTGCTCCTGTCCGACCGGCCAGGCTACCAGATAAGCCCTCTTCAGGGTCACGGACGCAGCCCACAGCCACGTGAGCCACGGCATGTGTCTGCGCTCGGTGTTTCTTCTCGCCGTCGGCCGCCTGTGGCCGGGGGCTTTGGTCGGGCGAGAAACCGGGTCTCCGCCTGCCAGCAAGGCCCTCGTGACGGGAGAAGGTGCCGGGCCTCGTTTCCTGGGTCTGGAGGGACGTCCGGCAGCGAGTGGTACAGATGTGGCGTGCGGGCAGCTCCCGTCCCGGGGGCCGGGGTGGCCGTGCCTTCGGACCTGGCGTGGCGTCGGCCTGCTGGTCCTGTTTTTTTCCGCCCTCTCGCCCACCTGAAGCCACCCACGGGTTGGCGGGAAGTGAACCGCGGCCTTGCGGACCAGGTCTGAGGCCTGTTGTCCCCTGCTCAGAGTGCTGGAAGGTTCCTTGGAAGTCTCCAGCGGTTTGTCGGGTTCTCGCAGAGAGGAGCCCTGGCCGCCTGTGAGCGTGTGAGGGTGGACGCCCCTGGCACAGCCTCGTGGTGGGCGCGGTGGGCCCAGGGACGAGGGGCACCATCGCTGTGGCCTCAGAAGGGCCTTGGGGTCACGCCGCACAGAAACCCTTTCTAGGCCGTCAGCGTGGCCACCACCGCATCCCCTCTGGCCGGGAGCCCCGGGTGACCCACCCAGGCCGTGGTCCAAAGCCCCAGGGCTTCTGGGGCTTCTTCCCGAGCTCCGAAAACCCACCTGAACGCTCGGCAGGGTCCTGCGGTGTCACGGCGGCGTGGGGTCAGGTGATGAAGTATTTATTCTTTTCCCATTTGTACGTTCAAATGCCATTCATAAAATATGTTTTCTAGAAAAGTGGGATTCTGTAAACGGTGCCTTGTTCATAGTGCTGAATTTTTTCTCGGCTGAGAGCTACGCGGAACAATCCTGACCGTGACTGCCGCTTCTCCGTCTTAAGGGAAGTGCTTCGTCGTGTAGTCTCACTCGGGGACCGCGTGGCCGGGACGGGGAGAGCGTCCTCTCCTATCCGTCCGCTGGACCGGCTGCTGCCTGAGAGCCGCCCGTCAGGCACGGAGGAGGCCGTCCTGGGTCTGTGCTCTCGGGAAGCCCCAGCCCAGGCCACCCCACTTAGGTTCGCGGGGAGGTGAGGGGTCGGCAGGGAGGGGGCACTGCGGGCCGGGCAGCCTGTGCCCCGTGTGCTGGAAAGGCGCCGTGGCAGGTGGGCCCAGGGCGGGGGAGGAGAAGCCGTGGGGAGTCGGGGGGGGGGGTCTCGGGGGGCCCAGAGGTGGGGGAGGGGGGAGTGGCGGCGGGAGCCCCTGGGGGGTCTGAGCAAAGGGGTGAACAGGCTAGAGACGGGGGCCCAGGTGAAGCCGTCAGGGTTCGACTTCAGGGCGTCCCCCCCGCCCCCCCGCCGGAAGGACCCTGGAGCACTTTCCGGGATGGGGGTCGGGAGTCTCGAGTTGAGGGGTGAGCGGACGACTCAAACCACGGGGCGGGGCCGGGTGGGGGAGCCGGGGGGAGCGTGGGTGGAGGGAGGAGGAAACCTCGGTGGCCCACTCGGGTGGCCTTCGCTCGGTGGGGGGAACGGTGCGGGGCCCACGGAGGCCGCCCGTCGGCAGAGCCACCCCGTCACACCTGGAGCTGCCCAGCCCACCCGCCCCCCGCTCGAGCGCCCGACCGGAGGAGGAGCACGGAGCCACACGCCCGGTGGCCGCCTGGGTGGTGAGCCGTGCGGCAGGCGTGTCTGGGTGCCACTTGGAGGGACGGCCGTGCTGGCGTGGAGACGCGGCGCTTCGGGAAGTCCAGGCGGTGCCCCCGAACGGGCAGCTCGGGGCCGGGGCGAGGACGGCCGCTCGCGACTTTCTGACGTGTGCCTCTGTGGCCGTCCCCGCACGGGGGAGCGTGTGGGCAGAGGCGGTCTCGAGACCCTCGGCCTCCCTGCTCCCAAAGGCCGGATGGGCCCCCAGAGCCCCGCGCTTCGGCAGCCAACCTCTCCTTGGGGCTGAAGGTGAAGGAAAACCGGCCTTGCGTTAAATGAGGACCAAGCGTTCGCGTCCCGCGAGCCGGGTGGACGTGGTTTGGGTCCCGGCGGTTTGTGAGCCGTTGGGGGTGCGGGGGGAGGAGCCACCGGCACCGGGAGGGCTCCCAGGTGGGAGGACCCCGGCCGCTGGCACTCGCCACGCGGCATGGGAAGCGCCCGCTCGCTCGCGGTCCCGGCCGCCCGGCCGCCCCCGACCGTCCCCCACGGGCTGTGCCCCGACACTGGGGGCTCTGCCTCGCGGTCCGGGCTCCGGGCACCAGCTGCCGTGACCACGGTGCCCTCGGGGTGTGCTGGGCGGGACGGGGCTTCCGGCCTCAGAATGGAGACCTGCTTCCAGACCGACGGGACCCCCGCCTGCTCGGGAGGGCGCGGGCCGCCCTCTCCGTGGGTCTCGGTCCCCTTCTTTCCTCCAAGGGAGGCCCAGGCACGCCACCGGGCCCCGCTCCCGCCCACCTTTGTGGGTAGAAACAAGACGGGCACTTTGGCCAGGACCGGGAGGAGGAAGCGTGTGCTCGCGGGCGGTTTTCCAGCAGCGCGTCCCTGGGCCCTGGGGGTCACGGAGGCTTCGGGGGCGATGGGGCAGGGACACCCCTGCCGCCCCTCCCCATGCTGGGTGCTGGGCATCTCCTATGCGGAGGGGCACTTGGAGAGGCTGCCGCTGGGCCTGGGGGTCTGGGCCGGCGTGGCCTCCAACCCCAGCCTGGAGAACCGGAAGCTTCCGGGCACCACAGAGCACAGAGTGGTCATGCTGCAAGGGTGGGGGACGTGGGGTCTGCTCTGAGGCCAAGAGGCAGGCGGCGTGCGGGAGAAGAGGAGCCCGGGGCCCGTGGCGACCCTGGGCCCGCCCCCCACCCTGGCAGGTCTAGAGCTGTAGTCGCTGTGGGCCAGAGATGCTGACTCCCGGAGGCCTCAGGCCTGAGCCCGCGTTCCCGCCCTCCTGACTGGGCGCCTGCTGACCCGCCACACTGGACCTGGGGCCTCCGATGCTCTGCCCCTCGGGCAGACTTGAGAGGTGCCCCTTTTTTCATCCCTCCATCCCCCCCGACGCTGCCCCAGCAGTACAGGCTGTCCGTGGAAAGTACCAGAACAGTGTGGGCCAGAATGTGTCTACAAGCTGTCACCACCTCTTCCATTTACAGATGGGGAAACTGAGGCTCAGGGCCAAGTGAACGACCAGGGCTGCCGTGCAAGCAGGAGCCTGACCCGGATTTGGATCCAGGTCTCTCCTCCGGTGGGTCCTGCCTCAGTGGGGGAGGGGAGGGGGTGACCAAGGACCTGAGCGGGGCGTCTCATGTGTCCCACCAGCCGACTGTCCCGAGGGAACCTCGCCCCGCACCCGCTCCCCCCTCCGCCCCGGGCCCCGGGCCCTCGACCTGAGGAGACCCTTGCACCTGAGCTGGGGGCTGTGTCTGCCCGGAGCCGGGCCTGACCCGGAAGAGGAGCCCCCCCCCCCCCCACCAGACGTGGGGAGAAGGGGCCCCTGACCCCAGGGCCCAGCCTCCTGCACGGCTTGCCTCCGTCGGGCAAAGAGTTAACGGTCTGCGTGCCGCTGCCCTCCCAGCCAACACGCACCCGGGGGGCTGGCTCTCTCGCTCGTTCTGCTCATCCGGGCGAAGACGGCCTCAGCCCTGCAGGATGGCAGTGGGAGCCCGGCCCCCCATGACGCGCCCCTGCCCCGGCTAAAATCCCGCCGGTGCGCGGGGCCCAATGAAATCAGAAGCTCCCCGGTGGGCAAAGCTGGAGCCGCCGGTCGGGCCTCGTGGGCGCGCCTGGGAAGATCCCCGCGTGGGCATCCCTGTGAACGGGGCTTTCCGGGGCGGCTCCCTGCGGGGGGAGGACGCGCGGCCCCGGGAGGCCTGTGTGGCGTGAGGCGGGCACTTGCGGGGACGGCGACGGGTGACCTGGCCGCAGACGGGGCTCCTTGGCCCCGGCCACCGGCTCCCGGGGAGAGTGTCACCGCACCCCAATGCCGTGCCCCCCCCACCTCACTGTCCCGCTGGTGACGTTGTTCCCTCTCAGATACCCTATTCCGTGTGCCGCATCCCAGCCCGGGCCCCGGCGAAGGGCAGAGCGCGTCCTCCGAGAGCGGCTCGGGGACGCACGCGCCAGACTCCGCCTCGGGTCCCCTGGGCGCACGTCCAGCGTCGGGTCGTGCCGGCCGCTTCTCCGCAGGGCCATAGATGCGTTCTTCGCTTTCTTGTTTCGAGACCCTTGCAGACTCGTGTGCTGTCGTGAGAAATGACGGCGCTCCCTCCCGCCCGTGTCCGCGACAGTGACGCCTCGCGTGGCCCGAGTGCAGGTTGACCTGGTCCACGGACCTGCTCCATTGCTACCAGTGCCACCGGCACTGGCGTGCGTGTGTGTGTGTGTGCACGTGGGCCTGTGCGCCTGCCTGTGCTTGCACATGTGTGCTTGTGGATGTGCACGTGCGCCTGTGCACCTGTGTACACGTGCCTCCACAAGTGCGTGCAAGTGTGTGTGCCTGCACGGTGGAGACGGCGCCTTCCGATGGGCCCCCTCGCGTTACCCCTGTGCCGCACCACCACCTGGCGGCCACCGTCTGTCCCCATAGCCACGCTTTTTGTCGTCTCAAGAGTGTGACTTTGGAGATCGGCTTTCCCCCCTCAGCACACCTCTGACCCATCTGTGTCACAGACGTCATCGCAATTTAAATTAGGAGGGTCGTCACAGAACATTCCAGTTTACCCGGCTTCACGGGGGCCGGTGTCCCTGGATGGTACGCGTGCTACTCACTTCACGTGGAGGCTTCTGCACAGACACCGTGCGCCGCATCGAGCCTGGGACGCCCTCTGGGCTGCGGGGAGGACCCCTCGCTCACCCTCTTCCGTACCTCGCAACAGCTTCCCCTCTGGGTGCCCGGCCCTGCACCCCCTGCCTGGGTCCCGAGCCCCGACGCGGGCCAGGAGCTGACGTTCTGCTGGAGCGGACACACGGGAAAGCGGTTGAAACCGGAATCGGGAGCCTGGGGTCCTCTGTGCTGAAGGGAGGAAAAGGGATGGGCGAGAACTGTCCCTTAATGGACGGTCAGGGAGGGCCGTCCGGGCGAGCAGACCAACTGCCACCTGCAGGGCTGCAGGCAGAGTGAAGTTGGAGGCCCTGGCTCTCATGGCGGTCGGAACTCTAAGAGGTGCGACGGAGGCCAGAATGAGGCACCTGCACCGCGAGGTCCGAATGACAAGGGGACGGCTGAGCCTGAGTGGGCGGGAGAGCGTTGGAAGGGAAGGAGCAGCCAGTGCAAAGGCCCTGAGGTAAGTGCAAGTCTGGCTTGAGAAACAGAAAGCAGGTGCCAGCACCCAGTATGGTGGTGCCACGGCACGGTGTGGGGCAGGAAGGAAGGAGCCCCGTGGTCGCAGAGCCCCTGAGGCCAGCAAGGGGCCTGGGGTAGGAAGCACTGTGATGTGGTTCCCAGCTGCAGGGGGAGGGGCCAGGAAGCAGGAAGGAGCCCACCGGAGCCCCTGCACTTGGCCGGGCCTGGAGTACGGGGAGCCAGCTCCGTTCGCTGAAGGCTGCAGGGGAACCAGATGCCTGTCGGCCTCTGGTCAGATGGTGGGCGAGGTCCCGAGCCAGGTAGGTAAGCTGGGGACGTGACCAGAGCTGGAGGGCCACCCGGGATGCCTAGACGGGGCACCCCCTCTGCTATGGGGCCTCGGAGGCTCTAACTACCACCGTGAGGAGAGACCTCCTGTCCCCGCAGCAACTTCTCCGGATACTTCTGACGAACACAGTAACTGTCCGTTCTTACCATTCCCGTTTAATCCTGCGACCAGAGGGGGCATTGAATGCAGAGTCTGGAGCCTGCCAGGGTCCATATCCTCCGCTGCCGGGACAGGAGAGACGCTCTCTCCCCCCAGAAGCGAGGCCTGGCCTCGCTGCCCTCTGCTCTGCTGGGCGAGCGCCACCTCCCTGCCTGCCCACATCTCCAATTCAGTCGGGTCCTTGTTCAGGAGGCGGTGACATAGCCAGGGAGCGCTCCCTGCACCGTACCAGTGAAAATGCCCAGGATGGCCCTGAGGTCCTTCACAGCCCGAAGGGAAGGGAAGTGATGGGAGATTCTTTTTAATGTTTGTCTATTTATGAGAGAGAGAGAACAAGCGGGGGGCGGGGCAGAGGGAGAGAGAATCCCAAGCAGGCTCCGTGCCGTCAGCACAGAGCCCCGCCCGGAGCTCCATCCCACAAACCGCGAGACCATGACCTGAGTCAGAGTCAAGAGTCAGCCGTTTAGCCACCCGGGCACCCCCAAATGATGGGAAATTCAAGGGTGTGATCTCAAGATTGACTCTCGGAAGTTCTCCCCTTATTGCTCGTGCGCATCTTTCTGGCTGCCGGCCCCCTGCCGTCCACACTGCTGATGTTTTTGGTGCCGATTTCAGGAAAGTGAGGCACCTCCTCTGGGCTGGGGACGCCCATCGAGAGTCTCAGAGGCCCTCCCGGAACAGATGGGTTTGGGTGACAGGGCGGGGGCTGGGCTGCTCCCCGGGGACCGGGCCTCCACTACAGGGGAGTCCCAGGGGAGGCCGGACAGCCACTGAGCCGGGGGCCGCGGGTGGCCGTGCGCAGCCGTCTTCAACGACCCGGCTCTGAGGAGTTTGGGAGCAGCCCACCTCAGAGCCGCGCTCAGTCCGGAGAACGGAGCCCCCACCAAGCTGCTCAACGGGCATGACTCCAGCACTCAGGCCGGGAGAGGCCGCCTTCAGGCACAGCTGGGTCCAGGGGCCCAGCCCCATGTGTGGGTGGAGCCCTGTCCCAGGCCAGGCGGGAAGGTGGGGCGGGGAGGCCAGCCCCCTCTGCCTGAGGAGGGCCCCGCTGGCCCTCAGAACCGCAGTCGTGCCCGGTAACGCGGGGAGCCCTTGTCCCCGCCCCCCCACGTCCCCATTGCCATGCGGGCACTAAACCGGCCAGGGAAACTTCAGGACAGACGTCATGCCTTACGCCCCGGTTCCTTCCTCCGAAGATCGCTTTCTTTCTCATTCTCCTCCTTCACCCGTGTCTCCCACAAACGAGCCTGAGAACAGAGAAGCAACCGACCTCGCGATCATCGCCGGAGGAGGGACCCGCTGCCCAGCAGACTCTGTGCTGCCCCAAACCCTCAGGCTGCTGGCCTCTCCCGGGGGCCCCCCTGCGGTTGGCTGCCCCCCACCCTGCACCCTCCCACCTCCAAGGGCAGGGCCAGCCGCAGGGGTCCCCGCCACGCACTCGGTCTTGCCCTGGGTGTGAGATGCCCCGGCTGCCCTGCACGTCCTCAGAGGAGTTGTTCTGCCCTCCCTCCCCGGGAGCAGGGAGGGCCATCCCGCTGAGAACAGGGTGTGTGAAGCCAATCAGAAAATGCAGACACATCTCAACAGGCCGAATGGCGACAGTGACTTCAGGTGGCTCTGTTGGGACCACAGGCTGGCACTTCCTGACCTGCCCGTTTCCGAGGAAGCACAGGAGAGGCACAGAGGAGCCCATGTACCTGAGCCCCCCGCCAGGCACAGCTGAGCCCCCCCACGAGGCACACCTGAGCCACCCCCCCCCCCGGAGGCAAACCTGAGGCCCCCCTCCCCAGGCACACCTGAGCCCCCCCTCCCCTGGCACACCTGAGCCCCCGCACGAGGCAAACCTGAGCCCCCTCCCCAGGCACACCTGAGCCCCCCCTCCCCAGGCACACCTGAGCCCCCCCTCCCCAGGCACACCTGAGCCCCCCCACGAGGCACACCTGAGCCCCCCCCATGAGGCACACCTGAGCCCCCCCTCCCCAGGCACACCTGAGCCCCCCTCCCCAGGCATACCTGAGCCCTTGCCTGGGGCTGCCAGGCCAGTGAGGCAAAGGAGGAAGCCCCCAGACCCTCAGGTGATAGCAGTGCGCAGGGCCCTGCAGGGAGGAGCCCAGGCCGTCCTGGCCGCCACGTTCGGTCCCCGCCCTCTGAGTCTGCCCAGAGCCCCGGGCACCAGGAGCCTCTCCACTTGCCCAGTGTTCCCTCAAGGCCACCGTGGCCACCCCGGTGTAACCAGGCCTTCGGACTCCGCGACAGACGGCCACAGCCGCCAACCAGGTCTTGGAGAACCGGGTAGGATCAGGAGGGGTGGCACCGGCTTCTGCCTCACCCTCCCGCTAAATCGGCAAGTGGCCCCTGGGCCCGTCGCAGGAGGGCTGCGCACCCGTGTCAGGTGACCGGCCCTGCTGCGTGAGCACCTCCTTCGGCGCCCCTGGCCAGGCCCTGGCGCACTGGAGGGCAGGGGGCCACCTTTCCACAGCCCACGGGACACCCTGGAAGACCCTGCCCGCCTGCACCTTCCTCCTCCTGGCTCTGCAGAGACGGCCCCTGTGTAGTCCTTTCTAGCCCCACCTTGTCACCCCACCCCCCGCCCGGGTCTCCTGCCAGGACAGCCCAATGAGCTTGGAAATGCACGCCCCGAGCGGCCGGGAGCCCCAAGACAGCAGGCGGGGAACGAGGCGGGCCAGGAAAGTGGCCTGAATCCCGCTGTCCACGCCCCCGCCCCCGCCAATATATCTTTGCCAGGCCCCCGTGGGCCCCTCCTCTTGGCCATGGGTCACCACCCCTTCTCTGACCAGCCCCGGAATGCTGCCTCTGCTCCCTGGTTGAGCCACGGCGTCTGCCCAGGGTAGGGACCCACGCAGCAACACCTCACCCCTGCCTCCCGGGGACTCCGTAACCTGCGGGCCCCATCGGGGGCTTCTGAGCTCATCGGGGGCCCAGTCCCGTCCCCACCTCCTCCCCGGGCACCCGTGGGGCGACGGGCCCCCTCCACTTCCCAGGACCTCCCGCACACCCCCCTCCCACCGGCAGCTCAGGCCTCGGGCAGCCAGAGCCGCCCAGCCTCCCTTGCTCTCAGGGACCTGCCCTGCACCCCTGCAGAGACCCGCAGCCCACCTCTCTTCCTCTAGCCTGCCTCCCTCCTCCTCTGCCGGCTGCCTCTGCTCGCACCGCGTTCTCAGAAGCTGCTGCACATCCTGCCCACGACGAGACAGAAGACTCATCGGCTCTCCCTCCTGGTCTCGACCTTCTCGTGTTCGTGCCGGGTCCTGAGTGCCTGTCGGGGTTCTGCTTGGTCGTCCACACTGCGTGATGGCCCTGCCGACCTCGCCGAGCGAGTTCCAGGGGTGTGGACAGCCGCCGTGTCCTCTGAGCCACGGCTCGGACCAGGCCGGCCGACCCGCTCTCCTATTTGGGACCCCGTGGCTGTCCACACCCCGATGGCCGGCAGCCAGCTCGGTGGCCCACGATGGAGTGAAAGCCATCGAGCCGGCCCCGGCCCCGTCCTTCCAGGGCTCACAGTGGACCAGCCTCGGACCTCTGTCTCTGCGGACGCTCGCCCCTCCGGTCCGGCCGTCCCGCCGTCTGGCGGTCCCGCCGTCCCGCCGTCCGGCCGTCCTGCCCGCTCGTCTGATTTGCACCCTGTTCCAGCAGCAGGGAGCACGTCTCAGACCACGGAGCAAAGCCCACTCTGCGCCAAGGGTCTTCCCCGGCCCCCCGGGCTGCCACCCCCACTGTTCCCACACCGGCCAGAGAGGGGAGTGGCCGGAACCCTCTGGAACCCTCGCCTCTGGCATCTGCCGGGCCCCCTGGTGACAGCGGTGCTCCCTCCTCCCCCGGTGCTGGCACCCAGAGGCGGTCTCCCCACCGTGTCCTGGGGGTGAACACCGGCCCCAATGGACGCTGCAAGAGCGGGGGGCCTGAGGCCCACACGGCCACAGGTGTGGAGGCCTGGCCTCCGCGGGCAGTGGGCAGGTCTCAGCGGTCCGCTGTCTTCAGACCCGGCAGCCTCTGGAGCCCCTGACCGCTGACCTCGGGCTGACGGCCCCATCGTGGGCACCTCCGTCCACCAGCTCCTCCCCTCTCTGAAGCAGTCCCAGGCCCTGCGTCCACGGCCAACAGACACCTTGACCAGGACACCATGGGATGAGTGGGGCCCCCTCCCTCCGCCGCAGACCGAGCCAGCATCCCCCCTGCGCAGTGTGGCCCCCCGGGACGGCCCGGCTCGGCTTCGGCTCTGACACAGGCCCCTGGGCGCCCGCAGCCGCCACCTCGAGGAACGGTAGCAGGTGCGCATCAGGGCGTGGCCGCCATCCGACGTGGCCTTGTCCCACATCCGACGTGGCTGAGGAACCCAGCCCCAGGTCGGTCAGAAGAAAGCGTCACAGAAGGTGGTCCTTTGCCCCTGCCCTTGGAGGCCCCAAACCATCACCACACCCCAGGCCATCCCCAAGACTCGAACCTTCCCTTGAAATGCTTCAGGTTCTCCAGAAACTTCACCTGGCCCTTCTGGCCTGCGGCCAGGCGCGGGGCCTCCACAGGGGACGTCGAGGGAGGCCGGCCCCTCTGCCCTGCGGCCAGGCGTGGGGCCTCCACAGGGGACGTCGAGGGGCGCCGGCCCCTCTGCCCCTCCCACTCCAGGGGGGGCTAGGAGTAAGTGTTCCAGAACTGCCACCGTCCGCGGCCAGCCTCCTCACTGAGACCCAGGCCCAGGCCCCTCCTGCCTCACTCTGCTGCCTCCACAGCCCCCTCGCCACGCCGGTGGGCAGGTGAACCTCAAAACATGTCTCCCGATTCGGGGGAAACGGCAGGGTTCTTGTGCCGAGTCCTGCTTCGGCCCCCGGGAGCGGCGTGCACACACCAGATCCGAGTGGCAGAACCACGTCGTGGACGTGCAGAAAGGCCCCTGAGCCCTGGCTGACTGGCTGCACGTTTTGGACACGACTTTACCCCCACAGACCCCCAGCCTCCCTCCCTGTGGCCCAGGAGTTGGGAGAAACCCGGGACGGTGGCCGGCGTGAGATGCCAGCTGTCGAAAGGCAGGGCCCAAAGCAGAGTGGGTGTCAGCGGGGCCGCGGGGAGACGTGAACTCAGCTCCGAAGTGCAGAGACAGCCTTGTCCCCGGGGGTCCAAGCGACCAGGGAAACACCCAGCCCCAAGGGGCCGCTGGGGAGGGTGTGGCTCCAGCACAGTGGACCCTGGGGGCCGTCATTCGGAGGTTAGAAACACCCCTGGGCGGGCTGTGTCATGCTGGTGGGAAATGGGGCCACGGTGGTCCCCCAGACCAGAGGGACTTTACAGCACCTACAGACTCAGCTCCCCGGAGAGGAGGGAAATTCGAGTGCGTCCAAGCCCTGTCCCCAGGGACCAAGCCAAGGTCACTTTCCCAGTGTTGAGACTCCAGACCCTGTCCCTGCACCTGCAGCCCTCACTTGGCACTTGAGTGTGACCCCCGCCCTGGGGCCAGGACGCCCCCCCCACAGGGAGTCCCCCCACCTTGCGGCCAGGACGCCCCGCCCACAGGGAGCCAAGTGACAGGAAGCAAGCTAGGCCTAAGGTCAAGCCGTGTGCCCAAGGTCACCAGAGGGCGGCAGAGACACTGATGGAGGGACACAGGCACATTCTACCGCCTCCCCAGCGCCCACTCTGGTTCCAACCACAGGAGCCCAGGGAGGGACCCCCCCCCCCCCGCCTCCTCCAGCTCCGGTGGCGGTGGCCCCTCACCCCAGTCTCTGCCTCCGTGGTCACATGGCCTGCCCCTTCGGCAGCCTGTCCCCCACCCCGTCCCTCCTGTAAGGCCCGAGGGGGCACTCAGGGGACACTGGAGGAGCCACCTCCGTATCCCTACCTTCCATCTGCAGAGAGCCACTTCCTTATAAGGTCACATTTGCATGTTCCGGGATTGGGAGCGGATATTTCGGGGGCAATTTTCACCCTGCCACATACTCCAGTTCAAGACTGAGCGCCAAGGACGCACGGGAGCCACCTGCCCCAGACGGTGCTCTCTCCGTGTGGGGACGGTCAGGGCAGAGGGGACACCGCAGCACGGGGTTCGGGGTGGGGGGCCGGTCTGTCCTACCTGCCGCAGGAGTGTCACCAGGCTGTGTCCAGGGGGCATTTTACCACAAACCGTCAGGGGACACAGCGGTCCAGCCTGAGAGGCCACCGACCACGGAATCTAACGGGCGAGGGAGACGCCCCTGCAGGAAGCTGGACAGTCGGCACTTCTCAGTGACTGCAGCCAGGGGCTCGAAGGGCGCTGCCTCGACTCGACGGGGCACTTTTGGCACGAGTCAGCAGCAGCACGGAGCCACGTGGGGCTGGCATCCTGCGGGGGGTCCCCCCCCCCCCCGGCTGGAAGCGGGTCCCGCCCGCACCTCCCCAGGGGCCCCAGATCCGCCCATGAGCACCCAGGCCGAAGGGCCCAGTTTGCGGGAAAGGCCTCCGGATCTCACGAAAGCCAAGTTTCGAATAGAAAGTCCGAATGTCAGACGGTGGTCCCGACACCTGGGGGCCCAGGAGGGTCCGTCCCCTCGGGGTTGCGGCTCAGGGCGCCCCACGCCCCTCCTGGCCCCACCTCGCCCAGCCGAGCACAAACACTGCGTGTAGGGTGACTGACTTTCTCTTCAGTTTCCTTTCCTCCTGTTAAATTCAGTTAAAATTCAGTTTAGTATTTCCATTCAAGTACAATTGAACAGCGCGTATCATCCAAGGCAGAAGCAAGACGGGGTGTCCACATGCTCTCGGGCGGTGCGGTGGGTTTGTTCCCCCAAACCCATGTCTGTGCCCCTGGGGCACAGTGTGACTTCATGTGTTAAAACTTCCTCACGGATGTGCCTAACCTACAGATCTCAACGTGGGACCGTCCTGGATTCGGGGGCAGGGCACATCCAGTGACGGGTGTCCCAAAGGACGGAGAGGACGGGAGCCACGGGGGAGTGCTGGGCCACAACCAGGCAGAGACCCGGCCACAGCCGAGGACGCCAGAGCCGTGCTGCGGCCCGAGCCGGACGGCGCCCTGCTGCACCTGCTGCCAGCCTCGTGGCCCCCGGGACCGCGCGGCTGCACCCATGGCTTCAGGCCGCTGCTTCGTGGCACCGCGCGGCTGCCCGGGCACAGCCAGCCGGGAGCGGGCGGGCCCGGGCTGCGTCTGCCGTCTGTCTGCAGACCCCAGAGGCAAACCCAGGACCGTTGGAGGGAGCAGAGTGTCCCCCACAATTTCTAACCGCAGGCCACCCTCACGCGGACTTAGAACACCAAGTGCACACGTGTGCACGTGCTCCACGCGGTTTCCTGGGGTCCCCGCCGAGGCAGACGCGGCCACCGGAGGATTGCACCCTCAGTGCCGCCAACATCCCCACGTACACGGACACGCTTTCGCGACCCAGGCTCAGCAGACTCCGCGCGAGCATCAGAGAAACGGCCCACGGACCCCGCCAGACACAGCAGGTCCTGGAGCGCCCACGGAGTACGAGGGAACCACGGTGATGGGCTCACAGAGGTAACAGAGAGCACTGGGGGGGGGGGGGCTGGAACGGAATACGGCCTCTAGAAATGGAAACGGAAGGAGTGAAATTGTCGAAAAGCAACAAGAGCAAACTCCGCCCGCGACACGCTGACGAGTGAGCTCGAAAGCGCGAAGTCCCTGGGGACTGGGCGGCCGGACGGTGTGAGAGAGTGAGGGGCAGGCGCACGGAGACGGGGGAGGCGGGCGTCCAGACAGCCCGAGCCCGGAAGGCGGAGAGGCCACGCCAAAGAGCCGACGCGCGAGGGTTTTCCCGACAGCCATCCTCGCGTCTGTGAGGCCCAGTGAATCCCAACAGGTTAAAGCCAAAGAGACGCAAAGCTTTGGTCTCCCGGTAAGTTGTCTGCATTGCAGGGTGGGGGCGGGGGGGGGGGGGTTACTTTACAAACTTCTGGATGGCCTGAAACTCCTGACTCTTTTGGAAGCTACTTGGACACGACCCTCATGCAAAAGCAGGAACTGTGCATGTGGTTTGACCCAGCGATCCTGCTGGTGGGGGTCCAGCTTAAACAAACGTTGCCCCCAGAGGCGCCTGGGGGGCTCAGTCGGTTTGGCGTCCGACTTCGGCTCAGGTCACGATCTCGCGGTCCGTGGGTTCGAGCCCCGCGTCGGGCTCTGTGCTGACAGCTCGGAGCCTGGAGCTGCTTCGGATTCTGTGTCTCCCTCTCTCTCCGCCCCTCCCCTGCTTGTGCTCTGTCTCTCTCTCAAAAATAACTAATAAACATTACAAAAACGTTTAAAAAGAAAGAAAATGTCTCACCTGAGACGAAAGCGCCCTGGATGTTCGCTGTAGCATTATCTGTGTGAGAAAAGGCTCCTTCGACCAAGCGTGCAGTGACGGGAGATGTGTTGGGAAATTACTGTGCTTCTACACAGACACGCAAGGCTGACAAACACGGCCGAATTAATTACAAGGCACTTGGGCAGCGTTTGATCTGAGGCAGACGGAGGCGGCCATCGGAGCAGCCGGCGGCGTCCGCGTGGGTCAGAGCGAAGCGAGGCGCGTGCAAAAGCTCAAGTAACGCGTTGGCCTGGGTGGGTTCTGGTGACGAGCTAACCTGGAAGCCTGCCTGTGGCGCTTCTGGTGACCTTGCCGTCGCCGTGCGCGGCCACCGGGTCGGCGGCACGGGGTTCCGGCCTCGGCTCTGAGCGGCCCGGTCGGATTCCGTCCCGCATCACCGAAAAGCCGCCTGCAGCCGGGAGGACACGGACTCCCCGTGGCCACGACCACGACCCCCCGGGCCCCACGGGGCTCCTGCACCGAGGGCCTGCAGGCGCGGGGGTCTCCGGCGGCCGTGGCGGCCGTGGCGGCCCCGCTCCCTGCGAGGCGGGAAAGGACTCAGGACAGCAAACCACGACCTCGGCCCTAAAAGCAGAAGGCAGAAACACTGCCACGCGCCGCGCCACACGGCTGACCACGGCGCCAGGGGAAAATAAGCCGTCCTGTCCGTCCCACCGTCCCCATTAGGACACGGCTGCCCATCCAGTCCCTTAAATAACAAGGTCCCGTTGGAAGAAGATTCCCCGCCAGTAACTCGCCGAGACTCAAGCTCGGAGCAACCATGAGTGCCCACACTACTCTGCTGGCGGACGTCCCCGGAGCCTCTGTTGTCGGCCAGGCGGGACACCGGGACCCCCGCCCCCACAACATGCTGCCCTCTAAGTGCCCCTGCCTGGGGGTCAGCAGTGGACCGGGGTGAGGACTTGTTCGCCCCAGTTTCTGTACCTCCATTTGTCCCTCACGCCCCCCTTGTCCCACACCTGGAGGTCCTGCAGGACAGGAACCTCCTGGGGCCAGGCAGGGGCACAGTGTGGCCGTGCTGCCCAAGCTCGCATCCAGGGGAGGCTGGTTCCACGGTCAAGTATGAGTCAGAGCCACCGCCAGCGGGCATAGTGTATGGGCGCCCATGGCTATTCGGCCACAGGATCCTTCCCTCCCACTGAACGCGGACGGACTCTTCCAGCGTTAGTGACCACATCACGAGCAGGAGGTTGTCTGCAGGACTCCAGAGGGCTCGTGTGACTTCCCCACGGGCAGGGAAGGAGGTGGGGGAGGGTGTCTGGAGGACGTGCTCCGTGCGGGCTCGGGGTTCTGCCCTGGAAGGACCGGGGTGTCAGGGTCTGAAAAGCAGGGGAGCGCCGATAACACTCCATAATACGGCCTGGGGACCACTGCCGACCTGCCACCAGCTTCCCACGGTCTCCCCTGCACTAACCCACCAGATCGCGGGCTGGAGGCTGGAGGCCCACAAGCCCACACCCACAGGGTCAGAGCCATCACCCCTCGTCCCCCACGACCTGCACCCAGAGCATCGAGGGACGTTAGCAGGGCCAGGCCTGGGGTGATGGGCTGAAGATTCCAGAGCTCTGGGGACAAGGGGCTGGAAACACGATCCGTTCACCCTGCCCCTGAAAACATGAGATTTTATGGGGTGCCTGGGTGGCTCAGTCGGTTGAGCGTCCGACTTCAGCTCAGGTCACGATCTCACGGTCCGTGAGTTCGAGCCTCACATCGGGCTCTGGGCTGATGGCTCAGAGCCTGGAGCCTGCTTCCGATTCTGTGTCTCCGTCTCTCTCTGCCCTGCCCCCGTTCATGCTCTGTCTCTCTGTGTCTCAAAAATAAATAAACGTTAAAAAAAATTTTTTTTTTTAAAAACAAGAAACATGAGATTTTACTGTTGCCTAGAAATCTATGACCTGTAGCAGCACCGACCCCTCGGCCCAGCAGGTGTGGTCCGGAAGGCCCGTGTCGGCACACATCTCCAGCCATGTGGCTCGACCAGACACCGGCCTGGGGAGTCCAGCTCCGCTCCCGCCTCGCCTCAGCCGCCTGGAAGTGTCCAGACGGACCAGCCCCTGCCCCCACCCCCCACCCCTGCCACGGCAGGGCCCGAGCGTGACACCGCCCTGCAGCACGGAGGACGTGGTGGCCAAAGCGGCTGCCGAGAGGCTGGGGTGCAGTGCGAGGCGGCTGACCTCCACGGGCAACCCTGGCCGCCAGAAACGGGGCACGGGAGGGGCCGTGCAGACGCATAAGCCCCCCCCCGTGGGCCCCCCCGGGGCCACCATCTCCAGGAAGCCTGTCCTGGGAAGTCCTACGTGCTGAGGGAATGAGCTGGGTCACTGCCGGCTGGGCAAGGCTCCCTGTGTGTGGAGCACATCCCTCCATCCCCACGTCCCCGTCCCTCACTCTCACTCTCACTGCCCTGAATTCGCACTTCCCAGTTAGCGCATCCTGGCTTCAGCCCATTTTTCAGGAAACACTGGCCAAGACAGATCCATAGCAAAGGGCCACAGGAGCCAAGAGCAGCCGTGGGGACTTCTGTTTCTCACGTGTGGCAGATCTGATGCTCTTAAGAACCCTTCTGGAGAAGATAATTAGGTGGACAAATTAAAGGAAAACTTACACATCACACATCTTTCAAGAAAACAAAGAAATTGCAAGACACCGAATGGGGGGAAATCAGGAACCCCAGCAGGCAAGCTGGGTCAAGACCAGCCTCTCCCCTGGGGGTTCTGCAGTGACCCACAGGTCTGCAGCACCTCAGAGCACCAGGCAGGCGGGGGCGAGGGCCGAAGGCTCAGGGTCTTCCCAGGGCGGGATATGCGGATGAGAACCCTCTGTGAAGCCAGGACTTCACAGGGTGAATAAAAACCCGCATGCGGAAGGAAACACACCAGAAATGCTCCCACCTCAGCCCTGACACTGAGGAGGGAGAAGTACTTCCCTGAGAAATCGTAATCGAGTCAGACCTGTGTGACGTTGATGCTCTAACCTCATGCTGACTCTGCTCCAAATTCCAAGCTGATTGTTCACAAAAATGGTCCCATGTTGGTGGCATTTCCCAGGTGACAGAAGCATAAATCTTTTTTGGGGAAAATTAAGTCATGCACTCAAAGGATTTCAACCAAATACACTTCCAAATCAGACAAGAAGTTGATGATCAAAAAGCCTAAGAACGAAGGAAACAAATCACCATAAAATTCAATGTCTAAACGTCAGATTAGATGCAGCTGAAGAGAGAAACGGTGAACTGGAAAACAGACCCAACGAAGTTATACCAGACGTCAATCCAGAGAAACAGACACAGAAAACTGTGGAGGATGGAAACAGAGGGTCAGCCCTACATCCAATAGGGTTTTCTGAAGAAATTGATGGAAAAAAGGAGACACGATTTCAAGAGGTAATGGCTGAGAATGTTTCAGATACATTAAAGATACCTGAAAGACCCGGTGAGCCCAATAAATCCAAAGGAGGATAAGTTAAAACAAATGTGTATCTAAATATGTAATAATAAAGCCTCAGAAACCAGGGGAAAAAGAGAAGATATTTTAAAGTAGCCAAACACATAGATTATCTACAAAGGGAGGACAGGTGGATCGCTGACTTCTCGTCAGTGTGAATGGAAGCCAGAAGATGCCACGATAATGTTTTCGGTGAACCTAGAGGAAATAACAACCCAGGATTCTAGAAACTACCTTGCAAAAATGAGGGGAAATTGTTTTCAGACCAAAAAGAAATGCGATTAAAAGTGAAAGTTCACGTTCCGCATTGTGCAATATTGTAGCATGAGCTGCACGTGGCTCTTTACATTTGAATTAAATAAAAGTTTAGAAGTTTAGTCCCGCCCCGAGGTGTGTGGTTTCAGCAGAGCTCCGGGGGCTTTGCCACAGATGAACCGTGTGTCCGCACGTGTGTCCCACCGGGGGCTGCTGTCCTGTCCCCAACTGGGAGCCCTGGGCCGGCCATGGCTCTGCGCCCCCATGCTCACAGTCTCTCCATCCGAGCTCCCCCCGTGGTGTGGGCCGTGCCTGGTGCCCCGTCCCCCAGGGACACCTGTCTCTTCTAGATCCCAGGCTGCTGGTTACCCCATGACCACTGCCTTCTGGGGGCCCAGGAAGACTCGGAAGTTTGGGCCATTATTTCAGGGGTGCAGTGACATTCTTTCCAGCTGTCTCTGTCCCAGGGCGCGAGTTGTCACCTCGCTGCGTTTCCCCAGCATCTGGGGGTTCAGGGCAGGGTGGTCCCGAGCTTGTCCTTGTCCACTGTCACTGGAAGTGAAACAGTAGAGTTTTGTATTCATGTGACTTGGGTTTGGACGTCACCGGCCCTGCCTCTGCGGCACCATGATCACCCGGCATTGCTGAGACGCATACTGAGTGAGCCTCCATCCTCTCCCGGCGTCGGGAGGGGTCCGGGCCACAGGGCAGCCCAACGCCCCTGCGCCCCACCAGCCACGCCTGGATCTGTGACTCTGGACAGCCGAGCACGTCTGTCTCGGCAGTGGTCTGGGGGTCACTGTAGCTCTTTCTGGCTTCTTTGCCCACCACTGTCCCCTGACCCCACGTTCCCCACTTCCTGGGCTCATTCATCTTGCTCCGACACTCTTGGAAACTCCAGAGATCTATGCGGCTAAGTTTCCAAGTCCTTACGTTCCTGAAAATGGGTTTAGGTATTTGTCCACTTTTTCCGTATTCTGTCCCATCATTAAAAACAAAACCCAAAAAACTCTGTCTCCTCCACGTGCTGCTTTATTTTTGGCAGAATCTGTGAAAGGATCTCCTGCAAGGTGCTCCTTTTTGAGTGGGGTCACTCCTGTTTGAGTGGGCTCAGTTCCCCTTCCGGTGTCCCCGAGAACAGTGCGAGCTGCAGGGGCCCCTGTGTGCTGGCACTGGGCTGCTGGCTGGCCTCCTCTGCCTGGGCCTCCCCACCAGCTGGCCCTTCCCCATCTCAGCACTCCCATCCAGGGTGGGGACCCTAAGCCAAGCGAGTGCCCGCAGGGCCCTGTGCTCCCATCTGCTGTGCTCCACAGCCCCACCTGGACGTCTGCATCCCTGTTCCTTCCCTCCCGGCCGGCGGTCCCCTCCCCTGTTTGCCGAAGAGCAGACCTAGGGGCTCCTGGGACCAGAGGTTTGAGCCTGAGTCCTCTGATCTCCACACTAGGTCCCTCCAGGTCACCTGTTTCCCCTGGAGAAATAGAGCTTGTACCGGGTCCCTTCCCACCCCATCGTCCCGTCGCTAGGGCTGAGTCACTTCTCCAGAGGCCTGAGTCCTGGTGATGTCTCCCCCCCACCCACCCCCACCCCAGCTTGTCTGGGCAGAGGCTTGCCCTACAGGATGCAGGGGGTCACCTGGACCTCCAAGGGGTGGGGTGGGGGATGGTGATGAGGCAGGGAGAACGGGGCGGCCCCTGCTGGCTACAGACACGTCACCCATCTCCAGACATGTGACTGCTCTGTGACCAAATCACCCTGAGTATTTTGATCTTCTGGATACAAAGAATCCCTCTGTTTTCTGAACCAAGAGAGGCCTGGCCCGGCCGGCAGCGTCTTCAGGAGGCCCCCACCTACGTTTCCTAGTTTTATTGTGGGGAGGGGTGTGCAGGCAGGGACGGCACATGGGTGACAGTAATGGATTTGGAAAGGCAGCCTCGTTCTTTTGTTGTTGGGAGCTGGGTCACCTCTCTGTCCCCAGGAGTCAGCTTTGCCTGCGTGATGTCTCCGGTTTAAGCAGACAGGTAATCCCATGGAGTGACCGTCCCCTGACGCCCCCCGCCCAGGTGCCGGCCACCGAGAGGAGGCCCCCAGATGGCTCCCTGACCCCAGACGGCCAACGGGGGAGGGATGGGCGGGCGGCTCTTCGCCTGGCAGGCGACAACATTCAGCCCGCAGTCAGTGTTTCCGTCTGATGATCGTTACGAATAAAGCCATTTGACAAACTCCAGGAAAGAGACCGTGTCGGCTTTGCCCCTTTAATGACCAAGCACGAGCGGTCCACGAGAGAAGCCCCATAAACTTTAGGCTCTGGTGAGAAATGGTGTTTTTCTTTCATAAAGAGTAAACCCTGAAAGCAGCGGGCCCCTGTGTCACCAGGCACTCAGGCATCCGAGCTAAGCCGATTAGTTCTGGGCAAAAGGAGAAAGTCAAACACCACTTGGAAGGTCAGCCTCCTGTGACTTTGCTTCAAAACATTTCAGCTCCAGATAAGCTCTTCTCCTTCCTGCTCTGTTCGTACGCCGTTTGCTTGCTGAGAAGAAACAGGTTCTCTCTCCCCAAAATGAGGCTCGGGACACACAGCAGGACACCCTGCTGACCCCAACCCCAGACCCAGCCCCCACCCCTGCCCCAGGGCAGCCCAGGGAGGGACCTGTGCCGAAAACACCCGGGGCCTGCACCTGGCTGGGGACAGAGGCCCAGGGAGTGTCAGGTGTCCTGGAATCGACCCTCGACCAACCTCCCCGCACACACAGCCTGGGCAAAGGGCGCCCGGACCAGAAGCTGGACTGGGGAGGGGCGGGCAGAGAATCCCCAAAGCTTTGGATTGGCTCCCAATCTCTGGAAACCTGTACCGCATCAAATACTTTCAGATTACAGCTAAATCTTTTCAGGTTTTTGCAAAAATGTGGCTTCTGGACAATTGTAAGTATTAAAGTTTGAAAGTAAACCCTTCAATTCCTCCTTTACACGTAGGCACTTACGACCCAGCGACCTTGGCTCTAGAGGCAGGGACCCGGGTCACCCACCCCCTGCGCTCACCTACCTACATCCGTGCGTCCTTGCTGCGCCCGAACTGCAGAGTCTCAAGAATCCTGCTTCGGCATGTGGTTGTATCAGGCCATCGGCCACCTGGGTCCTCTGCTCACCTGTGGCCTCTACTGTCTGAAAACCCCAGAAAAAAACAAGACCCCCAAAGGTGAAGGCCCCGCCCCAGGACCCACCTTTAATATCATCCACCTACCACACCCACCTTCTTTCGTCCACCTTCTACTTTTCACATAAACCTCCATCATCTACACCCACCGTCAACCTTGCACCTTCCACCTTCCACTCTTACATAATATTTCCCAACTCAGAAGATTGGGAAAAAGAAAACATTGTTTAATCTTGTAATGCTTTATCAACTGTTCTCTCAGGCTTTTGTTGAACTGTTTTGAAACCACCTGGGCTGTGACTGTATTTGTTATCTTGTCATTGCGAAGTTTGGGACATTTACTGAGGAGGCTTTTCATACACGTATCAAGAAACTATCATTTATCCATGATTCTCTGTCGCCCAAGTGGTATCTTTTTTCATCTGATATATTCTGAGGGGGCGGGGGTGGGGACGTTGAAGTGTTAATTTCATTGCTTTTCTCCGACGGAACATTTAAAAATAAAAGTCTCTTATCATACCATTATCTGAAATGTATTTTCAGCACCACTTGGAGCTACAGATTTAGTTCATCCTATTTATGGCCAACGTCCTCCATGCAATCTCACATTCTTGTCAAACTGTTGAACCAAATTAGACTTATTTTCTGTCAAGAAAGGTTTGACCCACTTTTGCAACTGAAATAAAAGTATTAACATACTTTTCCAGGGATATTCCAAAAGAAAAACACTGGGAAATAAAATTGCAGCACACACCCGATGAGATAAACTGCTGAAGTCAGCCAACATTTAAAACATGTACATTTAATATGGTTGACCCACTTACTAATGTGCCGTGAAAGGAAAATGAGTTCCATATGCTGTTTTTCTTATTTGCAAAAAACTTACAAACTTAATGAAATACGTAGGTAAATGTTCAGGTTATTTCCTAAGTGAGGGGAATGATAAAATCTTTGTGTACACGTGTAGATTGAATATTACCCCCAGGAGCTAAAGATTAAATAAGAATTAAGTATGAAAATCATTTTAAAAATTCCTCCATTTTATTAAGTATCACGATCTAACTTTATGTTTAATGGAAAAAAAAGGCATATATCGATAAAAATTAATTAGTGGTAGCTGGCACATTGCAGTGTGTGTTTGCAGTGAAACCCGGGGGGATTTCTTTCTAGTCCTTTCCCAGAGGAGCTCCTTGCGGGCTGCGGTCTCTGCTGTGCCCAGGGATCTGTCCCCAACACTCGGGACGCCCCGTGATGTCTCTGCCTCATCACCAGCCTCCAGCGAGGGCCTTGAGGCTCCCTCAACATGGCATCCTCGGGGAAATGCTCTTCCGGGGATGAACCTGTGAAGGGCGTGCTGCCCCCGTCTTTTCGTGTTACGTATCTCCATCTTAACATTGCTTTTATTGTGGGAAAAGAACAGACTCAAAATTGATACAAAAGAGAGCAAGTTTTTCATAACAGTGCTTTTTATTTGTATGGGGATTTTGACTTTTAAAAACATTTTCCTCTTTACTTTTCATGTAATTGTAGAAACATCAGACAAATGGGTAAGCTTAAAAAGGCAGAATTAAATTAAAATCACCCCAAATCCCCACTCACAAAGACCAGACTCAGCCCCTTCCAGGCTGTTCCACATGTGCTGTACATAATGCACCCGTATTTCTTCGCAACCGTGAAATGCACGAATACCGCTCTCTGCAGCCAGCTTTCCACTTGGTCTATTATGAGCGTCTTTCAGAAATGTCAGCCCTGAATAACAAAGTCCCGCCTTCTTAGTTGTGCTGCTTTCCTGCACCTGAGACCCCAGTCCACCTGGCCCGTGGCCTGTTGGCCAGCCCAGGTTCTTCCCATGTGTTTTCCTGTCCGTGTCGCCCTCACACAGCCCGACAGGTCACAGGGGCCACGTTGTCGTCCCTTCTCACAGGCGGGGACACGAGCAGGGGCAGCTGCCTCACTGTCCTCTACACACCTTGCATGTGGGGGTGGGCGACGCATGCTCAGGAGGGCCGTGAGGGACCCGCGGGTCCAAGGGCTCGGAGGAACTGTCCCGAGCTGGGTATGAATGCGCCGAGCGCTGGGTCAGCGCACGGCTACAAGACCAGTCAGCGGGCAGCCCTCAGCAGGTGCTTATGCACCCCTGCAAATTATGCTCTTTAGGGCTGCCCTCAGGCCTGCCAGCGGACCACGGGGACAACGAGAGAGAAAACCCAGCCACACTGCAGTGGTATAACACTGTCTTTTATTGAGAACATGTCAAATCCTTTGTGTGTAGGACCGCGTCTCATGCTTGGTTCCGGCTGGTCTCGCTGCGAGAAGGAAGCTCATGCAGGTTGTAACGTGTGGTATATACATCAATATACATACAGAGAACACTGGGGACTGGATCTTAGCGACAGGGTTCTTGGCTGAACTACATTCATATAAAGTGTCCAAATTCTAAAATAAAATAAAGTAAAACAAAAGCATATGACCCAATATCTGGAGAAGCAAACTGCTTCCGGGCTCACTCCACAAACGTTCCGCAGACTGACTTTAACCATTCGTGGTCGTGTCCAGAAGGACAGGCGTCGGCTCCCGATGTACCATCAGCCCACGGCGTGGCCAAGCTAAGTGTCCTTGGGGCTGGGGGCTCGTCGCTGCAAACAGTGAACAGGTGCACACAGCAGTGCCAGAGGTCAGCTAAATGCCGGGACCGAGTCAGACCCTCCCCTCCCAGCCCCGAGGCACGTGACTGGCCAGGAGGATGGAGAGGGTCACAGGACACTCCAGGGGACAAGGACACACAACACTGGACACACAAGGTCGCAAATACTCTGCCCTTTCCACTTAGGTAGTTTGGGGTTGACAAAAAGGAACCTTCTGAGAGATTCTCTGACTTCACACAGATGGGAAAGCCAGCTGCTTTTATTCCTCTTGCTAGATCAAACTTATGGTCGGGGCAGACCGTATTTTTTTGGTGTGAAATATTTTAGAAGTGAAGAGCCATCCGATTTCTGTTTTTTGATAAAAGGGGACGCGGCGTGTGGCCCCGCCCCCAGCATCACTAATCCCCCTCAGCTCTGCCTGCCTTGAGGAGCCAGAGAGCCGCCCCCTCCTCGGCGTCCCTATTTGGGATGACAAGGAACGCTGTCTTTACGAAGAAAGCAGCGAGTCTAGAGTGTGGGTACCAAGGAAATCATCTGAACGAAAATACATTCCAGAGAAATCAATGCCTTGTGAGATGTCAGTCTGCACGTTTTCAGATACAGTAACTGTTTTTGATTAAATAAGTCAATAAAACTCTCCAAAACAGAAAAACATGATGAAAAGTGCAATTAAGATTCAGGATCAGAACGGGGCTCTGTGGCGCGCCTGGCCCCCCACCCCCACCCCAGGCGCGAAGGGCCTTCCGCTAGTGGGACAGCTGTCCCGAGCCTGGGGACCACATGAGGGTCCCTGTCTTCCTGGAGTTAATACTTCAGGTTTAGCAAACAAAACAGAACAGAACCCTCCCAACCCCCACTGGGCAAACCGTCTTCACAACTGATTTTTCTCAATCAGGTTCTTGGTGCTGTCAGATTTCCCAAGTCTCTGAAATCCAGGGTTAGGGCACAGTGTGCAAAATAATACCTCGGAAAACAGTCACGGGGCAGAATGCACGCTGAGCCTCAAATAGGGCAGTTTGTTTAAAGTGCAGTTTCCTGACTCGCCTCCCGCCTCCCTGAGGAGTTAACGTTTCCTTCCTCTGGTTCCCGCTCACGGGGGAGCTAATCCGGCTGCTGTCCCGTCCCGTCCTGGGCACGGCTCCCTCCCTCCCGACCCCGAGCGCTGTCCTCCACAGCCCACGAGGCCCGGGGGAGAGTCCCGGTGGCCGCGGAGCTGGGGTCCTTGGGACCAGCACACAGCAGGGCCGTCCTTCTTCACTTGGGGCGGGGAGAGGACCACACTCCCCTCAGCCTTTACCTGACGGGAGGGAAGAAGCCAGACATACTGGGCAGCGTTTGTATGTACATGCAATATATTTCCCCTGGGCTTTTAGTCAAAATCCAGGTATTCTGTAAAAACTAAGTCCGTCTCCCGATCCCCGTTAGAAAAAATACCATTTGTAGAGAGAATAAAAACACAGGGGCTACAGATGTCGTCTGAGTTGGGAGCGCCTGCTCGGGGAGGGGAGCGACACCGGCCGGCAGCTTTCCTGCTGCGGGTGGAAGGCGCAGCCCGGGCCGTGCCCCCCCCCGCCCCGCACCCCTGCACCCCGGCTGCAGGAGAGCGGGCTGGTGTGGGCGGGGCTCGCTCCTCTGCCCCTGGTCAGTCCCTGGTCCGGACCCACGGCTGCGACCGGCCACCCGGGGAGCCACAGAGGCGCCGGGAGGCTCTGCACTTCTGGTCCGAATCTCCTGCTCTGAGCACGTGGGGTCGGGACCGAGGGGACAGTAGCTGCTCTGCTCCTGTCCTAGGCCTTCTGAGTCCAGAAAGGCAGGGCGGGGCCTCCCGTCTCTGCTTGCTGCGCCCACAAGGCCCCCCCCCCACCTTCTGACCCAGCACCTCCTCGGGCTCCTGTCTGATCCTGAGTGGAAGAAACAAGGCAATTGGTGCAAATCTCTGAGCTCAGGTCGAGGCGCCACCCAGGACCCCAGCCCGCGCTCCTGACCATCTGCCGACTCGGCCCGGGGCCACCCCGGGTGCTGCGGGGTGTGGAGCAGCGTCCCCGGGTCACCCCGACGCCAGCAGCACCCCTTCCCTGCCGTGACAATCAATGTGCAGACCCTGGTGGGGACGGCGTCTGTGGCCTCACCAGCTTCTGGCCTGAATACTGACTTCAAACACGCCTTTGATAAAGCTTAATTTAAAAATATGCCTTAAGTGGCATTTTCTAAGAATGAGTATCTCTACTTAATTAATTCTATTTCCATTCTGTGAAGATGTCTGGAGAGTCATCCACACTCATTAGATTCAGAGGAAGGAAGAAAATTGTGCAGTAGCCTCTGTGGATTCCTCCTAGTCCCTAAAAGTTAAATACTGCTGAAAAATCTCCGATGAATGGCCATGATTACCACCCACGTTGTACCTTTGATCACTTAGAAGTGAACCAACACGTTTTCCACGATGCAACCCTAGGAGGGGCACAGAAGCTTCCAGGGGGGCTAAAGGGTAGAGGGATCCAGGCTGCACCCTCACGGACGCACGCCGACCCCACGCCAGGGGCCACGTGTGTGCGCTGGGCTGGGCCTGTCGTGCAGGGTCCTCTCCCGGGCAGGCTGGGACAGTCACTGAGGGCAGCCGGGCCACGGCGGGCGGGCAGGAGACCCACCAGTAACACAGCCCTGACGCTCTCTTCAGGCTACCGCCTCCAACCTCTCTCTACGCTCTCCCCTTCTCCACACATAAAGTAATGTGGCGTAAGAGTGACCTGATATAATTACTTATTTTATAAACCACGTTCCTAACTCTGAATAAATTATTTATTCAAAAATTTCACACAAAGTAGTTTCTATTTTCCTAAACTTAAGGAAGCCCTACTCAGTAGAACTCAATTTCTAAACGTAAACGGAGATTGAAAGCAGTCACTGGATAATTCAAAGGGGTAATGCCGCTGCACAGGGGTGCCAGGTGGGGACACTGAACCCCAACACCCTCCCCACCCTCCCCGAAGTGCGCGCCCGCCCCCAGTCCAGACACGTGTTCCGGAGACGGTGCTGGATGCCCAGCACCCCGCGTCCCCACACCTGCCCCCAATCCAGACGGGACGTTCCGGAGAAAGCGCTGGACGCCCAGCACCCCGCGTCCCCACGCTGGACGCCCAGCACCCTGCGTCCCCACACCTGCCCCCAATCCAGACGGGACGTTCCGGAGAAAGTGCTGGATGCCCAGCACCCCGCGTCCCCACACCTGCCCCCAGTCCAGACGGGACATTCTGGAGACAGCGCTGGACGCAGCAGCCCCGGCCCCAGGCCCCAGGTCAGGGTGTGAGAGAGAACTGGTCCTGTTCTGTGGGCTTCTCCACCCAGGCGCCCAGCCCCGCCTTGATGAACGCTTTGAACAGACACGCCTTGGCGGCCTGGTACTCCTTCGCTACCAGTTTGGATTCATGGTACATGTTGGGCTTAGTAATCTTGGACCGTAACAAGTTGGAGGGAACCTGTATGAAGTTAAAAAAAAAAAAGCACGACTATTTAAGCAGAAACAGTAGAAAACAAAACTCAGTAAGACATTCAAAATCTGGTATTTCGTCCTACGCTGGCTCGTGGGGGACAGCCCCGAGGCAGCAGTGCCTTCCTCCAAGGGGCCGTGTCACACAGGGCGCAAGGGCCCACGACCGTCGTGCCCCCCGCCCCCCGCGGAGCCGGCGCCCCGTCAGACAGGCAGTTTCAGACCCCGGGTTCTAAAGAGGGGCTTCTGAGCCCACAGGCACCTGATTCCAATTTCAATTTTAATCTTTTCAGCTACTGAAACACACAGCCCGTCTGATGTTATGTGTGTTTCATTCACACCGAAGGACTGGGAGGCGCTGCCCCCCCGTGGCTGGCTGACCCATGCTGCTGCAGGTCTCAGGGATAAACAGGGTGCGGACCTCCAGCACAGGTGGCCCTGCTGCGGGAACAGGGACGGGAGCGCGAGCCGGCTTCGGTCCAAACCGCCACGCCAAGTTCGGCGCCAGCCTTCTAACAAACACCCGCCACGCACCCGACCGATAAAGGAAAACCAGCAAGACGCGCACGGACCGGAGAAGGTCTCATCTGGGGAAAGGGACCCTGCTGCTACTGCAGGAACAGGCCTAAGGCCTCCTGAGGGCCGCGAGGGGGCCTTCCCTCCTCTGGTGGAATCACCTGGCAGCACGTGCAGGTGAGAGGGTCCCCCCAGGAAGCCAGCGGGAAGGGAAGAGCTGCCTGAGGCTGCTTTAGATGAGAGGAGCCGGGGCCACACTTCGAGGTGAGGGGTCCCAAGGAACAAAGAGGTCTGGGAAAGGCCGTGGGGATGGTGGCGCGGGGCTTTGTGGAACAAGCTGCGGGGAGGCGGGGCCGGTACCTTGCCGTGCACACGCATCCAGCGACAGTACAAGGCGTGCTTACACAGGCGGGATGCACGGCCCAGCTCGTCCTTCCCCGTCGTGGCGTTGATGACCTCGATGGCCGAGTCACCCACCGTCCAGTTGACGCTGAAGTTGGGTGCCTTCCCTGGCTGCCGCGCTTCTGCGTTGCTGATGCCTGGAACGGAGAGACGCGGGCGAGGTGACGCGGGGCTGGAGGACGCGGCCCACGGGTGCACGGGCCCGGGTGTGCTCACGCCGTCCAGGGCCACCTTGAGCTGCCCAGAACCGCGCTCGGCTGTGCCCGGGGGGTGGGCATCAGTTCCACAGAAGCCCAAAACCGTGAGGCCTCACTCGGGGTCCAGAGCTAGATGTCCGAGTGTGAGAACCACTGCTGGGGCTAATTCAGGTGAGGTTGTGCCCTGAGGGCGGACCCTTGCACACCACACCCGGGTCTGGCGCTCGCACCCTGCACACCAGGGGCCGGGCCCGGCCAGGCTCCCCCGCCCTGCACGCACTACACCCCAGAGACAAGGAACCCGACTGGATGAGTGCAGGTACGTTTTCTTTCCATGCTGAAATGATCCTAATGAACCGAGTCTCACTTGCTGGGCCCGAGAGACTCTCACAGGACACTCGGAAGGCTGGAGCTGGGTGCGCACCTCCCCCATCAGTGCCCTGAGCTCCAGCCTCCATTCCTCGGGGGGACACGGGCCACCCTGACTCGGGGTGTGTCTTCAGAACACGCCCACAACGGGAGCCCCCCGCCAGGTGCGCCGACCCGGCTCCGTGGGGCTCCCCCCCTCGGGCCACGCTCCGCTTCTGCTCCGGGGCCCATGGCCGCCCTTGAACAGAATGCTGCAGCCGAGGCCACAGGCTGGCCCCCAGGCTGGCTCAGAGTGTGGAAGATGCGACTTGAAGCCACATGATGGAAGAGACCCCAGTCCATGGGGCAAAGCGGCCACCGGTCTCGACGCGGGGTGAAAACCCACACACACGTGTCACCCAGGTCTGGGATATTCACTGAAAGGGACTGGAAGGTGTCTCCTGGGAAGTCCATGCCCTTGTGAGCAGGGCAGAGGCCACCCGGGGCCAGAGGCTGGGCACCTGCTGTGCCCACACTCAGGATGGGGGAGCCCCAGCCCTGTCCGCGAAGCTCCTCACCAGCAGGGCCGGCCGCGGGTGCCAGCTCCTGCTCTCCGTGCTCCCCGAGAGCTCCTCCTGCACGCAGTACCTGCCGACCCCCCCGGTGCACGGGGCAGGCGACCTGCCCCTACCCTGCTGGTCCCTGAGAGCCCCAGCAAGGGACCTCACTGTGAGGAAGAATTCAGGATTCGCCTTCTCTGTTAACCTGCTGATCACTCTTTGATTCCAAGACGTGCGCGGTGAATCCTGCTTCAGGCAAACGTTTTCACTGAGGCGTGAAAAATCACAAGGATGCAGCCTCGTGAGTTTTCACAAAGCGAGCACACCCACAGCTGGCGTCCTGGCACCGGAGCCCTCCCGCCTCCACAGCCGCCCCCTCCCCCGAGCGGGCAGCCACCGCACCGACCCCAGCACGCTGACTGGCGTTGCCCGCTGCGAGCTTTACACTCGTGGGGCCACTTACACAAACAGATTCCCCTGTGCCTGGTGCCTTACACCCGAGGTCACACCCCTTCCACGTGGCCGTGGCCCGCCCAACCTCACTGCCGCACAGGACCCTGCTGGCAACACATCACCGTGGACTCTCACTTCGTTGTTTTTCCTAGTTCTTGGCTATTCTGAAGAGTGTGTGCGTGAACATTTCTGACCACACGCTTTGGTGAAACATGCACATATTTCTGACAGGTGGCCACTAGGCGCGTGATGGCTGGGCACCGCATGAGGTACTGCACGAGAACACTGGAAACATCAGACAAACCAGATCGAGTTGCCTACAACACTTTTCTACATTAATCAACCACATGTAAATGTTACAATGAACCACAAAACAGACACAACAGTACACATCTGCTAACAAGCAGGGAGTAATTAACCAATTAGCAAATTCACCACATAGTTCAAGAAACCACCTGAAACACAGGAAAACCAAACTAAAGTTCTAAATCAATTCAACAAAACCGCCTTCCTAAAAAGAAGTCCCACTGGCCGGGACTGGCGCAGGAGTCTAGCACCTCGATAAACTCACAGCGGGGAATGTGCTCATGAACCAAGCGGCCCCGCGGGGAACTGGACCATCACACAGCCCCTGATACGTATGGCCCGTGTTTCTTCTCCCGCTTGTCACGAGAAGTTTTTAAAAATGTTTTATTTTCTTGAGAGAGAGAGAGAGAGAGAGAAAGAGAGAGACAGAGTGGGAGCAGGGGAGGGGCAGAGAGAGAGGGAGACCCAGGATCCCAAGCAGGCTCCAGGCTTCAGCTGTCAGCACAGAGCCCGACACGGGGCTTGAACCCACAGACCGCGAGATCACGCCCTGAGCCGAAGTCGGCCGCTCAACCGTCGGAGCCCCCAGGTGCCCGAGATTAAACACAATTTTAAAGCATCTGGGTGAGATATCACTTAGTTTTGGTTAAACTGTGATAAAACTGTGTGCTGTCAGTAAGCAAACAGCAACAAGGAAGATCCAGTTAAGCCCATCAGAGACGCCACAGAGACGCCACGGCTGACCAGGTTAAGGGGACCCGCAGCTTGTGGGCCACTAGGAGTGACCACCTGTCCATAGCTCCATTTTCCAAAACAAAAAGGACAGGAAGAGAGGGCCATCATATTTTTTTTAAAGGCTTTAAATCTTCATTAATTGCTGACCTTGCTGAGACAATGACGTGTGTGTGAAGGGCTGTCTGGAGGGGGGCTGACGAGCGAGCCTGAGTGGATGTGGTGCACGAGTCCGCAGGCCGATCCTCCCGGGACCAGAAGCTCAGGCCACACTCCCTCCGTCACATGGCTGTGAGTCCGCACACACAAGCCCTCCGCCGGCCATCCTGGAGACACCACAGTTATGGTGTGTCACATGCCCCACAGGTGCCACGGCCAGGCCACCCACACACAGCTAAGCACAGCGACCTCCACAGCATAGGCGGGGAACCTAGAGGCTCTCGGGGACGGAGCAGCCCCCTGGGACAGTTTCTCCTGCTGCTAAAGCCACCTTTCCTCTCTTCACCCCCCCCCCCCCCCCCCCACCCAATCTACCCTGCTACTCTGAGTTCACACTTGCCAAGTACGCACCTTAAATTCTCCCCTTGGTCTCTGCTGTCCAGGGAACCCAGACCAAAACATGAACAAGGCAGTCGAGCTTCCAACTCAAGCCAAACACCCAGCTGGCCTGGCTGAGCAGGTGCACCATCAGGTCTAGATTGCAAAAGCATCTCTCTCTGAGGGTGACACAGAGAAGGGACCAGTGTTCAAGAGTGGGCTTTCTGTTTTACTGTGATTTAAAAATAAATTTAGGCTTTCGCTTCTGTGTGGGCTGGAGTACCAGCTGCTGGACTTACCCCCACTCCTAAAATCATAAACCAGACAAAATACATCAAACACCAGCCTCCAAGAGCCCGGACATCAAACAAGGAAGGACAGTGGTTTCTGAGAGGCGGGAGACACATGAGGTGAGCCCATCTGTGCCCCCGGGGTCCGCCCAGGCATCCAGGCCACGGTGAGGGAAGAAGGAACCCAGGCGGAGCCTGCAGACTCCCTGAACTGAGAGCACAGGAAACAAGGCAGCCAGGGTCCGTGCGATGGCACGCAGAGGGTCCCCTGAACATCAGTGGCACACACACTGCTCAAGACTGGGTGAGAACTGCCTGGAAGGGTCAGGGAACATGCCTAACGCTCACACAAAGGCATGAAGTGTTTAGGTATACCCTTCTAGAGTCTAAGGGTGCATCTGGTAGATGAACTACACTGGATGGTACCAACCTCAGAATAGAAAGATCTAGAATAGAAGAAAGACCAGTGAACTTAAAAACACAATAACAGGAACTATGCAAAATGAAACACACAGAATGGGGTGCCTAGGTGGCTCAGTCAGTTGATTGTCTAACTCTTGATTTTAGCTCAGGTCATGAGCTCATGGTTGTGAGTTAGAGCCCTGTGTCAGGCTCCACACTCAGCGTGGAGCCTGCTTAGGATTCTTTCTCTCCTTTTCTGCCCCTCACCCCCCACCCCACCCCCCCAAAAAAGACAAAATGAAACACACACAGAGATTGGAAAAAAAGAAAACCCAGCAAATCATTGAGCTGTCAGACAAATCTATCAGTCCAACACACATATAACTGGTTCATGAAGGATAAGAGAGAAGGTGGTACAGAAAACAGATAAAAATGTGACAAATTTTATAAAATCTATAAACACACAGATCTAAGAATCCTGATGAAGGCCAAGCACAAGAAATGTGCGGAAAACCACACCAAAGCATGGCAGTATGAAGAGAAAATGTACACCACGGCCAGTGGAAAAGGCCTCACACATGGAGGGACAAAGATGAGACAGCAGATTACTTTTTTTTTAAGTTTATTTGTTCATTTTGAGACAGAGAGAGAGCAGGCACGAGCAGGGAAGGGGCAGACGGGGGCAGGGAGAGCGAGAATCCCAAGCAGTCTCTATGCTGCCAGCATGCAGCCTGATGCGGGGCTCAATCTCCTGAATTGTGAGATAATCACCTGAGCTGGAACCAAGAGTCAGATACTTAACCGACTGTGCCTCCCAGGCACCCCAAGACAGCAGATTTCTTACTGGAAATAATGCAAACAGCACGACAGGGGAGCAACTCTTCAAGGTGCTCCAAAGAAAAGAAAAGAAAAGAAAAGAAAAGAAAAGAAAAGAAAAGAAAAGAAAAGAAAAGAAAAGAAAAGAAAAGAAAAGTCCTGCCATTCCAGCAAAAATATACTTTCCCAGAAATATATATTTTAAAAAGGAATGCAAAATAAAGACTCTTCCAGACATACCAAAGCTGAAAGAATTCATCGTCACACTTGCACCCCAAAGAATGTGAAAGGAAGCCCTCCAGGCAGAAGGAAATGACACCAGATGTAAAGGGGGATCTACTTCAAGGGATAAAGAACACTGGAAGTACCAACTCTCATCTCTTTAAAAGTTAATTGGCTGTTAATATAACAGTGTCTGTTAATGATACTGGAATTAAAATACTTAATTAAAAAAAAGCCAATTGACTGTTGAAACAAAACTAAGAGTATAGTATGGGATTTTTAACATATGCAGATGTTAAATGTACGACAACAATATCACAAAGGCCTGGAGAGGAGAAATGGAAGATTCTTATACTGTGCATGAGTGGTATAACATCATGTGAGGGCAGATTATAATAATTTAAGCATGTATGCTATAAAACCCTAGAACAGTCACTAAATTAACAAAACAAAAAGTTATAGCTAAAAAGTCAAGAAGGAGTTAAAATGAAATCATAAGTAATGTAAAAAAAAGCAAAAGAGAAAAGGGGGAACAGAGATAATATAGAACAAATAAAAAATATGTACCAAGACAATAGATTTAAACCCCACCATATCAATATCACAATAAACGTAAATGTCCTGAGCACCCTAATGAAAAGGCAGAGATTATCAGTTGGGGTAGGGAAAAAAGTAGATCCAAACATGCTGATGACAAGAAACATACTTTCAATGTAAAATAATATAAAATAGCTTAAAATTAAAGCATGGGAAAAGAGACACTATGCTAGCACGAATTGAAAGAAAGCAGTGGGGAGGGGTCAGAATCTATTAATGCCAGACAAAACAGATTTCAGAATGAAGAATAGTAAACAGGGATAAAGAAGGTCATTTTATAATGATAAAGGAGGCCAATTTACTAAGAGGAACCCACACTCCTAATTAGAGAACTACAAAATACATGAAGTAAAAACTGAAAAAAATTGGAAGGAAAGATAGATAAGAGCACAGTGATAGTCAAGAGGTTTTTAATACCCTCCTCTCAACAACTGATAGACCAAGTAGATAAGTAAAGACACAGAAGACATGCACTAGACAACCAACCAACTCATAGGCCACTCTACCCAACAAGTAGCAGATGTACATGTTGTCCAAGTTGTCATGGAATATTCACAAAGATCACATTCTGGCCTGTAACACAAACATAAATTTAAAGGATTCAAGTCAGAAAATGAAATCAAATTAAAAACCAACAGAAAAATCTATGAAACCCCTTAATATTTTGAAGCTAAATAGCAGGCTTCTAAATAGCCCAAGAGACAAAGTATTTTGAAATTGGTGAAAGTGATAACACAACATATCGAAATTTATGAAATGCTGAGAAAGCAATAAAAGGTCTCAAAACAACGACCTCAGTTAGCACCCTAAAAACTGAAAAAAGAAAAGCAACTTAAGTAAGCAGACAAAAATAAATAAATAAATAAATAAATAAATAAAGACCAGAGCAGAAATTGTTGAAATAAAACAGAAAACAGAAAAATAAAATCCACGAAATCAAAAGTTGGTTCTTTAGAGAAAAATCCATAAACTTGACAGACCTCTAGGCAGACTGATGCAGAGAGAGAAGACACAGATGAGCAGTTTTAGGAATGAGAGGCATCACCAGAGACCCGCAGGTGCTACGAGGATAATGCAGGAATGTCGTGAACACTTTCAGGCCAATAAATTCCACACCTTAAATGAAATAGACAAATGTCCCCGAGAGACATAAATTACCAAAGTTCACTCAAGGAAAAAAAAATAGATAACATGAATATGCCTGCATCTATTCTGTTACAGACAATGCATTTGAAGATACTTTCTCACAGAGAAAACCTGAGGCCCAGATGGCTTCACTGGTGAATTCTACCAGTGTTTAAGAAAAAACTGGTAGCAAGTCTAAACCAATTCTTCCAGAAAACTGAAGAGGAAGAAACGGTTGTCAATTCACTTCATGAGGCAAGTATCACCCTGATGTCGAAACCTGACAAAGACATTCAAACACAACAGTAGACCAATATCACTGCAGGCCAGTATGCCACGGATGCAGAAATAGGAAATAAAATTTTAGCACATCAAATTCAACGATATTTAAAAGGAATAACACATAATGCCTATACAACGTTTATCCCAGGAATGCAAGGTTGGTTTCATATTTAAAGGACTCAATCAATGTCACCATATTCCATATTAAACGAACAGAAACAAACAACAAATGAGCAGCTCTATTGAGAGTAGAAACAAAGAGCTTGACAAAATCCAAATCCAACATTCACTCCTGATTAAAAGCCCCTTAGTAAACTCGGAGCAGAGCTTACAAAGGCGTCCGTGAGACCCCACGGCTAACACCACACCTGGTGGTGAACGACTGGGTGCTCTCCCCTGAGACTGCACACAAGGTGAGGGTGTCTGTGCTCACCCCTTGTACCCCACATCATACCAGAGCCCATCGGGGTGCAATCGGGAAGGAAGAAATCCAAGGTTTCTGGACTACCAGCAACAAATAGAGCATGAACAACATGATCATCTATAAAGAAAATTCAATGAAATTTCCAAAACAGCTACCAGAACTAATACCTCTCTGTATTCGCAACAAACACCTAGAAACGGAGACAGAAATATAACGTTTAAAGCAGCATCAAAAATACAAAACAGGGGCGCCTGGGTGGCACAGTCGGTCAAGCGTCCGACTTCAGCCAGGTCACGATCTCGCAGTCCGTGAGTTCGAGCCCGGCGTCAGGCTCTGGGCTGATGGCTCGGAGCCTGGAGCCTGTTTCCGATTCTGTGTCTCCCTCTCTCTCTGCCCCTCCCCTGTTCATGCTCTGTCTCTCTCTGTCCCAAAAATAAATAAAAGACGTTGGAAAAAAAAAAAATTTTAAATACAAAACAAAGATAAACCCGACAAAAGACGTGAAAGATACGTATGCTGTGCGGTGCCAAGTGCTGCTGAGAGAACGAGGGCCTGCAGGAGTGGGGAGGCATCGGCACTCGTCAACCAGAAGACCCAAAACTGTTCAGATGTCAGTTCTCCCCAAACCGGCCCACGTATTCAATGCGGCCTCCGTCAAAATCCAAACGGGGTCTACAGAGAAGCTGAGAAGCTGATTATAAAACTGCTATGAAACGCAAAAAGGACCAAGTAGCCAAAACAACTTTGAGAAACAAGTACAAAGTTGGAGAACTCGTTCTCCGCGATCTCAAACTCACAATACAACTAGTAATCCTAACAGTGTGATACCGGCATCGTGGCAAAGGGATCAACGCAAGACACTAGTGCCCCCCAACAGCCCTCCGTGTGTACGCGGGCTGATGTGTAACAAAGCTGCAAAGGCAATTCAGTGGAGAAAGGACGAACTTTTCAACGGAGGGTGCTGGGTCAGCTAGACACGTTCTACGTGAGAAAAAACGGACTTCAATCCACACCTCACGTCCTATACAAACATGAACTCAAAATGGAATACAGTCCTAAATGTAAACACTGAAAGTGTCAATTTTCTAAGAATACGACATCGGGGAAAATCTTTATGGCACTGACTTAGGCAAACATCTCTTATACAGGACATCAAAGACGTGACTCAACAAAGAAAATCGAAAAATACGACTTCATCAAAATAAATATTATTTGGTCTCTGAAAGACACTGTTAAGAGACGGGAGAGAAAAAAATTTTCAAATCACATATCTGATAAAGGACTTAGAATATATAAGTAACTCTCAAACTCGGTCGTAAGAAATTAAACAGCTCAGTAAGAGATGAGAAGAGGTTTGAACGGTTTATTGAAGAAGACGTACAGACAGCAAAACAGCACATGAAAAGACTGGGGAAACGCAAGTTAAGACCACAGCGAGACACCCTTCACAGCTGCCAGAAAGGCGGACCGGCTCCCCCCTCAGGGTTGGCAAGGGTGTGGAGGCATTGGGGCTCCTTCACAGTGGTGGGCACAACCACTTTGGGAAAGTAGGACAGTGTTCTGCCTCGTGACCCGGCCTTTCAACTCCAGGAGGAATGGCAGGGAATGTCCACGCAAAGGGCTGTACATGAACGTTCTTAGCAGCTTTCTCTGTAGCACAGAAAGACTGGAAACAACCCAAATGCCGTCAATGGCTGGACGGACACAAGGTTGTGGTTTATCCACACAACCCGATGCTACGTAGTGATGAAAAGGAGTGAGCTACTGATAAACTCAACAAACATGGATGAATCTCAAAATATTTATGCTGAGTAAAATAAGCTAGACAAAAAAGTATGTACCTTATGATTTTTTTAATCCTAGAAAATGCAAACCAATCTATATTGGCAGAAAGCACATCAAGGTTGCCTGGGGGTGGGACGGGGGGGGAAAGGCAGGGATTAGCGAGGGCACCAGGAAGCTTGGAGGGTGACGGGTGGGTCACCCGTGGGGAGGGCTGCGCACACGCAAACATAGTTTAAAACTTTTCAAATTGTATCTTTTAAAATATTGTTCTCGGGGCGCCTGGGTGGCTCAGTCGGTTGAACGTCCGACTTCGGCTCAGGTCACGATCTCGCGGTCCGTGAGTTCGAGCCCCGTGTCGGGCTCTGGGCTGATGGCTCAGAGCCTGGAGCCTGCTTCTGATTCTGTGTCTCCCTCTCTCTCTGCCCCTCCCCCGTTCATGCTCTGTCTCTCTCTGTCTCAAAAATAAATAAAACGTTAAAATATTGTTCTCATTAAACAGTGACACCAGGGGCACCTGTGTGGCTCAGTCGATTAAGCGTCTGACTCTTGATTTGGGCTCAGGTCATGACCGCATGGTTCTCATGGCAGTGCAGAGCCTGCTTGGGATTCTCTGTCTCTCTGTCTCTGTCTCTGTCTCTCTCTGTCTCTCCCCCCGCCCCTCTCCCACTTGTGCTGTCTCTCAAAATAAACAAATACGAAAAAAAAAATTAAAAAAAATTGTAACACTTGCTCATTGTGGACACTACTGACACACACCTCAGAGAAATGAAAAGCTACAAGGCCAGAGGCAGCCACTGTAATAATTTTAGTGGTTCTTAAGCAGATAGAAGTAGAGGTGAAGCTTTAAACAAGAAGCACACTGTGTGCTGTCTCTGAGATCCTGACGGGGCGGGTTCTGTGGGTGGCCCGGCTGGCGTCTCTAACAGTGAGAACAAAGCCCTCCACAAGTAATGTTTGAAGACTGTAGACATTCTTAAATCTCCCCAAAGAATTCATCCTTCCCAGATGAGAATCGCCATTTTCATCCGGATCCTTCTAGCAGATGCACGCGTACGCCCGAGAGCACACACGCACACACGCTCTGCACACTGACTCCTGTGAGGTTCTGGGGCTTACAGATCCTCTCTCGGAATCTAGTCACGGATGGGCTCCATCGACAGCTGTAGAACTAAACTCTTCTTAGATTTCTGGCTACAGCGCTAAATTTAATTTTCTAGTATTTCGTTTAGAAGTTTTGCATCTCTAGTCATAGGTGATGCTGTCTGTGGTTTTCTTTTTACTTGTGCCTCTTTGTCCAGTTTTGGAATTAGGATTAGGTCAGCTGCTCTTTTCTATGACCCGGAAGGTTTACATAGAAGTGGGATGGTATGTTATTTGACAGACTGATTAAACTCTGCGATCTTGCTGGAAGGTAATTTGTTGATGATATTTTCAGTGTCTTTACTGGAGATTTCCTTTGCCAGATTTTTCTATTTCTTTGGGGGTTAATTTTGGCAATTTACATCTTGCTTGTCCTATGTTGTTATGATTGTTGTTGGTTCAAATTTTGACGTCCGCCTCCGTATCTGCAGATACACCCCAATTCCTACTGTTAATTTTGTCTTATCTGCCATTACATTGTTAAGTAAAATACTACTCACGGCATAGGGATCTTTCGTTCTTTCAAATCAACACCTTTTAGTTTTTTAAATTTTTTTAAATGTTTTTTTATTTTCAAGAGAGACAGAGACAGAGCACGACCAGGGGAGGGCGGAGAGAGAGGAAGACACAGAAACGGAAGCAGGCTCCAGACATCGAGCGTGTCTGCACAGAGCCCGACGTGGGGCTTGAACCCACAAACCATGGGATCATGACCTGAGCCGAAGTTGGACGCTCAGCCGACTGGGCCCCCCAGGCTCCCCTCAACACCTTTTAGTTTCACTGATGGATCATAATCTTGTTCCTTGCTCCCTCCTTCCCTCTCACTTTCTCTCTCTGACTTTCTTCCCTCCCCCTGTACTTAGCTTCTTATTTAGCTCGGCTGTGGCTTTCCCTCTCAATTCTGGACCAAATGCTGAGGACGCTGGTTTCCATTCACACACTCGAGGCCAAATGTGATTCTGTCAAGTGAAACTGTGGCCCCGTTTCATCATGTTTGACATGTGAATTCTGAGAATCCAATTCAAGGTCTGGTTTCTTCGCCGATCTAAGATTCACTGTAGAGTCTAACCTTCAAGAGGCCAAGGCTTTTGGGTTTTAACTCTTTCTAGCTAACTTTAAGGTTTGGGGCCCATGGTGAGAGGAAGTCGCCTGTACAGTCAAGGAGTCTGGATTTAATCACCCACGACAGCGATCCTGTGATACACTGCGGGGCTGAGTACTGTGACAGACCTGAGGGGACTGTCCTTAAGTCCGAACTACATAAGGGAGACGATTTCGAGCATCGACTTCAAGTGGATTCTCTGTCTCAAACTGATTCCTCAAAATCATACCAGTATTAGGCCAAAAGCCAGCAGTGCTGTTCAGTCTGAGTCCAGAGGCCTGAGAATGAGAGGTTGTAACTCTGAGTCCAATAGTAGGAGAAGGTGGAGATAGGAGGTCCCGGCTCAGGCAGTGAGGCAGGAAAAGGGGGCAAATTCCTTGTTTGTCCACTCTTTGTTCTAAATAGACCCTCAGTAGGTTAAAAGATGCCCATCCACACGGGGAGGGCAGTTTGCTTTCCTGAGTCTCTGCTGATTCAAACGCTAATCTCATTCTGCAAAGAGCCTCACAGACAGAAAGGTCTAATCTCATGCCTATAGCCACTCAAATTGACATAAAAGCAGCCATCATAGTACCTCAGTTTACCAATCCTTTCCTAAATGACTTCTGGGGTTTCCTGGACTTTCCTTTTTCTCTTTTCTTTTCTTTGTTATTGCTCCCAAAGAAACATTTACTTTCACATTATCATAAAGACCATTCAGTTTCTCACGTAATTTGTTAAAATACATTCACTTTCTTCTGAAAAACTTTCTTTTTAGAGCTCTCTAATAGGATTCTCTGTTCTAACTTGCAATGGTTACTTTTTAGGCTCGTTGATAAGTTATCTTTTTCATTGTCTTCTTGGATTTACAAAGTATTATTTCTTGGATCCCATATTTTCCTCTTTCCTAGATATCTTTTTCATTTCACTAAAATAGTCTCACTTTTTTTTCCCTCAAAAAATATACATTAGAAAGAAATCCTCTGAATCCTGGAATATCTGCAAATTATCATTTTGTCCTAATGCTTAACATTTGGTTAAATAAGAAATCCTACAAAAAATATTTTCCCAGGGCACCCGGGGTAGCTCAGTCGGTTAAGTATCTGACTTCGGCTCAGGTCATGATCTCATGGTTCATGAATTCAAGCCCCGTGTCGGGCTCTGTGCTGACAGCTCGGAGCCTGGAGCCTGCTTCCGATTCTGTGTCTCCCTCTCTCTGCTGCTCCCCCACTTGCACTCTGTCTCTCTCTCTCTCAAAATTAAACAGACATTAAAATTTTTTTTTCTCCTCAGCACTGGCTTCCAGTGTTCCTGATAAGTGTTACATAAGTCTGATACTTATTGTAGTTAATTTAGAAGATTTTAGCATCTTGTCTTTACTGCTGGTGTTCTAAAATTCATAAGGATGTGCTAGGGATGGGTTTTTAAAAATTAATTCTGCTCGGTACTCAGTGCGTTCCTTCCATTGCAATACTCACGGCTTTCTTCAGTGCCCCAAATTTTCCTCTCTCTCCCTCTCTGTTTTCTATTTCTGAAATGGTGCCAGATAGACATTGGATTAACTTTCTACATCCCCAGGTCTTCCCATTTTAGACTTTTCTGCTCTGAGTTATCAGACATGTCTTTGACACACCTGCCCCCCTTCCCAAGGATCACGCTCTACGGGGAGACGTTTCTTGTGCCCCACCACGCATCCCAACGTCCAGAACAGCCTACCATATCACAGCTGAGTGGTGCTTGTTGAATGTTTTCTAGACATTCAAACTGACGTTTGCTTTCCACACTCACAAAATACATATATTAATAAGGCCTGTTATTTATATTCTTTTCTGTTTCCTGAATTATGTTTACTTCCCCTTAGTTGTTCTGTTTTTTCACATAGATCATTCTCTATTGATCTGTTTATTTTCTTCGAATGATAATGGTTGTTCACTCACACTTGTGAATAAAAACCTTGGTTGATTAATTCGGGTAGCTGGTTTCTTCTGTTTCCTGGCTGTGTATTCCAGGGAGGGCCTCGAGGGAAAGCCACATCCAGCCAGGACCCACATTCCCTTCTAGACCAAGAGGCCAGAGGTCCAGCCCCATCCTTGCTGGGCTGTTGGGATGGTCGGAGGACCCTAACCACTTATAGAGTAGCCGCACGGGGGAGACTCCCACAGAGGAAACAGCTGGCCTCTCCCTAGATGTTGAAGGCCATGGGACACCGAGGTACCATCAGGAGTTACAGAGTCCTGATGTCACAATTTTCTCATCTTGCTGATTCTCCGCTGCCCGGACTTTTATCAGGGTCTTTGGGTCTCTGGTGGTGTTACCAGCACATCTGTTCTGTCTCTGCCACCTGTCTGGCATGCAGGTTCCTTCAGTCATGGACCTGTCGCCAAGCTCATTCAAGGCCATGGCGTTCCAAGTAGACAGGTGAGGGAGGGTTTTGTGGAGGTTGGGTTGGGGGGGAGGTGGTGGAGGTGGGGACCTGTTTAGGATCAATTGGTGGGGAAATCTCTGACCATAAAGGAATTGAATTTTTCGTGAACAAATGGCTAATGCTTCTGTTATTTTCCTTTGTAATTCCATCACTTTCCTACAATAGTCAAAATAAAGGATTACTTTTGAATGATACTTAAACCTTACAATTACAACATTTTGCATTAAAACTAGAAATGGTTGGTTAACTGAGAAAATGAGACCCTAAAGTACAAAGAGTTTTTGTATTTTAAGCCAAATAAGTGCCATCTTTAGCAAGAATGGAGGAAATTAGGGAAAAAAGAAATAGCCTAAAGTTTCGGTGCTAGCCGCATGCTTCTTTGGGGGCAGAAAGCCCCCAAATGGTCACAGAAGCAGTAAGTCTAGGAGTCCCTGGGACCAACCCTACCCTGGGGATGGACGCCAATGGGGAGCTTATCTTTCTGGGGCTACAAAGTGAGAACTAGGGTAATGAGTCAGTCATAGGCCGCGGCGCAGAAACCGGTAAAAGCAGGCACAGTTGGCTGGTAATGAGAGTCCCTCAGCTGCCGTAAACTAAGTGTGCTGAATCAGAACTTTTAGAGCAAAAACGCAAAGAAACTCGGTTGGCCCAGTAACTGATACAAGCAAAAAACTTATGACACTTGGCTGGTGCTGGTGGTTTTTCTTCCTTCCTTCTTAAAAGTATTTTCTGTGGTTTCTCACATATTAATGGGTAATCAAAAATTAACTATAAATGTTTATCTATTTTTAATTTGAGGGGGACAGAGAGAGGGAGAGAGGGAGGGGAGGGGGAGGGGGAAGGAGGGGGATGGAGATGGAGGGAGAGGGAGGGAGGGAGCGGGGGAGAGGGAGAAGGAAAGGGAGGGGGAGGGGAGGGAGGGGGAGGAGGGAGGAGGAGGGGGGAGGGGGAAAGGGAGGGAGAGGGAGGGAGAGGGAGGGAGAGAGAAGGAGAGAGATATTAAGCAGGGGAGGGGCAGAGGGAGAGAGAGACAAAATCCCAAGCAGGCTCCAGGCTTATCGTGGAGCCTGACGCGGGGCTCGATCCCATGACCGTGAGACCGTGATCCGAGCGAAATCAAGAGTCGGACGCTCAACCCACTGAGCCAACCATGGACCCCAAAACGAATTATGTACATAATGATTAATAACAGGTATCCAGGGTCGCCACGGGCTCCCATGACGGAAACTGTTAGCCATTCGATACCTGCCCAGGAAAACGTGTGCAGTTTACAACCTTGACGCAAGCGGCCTCTGTTCTGCAAACAGCCCGGGACCTGGGTAGGAGTAGGCGCCTGCAGTGAGGACGCCCAGGCCTCAGCCTCTCTGTCCGCAGACCCCTGGGGTCGAGAGAGCTGCGCGAAACAACTTGCGAAACAACAACGAGAGAGCCAGGAGCAGAGAGAGCGCCCTTGAGACTTTGGTCCTGGTCTTCAGTGAAGACGCCTCCTGAGCTAAAAGGGAAGTGAATGAAGCCATCAGGGTGGCTCGGGCTCCTCCCGGCCTGGTCACTAATCCCTGATGGGCCGCCTCACACCAGGGCCTCTGACCAAACAAGACTTCCTTCTTGGAACCCGACCTTGGGGTTTCGTGACACCGACTCTGGGGAAGGGCCTGAGTGCTCCGGTCCGGACAGGGACGTGCGTGCTGGCGGTGGCCTGGCCCCGAGGCGCGCCCGTCACCCGGGCGCAGGGCTACAGGCGGGATCCTCGCCCAGACTCCGCGTTCCTGAGGCAGCACGGGCCGAGCGCACGGAGTCCTAACGTTCCCACCCCGCCAACGGGCCAAGGGCGACAGGAGAAGGGCCCCTGAGTTGGATGGAGGAGGGAAGAGGCCGGGTGGGGTGGGGACCAAGCCCAGGCCAGCAGTCCCAGGAGGGTGCGCAGCCCTGTGTCTCTGTTCTGCGTGGGCTGGGAGCAGGGCGGTGATCTTCTGGAGCCCTGCAGGGACCGCAGCCTGTTCCACCCGTGAGGGGTGACGGGAAGTACAGACACATGCAGGACAGGGTTCGAAAACACCACCAGATCAAGTATAACAACTGTTACTTTTGAAAAATCTTCCAATATGTCAATTAAATAAGTAACTGCTTTACCGTTAAAGACACCCACAGAGAGAATTTTTAAAAAACAAGCAAACCACATCCATGGCAACTTATGAGTTTAGAGGACGCTTTTGGGTCGCCTGGGTGGCCTCCCAGCAGAACCTGCCATCACCGTCACTGTGTCCACAGCCGGCACTGGCCGGCACTCCCACGCGAGCGCTTCCTGACATCAGGGGCACGGAGCTCCCACCAGGAAACTCTTTTCTAGGCCTTTCCAGCCCCTGATGCCGGCTCTTGCCTGGAAAACACAGCCTCCCCCGCCGTCCCTCACACCTGCTCTCTCTCCTGCGCTTAGGGCGAGACGCGGACGTGAGCCCCTCTGCCCACGGTGAGCGTGTATGTGGCTTTCCGCCGGGCTCGCCAACGGCACCCCTGCTTTCTCTCTGCCATGTGCTCAGCCCCTGCCTTCCTCCTGCTTTTCCAGAGGTCCCCACGCAGGCTGGACCCACAAGAATGCACTCGTTCTCTCAGCACCACCCTGGCCCTGGCTGTCGTCATGTTCTGTGTCAACGCTAGTGACACGGCCGGCCATCAGTGACCCCAGGGCCTTGGGGCCGTCCAGACCGCTGGCCTTTCTTCCCCAGTTCTCCAGGCACCTGGACAGCAGCCCCGGACGGGCCGGGCGGCTCCCTCAGGGGCCGACAGATGCGAATCAGAAGCTTGCAGGTGCCGGATGTGCAACTGATCTGGAAAGAAGATACGAGAGTTCAAGAGGCTCCCGCGTCCAAAACGCCAGGGAAGGGAATCACGTGAGTGCTCGCGGCCCCGCGGTCACAGCTCGCCACCGAGAAGTTCTACGCTGACGAAGAAATGACATTCTTCCCGTCTGTCCTTGGTGGCATTAAGGAAATCGGCCCACCACCACATCAGTGGAAGAGCCCCTGGATCCGCTGTGGTTGCCGGCAACAGTCTCGTTTAATGGGCCACTCCCCGCGCCGCGCTGATGGCCGTCCTTGTTCCTCTCCGAGGACACCGCGGCCTAGGTCCTGCTACACCGTCATTCTCCTTCAACACGGGACGACGTGTGATACAACGTGAGGTGAAAAGGGCAGGACAGACGTCCGTGAACTGTAATAAATACACGCACACGCGCACACGCACACACGTACGCACAGGGCCGGAAGGAAGCCCACAGTGTCCTGGCTGTTCCACTGTCCAGGCCACTCGTTAAATGTAGGACTTTCCTAGAAGGGCTTTGCTGTGGGGCCCATTTTAAAGGAGTGCGGCCCTACCCCACTTCAGACCTCAGTGCTCACTGCCCGAGACCCCCCTGCCTGAGTCCTTGCGTCGTGACAATATCGTCTGCTCAGATTTCCACCCAGGAGGCCGATGTGCGCTGGTCCGCTGACGGGAGTGGCGTCTGCACCTCCTCCCTGCTCGCCCCTCTGGCTTCCCCCCTGCAGAGCTCACGGGAGTGCCACAGACTGAAAGCATCTTCCCCAAAGCTACTCACTGCACAGACTTCAACTCTATTCAAGGAAAACTAACCAAACATCACTGTTTCTAAAATAAAGCATTTATCCAAAGTAAAATATCTCAAATAGTTTGCATTTTTTAAAAAATATAATTTATTGTCAAGTTAGTTAAATACGGCGCATACAGGGTGCTCTTGGTTTTGGGGGTGGATTCCCATGATTCATCGCTTATATACGACACCCAGTGCTCATCCCAACAAGTGGCCTCCTCGGTGCCCGTCACCCGTTCCCCTCCCCCGGCCCCCCTATCAACGTTCAGCTTGTTCTCTGTATTTAAGAGTCTCTTATGGTTTGCCTCCCTCTCTGTTTGAAACTATCAAATAGTTTGCATTTTGAAGCAGACTTCGATGCCAAAGTGATGCTGTCCAGTGGCCCAACATTTGAGAAATATTCTGCTTCCTGAGACCTCAGCGCTGCCCCTGGATTTCACAGAACTCCCACATGCTTGTCCAGAAGGATCACGCAGGGCCCCAGCCCATCCCCGTCCTGGGGAGGGAAGACCAGGAAACCGGGCCGTGCAAGCTGCCAGTGTGACAGAGCGACAGCAAGGTGGCCCGGCTCCGCGGGAGGCTCTCTGTGCCCGCAGGCGCTCTGCCACAACCTTGCGGCTGTGTGCTTTAGGGTCTGGGAGTGGAGGGGATGCGGGGGAGGGGAGAAAGGAGAGCAGGTCCGTCTTCGTCGCAAATACACACAGGACGACCTCAGGGTCTCTATCTTGCAAACACAATTTTCATATCTTATCACAGGTACGCACACACTTCATACACACGTGACTCAGTTTCAGTCAACAGGGCGCAGGTTCCCAACTACTGCTGAGCGACAACTCTGTGCCACGCGTCTCCCAGCGTGGTCAGTGTCCGTGAATCCAGAGGTCAGGTGACCGCTGAACTTACAGACCACGGAGGCTACACGGGGAGAGCAGTCTCCCGAGTCCGGGAACCCGTGTGCTGACCCACAAGGAAATACTCACGCTCACCTCCTGTGTCCCAGCAGACGCTCTGTGCACGTGGACGCCACGGCTGCAATTTCCCACCAAGCGTTAGCAGAGTCAGTATTTTGTCTTTAAAGGTCGTGCTTAAAGTCAGGGGGGCTGCAGAATTTGATCAGACACAACCACCGGTTTCCTCCATTGTGCATAATTCACACGCTCTAAGAGACGTGCCTTCAAACAAAATGCCACATCGCTTTTCCCCAGGGAAAGGTGAGCTAGCGGCCAGCACCACAAACAAGGCAGCACACGCGCACACACCGGGAGAAACACGTTTTAGTTTGGGGTTATGGTTTTAGTTCAGGGCTTTAAAAAAGTAAGCAAAACGATATTTTCAAAAGGAAAAAAATACCTTAACTGCATCCTTTAAACGGGCTGAACTGAGAGATTAGGACCCTTGCATTCAAGAGCTGCTGTTCCCTCACCGGTCACCACTGAGATGCTACAGGGGACACAGCAGACAAACCGGTGACAAAGGGCACTCGGGCATGTCATCACTGACACATCCCGGACCCGTCCCGGGTACGCCCAGCTCCGTCGCCAGCCTCCCGAGCGCGAGCCGGGCTCGTCACGGAGACGACCGATCCCGGGAGGCCCAGCCCAGCTTCGTCTCGGACGCTGACGCCTGCGTCATTTCCGTGGCATCTGCGAGCCTCTCCCGCGACACAGAAAAACACGCAGGCGCCACGTGTGGGCTCTGCAAAACGTCAAGGCTTCCAATCGACGAGAAGATGAAGCGTACGAGGCCCCGCTTACGATGGCCCAGAGGCCCCGACACACCGCCTTCCACCCTCACAGAGCGGCCCGGCCTTTCTGACGGCCGGAGCAGCGTCCCCACGGCATCCGCACTGGCGAGACGCGGTTATCTGAACAAGGAAACGACCCCGCTGGAGAGGTACTTGCCGCTGAGCAGAGGCTTGTTGAGGGCGTACAGCGGGGGCAGGTCTTCTATGTTTGCGATCCGCTGGTACATGGCCCTGGAGAGGTGGTCCCCGTGGTAGAGGCTGCCCAGGATGATGCTCGAGAAGTAAATCGGCTCCACGAAGATGCTGAGCAGTGAGCCCTGGACGCCCACCACGTTCCACCTGGGGGCAGAGGGAACACACGCTTGAGTGCAAGAGGGGGGGTCCGTGTCGCACGCGCAGCGAGCCAGCGCCACGCACGGCTGCCTGGTCGCACTCACGTGCCTCGATGTGTACAAACAGGAGAAGACAGCACTTAAAAATTTTAACTGACGTAGAGAAAATCCTACTTAACAATTATTCGGAGCTGTGGAAACATCCCTTGCCTTTGTGCCTCCCGTGACACACCCTCTGAGGCTCAGTTCTAAAAGAAGGTTCAGTGAGCCACGTTTCTTGGGAGAAAAGTCAAAAGAGAAAGTAAATCTTTACGTTATTACTTCCAATAAAAGTAACTGCAAAGGAGACGTTGAAAACATCAAACCGGTTGCCTGTTCCTCGGTGACAACCCCGGGCGGAGCCTGGTCTGACACACGCAGGGAGGCTCGGCCGGGGGTGGGGGGTGAGGTCCCTGCGGCGGCCGGCCCTCCCCTGCCCGCAGCGGGGACTGACCCGAGCAGGACGGCGCAGGATGGGCGACCGTGTGCTCGGCTGACGCTGGTCAAGATGCGTTCCCGTCACTGACAACCTAGGCTCCTGCTTGAGCCTCTGCCCTCGCACCGGCACGGCCCTGCCCCCTTCCCACGTCCTACAGACAGCAGCAGGTGCTGGGCACCAAGTCCGTGGGGCCGGGAAGGCGCGGTCCACGTGTTCTGGGGCCAGGGGGCCGTCTGGACTGGGAGCGAGTGGAGTCAAGGCAAACACACGATCAAGGACATAAGTGGAGGGAAATCAATCCAAGGGAAGGCAAGGTCCCCAGAAAAGGAAAGCTTCGGGGAAGGTCCTGAGGGCAACCTTGGGTTGCAACCTGGGTCCTGGGGGCCCAGCCAGACCTGGGAGGGGGTGCAGTGGCTGCCCCGAGAGGGAGGAGAGGAAGGTCGGGGGAAGGCAGGGCCAGAAGCTACCCGGGCAGCCTGAGGCCGGTGGGGAGCCACTGAAGGACGGCACAAGGCAGCCACTCCATCTAACTTAGTGGAAGTGTTTTTAGGAGACGACTCACCTCCACGTTCCTCTGTGTGTCAGGAAGGAGCCCCAGGCAGAGGCCGTGGGAAGGCCGTCTGCAGGTCACAAGGGGGTGGGGACAGGGAAGTGAGGCCCGTCTTAGAAACATCCTGGGCTTGGGTCTGGGGGGCTGCAGGGTCTGGACAGGACGTGGGGGTGGGGCTGGGGTGTCGTGCAGTGAGGCCCAGGCCACTCCGTCTAGAGCCCTCCCTCCCCTGCTCACACTGCTCTCACCTCACGGCCACTGGACTTCAGGCCGAAGTCCAGTGGCCCCCCCCGCCCTCATGGAAGGGGACAGAGGGCAGTGCCCAGTGGGTCAATGCTGGCAACCAGTGGTGGCACAGGGTTCTCTGCCCGAACTCCTGACCCACCCAGCTCCACACTCTGTTTTCGGGCTCTCCTGCTGGCTCCTGTCACCTGCTGGCAGCCAGCAGTGCTGGGGACCTCCTTTCAGAACAGACCCCGGAGCCGACTCGTTGCGTTGCTCCTGCAGGTCAAGTCACAGGTCCCCACCTGCTGCATCACTGTCGCCTACCCGCCCCCCCCCCCGCGTGGCCCATCCCTGGAGAGCGGCCATGTGACCCTGTGACAACAGGCCAGGCCTGGTCACTCCCGTGCACAAAACCCTCCAAGGCCCCTATCTTCTCCCTAGAAAACACCATCGTTCCAAAGGTCTGTGCAACCAGTTGTTGCCCCCCCACCCCCCTCCCATGCTCGGGCCACCAGGGGCGAGGGGGCTCCCGGCCACTCCTCCCAGGTCCTCCAGCCTCCTGGGTACGGGGCCCCCGCCTGTTAGTCTCTGCAGCAAGTTCCTCTCAGGGGGCCCTCCCGTGTGCCCTCCTGGGCTACCTACATAATCCACGGTCTACCGGTCATAGCTGTCCCCTCCCCCCACCCCCCAACCAGCGTGCAAGCTCCACGGAGGAGAGGCTTCGGCTGTATTCGCTGAGCTCTCCCGGCGCTCAAACTACACACCTGCCACGTACAGATCAATAATGCACACTGAAGGGGGAGCCCCCAGCCCTGCGTGTGCCTCCCACACCCTAAAAAGGAAGGTCAAACGCAGGTCTTCCTATCCTGCAAGAAAAAGCATGAAGTGCTTACAAAAATCTCAGGGCAGCCCTCCTTATGTACATTCAAGCCTGCGTAGGGGTTTAGACCATTTTAGGGGGAACTCGGCCTCCCAGGACAACCTTTAAAACAGTGATTTTGCAGAACCCTGTACTTGGCAACGAGTCATTAATTCTGAGCACGTGCTTCGCAGCAGGACTCTAGGAGCCGTGACGGCCCCGTGGAGGCCCTGGCGGGAACGCGGGGCGTGCCCCCCGCTTTGGCAGATGGGCTCCTGCCGATGCACCTTACAGAGCCCTGGGAGGGCGAGGAGAGCAGACGCCGCGGGGCTCCAGGCAAACAACGCCCCCCAGCCGCCCTCTGCAAAGACTGCAAACTGGCTCAGCCCCGCGTGAGGGTGCAGGGGTCCACGGGTCCACGGCGTTGTGCCGGGCGATGCTAGAAAGAACCAGGCAGGTGCCCACACGCTCCGCCCTCTCTTGCTCTCCTCCCCCCGTGATTTCTTGGAGGCCAGGGCTCAGAGCACTGTCGCCCGGCCAGGTCCCTGATGAAGCTTCTCCACGGCCTCCACGGGAGCGCGGGGGCCCTTCTCCCCACCGCACGGTCTCCCCACTGGGCTGTCTCGGAGTGTGCCCACACAGGAAGCCCCGGCTTCCTCCCTCAGCTCCACGCAGCCGGGCGCACAGAGGCTGTGGTCATCAGAACCAAGGTCACCCCACCTGCTTCTCCACGGGACTCGCCGCGAGACTGCCCCCACGCAGCCTTCTCGGCCAAACCGCCCACCAGACAGACGCATGGTACCTGGTGACCCTTGGCGTCAGTGCCGTGCCTCCCTCCCCGCCCCCAGCCCACGGTGGCCTCGCCCCTAAGCCTGCCCCCTGCCCCTGTCCCGCGCTCTTCCGACGGAGTGACCCTGCCTCTCTGGGAGGGACACAGGTCAGCCCTGCCTTCCAGAAGGGACTCCCGAGATGCTCTCGTTCCCTTGGGACGGAGACTGCAGCCAGCTGGTAGCCTGCAGGCCACCAGAGCATTTCCGAGGACTTTTCTAACCCTCCAGCCCCCTGGCCAGGTGTTCGAGTGACGCGGAATAGTGATCCCCTTTCAAGCCCCTTTCAAGCACTCTGGAGCTTATGCTAATGAGGTGACCCGGGAGGGTGGGGGCGGGTCCATAGGGACATAGGGACAAGTGGGCTGGAACCGCTCCACCCTGAGGGTGCAGGGAGCTATGGCAGTGGGGGGCGGGGAGACGAACAAGCAAGGAGCTGGAAGGGAGGTGCCATATGCCCGGAGACGCGGATGCTCCATGCACCCCCGAACCTTCTCCTCTTCCACCTGGCTGTTCCCGAGTTGTATTCTTCGTAACCAACCGGTAGGTGTTAAGTAAACTGTTTTCTCTGACTTCTGTGAGCTATATTAGCAAATTGTTCAACCCGAAGACTGAGTCCAATAGCCGAGTGAGACAGGGTGCGGGGGCCCCAGTGCCCTGTTCTAGCAGACGCGACTGTCATCTGCAGGGGGGGCAGTCCCGTGAGGCCCAGCCCTTAATCTGCGGGGTCTGCATGAGCTCCAGGAGGCATCCCAGGGAGCCGGAGAACCGTGCGTGTGGGCGCCCACACACCACACCCGTGGGGGGCGAGAGAGGCAGCAGGGGTGGTAGCTGTCTCCATGTTGTCCCTTCTAGAAGCATCCTGCCCCCTTTCCTCCAGGCCTGTGTGTCTGCCTTGTCTGCTGTTTGCACGGATGACGCGTAACCAGTTTACAGGCACAGGTCGTGAGGGTTCCCGTCCGTGAGTTTTGACTTTTATACGAGTGTCACCCCATCTCAACAAGACCTGGAACATGTTTCCTTCTCGCCTGCAGGGACCCTTCTTCAGGCAGCGCCTCTGAATTACCGAGCTGCAGGAATTGGCTTTATGGGCTGGGTTCTCACCTCTTGCTGGTTATTGAAGTCAGAGTCTCTTTCCCCAGTGTGTGGCTTTTCTCTTCACTGTATCTAAAGGGGTTTTGGTAAATAAGTTTTAAATTTCCAAGTTAGTCAAATTTATTCATGTTTTTCTTTCTAATTTGGGCTTTCTGCGCCTTGATTGAGAAATCTGCTTAAGTGGAAGCCACAAGGACTGCCAGGACCCACTCTTCGCGTTCAGCTCCGTAATTTGCCTGGAACGTGCTTCTGTGTGCCGTGTGAAGGGGCCTGCTTTTCTCGGAGCATAAACACGCTCCGGGACTGTTTGCCGACCGCGGATCCCACACGCAGCAGCGCCTGCACCTGCGGTCCCGTTCCCTCCCCCTCTAAGCAGCGCAGCCGCCATCCATCCCGGCTCGGGGGGCGACGTGAGAGCCCGCTGTCCCCGGCTGCCTGCACGCGTCTGGGCCGGGTTCCAGGTGATGGGACACAGCTGCCACGTGACTGTGCCTGTGGCGGCCGGGCCGCCCTGGGCCGCCCCTCCTCCCTGCCGTCGGACCAGGCGCCCGGAGGATTCGGGAGGGGAGGGGGAGGGGGCGCTGTGGCGCCCCGAGGACAGAAGAGGTGTCCTGGATGCAGCAGGAAGACGGAACCCGGACGACCCACCTACTTCTGGACCTGACTTTCTGTGAGACAGAAATAAACTTCCATCTGGTTTACGTGTCCCCTCAAATGCGGGCAAAGCTGCCACCAGTCGTTACCAGTCTCACACTGCTGCGTTTCCATTTGAGTGCTGGGATCAGATTCCCGAGGGCTGTGAAAAAATTAGGGCATTTGATTAAAATTGCATTGAAGTTGTAGAAACTTCACTAGTTGATCCAACTATTGACGAACTGTTGGCCCCGGTGTGGGTGGGCAGGTTTGTATGACTGAGGATGGCTTGCCACTTTTTCCTTCACTGTCTTTACTGCCGTGGTAACACAGGTGATAATAATCCCAAAAAGTGAGCTGGGGATCCTTCCCTTGTCTTCTAATCTCTAGAAAAGACTACCTCAAATAGGGATCCTCAGCTCTGCAGGAACTTAGGGAGTTCACGCCAAAGCCGTCCAGGCGAGCGGGTCTGCCTTCTCTACAGCCCTCTCCTCTCTTTGGTTTTCTTCAGTGGGTTTCCTTCCTGGGATGGGGTGTGACGTGTGTATTTTGAATGGTTACATATTCCCCTCTCCACCTATGCCTGAGTCAGTTTCAGGAATGCACATTTTTCTGGAAGGCTGCTTTCATTTCCTTTCACTGTCAACACCCATTGCTGTTGAAGTCGCCTACAACCCTGCACGTAACCACCTACGGCTTGTTCTTTGTGACTGATTAGCTGTGCGACTCTGTGACTTCCGATCATTTTCTAATCTCCACTGTGATTCCCTCTTCTGGGTATTACTGAGGTACAGCTGACACTCACTACAGGGCACATATTGAGGCCCACGCGGTAGTGAGAGGCGACTTCTGCCTGTGCCCTCGAGACCCATCATCCCCGGAGTCCTCCTTGTCCTATGTGCCCCCTGCTGCCCCTCCCTGGGCGGCCACTGACCTGCTTTCTGCCACTGGAGGTTAGTCTGCATTCTCTAGGATTTAAATCCATGGAACCACCCGCCAAGCACTCCTGTTTGTCCGGTTTCTCTTCCTCTGCACGGTTATTTTGAGGTTTACCCGCAGTGCACCGGGTGGCATTGTTCATCCCCCCCCCCCAAGTACCCGCCGCATGGACACCCACCGTGTGTCTATCCACTTACGTACAGGTGGCGGCTGGCCTGCCTCTGCTTGCCGACTACCACAAAGGGGCTCTGAGCACTCACGTGTGACTCTGCGGGCGTGCACTTCCACTCCCACCTCGCACCCAGGAGCACGATGGCTGGGGCGTGCGACGGGCACATCCTTAGTCTTTTAAGAAGTCGCCAACCCGTCTTCAAAAGAACATGCCGCCCACAGAAGACAAGGGCACCAGCCTCCCTGTATCCCTGTCAACCCTTTACGTGGCCGGTTGTTTTAATCTCAGCTCACAGTGTGACTTTCACCTCGCTTGCATTTTCTAGTGATGGTGAACGGTGCCGAGCATTCTATCGTGTGCGGATCTGACATCTTTTTTGGTAAAGTGTCCATTCAGATTATTTTGCCCCTTTTAAAAACTGCTTTTCCCCCGGTTGAGTTTTGAGGGTCTAAATTTATATATTGTATACAGGCCCTTTATCAGATACGTGATTTGCGAATATTTCCTCCCAGTCGGTGATTTTACTTCTCATTCTCTAATGGTGTCTTTAAAGAGAAGCAATTTTAATTTGATGAAGTCCAATTTATCAGTTTTTCCTTTTATGGAGAGTGCTTTTAGTGTTATATCTAAGAAAACATCTACCACAACTGCCAAGATTTTCCCGTTTTCTTCTACAACTTTTACACATTACTATCTATGATCCTTTTTAAAAAAATTTTATCTTAATTTAGAGAGAGCACACGAGCAGGGCAGAGGGACAGAGGGAGAGTGACTCTTAAGCAGGCTCCACACTTATCATGGAGCCCGATGCAGGGCTCGATCCCATGACCCTGGGATCATGCCCTAAGCCGAAATCAAGAGTCACTCACTCAACCAACTAAGCTACCCAGGCGCCCCCATCTGTGGCCCATTTTAATCTCTGTATGTGGTGAAAATATGAAGTTCCCTTGTCTGTTTTCACATAGAGAGGCCCACTTGTCCAGTCATCATTTGTTAAAAAGACTTTTCCTCCATGAATCACCACTGCACCTTGGTCAAAGGTCAGTGTGACCAACAAGGAACAAGTGGAATTTGAAACTAAAAAAATAATACCATTTACATTATTAATACCTTCAAAAATTAAATATTTGGTATAAATCTAACAGGATATGTATGAGATCTCTATGAGGAAAACTACCAAACTCCGAGAAAAGAATCAAAGAAGAACTACATAAATGCAGAGATATTCCATGCTCATGGACAGGAACACTGGGTATTATTAAGATGTCGGCTCTTCTCGGCTTGGTCAGTCCCAGTCATGATCTCAGCAAGGTGTGTTGCAGGTGTTGACAAAATGATTCTCAAGTTCACCAGAGGCTAAAGACCCAGCACCACCAACGCAGCACAGGAGGAGAACACAGTCGGAGGACTGGCACTGGGGGGCTTTTAGACTTACGACAAAACTGCAGTAACTGTGATACTGTGATTGGTAAGAAATGTATCTTGGTCTTATACATATTTGGTCTTTGTTCATGTTCATGGTTCCTGGCTCAGGCTCCTATAAAACCTTAGGAATTTCCTAGTTGAGAAGAGCCTTACAGATGTCTTTTGCTATGTAAATGAGGTGGCTTTTAGAAAGCACCTAAGGAGGAGGGCTGGTTTGGAGGGTTGGGAATTTCAGTCCCATCCCCCTGACCCCCAGGGAGGGGAGAGGGGCTAGAGGTTGAGTTAATCACCAATAGCCAATGATTTGGAGCACCTGGCTGGCTCAGTTGGTAGAGCATGCGACTCTTGATCTTTGGGTCATGAGTTTGAACTCCATGTTGGATATAGAGATTACTTAAAAAAAAAAAAAAAAAAAAATCAATGGCCAATGATTTAATCAAATGTGCCTATGTAATGAAGCATCCATAAAAACTGCAAAGGACAGGATTTGAAGCTTCCGGGTTGGTGGGTGTGTGGACGTGAGGAGAGCAGCACGGCTGGAGACGGCGTGGGTGCTCCCTGACCCTCCTCTCCCCATGCCTCGCCCTCTGCATCTCTTCATCTGGCTGTTCCTGAGTTATATCCTTTTATAATAAGCTAGTGATCTAGCGGGGGAGATGTTTCTCTGAGATCCGTGAGTCACCCTAGCAAGTTAACCGAATCCAAGGAGGAGGTCCTTGAGACCTCCAATTTACAGCTGGTTGGTTAGAAGCACAGGCCAACTGGAGGCCGCCCGGCTCATGTCCTCGTTAGAATGTGAGGAACCAATCCCTCCCCGACACGTATGACAGAACTGGATTCAAAATCTAAACGGCAATCAAGACACTGTAGTACTGGCAAAACAAGACACGAATAGATCAAGGGGACAGAAGAGAAAGCCCAGAAACAGACTCACATAGACACAGTTAACCGATCCTAGACAAAAAACAAAGGCAACACAGGGAGCAAAGAGAGTCTCTTCAACAAGTGGTGCTCAAACAACCGAGGACCCATGTGCAAAAAAATGAATCTGGACACAGACCCTACACCCTTCACGATAATTAACTCACAAGGATCACAGACCTAAATGCAGAATGCAAAACCATAACCCCCTAGAAACAACACAGGAGAAAACCTAGGTGACCTCGATATGGTGATGAGTGTACATACAGCACCGAGGGTGCAATCCACGAGAGACAACATTGATGAGTTGGACTGCATTAAAATTTAGAACTTCGGCTTGGGTAAGACCAACGTCCACAGGATGAACAGACAAGTCACAGGCTGGGAGAAAAATCTGATAAGTGACTGTTATCTAAAACATGTGAAGAACTCTTAAAACTCAACAAGAAAACAAACTACCACGTTTTTAAAAATGGGCCAAAGATCTTAACAGACAGACAGGTCATCACGTTTGGGCTCCTGTGAAGAACGCTGCAGTGAACGCGGGTGAGCGAGAATCTGTTGGAGACCCCGCTTTCAGTTGTTGGGCGAATGCCCAGAAGTGGGATGGCTGGGTCACATGGCAGTTCTAGCTAGCGCTCTGACGAGCCGCCACACTGTTCCCGTAGCGGCTGCCCCATCTACATTCCTACCAGCCGCGCTCAGGGTTCCAAGCTCTCCACGTCCTCGCCAACACTTGTCATCTTCTGTCTTGTCCTGTTTTGTCGGCGGGGACATCCCCATGGGTGTGAGGGGGTGTCTCGCTGTGGTTTTCGTCCATGTGTCCCGGCCGATCGGGGACATCTTCCTGCACTTGTTGGCCGTCGGTGCATCTTCCCGGAGATGTGGCTTTTCAAGTCCTTTGTCCGTTTTTGAATCAGGTTTTCTGTTGTCGATTTTTAGTAGTTCTCTACATGTTTTCAGAGTTTCTTACAAAACTGAACATATTCTTACCACGTGACCCAGCGATCACACTCGTTGGTATTTACTCAAAGGAGCTCAAAACGTAGGTCCGCACCAAACCTGCACACAGATGGTTTACAGAACTGCCAGCGCTGGGAACCAGTAAGGTGTCCTTTGGGAGGTGATGGGCAAACACACGGGTGCGTCCAGGCAACGGATGGTATTCGGCGCTAAGAAGGAGCAGGCCGTCACGCCATGAAGACAGCACGAAGACGCCATGAAGACGGAGGGTCCGCAAGTGCATTTCACTAAGTGACAGCAGCCAACCTGAAAAGGCTACATCCTGTATGATTCTATCTGTGTGACGTTCTGAAAAAGGCGGGACCACGGAGACAACAGAAAGCTCAGGGGTTGTCAGGGGCTGGGGAGAGGAAGGGGTGACAGGGTGGAACACAGAGGATTTTCAAGGCAGTGCAAATACTCTTTATGACACCCTAATGACAAATACACGTGATTAAGTAACTGCCCAAACCCAGAGAACGTGCCACACGCAGAGTAAAGCCTCATGTAAACTACGGACTCTGGGTGACTATGATGTATCCGGGCAGGTTCATCATTGGAACAGATGCACATTCTGGGGGGTGTGCGTGTGCGGGGACACAGAGTATATGGGAAATCTCTGTACACTCCTCTTAATTTTGTTGTGAACCCAAAACTGCTTTTTAAAGATATAAACTCTTGGGGCGCCTGGATGGCTCAGTCGGTTAAGTGTCTGACTTCAGCTCAGGTCATGATCTCACAGTCTGTGAGTTCGGGCCCCGCACTGAACTTTGCGCTGACAGTGCAGAGCCTGCTTCAGATTCTGTCTCCCTTTCTGCCCCTCCCCTGCTCATGCTCTGTCTCTCTCAAAAATAAATAAACATTTTAAAAAATTTAAAAAAATTAAATTAAAAAGTATATATATAAACTCTTAAAAAATGGTTAATGTGATAGATTTTACATCACATGTTTTTGCCACAATAAAAATAAATCGTGTTTGTCTACATCAGCAACAATTATCCAGAATACACAATAGATAATAAGATAATTCTCACATGAATATAGGAAGTATGAAGTTCTAGGAATTAATCCATCAAAACTGCCTGGCATATAACTGACCCAGATGACAGTTCATGTATGGAAAAATATACAATACTCATGGAGGGACTGATTTAACTTTATGTTCATTCTTTCCCTTTCAATCCATAATTCCACAATTCCATATAAAATCTAAGCAAGACACGTGGTGCACCTGAGAAGCCGATTCTATAATATGTACAGAAGAACAGAGGCTCGTAAAAAGCTACAAGTGTGATGAGAGAAGGATGAAGAACAGTCTTATCCAACCAGACCTTTAAACACACTAAAATGTCAGAAGTGTAAAAACTGTGGAACCTGTACTAGTACACTGGACTATAGAGACTCGAGAGGCCAGGAGCCTAGGAGCAGCCCCATCTTTGTAAGGGTGTTCAGTATATTACAGGGACGCCTTCACAGATCAAAGAAGAGGGTCTCGATTATTTAGTAGACGTTCCCAGGAAAACTGACTCGCCATACTAAAGTAGTAAAGCCACATTATTATTTACAACACAAATGTATTAAAAGGCCTCAATTTGCTAGTAAAATGATAAAAATTTTGGAAAAAAGTACGGGAGAATATTTTCATGCCCTTAATTTGAGGAGGAATTTCTTAAATAAGATTCTAAAAGTACAAATCACAGGGTGAAAGATTAACGGGTAAGGTTCTAACAAAACGAAGCGTTTCTCCTCAGAGCGTGGCACGGACCAAGTGAAGACGGGGGTCTGGACTGGAGAAGACACGGAACCTTCTCCGACCATCAAAGACTGCAATAGCAACTACAACAAGAACGTCTGCCGGTCAAGATGACAAAAAGCATGAGATGCAGAAGACGAGTGGGTAGGACGGTGTGAACAGGTCACTCCAATGAGAAAGATGAACGACTGCACAGCTGCTCCACACCCCACAGAGCATTTTGAAATGAGGCAGAAACCAGCCTCACGCACCAGCGGTGGAAGCGTACACAGGCGTGACCCTTCTGGGCGCGGCAGAGACTGTGAAGTCCTACACGTGTGCAGCAGAGACCCTGGACGGCAAAGGTCTATGACGAGCCACGCTCACGAAAACTCCAGGCTGTGCTGTGGTGGAGAGCAGACCCAAGTCTCTATGGCGAGGGCACGGACGCAGCACGGCCATGACTATGGCAGGGTCTCTGCAGAAACCAGCCGTTTGTCACCGCATCGGGGACAGTGTCCAAACACTGGGTTGAATGAAACTACGAGACACAGAATAGCACCTAAAGCACAATTCCGTTTCTATGAATTAACAACATACACATAAATACCCTAAAATGACACCACCATGTATTTTTCCAAGGCCACACACACACACACACAAGTGAATGGATGGTGGACAGGAAGGACACATAAAAAGCAAATTCATCAAGGTGGGCACAGTGTGCACCTGTACCTAAGGGCAATGGACCACAGCATATGCTGATTCAAGTTCTGTGCACCTGAGGCTCTCTGACAAGGTCCTTGCAAGAAAATCAATACAAAGACCTTACAGACAACCGAACAGGTACATGCGTGCACATACATGCACGTCAACCGTGACGGTTTTGGAAGAGCAGTCAAGAACCCGATCACGACGAGCCGCACAGCAGAGCTCTGAAAAAGGAGGCGATCTTTGTCTTAATATGCTTTTGTGCCATCCAACTTCTCGCACCTACCTACGTTACTTGCCTTTTTTTTTTTTCAAGCGAACGTTTGTTAAAAAATAAACAAAAAGCTACTGGAACTAACACCAGCGTCTGTTGAAATGAGGCCTTCTAAAATCTGGCCTGGACACACTTTGTCTGAAAGAGCCTTTGTCAAGCAAACGCAAAGTGTCAAGCAAACACTGCGTCTCAGCCGCCCCCGCCTCACTGGAAGCCACCACCCCCAACACGGGATGCTAGGGACACTCTGCACTCACAGAAACCCCAAATGGTAACTGTGGGGAACAGGACCACTAAGCTGGCATCTAGCAAGAATGAGAACACCCTTAGTTTTAGTTTTCTCTGGGAGCAAACTGTTTTACAACTTTTTTTTCAGAGAGAGAGAGAGAGAAAGGGAGAGAGAGAGAGAAGGAGGGAGAGGGAGGGAGGGAGGGACAGGGAGCATGAACAGGGGAGAGAGGGTAGAGGGAGAGAGAAAGAGAATCCCAAGCAGGTGCAATGCTCAGTGCAGAGCCCGGTGCGGGGCTCGATCCCATGACCCTGGGATCGTGACCTGAGCCAAAATCAAGAGTCACGCTGAACTGACTGAGCCCCCCAGGCGCCCCTGGGAGCAAACTATCTGCAGCACACAGATGCCCCAATGCCCCGGAAGTGCACGCGCAAACGCAAGGGCGAGGCAGAGACGCAGCCCGAAGGACGGCAGCCCGAGGCCCAGCTCGATCCCCTCGAGGCGGCCCCCGACACACTGGGTGGGGCCCCGGTCCCACAGAGGGCGCAGGAGCACGGGGCAGGACACGCAGACGACACCAGGCCCAGAGCGGTGGACGGCGCCTGCGGGAGCCCGCGGGCGGGAAGCCTTACCGGGCCATCTTGTCGCTGCAGGACATGGTGAGCAGCCTCTCGCCCTGCAGCACCCCATCCCACGTCTGCAGGCTGGCGTTGGACCGCACCGGAATCGTGCCTTCGCCAGACTCTATTTTCGTCCGCAGCTGTCCTCTGGCTTTGCGGTTTGGATGCCTGTCCGCTGGTTCTAGGAGAGGAAGGCCAGGTGAAAGTCCTCTCCTCTCCTCACGGGAAACAAGTGCAGCAGCCCCTACACATTTAAAGTCGAGTTTATGCCCGGGTGCACGTGCTCACTACACAGTAAGTGACAACCACACGGGGCCCTGGGCAGGAAAGGCACAATGCAAACCAAAGTCATGGAAGTAGGTCCTGAAGAGCGCTTCCATTTTAACCAAAATGTTTACTTTCTATCATTAAAAATGAGCTGAAGCAAACAGGACAAAATGCTGACGTTCGCTAATTCTAGCGGATGGATATTTGAGTGTTTGTTACATTTTTTCCCTGCATTTTTAAATTTTCAAAAATATATTATGGGGATGCATAAATAATGCAGAGGGAAGCACATGCACAAACATCTAAAGTGATTGTCTCTGGGTGACAGGAGTACGGGGGATTGGCAATTTTTCTTAATATTTTAAAAATACGTAGCCACCATCCAGAGTGAGAATGTGTTACTTTTATAACCAGAGAAAATCATGCACTCAAATGTTGTCTTTGCAATAAATAACGCTTAAGCTGGGGAAAAGACATGAGGACACAAGTTACTATCAAATACAAGCACCAACCTCATATGCAAACACGGGTGGAGGCAAATGTGATGCGACAGGGCCCCCTTTGCACTGGTCTGTGCTGCTTCTGAAATTTCAGCCAAATACCCCAGGTACACACGCATCGAGTCACAGTTCCTCACAAACACAGGTGATGCGCACCTCTGATGTACAGACACAGACTGTCCAAATTTAAATACTACAAGCAATGTTGGTTTGATAGCCTCACTCTATTCTAATTCCTCAGTATATCAGAATCAACGTATTTCATTAAGATTTTCTAATCAAATTACCAGTGGAAAAGAAAAATCTCCTGCTCTTATATATTCCTATCAGATCACTTTCAAGGTGACACTCTTCAAAAAAAGGGAGAAAAGGACGTTCACGCAAGTTTCCTCTTCCACCTGTTACTACGTAATCACCAATCTCCTCGAGACGTTGCTACTTGCTGAGCACTGGGTCTCGTACCTTCCAGAATCGGCTCGTGCGGCGAGAAAATTCTGGCGTCCCCACAGGGAGACGTGCTGATATACAGATGGAACTGAACGCTCTCCTTCAGCCTGAAGCCGCCGCGCTCTGACTTCTGAAAGACGGACCTTTTTTGATCGTCTTTGCTACTGGAAGGAAAAAAGTTGCGAAAAGGAACTTTAAAGCTGTAGACAAAGTCTAGTCTACCACGGTTGACGATGACTTTCAGAGGCCAGTGTTTTCACCAGGGTACAGATAAGCTGCAACGATAATATCTGCGTGTGATGACAATGAACGCAGTTCCTGTCCCCCCAATAATGAAGTTATCGGAATGCGGGTGACCTCCCCTCCTCCGCGTTTAGGACTTCAACACAGACGACACACAGAGACGGGCGCATAAAGGAAAGTAGCTTGGACAGTTGGCCTGCTGTCTTTGCGTACGGGGACCACGATGGGTGGCCACGGTCCCAGGTGGCTTAGTTCTGCTCACACGCATGCTGCGCAAGACACAAGCACACGGTCTCGAACAGACTTCAGATCTACGACTGCGCCAGCGGTCAGCGCACGTGCGTGTGTGTGGCACCTGGCCAGCTCTCGTCTGTACCTTGAGCGTCATGGGAAAATGGGACCCAACCGCACTGCTGCCAATAAAGTTACTGTTTTAATTAAAGAGTTTTTCAGAGATTATAGAAACAACGAAAGGTTTTGCAGTACATTCTGATGGGAGGGGAATATTTTTTGAAAACTGCTCCCTTTAGTTATTTACTTAGTGCACTTACTTTAAGTAAAGCTCAAGCTGTGTATAAAGAAATCTGAGCAGGGACCTCCGAGCTACTATCTCCGCGTGGCAGTCATTTAACGCAAGGCCACGATCACTCATGTACTCGCCATTAATGCACTTTGTTCCCGTAGAGACACTTATCACCTTGGCATCTTTCACATCTGTGCCTGAAAAACAAACGAGACGTTATTCCTCTGAAGGCACAGGCACGCGTGCCTACCTGTGCTCCCGGGGTCTGCGTGCCTTCTCAGTGACTTCCCTTCCGGGCTGTGAGCCGACCACTCAGCCCGTCTTCACGCGCACGCCCGCCCCTACTTCTTACCAGGGCAGACCCGGGCTCCGCAAAGCACTTCCCGCTGAGGACTCGCTGTGCAACGTTTCAGGGAAGCCAACCTCCCTGCCTCTCTAGTGCACAGACTCTGAACCTAAGGGACTCATTTCCTCTGGATGCAGCCCCGCTGGGTACAGGTAGGGAGCACGGGAGAAGGGTCGACTAACCAGTCTGGCAGTTAGTTTTGAAATTAATAGCAAAGCACTAAGGAGGCTACGAGGAATGGCTCACAGAGGGATGAGGAGGAAAAGAGAAGCAACTCACAGTGTCCTGCCTAGGAATGCCTGTCACCGTCTAACTGTACTGGGAGTGAAGCCTGCTGGGGACTTCGGGCACGGGAAACGCGTCCACCCTGACAGGCGCGGGGCAAGGCCTGGAAAGCCTGACGGTAAACCGCACTTGCTATCAGCGTGTGCCCCAAGCGGTAGTTAGGTGAGGGTTTCACTTCAGTCCTGTGGGGTCCTCTGAGGGGCACGTGACCACTGTCTCCGTCTCAAAGATGAGGGCCCTGAGGCCCAGAGGGGTCAGAGCCTGCCCAGGGTCATTCAACCACGGGGAGCCCGAGCTGAAGCAGGCCAGGTGACGTCAGGGCCACGGGCCAAGGGCTGTGTGGTGCTGCCTGCAGGCGTAACCTGTGGTGCTGAGCAAAGGCCCCGAGTGAGATGCACACACCACGATGCAAAACGCCCCTGGGAGCCGGTCCGCGCCCCCTGAGCCCAGGAGGAGAGCCGCACGGAAGGGCCGCCCGCTGCTCACGCCAGCCGCTGGCGGAGGCCCAGAGCCTCGCCCCGGGAACGCTGCATGTCAGTAGCTGAAGCATTCACCCCTCGGTCATGTCGAGAGCAGCAGCAGAGAGAGAGGGAGAACCGGAGACAACACAGGCTTCAAACCCCAAATTAAACTGAGACCCCAGGTCACGTCCAGAGCCCTTCATGCTACCGCAGACACACTTTCAGCTGTGCCACGGTATACACATTGTGCACGAAAAAGCCATCATCATTAAAGCAGCAGTCACGTGTCCTAGGGCATTGAGGGCTGGATCAATGCCGAGGGTCATGGAATCACATCCTGTCCACAATCAGATAGAGGAGAGCGACCTCGGGAGAAAAGGACAGAGCAGGGACCCCACAGAGGACTGAGGTGTTCTCCCTGGCCGGCAGGTGTAGACAGATAAACCACTGGCTTGCTCTCTGGCCCGAGGGCCGGATGTCTGCACACGGCCAGCGGGGCTGAATGGACGACCCAGTGTAGAGGGCCCCACAAGGAGCCTCAGACTCAGCCCCAGCCTGGCCAGCTGCAGGGACCCAGCAGGGGGCACGGCTGTGGCCTCCTGCTCTTGGGGTGGTCCAGGAGCAGGAGCTGCTGAGCGTTCTCACCTCCGGGTGAGGGAAAGAACTCAGAGAGGGCGCCTTATCCTGCTGGGACTTCCGGATTCATTTAATAGGGTTTCATGTGTCATCCCAAAGCGTGCTTTTTACCCAAGCAATTTCTGCTCTTGCTAGAGCTGCTCATCTATCTGCCCAATAAAAGTCACACACAAACTATCTGGAAGCATCACCATTAGTCGGGAAGTCAGATACGTCCCACTTTCAAATGACAGAAGTGCATTTTGCTGCCCTTTTCCAGAGTAGATCAAAACCACTCATTTATGGTTACAGGAACCAGACATTAATGCAGTGTGCCGTCTCCAAATAAAAAACTGAGGTTAAGAAACTGAACATTTGTAGGTGCAATTCCTACGTTTGCATATGACAGGGACTCTGAAGAATTAGGAAGATAGTTCCCGTTAGGGTCCCAGAGATGGTCACAGTCTGACCATCTTCCCCTCTCTTTTAGGCGTGAAGAAAGGCACCCCAATGTTTTACCTGTTGTCATGACGATGCCGGCAAGAACTTTCCTACGTGCGTGAGGAGAGGAGAAGTTGTCCGTCAGGTCACCGAACTTATCCAGCACCAGGCGAGCCACGGCATCTGCTAACACCTGAGGACCACAGCAGGGAGTCAGGGGCGCGGCCCGCACCTGCCCTGTGCACACCAACACGGCGGTCCCTTCAGAGTGGCCTCATAGACGGCTTCTCTTTTGGAAAACCACACAGGGAAATCTGGCAAACAAGCGCGTGTGAGTGTGTGTGTGTGTGTCTGTGTGCTTTCCCTTCAGAACGCTCCCCGGAAACAGAGGTCCAAGGAATTCGAGGCTCTGGATGGACTCCTTCAACAGAGTCTCACAGACAAGGACGGTCCAGAACCGGTGCCACCCGTCTGGTCCACCGGGATCCCCTCGGACGAGGGAAGCGGGGCCACCCCGGGCCACCTGCCCCGCACGCCCTCTGCTCTGCACCAGGCTCTCCCAGCCTCCGGGGCCACACTCCCGGGAGCATCAGGGCTTGTGAAGGAAACGAAAGTGCTTCTTTCCCTCAACACGGAAGGGCTGCCATCGGCTGGAGGGCCGGCGGGGCCAGGGAACATCAGGGCAAGGACAGGGGCGGTGTGTGGAACCCCGAGCCCCACGGCAGTTCCCGCAAGGCGCCTGGGGCCAGGCCGGGGAGCAGGGTGCGAGTGCCCACAGGGACCCCTGTCTTCCTCCCTGCCGTGGGGCAGCCAGCCAGCCTCTCGTGCCTCGGTTTCTCCAACGTGCAAACCAGCCGCCCTGCCCTGCCCAGAAACCAGCACTCACGAGCGTCCAGCAGGGTGTTTCTCACTCGGCCCAACCGGCCGCGGGCAGCACCAGCGGCTGCGCTCTCCGAGGGAAGGGGTGAAGGGCTCCTGACACGTTTCCATGCCCACAGCCTGTACCGGAGGACGCTGCTCAGGAGCAGACACACCTGGCAGAGCGTGGCCGCAGTCCCACTTTCACGGCTCACAACTCATCTCTGGCATCAGGGTTTGGGGAAATGCCGCCTGACGGGGGCGTATGTGAAGAGCCATGTCCCCACCGAACCCACACCTGTCTCGGCAACCAAACGGCCAGATCCAGTGTCCCAGCTTGGCCCCTAGGAAAACACTCCCCAGATGAACAGACACGTCCCGCATCCCGAATGACGACTTATTCTGAAGAACAAAAGTTGCCATGAAAGCTCTCCTGCTGCTGCACCGGAAAATACCAGGGAGCCCAGGAAGACTGCGCTGGAGCCAGAGGCGTGGGCGTGGACACAAGACACAGGGCGGGGCAGCAGGCCTCCCCCCCCCCCCCCCAGCCTCCTGTCCCACGAGGAGGGTCCACGCCACACACGTGGCTGCAGGCCACACGGTGGTGAGGCTATCAGAGTAAGGATCACGTGTTCCAACTTATATAAAAGAACAAATCCTAAGAGAGGCTAAGGATAAGCCAGAGAAAAGAAAAGCGTCTGATGGAAGGTTTGGCAAAGTTCTAAACCACGGAGCTCAGAGATGTGCAGATCGGGCCCTTACGGTGACACGGACTCGTGAGAGGCAGGCACTTGGGGCACCCGGACAGTTTTTCTTCCCCTTAAAGAGACTGTGATCTCATTCCTACAAGTAAGGAAGAGACTCTCCCTCTGCACGTCGGGTGCCACACGAATCACACCCGTGTCCCCACGGCCCCAGGCGGCGCCCAGGAGCTGCGAGGCCCCGGTCCAAGGCTGGCTGTGGCGCTGGCCGCTTGGTTGTGCCGCGTTAACAAAATCCACTACCGGCAGGGGATGCGGCCGCATCTCTGGGTTTAAACCCTGGGCCACCACCAGGAACACGATGAAGGTGAAAAGTCCTACGAGCAGGGAGGGCCGGCCCAACGCCCTCAAGGGTTACTCCAGGAAAGCAGTGAGGATGCTCACCATTCCAGGATGTACGTCTGGAAACCTCCAGGCCAAAGGCAACACAGTCCAGAAATAAAGCTGTAAGGGCTGATTCTGCGAAGGCCACCCCAGGCCCTCCCAGGAAAGCATGAGCATGTCCTGGGCTCCCGAGGGGGCTCCAGAGACACCACAGTGGGGGCGCTGTGAGCAGAGACAGGACACCTAGCTCCACGCCTGCAGGCCCCCTGGGCCCTGACCAGAGGTTCACAGACGACCACTGGGCGCCTGCAAGAACTCGAGGCAAGTGGCATCAGGCAGGGCTGAGAGCACCCCACCCTGTCCCTCACATGGGATTCCCATAGACGCCCCTCCCCAGTGAGGCCCCCCGGGGCCCCCGGTGGAGCAGAAGCATGGGGCCAGGCTGGGGAGCAGGGTGCGAGTGCCCACAGGGACCCCTGTCTTCCTCCCTGCCGTGGGGCAGCCAGCCAGCCTGCAGCCAACCCAGGCATCTGGGGCTCACGGGGTTCGCCTCAAACACGACAGCAGGCGCCACAGGAGTCAGGTGGCCTCAGACGCTAATCTGCACCCAAGCTGGAGCGCGCTGAGCCACGGAAGCCCAAAATACATCCTCTCTAGGGGGCCGGCTTGTGGAATCTTCTGAAAAATGTCAGCAAGGGGTCAAGAGGGGAAGTGATTCTTTGGTTCATAAAAGACCGGTAGAATATTCTGAATGGGTTACTTTATACTGATGTCGCATTTGGTTGCTTTAGGCAAAATAAAGTTTCTTTTTCCAAAACCTTGCACTACTGGCCATTTTGGGAGGTTACCCTGACTGTGTCCAAAGACAACTGGGAAGCTGTTGCATCCTGGATTCTTCTGAGACAGATGCAAGTTGTCCCATGTGGCAATTGGAGCCCTTCATTTTTTTTCCCATCAAACCAGTTCAGATTTTATCTTCAGCAGTAATACTTTGACAAAAAGGAATAGAGAAAGTCATCAGGTTTTCTCTCTAAAAGAGTAATTTTTACACTAGGCCAGAAAAAAAAACCCGGGTTTCCAAGAAGAGAAGCAAGACGTAATCAGAGTCGTAGGATTTAGAGATGCCAGCTACAGCTGTTTCCCCCTCCTCTCTTCCCTTTTCGAGTCAGCCAGGAGCCCGCCCTGAAATCCTGTCTCCACCCTGGTCTTACTCGGGAGGGCTGTCCTAGGCCAAGCAAGTGTGGCCACCTACCTCCAGCCCAGCAGGAGGGAAGCCCGCACGGATCCCAGGTACAGACTCCCGGGCCCCTGGAGTGCCACCAACGGGTCCCCTTCCTTCTCCCACCTCTGAGAGGCTCACAGACCTGCTACGGTGCGCCCTCTGCCTGGCTGGCCCTTGGCCTTGGGGACCGTCAGAGCTGCGGGACACCCGCCCTGACCCAGACGCGGGCAGCCTCACTTCTGTGCTCGGGACTCTCTGGTGAGACTTTGCAGGGAGCACCGCTGAGCTGGGATGTGGTCCCCGTGCTCCGGTCACAGGCTGCTGTGGGACACGGGTCCCCACAGAGGCGGACGGTGTGGGAAGGGAGCCACGGGCTGCCATGCGGAGTGGGGCAGGGCTCAGCCTGGAGAGCGCGAACGGCACTGCTCTGGGGGACAGGGTTTTGTGGGTCCCGCCCGCGTGCGATGGCCCTGGACGGGCTGCCCGGCACAACCGGTGTGGGCAGGGCAGGGCAGGGACACCTGGAGCCAGACTTACCGGTGACGCGCAGACGGGGCGCCAACAGTGACAAGGAGGAGCGAAGCCCTGTCTGAAAGCACTGCCAAGACACGGCCACCGTTTCTGGCAGCACCACAGTTCCTCACCTGCGGTAAATGCAACTGAAGGCCCTCGCTGGGGATGGGCTGGCGAGACGGTGTTTGATCCAAGTGCAAATTAAAAATGGTCGCCAGGGCAGACTGCGCAGCCCGGGCCTTGGCGAGCTTTTTGTTCCGGCCCGAGCCCTCGAAGAACTGGCCGTCCACCACCACAGACATGACAAAGCTCTTGGCGTGGCTCTCCCCGCTCTCCGACAGGAAGTCGTACTTGAGCCCCGGCCGCAGCTCGTTCAGGATCATCACGGGGTTCTTCCCGCTCGGCGGCGGGAACGGCGGAGGGCCGGGTAGGGGAGGCTGCGCGAGGCCGGCGGGTGCCGGGGACGCGGCCAAGCTGAGGTCCCCGCTGGAACTAAAGGAGTCGTCCCCGTTGGAGCCCAGGTAGAAGGGCGCATCCGACCTGTCCGGGGTCTCGAAGCCGTTGAAGAGCGTGTCGGGGAAGTCAGCCTGGTCGGACGTGAAGTCCGTGTTGGCGGACAGGGTCCTCCCCATGGCCAGGTGGGCCTCAGAGGCGTTGGGGAACTGAACGAAAGAGCGCAGGGCCTTCTCCGCGGCGTGCAGCTTGGCCTTCTTCTTGGTGGGGCCGGAGCCCTCGAACACCTGCCCGTTCACTTCGACGGACATGACGAACAGAGGCGCGTGCACCGGCCCCGTCTGCGACAGCAGCGCGTACTGCAGGCCGGGCTTGATCTCGTTCAGCTGCATCAGGGCGTTCTTGGGCAGCGCGGGCCCCGGCGGCCGCCTCCTCTTCTTCAGGCGGAACTTGGCGTGGCCATTGCTGCCCTCCTCCAGGGGCCGCTTCCGGCCGGTGCCGCCACCGCCCCCGTTGGAGAGCGGGGCGCCCTCGCCAGGCCCGGGGGCGCTGCCGTCCGTGGGGAGCGCGCTGTCCAGACCGCAGCTTTCCTTAACATCTGTGCTGCTCGAACCTGCGGTGCCCAGAAAGAGTAACTTACAACGCCTTCGTTGCAGGATCTTGTAAATGCAAAATTTATAGATTCCTTTATCTCTCTTTGTAACTGGTTAAGTGATGTGTGCTTATTCACTCTGCCTCTGGCCGTACGTGCAAGAGCTGCACCTTCAACCCAAGAACTGCCACCTGCACCACGATGGGCAACTGTACGTTTCGCTAACTCATGGCCAACGCCATTTGCGACTACTGCCCCCAACTGCTTTTGCGTTCAAGGGTGGGTTTTTAAAACAGTTGGTTTCTACAAGAATATTCTGAAGCACCTAGAGATGCTTTACTCAAGCTTATCGGGATGTGGGGTGATAAATTAATCCTGAAAAAGCTTCCCTCAGTAAGTCCAATGTCAGTATTGACACACATTCTCCTCCTTTTCAATGTCACTTGCTCTGACTGTGCCCACACCGGGCTCTGGACCGCAGCACCTCCCGGAGCAGGGCCAGGATTTACAAGATGCACTCACAAGGAATTAGTGTTTCAGGGTTAGAATATTCGATCACTATGTGAGGTCGTTGGATTTAGTCCGTGAATCAATCTTGGGAAAACTCCTCATGTCATCACTGAGGGATGCAGCCTCACTTCTAGTGTGAGCTTACATTTTTTCATGACATACAGGGATCGATTTATCTCTGAATCCTTAATATATTCCACGATAGGAAAAAGTACATAACGAGACATAAAACTGAAGCTGCAAACAGGCTACCACTTCCTAACTTTCCAAGTAAAGGCAGCGATTTTGTCTTTTTTTAAGAAACAAATATTTGACGGATTGACAGGATAAGCTGCCTATCCCACCTTTTAAAGGTAGTTTCTATTTGCAGTTAATGAAGATAATTTTAAAACTCTCTAAGTTTGGCGAAACAAATATGATTTTAATTTCAAAACGGGGAATTAAAAGGCATTTACTCTTCTCTGTAAGTTTATTAAGCTTTTTTAAAAAAGAGAGAAAGAAACAATTCCCTGTTTTCCCGGCTCATCTTCATAGGCCGTCTGCCGCGTGAAGCGTAGGAGTAACGACCAGGGCCCTGTCAGTGGGACTGCATTGGAAGACCTTTCATTAGCGCTCAAAGATGTAGTTAGTAACCGAAATAATTTTTACACGTGTAAGCAACTTACAAGCGCCCTGACAAGGCGGCCCTCGCGTCACGGTACATAATCTAGAAGTAGATGCTCGTGACGCTGAGCAAACAGCACTGTGGACACGGGAGGATAAATGGGACAGAAAGTCCGACTGACGGCCACCAATCCCCAAAGTGAAAGTTCTCAAACTTCCGGGGCAGCCGGCCCTCAGCTGGGATGTAGAGAATAACCCTGGCTTAAACCCACACCCTGGGAAACGGACTCTGCACGGAGGCGGAGGTTGGGAGGCTGCTGACCTCTCTCTGCAGACGTCAAATACTCCCCAGTACTCCCGACACACACACCACTTCTCCCAGTTGACAAAGCTGACGGAATGGACACTAAATTTTCATTTATAACATCCTCCAGCAAAAGCTCGATAGGTTACTCCTTTCGGTGCTCGAAGGAAACAAAGGTTAAAAAGGGCAGAGCAAGACAGAATTTAGGTGAACGAATAGGCAAGAACGTCACACATCAGGCGACTGCATACATCCTGAAGCTGTTGCCAAACAGGATTGTCGACATGGAAAATCAGGCCGTGTAGACACACGCGCAAGTGTGTTCCATCACAGACTCACTGTCTCTGAAACAAAGGCTGTCCTTTAGGAGATAAAAATGATCAGTATTGGACTGACAAACAATCTTGAGATGTAAAAGAAAAAAAATACGCTTCCTATAATAGAGTTCACGTAAATTCCAAGTTGTCACTTGCTTCAGAAGCACTCAGACACTGCTCGTATCCCGTCTTATCAGAGGTGCTGCTGTGTAAAGGGAACACACACTGAATTAGACAGACAGACCCTGCTATCACAGCTCTTCCTAAGCAGACGTGGGCGCGACGTTAATTCACGGATGTGAACGCCACCCAATAAAATCTTTGCTGCTTTTCAAACGGTAGGAAATGTGGGACCTCACCACAGACCTCCAGACCGGAACCCGCATTCACCCTTCAGGAAAATCACCCAGAAGAATCCTTCATCTTGGTGAGTTACCACAGGATCTGCATGCCCTGAAGTCTCCACCCACGCCAGGCGGACAACAGCCCGCGGCCCCGAGAAAAGGAGGCTTGGGGGACACGTGCTCACACAGTCCTCACGGGGGGCTTAGTGCCCGGGCAACAGTGGCCGTGGTGAGTGAAGCTGACGAGCAAAGACAGGCTGCGCCCCAAACAGGCCTTAAGAGTAGGCTCTGATGGGGACACCAGCCGGAAGACAGCACCCTGCAGGCAGCGGGGGAGGGCAGCGCCACGGTCACGCTTTCCCACACTCGCAACCGCCAAAGAGCACGTTCTCCGTGTGGTTCGTGCAACCAAGGCCCAGAGCACTGCAGAGCTCGGCGGCCCAGGAGGCGGGAGCGCCCTGCCCGCTGAGCTTCCGGGTCCTAAGTGGCCGCGAGCCCAAGCCCAAGGCCTCAGCTGGTCGGCCCTGAGAGAAGTCACAGGGAGACGTGCTGAGCAGTGTTCTAGTCACGGTGACCAGTCTCGGTACGAAGTCACCCGGCGTGCATGCCCGCCTGCTCCTCCCTGGGCACGACCAGACGCTGCAAGTACGGATGCAGATCAGAAAATGGTGTCTTCGCTGTCATTGCCCCAACTTCTGTGGGAGCCTTTAAACCTCATCCAAATGCACTGCTCTCAGGGATTAAAGATAAAACAGAAGAGACAAGTGCATCCCGCAAACTTCTTTTGGTAGAGAGCACCACTGTGGGGGGCCAGGGGTGGGGGGAGCTGTGTGCCCCTGAGGCTCGCCGCCCTGCTCCACAGACGGGACAGTGTGGCAGACAGAGCAGGCCCCACGGTGAGCTCCGGTCCCCAGCAGCCCAAAGGCTCGCCAAAGTCTTGGAAACTTAAAATCAGCAGGCTTGCGGGAGCCCCCTTCCCTCAAAGCACAGGGAGAATTCGCTGTCTTTGCAGGGGAAAATTTAGCTACTATCCTCCCAAATGACCAAGTATTTCAATCAATCCCAAAGGGTATCTTAGATTTGCACACATGAAAATCCAGCCACTGGTAGGAGACCCACGCCGCGACATGGCACGAACCCGTGCAGCTGTGAGGCACGTGCATCTAGAGACACGTGTTCTCCCTCCTAGTACACACGTGTCGGTCCCAGAACGATGGCAGTGGAAGGTCCAGACAGACGGCTGTGAGGAAAATGCCCACACAAGTACCAACACCTACTGCAGGGAACACATCAGAAAGTTAAAACATGCCACCGTTAGCAGCCCATTTCGCAGGAAAGGAAATCACTTTTCCCAAATTCGTCTCATTACAACTATTTACAAGAACACTACGATGGTAACGGAGAATTAGCTACTTGACGCTACATGATGGGCCCAGGTCTTACTCATGTTTTCTTCTTCTTCTACATCCATGGCAAAGTGCTTGTGAGGGTCTCTTGACTGGCGGAGACGGTTTCTGTCTGAAAGACAGCAAGAAAATGACTTTGAGCGTGTCCGTCGCATGAGTACAGGGGGTAAGTCCGCTGTGCGGGAACCACTGTGACAGAAGTACAAGTGAGAGGAGAAGCCTTCACACGAGGAGGGCTACTCTGTCATCCAGCACCAAACGCGGGGATGCGCCCACTGCTCTGGCACGGTCCAGGACACCGAAGGACCGCCAGCCGGGGCCGCGCTGCCAGGAGGGACGGCGGAGGTGGAAGGAGACACGGCAAGGGAGGCGCCCTCTGAGCGGGGCGGACCGTGCCGGGGACGGGGCCCTGGAGGGCAGGGAGGACGAGGACGGCTCGGAGACAGCCTTCCCATGGGACGCAGTGAAGACACTTCATGTCACAACGGAAGACAACAGAGCCACACACACGCCAGCCCATGCCATTGGCCATTGGCCATGCCAATGGTCACCACCGCCCAGAGCACTCTGGTCTGGCCGGAGCAAGGCCACTGCAGGATTTCCCCCCACTTCTTTTCTTCGTCCTGAACAGCACCTCGTGTGGGTGCCACTAAAGGGCACACACAGCTGTTCAAGTCGGACCTAGCCCCTTAGCCACCTGTGACTTCCTTTGTTGGCAGGAGAAACCACAGGCACCCTCAAGGAACAATTACTCCGATTCTCCGACTACGAGCAAGTTCAAAGCCCCGTCTTCCTGAATACTGTGGCTGTGCTCTGCAAGGCTGTATGAATGCATTATCCATAATAAAGGACCCCATCAGACGGCGAGCGAGGAAAAGACTGTAAATGTTCTGGCCACAATCTCTTTGTATAGAATAAAACCGAAATGAAACTTACACTGTAAGCCACTAAAAGGCAAATCCAGTGCTTTCAGGATAATGGTAACGAAAACGTGCTGAAATAGGCACATGTGTCGTAAATATCCCTCAGGTATCTAAAATGTGTGTTTTCATGACAATCGCTTGTTAATAATGGCGAATCCCAACATATAACTGGCAAATTTGTTGCTAAAAGTTACATGGGTTCCTATTTAGAACCCTTTATCTATTTAAGTAATCTCTGCCCCCACGTGGGACTCAAACCTGCGACCCCGAAGTGAAGACCTGCTCGTCCCCCTGACTGAGCTGCCGGGAGCCCTCTATTTAGAGTCCTTTATTCAAGAAAGTGTTCCACGTGGTTTCAAAAGCATTGCTATTTTGTATTGATTCATTACTTCATGATGTATTTGCTGAAGATGTATTTGGTGCAAAGCACAGGGTAGATACTATAAAACCTAAACGGATCAAGTAGATTCTGCAATTGAGAAATTTAAATATAAATATCACCTGAGTAGCTGGTCATATTAAGGATTATTAATTGTTTCAGGGGTGGAAATGGTGCTTAAATTTTAGTGATATATTCTGAAGTACTTACACACAAAATGGTAACATCTGGGGTTTATTACTATAAACTAGCACACAGTGCGAGTGCAGGGAACAGCAGACGGTGTCCGGGTGGCACAGAGGGGTCGTGCTGGTGTGCTGATGCCCGCTGAAGGGCACGAAGGCTTCCGTTTGCAATTCTGAATTTGCACGTGCTTTAACATTCCCTTAATAGTGTTTTAATAGAGAGGAACTTCCTCGAGGTCCAAAGTGGGAGGGAAGAGGTCGTCACGGGGTAAACCACAATTCGCCCTCGGTGGAACACAGGTGCTCTGAGGGGTCACTCGCTGGGAAGATGGGTATGTGACGGCTAGCCCGAGCGAGAGGGCAGGCCGGGGGCACACCCTGAAGACGGCCGGCAGGTGGCCTGCAGGAAAGCACACAGTCACAGGGCACGTCAGAGGAACCCCAACTATTGACTCTGGACACACACTCACACCCCGCAGGGCACTCTGTTCTTACTGGCTGAACACCGGTTTCAAAACAGCAGAAGGGATGTACACAGTGGCCAGTGGAGCAGGGGTCATCTTTCCTTTCCTCTAGCTCAGTACAAGCAACTCTCCTGGACATGACGTCTAAAGCGAACATCGGAAAGGCTCTGGGGGGAGGGAAGAAGGCAGGCCAGGTCACAGACCAGGTCGCAGACGAGCTGGGACCAAGGAACTGTGCAGCAGGGAGCCCCCGGGCCTGCTTTTTGCATCGTTATCCCAGACCGGGAGCCGAAGACCTGGTAACCTGGAAACACCGAGAGACAGACAGAGACAACACACACGAACCAAACAAGAACTGACTGTGGCCAAAGGTCCAAGACAGGCACCCGCCAGCTCGACAGGCAACTGACGGAGCAAACGCCCCCCCCGGCCGGACCCCACCCTCCCAGCTGCACCGCACAGTCAGGGCTGACACTCGGGGAGCCTGCCAAGGTGCCCATCTCATCCCCACTGGGGGTGTCAGGGGAGGCCCAGCTGGGAGTCAAGACTCGCCTCCACCTGGCAACGTCAGTGGAGGCCACGGAAGAGCGGCAACCTGGGAACTGTCGGCGGTGGCCTGCGGGGAACCTGGACCCGCACGGCAGTGATGGGGGGGGCCCTCCCCTGACAGAGAGAGCGGCGTGAGAGAAAGTCAGCGGAAACAGGAAGCTCCAGTAAGACTCTTGGAACATAATCCGTCCAGGTTTCAAAGCAAAAATCATTCATCCTACGGAGAGCCACAAAGATCTCTAACTGAATGAAAAAACACGATCAACAGAATGCCAACCCAGAGATGTTCCAATTACTGGAAAAAGATTTTAAAGCGGCCGTCACCAAAAAGAAGGAAGCGAGGAGTAAGTCTAACTGATTTTAGCGGCTGGTTGAGCAGCACCGGTCAGCAGGCCGGCGTGGAGTCGGTGAGGGACAGACGCGCAGAACAAGGGACCTAGCGAGAGGCCTGACCAACAGGTCACGCTGTGGACGACGGTGCCAGCGAGCGGCCGTGGAGGAGGAACGGTGCTGTCCACAGACGGTGCCTGAGCCCCGGGGCACCCAAGTCTGCACCCTGCATGGGACCCACTCAAAATGGACCAGGGGCTTCAATGAGAAACAACGAATTCACAGGAGAAAACCCTCAGGGTCTCGGATGAGGAAAAGAGCCTGCAGACTGGCACCCAATACACGACCCGTGACAGGAAACGCTGACAAACTGGGCTCCTCCAAAGGAAACACTCCTGCTTGAGACCCTATCGAGGAGACACAAAGACAGGCCACAGATGGGGAGAAAAGGGTTGACAGCCACGTATCCAAATAGAACACACATGAGATTCTCAAAACTAAACGATAAAACAAGCCCGTCAGAAAATGGACAGGAGACATGAACAGCCAGTATCATCATAGAGGATATACGTGGAGAGAGAGATGGCAAGTAAGCACCCGACACGGGTCTGCGACCGTCAGCCCCGGGGAAATGCAGCTTCAACCATGTGAGGCACCACCGCACACCCGTGAGAGCGGCTCGCATACAAAACGGTGACCACCGCACACGCGGGCACGGACGCAGACAAACCGGATCCCTCGCACGTGGCCGGTGGGACCGGAACACGGGGCGGCCGCTCTGGAGAGCAGTTGGTTGGGCAGCTTCTTAAAAACTGAACATGGGCATTTTATCCCAGAGAGATGAAGACACGGTTCACGTACACACTGTGTCCGGGGGTACCTGGCTGGCTTGGTTGTGAAAGCGTGCAACTTTTGAACTCACGAGTTCAAGCCCCACGTCAGGTGAAGAGATTACTAAAAAAAAAATTTTGTAATAAACATGAGTGTTTATAGCAACTTGATTCCTAATAGTCCCAAACTGGGGAAAACCCAGACGCCCTTCAACAGGTGAATGATTAAATAAAATGTGGCCCATCCATACCATGGAACACTATGTGGCAATGAAAAGGAGCAGACTATTGATATACACAACAGTCCGGAGGGATCGCCGGAGAATAGGGCTTCCTGGAAAAAACCAATCTCGTGGCCACTGCATGGACCCATGTATATTCCATTGATACGTAACATTCTTGAAATGAGAAAACTGTACAAATGGGGAACAGGTTAGCGGTCATCAGGGTTTGGGGAGGCTGTGGGTGTGGCTATAAAAGGGCAACAGGAGGGATCCGTGTGGTAAAAGGACGTCCTGGATCTTGACTGTATGGAGGTCAACATCCTCATCGCAGGGTGCACCGTGTAAAGCAAATATGGGCTCTCTCTCGTGTCATTTCCTTATGGCTATGTGTGGATCTACGTGATCTCAAGATAAGAAGATAAATTAAGAGTAAGCAGAAGGCACACTACACAATTAAGCAACCCCCGGTCCGTGGAGGGCTCCCCTGGAGGTCTGGGACGATGAGGGTCCCCCTTGCAACAGTAATGACGGTGAGTCCGAGCGCAATGGTGCCGGGCTCTAACGGGGCTCACCTGACCTGTAGAGCTCACCTTGTTCACCTGCCCTTACATATTAAAACCCTAAAAAAAGGACACGGGAAATGTCTCACAGTAGAAAATGATCAGGCTGTGCCCGGGGGCGTGTGGTACATGCACATTAAGAATGGCAGCCAAAAATCTCCTGCAGAGCAGAAGTCAACATTTTTGGCTTCTACAAATGCCAACTCTTATACCAAAGGTTATAAAACAAAGCAAAATAATAAATGCAAGCACTTTAGGGCATTTCACGTAACCGTTTTTCTTTCATTCTGCAAAGCACTTCTTCTGGCCTGGACTACAAACACATTAAGAATTAAAGCTCCACAAAAATCCCATACGGAACACAATTCCAGGAACAGCCAATTAGAGAAAAGCTTTATTTGACAGCAGTGTTTAAATAATTTCCTCCTTTTTCGGAATGCCCCTGCAGCAGTAGGAACTAAGCTAGGCTTGGGGGGCACCAAGGTGTGAAAAGACCACTCAAGTTGCCATCAAAGGACCTGGATTTAAGTGTAACCGCATTCCAGTTAGAATCGCGACAGAACTAGGCCAGCTGGTTCTAAAGCTTATGTGGAGAAATGAACAAGTCCGAACAGCCACAAACACTAACTAGGGAAGCGATGAGGCAGGGCCGGACCTCCCAGACCGGACACAGTGCGGTGTCAACGCCCAAAACAGCATGCGTGGTTCGCAGACGACCCATCGGTGTGATGGCGGCCAAGTCCAGGGTCACAACAAGCACACCCCAGAACTCACTGCGCAGACAACGTGGTGCCCCGAGTCAGTAACGAGTACTTCCTAACAAACGGGACTGGACGTGGGGTGACCGCATGCAAGAACTGACTTCAAATGGCACGATTCAACCCGCTATGTTTTATTTCTCAGGTGGCGGGTGGCAGACAGTTATCTGCTGTATTATTGTACCTTTGTAGATGCACATGTTGTAACACGAAGTACACAACATGTGTGTAAAAAGAACGTTCCTCTTGTCTTCTGACAGTACCCTTATCTCTCCACCAGGGAGAGGGAAGCTGGGCATGTTCCTACCTCTTCATGCCCTCCCCTCCCTTTGGGAAAAACGATATTCTGGAATAAATATAAAGAACATGACTTACTTGTACTAAAGATGTGCCGGAACAGGAATATTCTCTATTGTACTGCTATACTATCTTTAGGAATTCACTAAAAATGTATAGATTTAAAAAAAATGTTTAAGACAAGCAGTAAACTTGGTTAAAATTACTAGCAATTATTGCTGGATTTTATCCATTTTTATTCTCAAAACAAAATGGTTTTAAGAAAATTTGTACATATTACTTGTGGTTGTTACGGGTTTTATTTTTAACAGCCATACACTGCAAGTTTTTAAAAAGAGGAGTGTTAAAATGGAGGTTATTGGTGTTGATTCTTTACTATAAATCAAGCAACGTGCTAAAGTCTAGATTAATTTTATAACTGTAGCAAAAATATTAAATGATGATTTAATTATGTACCAAAGGTAACCGAAATATAAAATTCTTAAATCATTTCAAGGAAAATAACCTGAAATTCAACACCTTAATCATGTATGTTTAGAGAATAAATTTCATGATTTGTATTTTGCTTTCACTATTATACAAACAAAATACTATCACTGAAGTATCTGAAACATTCAATTTATAACATTTACAATAAAATATTTTTTTTCTAGGCAACCATCCAAGTAATGGATGTTCAATTACCCTTCAGAGATTCTGCATGCTTTGAACAAGATATGGCAGGCTGTGCATAGGAAATGAAGTTCATGCATTACTGCTACAAACGTTTTTTCTAATGAAATGCAACTTGGAATACTTAAAATAAGCACAGCAACCAACAACAACAACAAAAACCCTCCTCGAACTAATAAGTAATTATAGCTAGGTTGCAGTATAAAAGGTTAACATACCAAAGTCAATTGCTTTCCCAGATACCAGCAATAAATATATGGAATTTGAAATAAAAAATAAAATACTGTTTACATTAGCGCCCCCCAAAAATAAAACATTTAGGTATAAACCTAACAATATGTACAAGACCTATATGAGGAAAACTATAAAACTCTAACAAAATCAAAGACCTAAATTAACGCAGAGATATTCCATGTTCATGGATAGGAAGACTCAATACTGTGAAGATGTCAGTTCTTCCCAACTTGGTCTGTCTGTAGATTGAATGTGATCCCCATCAAAAGCCCAGCAAGTCATTTTGTGGCTATTGACAAACCGATTCTAAAGTTTATAGACAGACAAAACACCCAGAATAGCCAACACAATGTTGAAAAAGAACAAAGTTGGAGGACCGACACTACTGACTTCAGGACTCACTGTAAAGCTACAGTGATCAAGACATTGTGGTGGTAGAGAAAGGACACGCAGATCGGTCCATGGGACAGAACGGAGAACCCAGAAGGAGAGCCACACAGAGACAGCCGACGGATCCCTGACAAAGGAGCAAAGGCAATCAAGGGGGCAAAGAGTCTCTTCCACAAGGGGCGCTCGAAGGGGAATCTGGACGCAGACCTTCCACTGTTCACAACAGTTCACTCACAAAGGATCTCAGACCCAAATGTAGAACGTAGGATCGTAGACCCAAAACTATCAAACGCCTGGAAGATGATACAGGAGAAATCCTCGGGGACCTTGGACAGGGGGACGACTTTTTAGATACAACACCAAAGGTACAACCTAATTGATAAGCTGGACTGAGTCAAAATGTAAAATCTCTGTTCTGCGAAAGACACTGGTAAGAGATGAGCAGACAAGCCAGAGGCTGGGAGAAATATTTGCCACACGTATATCTGATAAAAGAAGATATATCCAAAATACACAAACACTTAAAACTCAGCAATAAGAAAACGGACAACCCGATTAAAAAGTAGGCCAAAGACCCGAAGAGACACCTCACCAGAGAAGACATACAGATGTCACACGTCATCAGGGAAATGAAAATGAGGAGGGCACCTGTTGGGATGAGCATTGGGTGTTGTATGGATACCAATTTGACAATAAATTTCATATTAAAAAAAAAAGAAAGAAAATGAAAACGACAACGACGTCACCGTGCACCCGTGAGAACGGCCACAACCCGGAACCCCGACAACACGGATCGCTGGCGGGGACGCGGAGCAGAAGGAACGCTCCCTCACTGCTGGTGGGAAAGCAGAGAGGGGCAGCCGCCGCGGAGGAAGGTTTGCCGGTTTCTTACAAAACCGAACACGCTCTGACCATACGACCCAGCGGTCGTGCTCCTTGAGGTCTACCCAGAGGAGGTGAACGTTCACGTCCACACGACAACCCGCAGGCGGATGTTTACGGCAGCTTTATTCATAACTGCCAGACCTTGGAAGCAACCAAGGTGCCCTTCGGGAGGTGATGGGCAAACACACGGGTGCGTCCAGACGACGGGATGGTATTCGGTGCTAAGAAGGAGTGGGTCGTCACGCCACGAAGACATGGAGGGTGCGCAGGTGCATCTCACTAAGAGAAAGCAGCCAATCTGAAAAGGCTGCATCCTGTACGATTCTATCTGTGCGACGCCCTGGAAAAGGCGGGACCATGGAGGCAACAGCAAGGTCAGGGGTTGCCAGGGGTGGTGGGGGTGGTGTGGATAAATGGGTAGAATGCGGAGATTTTTAGGGCAGTGAAAACAAGCTCTGTGATACTATGATGGTGGACACGTGTTATCACACATTCGTGCAAACCCACAGATAGTAGCCAACATCATAAGATGCCAGTGCCAGTGCACTGGCCAGTGCCAGTAAGGTGCCAGTGCAGGCTGTCCACTGTAAGAGGCACACCGTTGAGGTGGTGGGTGTTGGTAATGCAGGAGGTGGCGTTTGGCAGGGTCGGGGGGGGGGCAGTAAATCTTCACTTCTCCTCAATTCTGCTGTGAATCAAAATCTGCTCTAAAAACGCGAAGTCTTAGTTTTTTTAAAAAAAGGCACAGCGATGCATAACAGCACTCATCATGTCAGCAGGGGAACACTGAAGAGAAGGGGAATCTACCGAATCAGAAGAGCACAGGCAGACGCATCAGGAGGACAAACACTACAGTGACCCCCTTTGCCATCGGACAAATGAAAGGAGCTGCAGCCCTGTCACTGCGGGCAAAGTCCCCCGTCCCGTTAATGCTGAGGGCACGGGTGGCACCTCGGGGTAGAGGGTGCAGGGGCGTTGCTGCGGGGGAGGCGGGAGGGCCCCGCGAGGCCTGGCGCACAGGAGACCCTGGCGTCTTCTGGATCGGCTGCAGGCTTGGTAGTGATTGCACCAACGCAAATGTGGGTAAATGTGTCCCCTCTGCAGTCTTACCTGCCCTGCGCACATGCAGCCGGTGTTCAAGCCTGGCACCTCCAGCCACCCGGGTTCTCTCTCCTCCCCCCCACCCCCCGCCAGCTCTTCTCCCAAAGTAAGCACCACACTTCCCAGCCTCCCCACCTCTGCCCCGTCCCGTGCACCGGGCATCTCGAGCTGGGGCCCCGCGCATCCTCCCTGTGGCGCGGCCGCTGTCTGCCGCTGGGGCCCTGGAATCGGACATCGCCCCCACACCGCGGCAGGGTGTCTCATAAAGGTCACCAGGAAGTCCTGCAGCACTCGGACCCACACCCACAGGCTCCCCCACCACCTGCTGGAGCCGGGGGGCCACCTCTCCCCGTACAGGGGGACGCCCTGGTCCCTCCTCACCACGCCCATCCCAGGGGCATCCTCAGCACCCTGCCAGCTGCTTTTCCACACGGAATCGCATGATCTCAGGTCACCAGACCTGCCCTGCTTTTCCCCCAGATCATTGCAGGCTGCACCTCCTCAAGTCCTCCACCCGGGAGAGGGTCTGCCACTGTCCTAAGCCAGAGCGTCACTCTTCACCTCCCTCCACTCACCGAGGCCTGTGATGTGCAGCCTGCCTCCCCACTTGCCGCCGGCCTCCCCCACTAGGCTGTGAGGCCAGGCACCTCGGCCTCCTGGCCTCTACATGCCCAGCACCCGCCTGTGAGGATGGGCCCGACGAGCGACCCCGAGCTCTCCCACGTCCAGCTCCTTCTCCAGAGCCCTGCCTTTGTGTCAGATACACGGGGCTCACCGCAGCTCAGACAACCTAGCCGAGCCCCGCAGCTGGTCAGGAGTCCCCACCTCCAGCGCCTGCCCCGTCCCAGGGGCTTAACCTGCTGCTACAGCTGTTTCCCCTAAATAGGCCGCACTTTGCTCTGAGACCACAAACACCCCAGATGGCCAGCAGCCTACTGGACGGGAGCACGATGTGCTGGCTCCTCTCGGGTTCCATCCGCTCCGTGTCTGCTGCTCTAATGAGGGCCATGTGTTGGTCTTTGCCAGAAGGAAAGACACAGGATTTTATCAATTTTTCCTAATTTATAACTTTTACTAAAATGTGCCAACTAGATGTCAACTTGTCCAAAAACAGATGAGCTACTGTTAACAACCAGGACCTTATTAGAGAACACAAAGCCCCCAGCCGCTGAGCCGGGCCGCATTCAGCACGGCGGCATGGGGAGACAGCGACCAGAGAAGTTCCCACACTGGGCACCCCGCCGAGGAGCCGGCCAGCAGCAAGCACACGGGCCCAAAGCAGAGGGCGAGGACGGAGACAGCCTTGGCAAAGACGAGAGCCCCAGATTTCCAACATGCTTCTAGTCACTTGCTTCCACCCAAGGATGCAAACCTGCTGTCTAGGGTTTTCCTGACATGGCCAACAGAGCACCCCAAACACGTGTGACTTCTCCCCCAGCACAGCCTTGCACGTGAGCCCCACCACGGCAGGCTCCCAGGCTTGTGACCACTGGAGCCATAGATGCTACGTGCCCAGAAGGCCCTGGGCCACCGCTGAGGCCACCACACTGCTCCCAGAAGGCCCCAGGCCATTGCTGCAGCCTCCCCACTGCTCCCAGAAGGCCCCAGGACCACCGCTGCGGCCGCCCCACTGCTCCCAGAAGGCCCTGGGCCAAGGCTGCGGCTGCCCCACTGCTCCAGAAGGCCCACTGCTCCCCCAGAACCAGTCCCAGTGCCCATCCCCCTGAGCGTTCCTCTCTGGCCGGACCCCCCTGCCCTTCCCAGCAGGCCTCAGAGCTGATCCTCTGTGCCTCCTGGTGTGCAAGATGGGGGCGTCCTGTCTGCGGTGACCCCAACTAATCACATCTTGACTCCTGCTTGTATCTCTATTAGCAGCTTTCTCGAAAACGTGTCTAAAGTTAAGTACTAACTTTCCTCTTGAGTCCTTAAATCAGAAATAGTTGTAAACAAAGCAGCTGTGATCTGGTTCCCACCAATGTGAAAGGTTATCTTCTGAGTACAACTCATGATTAAGAAATGTTTTCCCAGTATCTATGATTATTACTCTCCTCTTACATGGGTCATAAGGGCCTTGTTCAAGGTCACACTCCACCGGAAGCCTGACGCACTTATGTGTGGCCTGCAGGACGGCTATTAGCAGGTGGAGGGGGGTGCTGGTGTGATGGTCCCAGCGAGCCCGGTTCAATTTCTAGCCAGGAGGCCTCCTGCAAGGCTCTCGGGGCTCCGGGTCTCTCTGGTCAGTAACGCTCACAGCATGTGGCCCGGTCCCTGCACGCGGAGAGCACCGCGGGTGTCGGCCATTCGCCACCACTGCGCGGAGCAGGCCAGCACAGACGCTTCGCCAGGTCCCATCGCCTGAGGCTGTTTTTGGTAAATCAGATCTCCAGGCTCACTTGACACAACAAGAGACAGACAGTAATTGAAGCAGAGATACTGAGACAACAGCAGACAAGTGCAGGGGATTGATTGTGTCCACACTATAAATTCCACAGCACACAGTAGAAAGGCTGCTTATTCATACTTTCCAGGGACTTAGAGTCATTCTTTTTTTTAAATTTCCAAAAAAAATATTTTTTTTGGTTTATATATTTATTTTGAGAGAGAGGGGAGAGTATGAGCAGAGGAGAGGCAGAGAGAGAGAGAGGGAGAGAGAAAATCCCAAGCAGGCTCTGCACTGCCAGTGCAGAGCCCGACGTGGGGCTTGAACTCACAAACTGTGAGATCAGGACCTGAGCTGAAATCAAGAGTCAAATGCTTAACCGACTGAGCCACCCAGGAGCCCCAGCATTAAAGTAATTCTTAAAGAAATATATTTTCAAAGTCAAGTCTCAAGTTCGCCTCTAAGCAGTACCCTTGCATGTGCGGTCCGTGAACTCTGCACTCGACAGCACAATGACTACGTTAGAGGATGAGAAACCAGAGTCGGGTGGGGCATCGCATGCAAACAATCAGCCAACAAAAGTGCATCTTACTTATGTAAAAGCCAGTTATATTACGAGTTAAAATCCTATCCGGGAAGATTTTCAGTAAACCAGTGTTCTAGACACGTGAGCCCGGGAACCGCCCCCTTACACGTAACCAGCTCACCCAGCTGAGCACTGGGCTGGCTGCACAGAACAGAGCAGCCAGGACCGAGTCACTCGCAGTCAGCACCTCGCACAGCCGGGCATGGTCATGGTCACGAAGCAATGAAGCCCAGAACCGCACGGGGCCACACACAGCACCAAGTCGGAGCAGGAGAATGGGCCGACTGGTGTGCCCACAAACACAAAACACAAAGACAACTTGCTTTGGGGCTCACACAGCCTGAGGCCCAGTCCTCACCCAGCCCCTGATCCACACCCGGGGGGCCACGGGTGTGATGGCAGGTGCCAGAGGGAGAGCACCTCCAGGAAAGGCTGACTTCTTCCATCAGCTCTGCCGAGTCCCCTGGATAAATGGCCGTGCATCTCCCTGCACATCCAGGGGCCCTGGAGCGCCCCTGTCAGAAGGCAGCACCTTCTAGATGACCCTGAGGGAGGGAGGGGTGGGAGTAGGGGGTGGGACGGACTCAGTGACCTCCCTGTGCCAGCCCACCTGGAAATAAGAGCCACGTCTCCTCAGGCGATCTTTCAATAGCCTTTATAGTCAATAATACAAACACAAACACCCGATTTAAAAAATGGTACACAAACAGGAACAAAACTTATAGAAGAATAAATGTAAATGGGCTTTGATAAGCTTCTTAGTTGTACCTCTTTGTAAGTAAGCAAAGAAAGATGTCAGTTGTCAAGCTGTCAGAGAGCATTAAAGTCACAGGTTGGCTGAGTACAGGGAAGGGTCCCTGTACGGTGAACAGAAATGAGTGGCCTCCACGAAGGCCAAGGCCATGCCTCCTGCGGGAACACCTGGCCTGACTGGCCTTCTCCATGCTGGTGTCTGGGAGGGGGTAAAACCATCCCAAGGTTCAGCAGGACCGGGTGGGAGAGAGCAGGGGGCTGTAGGAGGTGCTCCAGGCAAACCCCACCGAGCAGGAGGGCTCTGAGCAGCTAGCACCGCGGTGGGGTGGGGGTCTTCAAGTGTGTGCTCACCTCCCAGGGGGACGCTGGGAAGGCCCGAAGCACGAGTCAGCACTACTGGGCTCCCACCATAATAACACAACACGAAGACTGAACTGCCACTAACCTTCGAAGTCTGATTCCAGTTCTAACAACTGGACGAAACTATGAAGACTGCTTAGATTCAAAGAAACTATGAAGACTGCTTAGATTCAAAGGTTTAGCTAAAAGAATTATGACCTTTGCAGGGCACCTGGGTGGCTCAGTCGGTTAAGCGTCAGACTTCGGCTCAGGTCACCATCTCACGGTCTGTGAGTTCGAGCCCCGCGTCAGGTTCTGTGCTGACGGCTCAGAGCCTGGAGCCTGCTCAGGATTCTGTGTCTCCCTCTCTCTTTGCCCCTCCCCCTGCTTGCTCTCTGTCTCTCTCAAAAATAAATAAAATGTTTTTAAGAACTAAAAAAAAAGAATGATCACTTTTCCTTTTTCATGAAGTTAATCTTGCACCTGTATCTCCGATGTCTTACAATAAGCATTGCTTCCATAATGACAAAAAGGGAGTTTTCATTCTGAGCCACTGTCCTACACATGCCTTACTTTGCAGACTCTGAAAGCGGGCTGGGAAGTCGCAGACCCCCGTCTGAAGCCGGTGGGCTCGGTCTCCACAGTCCCCTGTGCTGCAGCCCCTGACAGAGCCGCACACGTCCCGCAGGTGTAACAGCGAATACCGGATGCCTTGCAGACCCGCACGACGTCGGAGCTCAGAGAGACGTTGCAAGTGGCCGAACCACACGCAGAACTAAAACCTGCCGGGCAGACGACAAGCCAGCGGGATGTGGCTACCCGGGGGCACAGTGAGGCAGGGCCACACGGTGACCTTGGGGCAGGCCCCCCAACTCGCCAGGAGCCTCCGTAGACGGACATCGCTGGTACCAGGGGACCAAAGGAGTCTGAGCACTGAGGCGATCTGCAAATCTGAGGCATCATTCCACTCGATCAGCACCATTACACATACTATTCTAAACGTGTCTGTTTTATACCTAGCAAACACACAGAAACGAGTCTGCCTGAGATGAAATTCTGTGGTTTACGAGGTCCCCACAAACCCCTCGGATGGCCGCCCGCTCTCTCCCGCACTGTCCCACGGCCGCCGCAGAAGGGGCTCCAGAGGACGAGCGAGAACCCCCGGGATGGAGCCAGCGATCCCCCCACACCTGGGGTGTAAGAGGCCCCACACGAGGGCAGGGTGCATACTCCGGCTGGGGATATCCGTCACGAGGCTCCCGGGCCGCCCGCCCAGGCTGCGCCCCATGACGTGGTGGGCAAAGACGCAGGGCTCTCTCCCTGGGGAGGCGCTGCGTTCTTCGTCGCGCGCGCTGTGCCTCCAGGCCTGGCCACGCAGCCGCCTGTGTGCCGCTCTGTGTTCTCGCCCACCCTCCTCTGCTGGACCGGCACGGGGGGCGACCCCCTGCGTGACTCCCGAACCTTCTGGCAAAGAACAAAAAGAAGCCTGAAGCCACGGGTGACGGACGGCAGGGGCCGGCTCTGTCTCAGAGCACTGGGGTTGCGCCTCACGCGGTCATGCCCTCTGGCCCTCTCCCCTCGCACTGCCTGCCTGTGCTCGCAGGTGCACGTGCACGGACCGCCGTGCTCGCTCTCCTTTGCGGCCTCCCCTGCCCCCCAGCATGGCATGCCTGAGCAAATGCACACGCGTTGTTGAAGCCTGATTCCAGAACAACAAAACGTTACCAGCTCAGAATCGACTATGGTGGAAGAAAAGCCTTCACAGAGCATTGTTGTTATAACCACGCTTTGTCCTTCAAAATGGACGCACGTTAGCAACGCATTTGCAACACAGTCTCTATTTGCTCTACTTAGCACAACCTAATTAAAATCTCGCTTATCTGAAAAACACACTGTATTTTCTGGAATCAGGAAAAGAAGCCGACGTGAACGATATTTTCAATGTGAACACTAATAATTACACTAAGAACAGGCAGTGTTCAGATTTGAGCCAATTTTCATACTATTTCCAGAACAACCTCACAAACCTTACTCTACAGGTTTGCTTTACGATTTCAACTGTCGACCTGGAGCGTCTCTGACTTTCGCTAAAGCGTCCCCTCTGGCTGAAGGAGCTCCTCCCAAGCAAGCAGGGTCCCCACCTGTGCCGGGAAGCCCCTCAGCATGAAAGCCACGAAGTGCACATACATCTGTCACAACAGGTTCTAGAAAACCTAGGCCTTCTATCTTCTGCTGTTGTTCACTGTTGGGGTGCAGGGCTCAGCAACTGTCTGCGCGTGGGCCCTTCTCCTGGAAGACAGGCGACGTCGATTCCTGCCAGAGACGGGGGAAGAGCCATCCCCTCCTCCCCAACACACAGAGCAGAGCAGAGTGCATCACACAAATCCACCCTCCTCATCCACCGAATGGTACTTGAGGTGGCTCATTCCAGAGCAAATCCCAACCCTGAGAGTTGGGGCAGTCCTTCTGCCACTGCCACCCTATCACCTACACCTGCCTGTCCTGTGCATGCCCAAACCCCTGGTGCCAGCACACCAAAGGCTCTCATGCGTACAGTCAGATGGATGGATGGATGGATGGATGGATGGATGGATGGATGGGTAGATGGATGGATGACGGACAGGCAGATGAACGATGTATATAGGTAGATGGGTGGAAGGATAGATGGATTAGTAGATGGATGATGGATGGGTACATGAATGAATGAATGGGTAGAGCTGTAGATGGGTGGATGGTGGATAGGATGGATGGATGGATGGATAAATAGGCAGGTGGATGGATGACGGATGGGTAGATAAATAAGGAATGGGTAGATGGGTGGATGGAAAAGTAGATGGGTTGATGGATGGATGAGAGATGGATGGGTGGATAGACGAGTAAATTCCATCCAACCCTGTGTCTCGAGTTGTCATAGTGCTTGGCACCTCACAAGAAGGCACTCTCTCAGCAAGGTGAGACCAGGGAGAAGCCTGGTGTGACAGCCACCTGCTCTCTCGGGTGCTGCCTGCTTCACCCACAACCGGCTGCATCTCCTCACTCTACACGGAATAGATGGCCTGTTCTGCAGCAGGACTCAGAGGAAGCACACCTCTATGGGTCTGGGTCTCCATTTCTATAAACGGTCCCCACATCCTGTTCTCTTTTTGACCCTGGAAACATGGGGGATCCCAGCCTCAGACCTCAGCACAGTTCAGAGCTGCTGCCCATGTGACAGCAGTCATCAGACGGGGCGCGGGAGGGCTAGGCACAGATAAGGGCGTTATCACAATTAAGACAGGTAAGTATTCAACGAGAAAGCCTTTAACATGGAAGACAGAGGCTCTGTCACACAATGAGGGGTGGGGAGGGCAAGAGAATGCTGTGTCACCCCCCCGCCACAATGTTTTACTCAGCAGCTGTGCCCCAAGCGGAAAGAAGGCAACAGCGGCAGCCACCTGGACTGGCTGGGGCCCCGGGAAGGCTGGTGTGTGGGGCCTGACTGTCCCAGCAGCCTCTGCTTTGTGGAGGTCCCGGGTGATGTTGAAATTGCACAGTATTCCTTTTAAACCGTAATTTTCTGATGACTCAGCCAATCTACGTGAGCCTCACACAGTCAACAGCCAGTGACCCGCCCCAGAGAAGGGAGTGACTGTGGGTCATTCGGAAGCCATGAAAGATCCCTGAGATCGTATCACTCCTGAGGCCAACACATAACCCGCTGCTACGCTGTTCTAACACATAATTAAGTTTGGAAAAGCTCACATTATACCAGTCTTAGGAAAAATTCAACACACATGATTTGGAGCACCTTAAGACTGTATAAGACTAAGAGACTATGTTTCATATCTTGTAAAACTTTGCCCATTCGATATAAGTGGAACACTGATCATTTTTAAAGGCCGAAGGGAAACTAACACACAACATGCTGCTGCTCGGGAACCCTCACCGTGGGCTTCCACACACGGGACCGCGCAGTGAACACCGCTCGCTCGATCCGGGGGCTGGACTGCTCCATCTCGCAGCTCTCTGTCCCTCAAGCTGTTGCCCCAAAATTACAGCCTGTTTGAAAATGGTTTTCCTAGAGAAGAAAAAGATTCTAGAATGCACGAAGAGGACATTTGGACATTCATCCCCATCGAGTGGGACTAGCACCAACCATCCGAATCACAGCAAGTTCCAAAAAAAAAAAAAAACCAAAAAACCAAAAACTGACCATTATTCTTGTACTTTTCAATATTTTCTTCAAATGCTTAGTGATGAGGGGCCATGGAAAAGAATAGTGGCCATCCTAAATTCAGGGTGTTTGATCAACATTTCTTAGTTCTTGCTTTTACCTTTGTCTTAAGGACACCCTTCTTTTCAATGCTTAACTGAGGGAACAAAGGGCAGCACAGCAGCCTGAGGCAGGGGTGTGCCACAGCTGCAGGCCCAGCCCCGGGTCCCCTGGGCATGCGTCCCCTGGGCACGGCGCTTTCGTCCCGGATGCACACACTGGCATGATGTCCGCCCCTGAAGTCTACAGATGACGACGCCCTCACTGCTCCCAGAGACAGCTCTGTTGGGCACAAGCATCTTTGTGGACTGAGCACGACTGCTCCTCTCAGGTGGCTTTCTTCTTCTTTTCTCTGGGAAGTCACACAACACGGTGGCTCGCCTTACTCCCCGCAGGGGTGACACTCTCTGGCCACAGATCATCCCAAGGATTCTGGGGTAGTGCAACGGCGTCCCGGTCCTACCAGTTGGTGGGCAAGAAGGGGACGCCCACCAAGGGAGGCTCACCGGACGGCAGGCCAATCCCCTCAGCAGAAGCATCTTTTCACCTGACACACGTTCGATTAGTTAACTGTCGGCGTACGAGGACGGCGAAGTCTCAACACCCTTTGAGCAGCAACTCACCCCACGGCCAGTGGTCTGTGACTTTTACCGTCATGAGAGCTTTTAAGCCTGGTGTTAAGAAAAGGTACGCAGAGTTTCAATGTCCTAAAACATCAAGTTGAACTAGAGACTAAACTGACCTGGTGCTGAATCCAAGGAACTTGTTCTCCGTGTTCTTACAAGGAAACTATTCTCACAAGGGCTGCCGCAGCCTTACTTCCCACAGCGTCAAGAGGAGTTTTAAGGCTACAAAAGTTACGAACAAAGAGTGGCAGCGAAGGAGAAGTCATTATAAAGCGTCTGTCTCAGGAGGAAAAATCTTTTAGTACCCAACACTACAAACTCCTAAGCCTTCATAAATCTCTTCCTAAAAATATACCTTAAACACTGAGGCTAAAATGCCTTCTATACATGCGCTTTTTAAACCTACCTTCTAAAACAAGCCCCCTCTCAAACTGTATACGACGCCAACGTAAGGAATGAGGCACCTGGAAAGGGGAGGCGGGAGGTCCCCGGCATCGGCAGGACCCCGAAGCAGTCCGCCCCAGAAAGCATGGGACCACAGGCAAGCCCAGCGTTTACGTTTTAGGATCAGGGCCAAACGGGTTACCTCTCCTCTCGGAGCGTTTCCTGCGCCTCCTTTTCCATCGACGCCCCGCGATGCCGAAGAAGGCCCCCGTGCTCACGGGGCCGGCAAGGAGCGAGGCCATGCGGACGAGCGAGGCCAGCGCCGCCCGGCCCCGGCCACGGCCACCACCACCGCCGGCGGGCACCCCCTGCCGCCTCGGGGAAGCAGCGCCCCTCTGCCCCCGGCTCATCCCTCAAACTGCAGAACCAGGGCTTCGCCAACACCACAGCGCCTTCAAAGCACACCGCCCAGCAGTGACGTGTGACAGTTAACCCTTCCGTGCGGGCCCGGACACAGCAGCGCAAGCGGGAGCGAAAGGTGCGTGGGGACCCCTTGCAGGGCAGCAGGAATCTCCACTGGGACCCGCACAGTCCTGCCTGGAAAAGGCTGCTGTCGCCTTTAAAATGGACAGAGCTCCTCAAACGAGGAGGTGGAAGTGTCGCCACGGGAGTGCGGTTTACAAAACAAAGCTGCAGAAAAGCACACGGCACGGCGCCCCGCCGAGCCCCAGCAGGCGGCTGCCACACGGTGCGGGGACCACAGCCCTGGACCCTGGATGTGGGGCACGCCCCACCTATGTTCCCACCCCCCCTCCCCGCCCCCCCCCAGCCCCATTCCAGGGATGGCGTCCCCCTCCCCTCCGGAGCCACACACTGCCCTGCCGGCTCCTCTGCGGGGGGTACAGCCAGGCCCCCTGGGCGGGGCCACCAAGCCCAGGGGGCTGTCTCTGGGATCCAGCATCTAGGGCTGACGCAGGACAAGCCGCAGCCCTCAACACCCTCCTGTCCAGACGAACGCCGCCGTTCAGGCCCCAGGGAGACACCATCCCAGATCTCGGCTCTGCATCCTTGGAACAAAAGGCACCTGCACCCAAAAGCCCTGAAGAGCCGGGGTGTCCTGGGAGGAGTCAGGAGGGGGAGGTGGCCGTGGCAGAGCACTGGGGTAGAAGAGGAGACCGATGAACTCACCCAACTCTCCTCTCAATGCAGAGCAATCGTATCTTGTATAACAAAGTTCCTTCCCAGTAACGCCCAGCATCCATTTTCCAGCTCACTATTCTACAGGCACACAAGCTGACACGGGATTCAGCACGACTGCACACGGTGCCTGAGGAGTGTGCCCCCATACGAAGCAGTTCCTGTTACTCTCACATTTGTGCCTGTGCACCCCCAGACACCCTCCAGGTGTGGCATGCCCTGTGCGGGCAGCCAGATCGACGGGGACACCACCATCGCCAAGAGTTCCACTTTTTATACAATTATTAATGTGATCTGACTAAATTTTCAAAGTGTTAAACTAAAAACCAGCTTTCGGGGCACCTGGGTGGCTCAGTCGGTTAAGCATCGATTTCGGCTCGGGTCATGATCTCACAGTTTGTGAGTTCAAGTCCCGCGTCGGGCTCCGCGTGGACAGCATGGAGCCTGGAGCCCGCTTCGGATTCTGTGTCTCCCTCTCTCTCTGCCCCTCCCCTGCTTGGGCTCTCTCTCTGTCTCTCAAAAATAAATAAATGTTAAAATTTTTTTTTAATTCAGTTGTCTTTAAATAATTTGACTTAAACATTTGATATTCACTGTAATTTATATTTTGTAACTTACATTTAATAGATAATTTTTTAAAAAGTATTTTCTGAAAACATGAACAAATTACTGACTTTTGCTTTATTGTTTACTGAAATTGACATTTTTGACAGGCATATAGTCAAATTTTATACTATTTTAAACTCAATTATGTATTTTATTTTTAATCGTTTGGACTAAGGACCAGATAATAAGTATTTTAGACTTTGTGGTCCCATGTCTCTGTTGCTTACAAACTCATGGAGGATGTCATGGCCTTGGGGGTGGGACTGAGAGAGAAGCTTCTGGCAAAGGCTCTTCCCCAGGTCTGGGACAGATTCCTTCGGGAAGCAGAGAGATCCTTCTTTCTTACGGCCTTCTCGGCCTGTGAGATGGGTGTGGGGCTGGGGGTGGGGGAATTATTGTGACAGTGACAGCCCACGGTGCCAGGCCAGCCCTGCAGACCACCCCTACGAAGCCTCCAGCGGCGGGACAGAACCCACGGCCCATCCTCAGGGAGGAAGAGGAAAGTGCAGCGGCAGGTGGAACCACAGAACCCGGCTCTTAGGAGACGCTGGAAGGAACCCAGCCTGAAAGCGGGGGCGGGGAGCAGGCTGGGGGCCGGGAACATCAGGTCTGGGCACCGTCCACGTGCATAGCCAGATGGTTCCCACGGGGACCACGCAGGACCAACGCACAGGCAGGCGGAGTTCTTACGGCTCTGTGGCCACCAAGCTGGAGGTGCCCTGCTGCTGTGCTGTGCCCACAAAGGCCTGGCCTAACATACCCAAGATGCCCTAGTTTGGTAGAAGCAGCACTTGGACAGCAAACAACCTCCCTCTCTCCAGACAGACATCACAGCCTTCGCAACTTCACGTGACAAGCAGCCTTGGAAAAAATCGTCGCCAGCACCACGCACCTGCACTGGCATTCCTGCCAGCGGCCACTCGGGACCTTGGGAGCTTGGAATCCCTGTCAAGTTCAGAAGCGCACTCTATCCCCAATGGAGGAATTTAAAAGGAACCCACAGGAATGAGAACCAAGAAACCACAAAGGAAACCATGAAGGAAAACATATGCAGTCTTCAATTACTTTAAATAAGAAACAAGAAAATTTCTTTGGACTTATTTTATAATACCAAGTTACTTATTGTATTTAAAGCCTGGGTACTTCCGTGTTTGTTTGTTTGTTTGTTTGTTTTTTATTAATTGTTCCCTTGCTACGCATCAAAACAAGTTAGGTACCTAACTGTGAAAATGGCTACATACTCTGATTAACCAGGCTGGAGATGCTGAGGACAAGCCAGAAGCTCAAAACCCAGAGCACAGCAAGGGACTCATGCGAGAAGAGCACGGAGAACAGCATGGCCTCCAACCCCTCCGAGGACACACGGGCCCAGGAGGAGAGCACACAGCCACTGGGCCTGGAGCACAGAGAACAACACGGGCTCCAACCCCTCCGAGGACACACGGGCTCAGGAGGGGAGCACACAGCCATTGGGACTGGGCCCAAGGGTATCTTAATGGGGACTGAACCAAGGAAGCAGCAATTTGAGAAATGGAGCCAGAACTTCTGGAACTCTCTTATGCAGAAGAAAGAGCTTAATACTGTCAGAATCTTGAGCAATCCAGATATAATCCAACATAGCTTTTTTTTTTTTTTTTTTTTTTTTTTAAAGGTAAATGGTAAAAAGCTGTCTGGGCTCTAGATTTTTTATGATGAGACTATTGTGAGAAAATAATGGTCAAAGAAGTTGGGTAAAAACAAGGAACATCCCCGTGCTATGAGAAGACACTCACATTTTTAATGTTTTCTCTTTCTCCATTAGGGTTTTGGTCTCTCCAGAAAGCTGAGCTCAGTGGTGGCCCCAGGCTCTAGCTCATCCCCCACTTGGAAAGGGGGGCTAGCCACGTCAGCCCCACCCTGCCTCACTCGCAGGCACAGCACAGGCAAGGCCACCTGGAGGTCAGAACCAGCTGCTGGGTGACCCCGGGGCACCAGTTTCCTCTCTGTGCCCTTGAGATGAGAAAATTACAATTTCCCCATCTCTGTCACAACCCTGACCTGAAAGAGACAAAACGTTTTACATCAAGACATATCACAATTTATGAAAAGCGTATTCATAAAAGAAAAACTTGCAAAGTGAAAAATTCGCATATACGCTTACATGTAAAATTCTTAGGGCACGAATCAGATAAACCCAAAAGCAGAAAACTGGTAAATCCAGGGCTGGTACAAAGGCTGTGTGGACCGATTCAAAGGCTCCTGGCTGGTGCCTGCCAGAGCTTACCTACCACACCAGCGCACATGCTGACCGACGAAAACCCACTCCACGCACTGTTTCGTGGGAATCTGTCAACTAAGACGCTGCCTGAAGTGGAAACACACTAAGACCACAATCCAAGAGATACGCTATCCTTGAAAGTTAATTTGGAAATTATAGTTAATGTTGTGAAAGACACAGCGGTAAGTTTGTTAGCAGACCCCCTGCCGCCGTCATCCTGCCGTGTGCGTGTCTGCCTTGGGTTCCGTGCGCCACGCTGTCCATGGAGACATTGTTCCAACCGCTTTCCTAGATGCTGCATTTGTCTACCTGGCATACGTTTCTTGCGGGGAAAAATCATATTAACTCTATTTTCTTTTTCTTGATGCTCTGGCATTTAGGCACCTTATAGACCCAGGGAGAGACTGCTCCTCCCAGGGCTAGCCAATTCTTTTTTTTTTTTTTTTAATGTTTTTATTTATTTTTGAGAGACAGAGAAACAGAGTACGAGCATGGGAGGGGCAGAGACCGAGGGAGACACAGAATCAGAAGCAGGCTCCAGGCTCTGAGCTTTCAGCACAGAGCCCGATGCGGGCTCAAACTTATGAACCGAACCGTGGGATCATGACCTGAGCCAAAGTCAGATGCTCAACTGACTGAGCCCCCCAGGCGTCCCCAGGGTGAGCCATCTCTTAAACACAGCAAAGGGGTCAGCCAGGAGTGTACCTTCTTATGCAAACAACCTCCTCACTTCTTTATGGAACTCTCACATCAAGCTAGTGTTGCCTTTGTTCTAAAGCATTCCAGACCCCGGGACCAGGCAACTAGAAACCAAATACAGCCCAAAGCCTGCCGTGATCATTCAAACGGCCAATCTGCAACTGCTCCCCCTGCCCCCTCTTGCCCTTCCTGTGGAAACCCTAAGAAAGGCTCTGGCCTAGTCCTTCCCCTCACCCTGGACCAAGCCTGGCTCACTGTGTGGTCTGTGTGGCACGGCCCCTCCTCTAGGGAAATGTAAGTCATAAAGTCTTCTTTCGGTGGCACTGGCCTCCCCGCGATGTCATAAAGTAGAGCCCCGGGGGGACAGTGGGACAGCAGTACCATTCTCGAGACTGGCCTGGTCTACTCAGTGTTACGTGGACTTAGGTAGACTGGTCTCCCAAGTCTACTTAGTGTTGCCTCTTAACTAAAGGGCACGTAACAGTCTATAAAACAAAAAACAAGCCGTCATGTTGTGCAATCCTAACTGACATCTGCCCTGCATTCATATAAAACACTGGGTAAAAATGGCAGTCACATATATTTTGCCACCATTCCACAAACTGATCGTTTTTTTCCTCATCGCAGGACACAACCCAGTGCACGGTAGATCTTCCGAACATAAAAAATGCCATATTTTCTGCTTTCTTCAAAGTCAGAGAAGCTGAGGGTCCACGGGCGTGGCAAGGCACACGGCGCCCCGACGTGGCGGGTGGGTGCCGCGGACCCAGAACGAGCCCTCCTGGGGCGTCCGTGCTTCAGAGCCACACACACGACGCTACCGGGGCCCAAGTAAGGTCCTAACGCAGAAGTCATCTGTTTCTTTCTTCTTCCCAATTCTTCCTTCTACCTTTAGGATTATTTAATAGCAGCACAAAAGGAGAATGCCTGCATTCATGAGCTTCAAGAGATTCACAGCAGAATGGCAGCGATTTCGTGCACCAGACAAGGTTTCTGCAATGATTAAACTGATAGTTTATGCTTTAAAGAAGTACTTTGAAGACCTTTTCTCCAACTTTAACGGTGCATCCGTTTCCGACTCCAGCTGCCACATCTTTGCAAGTTAATAGCCTACTGGAATTCCAGGACAGTGTCATAAACAGCCGTGCGCCATTTAGCACCTGACGTTCCCGGTGCCTCATTAATTTCACTTTTATCAGCGTCCTCAGAGGAAAGACTCCAAAACTTAATGTTCTTAGAATATTAATTTATGAAAAGACTCTTAAAAATTATTTCCTCTTTTAAGAAGGAAAAAAGGAGTTTATTCCATTAGAATTCTAAACTCTGTACAACGAGTCAGTTATTACACAGAATCAATACGTGAGAAACTGAAGCACGACTTATCAGGACAGTGCCTCAAAACTATGTGTTAATAAGAAAAACAGCAAATACGCATGCATTCACTCACTGAACTAATGGTGAGCACCTACTGGGGAAGGGCCCGGAGCCGGACATGGTCAGAGGACAAACGGACCGCAGCAGCTGCCCCCCGGAGCCTCTGTTCCGCCAAGGGCAGGGAAGACCACTGACGGGGAGCACCATAAACGATGGAACGGCCTTGTACGTTGGAGGAGGCGGCCATTGGCCCAGAAGGGGACAGGGGCAGGAGGGCGGCGGCCGTGCTCCCCAGGCCTGAGGGAGGCTGCGGGGCAGCAAACACGAGGAACGGGCAGGCGGCGCAGGGGAAGAATGTTCTGAGAATGAGGGACAAGACTCTGCGGCAGCACCTGGCGTGGCCCGGGAACAGCCAGGAGGCCGGACCGGCAGAGGTGGAGACCGGGAGGCCAAGAGGGCAGCTCGAGGGGCCTCTGGGCCAGTGCACGGACCTGGCAGTCCCTCTGCCCAGGATTACCCTAGTCCTGGCCTCTGGCCTCTGGTGAAGAACAGGTATGGGGTGAGGGTTGATGCAGGGAGACCAGTCAGGAGACTGGTACAGACAGACCCAAGGGCTCAGAGCACGTGACGGTACAGGTGAAAAATAACCAACGCAGACGCGTGCTAAGGAACGGCAGACAGGCTCTCCCGGTGGCCTAGAGGCGGAGAAGAAAAGAGGGGATGGCCATGGCTTGCGGCCTGAGAGCCTGGAGAGATGGGCAGACTGCGGGTGGGGTCGGGAACCAGGGGTCCGGTTTGCTGTCTGTGGTCAGAGACGTCTGCAGATCCCCAGGATCCGAGGCTGACAGAGGTGCGAGGGGGTGGGACCCCAAGTCACGAGAACGGACAGAGCCCAGGATAGACCGGGACTGATCCAGGAAGGGCACCGCTGCTGGCAGCTCATGGGACGGGAAGGATGGGCAGGGAGCTTGCAAGGGAGCAGCCCCTACAGCAGAGTGTGGACTATGTTCACCAAGAGAATGTCAGCTGACAGTCACCACACGTGTGCCAGCTTGCTCACACTTCACCAAATCTCAGTAAGGGAGACTGAAATGACTGCACAAGGGCAGCCTGGACACGGCCACCCTTTGTTTTACAACCATCAGAGATGTCACTCAAGTCTTTGTGAGCAGAGCTGTGCAGTGTACAACCCACACAGCTGTACAGCGTGGCCACGATTATAGCACCACGGTAACCAGCACGGAGCCCAAGCCTTCTCTGGTTGAAGGCCCACTTGACCTCCGGCTAGCCAGAGAACCTTGGGCAAGTTCTCACCGTCGTGGCTCCTCAGATTCCTCGCGTACACCCCAGGAGGCGGGGATGGCCCATGCGCAGGCTCGCGCTCACCCGGGGGACCAAGGGAAGGCAGGGTGCAGGGCATGGTGCCCAGCTGGGCTCTGGCCGCTGTCACATCACGGGCGCCACCACGTTATGAAGAGGAGCCCGCCAGCTACAGGGGCTCGAGTAGCGCATCCAAGGTCACAAGCTGCGTGAGCGGCAGAATGTTGTTCAGAATACAGGACACTTCGACCTTGGGACCCACGCTCTTGGCTCGTTTACAGAGTTGCCCAGTTAAAGCAAAAACAAGATCGCTCAAATTTCTTTTTTTATATGTTATAATTCCTTATGGTTTGAGGTCAAAATAATACATACACATTTCTTTAAATGAACGTCTCAGCTTCCTAAATTACAATGGGTTTAAACAGACAGAGATAAGTATAGTTTCAGTCTATTGGCAAAATTCCCCCACTCAATTAAAATCATAAGTTCAATTAAGCTTTTGCCATTTTCTTTTAAGGTAACTCTACCAAGGAATTTTACATTAAAATCAAAACCTACGTGTCTCAAATAAGTATAGCAGGTATCGGATTTGACAGGAAAAAAAGAAGAAGAAAAAAAGGCCCTTGAATCGAAGGCCCTATAATTAGCTCCAAAAGCCTAAAGGAACCGGGGCGCCTGGGTGGCGCAGTCGGTTAAGCGTCCGACTTCAGCCAGGTCACGATCTCGCGGTCCGTGAGTTCAAGCCCCGCATCGGGCCCTGGGCTGATGGCTCAGAGCCTGGAGCCTGCTTCCGATTCTGTGTCTCCCTCTCTCTCTGCCCCTCCCCCGTTCATGCTCTGTCTCTCTCTGTCCCAAAAATAAATAAAAAACGTTGAAAAAAAAAAAAAAAAAAAAAAAAAAAAAAAAAAGCCTAAAGGAACCTAAAGCTAAGGATGGCCCAGGTGGCCCACGGATGGCCCAGGTCGTCAGCAGATGGCCCAGATGGCCCACGGATGGTGGCCCAGGTGGTCTGCAGATGGCCCAGATGGCCCACGGATGGTGGCCCAGGTGGTCTGCAGATGGCCCAGGTGGCCCATGGATGGCCTAGGTGGTCTGCAGATGGCCCAGATGGCCCACGGATGGTGGCCCAGGTGGTCTGCAGATGGCCAAGGGGCCCTGGAGACATCCCAGGTGGCCCACAGATGGCTCAGGTGATCTGCACATGGCCGGGGGGGGGGGGGGGGCCAGAGATGGCTCAGGTGATCTGCAGATGGCCCAGATGGCCCGCAGATAGTGGCCCAGGTCGTCTGCAGATGGCCGAGAGGGCCCGCAGATGGCCCAGGTGAGCCCATGAATGAGTGCTGGCAATAGGGGATAACTCAAAGCCAGTAGGCCTGGGGCTACCAGGGAGAGCTCTAACTTCTTGCTACACACCGAAGGAAGGTTTGGAAAAAATATGGTGATCAAGTGTGAACATAAATTTGAAACGAAACGGGGGTATGTATTTGACAGTCATGGTTTAAGCAGGGATTTCTTTAAAGATGAGTTTTGGAAGCATTCTTTAAAAACAATGCATATTATTACTGATTATTAAAAAACCAAATAAAACACAAAACTTTTGAAATATAAAGTAGAACTGGTTGGTCTTTCAAAGAAGACAAAGTGATTTTGCTCAATCTAGAATAGAAACCTCTGGCTAACTTCATCTATTTATAAATGATTCAGGGCTTTTTCCAGCTGGATGTGTATAAAGGAAGGAAGCCACATAAACATAGGTATGTACAAGGAACGTACAATATAGACAAAAATTTCTGATCTGATTGAAAACTCAAACAAGACTAAGTGGAGAAGAAAACAGTGGAAAAGGGATTAGAAACATGACAGCCCGGACTCACAGAGTGGAGAGCCAAAGGCACACACTTTGAGGATCCAAAAACCAGAACATATAAACCAGGAAGATATTCCACGTCATGATGGAAGAAAACATCCCAGAAATAAAGATCTGAATCAGCCACTGGACAGACACCCACGTGCGTAGAAAAGGTGATAGAAACAAAGAAAACTCACATATTTCTCATCAGTATTACTGAAATTCACAAATAAAGAATTCTAAGGGAATCGAGACCAACATAATCTAATTCCTGAGGAGATAAAGTCACGTCTGAGGACAGCGATGGAGTGTCACCAAATTCTCGGAAAGGGACAGTGTGACCTCCGAGCTGAGTTTCAGCCAAGCTGTTGTTCAACTGTCGGGGGGCAGGGGCCGGAGTCTTACCCGGAGGTGTCATCAGCACCTCCACCACCAAATCCGGGGTGCTGGTGCAGGCAGCCACAGGCCTCATGTCCCGTCTGTACAAGCCACGTGCACGAGGCACCTGGGGACTCACTCCTGCCCCCCGTCTGCCAGAGGCCTGCGGCGGGCAGGAAGGGGGCCCATCACCCTGAGCCTGGAGAGCTGGGTGCCAGCCTGAGCCAACACTCAGAGGGGTTCTGTCGCAGCACCACCTGCCCCCCCTCCCCGTGCCCAAAGGCAACTCTATGCACTGAAGCCTCCCGTCAGTCTAAAATTCTAGAATTCTGTGCCTCGTAGACAGAATGTGAGCCAAGACTTTTAGCCCCCTGGATTACACCACAGACATTAGCAGTGGCCCAGCCAGGCCTGCCCCCCAGGATCCTGTCCCCACCACTGCTCAGCCACAGAAGAGAAGGCAGCCGCAGAAGGGCAGGACACCAGAGTGGGAGTATGGCTCCATTCGGCCAGGAAAGGACACGCAGAAGCCAGACAAGGGTTCACAGGGATTTTAAAACGAAAATATTTATATTACTCCTTCACTTCACGATGGCAACTCTTCACTAAAGATCGAACACACACACACACACACACACACACACACACACACACACACTTTGGCTAACTTAATCTTATTAAAATTGGCAATTTGTTAGCAGTATTAAAAACAAGACAGCAGTCTCCAAAATGGAGTCACTTATGCTAAGCCCCACGTCACCAAACCGAGACTTCACCTGATTCCGGCTCTGACCTCTCCCAGAAATGGGATCTCAGAGTCCGTGAGGAGTCACCCGGTCAGCACGAGCGAGGTCATCGGTGGCAGATCCCCACGGTCCCCTGGAGGAGAGTGACCTCGCCCAACTAAGATGTTTTGCCTGGGGCAGCCTCCTCGCCCTGCTCCCTTCTGCACAGGACAGTCTGTCGTGCGTGCAGCGAGCTGGAGCTTTCTGTCTGTCTGCTGCGCTGCCTGCTGCCTGGTTCGGGATCCCTGGAGAAAGCCAACCAGACCTCCAAAATTCACTCAGCTGGGTTTTGTTTAACACCACACATTCAAACTTGATGGTACAGGCTTCTTTTTTTGTATCCTATCTTAACTATTACCTATTCAAAACACTTAATAAAACAGTAGAATCACAAAATTATGTTACACGTAAATTACGTAAGTAACAATTTTTTAAATACTGGAACAGATTATGAAATTTTACCTTCCAGTTCCACAACACAGCTAAGCCCCCTCCATAGACTCAATTATTTAAATGCACAAATTATTTGAGACAATTTAATTTGCACATCGTATCAGTCCCTGAACTAAATCACTTAGAAGTGTTTCACAGCACTGCTTCACGGGTCCTTCAAGATGGTAAAAGAAAGCCAGTGAACAGAAACTTTCCTGAAGGAAGGCGGTATCTGGGCTCACAGAGGAAACGCGCAGAGACCGCACTGGGGGTTTTCCTTTAGAAGCTGCTACTCGCCGTCCTGGACGACCCTACAGCACCACCTACTGTCCACACTGCCCGCTCGAGAGGCCCAGCGAGTGCTCTCGGCGGCCTGTCACGGTCACTCTGTGGCCATGAAGGATGAAGAGTCCGAGCGGGCAGGAGGGAAGCCCTGGGAGGAAGGCGGGCTCCGCGTCTCGACGACAGCGGTGGCGGGCTAAGGACACGCTTGTCGGAACGTGGCAAAGCCCACTTGTCCCCGTGGCCACCGCTGCCACCCCTCCACACGGAGGAGGAGGCTGGGCAGGGAGGCCCAGGAAGGTGCCCAAGGACGCAGAGCTCCTACGAGGACGGCCACGCCCCTCACGCTCTCCCCACGGCCCAGACAGCACGAGGAGCGGGAAAAGGAACAATCGCACGGAAAAGGCACGGTCCGATTATAAATAAACTGCCGTGGCCCGGCCTTCCACAACGAGTCCGGCGCACTAAGGGAGGAGCCATTAGCATGCTCCTTGGCGCACAGGACAGCGATGGCCCCGTGTGCTGCGTCTCGCCACCTGGTCCGAACACCGACCGGCCCGGGAATCCAGAGACCTACGGCCAGCGCCACCTCAGTTAGAAAGGCAAAGCCTGTGGGCGACGCATTTTCATCAAAAACCTAAGTTGGGTAACCTGCCTGTGAAAGCATCGCTTGCAGAAAAGCTGAAATACAACACAGGTCTGGCCTCCCCTCCACCCCTCCACCCCCCCAGGCTCCGCCCCTCCCTCCCCTGCCCCGCCCCCTCCCCTCCACACTGGGGCAGACTCCCGCCCTCCACTCCCCCCGCCCGGCCCCCTCCACACTCCCTCCCACGTGGCACACCCACACCCACCCGCCCCTGCTCAGCAGCCCCCCTGCCCCGTGCCCACCTCCCCAGGAAGACACCACCGTACTTTTCAAGACTCGGTCCCACCGCACCCCTCAAAGCTCACCCTGTTCGGACAATAAGCCACCTCCCTCCTGCCCCCACTTCTGTCACAATGTCAGTGGACACCACTGCCCCACCAGTGGCAGCCCCTCTCCCAGGCCTCCTGGAGCTGCTAGGCAGGAGTGAGTGCGAGACCCCCGACCCCCTCTAGGCGCCTCAAAGGGGAGCGGCCCTCTGTCCTCCCAGGCGAGGGTGCCCCGAGGCCACGCGTGTGCTCCAGCCCCAGGGCCCCAGCCCCAGGAGGACGGCCCGTGGAGCCCCGGCTTTCTGCACACACCGCTCTGGGGGCAACCCGCCACCTGCCGGGATCTCCTCGCCCTCCCTGCTGCCCACCGCACGGGGTGGCGGCTGTCCCCCAGGGTGCTGGCGTTCCTAGCGGTCCTGTCCTGGGAAAAGCCTTCACGGAAAACAGAAGGAACCGAGTGGAGAGCACCAGACTTCCCTGCCTCTACACGCGAAACCCCGCTGCTTTCTTTCACACGTCACAGGTAAGTGTGGGGATCCAGAATTTCACAGCCGGCCCTGCCCCGGGCACAAAACAGCAAGAGAATTACCAACCAACTCTAGCTACTTCGGGGATCTATGATTCTCCATCCAACAACGTACAGGCACTTGAACTATCTTTTCAAGTCATTCTTTTACGGTTAATTGGGTATTTTTTTGTCCCTTTGTAAACTTACAGCCACAACACACAAAAACCGGGAATACCACCGCTTTTTAGACATTTTTCAAACTTGACACTGTTTAAACCAAGTTGCACTCAGATCTGTCCGTGTTTTGAATGGAAAGCAAGCCCACATCACTACTCCCCGCTGTGCGCCGTCTACGAGCTGCCCCGGCCCGCGGCCACCCGCGGGCCTGCCGCTGCCCCAAGGGGTCTGGAGAAGAGAAGCCAGGGGAGGGCCGTGCCCCACCGCAGTGTGGTGACCTCTCCTGGGTCCTCGCTCAAATGCCACCCCCTGGGAGAGGCCGTCACCCCTCCCTCTGCTGCTGTCTCCCACCCGGAAAGGGGGCCGTTCTCTGCTCCCACCAGGTGCCATCGGGCCTGTCCCAACGGCCCGGGCCAGAGCCCGCCCGCAGGTGCCAGTGCGCGTTTGCTGGATCGACGAAAGAGTGCGGCCGGGACGCGGCACAGAGCTTTCTGTAACGTTGCCACAGGCTCCCCAAACTAGAATTCCCAGCCTAACCACCCCCGGAGCTCTGTGACTCCCTGGTGCAAACTCTGATGCCACTTAATTGCACCATTTGACGTCACCGTCCCCAAATCTGCTGCGTCTGTGGCTCTGACCGGGCCGTCCCCCGCCTCACCCGGGCTGCGGAAAAGAGGGGCGCCCCGTGACGCAGAACAGCAGGAGACTGGGAGGCCTGTCCGCATGTGGGAGCAAGAGCAGGAGGCCAGAGAGCTCCCGAGAGTCCGGGGGCCCTGCCGCCACAGGGGAGAGGAGAGGCGTGTGCGCCTCCCGCACCCCCAACCTGCTGCCGGGTGAGCCGGTCTTCCCGCCCCTGCCCGGCACCCGCTGCACCCGGGGCAGCCACGGGAGGGAGAGTGGCGAGGCTGCCTCGTGTGGCCCGCCGTGTGCGGGCGCGGGTCCCTCGTGCCCCTCCTGCTCATACCTAGCTCCCCCGTGGCCGCCGGCCTCGGAAGCCCAAGCACCTCGGAGGGGAGCGCTCCGCTTCACCCCATATCACCCAGGACCCCCGAGGAGCGTGAGGGGAAGGCAGCGCAGGGGGCACGTCACCCGAGGCCCTCAGATCACGCCCCCGCGGCCACCTGCACGTCACCTGTACCTTCACCCGATCCAGAGGCTCGCGTCCCGCCCCGCGCGCCGTTCTTCCTCCAGTCTAACAAAACGTGAGTGTAGACGGCGGGTCCCTCAGCTCCAGAAAGGCCCTCTGGCGTCCGCCACCGCCTCGCGGCTTCGCTGGGGGCCGGGTGTCGCGAGCTTCTGTCTCCCCCAGTCCTCCGCCTCCTCGGCAGCCATGCTTCCCGGTGGGTCCCGGTTGGCCTTCTGCCCTTAAGTCACAGTTGTCACGGGTCACCTGCACTTCCTCCGCCTCTTTACGGTGCTAAGGTCCCCGCACCCGGGCGCGCCGTCAGGACGGCTCCGTGCGAGCTGGAGCTGTGGGCAGAGCAGGGGCCGAGGACACGTGTCCCCGCCGTCGGGCCGGGACGCTCCACTCCGAAGACCCCGTCACGGCACGGTCGTCCTGAGGCCCCGCGGGGCGCAGCGCGCACAAGGAGCCCCGGACAGGACCCCGCGCGGCAGCCTCGGCCCTCACAGCAGGCGCACGACCGCTTCTGCGAAGGTCAGGCGGCGAGTTCCGCGGGGTCTGCGGCCGCGCACAGTCTCTGCTGCGCGTTCTGCTTTTGCCACTTTGTCCCCAAATCCCTTGAAGATGCAAAAGCCGTTCTTCGCTTCAGACTCCGGAGGGAGGACCCACCTGGCCGCCCGCGGGGAGGTCTCTGCCGGGCCTCAGGGGCGCGCGGCTGTCGCCCAGGAGGCCGGGGCGCGGCTCTTTGGCACGTCACCTTCACCCAGGCGGGCCCCGAGAACAAAGATGCCAAGGTGCCCCTCACCTTCACGCGCCCATCCCAGCCCCTAGTAGACTCCGTGGGTTCGCCGAGCGAGCGAGTGAGCACCTTTCACGTGCCTGTTAGCTATTTCCTTAGATTCCGTCTTTTGTGAAAATGCCGTGCAAGCGTCGTGTCCCCGATTCCACCGCACCCTCTCGTCCTTCCTGACTTGCGGGAATCTTCGTGTATCGTAGACTGGAAACTCAGCCAGGCCTCGGTACCTGCCTGTCAGGTCCACACTCCTGGCGGCCCACACCCCCGTCAGGTATACGTCTCTGTCAGCCACACACCCCTGGTGGTACACACGCCTGTCGGGTACACACTCCTGGGGGTACACACCCATCGGGTGATTCCTCGTGCAGCGACAGAAAGCTAATCCCTAGCACCGCAGCTCTCGACCTTCGAGGCAGAGTCGGGGTCCACACCTCTGGGCGTATGCGGCATCTGTAGACACTATCCAGTCGTCCTGGGAGGTGAGTCGGGGCCGTGGGGGTCGCACGTGCACGGCCTCTAAGGCCCTCGGCCCCACGGGCAGGCATCAGGTGAGGCGGGGAGGTGACCGGGACGCCCACGGCTGCTGTTGGTTCGGGAAGCCGCGGGTGCCTCTTCACCGTCTGCTTCCTCGGGGCGCGCACGGAAGCCCCTTCGCTTCCACCCCCGGCCCGTGATCTGGCCGACTCTGCCTTCGAGGCTGGAAGGCAAGGGTGTTCGACGGCACGTCCTCTCACTGAGCCTTCCGCACCCGGGAACCGACACCAGCGCTGAGGCGCGTTCGCCCCTCTGACCGTGAGCGTGGCGCACGGGCTCAGTGAGAACGGCCCCCTCCCACCTGGCGGAGCTGGCCAAGACGGCGCGCCCTACACCCGCGGGGTCCCCTCGGGAAACACGTCTCGCTCCCCACAGACCTTCCGGGAAGCCGGAGGGTCCGCTCCGGCTGTGGGACCACCACGTCCCCGGGGAAGCGGATCCGGCAGGACGCGGCCTTCCTTACAAGCCATCGAGGCTGCGAGGCCTCCGCTCGGGACACGGGGCTTCACCCCCACCCCCCGGCTTCCGAGATCCTGAACCGAGGGGTGGGGTGGGGGGGAGCAGCGGCTGCGGGCTCCGCAGGGCAGAGGCTGCCGGAAGGGCATCCCACTTCCCACGGAGCCCCGGGCGGGACGCACTCGCGGACTCGGGTGCTGCCCTAGATCCGGGACCTCACAGCAGAGCCACAGACACGTTAACACCTCCTGGCAAAGTGATGCCAGCGACTTGGCCAGACACACAGACACCTTCTCGGCGACGATAACCGATGCCAGAAAAAACACACGGAATCGCTTCTCATTCTCAGCCCAATTTTATTTCAGAAACTCTCGGGAACGCCTACAAGGGAAAGCGTCATCTGTGCTCAACAGGTTACTTCAACCCTTAAACCGCTTTAAAGGGGAAAACCGTCAAGCTTTTGCCACAACACACAGGGATTCAGAACTCGGTGCCGTTGCAACTTGCAACTTGAACCCGACAGCCCGCGTTAGTATGACGAGCAGGCCTGGATCACTCTCACGCTGCTCGCTGTCCCGGAGCCCACCGCTGCCTCTGCCGTGAGCCGGAGAGGCCACACGCGACAGCCGGGCGGTGCCTGTGTCAACCTGGAGGACAGCCCTGCCACGGCGCCACGCGCTCAGGACGCCGTGCTCCCTCCCACCACCACTGACTCTGCTCAGCCAAGGCCCCCAGAGAACTCCGTCCCCGCCGAGTGTCGCGGGGGGCAGCGGCTGCTCATCGCGGTGCCGGGGTGTTTCTGGAGCTCTGTGCACAGGGGGCCCTGCGTGGGACACCCAGGACCGTCCCAGAAACACACGGTGGGGAGGCCGCTCACGATCCACCAGCCCAGAGCCTCGCCTCGTTTTATATGTGAGCGTGAAGCATTTCTCCGTGTTTTTAACACACGCCCAACGGTCCCGAAGCGTAACTACCATGTGAAGACAGGGAAGGCCGTGCCCAGCTTCTCTCAGAACCCACAGGCCGTAACCACTTCCGAGACTGACGGAAGCCAGCCCTCGCGGCTACCTGCTCGTACGGGCACGCACCACGTGGTTCTGCCGAGAACATCAGTGCCTGAGAACTGAGTACTGAGTACCGCGTATGTCTCGACTCAAGACGCCTTTATTATGCATTCTCAATTTCTCTTTTACTAAATTTGGGCATTCTACTGCTTTTTAAAATTATGCGGTGATAATTATATAAAGCAGTACCTGCTGTGAATTTCACTGAGAATAAAAAGGAGGAGTTCGTGAACACTTGTTACGGGAAAAACCTTTGGGGGGGTGTGTGTGGCCATGAGAAACACAGGGGAACTTCCAAGTTCGAACAGGAGTCCACGCTTCCCCAGCCCCTCTCCCAAGGCGCGCCGCTGGGGAGGGGCCGCAGGGCCTCCTCTGGGTGACCCCCGAGCCACCCCAGCCTCGGCAGACACCGTCACGCGTTAAGACACAAGAAACAGCTTCAATCTTTTCACGGAGGGCAAGAGCAGCCACCATGCCCAAAACTAAAAATAGAGCCGCGCTCACGGTGCTCCCGCCAGGAAGCGAAAGAACTCTGGGGAAACGTGGTGGCAGAGCGAGGCTAACAGTGACGAGTGCTCCCTAATAAAGACTTGTTCTAGCCAAAACCCTTCGTGTTTACTTTTCTTTTTCAAACCACACTGAAAAAGGAAAGTTACAGTACATCAGACTATCTGGTGCCAAAATTAGCTTTCATTTTATGAAAGAAATTCAAAATTCCTACTCTGCAGCTAAAACATCTACTGAGAGCCCGAAGAAGGAGATATAGTTCACAACGCTGCTGTATTTTACAACTTCCGGGCCTTTAATTCTGCTTTCTCGGCACATGTTTTAGAGCTCTCCTGTGGGCCTGATCATTTTCTGTATGCCTTTAAAGACAATTCATTTGTGCAAAGGATTACAGATAATTCACTTCTCCGACGCGCGCTTGCATTATATAAAAATACTTGCGTTTGGCATACATGGCAGAACTAAGGGGGCAGCTGACTGCCCTGGCACGACGTGTAGGTCACAGACTCCACTACACTTAGCAGCACTAAAGGACGGTGTCCTTTCAGACTCGGCCAGCTCCGTGCTGCTCGGCTCCTGCCCATAAACTCTAGTCACAGACCTGCTGATTTCCAATCTCTCGCCTGGCTACCAGAAGAGCCTCGGCTGGAACAGGCCCCGCCCACGGGCACAGCAAAGGGAAATGACCTTAATTTTGCCCTTTCCATACTCTCGCCACTCTTGTGCCGAAAAGCGGGGGAGGGCTGGGGGGCATCAGCTACAGACAAAGCAAACCCTGTTTTACCAGTCTCCCTGGGAGCCAGTTTCCTCACATTCCTGACATTTACAGACACAGAAAGGACCGGTGGGCCTTACCAGACACACACGTAGAGCCCAGTGGCCAGACGTGGGTGCACCTGTGCCCCCCAGAGATGGCAAGTGCCCCTCTCCCCGCCGTGGGCTCTGCGCCCACTCCTTCCCTCATTGCCCAGGACAGGCGGGCTATTGTCAGCATCTACGGAATGGCTGAATAGACGCGGGTGCCCGCCAGTGCCCGGTAAGCATCCAGCAGCCCTCTGCCGACTCCTTCCTCACACTTCTTCCCCATGACAAGACCTCCTTGAGTGTGTAAAACCCAACTTTCTTGAGTTAGTCACTCTGCAGGCCATAAAATAATCTTACGTGGTACTCGATTTACCCAGATTTTAATATTTGCCTCAACTTCTCTCAAAAGCAGATGGCTGAGTCACATAATAGTCGCCAAGAATTAAGTGCTAGATAAGTCTTCTTTTAGTCCATCAACGGAAACCGTTTACAGTAAAAAGCTTTACAGCGGGTCTAGTCCAGCGCCTGGCATGGGGCACAGCCTCGCACGGCGGTGACCGGAGGCCGCACTTGGCCACACGGCCACTGGAGGGCAGCAGCGCGCCGACCTGGACCCGCAGCCGGGCGGGCAGGTTTGTGCAGGCCGCAGCGGGGTGATGAAAGAATTAACAGTAACAAATAATCTGCTGGAAGACACTCAATAAAACACATTTGAAAAGGCAAACAGGCTTAATTAATCAGTTGACATCAAGCAAAAGGCGTTTTTAATCAAATAGCAACAGATTTCTGCAGGGTTTTACCTTACCGGTAGATTAGTTTCTGCGTTTGCTCGACCCCGAGGCAAAGCTCCCTCCGGTGCAGGCAGGACGCGATGACCCGGACCGGGGCTCGCGCAGTGTTTCCTCCAATCACTGCCGCAGGTCTCCACGCCCAGCCTGAGACACTTCACTCTGTGTCACGGAAAGACTCAATTACTTCCAATTAATTTAAAAGCCTTTTCACCACTTCAGAAGCGAATTCTAATAATAAATACTGTTAATTAAAAATCCTCTTCCTAAATACAAGATTCAATTATTGTGATGGTGTTAAGGTCTTTTTAAAGCAGAGACACAACAACCGATCACCCTTCACCCCACCCGTCACCCTCCAGGGTCCGCTCGCCACACCCCAGCACAAACAGCAGCAGCCCACACGTGAAGGCATGTCCTTAACACCTTCTGCACAATAAAATGCCACGTGCACACGGGGGCACATGCACACACGTAAGTACAGACACGAGCGACGCACGGATCCCGGGACCTCCCCGGCCCCTTCCAGCCCAGGCTCAGAAGCTACGACCGTCCATGCGTCCGGAGGCAGAGGCTGTGAAACACCTCCAGGTTGTCTCCTCTCAGCCTAAAAATACTGCCAACTAGAAAGTCATTAAAGAGAAGACTTCAACGTGCTCACATACTGACGGAACCTAAATATCCAACGTTAACATTTCCTTTTGGAAAAGCAAACCGAGGGGCGCCTGGGTGGCTCAGTCGGTTGAGCGTCCGACTTTGGCTCAGGTCATGATCTCGCGGTTTGTGAGTTCGAGCCTCGCGTCGGGCTCTGTACCGATGGTTTGGAGCCTGGAGCCTGCTTCGCATTCTGTGTCTGCCTCTCTCTCTGCCCCTCCCCCGCTCATGCTCTGTCTCTCTCTCTCTCTCTCTCTCAAAAATAAACATTTTTTAAAAATTAAAAAAAAAAAGCACAGTGATATCTACGTAAAGGGCACGACCACAGTGGGCTTCTCCAGGGCACAGCTACCGGCTGGCGTCTGTGGGGAAGAGTGTGCGGGCCCTGAGTGGGTGTCCACAAGACGCGGTGAGTGTAGACAGGTGCCTCGCTGAACCCGGAAGGGCCCTAACTCTTCAGGCTCCGCCCGGTGAGCACACACCTCCCTGGGGCCACCTGCCCCAGCTGAAGGTCCTCGGGGGTGAGCACTGCCCAGCCTCCACATCTCTCAGCTGGGACGTGTGTGTAAGACACGGTCCCCCGTGTTCTGTGATGTTGCCACCAGGTCTAGTGGGCACTGACGACAATGGCCTATCAGCCTGGGATTACGGGCCACACGCTCACCCTGCCAGCACAGAGCCTCCAGGGCCAGGCACACAGGTCTGGGCATGCCATCCCCGACCCCATTAGTGCCCTGCTGGTCCCATCTCCACACCCAGGTGAGGAGAAGAAAGGAAGGGGTGCCACCATGCTCGCCCCCGCCCCCTGTCCCTCAACGCCACCCCCACCCGATCAGAACCCCGCTGGCAGCTCCTCCCCCGGCCGGAGAGTGTGCAGGAGATACAGCAGGCTCCTCGGCAAAGGACGCAGAACAGGAGGCCCCTGCAGCCCGAGGAAAGGGAAGGACGATACGTGAGCCACCAAGAGGTCAGAAGTCATTTTACCAACCTGAGTCCACAGGCAGCACAGAAGAAGGGAGACGGCAGGACGAACAGGAGCGAGACCCACAGAACCGGGTTCTGGTGGTCCCGCCGGGAGCCGCTGGGCGGAAGTCTGACCGGGCCCAGGACAGCCCACCACCACTCCCTGGGGAGCCGGACCCACAGGGCCAGGGGACGTCTGCAAACCGCGAAGCTGAGATAGGAGGAACCGGAGTGGTCGAGGCTGACGCCCGACTCTGCCGCCACAAGGCCGAGTGCCTAGGTCCCAGTGCAGTGACACAGGGGACGAGCGCCGTGTGAGCCGCCGCGGGGACCGAACAGACCAGCAGGTACAGAGTACCTGACCCAGTGACAGCGAGAGTCACAGCAAGAGCACGACAGAGGGTGCGCAAAGGAGGCTCTTGTCACAGAGGTAGGAGAGGACAGCAGCTGGCGGAGAGCGGTGCCACGATCGCACAGCGGTCCCGCGTGGGACACCATCCCAATGAGTCTGAGCCACCCCCTCTGGTGCCCAGGAAGCATCCAGAACAGCCTGAGTCCCAGTGACATCAGGCGGAGCTCATGCCCACCCACTGTGTGAGGCACCCAGAGTCTAACAACTGGGGCATATCTGGAAAGAGTCCATGTGTTTCTAAGTTAGCTGGTACTCTTTTTTTTTTAATTTTTTTGCATGTTTATTTATTTTTGAGAGAGAGAAAGGGACGGGGGGGGGGCAGAGAGAGAGGGAGACACAGCATCCAAAGCAGGCTCCAGCCTCCGAACTGTCAGCACAGAGCCCAACACGGGGCTCGAATTCACGAACCGTGAGATCATGACCTGAGCCAAAGTTGGATGCTCAACTGACTGAGCCCCCAGGCGCCCCTGGCTGGTACTCTTCTAAATCATCCACAGACAAAAGGAAATGATCACAGTACAAAACAGAAAACATTGAGAACGAGAAACAAAGATCACACATGGAAATGTGTGGTGTGCAGCTAAGGCAGTACCCAGAGGGAAACACGTAGCCTGATGCTCACGCGTCTGGAAAAGGGAAAAAGCCCACGAACCCCGCCTCGGTAAGTCAGGGGGACAAACAAGCCCCAAGCGAGTGGGAGGGAAAAGGAAGAGATTAAACCTGCGTTAATCACCCGTAACGGCAGGCACAGGCACACAGACCGACGTTGGCAAGGCTGACGAGAATGCACAGAGAAGACAGAGAGGACACTGGCTTAGCCAGCCTGCATCAAAGAAAGGACAGCGAGTGATGTGAAGTGACACCTCTACCATAGAGTGAAGTGGTCCTGTAAAGGCGTCCCTGAGCGTCTCAGCAGGCCTTGGGACCAGGACCATGGGGCAGATGGACTAGGAGAGTCCCGGGGGTGCCGGGCCCTCGCTTTTGGCCCTGAGAGCACGCAGTTGTGGGTCTATGCAGAGCCCCAGGCAGGTGCTCCCCACGGTCCTCAAGAGGCCTCCTTGGACAAGATGTGCAGGATGTCGACAAGAACTCAGAAACCCAGCCGACAGCTAGGACCATCGCTGCAGACACACGGGCCACCTCCAGCCATCTGAAGGACCACTGTCGAGGCCCCAGTGCCAGGGGCACAGACAGACCGTCCCCTGCCCTGCTCCCGGCCTGTCTGGGTCATGAACATAATCAAATGGTGGCTGTTCTAGGCCATGAAGTTGGGGTCTTGGTGGGGAGGGGGGAATGTTAGGCAGCAAGAGATACCAGAACAGAATTATCACTCCGAATTCTCGCAACATTACATATATAAGAGAGTATTAAGAACTTTATTTTGAAAATTTTGTAAACTTAGGTACAATGAGCAAATTCCAAGAAAAACAGTTTATCAAAGCTGACAGGAGGAAAGAGAAAATCTGACTCGATGACAGACCAGAGTCAGGAAATAATCATGTACAGTGTCAGCCAAACTGTCTCACGAATGCAGATATAAAGGCCCCGAAGAAAATGCCAGCAAACTCGACCCCACCATCTTTCTAGAGCTGGCATCCGGCTGGCTGGATTTCCTGCGGGCACAGACAAACGGGTGGGCGCACGGAACCCGGCTGCCGCAGCCGCCACACTACTGTCCAGAGGCTTCCCAGGCGCCCCGGAATGGGCGTGGCTGCGGGGACCGGGCGCCGTCCAGGAGCACGAGGGGGGCCGCCCCACGCGGTGTCCGGGACCGACCTGGGCGACGGCCACGTGGGCACACCGGACTTCTCCTACCCAGGCACTCTTCTGTGGGACCGAGCCAGCCCACGACACAGACGCGCTAGGACACGATGAGGCACCGGGACCCGACAGAGGCCAGCAGCGCCCAGCCCCACACGGCAGTGCGGACATGACACGGCAGCGCGGACGCGGGGGGCCCCCGCCGTCACCCCCCCCTTGCTCACGTGAGGCCACCGACGACAGCACAGCCCGCCAAGCACCTGCGGCAGGAGGAAGGTTGCTGAGGGGCTGCCCGTGCCGACGGCCACAGGCCAGGGAGCCGGGCCAGGCGGCGAGAGAAACCACGGAGGAAGCAGCACAGGGAGACCGTGCTTCACGGGCGAGCAAGCGAGTGGGCCAAGCGGGGCTGAGTTCTAATCCAGCCCCTTCTCAGTGCGCCTGGATCGTCCCTGAGACGTAGACAGGGAATTAGGTGACTGAGAGCCCGAAGAGGCTGGAGTGGGGGGTGGGGCCCGCAGGGCAGCCCAGCTCAGCTGGCACCGGCGCCTTTCCGGAACTTTCTCACAGAGACTGCTCCTGGGCTCAGGACAGCGTCCTCTGAAAACAGGATGACCCCGAATTAGCCACACTGGTCTCTGCAAAGGATTTGTACCCAACTACCTGCTAACAAAAGGAAACTCAAATGCCACGGCAAAGCTGATAACATAGGGGTCGTACGGGATTCGGCACGCTCGTACCGACCGCAAGTGTGGGACCATTTGGGTCACTCAACACCTGATGGGTCTGCTGTGCCAATAAGAATTGCATGAAACAATTGCATTTGCTTTTAAGATGATATTTATCATTATAATTCAATTAGACTCTGGAAATCAGGGCTAAACACTCCCATTTTCTACCTTGTAGATGCACAAAACCATTACAAGAGTATGCAGTGAAACAGAAACGCTCAACTGAGTAGACTCTGATGTTTGCCGACACCAATTATCTCAAGATACAAAGGCTTAATTTGCTCAAGACAAGTGAAGAAAATCAGATCAGCGGTCAACGGAAGGATGCTAAGACAAGGAAGCATTCTTCCTCACTTCTGATATGGTTTCCGTGCCCCCAGAAGCAGGACCAGAAGCCGGTGGGAAGTGAGCCCAGGGCCACCAGTGGGGCCTGAGTCGTGAGCCCAGGGGCTCCGGAAGGACACGGCGACGCCCCGTAGCTGAGATGAGCACACAGGAGGGCCCATCACGAGGCTTCTGGTGAGGAGGAGGCCGGGAGGCCTCTCGGCAGGAGGCACCGAACATGCACCTCAGGAAGAAGCAGCGACCCGGCATGTTTTCAGAAAGATGGTTCTGTTGGCTCTGTGGGCAACGGCTGGAGGGCTGAGACCCGAGGCGGGGAGGACAGCCAGGGACAGAGGGATGACCACGTGGAGAACACCACCGGTGGGTGACTCCAAGGATCCTGACTCTGTCAAAGGGGTGGATGGAGTTTTCAATGACATGAGAAAATCAAAAGAAAAGAGGAAATCTGAGACGATAGGTGTTTTTCAATTGTCCTGAGCTGCAAAAACCTTCCAAGTAGATTAACTACAGTCATTGATGTTTCAACTTCCACAGTGACCAGACCTTCCCTGGCTACCTGAGGTTTCAGAAGGGTAAAGTCGATCCTAGTTTAATACTACGGGGAGAGGTAAAGTCTTTACGTGGTAACATAATAATGAACCCTTAACATGCAAGAACATTCAAATATTAGACTGTGAATCCCAAGAGCAGGGAACTGGCCATGAAGGTACCTTCAAGAAGTCAGTGCTTAATAAAGAGGCTGGGGAGGAGGGCACAAGGCTCCATTGCACTTGCTGCTTCTGTAAAGGAAAAGAAATGCAGGAGGAAATAACGGTCTCGCCAGAGGTCGTGGTTTAATTTAAATTTTTTTATATTATTTAAATTCAATTGAGGAAGCCGTCTGCACGGCAGACTGTTCGGTGGTACTAGAGAACCCATCTGCTTCGTTGCCCCTGAGCAGGGGCCAGTCCGGCAAGAGCGAGCGGGACAGCATCCGAGGCGCAGAACGCGGGACTCACCTCAGTCGGGAAGACCGAAGTCCAAGGCGCTGCTCCCACGGGACCCTGGTGCCGCCACCTAGACCGCCTCAGCCCCATTGGCCCTTCTTTCCGTTCCCCGGCATTTTGGTCTTAACGGACCAACCAAAATGGACTTTGCCATGTCTTCTACTAACTGAATTAAATATATTCCAAGGAAATTCCATGTCCTTAGCAAGTAAGAGGAAAGACCACTTTAGAATGAACTATGACGGATACAACACAGATGAATCTCTAAGTAACGACGAGCAGTGAAAGAAGCCAGACCAAAACAGTACCTATTGTCTGGCCCCAGTGATTGGGAGCTCTAGAAAATGCAAAGGGATCTTTAGAGACAGAAAGTAAAGGAGTGGAGGTCGGGTGGGGGGGGGGGGGGAGGGTCCCGGGGGTGCAAGTGACCTTCAGAGGCCATGGGCACACTCACCTCCTTCACTGTGACAGTGGTCTCACCAGTGTCTCAACATTACTAAATTTCACACTTTAAAATATGTGCAGTGTTTTGTTATCAATTATATCTCAAAAAAGCTGGCTTTAAGAAAGACTACTTTGGGGGCGCCTGGGTGGCTCAGTCGGTTAAGCACCCAACTCTTGGTTTCAGCTCGGGTCATGATCTCGCAGTTCGTAGGTTCAAGCCCCATGTTGGGCTCTGTGCTGATAGGGTGGAGCCTGCTTGGGACTCTCTCTCTCAAAAATAAATAAACATTTTCTTAAAAAGAATAGTTTGTTTTATATTTTAAAACCCTTCATCTTATTTTGTAAAGTGAATTAGTAAACATTAGTGAAAACATTTTTATGACCTGAGGGAAAACATTATTTTTTTAAACTGTGAATAATCTAATGTTTTATGGGAAACTAAACCTCACTGCAAACATTAAAACAACTCATTAAGTAGGCCAGGGAGCTCTCCCTATCCAGCTACACTTTACTGTCGTACGACCATTCCCAGAGGGACCCAATGCTCCCAACACTAGGAATGAGCTCTGTGTCTCCAGAGAGAAGGCAACTGGGGGGGGGGGGGGGTGGCAGGTTGGGGGTAGAGACAGAGACAGAGACACAGAGCGGGGAGGGGGGCGAGCACTCGAGGGCATTGCTCTGCACCTGCTCTCCCGCATTCGGGTCCAGCAGGGCGTGTGGCCCTGGTGTCAGGGGCAGCACCCACATCTTCCCAGCCCAGGAGACGAAAGTCTCAGTTCATGGCTCAGTGGGGGGCGCCTGAATCACCGGGACGGCAGGCGGGGAAGGACAGATAAGCAGGGTGTGGGAGGTGCTCTGAGCCCTCCCTGGCCTGGGCACCTGCTCCCTTCAGGACGACCACCCACCCTTTGGCCCCATACATCAAAACAACCCAAAAAGGCCAACGGGCCAGAAGAGGCGCCTCTGCTACAGGGGAGCATGCTGGTGTGGTGGCAGGGCCTCCAGACGGGGGCTTCCGGTCCTGGTTCTCGGCACCTCTGCAGGTGGGCTTGCTTACCAGGCATCAGGAAGTGGAGGTCTTCTGAGTGGGGCTTGGGGCCTCTGTTTTCCGTGACTAACGAGGTTATGTGTTAGAGATCCCCCCACACTAAAGGAGAGGGGGCGCCTGGGGGGTTCAGGGGGTTAAGCGCCTGACTCTTGATCTCTGCTCAGCTCATGATCGCATGGTTTTGTGGGTTCGAGCCCCGTATCGGGCTCTACGCTGACAGCAAGGACCTGCTTGGGATCCTCTCTCCCTCTCTCTCTGCCCCTCCCCTGCTCGCCCGTGCACATGCCCTCTCTTTTCTGCAGGGGGTAAACGTCCCGCAGAGAAGAACCGGGTGAGGAGCAGCGCCCCACAGAGGTGCCTCCACTACCTGTGTCCTGAGCGGAAAACAGCCAAGGAATTCAACAGCACTGCCGCTCCACACGGGATCATCACAGCGTGGACCGAAAACACGTGCAGCGAAATCTCTCCGGGGAAAAGCAGCACATAGACCCCTACCCCCCGGGCCCGCCGTTCTTTGCTAACCTGCACCGCGTCTTGTTCCGGTGACCCGAGGAGGCCTGCGGAAATCCAGAGTGACAGCAGGCCATCCGCCACGTCAGCGGGATGAATAATACATCTGTGTACAAAAAGACTCCAGGGAACCCCAGGAACTGTAACCAATATTTGCTACCAGGCAATGAGACTAACGGTGCCTCTTTCTTCCTGTTTCGCATCTCCGCAAAGTACGCCCAGGGTACGGTGAGCGTATTTTGTTTTCAAATAAAACATAAAATCTCTTACGAGAAACTCAGAAACAAGAAGCGTCCTTCAAAGACGCTGCCAGCGAGCTCAGGCACAGGGCCTGCCCGGACCCCTCCCCTCAGACAAGGCCAATTTCCAGACGGATCCTGTGATAAAACAGCTCCAACCAGCAGCTGTCCTGTGCTGAGCCCCAGGGGCGCTGGTCCTGAGGACAGGAGGACGTGGGGACCCGCAGCCCAGGCCATCTTACCCGGCACCCCCAGAAAGCACTTGTCCTTCCCCCCAGCACCCACCCTCACGCAAAGGACCCAGTCTCCACTGGTAAAGCCAGCACGCAGCTCCTTACATGAAGAGGCCATGTGGCAAATAGGGCTCTTCGTCTTTTGGCTCTGCAGGAAAAGATCAAACAAAGCCCTCTGAAGGAGGAGTCCTCGTCCCTAACACTTAATTAGGCGGGTACCCTTGCCCCAGACCTTCGGAGACACTGAACCCCCCTGAGCAAGGCCAGGGCTCTTGGGCTCACCGCCCCGACACCGTGGGTTGGGTAACGGCCCGGCAGGCCGCGCGGCGGGTGAAGCTGGAGGGCGAGCGCCCCCTCCTCGCACACCCCTCACACACGTCACAGCTGTGAGCAGAGTGCAGGACTCGTGCAGGAACGCTGGGGTTTCACGGCTACAAATAAAACCAGCTCTCTCTACAACTAAACTCACGTACCGACTACGCAAAGTTCAAACCCCAAGGATGCGGGAAAAGGGGTCGACTCCCGTTGAGGCCAAAGACACGTGCCCACAGGAAGTCACAACCTTAACTACACGACTCAGGTGAACGGCGCATGGTTGCATCCGCCGCCCCCGTGTGACCTCTGAGCGGGTTCCGGCTGTGCCCTGCCGGGGAGGACGCGGGCCACCCAGAGCCTCCGCGGGAGCTGCCCGCCACCCCGGCCCGAGCGCCCAGCAAGGACACCGGCGTGCCACACAGCTGCCATACCTGCCCGCCGGCCCCAACTCTGTGGCCGGCAGCGGGACATCAGGACTCGAGTGCGTCACCTCCTCCTGACCACCGCGGGAGATCAGACACCCAAAATCATGCACTTTTGCACTTCTGGGAGGAGGGAACAGGACTAAGCTCACAACGCCGTCCATCACCAGCTGACTGGGCCCCCACAAAGCTCACCTGTGAGCAGGTTCGGACCGCGAGCTGGAGAAGCCTGCCTCCCGAAGGCCGCCCTGCTTTACGGCGGCTGCTGTTGAGGAACAGCTCCGGGCCCCCCTGCCCGGCAAGCCCTGGCCTCCGTACACGACATTGGGACCCACACGCCCGCAGTTAGCAACGGAGCTGGGCTCGTCTGCTTGAAAGTCCAGCTCCCCAGCGCCCGGTGCCTCGGGCTTCCTCTCCCGGGATCCGGGGCTGCCGGCAGTGCCTCCCGCACGGGGTTATTTCAAAGGACTGAACAGAATGCTCAATATTGCTGGCTGCTAACGGGACAGTAACAGCCACCTAAACCAGTACTTGGCAACCGGACCGGAGCTGACCAGGGAGCCCAGACACCCCGTCATCATCAACAGCTAAGTGACAAACGGTCTTCAGGTTTGTTTCAGCGTGATCACACCTGTACAACAAGGTTCGGCTCACGCCCCACCTCCTCTGGGAAGACCTTGCGCTCGCAAAGTTCTCCCAGTGAGTGAGGAGGCCCCCGGCCCCCAGACGGTCAGATGGCCTCACCCCGGCGCCTCCAGGACCAAACCCAGCACCGTCCTGACACACGCCCTGGGGTTGCAGTGGGCTCCGTGGAAAAGGCCGTCACAGCGGCTCTCCCACGCCTGCCACGGGCACGGCAATGCCCCCGCGTCCTCCCGACACCCCTGATCAACTCCGCTGCCTTCCTACTGCTGCTCCAGCCGCAGGGCTGCAGGCCTTTTAAGGGAGGAACAGAGCCTCCCCCTGCCCTCAGGCCCGTGGCGAGCGAGCGCCTGCTGTTTAGGTGCTAATGTGACTGGTACGCGGGGTATGTCTACTAATCCTAACATCCATTAAAAGGAAACTTTAAGCCGCGACCGTGTGAGATCACATGCTTCTCGATTTACAAAAGAATTCTAGTCCTTCAGCAGCTGTTTCAAAGTACTTTTAACTAACTAAACATTCATCTTCTCATCTGTGATATGTATACATGACTAATCATAACAGTGGATCGCTTAGAAAAGTAAAAGCCAATTGCGACTTCCAACTTGAAATCTCTGAAAAATTTATAAAGTGGCTAAGCTAAACTGACCCCTGCACTTGGCAAGGAAGAGCTAACGGGCTGCAACCGTGCCGACCGTGGGCAGCTCGTTTATACGGTGACGGACGGCGAACCTCTCAGTAGGTCAGGCACACGCCAGGCGGGCAGGAGCCTGGCAGGCGAGGCCGCGGACCACATCCCAGAGCCTCGGGCAGACGGGCTCAGCCTCCCCGGGGCACCTTCCTAGGCAGGATCGAGGGAGCCAGGTTTAAGAGACCAAGTTCTACAGGCACCTCCTTTCAAGACCCTTTGAAAATAGGCAAGGAAAGAATTGAGGGCAAAATGAATAACAGCTTACAAAATATTTTTAAATTTTATTAACACATTTTATTCCCCCAACTAGCCCTGGGGAAGGGACTCAAGCAAGGCAGGTAGATCCCTTTCTCATGGACAAATAAACTAAACGGTACAAAGATGATGCTTGAAATACGTAGAGGTTCTGCCTCCAGCTGCAGACCTTCTGTTACCCCTGTAGCCCCCCGACCCGGGCTGCAGCACAGGGGACACACGGGAGGCACCTCTGGGCTGCAGCACAGGGGACGCATGGGAGCCCTGCCTCTGGGCTGTGGCACAGGGGACACACAGGAGGCACCTCTGGGCTGCAGCACAGAAGACACATGGGAGGCCCCTCTGGCCTGTGGCACAGGGGACACATGGGAGGCACCTCTGGGCTGGCATAGGGGACACAGGGGATGCACCTCTGGGCTGGCACAGGAGACACACGGGAGGCACCTCTGGGCTGCGGCACAGGGGACGCATGGGAGCCCTGCCTCTGGGCTGTGGCACAGGGGACACACGGGAGGCCCCCCCAGGCTGTGGCACAGAAGACACATGGGAGGCCCCTCTGGGCTGTGGCACAAGGGAAGCACAGGAGGCCCCTCTGAGCTGCAGCACAGGGGACGCGTGGGTGCCCTCCCTCTGGGCTGGCACAGGGGACACATGGGAGGCCTCTCTGGGCTGTGGCACAGGGGACGCACAGGAGCTCCGCCCCCCAACCCCGGGCTGTGGCACAGGGGACGCACGGGAGGTCCCTCTGGGCTGTGCCACAGGGGACGCACGGGAGGCCCCTCTGGGCTGTGGCACAGGGGACGCACGGGAGCCCCGCCCCCCAACCCCAGGCTGTGGCACAGGGGACACACGGGAGGTCCCTCTGGGCTGCGGCCCAGGGGACGCATGGGAGCCCTGCCTCTGAGCTGTGGCACAGAAGACACATGGGAGGCCCCTCTGGGCTGTGGCACAGGGGACGCATGGGTGCCCTCCCTCTGGGCTGGCACAGGGGATGCACGGGAGCCCCGCCCCCCCCCCCCCCCAACCCCGGGCTGTGGCACAGGAGACAAACAGGACCCTTTACGACTCATAGTTCATCTGTCAACCACCTGGTGACCCTCGGGGGTGGCTGCTCTGGGATCACGGCCCGTCCGCCCAGGACGTCCAGTTCACCGCCGCATCTTGTGGTAATTACCAACCGCAGGCCCTTTCACTCTCAAAAGTGTCCCCATTGCAGCAGTATACCGCCCGGCCACCCACTTTAACACAAGCCCGTGTCCCCAAACCAGAGGTGAGAGAGGGGCTCACAGAGGACTGCCAGCCACCCCCCTGCCCACCTCACGGCAGGCGGACGATCCTCGCGCCCCTTTCCACCCAACTGCACTTAGGACAGAAGGCGCGTCTCGCGGAGCAGCTCTGCTTGGAGGTGAACCTGAGGTAAGGGCTCCCCGGTGACCGCCCGGCCCCCGCCCAGGCGGCCCGGGAGGAAGAGGAGAGCAGCGCTGCGAGCAGTCCCAGAGCGCAGGGAAGGGAGGTGGGTCTCCAGGGAAGTTGCCCCGCGTACACTCAGGTCTCGAAGTATTTATGTCTCCTTGAAGCCTGAAGGGGACAGGCAAGGCCAGAAGGCACCGAGGCAGAGCCCGGCGGAGTCACCCAGGCTCAGACACATTCTAGCTCTATCTGTAGCCACACAGAAGCGAGCCAATTCCTTTCGCTCACGAGGGAAACAGGTTTGCTTGTTTTCGAGAAAACGTGTAGGTGTGACGCCAGCTGTGGCAGAGAGCACCGTCCCCCCCACCCGCCCTCCTCCCTGGTGACCACGCAGCACGTGGGAGAAGCGCTCGGTCTCACGGGCAATGGGAGAACGGGACGCCACGGTGCACCCTCCAGAACAGAAGACGGTCGATGCCGAGCAGGGGTGCGAGAGCTTGGCTCTGGGAGCCCCGGCCCTTCGGCTCTGCGTACCTTCCCGCGTGCGGCACTGCTCCCGGCGGTCAAAGCCCCTGCGGAGGGGTGGGAGGCGGAGAGGCCTCCGTGCCGCCTCCTGAGGCGGTGACGGGCACCCGAGCATCCCGGGTGCTGGACCAGGACAGCGGTCCCCGCGCAGCACCTGCAGGCGTCTGCCAGGAGAGTAAAAGCTGACGCACGGCTCGTTTCTATGAAGCGGGACAGGAATGTCTGTTTTCATAACACTTTACAGAAGATTTGATTTAATACGTTTGCGTATTACCTTTTAAAAAGAATGGCAAAAAATAAATTATGTACTCAAACTAAAATGGATCCTGACCGCAACTGTAACTAGAAACAGGAAAGGGACAATCGTGCTAGCAGCGACCCAACCCGACCCCTAGAATTTCCAGAGGAATGGATACACGGGTAAGACACTAGGGTTATTCCTCAGGCTGCCATAGGCGAGCAGTTTAACCTCCCAGGAATTAAAAGAGATTCCTGTCAGGGATGAGGCCTTAGTTTGGTTCTCGAAGAAAAGCATACAAACCAAATAATGAACAAATTCTCCCCACTCTTGCCTCACCTGGCTCCCTGACAAAACGTGCCTTGCACGCCCACCCCACGTCCCCCCGCCCCACCTCCGTGCTGAGAACCTGCCAGACTGCCTGGAAACACAAAAGTTCCTTGGGATACACACGTACTACTTGCCAAAGAAGTTGGAAAAGGCATTAATAAGTATTTCATAGAATAAACAGATTAACATTTGAAAGTTTGTTTCATGAACGGAAAATGCAAGACATGCTGTCCTGGGGTAACCTTCGCCACCTTCAGAGTCAATTACTGAACGTGGCTTCTCCTCGGGGAAGAAAATGATGCGGGGAAAAGAATCTCACATTTTCTTCTCGAAATTTAGAAGCGAAAAGGTCAAGTAAAAATAAATACAAAGCAAGCTAACTAATTTGAGCTCCTCTCCTCCCTGTACTAGCCAACAGAGCAGAGAGCTAAAGTTAAAAATAAAGAAGTGTGAGCTTTCTGGAGAAAGGGCTGTGGGGTAAAAATACACGTTCACATCTGACTTCCAGCTGAAACGGGGCCAGTTGGTAACCCTCCTCTGCTGTGTTCGTTTCCACCAAACACCTGGAAGGACAGGAGCATAAAGAGAGAGAACTGCTCACGGTGCAGGCGAGAACCACAGACCGACCGACAGTCTCATTCCTGCGAACGTCTACTTGCAACTCCGAAGGAGGGCGTCAGGGGAAAATACAGCGTTTCTACTTCCAACCGGTTCGAGTTGGCTTTCCTGTGGCGCGCAGAGCAAAGCACCCCGAGGCACGACATCCGCAAACCTGGAAACCCCCAAAGGTGCACCACCAGGTTGAGGACACCGCAGCCACCCACCCACCCTTCACCAACGGTCAGTGGGTCAGGAGGGCGCCCGGGGTCGGCGAGCGGAGCGGCGAGGCCAGAGGGGGCGCGGGGGTGACCGGCTCACGGCCATCCAACCGGCTCACAAAACGGGAACCTGCTCCCAAGTCAGGATGTGGCAGTCTCCACAGGTACACACACACGCGCACACACACACACACACACACACACACGCACACACACACCCATCTGGGCGCAAGCACCCACGCGGTGTATACATGCACACACACACGCACACACGGGCCCAAGCACGCACATGGTTGTGCACATGCACACACACCCGGATGTACACACACACACGTGCGTGTGCACGCACGCCCGCCCCCTCGGAGGCAGCGGGGCAGACCGGCGGCTGACACACGAACCCCAGAGCCCGAGGGGCCGAGCGGGCCCCAGCGCGGCCACGAGGGCTCTGTGTGTCGGGCAGCAGCTCAGCGAGTCGCCTCAGTTCGTCATCCATCACGAGCGCCGAACGTCAGCAGTGCTCACGCCCTGAGGCTGCAGAGAACAAACGGGTGAACAGATATAAAGTGACATCCGCACCCGGTGACGTCCGCGTGCACGCGTGTCCACACGTGAAGGCACGACCCAAGACGGTGACACGGGGTGTCAGAGTGGTGAGACGGCTTCCTCCATTTCTTTTTCTCGTCTCTGGCGTCCGAATGTCCCGTGATGAAGCGTACAATCGAATAAGAGAAGGCGTCAGAGAGGCAAGGCCACGCCCGGAAAGGGCGCGAGGTGCAGAGAAGGCGGCTGCGCACACCCTGCCCCGGACCTGCCCTCGGTCTCCCGCCAGCCCCGTGGCGCACGGCTTCCTGCTGTCCCCGTGCTGTCCCTGCTTTGACCAGTGCAGCTGAGCTGGTGAACTCGCATTTCTGCTTAATTTAAATGTAAAAAGCCACGTGTGGCTAGTGGCACCACCTTAAATGTCAATTTAATTGTTAAAGCAGCGCAGGGAGGTGGGTAGGGTATCAGGGCACGAGTCAGGGTCCCCACGACCCCCTGCGCAGCGGCCACTCAGAATGAGGCCTTGATGTCCACTCGGTCCCCCAAATTAAATGAAGTCTGAGGTCCTCAGGCCAAGAGCAGGCAGATGCCAGTCAACGGGAGCATGGCACTTCTGCCAGCTCTGACCGGCTTGTGCCAGCACAGCCTTTAAAGGACAGGGCTCCTCTTACCGCGCAGCCCGGCCGCCCAAGCCCAGGTGACCGGGCTGAGGCCGTCCAGCCAGGGCACGGCTCCTGGCAGGGCAGCTGTGGCGACAGGAGGAGTACAGAACCGGGGCAGCAAGGCCTCAGCAGTAAGAGCCACGGTGGAGGGGAGAGCGGCCAGTGCCCCGTAGGCCCCTAATACAGCTGACGTCCTTCACACGCACCACGTGAAGAAAACGCACAAACACATCCTCCAGATGGGCCACGGTCACCAATCAGGAAAGGTCAGAGTGAGCAAACCCCAAGCCGGCTATCAAAAAGGGGCCAGTGGGGGCGCCTGGGGGGCTCATGATCTCTTGGTTCATGGGTTCGAGCCCCGCGTCGGGCTCTGTGCTGACAGCCTGGAGCCTGGAGCCTGCTTCCGATTCTGTGTCTCCCTCTCTCGCTGCCCCTCCCCCACTCACACTCTGCCTGTCTCTCTCACAAATAAATAAACGTTAAAAAATAAAAACTAAATTAATTAAAAAGGGGCCAGTAAAATATCAGGACTCGCTGTGTGGCAGGCACCGTCCCCCCTCCCTGACCGCTGAGTGTGGCTGCTGTCGTGTCTCGCTGTCCCGTGGCTCACGCCAACCCAAGTGGGAAGCGGTGCCTCGGGAGCCCCCAGCAGCTGGCGGGGCCGACGCTGACCCTCCCGTGCACCCGCCGGCGAACAGGTGAGCGCCTCCCAGCCTGTAGGGGCCTCGGCCTGGGACCCACCCCTCGTGCCCCACTGGACCCAAGAGGACTGGAGGCAGGACTCGCGCTCGCGCCGTGTCATCACCCCCGCGAGGCTATCTTCTCTGTGTAGAACGCACTCGAGCAGAGGAAAGGACCATGTGCTCTTAGATCCACACTGGGAGCCACACAATTAGGTTTTAAATTAAAACAATTCAGCCTTTAACAGAGAACGCACTCTACTGTCAACAGGGGGTGTTTGTTGTAAGCTGGTGGTGGGAGGGCCAGGCCTGTGGCTCAGGAACTGGTTTCTGGCACAGCCCAGAGCAGGAGTTCTGCCCTGCTCTCCAAGTCCTCCTGTGTGTCTCTCCTCTTCTCCCTCTGACTTCCTCAATCCAGATCCCCAAGACAGACCCCAGCTTCACGAGGCCCACATTCTCGGCACTGCCTGCACACGGCTGGTCTTGCCACCGAAGGGCAGGTCCCACTAAGGTGACCCAGCCTGTGATGGTGCAGTGGGGCCACAACCACACGGCCTGCAGACAGAGCACTGCCTTCTCACCGAGCTCTCGTCTCCCTCAGACACCTCCCGTCAAATGGGGTAGGACATCCAAAATGGACACAGGGACACCCTGAGAAAACAGGGAGCAGGGCAGACATCCCCAGAGTTAACAATCCCTCAGTGTAGGGATGAGGCGTGGTGGGGTTTGGAGGAGAGAAGAAACAGCCCAGAGGAACCAGAGAGCCAGTGAGGGAGCTAAAAGGACATCTGGCAGGTTCCCCAAAACCCACTGCCTCCACGCGGTTAGTGCCCACACCCTAAGGTGTCTAGAGGCAGAACTGTGGTTTTCTCGTCAAGTCCACTTTAAAGAATACCGCACGCGAGTAAGCTCAGAAATTAACAGCCAGAAACATCAACACTCTCCAAGGAGCCGAAGACACCCCGCCTGCTTTGTTTAACACGTCATTTCCGATTAAGCACACGCACTGGTGACGGCTTTCAAGAGTTGGCTTGTTCGCCAACGTGATGAGCGAAGACCAGTATCTCAGGGACGCTGAAGGGCCATTTTCACGTGTGTGCGCGCATAAGTGTGCACGAGTGCACACGTGCACGTCTCTTTGTGCCTTTGCCTATTTTCCTACAGGATTTTGGTCTTTGCTCCCCCAAGATTTTTGAATATGTGTGGCATAGCACAAAGAATTTTCTCACAACCGATTCTTTCGTCTTTTGACTTTACGTAGATTCTTCTGTTGCTGGTTTGTACGGGTAGGGCAGTTTTTCACTGTCGTCGTATATTTTCAGTCAGTTTCGACCATCTTTTCTTTGGGTGAACCTGAATGTTCAGCTATGCTTTTAAAAGCCTCACCCAACACACAGGTCACATTCAGCTGTGTTCTTGTCAAACACCTGAATAGTTTCATCTTGCACATTTAGCTCCCTGACCCGCCTGGCGTTTATTCCCGCACGTGGCATGAGGCAGACACCGGACGCTGTTGTCTCACAAAACGGTGTTCAGCTGCCCCAAAGTCCCTTTGAAAAAGTCCCCTGTGACCCGGCAATCGGAGATACCACTTTAATCGTACGTTACGTTCCCACCGGTACTTGGGCTTGTTCCAGAGCCGCCTACCACACTGGCCACACCATCGTCATGCTCCTTTACGTCGAGGGGCTTTACGGTGTGTTTTAAAGTCTGGAAGGGCTATGTTCCCCACCACCCCCCCCCCCAGCCTTTCTCTTCTGCGTTTCTGGGTATCCGTGCATGCTTGTCTTTCCGTGTCAATTTTAGGATCCAGGGAAATAATGACTCCTGTTGCATTCATATTTTTATGGGGACCCCATTAAATGTGTGCATTAAGCTGGTGGAGAAGTGCCACTGCAATGATGCCGTGACAACCTAACCAAGAACGGGGCCCTCCCTCTGCTCAGGGCTCCTTTTGTGTCTTTCTCAAGAAGTTTCCGAACAGCCTTCACTTTTCAACAGCTCTTACTACGTTCATTTGTGAGCACTGCTTCTCTTTTGTTGCTGTTGTGAATGGGGCTGCCTCCCCCAAATACCTTCTAACTGGTTATGTTTGTGAATATGAAAGTTATGTTGATGTCTGTGTGTTACCTTTTTATTTCTGCTGCCTTAACTAGTTTTTATTATTTGAGCTTTCTTAACCGCTGATTCTGAGGCTGTGCGGTCCCACGTGGTGGCCACTGTACGGGACAGCACGCTGCTGCAGAAGGTTCCATTGGACAGGACTCTCTCTCGGGTTTCCTGAGCATCCTGCAAACAGATCATTTTACCTAGGCTATTCCACATTTTATGCCTTTGTTTCCTCTTGTCCTTTCCTCAACCTGGCTGGTAAGAACATTAGGATCCCCCTTGTAATTTTTTTTAAGTTTATTTATTTTTGAGGTGGGGGAGGGGCAGAGAGAAGGGAGAGAGAGAGTCCCAAGCAGGCTTCAAGCTGTCAGCACAAAGACCAACTACATGGGGCTTGAATTCACAAACCTCGAGATCATGACCTGAGCTGAAATCAAGAGTTGGGACACTTAACCAACTGAGCCCCCCAGGCGCCCCTAGGGTCCCATTTACAATTTTTAATTTTTTTTTTTTTTTTTTTTTTTTTTTCAACGTTTTTTATTTATTTTTTTTTGGGACAGAGAGAGACACACAGCATGAACGGGGGAGGGTCAGAGAGAGAGGGAGGCACAGAATCAGAAGCAGGCTCCAGGCTCTGAGCCATCAGCCCAGAGCCCGACGCGGGGCTCGAACTCACGGACCGCGAGATCGCGACCTGGCTGAAGTCGGACGCTTAACCGACTGCGCCACCCAGGCGCCCCATTTACAATTTTTAATGAAACTGCACATCTTCTGCCCTGCCCTGCCCTGCCCTGGGGCCTCGGCGTCCAGTATCTCATCCTGCTGTGGGGAGGACAGCGTGAGGGGAGGACAAATTAGCACCAAGACATACCACGCTGGGTCCGGTCCTCAACGTCTTCGCCCTTCCGGCCCACGTTTAAACCGTGGATAAGACTTCTTTCACAGACAAAAACAGAACTTCCATCTAAAACAAACTGAACAACTGATGTTTGTGAGTCCCGAAAAAGAGATACTTAGATGGCTAAATGTTTCTTTTTTATTGGAATTTGGAATAAATACAAAATGGACGCCTGAGCCCCATTTCATTACTTCAGTATCCCAACAGTCGTGTGTCACACCCACTCTGCCTCCAGCCACGCGCCTCCCACTTACAAGGGGCCTGTCATCGCGCACACCCCTGGCTCAGAGTGCCTTCCACCAGAAGGACCCTAACCCACCTCAGCACCAAACCGGGCTTGTAAGAGTAGAGCAGGCTAAACTCTTTCTACATTGCTGGGAAAATTCACTTTTGGCTAATTTGTTGTTTTGACTAATTCCCAAGTCACTCATCTTTAGAAGGATAAGAGAAAAGAGGGACAGACGGCAAACACACCCAATGCCCTCGGCTTCCCCGGGGCTCTCCCCGACTTTACGTGGAGACGCGCGGCTGGGAAACTCAACCCAGATTCCATGGTGTGCACATCCACAAACCTGTCTCTAGTGCACATGGTTAGGATGGCCTCAGAGAAGCGATAATGAACACGTTCAGAACGGTTAGTTAATTGACAGCCTATATTTAACTCAACACATTAGTCTAGGCTGCAACAATGAACATGACCACAACCCACACTGAACACAGAGAGCTTGGTGAAATATCACGAAAGGGCTTTATAATCAGCAGGCATCGTGGCCAAGTGAAAAAAGGGAACTTAAAAAAAAAAAGGAATTTAGTAAGCCTGTTGTTACAGGATACAATTGCAATAAAGGCAAAGGAATCAAAGGCACCGTGGAAAAGAAAAAGACCAAAGGCGACAGCTCTGAAAGCTTGAAATCCTACCGATAACACTTGAGAATCTTAGAACAACTTCATCAACAACTCCAGAAGCAAGGAATTCTAAAACATGAAATGACATTAAGGTGGCTTTTTTCTCACGGAAGAGTTTCCAAGCCAGACCGCTGACCCCCTGCACGGTCGTTTCACAGAACAGAGACAACAGTGCAAGCCAGACCGAAAAAGCAGAGGCTGATCTCAGCCAAAATTCCTAGACATGGGCGCGCTGTAGAAAGAAAACTCACCCCACAAGGTCAGAAGGCCTGCACGTGGTGGGTTTCTAGCACTTCTGAAGACCAGCAGGCCACACTACCAGGTCCTTCCTGCACCTTCCCACAGCCCCATACGTTGTCATGAAGGAGCCCAGTTCTCGAAATACACGTACGACCCACAAACGTGTAGTCATACGAGGGAAGTTTAGGAGCAAGGGTAGGAACAGCGCAATGTTAGGCTGCGTTTTTATCTGCACAATGTTCAAATGATTCGAGATTTCCTTACGCCTAACTCTTACAGGTGGTCTCATTTAAAATATATTCAGTTATTTATGACCTGAGAACCACTGACACTGTAAGGGGGCACCTGAAGAAAATAGAGAAACCAGGCCATCTATCTCTTTTCATCACACTGAAAAGGCCAAAATGAGACCAAATCTCTAAAACATCACAAGTGACACAGTCAAATATCAAAAATTCAAAGGACCAAAGATGCATCTAAAATATAACAGAAAATCACTGAGGACGTGAACCCAACACCCACGTCCCCTCGCTTTGTCTCCGCGCTAACCCTGGGGTCTGACTCGTGTGTACTGCATCCAGGGTTATTTCCCCCGAGGAAAAAAATGCCAACTTTGTGTTAATGTCATAAAAACCACGACTCCCGGCAGCCAGCAGTCCCCTCAAGAAGACGCGCAGGAGCGAGTATGGGGCAGCCAGCGTGCTGAGCAAGGACCCGGGGCAGGCTCCGGGGCGCTCATGGGGACAGCCCTGCCCCGCTCACCCCGCCCACACTTCTCTGCTTTGAGCCCCTCACGGTGTCCCCTGCAATGCCATGTCTGTCCAACTCGGCCAGAACAGACCATCTCAACTTTGCCGCAGCTGACTGCGAGCCAGTTGGACGGGAGTCCCATCTCGAAGCTCTCGGAGAACCCCTCCTTGAGAAACACCTCTGTTCCTGGTGCAACCCCCACTACCCGCATCTCCCAGCAGCAGTCAGCCTGGCCCCTGCCCTGGTCCTCCCTCTTCTTCTGGACTCTGACTACCTCCCTGGGGTCCCAAGGTAAACGGGTGCAGAGGGCAAGGGCCCCTCTCCTCTGGCCCTGCTCCTTCACACCCACGCTGCACAGGACAACTACAGAATGCAAACTTCCAACACCTGGGCAGCACCTAACCCGGAAGTAACCACACCCACAGATGCGCATCCCGTTAAACCAACACAAAATGCAACCCAACACAACTTCCTCTCAGCCAGATCACAACGGTGCCCGAGGCCTCCAAGGCCTCCCGGGACAAGGCATGTGTGAGAGAGGAGAAGGGGGGGGGGGGGGGGGGGGACACGGGTGGCAGCAGGCCTAGTGACTCAAGTTAAAAAACATAACAGATGTGTGAGGACACTGGCCAGGAGGGCCCTGCAAGGGAAGCCCCTGGACTTGTGGCCACTAAGACCCCAGCCTTGCCCAGGGGCCCTCACTGCTGAGTGGAGTCTGTCTGGCAAAACCAAAGGATATGCTGCTTAGAATACCCAACAAAAGTGTTCAATCTACAAGGAGAACCAAGGGGACAGTTAACACAAAAGTCAACAATACTTAGGGCAGAGGATGAGCGCACAAAAGGAGCTTCTAAGGAATTATTAGCTTCTTTAAAAACACTATCTTTTAAAAGAGACTTTCTTTTTTAAAACCATCTTAGACTTAAAGAGAAACTGAGATGACATACATCCAGCTCCCCCTTTATAAACTTCTTACGTTAACACGGTACATTGGTTACAATTAACGAGCCAATATTAACACTTTGTTGTTAACTAAGCTAACAAGCCTTAGTTTATAGTCAGGTTTCCTCAGTTTCCCCTCATGTCCTTCTTCCTTCCTGGTTCTCCCCCCACCCCCCCGCCCCGCCGCCCCGTCCAGGACACCACGTGACCTTGATCCCATCCCTCTACTTCTCCTCTGGGCTGTGACAGTTTCTCTGATGACCCTGACGGTGTCGAGGAGGTCGAGTCAGGGATCTGGGGGCATGTCCCCCAGTGGGAGCGGCATGATGGCTTCTCGTGACTGGACTGGGGTGGCGGCTTGTTGGGGGGAAGCGCCCGCCTCTTCCCACCCGGCCCGGGCGGGTGCCATCGGCACGGCCTGTCACCGCTGATGTTGGCCGTGGTCACCCGGCGGAGGTGCGTCTGCCAGCTGTCCCCATCCACGCGACTCCTTCCCTTCCCCGCACCGCCCCCCGCGGAAGGGAGTCGCCGCGCGGAGCCCGCGCCCGAGGAGTGGGGAGGTGGGCTCGGCCCCCCGGGGACGGAGCAGCCGCGTAGACGACGTGGGATCCTCCTCCGGAGAAGAAATTCAGTCTGCGCACCAGAGCGTGCCTGCATCGTCTGCCGATGTCAGTCTGGACGCGTGCGTGTGTGTTTTACACCGTGGGCTGTCACCCAACATGCCCTCCCTCTCGCTGGGACCGATCCGGCTCTGGCCGCTGGGAGCCCCTTCGGGTGGCTCCTGTGTCCCCCCTGACACGCCCATGGAGGTGGCGTCGTGTTGTTCGGGCACTTCCTTCCTGTCTGGGTCTACACGTGCTCCGGGCTCACCTGGGGCATTTCCCACCCGGCCCTAGAAAGGGGCCCTTGCTCTTTATTTTCTATATGCTCTTTTTTTTTTAATGTTTATTTTATTTTAGAGAGAGAGAAAGAAAAGAAGAGAATGAGCAGGGGAGGGGCAGAGAGAGAGGGAGACGGAGAATCCGAAGCAGGCTCTGTGCTGCCAGCAGAGAGCCTGAGGCGGGGCTCGGACTCACCAGCCCACGAACCATGAGATCGTGACCCAAGCCGAAGTCAGATACTCAACTGACTGAGGAAGCCAGGCGCCCCCGTGTGCTCTTTTACGGAACATGCGGTTACACATCTGGAAAATACGCTTAACGGAAGAAGCCAGTTGTACCTACGCTGAATCCAGGTTCTACTTCTGACACCAGCACCCCAAGCTTGTTCCAAGTAAATGGACTTCTCCCACCGGATACTGACTGGCTGGTGTAATGGGAGGGGCTACCTGCAGTGACTGGGATGGGGGAGGAAGCCTAAACCTTTCGTTTTCAACTGTTTGCACGATTATTTCCAAAGATATGCATACTTCTACAATTTAAGACACATAGAACTATTTTAAACCCTTGTGTTGATTACAAGTAGAGGCCAAATCCAAGTAAGGAAGATACACTGACGATTCTGATGTGGAACAGAAATAAGCAAAAAGCATGCTGCGTGCGTAGAATTAATAAATAAACCACATCTGGCAAAGCCCCAGCTGTGACGACTCTCCCTAGGCTGCTGCCAGTTGTGTTTCCCACCTAACGATCAGCAAAGACTTCGGTTCATAATGGACATTCAAAAAATTCACACGTCTGGCTGACTCAGCTGGTGGAGGATGCGACTCTTGACCTCAAGGTCGTGAGTTCGAGCCCAACCTTGGGTGCAGAGCTTACTTATTTGAAAAACAAATAAATTTTATTTAATTTAAATTAAAAATTCAAATGTCTGTATATGAAGTACATAGTTTTTTGGAAATGTTCATAAGAGTTCTGCTTGGGGAGAAAAAACGTACAGTTTCAAAGATGGTAGAGGTCATCCTAACGTCCAAAAGCAAGAGTCCCCGGTTTACTTAAGAAATGCTTTCCTTTCAAACTGCAGTCCAGGAAGTAAACGTCGTACATGAGTAAAACCTGGGAGAAGCATTAACAAAAAAAAAAAAAAAAAAAAAATCACGGCTACATCACAGGCATATTTAAGAAAAAGATACCATAATCTCAAGGTTTTTAAAACAAAACCTCCGTGTGCACACCGCGGGAGGAAAGGTTTCCGATGTCCCCAGAAAGCACTGACCCCAGGGATTTGCAGAATGCTGTAACACGCCAGGGGCATCCGCGTCCCCGGAGTCCCAGCTTAGCAGCTCCGCGGCCCCGGCCAGGGGCTGCGTGGGAGGAAGCCGGGCGTGCAGGGCACAGCGCAGACGTGCACGCTCCGCCGGCTCCACGGCGCGCGGGCGCGGGTGCGCGCGGGCAGGGCGGGATCCCGGGACCGACGGTTAACAGCCGCCAGCGGGAGTTGGCCGGGTGCGGCTGGCCAGACCGGACCCCACCAAAGAGGACCCTGAGAGGGCCCTACAGAATAGACTTGCGGAGCGGCGGCCACTGCGACCAGCACCGGCAAGGAGACGCGCCCCGAGCGCACAGCCATGGCGACCTGGCCCACGCCGCCGCTGCTGCTGCTGCTGCTGGTGGCCCTGCTCCTGCCCGCGCAGACCTGCATGGAGCCGATGGGCACCGCACCCACCCCGACCGTGATCCCAGACGGCAACTCGTCGGCGGGCCGGCCCCTGCCGGGCATTGAGCTCAAGGCCGCAGCCCGCAGCCCGCACCCCGCGCCTGGCCCTCTGGACCTGCTGGCCATGCTCATCCCGCTCGCCCTGCAGCTGGTCCTCGGGTAGGGCGCCCGTCCAGCGCGGCCAGGACCCCCGGCGTGGACACAGAGCGCCAGGGCTCCCCTGCCTCCGCTCCTTGACTTCACTAATAGAAATGGATCCAGAAAAGGGAGAATCCCACCGCCACTGGTTTGCAGCCTGTGGCCACAATGAAAGGTCACACCTCCTGCAATTCCATGTACAGACTGAAAGAAGTTGGCGACATCCTGCTGAGTTCAAGACGGGACTTAGGAACTTTGGGTACCTACACCTCTACCTTGGGAATTAGAAGATACTTTACCTTTATTTTGGCTCATTAAATTTATAAAGTCAAAAAAATGATCAGGTAGTTTGCAAAGTGTTTCTCCGTACGGTGGGTGACAGGCAGAGGCTGGGCCTCCCGCCCACTGCAGCTCTGGAGAAGCTGGCAGTGCTCACGGGAGCTGGTGGCTGCATCTGACTTGGGGACAGCAGGTGACAAAGCCAGCACAATGACAGTAGGCATCCCAAACCCACAGCATGCGCACTCTGCTGCCCTTCCCATCCCAGCCCAACAAGAACCCTGGAGTATCATTTTAACCCAGTGCCAGAGAGCAGATGTATAGAACCTCACATAGTCATCAAATGCTGCTTTATTTTTGTACATGTTAAATCATTTTTACAATTTAAAGGTGACTTTTTTTAAAACATCTCTTTTAAATTTTTTTAATGTTTATTTTTGAGAGAGAGACAGAGCATGAGTGGGGGAAGGGCAGAGAGAGAGGGAGACACAGAATCCGAAGCGGGCTCCAGGCTCCAAGCTGTCAGCACAGAGCCCGCCATGGGGCTCGAGCCCATAAACCACAAGAGCATGACCTGAGCCGGAGTCGGACGCTTAACCAACTGAGACACCCAGGTTCCCCTTAAAACATCTCTGTTAAATCTTGAACATGAGGCGGGGCACCTGGGTGGCTCAGTCGGTTAAGCGTCCGACTTCAGCTCAGGTCATGATCTCAGAGTTCGTGAGTTCGAGCCCCGTGTCGGGCTCTGTGCTGACAGCTCAGAGCCTGGAGCCTGCTTCACATTCTGTGTCTCCCTCTCTCTCTGCCCCTTCCCTGCTCATGCTCTGTCTCTCTCTGTCTCAAAAATAAATAAACATTAAAAAAATTAAAAAAAAAAAAGAAAATCTTGAACATGAGGTTTGGTAAAGCACGTGTTTGGAAAAGGGAAGATTAGAAGTTCGCCTGAGTTACATTCACACAAGTTTTATGCTATTTGTATACGTTTCTATCTTTATAAACCCACAACTGAACACCTCTCTACCAACATTTTTAGGCAGTACCTGGGACAAAGCCTAAAGTAGTTTCTGGAAGTTAATCTAATACAACCATCAACACACAGACACCCTCTCTGAAGTCTCTCGTCCATCGTCACACATGGACACTCCATTATTTCGGCTATGGGGCCTTCATAACCAAAGACATGCCAGCCTTAGAGAGCATTCCAGAAACACCAAATTCAACAATCTTCAAAACAAGAACAGCATGTGTGAACAAACACTATGTTCTAGAATGCACACTGTGTTTAGTAATTATGCTTTGATTTATACAAAGTGATACGGTAGTGACTTGCATTGAACATAAGTGGCAAATTATTTTTTAAAGGCTTAAAGGCCAATCTAAAGAAAAATCCAAATTTAACAGGTTTTACTCTCTGCATTAAAGGATGACCAACTATAGCCTTATTTGACATAAAAGGAATAATGAAAAGGCTGCTCTCCCACAGGAAATTACACTTTCTTGGTCACCAATCCCTACCACTTCTCTCTCACAGTAATGTTGAATTAACAACCCTTAACAGAAGCCATGGAAATTCCTATCAGATGATCCAAGGTTTAATTCCAATCCCAAGCATCTGTCCAATTTTATCTCTACAGTTTGGAGAAGCCATTTCCAGCTCTACCTGCCCACTGGTAAAACAACTTGGGTATGTGTTTTGTTGGGGAAAAGTATGTCCCCATACCGGAGACCAATCATTTCTGCTCTACAGGAAATGCCCGGTCTGGCCTAAAACACTAAGTAACCTGGCCGTGTCTCCAACTCCAAGGCAAAGGCAGCAAGGCTCAGGGATAAGATGACCAGCTCCTGACTTCCTGGACACTCACCCGTCTTGAGGGGCTCTGCCAGGTGCCCCGTCTAGCTCTTACTACCCAGACACTGTCTCACATGGTTCACATGATCATTCAGTCCTCACAGTAACGAGGGAGGTATTAGTATCCCCATTTTACAGATCGGGAAACCAAGGCCCAGAAGGTCAAACAACATGTCAGGGTCACACAGTGAGAGGTGGGGTTGGCATGGCTCAGACCAACAGTCTGGTTCCAGAGTCCAGGCAGATGCCCACTTCCTTCAGCTGCCTCTCAACTGAAGACAAGAGGATACCCCTACAGATAAGCAGGTCTGGATCGTCTCAGAGGTGGGGGCCACCATCTGATGGAGGAACAGCAGCACAGGGAAAGCCACGAGGTGGCAACAGGCGAGGCATATACAAGAACCTGAAGACGCAAGGAGCTAGACTCAAGCAGACAGAGCGGTCAGAGGGAGGAGGCTGGGGGCCTGAACTCAAGCAGACAGAGCAGTCAGAGGGAGGAGGCCGGGGCCTGAACTCAAGCAGACAGAGCGGTTGGAGGGAGGAGGCCGGGGGCCTGGAGCACGCGGGGAGAGCAGTCAGAGGGAGGAGGCTGGAAACAGGTGGGAGGCAGTCAAGCCCGGTGTCTGTGGGTAAGGAGTAAGTACAGTTTTACTGCGCCCAAGGTCAAGCCTAAGGGCCTGTAAGTGCAGGGCAAGAGAGTGGGCTCTGGCTGCTGCATGAAGGGCACCGGGAGCACAAGGCAAGATTTGGGGCCCAGGAGGGTCAGGAGGCTTCTGTTGAGGGCAACGGACAGATGATGGTGGCCTGGGGCCCCTGGGCCGAGGGGAGACACAGAGAAGCAGGCATCCTGGGTAGAGAATGGATGGGACAGCAGGCACAAAAGGTGCAGGGAACTAGATGTGACACCGAGGAAAAGCTGCCAGGTTGCCAGCAACTTGGGGGGGGCGGGGGGGGGGAGTCGGTGACATTCACTGTGAGAAGAAGGGGTAGGAAATTAAGGAAAATACAGTAGCTGGTTCCAGATGTTCAGGAACACCTGTGAGACACCAGACTGGAGGGGGAGTGCGATGTGCCCCCTGGCAGGCCTGGGCCCCAGAGCCCAAGGGGCTGGAGACGGAAAAGCAGACGTGCCCGCCCCCCCAGCTACCGCCTGTCAAAGTGGGCACGTCCACGCCCCCACCCCCAAAGCTTCTTCCCTATAGGCTCTGTCCGGCCAAAGGCTCCGCCTTCCACGCGGCTACGCAGGCCAAACCCCACGCGATGGGTCTGCCGTCTACCTGCCCTGTTCCTTCACCGCCGACCTGGACAGCGGCCTCCCCACCCGCACCTGCACCCACACTCTCACCCGCACCCGCACTCACACTCACCCCCACCCCCGCACCCGTACCTATACCTGCACCCACACTCACACCTACGCCCGCACCCGCACCCGCTCTCCAGCCAGCGCCGCGGAGAACCTTCCAAACGGCAGTTGTGATTTCATAGCCCATACCCCGCCACGGCTTGCTCAGAAGAAGGCTCAACCACCCGCGGCGCCCGCAGCCCCCTCTGGCCACATCTGCCTCCTACAGCTCCGGCGACGCCGCGCCCTTTGGTGAGCGCCTCGCGGGTGGAGAAGGCTCGCAAGGAACCGCGGGCCCGCCCTCTGTTCTTCCTGACCTACAGGCACTGCCGAGAAGGCGGGGAAAGTCCATCCTCACAGCCGGTTCCCTGCAGGAAACCCGGGGGAAAGGAGCTGAACTTGAACAGGAAGCGCCCTGGGGACGTTTGAGACGTGGGGAAGGTTCCTCCCAAGTCCCAGGCGAGCTCCCCCGGGGGGCAGGGCTTCTCTCTCGTGTAGGCGACCTCAGAAACCACGCAAGAGGCTGCGAAACGTGGGCGAATACAAGAGCGGCTCCTCTGGAGGAGGGTCTGCCGCTTCCGGGCCCCGGGGCCGCTGTGTGAGGCTGGGCCCCGGCAGATAGCGGGCGGCGCCTGCCTTCCCAAGCCGCCCAGCCTGAGAGGGCTCTTCTCCAGGCATCTTCCACAGACACGGCAAAAGTCACTTCGGGGGTGGTAGGGGCCCCCCTCCTCTCGTGCCCTGCCGTGAGAACCCAGCTCGCTCCCTCCTCCCTACAGAGGGAGGCCTGGTTCCTGGCGCAGGTTGCTGCCTGGGCCCACCCACAGCGACCGTGCCCTCAGGTCACTGCACAGAAGGGGCTTGTCCCTGCCAAGCACACCCCACACCTGCCGCCAGCCGTCCGTGTCACCAGGTAGGTTAAGTCTGTCTGGTTTGAGGTACAAGACTGGCGAGCTCGCCCAGCCCCAGACCGCCCCACTCTCCAATTATTTTTTATGAAACAGAGCCTGCAGCTATCTCCACGCACCTGTCTATGGTGTGGACTTGAGACATAAGAAGCGGGAAGCGTCTGGCAGTCAGGTACCAGGACCCCTCCCCCACAGAGTCTGACTCTGCTGCACAAACTCTGCCCCAGATCCTAGTGGCCAAAGGCGGCTCTAGCACTCTTCCAGCCAATGAGACACACGCTGGGGGTTTCCAGAAATGCCTTCCTGTTGGAGACACCGCCCCTTCCTGCTTCCCTGCCTTTCTACAGAACATCAGGCTGGAGTCAGAATTCACCACAAGACCCGAGGAGCTAAGCATGAGAAGGAAACAGCAGACTGGAGACAGAAAGGTCCAGAAACCACTGTTCCGGCCCCAGACTGTCCACTTCTTGGTATAAGGAGCCCAGGAATGGAAAACCACACCAACCAGGTTTTCTGCTACACGCTGCCAAACCAACCCTGACCCAAACACAGGCCACGGAAACGTGGGCACAAGTCCTATGAACAGGCCTGCTACAGACCCAGATCCACAGCAGCGACCGTGACTGCCTCTGGCCTCCAAAAGCTCGTGTTCCAGGGCAGAGGGAGAGTCAACACGTAGGCCAACCGGCAGACAGGGCCACGCCGAGTGTTTATAGAGCGGGGTGACGTGGACAAGGACAACACGGGGACACAGTCTCGCCAAGGAGACAACATTTGAGCTGATGGCCCAGAGACAGGCAGGTGGCAACCTTACAAACACCTGGGAGATAGATGACAGTCCCCCACAGGAAGAACGGGAGGAGGGGGGCTCCATTTGTGCAGATCGGCAAACAGGAAAAATGGAGGGAAATCACCCAGGGAGAAGGCCTGCGCACTTTTTCCTAAGGGAACTTACTTTCCCCATCATGACAGGAAGTCACTGGAAGGGGTCAAGTAGGCGTTACCTGATGGGACGCGCCCCTCGAAGGATGTCTGCAGTGACCCCATGAGGGCGGACCACACGGGAGCAAGTCTGGACCCCGGAAAGCCAATGAAGAGCTCCTGGGGCTCAGAGGGGGATCAGCGGGGGAAGACGGGAACAGATTTGGAGGAGCTGGCAGGCCTCGTGCAGTGAGCAAGGCGGGAGAAAGGAGTGAGAATGGTCACAGGCCCCCTGGGAGGCAGTGGGAGGCAGGGATGGGCCGGGGATCAGCTCTGAGCAGGTGCACGTGGCACCACTTCCAGAGTGGAGGGCAGGGGCTGGGGCTCCAGGGCAAGCAGGCAGGAGAGGCATCCGCACCCAGAGCAGGTGGGGAGTGTGGCCCTTGGGCCAAGGGCAGATGGGGGCTGGGGGACCAGGCGGCTCAGGCAGTTCTGTCAGATGCTGCTGAGGGCCTGAGCAAGACAGGGACAGGACAGTGGCCACTGACCCTGACAAAGACAGGTCACTGGTGACTCAGAAGAGTCATTTCAGAGGGACAGGGAGGCCAAAACTCAACCAGAACAATCACGTAGGTGGTGACAGTGGGGGCAGGCATCCGAGCTGGGAAGCCCCAGCATGAACACCACCATCTGCCGTCCCCCACGTGGGGGTCCTGGCTCAGTGATTCCTCAGGTCACCTTTGTGCATGTACTGCTAGATACATAGGAGTGATTCTTCCACAAAGTCACTTCCACAAGTCATTTACTTGCACCCTCTCCCCCCATCCCCATGCGAGGGGCACTCGGGAAAGACTGGCAGGGAGGAGAGAAGAGCCACGTGAACATCGCCCACCAGGACAGGGTCCTGAGGATCCACGGGTGTGGAGCTGAGACACAGCCGGACACAGCACAGCACCAAAACACCAGAGATACACTTTCCCCCAAATCCACACTTCAAAACCATCCTGGGGAGTTAATGAAAGCTTTTCAAAATTTTACTTAAAGATTTCCGAACATAAAGGTAACTCCAGACGACAGATGAGCCCGGGCTCTATACTGGGCTCTCGGCACTTGAGAAGCTCTGCCCTGGACAAGAGTCAGGACGGGCAGCCTGACGGAAGCTGAGACCGTGGGACTTTAGTGAGGCTCAGAATACACACTGGACACTGCACTCGAATCCAGCTGTGCGTCAAGTTGTAAAGAATGTTTCCGAATAATTTGATGTATTTTATTTCTCAAAAGAACTTCAACTTTTAAAAAAAATTTTTTGTGTTTATTTTTGAGAGAGAGAGAGAGAGAGGGATGCAGAGTGTGAGTGGGGGAGGGGCAAGAGAGAGGGAGACACAGAATCCAAACAGGCTCCAGGCTCTGAGCTGTCAGCACAGAGCCTGATGCAAGGCTCAAACTCACAGACAGCGAGATCATGACCTGAGCCGAAGTCAGACACTCAACTGACTGAGCCACCCAGGTGCCCCTATCAAACATTTTTTAAGCCCCTACTATACCACGGCTGTGCAGGGACAGGAAACGCAACCCCCAGGTGCTTATCAGGGCAGGGAAGAGATAAGTGCCCAGAGTTACAGCCAGGAGGACACAGAATAATTAAGTTCTGGCCTATAACTTAAAAAATGCAGGTCTTGGGGCACCTGGGTGGCTCAGTTAGTTAAGCACCTGACTTCGGCTCAGGTCCTGATCTCACGGTTCGTGGGTTCAAGTACCACCTCGGGCTCTGTGCTGACAGCTCAGAGCCTGAGTCTGCTTCGGATTCTGTGTCGCCTCCTCTCTCTGCCCCTCCCCTGCTCATGCTCTGTCTCTGTCTCTCAATAATAAACATTAAAAAAATAAAAAATAAATAAAAATAAAAGATAAAAATCCAGGTCTCGGCCGGTAGCATGTACCTTCTGGGCCTCATCACCCTGCCAGACTCCTGCTGCAGCAGACCCATCCCACCGCACCCCCCAGATGTGGCTGCCTGTGCGTCCTCCAGGCCCCTGGTATAGGGGCCTCTTCCTGGGATAAGACAAGGCGAAGCGGGGTGAGGCCAGGCCAAGAGGCAGGCAGGTCCGCTCAGACACCGCTGTGCACACACAATGACAGATTTCAGCCTCAGATCACGACCACCCTGACCCTCGCCACATGGGACAAGGACTAGTTCCGGAACCACAGAATAAAATGCAAGAGGTGGCAGGAAAACACTACCAGGTCAGAGAACAGCAACAGCGTGGCTGGGAGGGCTCAGCACACACAGAATGCCCACTTCTCTCTTCCACTCACAAGGGACGTCAGCAGGCACTTCTGGAGACCCGCCACGGGGAGCGTAAGCAGATGGGGAACAGAGCGGCTGGTGCACCCGGGCCTAGTGCTGCGAGAGGGTCCCTGCAGCCGAAACCCGGCTCTGACGACGCTTTCCTCCTGGGACCTGGGGACCGCTAAGGACAGCCCCGCACAGCATGCCAGCCGCTCAGCACCCCAGCGCCCCCCAGCCATGGTTCACGCCAGGCTCCTCTGTGGCCCGAACCACGTGAAGGTGGGCATGTGGCCCCCACAGTGTGGCAAGAGCCATGCCCCTTCCTTCCTCTGGCAACCCTGCTTATCTCAGAGTGTGGGCTTCCTGGTTTTCATTGTTTACTGTGTAAATATTGGGGTGGGGGATGATATGAGACTCATCAAAAGACTTCAATAACCTAGTAACAGATTACCCTGTCGGTGCTAGAAAACAAGATAAAGATTTCCTTGGCCCTAAAAACCTAAACATGATAGTACTTTTGACATCTCAGGACCCGAGATCTCCCTTTAAGAAAGAGAAATAAAAAGTACAAAAATGCATGACGATGAATTACTCATATTTTATAGGATTGGGAGGCTTTATTTATCAAAATGGCTTTTTAAATAATTATTCAGGTAAAGTTAGACTTAAGATATTCAGAGCTTCACTGATTCCCTCCACCTTACCTGTGTTTTAGGATGATCCCTACTGTGATCAGAAAGATGTTTTGTTCTTCCATTGACATCAAGAGTATCACTCTGGCTTACAAATTTAAGTACAGATAAAGAAGATGTACCCATTTGTTAAAATCTAGCAAAAGCCCAACAATGGAAAAATGACTTCAGATGATGGCTCTTGAATTCTCATTCCAAGATTTAAAGGTTATCTCTAAGGGTTCAACTCTCATATTAAGACTTAGTCCCCATAATTATTATTTTCAAAGATTAAATTCCAAAGTGCAACTATACTGAGAAAAAGATAATATTTATCCCCACAAAGATGCTTTTCTTTGATCTTTGCTGTCCATCTTTCCAATCCCTCTCAGCAGCCAGATGCACTATGGCAGAGGTAGGGGGGGTGGGGAGTAGGGGGCCAGCTCAGCCGGTCCCTTCCATGAGGTCGAAGTTGGCTGAGGAGAAAAGGAAGAGCCTCCGAGGTCTCCCTCCATCCTCGACAGACACCCGGCTAGTCAGGTGTCATTCGAGACCAGGGCAAGGAAAGGGAATGTGTTTTTGCCTCTGGATCTCGGCTAAGGGCCAGGCACACCTTCTAGGCCAACGGGCCCAGCAGGCCAAAGGTTCTTCTGTGCACCAGAGAATGCTACGGGGCCAGGAGCCAAGACCCACCCACACTGTGCTTTTCACACTGTTTCCCAATATCCTCCCCAAGGAATGAGCAAAGTTGATCTCTAAGGGCTTTTTAATTATCTGAGTAAATAAAACAGAACTATTTTCTCTTATTAAAATGAGCGGATGGATTTCGGAGGTCCCCTGGCCTGCCTCCAGCCCGCCTACCCGCCATGACGGCTAAATTCATGGGGGTGGGGGTAGGGGAGAGCCTCTAGACGTTTCTCCCCCAGGCAAACCTGCCACTCTCCCTGGGCTGAGGGTCCACTGGAGAACGGGGACTCGCATCCTTGATCTCCTCCACTCCCACCTGACCACACAGCGTGGAACAAATGCACAACACACCATATGGTGCTTGGGAACCGGACTCCCATCCCTCGGAGCCAGCGGGCTGCCAGAGGCACAGCCCCACGCGCCCTGAGGCCTTCAGGAGGCAGACAGAGACCACCCTGGGAGGGAATAAGCCCGCTGGCATCCAGAGAGCTGCAGGTGATGAGCTCACCCACGGCTCCTCCTCAGATGACGGTCCACGCACCTGTGTTGTCTCACGAATTCTTCCAGGCACTCTACCGTCGCAGCCCTTGCAGAAATTAACCTTTCCTGATGTAACACCACCAAAACCAGTTCCTTTGCCTTTTCATCATGAGAATTTAACAAAAGCAGAAATAATTATATAAGTAGTTAGGCTAAACACCAACTAACACTGAAGCAGGGAATTTCGAGATCAAGCAGTGGAAGAAATCACACTGATTTATGGGTGATTTAAGATAATACCAGGGGTAAAGACAAGCGGAGGTCTGAGTGAGGAGAAAATCGGCAAGGCCAGTCAAACTGGAAAAACATGCAGCTTAAAGGTACGTGGGAACCTGTGCTCCATGAAGAAAGACACCGAGTTATTCATTCGCTGCCGCACCTTTGGCCTCCAAAGTGCCTGACACACAGTAGGTGCTGAAAAGCTACCGGTCAAATGATTGCATACGTGACGGAAAACAGGTTCAGTTTACACGGGGGAAGACGGAGAGCTCTGTGAATAGAAGATGCTAGCAACCCCTCAGATTATAAGACACTTACTATCATGGGACCAACATTGCTCTTCTAATACAGTTAGTGCTACAGTAGCAACCATGGGCCAGATGTCACCTTTCCGATAAAAGTCACTATGAGTCCTACGTTTTACTCCCTATAAACAGGTAGCTCCGAGAGGCAAACACAGAGTTGTAAATGCACAGAACAGAAAACAAGAATGATGTGAAGGTCACACCAGGAGCAAGGACGGGATGGTGACCAAGGTCGGACCGGCGGCTACCCCAGGGAGCCAGGACAGCTGACTTGGACGGACATGAGGAAGCCTCAGGGTGGATGTTGGAGATGGTCACGTGATCGCACACAGCCGGGAGGGTCACCAGGCTGCACCGGGTTGCAGTGGTAGCTGGCACCAGCCCCTAGCAGCTAAGGAGAGAGGACTATTACATTTTCTGGAATTTGGGGAGCCTGCTGACAGCTCACTGGTAGCTTGAAACAAGCAATGGTGAGAACATTTACGCCGCAGAAACTGGCAAATGCTATCCATCAGGGCTTTTTACATCCCCCTCCCTCCAGAAAGCAGCTGTTAAACATTTACCAGCACAGCACTACATACACCTTACAGTATGTCAACTATACTCCAAAAAAGTAAAAAGCTAGGGGGCTGAAGGGAGGAAGGACTTTTTTGATAAAGGAAAAGGCCTTGCGATACATAGAAAATTTAATTTTCAATGTGTTGAAGGTAAAGAATGAAATGTTTAACAGCAAGAAATCTACTAATGAAATTTACTATATTAACAGATTAGACAGGAAAAACCATACAACCATCTCAACAGATGCAGAAAAAGCATACAAAATTCTACTGCTATTCATGAGAAAGCTTATTTTAAAAAACTCTCAGCCAAGGAGGAAGGTGACCTGCTCACCTAGATAAAGGGTGTGCACAGAACAGCTACAGCAAATACCACATCTGGCGATGAAACACGAGCGTCTACACCGGGTGGAAGCCAGCGCAAGAGGGGCGCCTTGACCACCACTGCCGTGCGAGCAGTACATCTGAGGTGGCACCGGGAGCCCCAGCCAGTGCACGAGGGGAAAGTACAAAGATTAGACGGAAACAGCATCACCTGCACAACTTGATCCCCCGCCTAGAAAACACGAGACACGATCGCAAGCTGTGCGCATAACCGGCATGCAAACCCAAGAGGCTCCCTGCACGGCAGTAATAAGCAATTAGAAACGTAACTGGAGAAACCACTCAGCACGTGGTAACCGTGGGCACAGGGCAGGCTGCTCGGGGAGCAGTAGGCTACCGGCTAGCCAGCGGGAGAAATGTCACACGTCACTTCCAACCATATAAAAGCAAATTTCACATAGGTTAATGAGCTAAGTGAGGAAAAGAGGCCAGAAGAAATGAAAGAGGAATGCTCCTGAGGCGGGGCAAGTGTGCTCAGACGGGACTCAAAGCCCAGGTCGTAAAGGAAATGTCCAATACATTTTAACATATAAACATTTAAAATCGCTCTCTGGAAAAAAATAATAAACTCAAAAGACGTAGGAAAAGACCCAGGAAAAGACCTGTAGCCACGTGAAATCCCCGATATGGGCCTCCGGTGTCCCCATCAGCCAGGGCCCCCGACCGCCTCCCGGGCACAGCGCCGCCTCCCACTGGAGCCAGGTGATCCTGACGCAACCCCCCTGCCCCTCTCCCCAGGAGTGGAAAGCACAGCTCCAGAATATGCTGCACCGCGGGCTCAAGGCCACCAGAATTCCCAGTAAGATGGAAGGAGAGGGTTTCCCACTGGATACAACTCTGAATCCCCAATGGCAGCTCAGACGATGGGAGGACCGGGTGGGAGGACCAAGGAGGTGGCCCCATCCTCACCCTGAGCACCACAGGTGTCTCGTCATGTTTTGTTATGTGCTTTTTCACCTTCCTGTTTTGAAACTATAGGCTTACAGGAAAGCCGGAAACAGTAGAGAGTGCCCACCTGTCGTTCGCTCAGCCTCTCCTAACGTTTGCGTCTTACCGCATCACTGATAAATTACTAAGCTAGCAGATGATCCCGGCACAACACTATCAGCTCAATCACGAGCTGCATCTGAATTTCACCCGTTTTCCTACGAAGACCCCTCTGTGCCAGGAGCCCATCCACAACCCACGGTGCACTTCACCATCATGTCCCCCCAGACTCCTCTGAGCCTCCACCACCCCTCAAGCCTTCCTTGTCCTTTGGGACCCGGACGCTTGAAGAGCACGGGTCAGGTGTTCCTCTGGGGTCCACTACCTCCTCGTGAAAGTGCTGTGATTACGCATCTGTGGCAAGAACACTGGACACATGATGTGCCGTGGGGCATCTGGGCTATATGATGGCGACCTGTCTTACCACAGGTGACGTTAACTTGGGTCACCTGGGTTAGCTGGTGTCTGCTGGCTTTCTCCACTCTAAAGTTACTATTTTTCCCTTTTTAATAAGTAAATAACTTGGGGAAGAGATAGAGCCCAGGCAAATATCCTGTTTCTCCTCAAACTCTCACCCACTAATCTCAGCCCCCATCCCTGAGTCTCACCTAAACTAATCGTTGCTGTACTGTCTTTTCTACGTCCTCACTCTTTCTACACTAATTAGAACCCTTCTGTCGGGAAGAGCTGCTCCTTCTCCCCCCGTTTATTTGCTTCTTTATTCAATTATTTGTTTATATCAGTACAGAGTAGTGGGTATTTATTCTAGTCTATGGATTATAAACCGATCCTACATCATTTTATTTCTTCGCTCAGACTGACTCAACTCTGGCCATCTTTCCCGCTTGGGGTGGGCCCCCGTGCCCTCTCGACACACCCCACCCTTCCTGAGCACCTCCTTACTTTCTGCACGGCCAGGTGTCCTAGCTGCACCTGTTCCTTCCTATCGGAGGATGATATCTGGGCATGCTCGCCATTGCTGGGGCCTGTCAGGGGACGGAGACCCAGGGCACGTGCGTGTAACCCTCATGCTCACATCCATCTCTGCGCGTCCCTGTACACACCTATCCCGATGTGCACACGTTAGAGACCGTGGGTTTACACTGCAACCTGGCTCTGGTCGCCCACCCAGACGGACGACCTGTTCGGTCCTGGGTGCACACAGAGTAGGTTCACCCTGCGAACCTCAACCCCATGACAAGCACGGTTCTGTACAGTCCTCGGCCTCAAAGAATGCAGCCAAAATGCCGTCTTCCAAGATGAGGCTGCCACCTTTCTTCCCGTCCCTTTTCCTGTGGCTCCGTTGTTGTTTGTGGGGACACTGAGGTTTGCTTCTGTGTGTATTCCACTTTAGCGCCCCCCACCTCCTGGCTGAAGTTAACGTGCTTCATTTGGGGGTGTGTAAACAGCGCAGTGGCTCCCAGAGTCAGGCTGTAGCGAGCGGTGTGCTTGGAGGGGCACTGCGCCCCCACACCTGCAGCCGAGTCTACTCCCCTGTCCCTCCCAGCCCTTCCCACCCACCCCCGTGGAACCAGTCCAGCCCCTGGCTGCGGCTCGTCCGTCCCGTTCCCTTTGGCACGAACGCGCAGCCGCGCCCGTGTCTTCCCACGGCCCTTCTTCCTGGTGGACAGAGCACAGCACCCTCTGGCAGCGTGCCTCGCTCGCTACCTGGGTCTTGGAAGTCACCTCGAATCAGTTCACAGAGGCCGTACCGTCCTGCAGGTGGCACTTTGCACCGTGGTCGACACACCTGCACGGATACGTAGGTCATTTCCATATGTGTTTCCATAGAGTTGGAGGTGCGCCCTCAAGCTAGACTCCTAGAAGGGAAAATGCTGGGGCGAAGCACCGGGCACATGGGGTTCCGCAGGCCGAATGGGGTGTTTTCGTGCCCAAGCACACAGCACTGATCTCCTCAGGCGGAGGAAATAAACAGTCAAATGAAGGGAAAGAGCTCATCTGCGGGGCCCGACACGGAGGGCTGTCAGCATAAGCTACCCTAGTAGCCGACGCTCCGCATCAGGACTATGACATCTCACCCTGGAAGTAAAAGGTTCACGCGAGTCAAGAAGCTCAGCGCACGGAGACAGACGTGGTGAGCAAGCCACCCAAAATCTAGCAAATGGTCTTTACTAGCACTGTCCGTAACAGCGAAATGTTTTTATCCTAAACCCCATTTCGAAGCCCACACCCACGCGAGCACATATCCACACACAGCCGTGTTTGCTAATGTTCGGATCAGCTTTATTCACAGTAGTCGGAAAGTGCGAACACCCCAAACGCCCAGCCCCGGCCAAGGGACAGAAAGGATGTGCTGGATCCACGCAGGCAGGACCACCGAGCAAGTGACAGGAACAAAGTGTCGATCCATTCCACAACATGGGCGGACCCCAAAAGCCTTGTTAAGGGAAAGAAGCCTGACCCGAAAGACTACAGGTTGCAATGATTCCATTGAAGTGCAATGTCTAGAAAAGACAGATTTGTAGACACAGATCAGTGGCTGCCAAGGCCTGCGGCTGGAACGGGAATTCACACAAACACAGGAACATTCCGGGGTGACGGAAACTTTTTTAAACTGGACTCTGGTGGGACACCTGGGTGGCACAATCGGTTAAGCGTCCGACTCTTGGTCTGGGCTCAGCTTTGTGAGTTCAAGCCCTGCATCGGGCTCTGTTTTGACACTGCGGAACTTGCTTGGGATTCCGTCTCTCCCTCGCTGTCTCTGCCTCTCCCCGACTTGTGCGTGCACACTCACGCTCTGTCTCCCTCTCTCTCAAAGAAAACTTGAAAAAAACTTAAAACCGGACTGTGGTAAAGGCTGCACAACTCAGACATTTGTGAAAGTCACTGAATTGTCTTGTCTACAGAGGGTACATCTCATGACAGCCGCTTATACACAAAAGAAAACAAACCCTCCTCACAGAGCTTCCCCTACCTGTTATTTCCTGAGCGCGTCCCCTCAGAGCACTCAGAAAGGTGCACCCCCAGACAGCTGGGTCGCACGTGCGACGGCACCGCTTCTCCCAACGATCAGCGGGACTGGGAAACACAGGTCGGCTCTCCCACATCCTGGCTCCTCCACTCACAGCCGGGCTCTGTCCCAGGAACCCAGCATACCCTGCACAGGGTGGTCCCGGCTCAAAAGTCTGGGAACTAAAGGGAAGAAAACTCCCTTTCCTACGGCAAGGGCTTGCGGTGAGAAACACCTAAGTTCATCAAACCCTCCTCTCCCTGCCCGGCCCTCCCCCCACACAGGGAGTTTAAGGGGAGCTGGGGGACACCGCACACGGCGCTCTCCGCTCCCTCCAGAATACTCTGCCGGTTTGTGCAACACCCGCTCTTTCTATGAAAATATCAGGCCGCTCGCAGTTTCGTCAGAGGAAGAAAATCAAAGAATAGAAAGCTTCATAGTAGAACGATCAACGATGCCACTCGTTCATGTGCATGTGGGTGAAAGCCCTCTACTGCGTGACACAAAAAACGTTAATGAGGGAAAACCCCCAGAGTAGGAGTGACAAGAAGTGAAGAGAGCGCGAGCTACATTCGGGTGACACTGCACCACGTACTCAGGACACGCAGCCAGCAGTCCTGAGAGGGCGTTCCCTCGCACCACTGCCGAAACCAGCCAAAAGGTGATGGGAGTGACTTTTCCATAGGTCTTCGGTGATGGGCAAATCTAGGTTGAACTCTCTGACCCCAAATTATCACTGCTCCGAATTCCTATGATTCGTTCCCATGAATTGCACATCTTCCTGGATTAAGATTCTGCAGCCCCAACTCCCAAAGCGGCTTCCAGCTGACGCAGTTTACTGCATGTGCCGCGACAGCCCTGAAACTGTTAACCTAAAAAATGACTACACGAGGCCCTTGAAACATTTAGATAACTTTTCGGTGAAAGTAAAGTTTTACTGCATTGCCAACCACAAAAGAGGCGGCCCGCCCAACAGCACCGTGCTATGACAGAAACATACCGTAAAAGCCAGCGCGGATCATGGATTCAAGAGCGACCACTCTGTTGGCCTATTATTTGGGGTAGATTCCTATTCTGAAAAAGAATCAAATTCGAAACAATCCAGACTAATAAACATACAGTTTCACGCGACTGATGTCACGCATCGCCAGGACAGAGCAGACGTAACCCCTCAAATCGCTGCTCTGTAGACGGTGGCCTGAGCACGTAGGTCCCTCTTCAGATCGAGCCCAGGTCTAGACCACGTGAAGCATCTGAGTGAAGTCTCACCGTTGTCCGTCAGTCTTCGGGTAGTGAGCGCTTCACACAGGACCCTACTCCCCGTCTCTACCTGGGGACGCCCCCTGAGTGAGCCCCCCTTCCTAAGGCAGAAGCCCTGCCCTCACACAGCCCCGGCACACATCAGAGGCAGGTCGCACCGACCGACACAAAGGCTGGCCTCAAAAGAGAGAAAGCTGGCAAAGCAGGTGCCCGGCAGAACCAACTCCTCACAAGAGAAGAAACGGAGATGGAGGAGAGCCGGGTGCCAGGTGGGGGGGTGAGTGTGGGCAGAGGGGGCCCGCGGCCCCGCAGGAAGCCTGCTCCTTGGCCTCACGCACAGGGCGGAGAGCTACCCGTGTCCTCGAGTAAATCCCTCTCCTCAGGAGAACCAAGCGCGCGAACACCCAGAGAGCCAGAGAATTCACGTACGCCGAGCCGAAACAAGAAAAAGAAGTTGGGTCTGTGTGTGCGGCCTGCACAGAAAGGCACAGAATACGAGGCAAGCTCCAAACTTACCCCCCGACTGACCAACAGATACGTTAACAAGCTCAGTTCCTAACTCTATGATGTCACGGCAGGGGGGCTGACTCAATACCGCCTCCCATGGAATGATCTGTACGATAAGCTTTAGACTTACGCACCTGAAAACAATCCTCGCTCAGTTTAGTTCCAGACAACCAACAGAGTCTAGTCCCCTAAGACTAAGAAAATGGAACAAGGGAATCCCCTGGAGCCAGAACCCATTCCTCCACCCCCGAGATGCTGCCTCCTGACCCCCCTCCTCCCGCACCTCACCTCTTTCAGCAGAGCTGCCTGGTCCAGAGCGGGGGGGACAGGATACCCTGTGCCGGGCGCTAGCCTCTGGCGGACCGTAGCAGCCGCGAAGGGACGGGACATTGCCCACTTTCAACACAGGACCGCGCACAGGTTCTAGGATAAACATTTATTCAACAGCTCGCTGAATGGCCCCTGAAGCCCTCAGAATTTATTATTTTACTCTTGCATACGAGAGTCTCCTAGAAATGGAACAAACCTTGGAAGTCACCAACGTGACCGCCCTTGTTTTCCGCTCCAGGAGCCTGTGGCAGGGTGGGAAGCAGGTGGCCCAGCAAGTTCAGAGGCAGAGCCGGGACGAAATCCCCAGCTTCCTACACTCCGGGACACTCTCGCTTCCTCCTCCACCAAGCACCTTACAAGCCGCCTTCTCTCCAGGTTTTAAACCGGTTAAGCCTCCACCGCCGAGTCAGGTGTTTTTCATCATATTTGGCTGCTTTTCTGAAACCTCCCAGAATTACTCATATTCTCATTTCTGTCACAATGTCGCTATATCCGTTACGTCCCTGACGGTCATTACTTAAGAGAACGCTTTTCAGTTGTAGGGCTGCCCTCCGGGGTTCAAATGGCAGCAGCAGGACGCAGCTGCTCTCGTAGGTTGAGGGCTCCCTGTTCGCAACAGACTAATTTACTCTACCGTACTTCATGGTTTTAGAACAATTTTGAATGTTTTGTAAATGTTTCTATTCTACGAAGAAAAGCACAAAAATCTGGAGATAACACAGACATACGGGGCATAAATAGATGACTGATTCACCGAGTACAACAGGAGCATGGGAGGGGCAGTGCGGGAGGCAGGCAAACAGCTTCGATCGGCTCGCCACTTCCTACCTGCGCAGAAAGTAAGAACACGTTAGTCATTTGTCCACAGACACTGACGACTGCCTCCTCTCTGCCATGCACCGTTCTGAGCCCTCAGGAGGAAGACAGAGCAAGACCCCCGCCTTCCGGAGGCTTCTGCTCAGAGGGCAGCCTGATGGGAGGGAGGAGGAGTGGATACGGAGGGACAGCAGGGCACAGTGGGTGAGAGGTGAGGGTGCAGAGGGGTGAAGCCCAGACCCCACAGCCAGAGGGGTGACCAGAGGAGACAGCGGGCCCCTGGGGGGACTGAGATGGGGGAACTTGCAGGGCTCCGAGCAGGAGAGTGATGGACCCGTCCTCCCCACTTAGGGCTCTGCTTTGGCTGACGGTCAGGAACAGGTGGAAGGAGGCCCGGGGCAGGAGCGTGCGGAGCAGAGGGTGAGGACAGTTCCACAGGAGGGGAGCCCCCTCAGAGCATCACGAGCAGCGGGCTGGATCAAGCTCGCTCCGACATGCCTGACACACGGGAGAGCTTCATATGCGTTAGCCAACACCACCCGGCTCTCCCAGAACTTACCGAGCCCCTTACATCAGTTCCCCGTCTGAAACACAGAGGTGACCCACGCTCAAGGGAACACTCGTGAGGAATAACTAGGTACCCGGGACTCTCAGCTCCGGACAGTTCCGTGTCACGGCAGCTTCCACACGTGCACCTGTCTGTGTTTTACAAACAACATGGTACGCAGGCTCCTGATCGCACGGAAGGATATTAACATCCTGCACGTCGCACACCAAGGGATGAGCAAGCTGCAGATTCGAAGAGAACCCGCTGTGAGATGACGCCCGTAAGCGAAGACCCTTCACCTCGGGTCCTTCTGCCACCGAGCATCATGGCAAGCCAGGGAGCTCCAAGGGCACTTCTTAATCCCTCCGGTCTCCTCATCTCCTGGACTCGACCCACCTCCAGACCCTGCTGACTCCCGCTCACCCTGGCACCCCGGCACCCCACCACCCCTCCCCCCAAAGCCTTCCCGCCATCCGGAAGGGTGCAGAGCCGGGCCCTGCACGCCTCAACCTTGCCTCCACCACGCCCCCGCATCAACGGCTGGACGGGGGCTACTGCCCACCCCCCAGCTGCTCCAATAAGCAGGGTTCGGGCAGGGAATGCCCTCGGCCGCTCTCTGGGCAGGAAGAAGAGCTCATCTCTCTTCCGGGCCTCAGCGCGGCACCCCTCCCGAGAGAGGCCCCTGTGCAGAGCGACGCCTCAAGAAGGCACAGCCCCGGGACGCCATCTGCCGCAGCCCTCGTGCCTTTGGTCACCGCACAGACAAAGCAGCTTCGAGGACGCCCCGGTGCCCGGCTTAGCCTCCAGCTGGAACACTGGCCCAAGGAGGCAGAGGCCTTCTCCTCCAGAGTGTGTCCTTCCACGATGACTCACACAGAACCTGTCACTACAGGCAAGGGTGCCAGGGCGGTGGAAATCAGTTTCCCCCTTTCCCCGGCACAGATGATGGGCACACAGGGAGTCGGGGGGGCTTCTATACACTTCATCCCATTGGCTGAACTACAGAGAACATTGACATTTCAAAACTCCACACCTAAAAAAAAAATCAGATAACCACAAACAACAAAAACCAACACGCAAGGAAGAGATTTTACCATTTTAACAGGTAACTTTTCTTTACATTTTTATTTACTTTTGAGAGAGAGAGGAAGCAGGGGAGGGGCAGAGAGAGGGAGACACAGAATCCAAAGCAGGCTCCAGACTGTGCGCTGTCAGCACAGAGCCCGACGTGGGGCTCGAACCCACGAACCATGAGATCATGACCTGACCTGAGTCGAAGTCAGACGCTCAACCGACTGAGCCCCCCAGGCGCCCCTTGAACAGGTAACTTTCAGCGAATACAGCCTCCCTGATGACGTTTCAGCATAACTGGGCCCAAGCAACACCTGTCCGCCTCAGGAGGTGGGGGCTCTCCTGGACGCAACACCAGCATCCTTCTAGATACTGTAAGACAAATGAAGCACAAAGCAGCAGGCGAATCTTGCTGGTCCTCTGCTGTGGTACCAAGTTTGGTGACTAAAGGTGCCAACTTCTAGTTAAGTTAATGACACTTTTAGAGATAAGTGAATTGTAGGGGCACTCGGGTGGCTCTGTCGGTTAAGCGTCCAACTTCAGCTCAGGTCACGATCTCATAGTTTGTGGGTTCGAGCCCCACGTCGGGCTCTGTGCTGACAGCTTGGAGCCTGGAGCCTGCTTGGGATTCTGTCCCCCTCTCTCTCTGCCCCTCCCCGGCTCACGCACTTGTGCGCTCTCTCTCTCTCTCTCTCTCAAAAACTAAACATTAAAAAAATTTATAAGTGAATTGTTTTAATAAAGAAAAATGCCATTTCCACATATATCTTTCTGTAAGGATGCCCCAAGGCATGTTTAAACACCGTAAGCTAATAAGAAACTGATCCTAAGTCCTAGGGCACGATTCCCCAGTTTCTTGGACTGAGCACAAAATTATCTTTTATTTTATGCCCTCCTTTCAAAAGGGCAGCATGTCTCTGAGAAATATTTTTGAAGTGAGTCAGTTCCCACGTGCAGAGGTCCTGTTCCTTCAACAACCCCTCTCACCTTCTCAAGGACTTGCCTCTTGCAATTACCCTTTTTCCAACATATTATAAATTTGTCCTTCTCTACTGGATTGCCCCTTAGCCCATAAACGCACCGTAATCGTTTCCATTTAAAAACCCAAATTACATAACTCCCTCAAGCCCATGGCCCCTCCAGCTTCTGCCAACAATTCTGCCCCGTTTTAACAAAGCTCCCCTAGAGAGTCCTCTACCTGTGACATCCTCTGTGACACCCCCTCACAGTCTCCTCGGCCATCATAAGGCTCACTCAGGAAGCCCTGGACTCCAGGCCAGCAGACCCTTCTGGTTTCCTCCTTCAACAGACCCCTTTAAGATGGGTATTGCTAGACCCTCCCCCTCCTCCACTCCTCCCTTTCCCCTCCTCCACTCCTCCCCCTCTCCTCCTCCTCTTCCCCCCCTCTCCTCCTCCTCTTCCCTCTCCCCTCCTCCTCCCCCCCTCCTCCTCCTTCTGGGCCCCCTCCTCCTCCTCCTCCTGGGCCCCTTCCCCCTCCTCTCCCCTCCCCTCCTCCCTCTCCTCCCCCTCTCCCCTTCTCTTCCTCCCCCCCTCCCCTCCTCCTCCCCCCATCTCCCTCACCTCCTCCCCCTCCCCCTCCTCCTGTGCACCCCTTGCCAGAAGCCCCCAGGCTTCATCCCTACCCTTCTGCTCATCTGTATCTATATCCACTGCAAAGCCCATGGTTTCAAATACCAGCAACAGGCAAATGACTCCCAAATTCACATATTTGACCCCAATCTCTTCTTGAGCCAAACTTTGAATTTCCACTAGTATCCAAACATCTCCACTCGGATGACTGCTTATAAAAACAAGTGAGGTACTATTTTAGGCACTTTACATTGGCTCAGTTTGTAGGCCCAACAACCAGAGGATCGAGGCTGCCACTGTTCTCCTTAATTCACGGATGAGAACACCAAGACAGAGAAAGATTAAACAGCTCGCTCAAGATCACGCTTCTGAAACGTGACGGAACAGAGATTCATCCCACCTGCTCACGGCCCAGTCTGCGGGTGTAACTGCTGAGGAACCATCTCCCGCAGAGTCCGAGGCCTCACGGGGCCAGTCCCCAGCTCCCGATGCCAGCCTCAGACTTCTCTATCCCAAGGCCAGCGCCAGCCAACCGCTCAGGCCAACAACCTTGGGATCATTCCGGATGTTCCATCTCACGGCAAGTCTACTGGCAATCCTGACGGGCCTGCCTACAAAACATGCTACGGTTCATCAGCTCTAAGTGTGCACTTTCCCCCTCTGAACAACTGGGAAATCGGAGGTGTCCCACAATGCTGTCAGCCGGGCAGGAGGGAAGTGTAGTGACTCTTGCCCGGGCACACTCAAACTCAGCTGTTACTCTCGGAGGCAAGACAGGAGACAGGACAACACAGCCCGCCGACAGGTCAGTCAACAAACCATTTAAGGACCAGAAACCTCTCCTTACTACCTGCCAGTAAGATCAAAAAAGCATCTAAACTCACAGACCAGGTCTCAGCCGCTTGGAAGACACCTCAGAGGGAGGCGCCTGGGGGGCTCAGTCGGTTGAGCGTCCGACTTCGGCTCAGGTCATGATCTTGTGGTTCGTGAGTACAAGCCCCGTGTCGGGCTCTGTGCTGACAGCTCAGGGCCTGGAGCCTGCTTCAGATTCTGTGTCTCCCTCTCTCTGCCCCTCCCCCGCTCACATTCTGTGTGTGTGTGTGTGTGTGTGTGTGTGTGTGTGTGTCTAAATTTAACTAAACATTTTAAAAAAAGGAAAAAAAAGGAAGACACCCCAGAGACAGCAGTGGTGAGGTCTTAAGGAATGCCAGCACAGGGAACAACGTGGAAGGCAGCATGACATCACATCGATGCTTGGTCGAAGGATGACCGGGAAGAATCAGATTCTAAACGGAAAGAAATTTTAGAGTTACTTATTTTATTTTACTTCACTTCTATTTGCCTTTTCGATGAAAGCACCACAGTCTGATTTTAAAAGTCTTCGCTTAAAGTCCAAGAGCACTGTCGATGAGCATAAGTGAGGCCCAGGCGATATGAAAGGACTGCGTCACAGGGTAACTGGCAACATTTGCCCGCTAAGAGTACAAGCCTGAAATACAGCCTGCCAGATCTGAGCTCACCACCTGTGCCCTGGCCCATCATGGTCCCCCCACGCTCCTGCCAGCACCCCCTGGCGGTGGCAGGGGAGGCGAGAAGGGCCCCTGCAGTCACAGGGCTCAGCGCAGTCCTGCCTTTGCCACTGACGTGTGCCCTCGCTGGGCCCCGTCTTCCCCACAAGTAACATGGAAAACTAACGTGCCTACCTCTTGGACTAATGCAAAGCCAGCTAATACACAGAAGGTGCTTTAATCCCCTGGCACGTCTTAAGGACCTAATAAACATTAGCTGCATGAGAGCCAGAGTGCTTCTTTTATTTTTTTAAGTCTATTTATTTTGAGAGAGAGAGACAGAGAGAGAAACGAGCAGGAAATGGGCAGAGAGAGAGGGAGAGAATCCCAAGCAGGCTCCGTGCTGTCAAGGCACAGCAGCTGTGGCAGGGGGGTGGGGGGAGGATCCTTAAACCCACGAACTGTGAGACCACGACCTGGGCCAAGATCAAGAGTCAGATGCTTAGCTGCTTAACCGATTGAGCCATCCGGGCGCTCCCAGAGAGATTCTTTTAAAGATAGGTCATGACATCCCCTCCTTCAAAACTCTCTAAAGTCAACTAGGAAACAAAAAGGAAAGAAGGAAGGGAGGGAGGGAAGAAGGCTTCGCATCACAGGGTGATTACAATCTAAATTCCTCGCCACAGCTCCAGACCTCCTGCCTCCCTCCTCCTCACCGGCCTCCCACGATTCCAAACCCAAACCCAGGACGAGGACGTTCCTCCAGAGCTCCCAGCTGCCTGGTAGTGCCCAGCTCCCTCCGTCCCCTGCGCCCTCTCAGGCCCCCGCCCACCCTCGATCTCATTTTGTTTGCCCTTCCTGGCACGGAGGCCCTTAGCTGGGGCGCACCGCCCCATCATGTGAATCTCATGAAGGCAAGAGCTACCCTTTACTGTGCTCACACCCAAGTCTCCAGTGCCCAGAAGAGAATCCAGCACACGGTGAACACCTGTGGGTGACCACGTGTGAGAAACAAAACCGGCCTAAAGGCAAGCAGAATTTCTCTGCACCTGCAGTGAAAACACCAGGTACCTTCAAGCCACTTCCACACACACTTAACCCCTCTCCATTTTAATCCATCACAAAGACGCTACACTGAACACCAAAGTCATGTTTTCTTTGTGCGCTCCTAGAACAGCAGCCAGGAATACTGATCACATCACGTTTTTAAACGTGATAATATGACACTCGTGGTCTACGCCCAACAGCCATCAGGCTATGCGGCAAGGTTATGTGAAGACCTCTCTCGGCTGCTGCATATTCCCTGTCTGCACCCCAAATAAAACTTAAAAACTCATTCAAGGAATAAAGACATTTTAATTATTTAAATACGCAATTTTGGGGTTTTTTAATTTTTATTTTTTTAAGTAAGCTCTATGCCCAACACGGACGGGGCTTGAACTCATGGCCCTGAGATCAAGACTCAGCATGCTTTACTGACTGAGCCAGCCAGGTGCCCCCCAACGTACAATTTTTAAAGGAAATTCTCACTATAAAGCTTTTCTACCACACACGTTACGAATGTATTTTTAAAGGGTTTTTTTTTTTTAACACCACCATTTCTATCACACAAATTATAAATTTGGAAACTCATATTTTAGAAAATTGACACACACACACACACAAAAATCAAGGGTTTTTTTTAATAATTTTTTTAATTTTTAAAGTATTTATTTATTTATTTATTTATTTTGAGAGAAAGAGAAAAAACGTGAGCATGGAGGGGCAGACAGTGAGAGAATGAGAGAGAATCCCAAGCAGGCTCTGTGCTGTCAGTGTGGAGCCTCACGTGGGGCTTGATCTCACAAACGGTGAGATCGTGACCTGAGCCAAATCAAGAGTCAGATGTTTAACCAACTGTGCCATCCAGGCGCCCCTAAGTTTTTAAATCAACTTGGAACTCTCTAAGTTTTTCAGTTTCACACTAAGATTGACACTTTTTTTTTTTTAATGTTTATTTCTTTTTGAGAGAGAGGGAGGGAGGAGTGAGGGAAGGGCAGAGAGAGGGGGAGACACAGAAATCGAAGCAGGCTCCAGGCTCTGAGCTGACAGCAGAGAGCCTAACACAGGGCTCAAACCCAGGAACGGTGAGATCATGACCTGAGCCGAAGTCGGACGCTTAACCGACTGAGCCACCCAGGTGCCCCAAGATTGACACTTTTTCTTAAACAAAATTTTTACAGGCTGGTAAGTGCACAGTCTCACCTATTAATCTTCAAAGTATTCTTTCTACCTCCTATTTAAAGAAGAGTCCTTTATCCTAAGTATTTACATAGCTCATCACAGCATTCCAGGGAATAAAACTCCATTCTTAAATAAAGCTTACGCCTAAGGGATTCTGATGGCTAATAAAAATGATTAGTAGGTTTTGCTTGCACCCACGTATAAAAAAATATTCACTGCAGCACTGTTATAGCAAATATTTAACACTATATCAAAACACATATACAACTGTGTGTGTATCTTGACTGCTGCTGGGAGATACACAATCAATGGGCCACAGCAGGTGGAATGAATGGAATGAGGTTTAAATGTCGGTACTTTCTCAATGTACTTTGTGCAACCTTCCATTTTTAAATCCATATGCAAAAATTGTAATGCTATACATTTCAGAGTCTTATATTTTATTTTTAAAAATCCAGTGCTATAAAAGCGGTTACTAACACTGCCCGTGCTTGGACTTTTTGAACCCTGCCTGTCCTGTTCAGCGCTGTATTGCCCAGGCCTGTAACAGGGAGGGCCCAGCACACAACGAGCCACAGATTAAGTGTCTGTCCATTGAATTAAGTTTGCTTTATTCATTCAGCAGACAAATACAAGTTCAAAGAATTTTCTTATCCCAAAAATCTGAAAGCAACTGAAATGTTTTTAGGGCGTGTCAATTCACCAAGGCGCGCCTTAACCTACGAACCAAGAAGTTGTTCTCCGGTGATGTTCTCGTTGAAGTCTCGTCTCTTCGCCTCCCAGCACTGACTTTATGAGCACACTGCACCTCGAGATACATGTGTCATCAATTTCTCAGAGCCGGACCAATTTTGTTTTCACCACTGCCCCCTGCAGAAAGGCCTCCAACCATAGCTTCAAATTTTGTCCACGAGGTAGCTGAACACATTCAGTCCCAGGAACCCTGAGACATCTAACAGGGCGTTACTCACCGACAAGACAAGCGTTCTTTCCCAAGCCCTGGTGAGTCCCCTGCCTCCACCCCCAGCAGGGCCCGGGAACGGCATCCGCACCCAGCTCGGCGCGGCTCACCGAATACTTCCCAAGCCCCTGTGGCGGGTGCCCACTCGGAGAGGACCCGCCCACTGGCGGAAGCACGCAGGGAAAGGCCCCTAATTCCCCATCCAGGGTGGAGCACACAGCGCCTTCTCCCCTCCCCTCCCCTCCCCTCCCCTCCTCTCCCCTCCCCTCCCCTCCCCTCCGGGCAGCCCTCGGCAGGCAGAGGGTAGTCTCTGCCCCCAAGAAAAGACGGCAGCCAAAGACATTTCCTAGGGACTGCTCTTGAGACAACCCGCTGTTTTAGAAAATGCAGCTCTGGTGGCACCTTTCAAAGGAGTAAAACACACCGGTGAATTTCAGAGAAAAGGAAAAGGACTACATAAACACTTCTATTCCCAAAGCTTACCGATCTATCGTCTTAATTAGGGCACTAAGAGTAAAGCAGCAAGTCTGATGATCCAGCCGCTTTCTTTATACTTAAGAACGGAACGCTAACCATTACGTTTTGTTTAATAAGGGGACAAAAACGTCCTTATCAGCAGTAACGACCAAAATCTGCTGGCTAAAAATATCAACTGCGAACCAAACACAAGAGTGCGGGACTCCGGCACATATGGGCACCGGAGCACCCTTCTCGGGACCCCAACACTTTCAGCGTCCACAGCCCAATGTGACACATTCCCTCGGACCGTCCACAGCCCGGTAATTTTCCTACTGCAGATCTGAACACGTCAGAATTCACCTCGGGCCCCCAGTCGCCCCAGATTGTTCCGGATCGCTCCAGACGCCCGGCACACGCCGCGGGAACTTGCCCGCCCCGGGCCGCCCGCGGCGCGCAGCTTCCCACGCGGACACGGCGCCCTCAGGAGGGGACGCGGGGCCATCGGGGGTGTAGCCCTCTCCCGGGGGGCGCAGGCTCAGCCCAAGGGCGCACTCTGCCCTCCGCGCACGTAGAGCCTCTGCACGGACACGGTGCCCTCCAGAAGGGGACGCGGGGCGGTCCCGGGCGCAGCCATCCTCCCCCGGGTGAAGAGCGTCGGGGCGGACACGGCACTCCTGGGCACGGGAAGGGGCTGTCCCTGGCGCAGTTTCTCCCCCCCAGGGGCTCAGCTCCATTCCGGGGTGCAACGTCCCCTCCCAGGGACGCAGTCTCCCCTTCATCCCGGGGCGCCTCTTCATCCGGGGCGCAGTGTCCCCTCCACTGGGGCGCAGCTTTATCCCGGGGCGCAGCCTCCCCTTCATCCGGGGGCGCCGCCTCATCTGGGCGCAGTGTCCCCTCCACTGGGGCGCAACCTTATCCCGGGGCGCAGTCTCCCCTTCAACCCAGGGCGCAGCCTACTCTCCCCGGGGCGCAGCCTCTCTCCTCCCAGGAACGCAGTCCGCCGCCGCCCCCCCCCCCAACACACACACATACACACAACGGCGACAGCTTCATTCTGGGGGCGCCGCCACCCCTTCATCCTGGGGCGCAGCCCCCCCGCACGGACGCAGCTTCAACCCGGGGCGCAGCACCACCACCACCACGGGCGCATCTTCACCCCGGACACAGCCTCCCCTTCATCCCGGGCGCAGCCCCCCCCTCCCCGGCACGGGCGCAGCTTCATCGCGGCGCGCAACCCCCCCCCCCCCCAAAAAAACCACCACGGGCGCATCTTCACCCCGGACACAGCCTCCCCTTCATCCCGGGCGCAGTGCCCCCACCGGGCGCAGCTTCGTCGCGGGGCGCAGCCTCCCTCACCCGCGGCGCAGAGCATCCCGCGCAGACGCGGCGCCCCGGGGAAGAGACACGGGCCGTCCCGGGCGCAGCCTCCCCACCCCGGGCGGCCCGCACCCCGCCGGGCAGCCCCTCCGGACACCCCCGCCGGGCAGCCCCTCCAGCCCCCCGGGCCCCGGGCCCCCGGCCGGGCTTCACGGGGTCCCGCTCGAGGCGCACGCCCGGCCCGGCCTCACCACCTGCCCGGCGGCGCTTACATAAACGCGGCCCCGGCGGCGGTGCCCGGCCGCGGGGTCCGAGCCCCCGCCCTGGCCTCGCCTCGCCGCGCCTCGCCGCGCCTCGCCTCGCCTCACCTCAGCCGCGGGCCGCTCCGCTCCGCACGCCGCGCGGGGCTCGCACCGCCAGGCCGCCCGGGCTCCGCTCGGCCGCCGGGGCTGCGGCGCGCTGGCCGTGGCCTGGCGCGGCCCCGAGCGCGGCCCCGAGCGCGTCTCGACCCGGCCGCCTCCGCCGCCGCCGCCGCCGCCGCCGCGGCCGCCTCAGCCTCCGCCTCAGCCTCCGCCCTCCGCCCTCGGCCCTCGCCACCGGCTCCGCCCTCCCCACCGCCCCCGCCGCCGGACGCGCGCACGCCTGGAGCTGGGGGAGGGGGGCGCCGCGACGCAGGACGTGCGCGCGCCCGCACGCCGCGCCGAGCCCCCCGCTGTCTGAGAGCCGGCCGGCGGCCGGGGGCGGCGGGGGCGGTGCACGGGCCGGGCTCCCGGTCCAGGTGCAGCCGCGGGGTCCTGGCCGTGCCGAGCAGGATCCGGACGCTCGATAGAAGGTGGGGTCCCCGTCCCCAGGCCCCGGAGGTGTCTCCCTCCCGCTCCTGCGGAGAGCTCTCGGGGAAGTCAGCAGCCGGTCCACCGTATCGCAGTGGAAGCTGTGGTTGGGTTGGTTGGTTTGTGTGATAATAAAGGCATTTTAAAGCTTTTTTATTTACAGCGTATGGAGTAAACTTACTTCTTTATATTGACCGACTTTTCTACGACTATACACATGATAATAAGCACATGGAGAAATGCAGCGTTTCCGAAGACCAGAGTGACCAAGTCAAGGCTGCACTCAGTTCAAAACAGAAAATAAACTAAAGCTTAATAAGGAAACATCTGTAGTTCTTGAAGGCGGGTGCTGAGACCAGGGCAGTGACTTCCTAGGAGACAGTGGTCAGAGTCTGGCGAGCCTGCGGCTTTTCACCTGGCTCTTAACCCCTGCAGAGCACGTGGCTGTGGAGGTTAGACACCAAGGGCAAGTTGAGCTGCTGCGGCTCAGAGGTAGACTTTGGCATCTCTTGGGCCCAGCTGCCTGTTTCCCCACGTGTAAAACAGGTCAGAGAAGACTCATGCCGGTAAAGAGCCCAGTCCAGAGCCTGGCGTGTGGAAGGCACTCCATCAGTGTTCGCTAACGCTGTCATTCCCAGAGTCCCATGGCAGAACACAACACCACAAGGAGCTCGGTGCCCTGGAGCATAAATTAACCACAGGGGACGGTGCCGCAGCAGGCCGCGTATCTGCTTCAGTTTGCTGTCTGACAGTAAAGGAAAAGCCTCCCTTTCGGGCCAGCTAGCTAACAGGCGAGCCCATCGCCCTGCCTGAGGGCCACGTGCTAGGTACAGAGTCCAAAGGAGCGCTGGGACAACCAAGCATGAATCAAGACCCCTGGAATGCCCTTCAGGGACTCCTCCTTAATGAACGAGTATGTGCATGAGTACCTGCGATCTGCTACGAAACAGACCACCCCCAAGACCAAGTGGCCCAAAGCAGTCGTGTAATGGCTCACGATCCCGTGGCCAGCAGCTCCCGCAGCTCATCTCTGCTTCATGGCCTGTGGGGCCGCACCCACTCTTGCGGGCCGCCAGCAGGGACCACGAGAGGACCCAGGCCGCCAGCAGAGCGGCCAAGGTCGCTTCTCATGGCAATGTGACTCCCATCGGCAGCAAGAGGATAGGCCAAGCTCAACGCACAGGGCACTTCCAGCCTCTACACCACATTTACTAAAGTCCCATTGGCCAAAGTAAGTGAGAGAGCCGCGCCCTGAGTGGGCACGAGGGGGGCTGCCCAGGGCACGGTGCAGAGACGTGTGACCCCCTCTGGAGGCCGCCTCCGCGCCGTCTCCTCCCAGTATCGCCTTCCACAGAAAGGCAGCACGCGGCCCTCCCGCAGGAGCTGACCTCCAGCACGGACCCGGGGAGGAGCCCAGGATCGCTGACTGCCCTACCAGCTCAGACAAGTGCTCTCCAGAGGCAGGCTTGGGGCACCGTCCCTGACGTGGAGGGATGGCACGCAGAACGCGCCTCTTTATGCTGACGTGGTGGAAAGCGATCTCCAGACGCTGGCGCCAAGACCTGGGATTGCCAGGTGTCGTGGAGTACCAGGACGCCCACTCGGTACCTGTGAGGTCCGCTGCCTTGATGACGGATCCCACAGCCTCCGTGGGAAAGCCCTTCGGCCGCCTGCTTACAGTCCGTGTCAGACACCTGGGCGCGGGGGCTGGCAGCTTACGGCACCGGTGCTATCACCTGGCAGGGCCTTCAGCGTGAACGGCAGCCTGCAGGCCTGGCCCTGCCCTGCCCCCCAAACAGTCTGTCGTTTACCTCACTCACGCAGATTGTGAAAATGAAATATCACTTTGATGTCCTGAAAAACAAACCTGACGCTCAAATGCTTGTGTACGGGAATCCAGCCTCCCTCCTCCATCTGCCCCGGTGACGGGGTGTTAGCGTTGATGTGAGCGCAAGGACCTGTCGTCTGCTGTGGGAACAGTCTGTACAACACCAAAAAACCACCGTGACCCCTTTTTCCCTCTAGCTGCCGTGGCCATGTAGCTGGATCCAACAAGGAGAATTAGAAATCACTCTGGGGCCCCCAGGCACCTATCGGACAGAACAACAGGCCTCGTGAGCCCGGGACGGTGGCCTCCGGCAGACTCCGGAGATGGCGTGGAACCCGGGCCGCAGGCAGTGGCCTGGAGAGCCCACTCAGGAACTGTGGGGAGAAGGGAGGGGTCCAGCCTGACCACACTGGAGCTGCTGTGCCTTCATTCCCATCCTGGGCTTCCAGAAAGACGTTCGGTTGAAGGAAATGTGCCGGGCCTACAGGTATAGAAACGACTCATTTGTCCAGGCCCCCAGCAGAGTGTTAGCCAGAGGGCTGAACCACAGGACCTGTGCATAGAGGGGCGCTGTGGCTCTGAGCCATCAGGCTGGCCTGGCCTGCTTTCTGCCCCTCCTTTCTAGGCCTCGGGCCCACCGTGCCCTCTGCTCGCACAGGGTGACCATGTGACCCCAATACTGCCTCCCCGAGCTGATGACATTCCTGACACGTCCTGCTGAGTTACACCCTGGTCATAGTCACGGTTTACGCAGGTGGATGACCCACGTACCTTGGGTGTGGATTTCCATCATTCAACTCCAAGGACACCTTTTCCTTGTTCTTTTGAAGCCTGCTCCACTGGGATCCCTGCGTCCAACCAAAAATGTATCTGACAAAATGTGTGTTTCCTTGTTTTATTTAGTTCTGTCCACTGTGCTTGGGAGAGGACGCCCACGGTACTTTTAGATTGTAGTCTAAAAGTAGCCTATTGATTTCTTGGATTCTAAAAAAGTCAGGAAGATACAACTGCTAATAAGAGATAACCAGTACACTGTGATATGTTTATCTGAGACAAATTTTTTGTCCTATGTTTATAAAAAGCGTGACACTGGAGTGACAAGAGCCAGATGGTTCTCAGCCTTCAATCAGCTCTTCGTGGGAGCAGAAGGCCCTGCATGGAGCCTGCCCAGCTCGTGACGTGCCTCCTTCTCTGGGTCCCCCAGCTGCCCCCCCCCCCACCTCCGTGAGACCCCGCGGTCACAGGACCTTGTTTGTGCAGAGGAACAGGCGCACTCCTCCTACTTCCCAGCTCCAGGACCAAGGTGGAGTCCTGACTCCGTATGACTTCACTTGGAAGCTGGGGCTGGCGTCCAGACAAGCCCGAGTCTGTGCCTAGACCTGCCGCGTGGAAACCCGGCGTGGCTGGGATGGCCTCATCACCTGCCGTGCACACCGGCCAGGGGAGCGAGCCCGCGGTGAGAGTCACACAGCGGGCGGGTGGAGAACAGGCTGGTGGCTCTTCGGTGCCTCGTGCTGTGTGTCACGTGTGCAGGTGAGCGCAGGCGGGGAAGACGACGAATCTGCTTCTGAGTTGCGGTGACACAGGGAAGGGTGGTGTGCAGACAGCCGGAGACAGGCCGGGGTGAGGAGCACAGCGTCAGGTCGCACAGGGTCCAGACTCTGCTCCACCGACGTCAGCCGTGCGACCGGACGGCTCGTCTGGCCTCTCTGAGCCTGTTCTTCGTCCGGAAAGGAGGGTGTTGCTCACCCCCAGCTCACAGGCCGGCCCCACGCCCCGCGTGTAGAAAGGCTCCAGCGGCAGAGAGCGCGGTGCCGTGATGGAGTGTTGTGGGAGTGTATCCCGCCCGGCTCCCCAGGGCCAGAACGAGCGTCATGAAGCCGTGGCCCTCGAGCCAAGCTTCAAGGGGGAGTGGGCTGGTGGTAAGGGTGCCAAGGCAGAGGGAACAGCATGTCCCTTTGACGTGAATTCAAAGAAGACAGGGCTTCTCCGTCAATCGGGGGAGTCATCCTGATGGGGCTGGGCCACTTGGATCTTCCTCCCTGGACCACCACCAGAATGGAATGTGCCCTGTGGCTAAACCAGAGGTGTGAAGGCCAGCGGCAGGCACACTAAGGCCAAGGGTCTGTGTTTGCACAGGCTACGTGCTCAGAATGAATTGTACCTGTAGAAAGGATTGGGGGGAAGAAAGAAGAGAGACAGAGAGGTATGTGGCCCCCGAAGCCTGAAATATTCACCATCAGGCCGTTTACGAAAAAAGTGTGCAGACTCCTGGTTGAAGCCAAGCCTCACCCCTGCACCGGGAGTTAGACCCCGTCCCAAGCGCAAGGACCCTCGTGGGGAGGGAGAGAAATGCAAACCAAAACCAGGGTGCCATTAGTGTGGGTGCGGTGGCTTGTGAGCCTCCCAGTGCTGTCTGGCCTCACCCGGGCCGAATGCCGATTGCTTCCATCAGGCGGGAGCCGTGCGAGTGGCGAGTTCAGATGTTTTTGGAAACAGACTGGGTAACACTTGGTGATAGATTGGGTGAAAGGGTGTGGAGCGGGAAGGATCTGGCTAGTGTGTACTGGAACGAGAAGGCGCCATGCACGGAGATGAGGGACAGCTGGGAAGAAGCCACCGGGCCCTTCTGTGCGGAGTTTGCGAGGCCTCTCAGATGTCCAAGCGGCTGGACGCAGAGGAGAGGTCCATCCGTGCTGGGACACACGTTTGAGACCATGAGAGTGGAAGTGATTGCCTGGAGAGGGGCAGAGAAAAGGCGAGTCTGGGCAGACGGGACAGACAGCAGGTGCACAGTGGGGCAGGAGGGGAGCAGAGGAGAGCACAAGGAGCCTGCTGGGGAGCGTCTTTAGAAGGAAAGGAAAGTCAGTGAAATGGTGAGTCCAAATCAAGTGAGGGATCCACAGAGGTCATGGTGACTTTGAAAAGTTCAGAGGGGTGCTGGGGACAGAAGCAGCTAGAAGGAGAGGGCACTCCCCATCTTGTAGGAAGCCAACGTTGTCTGGACTCCAGAACCTGAGAGATGGACCAACCTCATTCGTAGACTAAATAAATAACCACAAGACCCTAAACAAACACCCAGCAAGCCCGAATCCAGGCATGTGATGTGTAAAATGAGAACAAGGACACTATGACCAAGCTGGGCTCACCCAGGAATACAGCTTTGACTTAACACTTAAAAATCTGTTACATGACGGGCGCCAGGGTGGCTGTCAGTTGAGCGTCGGACTCTTGATTTTGGCTCAGGTCATGACCCCAGGGTCGTGGGATTGAGCCCCACGAGCCCTGTGTCAGGCTCCTGCATGGATCCTGCTTGGGGTCCTCTCTCTCTCTCTCTCTCTCTCTCTCTCTCTCTCTCTGTCCCTCCCCAGCTCACGTTCTCATGCTCGCTCGCTCACAAAATAAATAAACGTTTTATGTTTTTATTTCTTTTTGAGAGAGGAAGAGACAGTGTGTGAGCGGGGGAGGGACAGAGAGAGGGGAAGACACAGAATCCCAAGCAGACTTCAGGCTCCGAGCCATCAGCACAGAGCCCGATGCATGAACTCGTGAACCTCAAGATCGTGACCCGAGCCGAAGTTGGACACTAAGCTAACTGAACTACCCAGGTGCCCCAAAATATATTTTTTAAAAATCTATTATGAGAATCACCCATCAGGAGATCAGAGAACACCTGTACAATCATCTCAGCAGATGCAGGGAAGGCTTTTAGTAACACCTAGCATCTCTCACGGTTAGAAACACGAGCTCTCAGAAACTAGGAGTAACAGGGAATTTCCTTAACCTGATGAAAGGTGCCTAAAAGCACCTGAAACACTCATCAAACACACGGTGAAGTGTGAGAAACATTCTCCTCAAATCAGGAACTTGCCGCTATGAGCATCGTGAGAGAGCCCAGACAAGAGAGGAAGCAACACAGGAAGATGTATAGAGACTGGAAAGGGAGAGAGAGAACAATGGCAGGTGACATGATGACACATGCAGAAAATGAAAATAATCTGCAGCTAAATTATTAGATTTACTAAAACCTAGCAAGATTACTGAGTATAAAGCCAACACACACACACACACACACACACACACACACACACACGCCAATTTCTGTGCATCAGCAACAAGCAATGTGTAATTTAGAAAAATGAGCCTGTTTACAATTGCACACAAAAGTATGAGTTAAAAATAAATCTCACAGAAGAGGTGTGTGATCTTGAGGGAGAAAAAGTATTTGTAAAAAGTTATTAAAAGAGCTAGTGAACGTCAAGACATCATTGTAATGGATGAGAAGACCCCAGGGTCATAAGGATGTCACCTCTCCCACACATTACCTGCAGACTCACGGAATTCTAGAAACATTCTAACAGGGATTTTTATGCAACTTGACTGATTCTAAAATATGTAACAGGAAGTCAAAGGAGGTAGAGTAGCCAGGACCCTCGTAAAGAAGATGAAGGGAGGGGATTGGTTCCAGCAACTATGACGGCCTCCTCTGAAGTTACAGTAAGTGAAGCCACGTGCTATTGGCCCAGGGATGGACAAACTGACCAGTGAAACAAAACGGTGATTCCAGGACCAGGCTCACTCGCGTTTGGATATAGGGCAGAAGAGGCAGAGCAGAGCAGTGGGGAAAGAAATGACTTCAACGGGTGATGCTGGGGCGTTTGCTTGTCCGTTTGGGAAAAAATTGGATTTAGGTATAAACCTACACCCTGCACAAAACTCAGTTCCAGAAAAGTCAAGGGAAAAGAACTTTTAAACTTTTAAAACATGGGCAAATATCTTATGACCTTAGGAAAGGAAGAAGGTCTCAAGCACTTACAAAAAGTGCTGGTCATAAAAGGTAGGATTGATACATTTGACCCTATGAAAATCAAGAATGTTCATCACAAGATGCAATAAATCGGGGCGCCCGGGTGGCTCAGTCGGTTAAGCGTCCGACTTCGGCTCAGGTCATGATCTCGCGGTTTGTGAGTTCGAGCCCCACACCAGGCTCTGTGCTGACGGCTCGGAGCCCGGAGCCTGCTTCGGATTCTGGGTCTCCCTCTCTCTCCGCCCCTCCCCCGCTCACGCTCTGTCTCTCTCAAAAAATGAATAAATGTTTAAAAAAAATTTTTTAAAGATGCAATAAAGTAAAAAGACGCAACTCACAGGCAGATGTTTGCAGTGTGTGTGAGCTGTCAGAGGATTTGCATCCAGGACATATATACAGAACTACAGATCCAATAAGAAAACACCAACGACTTAATAAAAATGGACAAAAGGTACGAACAGAAGCAGAAACCTGTATGGCCAAAAAGCACCTGAGAAGACGTTCAGCTTCTTCACCAGTGAGGAAATGCAGACTCAGGTCAGAGTAACACCATTTTACACCCGCCATATTGGCCCCCGCCTGAAAGACTAAAACATCAAGTATTGGAGAGGACGCAGATCACCAGGATTCTTAAACATTCCCAGTAGGAGTATATTTGGCAACCGCTTTGGAAGACACTCATTTCATCAAAGTGAATGTTCGTGCGCCCCGCTAACCAATGATCTCACTCTTGAGTGCATACCCAGGACAAATCCCTCCACACGTGGTTAGGAGACAGGACACAGGACGTGCATGATGGCCATGCTCACAATATCCAATTCCTCATTTCCTGGGAAAGATGAAATCCATCAGGGTAAAGCCACGCATTGTGCACACGTCCTGAGGGGACGACACAGCTGCTCAATGGCTCAACTACAGTGACACCCAATATGGGTGAGTCCTGCAGACAAAATGCTCCCTGAAGAACATGCTATCTTACACTGCGTGACAACAACGGGGGGCTAAGCACGAGAGGGCTTGGCACACACACGCATGCATTTGTGTGCATACCTATTGTGCTGTGTATACATATGTAACTTATGTGCACACGTATGCACAAACACATATACACACATGTACGCATGACGCATCTCCCAGCAAGCCAGTGATGAGCCCCAGGTTTCCGGTGGAGACCGCCTCCAGCAGGAAGACCACAGGAGCCGCTTCTGGGCAGAGCGTGAAGATAACAGTTACCGGACATGGTCTCGGTCTGGGGTGTGTGGTGAGGTGGGAGGGGCGAGTACGATGCCTTATAACTTACATGTATTTTACACAGAACCTTTTGGTGAGCCAAGTAGCATACTAAGTATATTTTAAAGGCAAATTTTAAAGGAAGAAGAAGGATGCTCGAGACAGGAGAATGAAGCAGGGAGAAGTCCCTCACCCAGAATTAAGAGTGATGAAGCTGTGGGCCTGGCACAAGAGCTCCTAAGCAGTCTGCGGGGGGCGAGGGGGAGGGCGCAGAGGACAGAAGGATGAACTAATTTGGAATTTTCACGCAAAAAGTTGCACAGCCCTCAGCATCCACAGTCCCTCTGCAGAGCACGCGCCCTAAAGAAGCTCATGTTTCCCAGGAGACGTGTCCCAGCGGCGTCTATAGTATCAGAACCACGGCAAACGCCGAGCGCCCTCCACAGAGGTGGGGTTTGGTGAGGGTCCCACAGGGCAGTGCGTGCAGAACAGTTAGCAAGGAAGGGAAGTGGGTTCTCAGTGGTGAGAACACACGATCGTGAGGATTACGTAAGGCAAACTACTTTGCAAGGCATAAAGGACTATTGCTATCAGGAATTCCATTACCAAACACCTCAAATCCTTTGTGTGATGAGATGAGTACAAATAAATACAAAACCAAACTAAACCAGCAGCTTCACCAACTTCCGTTGAAGGGTGATAGATTTTTTTTTTATACATCAGGTTCAAAAGCAGTATGGCTGCTGGTAACATCCTACTCTAAAATAATGGACTAGAGCCAGTGAAAGGGGCTTTTATTTTCGTCTCTGCCAAGTTATCTCTCAATTATCATGTTAGTAGTCTTTCTGGAGAAACGGAAAGGCAGTTAGGGACTGAAGCTGGGTGAGAGAGGGAGGACCAAGCAGAGCACCGAAGGTCCCCGGCCCCCTCCTCCCAGCTTCCAGGCACCGTTCCAGAGAGGGCTGGAGGCTGAACACGCACCTAATCAAAGTCTGGTTAATGACAAATTAGATGGCTCTGGGGTTATTTAAAGCCTTCTCTGGGGGGCGGGGGACTTCAGCTACCATACAGTCCAGCTAGAATTTACAGTTTTAAACTTAGAATTGTCGAGGCTCCAGCCCACTGTCACACGAGTTACTCAGGAATGCAGCAGCTCCGAATAGTTCCCCGAAAAGGGACCCTCACACGCATGTTGCTAAATATTTCTGCGGAGGCATACCGTGCGCACAAACAAGTACCCCGATCAGAAGCGTGCGGCCTGATGAATTAACCCACAGTGGACACACCTGTGGAATCTCCACCTGGGGCAAAAAGTAGACCGTGACCACCACCCAGAGTCCCCTTCCCAATCTCTGCTCCTTCCGAGCTCTGGAGGGTGATCTCCAGCACTGTAGACGAGTCGCTGTCTATATTTACTTCGCCCGTGAACTCGCGCGGCCCTGGACTCTCAGGTCTTGCTTCTTTCACTCCATAGCGGGTTTGTGAGATCCACTGTGCTGTGTCTAAGCAGCACTAATTAAGGTATTTTTGCTGCCGTATAGTGTCCAGAGTATTGACATTCTACAATATATGCACTCATCCTACTGTTGGTGGGGATTTCGGCTGTTCCCTATTTTGTGCTGTATGAATAATGCTTCAGTGAACATCGCCTGGCACACCTTTCAGGATATACACCTACACATTTCTGCTGGGTGTAAATCAAGTCACAGGGGACACGTATGTCCCACTTCAGCCAATCTTCCAAAGTGTTGGCCCACTTTCTGTCCCGCGGCGGTATGGGAGCATTCCAGGAGCTCCTCGTTGTTACCCTCATTTGGCGTTGGCGGTCTTTTTCATTTGGGCTCCCTGTGGTCTTCACCAGTGGCTGTGCGGTTGGTGTCTGTACCCATGTTTATTGCCCTCTGTGTGTCCTTTCTGACAAAGAAGCTGCCCAGGCTTTTTCCTATTTATTTGTAGAAGTTCTTTGTATATTGTGAACACAAACTTTCTAGTCAGTTGAGTGCAGATACCTTCTCCCGCGCAGCAGCTGCTCTTTCCATAATCCTAACGGTGTCTTTTAACAAACAGCTCTTAATTTCAGTGTGATCCAATTTATCAACATTTCCCTGTGGTTAGTGCTTTTTGGGTCCTGTTTAGAAAACCTTGACTAGCCCATGGTTATGAAGATATGCTCCTGTCACCTTCTCCAGGGTTTATTGTTCTGTTTCTGAATTCTTTGTCTGTGTGGTGTGAGGTAGGGGTCCACATTCACTTGTCGTCATCATCGTGTGTATTGGAATCCAGTTGACCCTGTGCTGCTTTTGTTTTCACACTGGACTCACTATGAAGTGCTGTAACTTCTCTTACTGTCTCAATCACTGAGGTTTTATCCTAAGTCCCTGTTATCTGGTAGAGTCATTTTCCAGTTTTGTTCTTCAGAACTTGCTGGCTATACTGGGTATTTTACAATTCCATATAACATTTTGAATTGGCTTATCAGTTCCCCCCAAATCCCGCTAGAATTTTTATTAGAATTGCATTGAAAAAAAATTTTTAATTAAAGAAAAAAAACAATTGCGTTAAAGCTGTAGGTCGATTTGGTAAGAATGAATATTCTCACACTACTGAGTGCTCTGATTCACGTTTACCCCTGTGTTTATTTAAGTATTCTTAACTGCTCTCATTAACTTATAGTATTCTGTGTAGATATTTCACACATATTTCATTTGGTTTGTTCTCAAGTATTTGACGTTTTGGATGATATTTTAAAATATTCTCTATTTTTATTTTATAACCACTGGTTTCTGGTTTATTTAGAATAGAGTTGGTTTTGTATATTGACTTTTTATCCAGGAATCTTTCCGGATTTACTTAATAATTTTAGTGTTTTTCCGTAGGTTCTATTAAATTCTCTCTATATATAGTCATTTTATCTGTGAATACTGACTTTTTAGTTTATTTTTTTTAATTTTATTTATTTATTGAGAGGGGGGGAAGAGCTATGAAGGGGCAGAGAGAGAGGGAGAGAATCCCAAGCAGGCTCCAGCTCAGGGCTCGACCTTATGAACCTTGAGATCATGACTGGAACAGAAATCGGGAGCCAGACGCTTAACCAACTAAGCCACCCAGGTGCCCCTAATTTATTCCTTTCAATCATTTTGTCCTTTATTGCTGTGCTCTTGGCTTGCTTCACTTGCTGACGCAGACTGGAGGGTCAATAGCGAATATCCTTATCTTGTTCCTGACCTCAGAGGGAAAGAATTCCATATTTCATGTGGTATTCGTTATGGGGACATTTTTATAGGATGCCCTCCATCAGATTAAGAGAGTTCTCTTCCATTCCTATTTTGCTAAGAGTTTCTTTTTATGAATGCATGTTGAGTCTTATCAAGTGTTTCCTTCTGTGCCTATTGAGATGAGAGCATGATTTTTCTGTTTTGTTCTATTAATATGATGAACTAAGTGTGTTGTCTGGTGAACTAGGGAGACCCCAGGCCCCGAGGCCTCGACCCAGCCCATCCCAAAGATGTCACTGAAGGTTCTTGGTCTCATCACTAGAAAGAATTCAAGGACAGACACACAAGACAGCAGACGAGCAGCACAAGTGGGAAAGCTTACTAAAGTGAAGGTACACTCTTGCGATGTGAGAGCAGGTGAGAGAGAGAGGGAGAGCTAAATAAGCTGGGGGTTGGGTTTTTATCTTTTATGGACAGTTGTTAACTAAGGGGAGGAATGCTCATTATTTGGGGCTATGATTTCTCAGTAGCAGGCTTTGGGGCCTTTTCTTCTTTATGGTCGGGAGTCAGGGGTTTCCTGTCACAGTGGCACCTGCCATCTTGGGTCTGTCTGGTGTGAGCTGGCTTCTTGAGGAACGCTGCCCAATAGATATCTGACTTCCTCGTGGCTGGCCATGACTCCTCGTGGCTGGTCTCCAGGTGTCCCGTCAGAACCTAACCAACCGCCTACTCCAACAAGGTGATTGAAGTTCAGGTGTTAAACCAACCTTGCATTTCCCGAAGAAGCCCAACTAGGTCATGACATGTTGTCAACCCTTTTTGTGTAGAACTAGATTTGGTTCACTAACGTATTTGCTAGGACTCTGGTATCTGTGTTCCGAATGTTTCTTTCTTACAGTGTCCTTTTCAGGTCTTAGTGTCAAGTCATATTGAACTTCATCGCATGAGTGGGGAAGGGTTCCCTTTCCTTGCTATCCTCTGGAAGAGTGTAACGTGAGACTGGTGGAAACTCTTCTGTAAAACTGTTGAATTCAGAAGCCTTCTAAGTCTGGCGCTTGCTTTGTAAGACAGTTTTGAACTGTGGATTCAAGTTTTTTTACCGGATGTAGGACTATTACGAGTTTCTATTTCTTCTTATTCAGACAAGAGTCCACTCTGGTCTTGCTCACCCCAGCCTGCACTGGGCTGAAGAGGGCTGGTGGAGGGAGGGACGGGCAGGGGAGCCGGCTGGCTGCTTAGCAGGATGTTGCCTTCCAAAGAAATTCCAGTCTGACTCACGGAAAGAATTGAAAAGCCATGCGGATCAGGATGCCCGTGGATCAGAGCGTGCCAGAGCGGAGAGGGTATTTATACTCCCACACACGGCACAGCTTCCTGCAGCACTTCCTCTACGATGTCTTCCCTAAGAGCCCTCGTCATGGCGGGGCAGCTGCCCCCAGCTCTCTCCTAAAGGCCCAAACTTCCTCCTGCCCAGCTGCCTTCTACATCTATTGTCCTCTCTTCCGGGGGGACCTGTCCTGTCGTCCTCGGATGCAATTACGCCGATGTCGATCCCTGTACGGATGTCATCGTCACCATGGAGGGCAGACGCAAGGAGTGCTCACCCGTGAGTGGTGCAGGACGCCCTCAGCCCCACGTGGACCCCTCCAGGGGCATCAGAGTGGGTCCAGGAGGGGAACAACGGGGTCTGGAGGGGGGCCCGGAGGCCGCTCCAGTGCAGGCCCGGAACAGATCCCAGACCGCCTCCTGTCCTGGCCGGTCCACAGTCTCATGGCAACGCAGGCACACATTCCAGAAAGATGAGACAGCTTCTGTAGGCTATGCGGGTTCCTTTGAATCGCATACATGTATGAGCCCACCTATTTTTGCTTTCTAGAATTCCATTTCTATTTTTGGTAAGATATAAAATCTTTGACTATTTCCCAAAATGGAAAAACACATTTTTCCCCTGACTGTCTTATAATATCTCGGTTGCCCATTAAGTGAGTGCACTCAGTCTGTACGGGTGTTCGGGGAGCCCGTTTCCCGGTTCCCTGAGCAGTGCTGGCTGCGTGCACCACAGGCGGCTTCCCCAAGCTCTACCTTTACCTCATTTGGGTTTGTCATGCTCAGTGTTTAACACATATGGCCATAGGTGGGCTTGGGTGAGGGTGTCAGACATGCCCACCCTTCTGTAGTGGGACCCCAGGCCTGTCGCCTGGGGGAAGGTGAGGGGGCGGGGAGGCAGTCCTGCCCCCTCTCTCGCTGCACTGCCCTCAAGATGTGTGTGGGCGCCGCACAATCCTGCTATTTTGGGAAGCCCACGGCCGCCATCATGCTGGTGGGTGTGGGCCAGCTTGGCTCACCCACTCCAGTGCGCCAGCCTTCTTCACCATCAGTTGATTGGCGGAAGGATCTGAGCTTAGTGATTAAAAACGTTTCTAGAAAGTAACAGGAGCACCTGGGTGGCTCAGTCAGTTAAGCATCCAACTCTTGATTTCGGCTCAGGTCGTGATCTCGTGTTTCGTGAGTTCAAGCCCCACGTCGGGCTCTGCACTGACAGCACGGAGCCCGCTTGGGATGCTCTCTCTCCCTCTCTCTCTCTGCCCCTCCCCTGCTCAGGTTGTCTCTCTTTGTCAAAAAATAAATAAATATTTAAAAAAGAAAGAAACTTGTTAACACATGTGTTAAAACAGCAGTTACTCGGGGCGCCTGGGTGGCGCAGTCGGTTAAGCGTCCGACTTCAGCCAGGTCACGATCTCGCGGTCCGTGAGTTCGAGCCCCGCGTCAGGCTCTGGGCTGATGGCTCGGAGCCTGGAGCCTGTTTCCGATTCTGTGTCTCCCTCTCTCTCTGCCCCTCCCCCGTTCATGCTCTGTCTCTCTCTGTCCCAAAAATAAATAAAAAATGTTGAAAAAAAAAATTTAAAAAAAAAAAAAATAAATAAAAAAAAAAAAAAAAAAAAAAAACAGCAGTTACTCTGCGAGCACCCAAAAGAGCCTGCGCTAAGTTTACCAGAAAATTCTAGCCCGGCTTCCATCTCTGGTCTGTTTGTCAGTAAGATCTGGTGGGCGTCCTGCCCCCGTCCCGTCAGCCTCTCATGCTAATCAACCCATTGCTTCGACAGACCACCTACATACTGCACAGCAGGATGGCTTGTGCCAGATTTACACTCTCTGTGACCAGACCCCAGTCGTGCTATAGCAGCCATGCCCCGCAGAGTCCCCTTTGGCTCAACCCGAGAGGAAACCAGTCTTGCGATTTCGGGCCTGCCGTGGCTCTATTTCTGGACTCCATTCTGTTCATTGATTTATTTGCTGTCCTCACTGCCACCAGGCTGCCCTGATTCCTGTCCTTTATAGCAGGTGGCGCTGCCATCAACCCCCCGGGTTCTTTGTCAGAACCCTCGGCTGCTCGGAGTCCTTTGCATTTATTTCCATTACGCTTTTGGAATAAGCTCCTCAGTTTCTAGGTAAAAGCCTGCTGGGATATTGACGAGGGCAGTATCGATCAGTAGGTCATCCGGGACACGGGACAGCTTCGCCATGCTGATCTGTCCCCCACGGGCATCGCCTGTATCCCCGTGTATTTGGTCGCTTTGATTTTGCTTGACCGCAGTTTGGAGTCTCCGGTGTAGAGGTCCTGCGTGTCTCTTTGTTAAATCCATTCCCAGGTGTTTTATGGTTTTTGCTACTGCTGTAAACCGTGTTTTTTCATCTAATTTTCCCGCTGTCTCTTGCGAACACATAGAGATGTAATCGATTTTGTGTAATGAGTGTGTCCCCTGCCTGCTGTACTCATTTACTAATCCCAGTACCTTTTATAGGTTCTTTAGGGTTTTCTGTGCCTACATCTACGAGTTGCCTATGAGTAGACAGAGATTTACCTCTCGCTCTCCAATCTGCACGGCTCCTATCTCTTTCTCGCCCAAGTGCACTGGCCAGGGCCTGTGATCCCGTGTTGCAAAGCACGCTCACTGTGTGCACACAAGTGAGTTCATGGGGCAGGGACACAGGATGGTTCAGAGGCCCCAGGCCACCACAAGAGGAAGTGCAACACGTGATTATCCTCTGGGGGGTTTGCTGCTAAAGAGCAAACCCGGCAGGACGTCTCTTATCTGTAAAACACTTGGGGCCGGGCTGGCTGTGGAATTTGCTGGGCCTCGTGGAAAATGAAAACTGGGGGGGGGGGGGGTTCAGCTCATCCAAAAGGCAGGAAAGAAGGTCTTTCCTTTCCCCTGAGGTCTGCGTCTGCCCGTCTGTGCCCCTTCGCTCCCTCCCTCTTCCCCTGCCCCTAACTCCTCTCTCTGTACGTCTGCCTCTCCCTCCTGATCATGGTGTTTCTACCTGCCATTAAAGACATGCTCCCTCAGGCATGAGGATACGTTCAGAGACCAGCCCCCCACCTCCGGCTCCAGGGGCCCCACCCCCCCCCCCACTCAGTATTCAGGGCACGTGTGCCCACATCACCCCTTCCCCCATTGATTGTCACTAACAAAAAAATTATTAAAATTTCAAAACGGCAACCAACCACAGAGCATTAAAATGGCAAACACCGTCCTCCTGGCAGGGCTCGCTTGAGTATGGACTCCCCACCCCACCCCCGGGCAGGGGGCCGCACGGCTGCCAGGCTGGCATGCCCACGAAGCTGCACCTGAGGGTTTATGCTTGAGACCCGTTCGCCCGCCTAACGGCGGGCGCCGCGTATCACGTAAAGGGGTTCTTTTTCTTATTTTTACTGCACTTACCCTCTTCCATGACAAACACGTAAATCTATTAAATTCACTTTGGTGCGTATTTATTGAGGGCGACCATACGAGGAACACCATGTAAATCACTTCACTGGGGACATAGATGAATGAAACCATTCACCTACCTCCCACACACCAGACGCAGGCCACTGTGGCCTGGCACTGTGCTCAGGGATCTAGAACTCTCCGACCGTCTGGGACCCAGCCTCCCACACGGATGGGGCACTTGCTACGGGCCAGGTGTTCTACAGGAGAAACTGAAGCCCGGGGAGCCTGCGAACTTGCCCCGGGTCACGTACCTGGGAGGAGGTGGTGCCATGGAACACAGGAATCTGAACCAGCCCTGTCTCCCCCTCCCAAATGACCGGCTTGGGATGGCAGATCTGTGCCATGGGCACACAGGTGATCACTTTGATACTTGTGCTTAATCGGGTCAGAGATGACTTCTTTTTTTTATGTTCATTTATGTTTGAGGAAGAGACAGAGAGAGAGAGCACGCATGAGCAGGGGAGAAGCAGAGAGAGGGGGACAGAGGATCCAAAGCAGGCTCTGCACTGACAGCAGAGAGCCCGATGAGGGGCTCAAACTCACCAACCACTAGATCATGACCTGAGCCGAAGTCGGATGTTTAACCGACTGAGCCATCCAGGTGCCCCAATTGGGTCAGAGATGACTTCTTGAATGAGGTGACATCTGAGGTGAGTCTTAAAGGACTAAAGTCATTCACCAGGTCCGTGAGAGTCCTGGGGAGGAGCAAGTGCAAAGGCACTGTGGCCAGAGCACACTTCTCTTTGGGGAACTTGGAAGCAAAGGTGAGAGGGAAGTTGTACATGTTGTGCCAAGGTCAGGAGAGCAGAGTTAGGGCTTGGGTTGCCTTCAGAGAGCCCAGGGGGTGCCCTCTGCTCCAAGGGTAGTCAAGGGCTTCCTGGAAGAGGGGCGGATATGGCAGGGACCACCAACGGCACAAGAGGGCTGAGCAGAGAAACAGAGGAGGGCAGCTGTGGCTAGACTGCAGGGTTCTGGAGGCTGCCTCTAATCTCACGTCCCTCCTACTCGCCAGCCTGTGGAATCCCCCGTTCCTTGACCGGGCTTGACGGAAAGGCTGCCCCCTGCCCCGTCTATCCTGCACTGCTCTCCCAGGGTCCATCCTGCCCCTCCGTGCCCTCCTCCTGCCTTCTCGCAGGAAGATGCTCTTCTGTAGAAAGTCTTTTCACTTGGCTCTGTTCGCACATCACTGTGTCCCAGAATCACTCCAGATCCGCGGCCACGGGACATTCAGGCTTTCTCCGGCTTTTGGCAACTACACACAGGGTTGCAGTGGAACGTCCTCGTGCACAGGTATTTTCGTTTGGTTGCAGGCATCTTCAGGGCGGGTTCCGAGAGGCGGGATGCTGGGTGCAAATGTACGTGTGTACAGCATCTGCTAGGTGTTGCCAGTTTCCCTCTAGAAGGTGCACCAAGCTGCATGGCCGCCAGCCCGGCCACACTCGCAGACTCACACCAGTAAGCTTTGCCAGCCTGATAGAAGAGAAGCAGCATCTCAGCACCATTGAAATTTGCAGCCCCCGATCGTGGGTGAGTGAACACTCGTGGATTTGAAGACTCGCCGTAACATCTTCTTTTGCGAATTGGCTCTTTACGTCCTTCGTCCATTTTCCCATCTGGTGTTTGGCCCTTTGTCAGTTTATAAGAGTTCTTCCTGTATCAGGGATATTGGTCCTCATGTGTATTTTACGGTGCACATGTTTTCTCCTTCAGTTGTCTTTGACCTTGCTTATGGCGGTTTTTTGCTGTGCAAACATTTTATTTTTTATACCCTTACGTGCCAGTCTTTTCTTTGTGTCATAGGAGGAAGCTTTCCCCCCATCCAGGCGATTGAGGACTTCACCTCGTCACCTTCCGGTGCTTGAATGGCTTCCTGTTTCACACCAGGCCCACCTCTCCTGGGAGTCCGGCCCTGAGTGTGCTGGGAGGGGCGGAGCTACCTTAATCCCTCTTCTCAGGGTTCTTCTATTTATCAAAAGTCCAGTTTTGCCGCCGGAATTTGAAGGGCCTCCTTTATCACCTGCCCAATTACTTCACCCTGCTTCTGGCTTCTCTTCCATCCCGGGTCTGGTGGTCTAGTCGTGCGCCAACCAGGATGCTGTGCCATGAGGAGGGCTGGTCCCGACCCTGAGTCTTTTTCTTTTAAGAGTATGATGGCGGTGTGCCTAGGTGGCTCAGTCAATTAAGCATCTGACTTCGGCTCAGGTCATGATCACACGTCTCGTGGGTTCGAACCCTGTGTCGGGCTCGGTGCTGACAGCTCGGAGCCTGGAGCCCGCTTCGGATTCTGTGCTCCCTCTCTCTCTGCCCCTCCCCCGCTCATGCTCTCTGTCTCTCAATAATAAATAAACGTTAAAAAAATTTATTTTCAAGACTAATTAACGTGAAGTTTAGCAGTCCTCGACTTCACTCCATGTCTTTTTCTTCTGTTAAAGTTTTTTTTTTTTTTAATTTTTTTTTTAACGTTTCTTTCTTTTTGAGACAGAGAGAGACAGAGCATGAACGGGGGAGGGGCAGAGAGAGAGGGAGACACAGAATCGGAAGCAGGCTCCAGGCTCTGAGCCGTCAGCGCAGAGCCCGACGCGGGGCTCGAACTCACGGACCGCGAGATCGTGAGCTGAGCCAAAGTCGGACGCTCAACCAACTGAGCCCCCCAGGCGCCCCTCCGAGTCATTATTCTAAAAAAGAATGTTAAAAGGAAGGAGACACTCAGGTGGCTTTGGGTGGGGGAAGGGAAGAAGCAAGCAGCAATGTGCAAACTAGTGTTTGGCTTATTAATATGTCCTAAAAATATCTCTGATTTGCATCTCCAACAAGTAAATGGTTTATGGGAAAACCATTTTTGTTTCAGGATTTTTGGAGCAGCCGATGGCCTCGCTCTGCCAAGACTGCCCATTTGTCCCGTGTTTCCTTCCATTCTGAGGCGGGCAGCTCTGGGCTCCCACGAACAGAAGCGGAAAGGTGCAGGAAGAGAGATAAACGTCGGCAAACGGAGCCGGCCCTGCCCTGCGTGTCAGCTTTGGTGTCCTGTCTTCCTCTGGGCAATAAAGAAATGGTTTTCTGTTTTGTTTCCCTTGTGGCTAATTTGAGATCCCGGCCGCCGAAGGAGCCCAGAGATAGCAGCCGATGACTCAAGTCCGGGTTGGAGAGGGCTCTCTTTCGCCGACCGCTGAGCCTGTGGGAGCCCAGTGCGAGCGGCCGTGCACAGTGTGGGCTTCCGTGCCCGCTTGTGCTAATCCCGCCCAAGCCACCGAGGGCCTAAAAATACTCTCCCCATCATAGCAGCTCCCGTTCGGAAAACCAACAGAGCCCTGGGGTCGATGGCGTCGGGCTAAGAAGGGGCTGGTCTCTGAACCGCCGTGGTGCGGGGGCCTCCGGGCACGCCCCTGGTGTGGCAGCGCTGCTCCTGCCCTCGCAGCTCGTCCCGGGAAGCCGGGGCCTCCTGGCACCGCCCTCGGCCCCCGGGACTCTCCTCCGGCGGCATCTCAGCTCTGTGGCCAAGCGTGCCGCCTGCTGGCCGGCCTCCAAGCTCACCTCCGCCGCACCTCCCAGGGGCTCAGGACACCAGGGGTCAGGAGGACGCTCTGGGACGGTCCCGACAGGTGCACTTTCCTGCCCCACTTAGGGCAGTCGGGCTGACAGGGTGTGGATGGAGAAGAGAGAAGCGTGGCTTCACCCCCGCATTGTTTCCACGGGCCTCCCTCCTCCTCACCCTCCTCGCCCTCACAGTCACCCACATGCGTCCTGACGGGGGGCTCTCCTCACCCAATGTCCCTCGGCCTCTCCTACGAGTAGCCGTCTTTGCTCCTGGGAGGGGAGGACCTAGGCAGCAGGGCAGGAGTGAGGAAGATGGGCTCCTGCCCTGCCCTTGGCAGGACCCTCCCCGAGGACCCCTCTGAGCACGAACACTCCGGAACCAAATTCTAAGCCGCTGCCCAGAACGCACCCTGCTAGCACGCATCAGCAGTGTTTTCCGGAGGAGACACGGGTCACACAGCTCCGAGGGCGCCATGTCTGAGCATTTCATCATAAGGGTTTGCAGACACGTCTCAGGCCAGCGTGCCCTTGGGTCTCCACAGGTCCCCTCCCCGTCTCCTCTGGCCCAGAAGCTTCCTGGAGCCGAGTCTATGGGTTGTCCTTGGCCCCCCTGTGTCCCGGTGGACCCTGGTAGAATATCGTTCTCCGATGTAGAGTGGGGCATGGTCTGGGGCACTCGCCCCCCAGCCCGTCATCTCCTAAAAACAGGTGCCCTGGCTCAGCCCTCTGCCCACTCCCTGCCTTTCGGCCACCGGGACGGAGCTCCGTGCTCCGAAGGGCCAGCAGCTGGCTTCTGGTTTAGACGGCTTCTTGCTAACGGCTTCCATCGGGCTGCACTCCTAAAGGGGAAGGTGGGGGCGCGTTACCCTCCAGCCCAGGCGTTGCGCACGCAGGGCACCCTGACCCCTGAGCCCTCCACCCACACCTCCCTTCAGCCCCCAGGCCGGTCCCTGAAAGTCCCCAGGAGCCGGGCACGTGGGGGCATTTCTTAGGGACCACCTGCTCCAAACATTTGGAGGGTGGGCTCATCTTATATTTTTAATTAAAAATATTAACTTAATTTTCTGAAAAGGTTATAGTCGGTTCACTCCTCAGAAAGTGTAAAGAGCAGTGTCCCTCCACCCCTGCCCGACCTCTCCCAGGACCCCCCACCCACCACGTGTCACCGTTACCACTGCTAGAAAAGTCGCTCCCAGAGAAAAACTGCAACTGTGCGTATTTTCCGCCTCCTTTTGCAAAGTAGTAACAGTTTTTTCTCTTCATCTTGCTTCTTTCAACCAATGATACATTCAACAATTACCTGTTGCGCTGGTCGTGCGGGGCGTGAGGACAGCAGGAGGCTCAGCCGAGAGCGGGACCGAGGGCGGTGTGCAGACACAGACAATCTCGGCGATGAACCTGTGCAGACAGGGAACCGGGAAGCGAGGCCCGGGGCCGGAGGAGGGTGGCCACACGAATCCTGTGGCCAGAGCTCCAGGGTCTGAGTTGAAAGCCTGCAGGCACCCAGAGGGAAGGCAGTCCTGGGCAGGAAAGGGGAGTCTGAGGTGATGGGAGCCCACTCGTCCCCAGGACCTTGAGGATGGTGGGGGTCGCCGCTGAAGCTGAGGTGGGAAGCTCTTGGAGGGTTTGAGGGAGGACGACTTGATCTGACCCGTCTTGTCGGCTCAGGCAGCTCGGGCCGCAACCAGTCCCCTCGGGGTCCCAGGCTGCCGGGGGGGCGGCCTCCACTCGCCGATGGCGGAGGGAAGCTCCTTGGCCACACCTGGAGGGGGCATCCCTAGGCTGCCCACATCCCACGGGCACCCGGGCGCGGGGCCCTGGGAAGCACATTCTCCTGCTGAAGTGGCTGTGGCCCCGCTCTGCGCCTGTGGGGTCGCTCCTTCCGCTGGGGGCCTGGGAAGGAAAGGCAGAACTTCAGTTTGGACTTGTTTGTTTCTGGTGCCTATTACCATCTGGATGAAAGTGTCTCAGGCAGCTGGGGCCTGTGACGGTTAATTTTATGTGTCAACTTGATGAGGCCACGGGGTGCCCAGGCATTTGGTCAAACGTTACTCCGCCGGGGTGTTTCTGGACAAGATTGACGTTTAAAGCAGGAGACTAAGTAAGCAGATGCCCTCTCTGTGCAGGTGGGTCTCGTCCAATCAGGCGAAGGGCTGGAGAGAGAAAGAAGACTGACCTACCCCAAGTTAGAAAGGATTCACCAGCTCGATGGCCTTTGAACTGGGGTATCAGCCTCTCCCTGCTCCTGACTGGAACTAAACCAGCCGTCCTGCACCTCCGGCCTCCCCACTCAGCCTCACCTCACTGTGTCAGCTTCCGTAATCCCATGAGCCATTGCTCACAACAAACCTTTCTCTGTTCACACCTGTTGGTTCTGAGTCTCTGGAGGGCCGTGTGAAATGCAGGTGTGCTGGCCTGGAATTCGAGGGGGAGGTGTAGACGGCACACCTGGGTGTCGGCTTGCCGTCGTGAACGGGGGGACGCCGTAAGAGGAAGTGTGCACGGACGAGTCGGGGACAGACCGAGGGGCAGCGCGTGCGGGGAGCCGCGTGGCCTCCGGGGGTGGGGTGGGGGTGGGGGGCACACGGCGACGCTTTCCCCAGCCCTGGGAACCGGCTCCTTGCTCTGCAAACAGCACGACAGCGTTACCTGGGATCTCACGCCACTCGGCCTGCCCGACGCAAGGGCACGTCATTTGGAATCTGGCTCCACCAGCCCCGTAGGGGAGGTGAGCTCATCATGTTAAGATGACAAATGGAGCAAATCCTCTAGCCTAGCAACTCCTGGAGCGGCCGTGTCCTCCCCGGTCGATGAGCGGCGGCTGCATTAAGGTTCCTGGACGCGGGCCGGTGTGGTTCACGGTAGCTGCTTAAGGCTTCCGTCTGTTACCATCCAGGCTGCGGGGCCAAGCTGGCGTCTGAAGGACATTCGTCTGTTTAACGGGTAGTCTCTGGAGGGCTCCGGTTGTCCTTCTAGGTTTCTCCTTCCTGGGGACGCGTCTTTGCTGCTCATTTCCTGCCGGGCGGCGACTGCTTCCCTGGGCTCCGCTCGCCTGCGGCTCAGAGCACCCCCTCCCGCTGGACCGCCAGCCCGGGGGCCGGGGGCTCGCCCCGGCAAATGTGACCTCCGGCTGTGCCCTCGGGTTCCCGCCGTGCCCGTGGCGGCAGATGTGCATCTGACGACGTGGAGACATCTGAAGGAGAGCTTATGAGACACTAATGTGCGATTGTGCGCAGCAAACCCACCGTGTCTCTTCGTACAGTTTCGACCAGACTTTCAGCAGCGACACTTCCGCGGTGCAGACGACTCTCCAGATGCTGATGGGTGCTTGACGTGTATTTGCCTATTTGACCTTCAGAACAACCCACGAGGTTCCCGCCCACGGTGAGAAGATCCACGCGGCCGGAGGGGGGCCTTCGGGGGCGGCACAGCCGGGGCGTGAGGCGGGCCCCCCGGGGTCCCTCCGCGGCGCCTGCTCTCCCGCGGACACGAGGGGCGGAGGCATCACCACGACCCCGAGGATGGCTCACCCATGCCTGCGATGGGGAATTCGCCAGGCCCCGCCCTGAAGGAGGCGCCCGGCCTTTGCAAGAAAACGCACAGACCCACGAGCACAGGATGACGGGCCCTCTTTCGTCAGTAACCGCGTGGAAAGGCATAAATCGTAACAGGAGGGGAAACTGGTGGACTGGGAGAAGACAACAAAACCAAACACCAAGCAACAGAATGATGACAAACCGGGAGAGACATCCACAAGCTGTGCAGCAAGCCAGGGGCCGCTGTCCTGCTATTTAAAGAACGTTTACGTGTCCATCAGAGAGAGACAAAGAAAGATCAGTAGGCAGGTAACCGGAGGGACGGCACCAGATCGACACATCGGCAAGACAGTAAATTGAACCAGAGTGACAACATGCCACGCTCCAGTTGTCGGATTAGGAAGTACTACAAGGAATGTCATTCCCGCACAGAGGGAACGTGGGGGACACTGGAGTTTTTGCCACCTGTTTCTGCAGGATCCTTCAACAACACCTCCCAGAAACCTCTACAAGGTGCACGATTTGTTGGCAATTCATCCAGATGATACGGTGAGATATTCGCCACCAAACAGATGCACACCGGTGTTTTCATAACTTTCTTACACACCTAGGACCTGAGCAAACTGAGTGGTCAACAGCACCAGATTAGGGGCACCTCAGCCGGTTAAGCATGCGACTCTTTTTTTTTTTAATGCTTCTTTTTGAGAGAGAGACAGAGACAGAGCACAAGGTGGGGAGGGGCAGAGAGAGAGAGGGAGACACAGAATCCGAAGCGGGCTCCAGGCTCCGAGCTGTCGGCACACAGCCCGACGCGGGGCTCGAACTCACGAACCCCAAGATCATGACCTGAGCCGAAGTCAGATGCTTAACCGACTGAGCCACCCGGACGCCCCTAAGCATCTGACTCTTGGTTTCAGCTGAGTCATGATCCCAGGGTCTCGGCAGCGAGCCCCACATCAGGCTCTGTGCTGAGTGTGGACCCTGCTTGAGATTCTCTCTCTCTCTCTCTCTCTCTCTCTCTCTCCCTCTGCCCCTCTCCCCTGCTCTCTCTCTTGCAAAAATAAACTTCCAACAATACAAGATTAGCCAATAAGTTGTATCTATTCAAGTAACGTCAGTAGATGCGACTATTAAAATGACCCAGTAGGTCTGCACCTACTGACTTAACTGCTAGTGATGTGATTATCACATAAAAATTGTACACAGTAGGTCATATACTGCATACTCATATAAAGCCTGTTCTGTGTGTCGCATAGACACAGATATGAGCCATTTTTCTCTGTGATGGGCTCATGAGTGACTTCTCCTTTTTCTTATTAATTTTATATTTTTCTGCGAGGAATATATATTCCTCATATAGTAAAAGCATTTCCCCATGGTATGAGCTGAACCTGCATTCTGTTCCCGAGGTGTCTGTCCTCTGGAAAACGCGGTCTGGAACGGCCATCTGCAGTCTTGCTCCGGACCCATCACCTGCTCAAAGCTCTGCTGAAGAGTAGAGCAGAGCCTTCTGGAAGGAAAAGCTTTGTAAGCTCCCTGCACTGGAAGAATCTGCAGGTCATTAAAGGCTCTCCTCAAAGCACCTCTGACTGGAGTCTGAGCCGGTTACCCAGCCCCACTGAGTGCCTGCTGTGTGCTCGGACACCCCTGGAGGTGGAATGTTCTGGAACTGCAGCAGCAGGTTAGAACGGGAGCGCCGGCACAGACACCCACCGTCCCATCCCCGGGTGGATACAGACCACAGCAAGCAGTGAGCAGAGCTTCAGCGAGGCACCGTAAACCCACTGCTGCTGGGGAAACAGCGTTCAGAACAAAAACTCAGTGTCTGAGAATAACATTTCTAACGCAGTTCCAATTACAGAACAGAAGCTAATGTCATGAGGTGAGCAGAAAACACAGAGACGCCCAGCAATATTTTAGGAAGAAGGGGTGAAAGGAAATCTCACAGCTCACTGGGTGTGTTAGCAATCACACAGAACGTGTGCAGTGGCTCAAACTCGGGGGACTGAGTTTACTGCTCCTGCAAAGGGTCGCAAGAGGCTCTAGCCGGCGGGGCGGGCAGGGTGGGGGTGTCGGGGGTCCGAGCAGGAAAGAAGGTCCCTCCTCTGCTCAGCCATCAGGGAGGAGGCAACACCCCTGCCAGTGACGGCCGGGTCACCGCCAGCCGGCTCAGGAGGGCGAGAGGCCCTTCTGGGAGGGGCGTGTCGCTCCCACCCAGGGGCTGTCGGCTGGAACCTGGCCGGAGCCCAGCGGCCACAGGGCATTGGGAGATGAGGTCAGACCGCGGGGCAGGGACAGCATGAGACGGGTCTGTGACAGCTGACAGCTTGGGGCCTGCTTGGGATTCTCTCTCCCTCTCTCTCTGCCCCTCCCCAGCTCACACGCATGCACGCTCTTTCTCTCTCTCAAAAAAATTAATAGACTTAAAAACAAGAAAGAGAAGTTTGAATGTGGCCGTGGCGTAGTCACAAGAGGCCCTCTCGCAGAGACACAGAGGGCGGCTCTAAGTCTGCCACTGAGAGTGGGAAACAGGGAATTCCTAGACCCACAAATCCGCCGGTTATGGACTATTCTTTCCCTTTAAATGCGCAACTATAGCGGGCAGAGTTATGAGCAGACAGAGAAACGTACTGGTTTTAGACTCACAAATCACTGCAATATTCATCTACGTGGTTCTTTTCAAGCAAAATTAAAGCAAATACCATAAAAATGTTGAATTGAAGATTTCATTCCTAAGAAGAACTTTTGTGGCAAACATTGCATATCTTTGAATGGCCTTTAATATTTTTAAACAAATTTTCCTGCATTCTCTCTGTTTTTTTTTTTTTTTTGATCTCCGTACGACTTTGCTCTGACCACACTTATTTTTCTAAATTCTTTTGTAATCGAATACTGTATTTTCAGTTTGTACCAAAACTATGTGAAAGTTACCTCGACCAAGAAGTCCCTAGACTAATGTTCACCAGATGGGCTGCGTCTGGCAGTCTGTGCAGAAGGCGTCTGCGTCCTGCCCAGATGGTCCGATTTCCTGAAAATGGGCTGGGCGGAGGAAGATAGGTGGACAGCCTGCCTCATCGCTGCTGCCAGGGTCCAGAAATGAAGAGAATTGCCAAGGAAGGAGAAGAAACCATCCCTCGTCTCTAAATCGCCTTCAGATGGAAGGACGTCACATTGGAAATCCAACCGGAAGAAGATAAATTTAGTTGTGAGCCTAGAAATGACCTTATTCATTAATAACAATCTCCACCCAACGTATTTTTAATCAGCAGAACCCAAAACAATATTTAAAGCTGGAGCTGTTGAATATGGAAATTTCCTTGAGGATTACTTCTTACCAAAGGACTAAATCGTCTAGTGCCGGGAATCTAGTTTAGGGCTCGCTTGCTTTCCGCAGTGGGAGGCCCGGGGCCCACGGCCAGATCGCGAAAGCCGGGCCACGGTCTCGGTCTCCGTGTAGCACTCAGCCAATTCTTAGGATTTTCAAAAGGATTGAACGTATTCTGCAGGAAAATCTTAAAAGTTAACCATCCAACCGTTTGTTGGCTTACGAAACGTAATCTTGAGAGAAGAGATAAAAACAGCTCTAAAATTCTATCTCATTGAGCCCCTCCGAGAATAGACTTGTACAATCACAAACGGAAGTGGCTTTTTTGCCACAGCAGCTGGCTACCCGGTCTCGACCACCACAGCTTTTGGATACGCAATTTAAAAGAGCAGCATAACAGGGGTGATGTCCATATTGGCAATGCCTCTCCCTCATCACGTTTGTGTAAAATAAATGCCTAATGTTTTAACAACGACTTTGAGCTTATTGCTTTTATTTTTAAGTTTTAAGCAATTAATTTTTGTGTTTCGTAATCGTCTATTCTCCTACCTGGAAGCAGTAGGCGCCGGGCGCCCCCGTGGACGGGAGTCTCGCCCCTCCCCCGTCCCCAGCACCTTCCAGGGCTTCTCGCCGTCCGATATCCTTGCACGTCTCCTACTTGCTTTATTGATTTTATCGATCTTTTAGCCCCTGGCCATAAAGATGAAGAAATCGGCACACTTGTCCTGATTCCCAAAGACAGTTGACCCTGAACAACGCAGGCGTGAGAGGCACAACCCCCTGCCCCCCCACGGAGTCTAAAATCCACGTGTCACTTTTGACCCCTCCAGACTTAATCCGCCAAGAAGCCTCACTGATAGCATAAACAAGTCAATTAACACATATTTTGCGTGTTGTATGTCTTATATGCTGCGTTCTTACAGTAAAGTAACGTAGAGACAAGAAAATGTAATTAAGCAAATCATAAGGAAGAGAGGCGCCCCAGTGGCCCACTGGGTGGAGCATCCCACTTTGGCTCAGGTCATGATCTCATGGTTCATGAGTTTCGAGCCTCACGGCGGGCTCACTGCGCTCAGTGCAGATCCTGCCTCGGACCCTCTGTCCTCCTCTCTCTTTCTGTCCTTCTCCTGCTCATGCTCTCTCTCTCGAAAATAAATAAGACATTAAAAAAAGGAAAAAAACAATAAGGAAGAGAAAATACATTTACTGTACTGTATTTGTCGAGAAAAATCCACTTGTCCACGGGCCCAAGGGTCAGCCAGACTTGCTTCTTCTAAACCGCTGTGAGGGCTATGACTTCTCTGTAGTCAGAAATCTATTACTGAACACTCTTGCAAATTTGTTCTAGCCTTAGTCCTATAGTTAAATAGACACAAGTCTCACTGCGGGTTATTTTGATGTTTTCTAACTCATTTCTCAGTTGGCTGAGGTTTGCCCTCCAGCTCACAGGAATAACATCCCCTGAGCTTTGCTTGTGGAAAGGTGTTGGCTGGTCGCCTTTCACTTATGACACCTCAGCTGGATACGAAATTGGGCTCCTGTCGTCTGCCCCTGAGACTCTCCCGGGTGCCGTCCTGCTACCTTCTAGCATCAGTTATGGCTGCAGAGGCGTCTCAGGCCTGACTGATGTTTCCTTTTATAACTAACCTTATGCTCTTGCTAGGCTGCTAAGAAAATATTTTTATTTCAATTAATGGAAGCTTAGTAAATTTCCAGGGTGTCTTACTGTCGACAATAGGGTGTTAATTTTTCTTGAAATCCAATGTGACATTTTTAACCTAAAGTGTGTTTCCCTTTATTATAAAGAGGATGCTTAAATTGTATTCTTAAATTACATGTTCTGTTCCTTAGTGTAATTTTCTTCCTCAGGGGCTCCAATTGTGCCCAGGGTGAATCTCTTTTGACTATTTTCCATTTTGCTTGCAATTGCTTTTTTAAGAAAACATCATGTTGTGAGAGATTTCCAGCAGGTACACGTACACAGAATCGTGTCATGCACTTGGATGTACCTACCCCCTCAATACCCGTCCACGTTCTTCCATTCTTATGACGTCATCAGCACCCAGAGTCCACACTTTACATCAGGGTCCACACTGAGTGCTGTACAGTCTGTGGGTGTGGAAAAATGTGTAATGACAGGTAGCCACCATTATAGTTAAAAATCCTCTGTGCTCACGTAACCACCCCTGCGTCCTCCCCGCCCCCTGGCAACCACTGATCCTTTGACTCTCTCCATGGTCCTGCCTTTTCCAGAATTCCAGGTAGTTGGAATCATACAGGATGCAGCCTCTTCAGACTGGCTTTTGTCACTTGGTGAGATGCACTTAAGGACCCTCCGTGTCTTTTTAATAAATTTTTTGTTATGTTTATTTATTTTGAGAGAGAGAGAGAGAGAGACAGAGCATGAGTGGGGGAGGGGCAGAGAGAGAGGGAGACACAGAATCCAAAGAATTATCCAGGCTCCGAGCTGTCAGCATGGAGCCCGACGCTGGGCTTGAGCCCACAAGCGTGAGATCGTGACCTGAGCCGAAGTCAGACGCTTAACTGAGCCACCCAGGCGCCCCGGGGACCTTCCGTGTCTTTTCGTGGCGTGACGGCCCATTTCTTCTTAGCGCCGAAGACCATCCCGTTGTCTGGACGCAGCCGTGTGTTTGCCCATCACCTCCCGAAGGGCACCTTGGTTGCTTCCAAGGTTTGGCAGTTATGAATAAAGGCAGCTGGAAACATTCACGAGCAGGGGTTTGTGTGGGCACCTGTTTTCAGCTCCTTTGGGTACATATCAAGGAGCACAATGGCTGGGGTGCATGCTAAGAGCGTGTTTAGCTTTGTAACACGCTGCCAACTGTCTTCAAAAGTGGCTGCACCATCGTGTGTCCCCACCAGCAGTGAGACCCCCGTTGCTCCACACCCTCCCCCGGATTTGGTGTCACCAGGGTTCCAGATTTTGGCCACACTAGTAAACGTGCAGTGGTATCTCCTTGTTTTGACTTGGATTTCCCTGATAGCATATGGTACGAAGCCTCTTCTCATATGCTTAGTAGTTGCCATCCATACATTTTCTTTCATGAGGGATCTGTTGCCATCTTTGGCTTAAATTTTTTAATTTTATTTTCCTATTGTTGAATTTTAAGAGCTCTTTGTATATTGTGGATAACAGCTCTTTATCAGATATATGTTTTGCAAATATTTTCTGCTGATCTGTGGCTTGTCCTTTTGTTCCCGACAGTGTCTATTACAGAGGAGAAATTTTAATTTTGATGAAATCCAGCTTACCAGTTCTGTCCTTCATGCAGTGTGCCTTTGGTGTTGTATCTAAAAAGTTATCGCCAAACCCGTGGTTATCTAGGTTTTCTCCTATATTACCTTCTAGGAGGTTTATAGTTTTGCATTTTATGTGTACATCTATGATCCATGGTGAGTTAATTTTTGTGAAGGGTGTAAGGTCTGTGTCTAGATTAATTTCTTTTCCGTGCGGATGTCCCATTGTTCTAGCTCCTTTTGTTGAAAAAACTACCTTGGCTCCACTGTATTGCCTTTGCTCCTTTACTGAAGATCAGTTAAGTATATTTATGTGGTCTATTTCTGGGCTGTCTGTTCTGTGCCATTGGCCTAATTCTCTATTCTTTCGCCAACACCACGCTGCCTTGATTATTGTAGCTTGAGAGTATGTCTTGAAGTCAGGTAGGGTGAGTCCTCCAACTTCGTTCTTCTCCTCTAATACTGAACTGACTCTTCCCAGTATTTCGCCTCTCCATATAAAGTTTATTTTGGCCAGGGGCAGGGGGGCCTGGGTGGCTCAGTCAGTTAAGCGTCCAGTTTCGGCTCAGGTCACGAACTCACAGTTCATGAGTTGGAGCCCCACGTCAGGCTCTGTGCTGACAGCTCAGAGCCCAGAGCCTGCTTTGGATTCTGTGTCTCCCTCTCTCTCTGCCCCTTCCCCACTCTCTCTCTCTCTCTCTCTCTCTCAAAAATAAATAAACATAAAAAAATTAAAAATTATTTTTTTTTTTTACTGTTCGTTTATTTTTGAGAGAGGGGACATGTGCATGCATGTGAGCAAAGGGAGGGGCAGAGAGAGAGAATCCCAAGCAGGCTCCGTGCTGTCAGCCCAGAGCCCGATGTGGAGCTTGATCCCAGGAACCATGGGATCATGACCTGAGCCGAAATCAAGACTCGGACGTTTAACTGACTGAGCCACCCAGGCACCCCTCCCCGTATAAACTTTAGAATCAGTTTGTCAATATCCACAAAATAACTTCATGGGATTTTTATTGGGATTGTGTTGAACCTGCAGATCAAATTGGGAAGAGCTCACATCTTGACAATGCTGAGTCTTTCTATCCATGAACATGGACCATCTCTGCATTTATTTAGCTCTTTGACTTCTTTCATCAGAGATTTGTACTTTTCCTCACGCAAATCTTGTACATATTTTGTTAGATTCAAATCTAAATATTTCATTTCGGGAGAGTGCTAATGTAAATGGTATTGTGTTCTTAATTTCAAGTTCCATTTGTTTATTGCTGGCAAATGGGAAAACAATTGACATTTGTATATTATTCTTGCAATCCTGTAACCTTCCTATAACCACCTATTTGCTCCAGGAATTGAGGTTTTTCATCAGTCCTTCTGGATTTTCTACATAGACACTCATGTCATCTGCAACATAGTTCCATTTCTTCTTTCTCAATCTCTGTGCCCTTCCCCCCTTTTTTATTGCTTGGGTGAGACTTCTGTATGATATTAAAAGTCAGTGAGAGGGGTACATCCTTGACTTATACCTGATTTTAGTGGGAAAGCTTCAAGTTTCTCACCATTAAGTACGACGCCAGCTGTAGGTTTTCTGTAGATATTCTTTGCCAAGTTGAGGAGGTTCTCTTCTATTTCTGTTTACCAAGAATGCTTACCATGAATAGATGTTGGATTTTGCCAAATGTCTTTATTGCATCTGTTGATATGATATGTGATTTTTCTTCTTTAGCATGCTCAGACAATGGATTAACTGATTTCTGAGTGTTGACTCAGTCTTGCTTACCTAAGACAAATCTCACTTGCTTGTGATGTATAGTTATTTTTATACTTTGTTGGATTCAATTTGCTAATAATTTGTTGAGGATTTTTTGCGTCAATGCTCCTGGGAGATATTGATGTATAGTTTTCTTTTCTTGCAATGTCTTTGTCTGGTTTTTGTATTAAGGTAATGTTGGTCACATCAAATGAATTAAGAAGTATTCCCTCTGCTTCTGTCTTCTGCAAGAAATTGTAAATAAATGGTAGAATTTCTTCCTTGAGTGTTTGGTAGAATTCACCACTAAACCCATCTGGGCCTGGTGCTTTCTGTTTTGAAAGGTCATTAAGTCTTGATTCAATACCTTTAATAGATATAGGCGTCTTCAGATTGTCTGTTTCTTCTTGTGTGGGTTTTGGAAGATTGTGTCTTTCAAGGAATTGATCTTTTCCACCTGGGCTATCACCTTTGTGAGCACAGAATTATTCACCATACTCATCATTTTGACGTCCTGGGAACCCTTCGTGATGGCCTCTCTCTCATTTCTGATACTAGTAATTTGTGCACTCCTTTTTCTTAGAGGCTTATTGATTTTATCGATCTTTTCAAAGAACCATCCTTTGGCTTTGTTGACTTTATCTATTAATTCCCTCTTTTTATTTTCATTGAGTTCTGTCCCGATTTTTATTATTTCTTTTCATCTGCCTACTTTAGATTTAATTTGCTCTTCTTTTTCTAGTTTCCCAAGATAGAAGCTTAGATGATCGATCTCAAATCTTTCTTCTTTTCTAATATAGGCATTTAATGCTATAAATTCCCCCGCCAAACACTGCTTTCACTGCATCACACAAATTCTAATAAATTGTTTTTCATTTATCTCAAAACATGTTTAAATTTCTCTTGAGATTCCTTCTTTGATCCATGTGTTCTTTAGAAGTGTTGTTTTTTTTTTTTATCTCTGTGTATTTGGGGATTTTTCAGTTACCTTTCTATTATTGATTTCTCGTTCAATTCCATTGTGGTCTGAGAGCACACATTGTATGGTTTCTATTCTTTTAAACTTGTTGAGGTGTGTTTATGGCCCAGAATGTGGTCTGCCTTCATGAAAGTTCCACGTGAGCTTAGGCAAATGGGTATCCTGCTGCTATTGAAGTGGTCTGTGGATGTCACTGCACCCAGTTGATTGATGGTGATGTTGAGTTCAGCTATGTCCTTACTGATTTTCAGCCTAGCGGAGACTCCACATTTTTATTCAATTATTTGACCGCTGTTACTGCTGTATGGTGCTCCTACGACTGCTGTCACGATTTTCTATTGATCTTTGGTTTTCAGTGCTTTGACTATGATGTACATAAGCGTGGTTTTCTTGGTATTTATTCTGCCCGGGGTTTGCTGAGCTTCTTCTTAAATCTATCAATTTATCTTTTCCAACAGAATTGGAAAATGTTCAGCTGTTATTTCTCTCCTCTCTTCCTTAGACTGTAATTAAATGTATACTCAACTTCTTAATATTACCTATGGGCTCCTGAGAGTCATTTCATTTTCTGAGTCTTTTTTTCCTCTCTGTCCTTCCGATTGCAGGAGCACATTAAAAAGTGATCGATAACGTTATCTGTCTATTTAAAAGTGAGCTAGAGCCCGCTCTGGGGCCGAGGATTATAAAATATAGGAAATTCATCCTGTGTCCCCACCCCCGTCCTCTCCAAATCCTCCTGCTTTGGGGCACTACCCCGAGTCCTCATGGCAGTGCTGTCGTCTACCGTGGTGAGTTTCTGGTTGTCATCTGTGAAAGGGATGGTCTGATCAGGAGCTACCTGGCCGTGAATGGAAGCAGAAGCTGTTGTATTTGAGACTTTGGGTCACAAGAAGATCACAACACCAATATCCTCAAACACTAAGGCAACACTAGCAGAGGAGACATCAGCCATAGCCTGAACTCTCTCAGAGAAGAGTCACATTTCCTGATCAGATCTTCATAACTTCACACTAAAATTTCTTCGATGCAAATAAGCACCACACATTTTATTTCTAACGTTGAAAATAGTTTACTGATTTATATTTAGACTGACAACCAAGTCATCTTTGTGCAAACAACAGTAAAGACCTTTCTGCAGCTCCAGCGTCGGGCGTGGGTAGGTTCCCTCGGGCTCTGCCACATCCACTCGGGGCTCACATTCCCAGGGAGGCCACAGCTGGGAACGGAATGGGCATTTGGTAATCAGCCGGCTTTGTGGCCTCATGTGCCCCATGGGATAGATGGAATCTGTCATGTTATTTTCCACTTTCCTTTGGTTGGGTGTTAAATTCACTTAAAAAAATAAGAAACAAACACAGTAACAAAACCCCAGGTTGAACATGTCCACCTTCAGCATCACTGCGCTCACCCCAGAGCCTGCTTCTCCCAGCCCCACGGTCGGGAGCTGTAGGGACCCGCCATCGCGGGCAGAGCATGTGTCACCCCCCGCTGTCTGGGCCCCGGTCTCAGCCAAAGAGATGACGTCGACTTGAGAGAGTCCAGCGTTGCTGTTGTGCTCGGGCTGTGAGGAAGGGTTCTGGAGCTGGCTTTGGGGGGACCGGGAGCCTCGGGGAGGGAGCGGTCCTCCAAGGCCCCTCCGTCGGCGTCCCACGGGCTGCGTGCTGTGCTCCTGGCAGTGCAGCCCCGAATCTAAGCCAGGCTGAGAGAGAAGCACCTAACAGGTAAGTTTACATTAACAGCTAAGTGAGCTTCACACATCACACAGCGATGCAGTCGCACCAACAAAACGCCTCCCAGAGACTTGTAAAGTGATGAAATGCGAAAAGGCCACGAGCCAGCTCACACTTTCCTCTTAAGGCCAGAATGGACCCTTGGAGCACATAAGCGTGTCCGGGCGATAACGCGGCCTTGGGTCAGCCTCACCGAGACCTGCGCCCTCCCCTGCCTTCCAGTGGCCACCTATTAAACTGCTCAGATGGGGCTTCTGCTTACGTGAATGAAGTATTCCGGTTAGAGGGATTCATTTGGAAAGGTGTTTGCACACTTTTGCTTTTTTTAGTGTTCTAATTTTTAAAACTTTTTATCGTAGGGGCGCCCGGGTGGCTCAGTCGGTTAAGCGTCCGACTCTTAATTTCGGCTCGGGTCAGGATCTCACGGTTCGTGGGTTCGAGCCCTGAGTCGGGCTCTGCGCTGACGGTGTGGAGCCTGCTTCTGATCCTCTCTCCCCCTCCCTCTCTTTCTCTCTCACTCTGCCCCGCCCCTGCTCGTGCTCTCTCTCAAAAATGAGCATTAAAAAAAACGTTTTATTGTCACATAAAACATAAATCGGGAAGATCACACAAAAGCGGCACAGCTGAACGAGCTGTGAAGCGATCGTCCATGAAGGAGAAGAATGTTGCCGACGCCCAGGAGCCCTGCCACGTGCTGCACGAGCTCCCCCCTTCCCTCCTCTCCAGCCTCTGCGACCTTGACTTTCACAGGAGTCACGTGCATGCATCTGTGCAGTTTTATCACCCGATGTGCACTTCTACACACTGGTTGAGTCTTGCCCAGGCTCCTGTAAATCCGGTGTGCCATCCGGGTCTCCGAATCTATAGGGTCTCCCTCCAGCCTTGTCTTGTCCTTCTTCCTGGGCCAACTGGCCCAGAGGCTTCCGGAGCGGCCGAGTGCACCCTCGTGGTGCGGTGCAGCATGTTCCTCTGTCCTCCGTCTCCCAAGGGGTGGCGGGTGGATCAGGGACAGGGGCAGACTGAGATTCTGTCCCTCCGCCAGGACCCGGGAAACATGGCAGGTGGTCTTTCTTTGGGACGTCAGCAGCCGCCGCCTCTTAATACATGTATCTCTGAATTCACTGGGTCTACAACGTGGTGACGGTGTCATTTCACTATTTATATCATCCATGTATTAGTTATAGCACTGTCATAAAGAGACACTGGCCTCTTCTGTTACCTGGGTACCCAGGGTGACAGTTTGCACAAGGAGGGCAGGACAGATGCTTGACTTTCCCTTCACTTACAGTTTTCAGGATAATGAATTGACTCCCTGTCCTCTGAAGACGAGCAATTCTTTTATTTAACATCACAACGGAGTCATGGAGCTACACACGTCCCATGGGTCTGCGGCCATTGCCATGATCATGATGGAAGCTTGGGTTGTCCCTGTAAGGAAGAACCCCTTCAAACGGCTTCCTGGGTCTCCGTTTTTTTAAATAAATTTTAAATTTTGGACGACTTCTAGGTGTACAGAGAAGTTGCACGGATGGCACAGAGAGTCCACGTGCCTGTGCCCAGTTGCCCCTTCGCTAAGGGATCGCCGTGGTATCTCTGTCACAAATAACAAACCAATACTATTGCATTATTATTAACGTAAGTTCATGCATTTCTTAGATTTCATTAGTTTTCTCTTAACCTTTTTCTGTGCCAGGACCTCACCCAGGACACCACCGTACATCGTATCGTTGTTCGTTATTGGCCCTAACTCTTCTTTTCTTTTCCTTTCTATTTTTGTAAGATTTTGCCTGTAAGTAATCTCTGCCCCCAACGTGGGGTTCGAACCCACAACCCGAGATCAAGAGCCATAACCTCCACCAATGGAACCAGCCAGGTGCTCCTCAATCTCTTCTTCTAAAAACAACTTATTTTCTTTTTGTCATCGATGCTGCACAATGATAAATATATGGGTAGCTATGGAAAAATCATGGTAAGATTTGACTGTACATTTGCTTATCACTGTCCATGAAAACATTACATATATTACACAATTTTGGCGGTTTTACAAAATACCTGTGACATAGGGAAAGCCAGTGATAACGTTCCTGTTTTTCAAAACCAGAGGAGAAAGTGAGTGTCCAAGGAGGAGAAGGGCTTTTCCAGGCCCCGGAGGTCTCAGCTTTTCCCCTGGAAGATCCAGGGAGCTCAAAGGCTCTGGTCAGAACACACGGTGGCCTGAGCCCAGGGCCGGGAGGCGGCTCTGACCGCACCCGGGGGAGGAGAGGACTTCCCACTGACGGGAGCTGTGGCCGAAGAAGCTTGTGGGTCAAGGATATGCTTAAGTCAGGAATGCAAAATCATCTTTCTTTTTTAATTAGGGGACATTACAATCACATAAGTTGAATATTGGTTCGGTTTAGTTGAATATTTTTTCTTTTTCTTTTTTTTTTAGTTGAATATTTTTTCTTCCTAAATTGTTTTACTTTGAAAAATTTCAAACTCGCAGAAAAGTTGAAATGATAGTGCAACGAACAGCTGTGTTCTCTGCTCCTACACACACCCGTGTTAGACATTTTTATATTTGCTCTCTCTCCCTACACACACACACACACACACACACACACAGACCTTTTTTTTAGAAGGCACCCACCAATTTACGAATCAATATAAATAACATTTTAATGCAATATTTTACAAGTGGAATTGGATGGAAAGAACTCACGATGAGCAAACTATCAACATGGTAGACGCGGGAGAGGCACTACGCACCCCCGTCCCGATATGCACCCCCGTCCCGATACGCGACCCCGGCCCGATACGCGCCCCCGTCCCGATACGCACCCCGTCCCGATGCGCACCCCTGTCCCTGTCCCGATACGCACCCCCGTCCCGATACGCACCCCCGTCCTGAAGCCCCGGTCCAGCCTCAGGCGCCGCAGCCTACCCGGCTGTCCGGGCCTCCACCGCTCATCTCTAGGTGACAGGATGTTCCCGCAGCGGCCCCTCGGGGCTGGTCGGGACAGGGGCCAGCAGCCCTGGCCAGCCCAGCATCTTGGCAGGGCCCCCAGGCCTGGCGTGTTTCTCCTCGCGTCTCTGCCCTAAAGTGGACTTTTGGGAACAGGGAACAGCCCGCATGGGGGGGGGGGGGGGGAGCTGCCGTGTCACTCTCCTCCCCCACCTGGGAGACCGCCCCGTTGGCCATGTGACCCGCCAGGAGACCACGGGGCCGCCGCAGACCTTCTCTGGCATAGATGGCTTTGAACATTGGGGAGATTCCCGACTCATCGTGGCCTAGTGATTTTCTGATTCCTTAGACTTTTGTTTTTTCTCTTTTTCTCCCCAGAATCACCTGGCTGGGGGGAGAGGGCGCGCAGACTTTCAGAGAAGACCAGACAAACGGAAAATGCCAACTTTTCAAGTCCAGACATTTTTATTTATCTGTGGGCAAAACTAACGAAACCCTTCAGGACACTTTTAAAGCGGCAAGAACTTCCTCACCTTATGCAGATTTAAAAAATGAATGAAAGTGATTCAATTAGACTGTAAAATGTGAATTTAGACAGAGAACTTCGGGCTGAAAATAAACATTTGCGGAGCCTTAAAATACCAGCAACTGCAGTGAGGGTGGCTTCCCCCCTTAATTACCACGTTCACGTCCAGAAATAGAGAGACCTCTGTGCCGGGCATACAGCTCGAAGCCACAAACTCACATTCTCTGTGGCTTTGACCAAAAAACCAAAAATCAACGCAGTCTCCAGAGCCAAGTCCACTCGGAGAGCTGAGCACCCACTGGGTGGGCTGGGTGCACAGCGGCTTTCTACCCTTTTTATGATCAGCGGCAGGAACTCTTTCTTCACAGATAAAATCTGACCCCATCGTATACGTCAGGTCAGGGGGAGCTGCCCCAGCCAGCCTCCCCACCCCCTGAAGGGCCGCGGCATCGCCTGTCCCCTCTGGAGTCCAGGCAGCCGTCAGCAGGACCGAGACCCCTCCCTGAGGGACACACAGGGAGCGGGGCGGGGGGGGACGGGGATGTCGTCTCTGGAGCTGCAGCGTGGAGTCTAGACTGGGGGGTGGGCGCTTCACGGAGAAGGGGGTGCTGGTGACAGCCTGGGGTCCGTCCAGGCGGGCCCAGGGTTCACAGAGCAGCTGGCACCAGGGTGGCCGGAGCAGGGAGCCAGACCAGGTGGAACGCAAGAGGTTCGCTTCTCGTACAGGAAAAGGTGGCACGTCTTCCCTACCGCCGACCCCCTGGGTCTCGCGGTGGCATGTGTGATGGCTTCCACCAGACCTTGGGTCTCAAGGACAACCCAGCAGGCTGTCTGCTCCTGTCCCCCCTCACACCTTTGCCCTGAGGGCTCCTCCCAGTCTGTCATCTGGCCTGGGAGGCATGAAGGACCACCCTGGGAGTGCCCCCCAATCGCTCCAGGCACATTTGCAGGAGCACCACCCCCCAGGGAACACCCCTTCCCAGTATCTTCCCAAGAGTTACCCCCCAGGAGCACCTCCCAGGAACATCCCCTGGGAGCACCCTCCCCAGGAGTGTCCCCCCTCAAGAGTTCCCCCCCCAGGAATATCCCCCAGGAACATCCAGGAGCATTCTCCCAGGAGCACCCCCCCAGGAACACCTCCCAGGAGCACCCCCCAGGAGCACCCTCCCCAGGAGTGTCCCCTCCCAGGAGTTCCCCCCCCCCAGGAATATCCCCCCAGGAACATCCAGGAACATTCCCCCAAGAGCACCCCCCAGGATCACCCTCCCCAGGAGCACCCCCCCAGGAGCACCTCCCAGGAGCATCCCCCGGGAGCACCCTCCCCAGGAGTGTCCCCCCCCAAGAATTCCCCCCCCAGGAATATCCCCCAGGAACATCCAGGAGCATTCCCCCAGGAGCACCCCCCCAGGAACACGTCCCAGGAGCACCCCCCAGGAGCACCCTCCCCAGGAGTGTCCCCTCCCAGGAGTTCCCCCCCCCAGGAACATCCAGGAACATTCCCCCAAGAGCACCCCCCCAGGATCACCCTTCCCAGGAGCACCCCCCCAGGAGCACCTCCCAGGAGCATCCCCCGGGAGCACCCTCCCCAGGAGTGTCCCCCCACCCAGGAGATCCCCCCCCAGGAATATCCCCCCAGGAACATCCAGGAACATTCCCCCAGGAGCACCCCCCCAGGAACACCCCCAGGAGCTCCCTGCCCCACTGCCCAGGGGGGGATGCCCTGTGCCACCTCATGCCTCTGGTAGTGGCCAGACGTGAACCGAGAGCCGTACGCCTCGGCTTCTTTGAAAATGCCGACGCTTCCGTTTGAGGACGGATAACACCTGTCAGGGGCTTGAAGTCAGGGAGCACAGGTGGCTCCTCTCCCCCGTGCCCCCGCCCTGGGCATCCTGCCGACGACCACTGTGTCAGGGTTCTGTGGTGTCTCTGGGGATATCGCAGGAGGGTATCTCTTCCCTCCTGCCCTTGCTGTTGTCTGTACTGAGGACTGGCCCTCCCTCGCTGCTCAGAAAGAGCGTCCCCTGCTCCGTCCTGCGGCGAGCAGCCCGGGGCGGGCCTCCGCCGGGCTCACCTCGGGGGGGCGGCTGTCGGTTTCCCGTCTCAGGGTCCGACGGACGGAAGCCTGGCACGCTGGTGCTGGCGGTCCGGGAGAAAGTCCTACGAGTGGCCACCTGAGGTCCAGGGGTCTGTTCATGTAGCACCACCTCCCTGTGACGCCCCGCTCACAGCCCACTGCACCGGGGGGACCCCCGGCCGTCCCCAGTCGGCTGGGGCATCAGGCAGGGCTGATGGGCGTTTCTCTCTTGGGGCACTGGGCTCACATTTTAGAACGGCTGCATTTTACTGTGCGTGGGGTGTTGGGTGTGTGTGGTGTGTGTGTGTGAGTGTGCTATGTGTGTTGTGTGCATGTGTATGTGTGTTTAATGAGTGTATGTGTGTGCAGGTATGTGGTATGTGTGTGGTGTGTACGTGTGGGTGTGTGCATGTGTGTGCTGTGCCTGTGTGCGTGTGTGCATGTGTGTGTGCGTGTGTGTGCATGTGCGTGTGTGTGCCGTACGTGTGTGCGTGTGTGTGCATGTGCACGTGTGTGCGCGTGTGCATGTGCGTGTGTATGCATGTGTGTGTGTGCCGTGCGTGTGTGTGCATGTGCGTGTGTGCCGTGCATGTGCGTGTGTGCCGTGCATGTGTGCGTGTGTGTGTGCATGTGCGTGTGTGTGCCGTGCGTGTGTGTGTGCACGTGTGCGTGTGTGTGCGTGTGTGCGTGCTTTGTCCATGGCGTGTACAGCCCACTTTGTCCTGTACCTTTGGTTACAATGGCCTTGCTGTGCAGAAATAGCATAACTTCTACGGAGCCAAATATATCTGCCTTTCATAGCTCCCGGGTTTTGTGTCACCGTTTTAGACACCCTTTCTTGCTGCGATGAGCACCGGGTGTTGTATGGAAGCGATGAATCATGGGAATCCACCCCCAAGACCAAGAGCACGCTGTACACACGGTGGGTTAGCTACCTTGACAGTAAATTAGATATATAACAAATAAATAAATAAGAAGAAAGATAAATAAGTACATAAATAAAAACCCCTTTTCAGCTTCAACGTTCTAAAGAAATCTCCGATTTTTAAAGCCGTCGGACCCTGCCGAATGGTGTGGCGCACGACCCCGGCCGTTCTTTCCAGATGGCTAGCGGGCGCCCGCCCCACCGCCCCACCGCCCACCCGCCAGGTGCCGGGCGCCCATCGGTCCGCGCTGGGGTCTGCCGGGGCCCTTCTGCCCCTCCACACCTGCCCTGAGCGTGCGGCTTCATGACACGTGCTAAACACTCTTCTGTCCCCAGACCGTCCCCGCTTCTCCTGCGCCCTTGCTTTTCCCGACAGCCTCGCTAAGAGACTGCCTCCCACGGGTCAGCTCACGCCGCCCGTCCAGCCCGCTGCGGATCCTCCTCGGCCGCCGCCCAGGAGCGCCGTGGGACTCGCCTTGGCCGCGTGTCTCTCCCGCACGTCGCCCTTGCTCGCAGCCATTCCCCTTCCTCAGCCTCCGGGAAATGCCTTGCACCACTGTCCCCCCTCCTCGTGGCGTCCGGACGATTGTGGGGGTGGGCGAGGGCGTTATGGTGGCGGAGCAGATCCGTGAGCGCCTCAGCGCACCTGCGCCTCCGCCCCGGCCCGTAGCCCGAGTGGCGCTGCGTGCACATTCCCTGGGTGACACCCCTCACGTGCCCTTCTATGGCAAGAGCGGAGAGCTCTGCTTTGTGTCCGGGGCGGGGGCGGTCAGCGCATCTGTCCTCTGTCATGTGTCGGGTCCGGGCCGGCTCCGGGGTCTGGCCCTCACCCGCAGCCAGCGGTGTCTTTAGAGCAAGTGGGGGATCTGGCCTCGAGGGAGGGTGCACAGGCGCTGTGCGCAGCACCTGATGGGACTCTGAAGGCTGAGGACCCCTGCCCCGGGATCGCGGGGCGGAGGGAAGCCCGCGGCCCAGCTCCTGATGGAGAGCAGAGCTCGCGCCACATTTATTTAGACGTGTCCAGATCTCCCCAGCCGGCCGGCTCTGAGCCTCTCTCTGCTCCCTGGGCCAAAAGTGTTAGGCGCCTCGGCCTCTGTGATGAACACAGGAGAGGGATCCACAAGCCAGGGAAGAAGAAACCCAAGTCCGCTGTCATTTCGTCCTAGAGCTGCCCAAGGTGAGGCCCACGCTCCCGGCGCCCAGCCTCCCCCGGCCACGGCCAGGGCCAGCTTCCTTCCACCCGGACCGTGACCCTGGGGGGCACACGGCCCCTGGGACTCAGCGTGTGCCAGATACCAGGCACCGAGGGAGGGCACACGGGTCCTGTCTTCTCTCACTTCCTCAACTGCCCTGACTCTTGCCACAGCCGGCTTGCTTCATCCTTGGACGCCGACTCACTGGGACACGTTGTGTTTTTCTTGGAATTTCTAACTGCATTTCTTTCCTCCTGATGACAGAAATACGTGTCTTCACCCCAGCCCATCCCGCTCCTGAATTACTCTGTTGTTGAAAGGGCGCCACCTGTCCTCACAGGGACCTGTGACTCCTGCCTCCCCCGGAAGGTAGCTGTGTGGACCGGGGCCACGTCCGTCAACCCCACTCACTGTCTGCGCTCTTGGTGTGCGGCCACTTTTTTCCAGACCCCAGGTCTTCCTCTCTCTTTCAAATGTCGTTTCAGATGGGAAGTGCGTGTTCTGAGCTCTTGCGGGTCCGAACGCAGCTCTCTTCGCTGTCAGCCATGCTGGACTGTTTGGCTGGGTATAGAATTCTAGGTTCTGAATCACTATTATCAGAAGCCTGAAGCCCCTTCCACAGAAACCTAACACGAGCAGCACTGATGCCAGTGCGATTCTGTTCTTTTGTAGACAGCTTCTTCTTTCCCCCCTGCCAAACTTCCAGAATCTTCTCTACATGCTTGACACTGGAAAACTTAAGCAGGTGTATCCAGTGTGGGTGCCTTGTCCTTCACCCTGTGTAGGACACTCGGCCTTTCCATCTGTCTTTATTCAGCCCCAGGAAACTTCTTTATACTAACGTTGTTAGTATTTCCTTCCCTGAATTTTAGGTTTCTCATCCTGGAACTTCCATCAGGTGGGTTTTGGAGTACCTGGGTCAAGCCTCCAGACTTCTTAATGTTTCCCTCATAAAACCACGTCTTTGTCTATTTTCTCTGCATTTTAGAAACTTCTTCTTCTTCCTCTTCTGGCCTTTCCACTGAGTTTTGATTTTGAAAATTGCATTCCAAATTTCAAGAACTCTGATGTTCTCCAGTTGCTCCTTGTTTCCAGAGTTCTGTTCCTGCTGTGGGTGTGGTATCTCCAGGGGCCTCTTCCAGTAACTGCGGTTTCCAGAATATTCCAGCTCTGACACACCAAGTATGAGGACCTGAACCCCATTTCTAACTATGGCGCCTGAGGCTGTGTGGAGACCATCAGGGGCTGTTGGGGGCATATTGGGAAGCCGTGTGGGGGCTGTGTTGGGAGGGCTGTTGGTGGGGGGGCTGGGCAGGGGATGCTGTGGAGGAGGCTGTGGGAGAGGTGTGTTGGGGGTCTGAGCTCATCCCTGATCACTCTGCCTCTTCCTCCCAGAAACTTTCTGCCCTGTGTCCCTGTCAGCTCAGGGCCACACACCCTTGGAGCCCTGGACTTCTCTCTCACACTGCGTGTAACCTCGGCTGCTCTTCCCCTCCACCTGTAGAGTGCCCCGGACCCACAACCTCCCCTGCACCTGCTCCGTGGCTCCCCCGGAAGCTATCATCCACCTGGACCCCTGGATGTCCCCCTACCCCACGCCTCTCCCCAGGGCCATGCTCCTCTCGGCAGAAGGACGGTTCCCAGATACTAGCAAGGTCCATCCTCTGCAGTGCCCAGCGTCCCCTCGGCCCAGCCGGTGGCCCCCACCTCCCGTGCTGCCCCAGCAGAACCTGCCACCTGCCACCAGCCAGCTGATTTGAGGTATGGTTTGCTGTGCTTGTCCCTCAGACTGTAAGCCACAGAGGCCCTGGCCTCACTGCCATATCCCTAGGGACACCTAGGTGGCTGACCTGTCCAGTAGGAGCTCTACAGATAGACATCAAACAGCCCAAGTGAGCAAAGGCTGTGACCTGAGACCCAGCGTCTGCAGGGTTAAGAGAGGCAGCTGAGAAACACGGGCGGGGGGGCGGGGGGGTGGCAGGGAAGGCCACGGTGGGAGGAAGGAATAGATACAAGGGATGAGTGAGTGGACAAGAGATTCGGGATGCTCTTTGCCCCAGGGAGCAAGTCACAGGCTATTGGAAATCTCCTGAGTCACCTGTTGTGGATGCACCAAGCAGCCTCCCAAATGGAGAAGAGCCAGCCTCCAGGGTCGCCCCCGCCCCCAGTGCCGGGTCACGGGGCCCACGCAGGCTCTGGCGTGAGGTGACCTCTCCGGGTACTCTGCCCTGGTCCCTTCTGGGTCAGTGTTGGCCCCCACTGAGCCTCCTGCCACATCGGGTCTTAGCCGCTCAGATGAGGCCACTGGCTCCCTGTCCCTAATTCTGTCCTCTCCCCCCCCACCCCCCGCACACCGCTCATACACGTGTCAGCTGAAGGCCACTTCCCCGAAGGATGGGGGCCATCCCAAAGGGCAGTGGCTCTGTGCCCACAGTGGACACTGGGGAGACCCCAGTAACAAGGCGAGAGGGGCCCCCAAAGAAGCCCATACAAAGTCAATAAAGAGAAGTCAAAACTCCTTAATAATAAACCTGAATAAATAGCAGCAAATACTCATGCTTTTTTCCTCTTAAAAATATGCATATTTCCAGGACGCCCGGGTGGCTCAGTCGGTTAAGCACCCAACTCTGTATTTCAACTCAGGTCATGATCTCACAGTTTGTGAGTTCGAGCCCCGAATCAGGCTTTGCACTAACAGTGCAGAGCCTGCTTGGGATTCTGTCTCTCTCTCTCTCTATCTCTCTATCTCTCTTTCTGCCCCTTCCCCCCCTCCTCTCCCAGAATAAATAAATACACATTTTCTAAAATATGCATATTTCCTAAATCTGTCCACCGACAAAGCTTAGAAACAACAGCAAACTAGTTTAGCACCTCCCAAGTTGTGGTCTCTAAAGACCATTTCTCACTCTGAGAAACCAGGACTTCCTGGAGAAATGGCTGTTCCAGGTTTGGGAAGGGAAATCCCCAAGATGAGTCTTGCCAGAGCAAGGGGGGGCCCCAGGCAGACTTGGAGGGGAGCACATGGCCGTGGTATGACATATGACCCACGGTGGGGACAGGTTGCAGTTCAGACCCAGCACCCCCCAGCAGGACCCTGGAGGAGGGGATGTGTCACAAGAGCTCCATAGAGCCTTCCGGAGCAAGGCTGGCAACACAGATGCCTAGTTTTCAAAGTTACTCCAGACATTTAAAAATTAGTTTTCTAAATTATAAAAATGATGTAGAAACTGTGGAAACCCCAGAGAAATAGGAAGAAGAGAGAAAACTCCAGAGCTAATCCCACCCCCCAATGGACCAGCTGACTTTCAAAGCACCCGTGAGACCAAGAGGGGCCCCACCAGCTCCCCAGGATGCTCATGGCTGGACAGCTTGTTGCGAATGGAGACAAACATGTCTGGCACCTTGCAAACCACCCCGTGCCCGGGGCAGCAAGCCTGCTGTTCTCCTGCCTCCCCAAGCAGCAGCGGGGGGACCCCCTCAGTGGGGTCAGATTCTGCACCCTGTGGGCCACTTCAGGGCGACAAAGGTTCACCTGCACCCTCGCTAAGCCTATCACATACTCAACTGAACCAACATTTTAGGAGCTTTCCTGTGTGCTGTGCTTGGGGGCTCAGAGAAAAATGTGGCATCCTGACAGAGACAATGGACAGGCACACTGGGTCCTGGAGGGCCATGGTTTCTGCAGGGCTGGGGCCGGGGCCTGGGAAGCCCCTCCCTGTCCAGCCCACTGGGTCTCCTGTCCCCGGGGACCGGCAGCCGCAGCCATGTTGCTCTCCTGGGGCGTCACCAAGGGTCGGCTGGCCTCCGTGAGCCCGATGTGACTGGCATACTCCCCTTAATGTTGGAGAAGCCTTTGAACTTCCCATTAAAAACAATCCCTGTGCAATGGGGGACAGTGAAGCTGTTATAGAAGCAAATGCCCAGAGGCTCCGGGCCTCGATTCAGAACCTAGAAGAGATACGCTGGCACCAACTCCGCCGAGAGCGCTTGCCCCCCGGACGTGGTGCCCCCCAACTTGAGGATCCCCCTGCCTGGGACCACGGGGCCGACTGCCACACCCCGATCGGTGCCAGGACCGGCCTGGGCCCTGCCGCAGACCCTCTGCCCCATTGCAGGCACGTCTCTCGGTGCTGCTGTCCTTTCAGTCCCGAACTTCAGGACCCCAGGACGTGCAATTCAGAGAGACCCCGCACATCCTGGCCATTGGGACTGGATTTTCCTGGGAGCGTTTCGTGTCCTTGCAGCACCCGGGCAATGGCAGGAGGGAGACACGGCAACAGGGACGAGAGCCGGTGCCCAGGCCGGGGGCCCGAGGGTGCACAAGCCAGATGGGGCGGGGCCCCGAAACAGGCTGCGAGTCAAGGGAGGCACCTTCTGTTTCCAAACAACTGGCCTGGGAGACACGAGCACTTCCGTGCAGACTCGGTCGTACCCTGCTGTCCAGGCAGGAGAGAGGGGCCAGGGTGGGCGTCTGCCGTGTTTCCTGACACGTCATCCAGGCTTCTCCTCTCCCAGCAGGAGTTGAGCCTGGGGCATGCATGTGACTCGTCCAGGACGGTCATTGTGAACAACCAAGATTCAGACCCAGGTCTCCCTGTCGGAGGCCACGCCCTGCCACATGCCGTGCTTAGAAATGACAAACACTGAAACATGAGCTGGCGTGAATGGGGGCGGGCTGGGCCTCTCAGACGGAGGAAGTGAGGGCAGCTGAACGCAGGGTCTGGGTGTGAAATCACGGCACCCGGTCCCAGCTCTGCAGCCATTATTGCCACAGGGACCCCTGGGACAGGTCTGGAAGGCTCCACCTGAGGCCAAGGCTGTAACACCAGCCTTCTCCTGGGCTGTAACTGTGCCACAGAGAGAAGTGCCCCCTGACATGCACACTGAAAACCCCAGGGCAACTCAGGGGCCAAAAGCATCCTGCCTGCTGTGTGCTCAGCCGACGGCTCGCGCGGGGCGGCTTCCCTGCAGCCTGTCACCTGGGGTGGGAGCTGGTCGCCACTCACAGAGAGGCCCCTGTCCTCCAGCCCGAGAACCCGGGTCCTGCCCCAGACTGGAGAGTTGTTTGTTTTCTGGAGCCTGTGGGCCTGGGCCAGTGACATGGGGCCCCAGGCACACCAGGGACCTTCAGTAGAAATCTCCCTGTAGGGACAGAGCACAGGACGGCTTGTTTTCCATGTGGCACTTCAACAGGAGTGTTCTGGGATTGGCACGGGGTGAAGGGACATAGTTCTCATCTTAAAGTTGGCCCATCTTAAAAAACCCAAATAATATCAAGCATCGCATTCCTAAAGCTAAAAATAAAAGTGCAACCCAACATTTCCTAAGACACGAATGTCCTGGCCAAGAACTTTCGTGGCTGCAGATCCCACTGCAAAGCAAGGTTCAGACAGGAAAATAAATCACTGTGCTCCCAAACAGACGTGCGGGGACTGGCCCCGCGCGGCCGTGACCCCTGCTAAACCCGGCCTCTCCCGTCACACGTGTTTCCGCACCGGGTCCTCAGAGGCAGGCCACAGCACGTCAGCAAAGGGGGCCCTCTCGGCTCAGGCGTCAGGCAGGCCAGGCCTTGACCCGACTCCCGGCCCAGGGGCCTCGGCAGTCACCGCAAGCCCCAGAACTCAGACGCTCCTGCGCGCGCGGTGAAGGTGCCGAGGGCGCCACGGTGGGCGTGTGGAGGTGGGCGCTCGGGCTCACCGCGGGCAAGCGCGGTCTCCCACTGCCACCCTTCCCCCATCCCAGGTCTTGCTAAAATCACAAGGAACGGTCACGTGGGAGCAGGAGGCGCGTGGCCCACGGGAGAAATTGCTCGGAGTTTCTAGAATACACGCAAAGCCCAGAGGGGGCTTGACCACCCCATAATTCCTCCCATTCCGGGCGCAGAGGAGTTTGGTAGAGGCCCCGGGTGTCAAACTCTGGTAAGGCAGGGGGCCAGGAGGCGGGAGGGGTCCCACCCACAGCCCCTCCCCCAGCCCAGCAGGTGCTGGAGAGAGGTCACCGGAGGGGACCTTGGGTCTATAAAGCGAGTGCCCGTGGCGGGGGCAGAAGTCGCCCTGGGTGGGACAGGGTCTTGGAGAGAAATCGGGCTCGTCAGCTCTGAAACAGCGAAAACAGCAAAGGGCGGCTTGGCCACCCCAGAAAAACGAACCAGGAATCTGGGGAGTTCAGAAATCTCCCCAGGACTGAAACACAGATGTCAGGAGGTGCCTGTGGTCAGAGGGGCCGCGCCCTGGGACAGAGTAGGTGGCTGGCACACGGGAGAGCAAAGTCAGGAGCAGGGCCCCTCCCCAAGTTAGAGCAGGCTCGCGTCCTCAGTCTTCAGACCAGAAGGGCCCGTGGGGACAGACCCCGGTGCTGGCTTGGAGTCCGGGGTCCTCTCTTGGCTGCTGGCCACTGACCTGCTGAGCTGCGGCGAGGCCGGGCCCCGCTGTCCCGGCACAGACTCCAATGTCCCCAAGAACTGGGCGCTTTAGCCCTCTCTTTGCCCTTTACTTGTGGGTCTTGAATTTCCCCTTCGGGACTTGGGGGACGTGAGAGGCATTTCACTGGGGGGGGGGGGTCTCGGGCATCATCTGTCACTGCCACCCCCTCCTGAGAGAGGCCATATGCTGGATGTCATTTGGAACGGAAGGGACAAGGGTGCGGGGTGGTCTTGGGGGTTGGGGGGGAAGGGGGCAGCCTCACGAAGGGGCGGCTGTCCCAAGAGCCCACTTCCTTTCGTCCCCACCACGCCAGGGCCCCTGCCAGGGGTGCCCAGGCCCTCTCTCCCCCGGACAGACTCCTCCCTCCGGGCCCGGGCGACACCCGGTGACCGTGCGTGGAGGGGCGACAGCCCCTGCCCCATGTGCCCGGAAGGGGGAGTGAGGACGTTTCACCGGTGACCCTGGTGCAGACGCGACGCGCCCCACGCCCTCGCCCTGGGCGGGCAGCACGGGCACCTGACCCCGACCCGCCTCCCCCAGGCCGGCGGACTCTCGGGACAGCGGCGGCCGAGTGCGCCGTGTGGGATGGGCAGCGGGAAGGCCCAGCACTGTCCTGCGCTCGGTGGCCGCCAAGACCCCGAGCAGGCAAAGGGGACAGATGGGCCGAGGCGCCCAGACGTGCGCACTCCCGACTCTCCTCGGAGCTGGGCCTTGGCGCGCCTCGCTTCCGCTATAAATATCTGTGTGAGTCAGAAGAGAGAACACTGCCAGCCAGGCAGCCCGCCTCTCCCGGTGGCGGCCCCGCGCAGCCTGCGTGAGGGTCCAGGCACCCCCCACGCTCGCCGGGCCTCGGCCTACTTTCCAGGCCAAAGAGAGGTTTCGTCGGAAAATGATTAACAAAGGAAGGATCTCTGCTTCTCTGCTCCTCTGCTCTGGCTCCCGCCGGGCTGGGGGCTGGGGTGACCGTGTGCCCGGTGAGCTGGGGACGGGGGGCCCCAGGAGGGACTGGGGAGCCCCCGCCGGCAGGAGCTGAGGACCGGGGCCCGGCCGGCCGGGCTGTCTCCCAGAGGGGGCCCCCCTGAGGAGGGCCCAGGTGTCGGCCTCCTGCTCCTGCCCCTTCCTCCCCTCCTCCCTGCAGACAGCAAGTTCTTCCAGCAAGACCCAAGTGAGTCCTGATGCGTCTCGCTCGCCTGCCAGGAGCCCGGCCGGGGCCAGGGCCGGCCTGGGGCCAAGACCCCAGACGGGGGGGCCCGCCCCTCCTGCCCCGCTGTGGCCTTTGCTTCCCATCCGCTCCCCCAGCCCAGCGGCACAACGGAGCCCCCGATGTCCAGCAACAAGGACTCGGTCCAGCCCTGACCTCCACCGTCTGACCCCCGAGCTCTGAGGTGGCTGATGGAGACAGGCCGCGGGTTCCCGCGTCCGGTGCTCCCGTGAGCTTCTTCCAGAGTTCGGGGGACACTCAAGGAGCCCCGCTCGTCAGCTGCCTTAGGGGTTCAGAGAAACAGCTCTTGTCCTGTCCCCTCCTCTCCCGGGGCCACCGATCCCGGGGGGCGCTCAGCTCCAGCCCTGCAGGTGCCCCCGCCGAGGCGGGACCCGGCTCCGAGACAGAAACTTAACTAAATTGGGAACGTGCGATGCGCACGTCGTGGGCTCACGACCGGGAAGGCAAGGGGCCGGAAAGAAAATGAACCTAGCGACAGGGTGTGTGATTTGCTGCATCTTCCTGGACTTCCCCGGATTTGCTGCCCGAGCCCCAGCGCTCACAGCGCCGACCTCACCCCTGCTTGCCCTCCACGCCACCGGAGGCTTGTCCGCCCCACACCCCCATCTCTCCCTGTAGTCTCCGCACGACCTCCCCACGCCTGCCGAGCAGGAAGGGGACCGGGACACGGACCCTGCTGCTGGCGGGGGGCGGCGGGAGGGGGGGCGGCACCGGCACCCGGGGCTGCTCAGACCCGCCCGCCCCAGACCACGCTCAGAACCTGCAGTCAACAGGCTCCCGGGGACGCGATGCTCCCCAGAGCATGAGAAGCTTCGGCGATTCAGATACCGAAACTCGAAACAGTTTTTAACTGTCCTCGGCAGCAGGAGATGCACGCCTGGGGAGAGGCGGAGACGCGCACGGCACTTTTGGGGACACTGTGCTGCCAAAGTCGCTTGGCGAGTATCCCTCGTGCTCTGGCGTCCTCGTAAGATACTACGCTTCGCGTACCGAGCCGGAAAGTGTGTTTATTTGTACGCTGAACTTTTCCCTTTGACTTTGCTCTGCACTCACTTAACTGTTTCAAATGGGGCAGAGGCTCCCAGACCCGCACGAGCCCGCCATCTGCTAGCCTTTGCCGGGACGCCCTGCACGCTGCCCTCCTGCAGCCCGTCCATTAGTTCCAGGTTCTGAGAGGTCACACCAGGGCTTCCTGCCTGTCCGAGGCCTCATGACACTCGTAGGGACAGAGGGGATGGGGAGACGGAGGCAGACTCCCCTCCTGGGGGAGGGAGGGGCCCGGGTCACTCTTGGCGTCCTGCTACGGGGACCACGCCCAGCTCAGCCCCAACGGGGGCGGGTGACAGGCTGGGGGGCCTGGACCTGGCGGTCAGTCGTGGACCCTGCTTTCAACGTGAGTCCCAACGCTGGGACGTCGGCGCACGCCCTACGCACAGCCTGTCTGGAGGTCGGGGCCCCTCGTGTGGGGGCCCCACGCCGCCGCTCGGTGAGGGTGAAGGCCTCTTCCCTCCCACCCTGTCCTCGGCCAGGGGACTGAACCCTCTGAGGCGGAGGGTCAGGGACGAGGTCCCAGCTGTGCTGCGCTCTGATGGAAGGTGGGAGGGGCGGCGAGGAGGCCACAGCGGCTCCCTGAGGGGGCAGTGCCCCAGGGGCTCTGGGCTCATCGACCGTCACGTTCCGAGTGGGACAGGGGCGCCCAGATGCACCCGCCAGTGGCCGCCCCCGGTCCCCCACCCTACAGAGGCACCAGCTCAACACCCCCCCGGAGCGGGTTGAACGGTGGCCCCCGAAAGATGTGCCCATGTCCTAAAGCCCGGAGCCTGTGCGTGTGGAAACAGGGTCTCTGCAGATGTGACTGAACTGACAGTCCTGAGACAGTCATCTCGGGTCATCTTGAGGCCCTGAGTCCACGGAGGGGCATCCCTGTAAGAGAGGACGACGTGAGGGAGGGGCCACACGGAGGGGGACAGGAAGCTGGCAGACATGAGGCCAGCAGGCAGGGGCCACCCGGCCTTGGAGGGGGCGGGAAGAGTCCCCGCCCAGAGCAGTCCCAGAGAACGTCGGCCCAGACTCAGCATGCGCACGGCGCACCCCAGCTCAGGGGCCTGGAGGCCACCGGGGCCCCCGCTGGCGCAGGAGGGGACACAGTCCACAGAGAGGATGGAGCTGGGGGCCCGGGGCGGCCAGGATCAGGCCCCAGAGCTGAGGGCAGGCCTGGGAGGAGGGCCCGCCTAGACCTCGGGAGGGGAGCAACCCCCCCCCACGCAGCGCCCCCTCCCACCGGGGCATCACTGCTATCCGGGCAGGATAGGCAGGGGGCTCCCTTCCCCAGGAAGACATGAGGTGCTGACCTGCCCTTATGGGCAAGGACTCCAGGAAAGTTATAGCTGAGCGGGTCTTACCCACGTGGGAAAGGCTCAACCCCGGGGTCTTCAACAAAGTCCCTGTCCAGGCCCCGCCCCCTCAACCAATAGGCCCTCGGGGGGCAGGACACCCTGACACTGAAAGGGCTCCGGGGGATTCTGAAACACACGCCTGGGGAGACCCACAGTCCCGGGGCCCTGGGCGGCCTGCTGTGGGTCCCGGTCTCCTGCACCCACACGTGCAAGGAAGGGGCTACCCCGAGCCCCCGGGAGGCTGGCAGCCTGGCCACAGGGGGAGGCAGCAGGGGCGGGGGTCTGGCGCTGGCGGGCTCGCCCAGCCCTCCTGTCCGGCAGACGCGCACGTGCCCCGCGTGACCCGACCGTCTGCACATCTGGTCTTGTTGTAACATTCTGGGCTTTGGGCCCTCGGTCCCGTATCCCGCTTACTTGTGGGGCTGGTGGTGCCCGTGACCCCTTCCAGAAGACCCAGGAGGGGCCAGCCCTGCTCGGAGGGGGCCCGCGGGGCAGTGCGTTCCCGGTCACAGGTCCCCTGAGCTGGACGCTCGCACCCCTCGCTGGCCCAGCCTGCAGAGGCCCCTCGAAGCCCGTGCGTGCAGTGGCGCTGAGGACGGTCCCATCCCCCGGCCGAGGGCACACGCCCCTCCCGGCCACTCTAGTCTCCGAGATGACCTCGGTGAGGGATCTGCAAGGCTGGGGCCTTCCTGCAGGAAGGATCTGCAAGGCTGGGGCCTTCCTGCAGGAAGTGGGTTCTAGGGAACCCTAGCTGGGGAAGCCCAGCGCCCCTCCCAGACCTCGCCCCGGCCACCACCTCGGAGCCAGGCCCCGGCAGGACACCGGGGCCGCGGGGCCGCCTGGCAAGGGTTCAGGGCCCGTGCTGCCCCCGCCCCCGGCCGTCCGCCTCAAACAGGGCCTGGGAAGCTGCTTGCCGCCAGGGTGTCGGGCCACACTCCCAGCCCAGCCCTCCCCACCCCCAGCCGTGTCCCCGCGTGGCATCTCCGTGCCCCTCCGCCCTGCCGCAGCACACACACCAGGCGCCCCCCGCCTCCGGGCGATGCCAGCCTCCACCGGGACGGCCGTGCCGTGGCTACAACGCTCCCGGCCCCGGGGGACCCGACAGACCTTGGGTTTCGGCCTCCCTGTGGGGCCGGCAGCCGGCGCCTGGGCTCTGACAGCACCTGTCAGGCTCGGAGGCCGCACAGTCGGCTCCCGAGACCTCGAGCTAAAAATACGCTCGCTGAGGTCCTAACAGAGCAGACAGCCTGCGCTGCAAGCCCTCCCGCCGGCTCACGGATCCGCGGCCGAACAGCCGCTCCGAGCGCTTTCTCTGCGGGTAACGCTGACCCGGGCAAGGTCACGGGCAGCTCGCGTCCCGGGCCACAGTCCTCCCCCACCAGCTCTGTCCCCGCCACGGCCGCCCTGGCCTCCTTTCCTGGTCTCCCCCGGGGGCTGGCGCCCGGGCAGGCTGCGGACAGTGGGGCACGGCTCCCGGCAGGGCGGACAACCTCTAGTGGCCTGGGCCACCGGTGTGCCCCCCACCTGGGCTCTCCCCTCAGTCCCGAGTGCTCGTCTCCGGTCCCTGGACCCATTCTCTATTTGTTCCGGAGTCATGGCCAACCGGAATCACGGTGAGAGGGGTGCACGTGGAAGTGGCCGATGTGCCTCTCAAGTAATGTCCAGACGGCAGGCACCTTTCTCCCATCGGCTGGAATACAGATGTGGTGGCTGGCGCTCAGGCAGCCCTCTTAGACCGAGTTAGCAACCAAGCCTTGACGATGGTCTTCTGCAAGATGGCGTCCCAGTCCCAGCCCTGGCATGCCTGCTTTTCGGTGAGAAGATGAAAACTCTATCTTTAAGCCACTCATTTCTTTTCCAGCCTTTCCTATGCACCTTTCCTGGACGGCACAACGTTGCTAAGAACAGTGGCGACGGCTGTTCAAAGGAGCGCTTGCCAGAGGCCACCATTAAGACACGCTGGGGGACTTTGCAAAAGGGACAGACTCGCCAAGTCGCTGCCTACACCTGAAGCCAACGTAACACTGTGTGTCCTCTACCCTTCGGCTCAACAAAAGGTCTGATAGACGACACAGGCTTTTAAAAAAATCTTCCCGTGTACTCTGAAATAATCTCTTCTAGATTAGAATTATTTCTTAATACTTTCTTAAATGCCGGGGAAAAGCTTTGAATGGTTTTATCTCCTGATTCAATTTAACTTACGTGTATAGGATTTCTCAGGTTATTTCTTCTTGATCTGCTTTGTCACATCTTATTTTTCCACAATCGTGTCCAGTTCACCCAAGTTTTCAAATACACGAGCATAAAGTTGTTCCTGACAGCGTCCCCACCGTAGCCCCTGGACCTCTGCCATCCTGCCTCCTGGGCTCCCCCCGGCCCTCCGGTCCTGGTCAGGGTGACAGAGCCTTGTCCCTTCTGCCCGTCACCTTCACGGTCCACTCAGGGCGTCGCCGATCCCCGCTGGGCGTTTGCTTTACGCTTCTCACGTGTCTCCCTTTCCCTGGTTCCTTTCCGCCCCCTTCTCGCTGTCTCCAAACATCACGTGGTTCTGTCCTCTGCCACCCGCCCCCGACAACACCCCCTCACGCCTGAACCTCGGGCCTCGGAACCTGCCCACTTGGCTCACCAAGGTCGGAGCAGGACTCAGCCCTCCGGGTGCCCCTGTGTGTCCTGTTCCAGGTAGATCCTGGCTGACACGTGTGATGCCTTGACAGTCTACTTCTTTTGGGTCCAACTGTACACACTGGCCACTTTCTCTGCTCATAACCATGTACGCTTCACGTTTTCCATGCTTTTGTTTCTGCTGAATTAAAGATCATTTCTTCAGGCCTGTCCTCACTGGTCCCTTCTTCAGCGATACCTATCACTGAATCAATCCGTTGATTACCGAACCTATATTTTAAAAGCTGTATTTCTTTTGTAATCCATGAGTTTTTATCGCCATTTGTTTTGTTTTTCATTTTTAGAAATTCTATTTGGCTGCTTTTAGTTTGGCTCGATCACGCTTTTACAGTCACAGGCTCCTTATTTCCAAGGTTGCCTCCCCTTTAACTTACTTAGGTCACCTAACTTATTGGATAGTCTGCTCTGAAAGTCCCATCACGGGAGGATGTGCGAGTCGGGCTGTGCTCCCCGTGGTTTCTCTGGCTCTCACGTGGTGCCCTGTTGCCCCTGTGGCTTGTGATCATCTGCCATGGGTTCGTGTGTCTTAGACCGTGTGTGCGTGGGGGGCCCCGGAAGTCGGCCGGTGCTTGGGTTTTCCCACCGCCACTGTCTGCCCAAAACCACTCCAGTCAAAATTCTGGGCTCTGACCCCCACGGGGACTGTGACTGTGGGGTGAGGGCCTGGAAGGTCAGCCGGAGCTTACAGATCTCAAGGGAGAGGCGTCCTCCTCCGGCCGGGCCCACGTTAAAGACCGGCCGGGGTGGCGGGACGCGGGGCCCTGTGGCGGCTCATCCTTCCGCGGAGGGTGCGGGCCCCTGCTGGGCAGGGCCCCCCACTGGGCTGCTCCTCCCCGGGGGCCCCGGGCTTCGTCCTCCTCCACGTGGGGCCCCGCCCGGCTCAGGTTCAAGTCCTCCGCCTGGCACACACCCTCGTCCCACCTCAGCCCACCAGGCACCTGCACACACCGTGGGCTCGGCCTCCGAGTGCTCATTTGTCACCCGCCAGGCGGCCGCGGCGTCTGTGGAAACACTGTGCATGTTTTATGGAGCATTCCTGCTGCGTGGGAGGGACGGGCGGGGAGCCAAGTCCCCGGCCGCCAGAAGTAGAAGTCCTCCTTGCGCGCAAGGGGGCTCCCCGGCCCGGACCTGGGGCCGGGTGAGGGACGGCGGGGGGTGCCTCCGGCGGCGGGCAGATGACCTCTGCACGACGCCCAGGGTGGGGCCGGTGGAATCAGCGATGCTCCCGGGAGCCGCGTGAGAACAAGAGGCGCGTGCATCCCGGAAGGCCAGCTTGGCTCCACAAAATGTCTCTTCAGGTCTGCTGTGGGGTGTTCTCGTCCCCGCCCCCACCTCCCAGCGTTTGGAGGCGTGGCCCTGAGTCCCACTTGGTGGGGACAGGGGCCCCCCTCGGCCATTCTGTTCCCGAGAGGCCCAGCGAGTCAGGAGTGACCTGGTGTCATGGGCAGAGACAAGGAGACCAAAGGACCAGCTGTTGGCTGAGAGGTGACCGGGTGAGCAGAGCAGGGCTCTTGCGTCACACCCTCTCCCCACCGCTCGGTGGGCTAGTGTCTCGGGCAGGGCCTCGCGGCCTGAGAAATCTGCAGGTGCTGTCACAGGCAAGGGGCGGCCAGGTGATCGTCGCAGCAGGACTCTCTCGGGGCTTCCTGTTGACCGGCACCTCAAAGAGCACTTACGGCCTTCGTCCCTCCCTCTGTTCCCTGAGGAGGATCCCATCCTGTCCACTCCGCAGGCCCGCATGGCCCCGGGGCCACACGCCCAGGCGGGCAACCCCAGCCGAGGGCAGAGGGCGGAGGGCACTCTCTCCTCTGGCTTCTGCTCAAGCCCCGGGAGGACGCGCGGGCCGGGCTGGGCCCCGGAGGCTCCCGCGCACCGGCCCCCGCTAGTCCGGCTGGCCACTCGTCCTTCCGGCCCTTGTCCCCAGCATCCTGTGAGTCCAGGGTCACCATGTCTAGGCTGGTGCAGGCTGAGGGCTGTGGTTTGGCGATTTTCGGGCCTCTTTCTGCTGCCCCCGGCCGTGTGTGGCTGGGCTCAGGGGGCCCAGGTGATCCCAGGGCCGGCAGGCCTAGGGAAGGGGTGCGGGGGACGGGGATTCGTGGCTCCCCCTGACACTGGCCTCCCAATGTCCCCTCAGCATGGACTCTGGCTCCCTTGCTGTGTTGGTGGGAAGTGCCTCCTGGCCCTGTCACAGCTCAACCTCGCTGTTCCTGGGCATCAGCTAGACCCCCAGGACCTGGGCACGGGGTCCTCCCCCTTTCCAAGCCTGACCTTGGCTGGGGGGATCCTGCACCCTGCTGCCCAGAGCCTCCCTCTCCCTGCCTTTGACCTGAGGCTCCTGGGTTGGGTGGGGGGGCAGGCAGAGGCCAGACCACATGTGACCTGGGCCCAGGGTCCAGCACCTGGCCAGGGCTCAGCTCTGCACCTGCTGGCAGTCACATGTCCATCCTTGGAGGGCCCTCCTCACAGGCTGGGTCTGCTCAGGGCCAGCACGAAGCAGGCCCTTCCCCCAGGGTGGGACATGCAAGCCCCTCTAAGTCCTAACACCCGGTGCCCACTGGGCCCCTCCCCACTCTTACCTGTGTGTTCCTTTAGGCAGACCTGCCTCCCCCCTCAAAGGGTCCCAGCCTGGCCAATCACGGCACCTCAACTCCAGCCCCACCGCCGTGATTGGCTCAGGATGAGCATGTGACTCAGTCCCCACCAATGAGCACCTTCCCTGGGACTTTGTGGGACCAAGAGGAAGAAGGCACCCTGTGCCGGCCAGCCGAGGTTAGCACCTGGGGGACAGGAGCTGGGGCTAGCCCGCCCAGAGGGTGAGGCCACATGGAAGTCACCTAAGCCAGGGCCCAGCAGAGAGATGACCCAGGGCTGAGGCACAGTGACCCCCGGGGAGCGCGGGACACGCCTGGGCCGTTGGGAGCGGGGCGCCTTGGGGCCCCGGGCTGGGCGGTCAGAGGGTCAGAGCGGCCCCGCGGAGACACCTGTGTCTGGGCCCCACCGAGCGCAGCCCCGCACTCGCCCGCCACGAGCAGAAGGCCGCGCCGGCTCTTCCTGATAAGGTAACTAGTGAGGACTTATCTCCGGAAAATGAGGAATCGTAGGCAGGCAAAGAAAATAACACAACCCTCCACCACTCCCAGGTAACGGTAGCTGGAAGTGTGCTCTCTCCTTTCCCGGAGGTTTTCCTGGGCAAAACTTGCACCTGTCAGCGTCTGCCTAGTTACAGACACGGGTCCCTACCCTACATACTGCTTCACAGTCCACTTTCTTCACTTAATAAATCAGGAACTTTATATATTATATATTATATATTATATATATATATATATATATATATATATATATATATATATATACACACACACACACACATACATACAGTATGTATATTTTTTGTGGCACGCCAGCCAGGAAGGGGCAGAGTGCAGGCCCTAAAGAGGTGCAGGTGAAGCCAGGGCATGGGGTGGGGGCGTCTGACAAGGTCAGCCCACGGAAGGTACCGGTCTTTCTCTTGGTCACCTGAATCCTCTCCTTATAGTTCAGAGTGTTGCCGACACCTTCATATTATGTGTCATAAAGGCTAAAATTCCCGTCCTCCCCAAAGTCACGTGCCATTCTGTTTTGCTCACGAACCGTTTTTTTGTGGCGCAAAAAATTTTACTTCTTAATTTAATTCTTAATCCTTATCGTTTCTGCCTCTGAGATATGCTTAGAGAGCACTCCTTCACTTTGAGAGAAAATAAACATTGTCTTCATTTATTCCTCATATTTTAATCATTTTGTTTTAAAAATAAATCTTTTATCCATCTGGAAGTCAGCTTTTTGAGTCTTTGCTGGTATTTTGGTGAGAAGCTGGGAAGGGTTGCGAGGAGGGCTGTGAGGCAGGAGGCATTTGGGATCCCAAATGGCCCCGTTTTGAAATATCTGAATCACAAAGTGGGGGAGGACGCCCGGGTGGTCCGGTGGGTTAAGCCCTTGACTCTTGATTTCAGCTCAGATGGTGATCCCAGGGGCATGGGATCGAGCCCCATGTTGGGCTCCCTGCTGAGCATGGTGCCTGCTTGGGATTCTCCCTCTCTCTCCCTCTGTCTCTCTTCCTCTCTCTAAAAATAAAATAAAATAAAATAAATAAAATAAAATAAAATAAAATAAAATAAAATAAAATAAAATAAAATAATAAAATAAAATAAAATAAATAATAAAAAAATAAAATAAAATAAAATAAAAAAAAGTACAGTGGGGGAAAAACACCCCCCAAAAGAAAGTGGGGTGAATCCAGACAAAGATCAGCCAGATAAGAAATCCCTTCCGCAAATAATAACAGCAGCGATTTGACCACAACTCCTTTCTTGGGCGGGTGTTCTTCCTCCCCAGGCCGCCTGCACGGCCACGGGGAGCAGGCGGCCCCAGGACCCAGGGAGCACTGAGGCCCGGCTCTGCCATCGGCCCCCGCGGCGGTGAAGGCCGAGGCGCGGCGAAAGCTGCCCACGCGGTTCCGGTCCCTTCGGCGCAAGGCCGGGCCATGACCCAGAGCTGCCCCGACCGCGCGACCCCGGAGCCACGCGAGGCGGGGTGTGCTTGCTGCGGAAACGGCTTTAACCCCGGGTTTGGAGACTTTCCTACGAGGGCCAGAAGCTCGATGTCTTGGGCTCTGTGGGCCGTGAGGTCTCTTGAAGCTTCTCGTTCACGTGTTTGCAGCCCAAAGCAGCCGCGGGCGACGCACAGGGGAGCTCGCGGAGCCGGCGGCCAGGAAGCTTCTCGGGCACCAGTTTCCACGGTGTCCTCCTGAGCTGGCGTCTGTGGCCCGGTGCCCCGCGCGGAGCTCTTCTCCGCCCGTCCTGCTCCGGGGACAGACCCCGGGAACCGCGAGGCACCCCCAGAGACACAACGGCAGCCGGGCCCACAGGTTACCGGATGCAGGAACAAGATTCTAAGGGGTCTGGCCCCCCTTCCGTCCTCCGCCCTACCCGGATGTTAGGCAGGGGGAGTCTCTGGTGCCTGTGGGGCTGACCTCAGGCCGGGTCCCCTCCGCACAGGGTCGTGCAGGGAAGGTGAAGTGAGGGTGTGTGTGGATTCCTTGCCCCCACCCGCCTGCCGCCTCCGAACACAGCCTCACCCCTCCCTGGAGAGCTGCAACTCCAGGCCGAGCTCCCAGATTCCCGCACCTGCCAATGAGGGGCACTCACGAGTGCTCACACCCCTGGGTGCCGCACGGTCTTGGGGCGTTGCCATTTCGGCGGCGTGGGCTTAGCCGCGGGGAGGGCACCTTGGGCTCAGCCTAGGTGCAGAGAGTCAGCAGAGAGATGGTGGGGGGCCCAGCCGGCCCCTGGCCCCTCCGTGGCAGGGGAGAACGAGTACCGTGTCTGCCGGAGGGGGAGGCAGAGGCCCGTGTCCAGGTGGGCGAGCACCGGGGACCACGCGCTCCAGCTCACCGAACTTCCTTCTGTCCCTCTGCCTCCGGAGCCACGTCCAAGAAACGACGGCCAGGTCTTTGCCAGGCTCTCTTCCAGGAGCGACTGGGGTCTTACGCTGGGGTCCCCGATCCGGACTGCGTTACGGTGTGTGCGTCAGCGGAGGCCCCCGTTTCATCCTCTTGCGCGTGGATGTCCGGTTTTCCAGCGCCAGTGATTGGGGGGACTGTCCTTCCCCAGTGAACGGTCTGGCGCCCTCGCAGGTGAAGTGACCGTACGTTTGAGCGTTTGTTTCTGGGTTCTGGGCTCTGGGTTCTATTCCATCGGTCTGCATGTCTGTCCTACGTCAGGACCACACTGCTTTGATCACGGTGGCTTTGTAGTCAGTTTTGAAAGGACAAGTGAGATCCCCACGTGAGCCCCAGGAAAGCTGCCTGGACATGTGAGGGCGCTCGCAGGGCCTTGCCAGCCGTGCCCCGGGTCCCCCGCGCTCCCCTCCCCCTGGAAAACAGAATGGGGGACAGGAGGAGAGAGATGGGGTCCCTCCCCCTGTGAAGGGTGGGTGAGTGGGTTCCCGTGTCCGTCCAGTGACTGCGGGAGGCACAGACCCCGGCACGTGGGGCCCGTCTATCTGGGGCCGGGGGGGCGGGGGAGTGTATGGAGGAAGCTGCTGTGGGGTCTGTGCTGTATGTGTGTGGGGGGGGGGGCCCATGGGGTCACAGGTGAGCAGACAGCTAGAGGACAGGCCAGCCCCGAACAGATCTGACTTAGTGGCAGGAGTGTGGCGGGGGTGGGGTGAGGTCCCGTGGGCCCGGACTCTCCTGGGAGGAGAAGGGCACCCGGCTGTTGTATCCAGGACGGGGCTGCCGTGGGCGCCAGGGCAGGGAGACCAGGGCGGAGGGGAGAGCCGCTGGCCTTGGACGGGTGACGTAGTGGGGAAGGTTCCAGATTTGCATGTGGAGATGGAGCCACTGATCGATGTGTCTGTTAGGTGGTTTCCAGGGCCCGTCCCTGTCCCATCCCTGGCAACTGTGGTGTGGGACGTGGGGGCTCGGTGCGTCCTGGGTCCCCTAAGCCCGTCCGCTTGTGCTCACCTGGCTGAACCGTGGGCCGGGCTTGAGGTCGAGTCCCTGCCGTGCCCTACACACCCCCTGGAGGGTTCTAGCCCGCCCGCCTTTCTGGCCACACTTTGCTACCTGCTGTGTCCTCGGCCCACGGCTCCAGAACCGCGCTGCCCCCAGGAGACCTGAGAGTTACGTTTGAGAAGCCCGCCTCCTCACTGTTGACTTCCCGACACCGAGAATCACCTGCGTCGCTGACAAGCATCCAGGTGATCCCGGGGGGAGCGGGTGCAGCCTCTGGGCTCTTGTTGACGGCCCTCCCCTCACCCACCAGGCTGGGCCCTCTCTCCACGGCCAGTGCCCTCTGCCAGGTCCTAAAGCTGGCAGTCCACAGTCCCGGTGCGGTGCCGGGGCACGTGGGAGAGCCCACTGGAAGGTCCCAAAGATGCCCACGTCCTGATCCCTACAACCTGTGGGCCTGTTCACTTACAGAAAAAGGTGGAGGGAGGTTGCCGTCAGCCGACCTCAGAAGAGAGGTGCTCCCGGATTACCAGGCCGGGCCCAAGGCAGTCGCTGGGGTCCATGAGTGGCAGAGGGAGGCAGGAGGCGGACAGAGGGATGTGAGGTGAGCTTGCCGGCCCGGGTGACAGTGTGGGAACGGAGCCCCTGGGTGTGCTGCCCACAAAAACAGAGCGGTGACCGATGGCAGTGCCTGAGCCCCAGCAGCGACGAGCTGGGCGCGTGGGAGCCGGCCATGGGCAGCTTCCCAGCCGGGATGCCGGATGCCAGGAGCTCGGGGGGCCCCCCGAGCATGTCTGGGAACGTTCGAGGGCGGGCGGGGCTGAGAGATTCCAGCCGCCAGGCGCTGAGGGCCTCGAGGAAGCAGATAAGGACCGCTCTGCCTCCCCGGTCCCGCCGCTGACTGTGGCCCTGCGGTGCCCACACGGGGCGGCACAGAGACCCGGGGTGGGGTGCTGCAGCCTTCCACGTCCAGACCCATCTCCCAGGGGGACACTGCCGGGAACGTCTGCTGACAGGCCGCCTGAGCAGCCAGCGCAGGACAGACGTCCCCAGGCCCGCCTGGCCCGGGGACCCTCGGGCAGGCCTGGGGCCGCACGCAACACCCGCCAGTTTCTGCAGGGTGTGGGTCTTCGCTGGCTTTTCCTTTCCTTACATTTTTGTGTCAGAGCCACCTAGCGGGTCTCTGGCTGGCCCCAGCCTCCAGCCACCCCCGTGTCGGCCACGGACAGCCTTGGCGAGGGCCCCTGCCCACCCCTCCTGGCTGCTGTCGCCCCTGTCCAGCCGGCTGAGCCTCAGACGAGGGGCCCCGCAAACAGCCCTCCCGGCAGCACAGCCTGGGCCTGGGCTTCGCCCCCAGCCTTAGTTTGGGGCCGAGCGGCTCCTCTCCCAGCTGGCGGGGCATCTCCCGGAACAGGCCTGTCTTCTCTCTGCAGCCACAGGAGCCGGACCGGAAGGTTCTGGGAAGTGGGCAACGCACCCTCCCGCCCCGGACGAGGCAGACGGCGCGCTCCCCTGCTGCCCTTGCCCCGCCCAGGCTCGCCTGCCTCACCGCCCTGTCCAGACCCAGGTCCAGTCTCTGGTGGGTCTCCCACCACATCAGACAAGCAGACAAGAGTCACTGGCTCATGACCCAGATGGGGACTCCAGCTAAGGAGTCCAGCTAAGCCAGGAGCCAGGGTGGGTCACCAGGCCACGGTCCCCTCATACCCAGCCTGTATCTTCATGTGGTGGCCAGAGGTGACCCTGGCTAGCAAGCCCCGGGAACAGAGCAGGACCCACCTCCCTTTCCCTGGGACGGATCTGATGGCTCGGCTTGGGCCACAGGACAGCCCCCCACCCAGTCCCCGACCAGGGGGGAGACGCCAAGCCGGAGCAGGAGCGGGGTCAGCCCCACTCAGCCACGTGAGGGAGGGGTCCCCAGTTAGGCACTGCACAGATGAAAGCATGAGGCCACCACAGGTGCCCATCCCTGCGTCATTCAGCGTGAAAATCGAGCAAGACCGCGTGTCTGGCCCGGGAGGCATGGGCACAGACAGAACACGGAGCGTCCGGTCGCAACGGCGAGCCTCGGGGTGACAGTCACAGATACCCGGTCACGCAGTGAGAAAGCAGAGTGCAAAGCGACAGAAATAGTGTGGTCCCAGACATATCTGAAATGCCATCCGACACAGTAAACAGCAGCCGCGACTTCGTCCGAGCGGCTGGAATACCAGCCGTCTTCCTTTCGCCGATCTGTACTTTCTCAAGCCTCTGAAAGGAGCAGACGTGAACTCTGCCAGAAGTGGGGGCAACGCTATTAATAACACGTCGGGACGCATTCCCGCCCCCGCCCCCGACAGCAGAAGCAGCGGGAGCGGGGCGTCCTCCTGGTGCAAAGCCCCGGCCTTGCCCCCGGCCGGCGGTCCGTGGTCTGCAGGCCCCGGGGGACTCGCCCACTAATGGGTCATCTCCCCAGGCCTCCAGCCAAGGCCAAGGGTCTTCACAAAGGTCCCCGTCGCCACCGGTGGTGAGCCCGGGGCCTCCCCGAGTCACCTGGCCAGGCCCGTCTGTCCCACCTGAGCCTGGGGGGCTCTCTTCACACGCCCTCCCCGTGGGCCCCTCAGCTGCCGAGATGCGTCATCCCGACCCTGACGGGCCCGGCGGTGAAAAGTCCTCTTGTCCGTCACCGGAAACGTGCCCAGGGGCACACACCGCCTCTACCCAGGGCCCCACCATTCAACGGGCAGTCACCCCGAAACCGGCTGCGGGCACCTGCTCTAGCCCCTCCCAGGAGCACCTCGGTGGCTCCTTACGACTCCCGCCAGCCAGCATTTAGCGATCCTTTTAGAAAAATAGAAACTCAGTTGCCAAGGATTGATCTCTTGGGATGTTTTGCCTGTTTCCTGATGAATAATTCACTCTAAAGCACACCCACCGCTTACAGTTAAGTTTTGAATCCCTCTCATCAAATATCCATCGAGCAAATGGGTAGAAATACTTAATTCAATGGAGAACACGTGTCGTCGCAGCAACCTGCTAACACAGCTTGGCCCCCCGCCCCCCGCCTGCCTCCGGGACGGCTTGTGGGGGACGGGCTTGTCCACCGGCTGTCATGGGGTCCAGACCCGAGTGGGGCCGTTGGGTGAAGAAGGCCAAGCCTGTGAGCAACCCCCCAGACGCCAGGCCTCAGGGCCTCCCCAGGGAGGGTGGCCGGGGGTCTGTCCGCTGAGTCCTAGGAGACATGCCGTGTCCATGCAGCCGGCCAGCACGATGGCAAAGCAAAGATGTGTTCTAGGTACACCACTGCTGTGCGGGCAGGGGCCCGGCCCGCGGAGCTGGAGCCCACCCCCCCCATTAGTGCCACAATCTGCTTCCAGCCTCAGGGACTGGAAGTGGACTCCCGTGGAGTTTTCACAAACCTAACCCAGCGTGTAACCCACACCCAGGTCCAGACACACAGCTCTGCCCGGCACCCCCCGACCCCGCCCCCCGCCCGAGACCTCCGTGTCCACATGTGGCCTCGCCCTTCGGGGTGTCACACAGGCGGTCGTGTGGCTGGCCCGCCTGACTCCCGAGCTGTGTCGGGGGCGGGGGGGGGCAATTAGAAAACCCTCCCCCAGGTCTGCGAACCAAGGTCAGGGGTCACTTGGGAAGGGCAGGCTGGGCCACGACCCCACACACAGGACAGTGGTCCCCTCCCTTCTCTCCCCCGTCCGGTAACAGAGGACTCTTCTCAGACGGCCACGCAGCCAGAACGGCCAGGACCGGGAAGTTCGGGGGAGCCGGGCGGGGGCCGCCAGGGGCGGCAGGGGGGTGGGTCTTCCCCCCCTCCCCCGCACCGCTGCCCTTTGCAGGGGTCACTGGCGGTGCACGGGGCTTCGTGCTGACCGGACCACCCAGGGGAGGCTCCCGCTCTCATTACCGTAGACCGTTCTGCACGAGGTCAGGGAAAATCACGAGCAGATTTGTGGGGTCTTGACTGGTCGCCGGAGGGGCCTTTCAAACCACACGGAGGCACCACGTCGCTAAGGGGGAGCTGACGAGCCCTCCAGTGTCACCCCCACGCCCCGGCCCCGCACACCTCTGCCCCTCCTGTCCGGAACATTCTCCCCCGGCGTGGCCCCTCACCCGGCCGGGGCTCTGCTCCCTCAGCCCCACCGGGGCTCTGCTCCCTCAGCCCCACCGGCCACTCTCTATACCCTGCACCCGTTTCCATCTCCTTCGGTCCCGCCGTCACATTGCCCTGGTTTCCCTATTTATCACCAGGCCCGCCCGTGAGAACAGGGGTTCGGGGTCCCCGTCAGAGGACGGCAGGAGCACAGGCCGGGCCGCCCGGCGCTGGGGGCAGGAGGGGATGGCCCGAGAGCAAGGAGCCCACGGGCACAGCCGGGTCCCACAGGGGCAGCCCGGGGCTCCGCGTCCTGGGTGCGAGTTCTCCCGCCTGCTGCTGTCGCGTCCTGGCTTCGGGGGTCTGGAGGTCGCCCCACCTTGACCCTCCGCTGCCTGTCTGCACCACCGAGGATGAGGGTGCACTGAGCCCGGCGGGGATCGCCAAAGTGTCGCGCTCGGCCCATAGGGAGGGCACCCCCAGACCCGAGCTGCCCACCGCGAGGGGGACTGGGGTCCGGGTCCGGCCAGGCAGGGCAGCCTCGAGTGGGCCCTGCTTCATCTCGGCCACCGGCACCGACACCTCACATACCCGAGGGCGCGGCCCCGAAAATAAGCCGTGTACAGGTGGCCCCCGACAAGCAGGGCTGACAAAGCCCCGTGTCCGAGGGACAGCGCAGACCCGACGACACCAAGCCTCCGGCCGTGGGTCTCCCACCCCCTCGGCCGGCCGCCCGTCTGTGTCTGCACCACCGTCTCCCTCTGGCCCACTGTCACGTGAGCCGTGGGCACAGCTGTACAGACACAGGTCCCTTTTACAGACACAGGCCTGGGGGACCTCAGACCCCTCTCCGTCTTTGTCGTCCACGCAGGGAAGCTTCAAGCTCAGAGCAGCGCTGGGCTCAGGGTTTGGTGCCGGGTCAGCGCCCAGGGTCGGGTGGGGCTGTGGACCAAGTGTCCCTCCTGGGGGGAGGCCAAGTCCCCAGTCCGGCCGCAGGTGCGGGTCGGGACCACCACCCAGCAACCCCGTTGCCTCCGCCGAGGTTCTGGCCGGAGGCTGTGGACACGGAGAGGGGCCGGCCAGGAGGCGCCTACGTCCAAGGGAGGAGGAGTGGTGTCCAGGCTAAGCCTGGACTAGGGAGGGGTGATGAGGAAACGGGTGCTCACAGGCCGCAGGGAGCGGAAGATGCCCCGGGAGAGCCGTCCAGGGGGCCTGACAAGGTCACGACCAGCCGGAAACCCCACACGGCCTCGAATCCAAGCGCCGCTCTGCTGTCTGTTGTTGTAAACAGTTAGACGGTAAATGTGACCACCTTCCCGGAGGGACATTCGGCCGAATGCCTGAGCCTGTGATGCACACGCGCTTTGACCCAGAAATGCTTTCAGGGAGCGCCGCACACAGGGGAAGGGGCTGAACATCTACTGCTGCAACATTCATTCAAGAGACTCTGCTCCCCCAGGATCCTGTGGACCCAGGCGTGGCAGCATCCCAGCCCCGCTGGTGGCTTTTCCCAAAGCGCCGGGAGCGAGCCCAGGCTCCCCCCGGGCTCCCCGGCGCCAGGTCCTGGGCAGGATGGGGGGCTCACGGACAGCAGCAGGGGAGGGCGCACCCGCGCTGGCCGCTCAGAGTCCGCCGCAGGCCCCAGGCGCCCCTCCGCCGGATGGAGCGCGGCAGGACAAGGAAATACACTGTGTTAAGAACACCAGGCATGAGATTATCTGTGACTCTTACTTTTTTCTTCATGTATCTCTGCATCTTCTGGATTTCCTACAATAAACACACATTTCTTTCCAGCAAAAAAACCCATAGGGTGGGGGTCCCTGGGTGGCTCAATCAGTTAAGCGTCTGACTTCGGCTCAGGCCATGATCTCTCAGTTCGCGGGTTCAAGCCCCACATGAGGCTCTGTGCTGACGGCTCAGAGCCTGGAGCCCGCTTCCAATTCTGCGTCTCCCTCTTTCTCTGCCCCTCCCCCACTGCCATGCGGGGGCTCTCTGTCTCTCTCAAAAATAAGTTTAAAAAACAAGTTAAAAAAAAAAAAACCCATAGGGTAGACTTCCACTTCCAGCCAAGACAGACTACAGGACCCAAATTTACCTTCCGCCAGAAACAACCCGAACACAAAACACACAAAACTGGGGTGTTCAAGGTGCTGGACGCAAGGCAACACTGAGCCGCGGTGCCCATGAAGCGGGAGGGAGACCAGGTGAGGCGACCAAGTCTCCAGGCTGTCCAGCAGCGAGGGGGACCCAGGGCGAGCCCGGGGGACATCCTGAACTGAGGGTGTGAGCATCCACAGGGACCGAGGTGGCCACAGCAGGCAGGGTGGACACCAGAGAGGGGAGAGCCGCAGGGAGATGCACAGGTGCCCCGAGTACGTGGCACAGCACTGATGAGCACGTTGGATCTGTGGTTAAAAACCTTCCCACAGAGAAAACACAGCCTGGACAGCTTCAGTGGGGGAATTCTAGCAGACAGTTCAGGAAGAACGGATAGCAGTAAGCTCTCTCATAACAGTGAAAAGAAAAGAATTATTCCCAAGTCATTCTGCGAGGCCGGTGTTATCCTGATACAGAATCAGACAAGATATCACAAGAAAAAAAATACACATATCTCTCACGAACACAGATGAAAAATTCTTAAAAAGTTTATTAAATTAGCTCCAACGGTAAATTAAAAATACTAATGCACCATAACTGAGTGGGGTGGAGACCAAGAACTCAAGGTCGGTTTACATTCAAAATCCAATCGACGGGGTGCCTGGGTGGCTCAGTCGGTTAAGCGTCCGACTTTAGCTCAGGTCACGATCTCGAGGTCCGTGAGTTCGAGCCCCACGTCGGGCTCTGGGCTGATGGCTCAGAGCCTGGAGTCTGCTTCCGATTCTGTGTCTCCCTCTCTCTCTGCCCTCCCCCATTCATGCTCTGTCTCTCTCTGTCTCAAAAATAAATAAACATTAAAAGAAAATCCAGTCGATGTAATTCACCACCAAATTATCAAAGCAAAAGGAAAACCACAGGATTATCTCAATAGACACAGAGAAAGCACTTGGTAAAAAGCCAACATCCATTCTGATAAAAACCGGGCAAACCAAAACAGAAGAGGACTTCCTCCACTTGGTAAAGGGCACCTACGAAAACCCACAGCTGACACTATTCTTAACGGTGAGACCGAACGCTTTCCCCCTAGGATCGCAAAGAATTATATAAAGTCCAGAAACAGACCCACGCACACAGACGACTGCGTTCTGACAAAAAATGCAAAGGCAGTTCAGCAGAGAAAATAGTCTTTTTAACAAATGGTGCAGGAAACTGGCTAGCCATGTGGGGGGGGGGGGGGGGGAACGAGCGTTGTCTGTAACCCCTGAGCCACAGACTAGCAATCAAGCTTACAAGGGATCGCCCGCGAACCAGCATCCACATGGTACGTCCACGTGCAAAACCCAAACTACAAAACCCCTACGTAAGAAAACATAGAAGAAAATCTTTACCACTTTGGGTTAGGAAAGGATTTCTTAAATTCAAAACCAAAAGTACGGTCCGGGAAAGAACAAATCAGTAAGACCGGATTTCATCAAACTTTAAAATACCTGCTTTTCAAAAGACACGACGAAGAGAATTAAGAGAGCAGCCGCAGATGGGGAGAAAACACCTGCCATCTGCGCGTCTGACATCAGAGTTGTGTCCAGAATATATAAAGAACTCTCAAAACTCAATAGGAAGAAATGCACCCCTTTGAAAACAGCCGAAGGGTTTGAGCAGACACTTCAGCGAAGGCAGTAGACAGAGAGTGATCCAGAACACGGAAAAAACGCTCAACACCACTAGTCGTTAGGAAAATTAAGCCCACAGTGAGACCCCACCAACGGAAAGGCTAAAACCGAAAGGACCGACAACGTCAGGTGTTGGCAAGGCTGGGAACCGGTTCTACGCTGCCGGTGGGAACAAAACGTGGCTCAGCCACCTTTGAAAACAATTTCTTCTCAAACTGAGCGTACACCTTCCATACGATCCAGCCACGCGACTCTCCAAGAGGCAGGAGAGTGCACATCCGCACAAAGCCTTGTGCATAAACGTCCACGGCAGCTTTATTTGTAAAAAGCCCCAGCGCCATCGACAGGGCAGGCTGAAACCAGCTGTGGGCTCCTTACCGGGGAACCCCGGTCGGCAGTTAGCCGGGACGAAACCCTGCCTCGCGTGGCAACGCAGAGGAATCTGGAAACAACGCTGCCCTGCGACAGACTGATCCCGCTTACGTAAGCCTGGAGAAAACGCAAACTAATCCACGGTGACAGGAAGCAGGTCAGCGGTTGCCTGGAGATGGGGGTCTGTGCAGAGGGCGGAGGGCGGGCTCGAGGGTGGGCACGGGGAGACCGGGAGAACGGGGGGGGGGGGGGTCACTGCCGTGGCCGCGGTGGCGGTTGCGTATGACACGCACATCACAGCCTGTCAAGCTGTGCGTAGTTTATCATTTGGAAACTTCATCAGGCTGTTTTGAAAATTCTGAATAATGACATCAATAAAACGGCAGAACGAGGACATCTGAAAAGCCTCTTACCCGTAAAAGCCACGAGGACACTGGCGAAGACGGTCAGCATCAGCTTTTCCAGGCCTCTGGAAATTAACCGACGACTTGCAGTGTGGGAAGTTTATCCAAGACAAACACCTGAGTCTCGGCCGGACCCGTGACCTCTGTGGCACTTTCACCTGCCCTACGCCCGTTGCCCACCCCGTCTCCATGGTAACCTGGAAAGCCAGCGGCCTGGCGGCCCCTGGAGGGGACAGAATGCAGCCGGAGCTCCCTCAGAGCCCCCTCCCAGAGAAGTGTCGTTATCCGGCCTGTCCGGTAGCTCCCTCGAGACCCCGCTTTCGAGGCTGTCTTCGTCTGACGTGAGCCTGAGCTCTTCCCGCAGGAGCAGCCATCTCTCCGAGGGAATGTGTTGAAAGGCAAAAAATCGGAGGCAAATGTTTAACACCCCAGCTGCCTGAGGCAGCAGATAACGGCTGGGGCGAAAACTAGACTAACAAACAAGCCTCAAAGGAAAGCTGGGGCACGAGAGGTCCACAGGGACATCCGAAAGCTCCAACGTAGTCCGGGAATCCGTAAGGCCGTGCACGTGCCCGGGGCTACGCGTGTGCTGCCTGCAGACCTGGGGAGCCCCTGCTCGCTGGCCTCGGCGTCCACTGCCCGAGAGCGGCGGGTACGCCCAACGCGCGCAGAGCCCCTTGGTCGAGACCGGGGCACGCGCTGGTTCCTAGAATTTAGGAAGACCTCACTCCCACCAGGCCAGCCGAACAGACTTCCGTGGCTACTCGCGACAGAGGACACAGGACCCCACACTCCTTCATCAGATCGCTACGCAAACAACAGCAACGAAACTGCAGAGACAGAGGGGTGGGGGGAGGACGTGATTTCCAGAGCCCCCACAACGCATCATTTTAAACATCCAGCCTTAAAAGAACAGAGACACGCAGAGACAGCAGAGACAATGCCCCACACGCGGGGAGATGGCACTCAACAGGCCCGCCCCTGGGGCAGCCCACGCACGCCCACGTCCACGACCGTAAACCAGCTGTTGTAAGCGTGTGCAGAGAACTGAAGGACGTCTAACGAGCTGCAAGAAAGTCTGAGAACAACGTGTCAGCAAATAGGGAAGATCGGCAAGCCGATACAAAGGGAACTGCGGAAATCCCAGAGAATTCAATACCTGCCAGGGAACACTCCCACTGTTGGCGGCCAGGAGAGAGGGCCAGGGGGCCACCGCATCTAGGGGGGACAAGCGCATGGGGAAGTATGGGGGAGGCATGGGGAGTATAGCGGAGCATGGGGAGCACAAAGGAACACGAAGGAGCACAGGGGAGCACGAAGAGCACGGGGGAGCACAGGGAGCACCGGAGAGCACGGGGGAGCACGGAGAGCATGGGGGAGCACGTGGGAGCACAGAGGAGCACAGGGAGCACTGGGGAGCACGGGGGAGCACGGAAAGCACAGGGGAGCACGTGGGAGCATAGGGGAGCACAGAGAGCACTGGGGAGCACGGGGGAGCACGGAAAGCACAGGGGACCACATGGGAGCATAGAGGAGCACAGGGGGCACAGAGGGCACAGGGAGCACCGGAGAGCATGAGGGAGCACAGAAAGCACAGGGGAGCATGTGTGGAGCACGGGGGAGCACGGAAAGCACAGGGGAGCACGTGGGAGCATAGAGGAGCACAGGGGGCACAGGGAGCACCAGAGAGCATGGGGGAGCACAGAAAGCACAGGGGAGCATGTGGGAGCATAGGGGAGCACAGGGGGCACAGAGGGCACAGGGAGCACCGGGGAGCACGGAGGAGCATGGAGACAGGGGAGCACAGAGAGCACAGGGGAGCACTGAAGAGCATGGAGAACACAGAGTGGTGCCTCAGCCCCACGGGCACCGGTAAGCACACTGGCAGAGTGGAGTCCCAGAAACAGGGGAAGGTGAGAACAGGACACAAAATATTTGAAAAAATAATGGCCCAAAACTTGGCAAATTTGATGAACACCATTAATGTACACGCTGTAGAAGCTCAACAAACTCCAGGTCAGAAAGCCTGAAACGCTTCTCCACGGACACACCTTAAGCGAACTGCGTGGCGTGAAAGACAGAGAGGCCCCACAAGGGCCGGGGGAGAGCGGGCGTCCCGTCGGGGCCTCAGAGCCATGTCCACGGACGTCAACCGAACTCTGCACACACTCAGGCTGTCCTTCAGAAATGAGGGTGAAATTAAGACACATGAACGAAATAACTTTATAACAATTTACAAACACATAAAATTTTTCAATGTTAACGACACGAACAAGAACGAAATCTGAGCGCATCACCATGGGCCAGCCCGCCCGAGCCCTAGCAGGAACGGCAGAGGCAGCCCCAAGAGACCCCGGATGGTCACCGGAATCATCGTGAGGAAGGCGAGGGGCGGGAGGCAACCACAGAGGTGGATGTAAGACTGCCCACGTGTGTTTTCATCCGTGACCTCAGCCGGGTGTGAGCCGCGTGTGGACCCAGGACCGTGAAAACACACGTGCACACGGGCGTGCGCGTGATGCTCGCTGCAGCGGTATTCACACGCTCCAAAGGTTTCAACACCCAGTCCCATCGCCTGATGAGTGTGGACGAAGGCCGTGCAGGCCGTCCGTGTGCTGGAATATTACCCAGCCGTGAAGAGGGCTGGATGAGCCTCGGGAACTTGATGCTAAGCGACATAAGCCAGACACAGACATCACGTTCTCCGTGAGTCTGTTCAAACGAAAAGTTCAAACGAAAAGGGAAATCCACAGAGGCAGAGAGTAGATTCCTGGCTGTCAGAGCTTGCTGGAGGAGGGAGCAGGTGAGGGCTGATGGCTGCGGGCTTTCTCTGGGGTGAGGAGAAAGTTCCGGAACGAGACAGAGGTGATGGCTGCACTACAGCGCCTGTGTACTAAATGGTGCTGAACTACACTTGAAAACGGTAAATTCAAGATGTGTGAATTCGATCTCAATGTTTAAAAATTCTGTAAGAGAGGGTTTCTTCCAAAGCTGGTAACTATGATGCGCTCACGGCAATGCCAGTCCACATGGACGGTGCTCCCTGGGCCCGGGGGACGGGAGTGTGGCCACCGCTGGAGACGAATCCGCTGCGTGCCCAGGCCGTGCGCTGGGGCTCGCCCGGGGGCACAAGGGGCCCCAGAGCCGCTCTCCCCGCTGCGGCTCTCACGGAGCACCCAGCCCCACCCTGACCCTGGAGGCCCTGTGCCAAGAGAGCCCTGCATCGAGCCGCAGCGGTTTCTGGCTTTGGCCGCCTTCCAGTCTTCTCCTGCGAGGCCTAATCTGCTCACGCGTGCCGTAATTTTAAGGATGCTGTGTTTACGGTGCGGTGTGACGGGTGAGGGGTGCCAGGTGACCTCCCGACCCTGGTGACCATGCCCAGGGCCCGTGGAGGGGCCTGGCGAGGGAGCCCCCAGTTACCACCCGGGCTCGCCCTGCTGGGCAGACTCAGCCTCGCGTCCCAGCCGCAGCTCCCGCTCACGGGAAACGCGACACTGCAGGTTGCTGCACTTTTTTTTAATGCTTATTTATTTTGGAGAGAGACAGAGACAGAGTGTGAGCAGGGGAGGAGCAGAGAGAAAGTGAGACAGAATCCGGAACAGGCTTCAGGCTCTGAGCAAGCTGTCAGCCCAGAGCCCGACGCGGGGCTCGAACCCACAAACCGAGACAGCACGATCTGAGCCGAGTCGGAGGCTTAACCAACTGAGCCACACGGGCGCCCCTCTGATTCTTAAACAGTAGGGTCAGGCAGGTCCCGGTTGCCATGGTTCCTCACTACACCGAACCAACCCTGCAATGCGTGTGGCTAGAGGGACCCAAGAGGACTTTGGTCCACGGCAATAACTTACCGCCCTGCTGCTCCCCCCAGGGCACACCGGAGCAGGCTGGGGTCCCTGCGTGTGTCCAGAGACACCCAGGGAGCACGCCAACAGATGGATTCCAGACACCCAGAGAGCAGGGGACAACCAGACGGATTCCAGAGACACCCAGGGAGCACACGCCGACCAGACCGATTCCAGAGATAACCAGGGAGCATGAGCCGACCCAAGAGACTCCAGAGACACCCAGGGAGCACGCCAACAGATGGATTCCAGACACCCAGAGAGCAGGGGACAACCAGACGGATTCCAGAGACACCCAGGGAGCATGCCGACCAGACGGATTCCAGAGACGCCCAGGGAGCACACGTCGACCAGACGGATTCCAGAGACGCCCAGGGAGCACAGACTGACCAGATGGGATTCCAGAGGCACCCAGGGAGCACGGACCGACCAGACGGATTCCAGAGACGCCCAGGGAGCACGCCAACAGATGGATTCCAGACACCCAGGGAGCACACGCCGACCAGACCGATTCCAGAGACACCCAGGGAGCACGGGACGACCAGATGGGATTCCAGAGGCACCCAGGGATCACGGACCGACCAGATGGGATTCCAGAGGCACCCAGGGAGCACGGACCGATCAGACGGATTCCAGAGACACCCAGGGAGCACGGGACGACCAGACGGATTCCAGAGACGCCCAGGGAGCACGGACTGACCAGACAGATTCCAGAGACACCCAGGGAGCACACGCCGACCAGACGGATTCCAGAGACACCCAGGGAGCACACGTCGACCAGACGGATTCCAGAGACACCCAGGGAGCAAGGGCCGACCAGACAGATTCCAGAGATAACCAGGGAGCATGAGCCGACCCAAGAGACTCCAGAGACACCCAAGGAGCACGCCGACCAGACGGATTCCAGAGACACCCAGGGAGCACAGACCGACCAGACGGATTCCAGAGACACCCAGGGAGCACAGACCGACCAGACGGATTCCAGAGACACCCAGGGAGCACAGACCGACCAGACAGATTCCAGAGACGCCCAGGGAGCACAGACTGACCAGATGGGATTCCAGAGGCACCCAGGGAGCACGGACCGACCAGACGGATTCCAGAGACACCCAGGGAGCAAGGGCCGACCAGACAGATTCCAGAGATAACCAGGGAGCATGAGCCGACCCAAGAGACTCCAGAGACACCCAAGGAGCACGCCGACCAGACGGATTCCAGAGACACCCAGGGAGCACACGCCGACCAGACGGATTCCAGAGACACCCAGGGAGCACAGACCGACCAGACGGATTCCAGAGACACCCAGGGAGCACGGGACGACCAGATGGGATTCCAGAGGCACCCAGGGAGCACGGACTGACCAGACGGATTCCAGAGACGCCCAGGGAGCACGGGCCGACCAGACGGATTCCAGAGACACCCAGGGAGCACAGACTGACCAGACGGATTCCAGAGACGCCCAGGGAGCACGGACTGACCAGATGGGATTCCAGAGGCACCCAGGGAGCACGGACCGACCAGACGGATTCCAGAGACACCCAGGGAGCGTGCCGACCAGACGGATTCCAGAGACACCCAGGGAGCAAGGGCCGACCAGACAGATTCCAGAGATAACCAGGGAGCATGAGCCGACCCAAGAGACTCCAGAGACACCCAAGGAGCACGCCAACAGATGGATTCCAGACACCCAGAGAGCAGGGGACAACCAGACGGATTCCAGAGGCACCCAGGGAGCACAGGCCGACCAGACGGATTCCAGAGACACCCAGGGAGCACAGACCGACCAGATGGGATTCCAGAGGCACCCAGGGAGCACGGGCCGACCAGACGGATTCCAGAGACACCCAGGGAGCACGGGCCGACCAGACGGATCCAGAGTCACCCAGGGAGCACACGCCTGACCAGACGGATGCGATTCATGCTTTCGTTCCTGTGCAGCGACACTCCTAGGTTCTCACGTGCACCGGCATCCGGCTGAGCCGCCAAACCTGGGGCTGGAGACCACGGTTTGGCACAGAGCAGCGGCCTCGGGGACTGATCCGCCGACTTGCCAGGCATCCTGCCCCTTGCACGGGCCACCACGGGGGAACCTCCATGGCACCTGCACAAGGCCAGCCTTCCCTGGATCCCCGCTTTCAGGAGAGCCGTCAACTCGACCCCCTCTTTCCCTTGGCTGCATCCGGGGCCACCTTCTTTTGCCCCCCTTTGTGGGGCAGGGTGGGGACCGGGGAGAGCCGTGGCCTTGTGGATGGGATGACCTTAGGGGCCCTCCCGTCTCCCTGGTGCTCTCAGCCTTGGCTCCTTCATCAGCGCTCGCCAACACCTGCCTCGCAGACCACCTGAGTTCCCCGCTGTCACCTGTGCGTGCAGGTCACCCGGGCAGCACCACCAACACGACAGGGATGCCATGAAGGTGGCCAAGGCCCCGAGGGCAGATGGTAGGCGGTCCCCACAGGGACCAGGGGGCCGTGACGGTGACATCGGGCACGTGCCTGGTATGCTGGCCACTCTTGCACGAGTGCCAGGCCGAGTGGGAGCAGCATCCCGAGAGGAGACTCCGGGGCCCGCGCTGCAGTCCCTGGCGTGCCTGGGTTTCATCCACACGGGATTCAGGCTCAGCCGGAGTGCTGGCCGGCAGCAGTGACACGACCTCGCCATCACCGGAAGTGTGCCTTTCCCGATGTCCTAGCCTTTGGGTCACGCTCCTCTTGCCGGGAACCTGCATCTAAGATCCGTCCGTGTTATGTGAATACTAGCCCGCCCCTCTTCATCCCTGTCTGACCCCGCGGGACGATGGCCCCTCGGGTCTGCTGGTCTGCTCACCTGTCCGAAGGCATGTGAGTTCTTTCTGGGTTTTGGTGACCATGTAAAGTGGCTGTCAACAGAAGCTTCCCATTCGCCTGGGTAGATGCCCGGGAGGCGACCCACATCACTGCCGAGCCCAGGGCTCCGCTGGCTGGGGGTCCGCAGGGAGGATGCGGGAGGGAGTCACAGCAGGAGCTTCTGAACAGACCCGAGCCAAGACATTGTGGTGGCTTCAGGGACGCGGTCACCAGATCCTCTCCTTCAGCCCTCAAGGCAGCCTCGCTGGACACCGAGGCCCCGAGCACCCACCTGCTGAAGCGGGACCCACAACCCCAGTGTGGAAGGTGCTCTGGCCTGTCCGCCGGGTCACAGCCGCAGTGGGCACCCGCCGCTGCTGCCAGGTCCAGAAAGGCAGGCGAAGGCAGCAGAAGAGATCTGACCTTGCTCCTGACCTTCTCCTCCCCGCCCCCGCCCCCACATTCCACCCAGAATCACCCGAGCAAAGAGCTTCCGGGAGTGAGGTTCAGGTAGGACATCTTGCCACCCACCAGGGCCCCCAAAGAAGTGGTGCTCAGGTGAGCCTGCAATGCCCTCCCTGCGTCCCTGATGGGCCCCCAGCCCATGGGAGGCACAGGAGGGGCGCCAGGCTGAGGGCTGTCCCTCCCGTGTCCCCTCCGTGTGTCAACCAGGTCTCCGGCCTCTCTACAAGGACGCCCGCGGCCGCCTCAGGGCCCAGCCGGACGATCAGAACCACCTCCTTACTTTAAAATCCTTAATTTGCTCACAGCTTCGGTTGCAGAGGGGGATGTTCACAGATTCCAGAAATCAGGAAGTGAACACACCTTTTGCGAGCATTTTTCATCCTAATACCCAGATTTTTGTATCTTTTAAACGGATGACTATGGTTGTACAGGAAAGAGAAAGACTTCTCAAACTTCTGTACTGAGACACCTTCCCCGGCCTTCATCTTCCATATTGGCTCTCAGTCTTTCCGCCAATTCCTCGGGCATCTTGCAAAAGCACCGCTAGGCCCTGAGCAGTGACTCACTTGTCCCTGCTGCTCGCCGGTGCCGGGGCACAGCGCCAGAACTGGGAAGGCAGCAAGGCACCGCAGGCCCCTGGGCTTGCGTCTGGCCTCGAAGGGACGCGTGTCTGCCCTGCCGTTGGACACGATGGGAGCGGACAGCCCGGGTGGGTTTTCCTACCACCCGGGGTCTCTCAATGTCTAGTTCCCTCGTTATCAGGGCAGAAGTCTCTTTGGGGAAGATCACCAGAATGAACCCTGGATGTGTACAAACATGAAATTGATGCCCAGGGTTTTCCCAGAGAAAACTGCCAAATCACCACCAGCTTGCCTGCAGACACGTTACGCCAGTGGGGCCAGAGAACTGCTTTATATTTGGAGAAACACAGCGCCTGCGGGCCTCAGTCAGCTGACGTCTGACTCTTGATTTCAACTCTTCATTACAGTAGGAAGTGAGCCCCACATCAGACTCTACACTGATCGTGGAGCCTGCTTGGGATTCTCCCTCTCTCTCTGCTCCTCACCCCCCTCCCCCAAACCCGCTCACATGCTAATAATAATAAATAATAATAACATATTTGGAGAACCACAGGGCCGCCTGGGGGTTCAGTCAGCTGAGCAACTGACTCTTGATTTCAGCTCAGGTCGTGATCCCAGGGTCATGAGGTCGAGCCCTCTGTTGGGCTCTGCACTGAGCATGGACCCTCTCTCTCTCTCTCTCCCCTCTGCTCCTGCCCCCCCCCTGCCCCCCTACTCACATGCTCTCTGTCTAAAATAACAACAACTACATAGAGAACCACAAACTTGGAAGCCAATCGTCTCATAAGGAGACATCTCAGGGCGGCCCAGAGTCTGCACCTGAGCTCATGCATCTGCCTCTCCCGCAGTTTCCCGCAGAGAACTGGGGGGGAGGACGGGCACGCACTCCCGGGATCAGGGCCCGTGGCATCGCAGTGGCCGTGCCACACTGGCCTCCAGCAACACCCCCCCCCCGTGGGCCTGCCCCCCACTGCCTGCAGGACCGGTCCAGGCGAGCAGGACGCTCAGGGGTCCCTGCTTTCTCTGCAGCCTCGAAAGGAAGCAGCTGTGGCTGCCTGGGGAGAATAAACGGCTTGGAGAGCATCCCAGCAAAGACCTGCTTGCTGCTGCAACGTTTGCAAACACCGTGGAATAACCGGAAAGTGTCCTGGCCTGGAAAACACTTCACGCGATGGACCCACAAGAACATCTGGAGAAAGAGGACACTGGACGCAGGTCCAGGCCGCGTCCGTCCAAAGACCCTCAAAACCACAAGGCAGGTGTAGCTTAACTCACTGGGGTTTGGGAAGCACAGGAGGCTTGGGGCCACGGCCCCTCCCCCGCACACCCCTGCCTGCTGGGGACCTGGTGGCAGAGCAGGCCTGCCCGAGACACGGAGGCAACAGGACACAGAACCCAGCAGCCCTTACTGCCACCAGGGCTCCTGGCTCAGCCAGGAGCCGCACAGTTCGCTCCCTCATTTCACCTGCCCAGCCAGGCCCACAGCAGCACCACGGCCGCCAGGAAATGCCTGGAAGGAGGGAGCAATGGGGAGCCCTGCACAGCCCCCCCTGGCTCTCGTGGGGACCTCCAGGACTCTGCTGCCCGGGCAGAGAGGCCAGCCCCGTGAGGTCTGGACTCTGCCCCACAGGGCTGCACAGCGTGGAAGGGGTGGGGCCCCCAGGGCCGCGGGTCCCACGAGCCCGGCCCAGGATGCCCACATTCTGACCAGTAAGGAAACGGCGTGAAATCTTTCAAAAAAATTTTTTAAGTTTTATTTTTCAGACGGGGGAGGAGGGGCAGAGAAAGAGGGAGACAGAGGATCCAGAGCAGACTCTGCGCTGACAGGAGTTAGAGCAGAGGCTCGAACCCACGAACTGTGAGATCGTGACCTGAGCTGAAGTCAGACACTTAACCTACCGAGCCACCCAGGCGCCCCAAGATCCTACTTTTTAAAAGAAAAAAGCATTTGAGGTTTTCAGGGTGAAAGGGAAAGTAAACAGCATCCTCCCTTGTGTCAAAATGAACCAAGCCCAGGAACAGCCTCACAGGACACCCCCCCAGGATGCGCTGGCCAGGCGGCACGCCCTGAGGGCAGATGGGCTGCTTCCGGGACGCAAGGACCCTTCTGCGGGTGAGAGGCTGAGCAGAGAAAGAAGGTGGAGGTGAGGGAGCCTTAAGGTTTTATCCTGAAGTCTGCACTCGTTACACCTGCATTTCCTGGTGTGGGCTGTTCTAAGCAGCATTCTCAGATGGGTTCATAAGACGCAGATCCCGTGAGACTTTCCATGAAAAGTAAAACACTCACTGGCTTGGGAATTCCGCCACCCTGCCCCCTTCTGGAGGGTCAGAGTCATGCAGCCCATCAAAGGCTCTGATAAGTCCTGCTGCGAGTCAATCTTCAACCTTGCCTATCTCCCCAGCTTCTTTGGCCAAAGAATCCCCTTCCCCTTTAGTAGCTATCATGCACCCAGAGCTCATAAGGCTGACTTCGGGTGGGGTAGCTGAAGAGTGTAACAGCACAGGGAGGGTCAGGCAGCATCTGGCCTCCTCATTCCTTTGTCACCTTCCCACACGTAGTGCTGTGCCTTGGTGACGCCCCTCGGCTCCAGGGTGGACAGCACCCCCATTCCACCAGCGGAGGAGGGGTTAAGCGGCAGCGAATACCAAGCCCGGGAACGAAGTCTCGGCGGGGACAATCGGAGGTGGGGATTCTCCCCAGCAGCGTGGACCGGATGCAGGAGGCAGGGGCCTCCAGGCGGGCTGCCCGGTGAAGGCGACAGAGCGCCACGGCCCCACCCCAGGCCGAGGGGACCCTGATGACGTGGCAGCTGTGAGGCCCATGGGGCCGGGCAGGCCCCACAGACAGGAGGGCAGAGGGAGTGGACGGGGGCCCAATGGGGGGGCCCGCAGTGCCCAGGAGGGGCCCACCGTTGAGGGTCCTCTGACCGCCCGGCCGTCCTCAGATCAGGGGCTCAGTCTCCACCCAGGCATGACCCCCGGGCACCCCTGGAGCCCAAAGATGCCAGCAGCCAGAGCACCTCAAATTCTAGGAGGCTAACGCCCTGTGACGGGCTCAGCTGTGTCCCCTCAAAGCACATGCTGAAGGCCTGACCCCCGAGCCCCAGGACATGACTGCACCCGGAAATAGTGCCATGAAAGAGATAATTAAGGCAAAGCAAGGTCACTAGAGCAACCCTGGTGCAAACTGACCGGTGTCCCTGTGAGAAGAGGGGATGAGCACACACACACACACACACACACACACACACACACACACACCCCCACAGACGGCCACGTGAGGCCACGAGGAGGACGGCATCCACGCGCCCGGGAGAGGCCCCGGGAGGAGCCGGCCCCGCCCGCTGTGACACTGGCAGAGTCGCACCTTTCCGTTGACTCGGCCGGTGGGAACCTGTTACGACGGCCGAGCGGAGGCAGCCTGGGACCAGAACGGCAGGAGACCCGACTGTCATGATACTAAACGGGGAGAAACCCCGAGGTGCTGTTTCTTGCCCCATTTAGCGGCCGGCCACGTCCTCAGATGGCCCCTCGAATCCCACATTCGCGTCCCCGTTCCCTCGGGAGACAGTGTTGTGCGGGCACTAAACCCAACCCCTTCTCTGAGGAGCCCCCGGCCTCTTACAACCCAGCACAGGAGCTGCACACCCCGATTCTGAGGCGGGAGCACCCCACCTCGGGCAGGAGGACCCAGCAAGGCCCTTGGGACATCGTAGATGGCAGAGCGTAGGCGCTGGGGAAGCTGCAGGGGCAAGTGGTCCAGCCACAGAGATTAGGGACACTGAGGCCAGAGTGGGAGGGACGTCCCCAAACACTCCTTCCAGAGCGACACGGCCCTCCTGAGTCCCCCTCGGCCCCTGCAGCTCCCACCCCTACAGAGGCTGAGGGGACCAGGCGAGGGGCAGCAGGAGGGGCCGGCGGCCCCCACATCCTGAGAAGGCAAGAGGCTATCCAGGAGTCTTGAAAGACCGGGATGAGGTCAGGCCCTGCCCTGTCACGGCCCCGTCTCGGGGGGCTGTGCAGGAACAGGGCCCACCTACACCAGCCCCGGAGCCCCACTTCTCTCTGGAGGCCGGGCCCGCCCAGCTCGCGGGGAGATGCCCACCAGACAGGCCAGGCCCCTGCTGCCCGGCTGGAGCCGGGGCGTCTGCTACCCCGGCCGCCCCTCCCGGGGGTGGCCCGGGTCTGCAGGTGAGGACAGAGTACGGCAGGAGGGAGGTGCCCACGGCGGGCCAAGGCCAGTTCCCGACGTCCCCAGCCCTGGGCGGGCAGCTAGGGTTGCTGGTGCGTCCTGTGGGAGCACCCCCACGGCCTCCCAAGGGCCACTGCTGAGCCAGGGGAGGCCTGCGGGACCAGGGCCCCTGGTCTCTCTGCGAGGTTTCGTCCGGTTATCGTCCCACTGCCCAGCCCGGGCTCGGCCAGTGCTGCTCACAGCCCATCCCCTGCTCCTTGGTCCCTTGGGGAGCAGGTGGCCCCCTGGTTCCTGGGCCTGGGGGAGAAATGCAGGGAGGGAGGCTCCAGCAGCAGGCGCCTGGTGGGGTCCCCAACGAAGCTGAAATCGCACCCTGAAAGTGACGGTGTTTTTCTCCAGCAGGCCCCAAGCTACATGGCAAGCCACCACCCGCGTCACAGAGGGCGCCTGGCTGACAGGGCTCCAGCAAAGGCCGATGGATGAGGAAGTGGAGGGCTGACACAGGGGGTGGGAGGCACTGGCCACGGACCCCACCGCCCACGGGGGCCACCAGTACGGCCTGCCCCGGGAGCACAGCTTGGGGGCCTTTCCCTCCCCTGCACCTTGGCCAAGGTGTCTGTGACCCCCTGCATGTGAGAATCACCTGGAAGAGGGGTTCAGACCTTCAGGGGATTTCTGCCCCAGCCAAGCCCCAGAGGATCAGGACCTCAGGGCTGGGTGGCCTGCGTGCAGCTGGGGGCTGGGGCCCCGACCGTCCCCTCCTTCCCCACGGCATGGGACGGACTCAGCTCGAGGCTGGGGCAGGAAGGAGACAGGCTGATGCCCAGGCCCCTGCCCCGCTAGAGCTGCTACCTGACTCCATGCAGGACAAACAGAGGCCCTGAAGGTCCAGGAAGAGCTGGGACGGCAGGGGTGGAGCCGGGGCCCCTCCTCAGCTCTGGCTGTGGGCCGGCTCATCGGCCCCGCAGCTCCTGTTCCACGGCGGGGAGCGCACGCTCCCAGGGGCAGCAAAGCGGGGCACGGGCACAGAGCCCCCCTGCCTCCTGCAGGGCCACCGTGTCCCACGTGAGGGACAAGGCCACCTCACCCCCACACCAGGGCCTGGGCTCGGAGGGACAATGGAGCAGAGTCTCCTCGAATGAGCTGCTTTGGGGCACAGATGCCTGAGGCAGAGGCCGAGCCTCGGGCAAGGGGAGCCCTGTCCCCACCAGAGCCTGCAGGGCCCTGGACGCGCCCCATCCCCACCATGTGGCCCCGACCCTGCCCAGGCTGAAGTCTATTTCCAGGGGTCATCTCATGTCCCTGCTCCAGGGGACGGACTGGCTGAGCCCAGAGCCGAGCCCGACCCGGCCCCATCCCCACCTGTCCCAGGCCCGGCCAGTTAGACCCCAGGTACCCACATGACAGCCCCCAGCGCTCAGGCTGCCACCCACGGGGCCTTTGCACGTGCAGAGCTGCTCCCCGAACGGCAGCTGCCGGGCTCGGGCCCCAGAACTTGGATGGCCTCCAGCAGCCTCCTGTTTCCCTTCCCTCCTGGGAGACGGGCTATTCCCGCTGCTTCCGGAAAGCCTGTTTGTCGTTTGGCTCACGGAAACACCATCTGATTAGACAGACTCCGCCCTGGGCTCCCAGTCAGAGGCTGCGGGCAACCCAGGGCCCACCAGCAGGCAGGAGGAGTGGTGGCTGCCTAGGTGTAGGCACCTGACATACTCACTGGGGCTGGGACAGGTGTCAGGGATGAGACAGGTGTGGGGACAAGATGGATGGGGGGGGGGGGGGGCAGGGCGGGAGGGCGGGAGTTCACATAGCCCGCGCGGGTTCCAGGTAGGGCTAGGTTCCACGAAAACGTCCTTGAGTCCCAGGAGAGATGCGGGGGCAGTTTGGGGTGGGGGTGGGGCAGGGGAACGAGTGAGGCCAGGATGAAGCCCCAGAGACATGGGTGAGGACCTCCGCGGGCTTGGGGAGGGAAAGAGATGGGGAGCGGCCGGCCAGGGGCGAGGGGTAACCAGGTGCTGCCGGGCCGCAGCCTGGCAGAGCTGGGGCTCAGGACAGGGGGTGGACAGCAGGTGGACAGCAGGCCGTGGGAAGCGTCTGGCTGGCCTCCACCGGGTGGGCCCAGGGCCTGTGTCTCAGAGAACCACCGAGCCGGGTGGGAGGGGTGACACAGGGAGGTGGAGGTGAGGGGGCCATCTCACGCTGGCTCTGGGGAGCCGGTGACTCGGGCCTCGGGCTCTGCTCGCGGGTGAGGAGATCCAGCCTCGCCTGCCTCAGTTTCCCCCTCTGTAGTGCAGGGCCACAATGGCACCTACCTTGGGGGGGTTGGGAGGGCTCCGTGAGCTAACCCCTGCCCAGTCGAGGCCCGGAGCCTGGCACCCGCCCGGGGAGTGGACCGCCCTATCCCCCTTACCAACAGCCACGGCCACGGCTGAAAAGAGCGGCCGGGGATGATGGTCCCCTTCCCAGCTGACGGTAAGACCCCAAGACCCCAAGAGCGGGCGTAGCCGCGGCCTCCACTGCTCGGGGCCCAGGAGGCCTGCTTGAGAGCGGCAGCCGAGATGCTCGCAGAGGCCCGTGGAGCGCGCGGGGCGGCTGGCTCGAGGCCACGCTCACATTTTCTTAGGTGAGCACAGCGGAGACAAAACGCAGATGTTATCACAAGGCCAAGTCCTGTTTCGCGGCCGTCTTGCTATTTCCACCCACATGGCTCTGCCTTCGTTCCAAGTGGCTGCTGGTCTTTCTGCTGACGGCCTCCAGCGGGGCAGAGTGAAGGCAGGCCTTGCCTGCGTCCAGCTGGGAGAGGGGCCGCGTGCACGCACGGGGGTCCCTCCGCCAGCATCCCCCCGACAACTCCACAGGGCCCCTGCTTTCTCTCCAGGAAGGGGACGTGGCTGAGCAACCCAGCTCCGGGGGTTGGGCGGGAAGAGAGATGCGCTGTTTCCTTCGGCGTCGGGGGTCTTGGTCTAGGGGGCTGCTGTGTGGCCCACAGACTCCCGAGGCCCCTAGAGAGCTGTGTCTGTGATCAGTTCTCCTGGACAGGACTCCCCTGGCGTGGCTGAGCTGGGTGCTCTTGGGCACCAGGCCCTGGCCTCAGACCCCCACCCAGCCGGCCCTGAACAGGGGTGCAGAGGCACCTTCCTGGTCCACAGGCCCCACTCTGGCTCCTCGAACATTCCCACGCTCGGATGTCAGGGGCTCTGGCTGTCTTCCCAGGTTGCCATGAGATCACTTAGCCATGAAAGATGATCCCTTTGGGACAGTCAGGGCCCTTGACCTCCTGTACCACCCTGGGAGCCCAGCTCCCTGTGGATCAGTTCAGAATCCTTCTCCATGGTAGAAAGGGCAGAGGGCAAGAAACAGGTGCCCCACTGTCTGGCCCCAGCAGCATCTCAGGGACCAGAGAGGTCCCGGCTGGTGCACCCCCAGTCTCAGCGGAAGGAGGACGGGGGAGAGGGCAGTGGGGACAGGAGGGGGAGGGGAGAGGCAGGGCAGGGATGGAGGGGAAGGAGAGGAGGGGAAGGGAGGCCACCAGAGTTCCTGAGGCCATCACACAGAGGCCACTGAGAGCAGCGTAACCAGGAAGGACCCCTGCAGGGCCTGTCACCACGGCAGTGGAGGCCGGAGGAGGGGGGAGGAGAGGGCTGAGTGAGGCACAGGCCGGGTCACCACGGTCACTGGAGGGGCTGCCCTGACAGCACAGGGGGGGGGGCTCACTTTCCTGACGGCCACTTGGCTCACAGAGGGTCCCCCAGATTCCCCTCGGGAGACGTTCTTGGACTCCATCTCTCTGTCCTGTTGTTTCCCGTTCAGCAGACCGGCCACTCCTGTTCTCATGTTCCCGTGTCCCTCCTGCTTCCTCCCGCTCCGTCTTCCTTCCCTTCTCCACAGTCTGGAACTGAATGTTACTTCGCGTATCGTTTTTACCGGTCTCTCGATTGTGTTGAACCCTTCAGGGCGGTCAGCTGTCCTCCCGAGTGCACCTCTGGCTGCCTTCTGGAGGCTTCACTGTGTTCCGTGCTCTTTTCCAGACGGGCGCTCGGGCGGTGTTGCCCGCTCTCGGGCTCCAGGGTCCATCACGGCACATCTGGGCCGGTTCCCGCCAGCCCCGCTGCGCCTGAGAGAAGTGGCCGCGGGAGGGCTGGCTGTGTGCGCGTCTGGCCTGTCGTACGCGGCTCGCTGCCACACACACCTGTCCTTTCCCGGCACTTGCGGCGCCGTCTCCCGACCCCAGGAGCCACCGAGCACCACTCCCCGCGTCCCTTCCTCGGTCCTCTCGGCAGGACCCAGACGGCAGGCATACCGGTCACGGGACCGAAGAGCCAGCGCCTTCCGCCACCATCGCGGGTCCCGCCCAGGGCTCCGGTCCCTGTGGCCTGTACACGGACAGGCCCCCGTGTGCAGCCACGTCCGTCATACCGGAACGGCGCACCACGTGCGGACTCTGGGAGCGTCCCCCAAAGTCTCGTGCGCTCCCGAGGCCACGTCGAGTCCCCGGCTGTGCCCAACTCCAGGGGCAGGGGGCGCGGGCCCACCGCCAAGCTGGGGAGAGGCGGGACCGGGCTCGGGCAGGGTGCGCCCGCCACAGTGCCCCGGGCTTCGGGCTGGGCCGTGCTCTGCGGCAGGGACGTCCCTGCAGGGGGGTGCTCCTGGCAGAGCCCACACGGCCAACGCGTGCGCCCAGGCTTCCTTCTGAGAGCCGGCCACCCACCTGGTCCCTGGGCCTCCCCCGGAGGCGGCCACGGGCACACCCTCCTCCGTGGGCCCCTCAGCATCCCCGTCCCGGGGCTGCCCGCCCCCCACGACACTCCCTCCCCGGCCCTCCTCTCCCGAGCACACCTTTTGAACACAGTTTACAGTCAAGGCTGAGGGAAGCATGAAGGACGCCAGGCGGGCTCTGAGCACGTGACAGATTCATGTCTGTCCTGGCGGGGGAGGGACACCTGGGCATCTGCCATCTGCCATAGCGGCGACACACCCCCCATGAAGCAGGTTTGCTCACAGAGGACGAGTAGACGCTGGCAGGCTTCAAGGGCCAGGTAGGAGGGGCGGGCCTGTCCGTTAGGGGCTGTGAAGGACACACCCACGTCAGGACCCTAGACAGGGGTGGTGGCCTCAGCACAGCGCCTGCTCCTTCTGGAAGGTTGGGACCAGGACATCCGAGGGGCCGAACAGGGCGGGGTCCCGCTGGGCCCAATGCAGCCTCTGGCGCAGAACCTCAGGACCCCCTCCCCAGGCGGAGGGTGGGACCAGGCCGTCACCCAGGCTGCGGGAGCCAGGCGGGGACTGCAGGGAGCTGGGCACCGCCGGTGGGAGCAGGGCAGGCGGGGGGGTCTGGCCTCAGGGGGCCACGGGCTCAGGCCAGGGCAAAGGCAGGGGGGGGGGTGGAGAGAACACACGTGCCTCCCCCGCTGCCACCCCTGCCCGGTCCAGAGAGCTGAAGCTCGGAGACCCCGTGGAAACCTTCCTCGAGACGCGCGGGGAAACCTTACGGTTCAGAGGTCGCGCCGCCCCTCTCGCTCCCCGGCTGCTCAGTAAAACCCCAGCAACCAAAACACAGCCCGAGCCAAGCACGTGACCCCAGGAATGCAAAGCGGCAGCATGAGGAAAATTAATCACTCTGCTCGCCCCCCGCAGCCGCCCGCAGGAAAAATAACAACAAAATAACAAAACACATGACTTTCTCAACAGAAGCCAAGAAGGAATTCAGTGAAATTCACCTCTTCTTGATAAAAGTGTTCCAGAATTAGGAATGCTACGGCTCTCGCGCCCAGGAAGTTACGCACATCACAGCGAACGCATACAGACGAGCTCTGAGTTTGCACCTAAAAGCATGTAATCCGCACACACATATACATGTGCGTATACACACGCGTGCACATGTGAGCACGCGTGAACAGAGGCACCAGTCCTCACACGTGTGCACACATAGACATGCATGTACACACGTGTGCACACAGTCCCACACACGCCCCACAGCAGCTACGTTTTTCCAGACGATGGCCAGGCCCCCGAGTGGGGCTAGGGTGAGGACCTCCCCAGGTCTTGCAGGCCGATGCCCCTGCCCGGGTCACCCACAGGACGTGACCCTGGTCAGTAGCAGCATCTCCTGGGTGGAAAGAGGTGTCCCAGTCCCGCCTGGGGTCCAAATCTGAACTCGCCTCCCCCCACCCCAGGGGAACACTGAGGAGTTTGGGGCACATGGCCCTGCAGCAGGGTCAGGGCCGTCAGGTCAGCACCGTGACTGCCCCTCAGCCCCAGCCAACGTCACGCACCAGTCAGGACCCTTGTCCCAGCGGGGCTAGGACCGCAGGGTCCTCCGACAGCTTCTGGCCCACACGCAGTTAGACAGCAGTGCCCTGACATCTAAAGCGGGAGCCTTGTAGCTGAGCGGTCCCCTAAGCAGCCCCCTGCTGGGGTCCTCCCCAGGCAGCCCTACTCTCTTCCAGAAAAGGGGATCCCACGTGCTCCCAGGGTTAGGCCTGCCCAATATGTGCGGCCCTAGCCCAGCCCTGTGTCCCAAGAGAAGCCCCCACCCAGGCCTGTGCTGTCAGGAAGGACAGCCACCTCCAGGTTCCAGCCAGCTCCGGGAAGGGACAGGGGTGTGGAGAGAGGGGCTTGAGAGGACTGGACAGCTGGCCAACCACTCCTCCGGGCACTTACAACCATCCAGGGACGAGGTCTGACTGGTCCCAGCCTCCACTCCCCCCTTTCAACAGAAGTCCTCAAGTGTCCCAGGCCCGTCCCACCACCGCAGCCCAGGCCTTGGGACAGGTGAGGCAAGTGTCCCCAGCGCACAGGAGCTCCGCTCAGTGCCCAGCCCGGGTCACGGCACTGAGGAGGGCTCAGCCTCTGGCTGGTGCTGCCCTGCGGTGGCCTCGTGGGTCTAGGGGCACAGGGGGACCTGGATCTTTGGGGACAGAGGGCAGACTGTAGCAAATTCTAGAACTTCAAGACAACCAACCCCTCCCAAACGCATCCCTCCCCTGCACACCCCTCCCCTTCTCCCCAGATATCCTCTCCCCTGCACACCCCTCCCCTTCCCTACACGCCTCTCCCCAAGGCACTCACACAGGAGGAAGACTCCCCCCTCCTGTCACCCTCGAGCAAAGACGGGCCACCAAGCTAGTGGGCCCGGCCCCTATATCCTGACAGAGAGTGTCAGGAGGGTGTCAGCTCCCGCCAGCTGAAGTCACACCCCCTCCTCACTCACACTTGCCACCGTCCCCTCCCCGAGTGTTCCCACTGCTTGGAAGGCGGCCAGCCCCTCCCCTGGAGACCTCCGGTGGCCCCAGGGACCCCACGGAGCTTACAGCGGACCGTGCCTGCCCCCAGCAGACTGAGCTTCCCGTGTGCCGGTGTGTGGAACTGCCCAGAGATTCGGGCAGAAGGGCTGGCGGGGTGAATGAGAGCTGGGGGTGAACCCCGCCAGGTGGCAGGCCAGAGGACACGGGGCTCATCGGTATGTTGGGTGGCACCTGGGTCAGCAGGCCAGGGCCCGGGAGGCGTCTGCGGAAGGCAGTGGGAAGGCTGTTCACACAGGAGCCCAGAGCCCGAGAGCTGACCAGGGCAGATTCTCTAATCAGACACCGTCATGTAATTAGGAGACCGGAGGTGGGACCAGAGGTGGGAATAATTACCACTGTGTCAGAAACCCAGACACCAGAGCAGGGAGCAGGGTGCTGTCCCTCCCAGGGCACCCGAGCCCTGTGCTTGGGAACTGAACCTGAACTGAGGGCAGAGGTCAGAGGCAGGGGTGGGATCCCGGGGTGGCAGGAGCTCTGCATTCTGAGGACATCTGCCTCAGCAGGACAAGCAGCGGATACCCCAGCTCCAGCTCCAGCCACGGGGTCACTGCCCTCTCTGGGCCTCAGTTTCCCCCTCTGCAGAGGAGGTCCCGAGTCAGGGCTCAGCTTGCCTGTGAGCAGAGGAACAAGAAGGGACAAGGCCTGGCAAGAGGCCCTGCAGACTCCTGGCCCAGGAGCAACCAGAAGACACATCTGAATTCAAAGACACCAGTAATCTCTGATTTTCTCCCAAGGACCTGGCAAATGACATTTCCCTGATCTCAGCAGAGCCTTGAGAAACACAAGCCAACATCAGGAACATGTGTCTAATTATGACTTTACCCTATGTTATTTTAGTGCCTTTAGAAGAAAATGCAGTTGACGGAGTCTGTCTGACTTCAAAACAAGGATGCTGTTCACGTAGGCCAAGGGCCTGGGGTCCAGAAGCAGGAGACTCGCTGCCCCGGGGAACGCGACATCAGAGAAAGGGCCGGAAGGCTGGCGTCTTGCTATCTCCACAAGCCAGCCAGCTCTCCCGATAGCCTGGAGACACGCGGCGACGGCAGCACCCTGGAAAGCCCGGGTCACGGGGTGGCGGCCACCAACCCACTGGGGCCAAGCAGGGGCTGAGCCCCCACATCGCAGCACAGTGACATCAGCCCAGGCGGCCGTCACGGGTGCTATGGCTGCGCCAAGAACGTTCCAAAAGCAGTTTGCTGAACACCTGACTTCCAGGCAACACAGGACCCTGACAGGCACGGCTGCCGGCGCCTGACTCACCACCCCGGCAGAGGCTGCCAGCACCGACGCCCTTCCGTGCCCAAGACAAAGGCCCCGAAGCACCACCGAGGCCTGCGACTGCACGCAAGCTGGCAGAGAGGCTTCGGGGCCGGCGTCAGGCTCACGCGTCACCGTCTGCCCAGGACCAGACCCGGGCCCATCCTGGCGAGCTCCCTGCAGACGGCGCCCCGGCCCATCCTGACACGCTCCCTGTCGACAGGGCCCAGCAATCTGCAGTCCAGAGATCCACGTACCCGAGAATGACCCGAATAGGAGCCGGCCCTGGTGGCCTGCCTGCTTGCGGCGGTCTCACAGACCCTGGGGGCCACGCATTCACACCGACCCCTTCCTCCTCACTGCCCCCCGCCCCGGAGCAGGCAAGCAGGGTTGCAAAGAAGGCACAGTGAGGGACACGGAGGGGATGTGCTGTGGGCACTTGTGAGTCGGGGTCCCGAGGAACCCCCCCCCCCCCCCCCCCGCTGGACACCACGTGTAGACCCTGGGCTTAGTCACCTGGGCCCACACAGGCCCACCATGTCCTGCCCCTCACGCATCCACTCATTCATTCATTCATTCATCCGATGTGCTGCCACCAGGCTGCGCAGCCCCGGGTGCCGCCGACCCAAGCGGTCAGAGCAAACGCTGCCCTGGAGTTTCGATCCCCGGGAAAGAAAGCACAGAGGACACGAGGGGGAAACATGGGGCAGGGCACGTGCAGGAAGGGAGAACGCAGGGTGGCGCGGGGTGGCGTGGCGTGGAGGGGGACCCTCTCCACCACATAAGGAAGCCCAGCCCGCACACAGCTCCTGCTCAGAGCTCTGCTGTCCCCTCTCCTGTGTCAACACCCCGCCCCAGTCTCCCCACGCCCAGCGCTCCCCCGCCCCACCTCACGAGCGGTGTTGGACTCTGGACGTGCACCCTCTATTCAGCTGGGGGTTCTGAGAACCCTGGTGCCCAGACCAGCCTCCTGGCCGAGTGCACCTCCACAGATGCACGTCTTCCTGGAACCTCAGAACGTAACTGTATTTGGAAATGGAATCTGTGCAATGAGTTAATTAAGCTGAGATCATACTGGAGGAGGGTGGGCCCCGACCCACGGGTGCATGTGAAGGCAGAGACAAGGAGAGTCCCCGGGCGGCCAACCAGCCTAAAGACGCCGGAGTCACTGGCAAGCCGCAGATACCGGAAAAGGCAAAGAAGTCCCCCCACGTGGAGGTCTCTGGAGCAGCATGGCCCTGCCAGCACCGACCCGACTTCCAGCCTCCCAGGAGAGAATACGCTTCTGGAGCTTGAAGTCACGTGTCTGGTAATCTGTTACCTAGGAAACAAATTCAGTGGGTGCCTCAGGCAAGAGCCCCGCCTGGCCCAGACTTGTGGGGAAAACACACGGCTGTATGTGTTTGGGGAATGTTCGTTATTCGGCGATCAGAGCAGTTGGTAACTGATACACATGTCCACCAAAAGAATGGGACAGCATCCGTAGCAACAAGAAGGGAAGAGAAGGAGGGGGGTGTTTAACAGGGAAGGCAGATCCAGGTGGGTCACGGGAGTGCAAAAGGGGGTCTTGAAGATTTCTGGCTGGGGGCCAGGGGAGGTAACGGTCCCTTGGCCTCCTCACCAGGAAAGCTTCAGAGGTGAGCCTGGGGACAGGGCAGGCAGGGCCCATCAGGGAAAAGGGACAGTCAGGGGCTTGGAGAGGAGCCCTTGGACTCAGAGGGACCTGGCCTGCAACGGGCTCACTGCTCCAGCCTGGCACGGTGCTTCGGCGGCATGTTCTCTGTCCCCTCCCCCACTGGTTCTGGTGCTGTGCACCTGGACAATAGGCACGGGGGGTAGGGACACCGGCCAGCTCTGTGGGGCCCACGGTGCGCCTAGTTGGGGACGTAGTCCCCAGCCAGCGCTCCGCGAGGGCCCTGAAGGCAGGTCCCAGAGCCGTCGGCCCACGCGCCCGAAGCGCACAGGGTTTAAGATGCACAACCAGTACTGGTCTATTCCGTGTCTCCACCTAAAGTCACCACCCAGTAACTCACGCCCATTGCACACACGGCAGAGCGGTGGCTGGAAGCTTCCCGTCCCGCTCAGGTCAGGCGTCCGGCCACACCCGGGGGGCCACATCTGGGGGGCACACACGGGACTGGAGCTCCCGTTTCCAACCCCACGAGCCCCAGATCATCTGAGCAGCAGCCGTCATTGGGGTCCGGTACTCTGCTCTGGAGGGGGACATGTCCCCACACGTTTGAGGTTTCTCAGCCCATTTCCTTGGGGTGAGTCCTGAGGTCGGCAGAAGGGGCAGCCCTCCCAGCCTCCCTCCGCCTCTCCCTTACCCACAGCTCGTGCTCTCAGAGCGGCCGAGGGGAAGGGCCTGATAAGGGCACGAGGGGGTGAGCAGGCCCAGCCGTGGTCAGACGGGGCTTGCTGCGGGACCAGGAAGGAGATTTTCTCCTCAGACAACACTTAAGAGCCTTGCGGCCACTGTCACCAAACGCAGACAACACAGAAAGGCGTGATGGGGAAACGCCCAGGCATCTGCACCGTCTCCCGGGCGGCCAGTGCCCTACTCCGTTTTTCCCAGCAGTTATTTTATTGCAGAAACAAGTTTGTCACAAATACCACTTTGTAAACAGCTTGTCTCACGTATGGAGAACTGGTTTCTGTGCTGAGAACAAGACCGTACCGTCCCTTAGGGCCTGGCGGTCCTGGCGACATGGCCACGCTGACCTCTGGCTGAGGGGACTCGGCTGCCACCTGCAGCCTCTGTGGTCTTATCTGTCCCTTCTGTGTCCCGTCCCCGTGATGTGTCCACACCGTGTGCTCTTGTGCGGAGAAGGGGTCCAGGATCCGATTCCATTCAGCCATCCGTTCCTGGACAGGCTCGGCGGACACTGCTGAGGTGTCTGTGAGTCGTGAGCACGGCGGCCACGCCACTAGAGGTCAGGGACAGATCAGCCACAGGACCCAGAGTGCCTGGCGCCCGGACGCAGAGGCAGCACGCCCAGGCTATTGCCCGCCTGTGAGGGGCGCTGGTACCCAGGCCCGTCCTGGGCCCAGAGCTGCCGCCGTGGGGGCCCAGGCCTCTGAGCCGCACATCCACGAGCTCGGGGCCTCTGGCCGGAAAAGCAGCCCCCTCCACATCCTCGAATCAAGGGTTTAAGTCTGATTTCCCACAGTCCGGCCTCCAACCCCGGGCTTCTCACAATAAATACCCATCCTGCTCCCGGGTCAGCCGCCGCAGGGCGGGACCAGGCCTCCTCCCAGCGTCCAGGCTGACGGACAGCAGCGGCCCTGCTCCCCTTAACCACAAGAGCAGGTGGAGGGGAGCAACCTGGGCTCGGGGCCACAGCGGGGAGAGGGCCGGGGGAGCGGCACGGAGACAAAACGGGAGAAGCAGACAGGAGATGTTCCATCCGAGCCCCCGGGAACCGGGAGGGCGGCAAGCGCCCCCCAAGCACGGAACAACGTGGCCGCGTCTCAGGATCCTGACGCCTGCCGGGCGGTAGGTCGTGCCATCCCGGTCGGCCAGCCCAGAAAAGCCCAAGAGCAGCCTGGAAGGAAGCCCGCAGGCCCACTGCCCGAGGTCACGCCACAGCTCATCCTCACGGTGGGCACTGCCGCCGGGTTCAAGGCGATGACAGCAGGGGCGGGTCCTCGGGGCTCACGGCACACCTCCGGACCGGGTCAGAGCTGGCCGCCGCCGTGCAGCTGCATCTGCTGGGCCAGCTGCTGCCCGACGGCCAGCAGGGGGCTGGCCCTGTAGGACGGACTGGCCAGCAGCTCCTGAAACCGGGCCCTTTCTTCCTCACTGAAAGAACGGAGATCAGAGCGGGTCAGCAAACCCCCCCACGCCTCGGTGTGGGGTGTTAGGAACAGGCGTCGGCACCGCCTCCCCTCAGCCACCCCACACTCAGGCACCTGGGGTGGGGCTGGACACTGGAGCGGGCGGGCCAGGCCAGGGGTTACCCCGGGACAGAGCACCTGGGGCCTAAGGGTCACCACGGGGAGGTGGTGGGGGGGGGGGGGGGGGACGGGGCGGCGCTAGGAGGGACTGTACGTGCCCATGGGTCCGGGACACCGGCCCCTCCTCCAGGGAGTGGGCTCTGGGCCCCCATCCCAGCCTTCGTGGGGAGCTGCTACTCAAAGCAGGAGGAAGCTGACAAACGTGGGGAGGCAGAGCCTGCCCGCGGCCTGCACAGGCGGCCTTACATAAGAGGCGCCCTCCCCCTCCCCGCAGCTCTGCCGAATCGGCAGTCACAGTCACGGAGGGGCGGGAGCTCCGCACCCGCCAGCCCGAGACTGGCCCTTCTCGCAGAGGGCGCCATGGCGACAGAGCTGCGATGGGAGACGGGACGGCTTCCTCCGGGGGTGGGGGTCCGGGGCCCCCCGAGTCCAGGTGGTGGCTGCCGCTCTCCCCCCCGCCGGTCTCTGAGCCCAGCCAGCCGCTCTCAGATGCGCCAGGGCCAGCTCGAGTCTGGTGGGCACCCCTGGGGGACGTCACCTCTGCACGGAAACTAAGGGGACCCGGTCCGAAACCTCAGGATGGCAGTTCCAGAAGCAGTCTGGGCAGGGGGGGAATGTGCCACAGCAGGAGCCGCCCGGCCTAGGGCAGGTGGGGGCAGGACAGGCAAGGCCAAACCTCAAGGTGCCTTCCTGGCTGTCGTCAGGGAGACCGTCCCCTCTGGACCGACTGCCCCAGCCAGGTGTCCGCTCCCGATGCCCGGGATGGCCGGGGGCTCTGGGCTCCAACGAGGACCCCCTAAGAGCTGGCAGCGCTGGTTCTGGTAGCTTCCGCTCCCTTTGCTGCCCACGGAAAGGGCTCCCCGGCCCAGCTGGAAACAGGCTGCTGCACGCCAAGCGGTCCGCGGTGCCCGAGCGGACCCGGGCTGGACGCCGGACAGCACGGGGGGCATGACGGGAGGAGAGGGGTGGGAGCGGCGGAGCCCCATTCGGGAGTGGGCCCTACTCACAGGAGCTGGAGCCTCTGCGCGGCACTCATGCGGCTCAACTCGGCGGGCCGGGGCCTCCTGCTCACCCTCACCCTGTTGGGGACACAGAGAAGCAGGTCAGCGCGGGCGGCCTGGACCCCTTCTCACCGTGGGGCTCCCCACAGGACCCAGCGCAGCCCACCTCCCTGGGGAGCCGGTACCAAGAGACACGTCTACGTGGCGGGCGGCAAGAAGGGCGAGAAAACCAGAGCCCAGAGCCAACACCTAAATTTAGCGTCTAGACCAGAAGGCCTCATTCTTTATTCATGTTTTCTGATAAAATATGAATGAAAGACCTGTCTCCTGAGTCCCAGAGAGCACCTGCACCCGCCTCTCCTCTCGCTCACGCTGACTCGAGCGCCCGCTCTCAGGCAGGGCCGCCAAGACGGCCACGTGCATCCCCAAGGGCCCGTCCCAGACTCCGAGCCTACGGCCAGGCTTTCCCGAGTCACCCTCCGCCCCAGGCCACCTCGGCTCTGCTCCTCTCGCTGCTGACCCTGCGTTCACCCAGGAGCTGGCCCCTCGCAGAACGGGCTGGCATCCCAGGCCTTGGGCCCCCCCCCCACTGGCCCCCCCCACCCGTCTATAAAATAGTAAAATCCACTGATGCTTCCCACAGCCCTCCAGCTCTGTCAGCAGAGACACATCTGGGAGTCCCCTCGGTGCCCGTGGGCCAGGTGACCCCCTAGCAAGGTGGGAGGCCAAGATGGCCACCGAGCCTCAGGGCACGGCTAGGACCCTGGTAAGCAGCTCCCGGGGGGAGGCTCCCGTCCTGCGGACAAAGGCAGACAGGGTGAATCCCCAAGGCCATCGGGGTGAGCAGACCCAACACCCCAGCACAAACCCAGCCAACCCCTCAGTCCTGTCCCCTCTGTCCAGACAGGTCCGGGCCTTGGTCTGCTTTGAAATGACCAAGGCAGAGAGCTCGTAGAAGGGCAGACGCTCACTCATGGCGTCCGAGCTTGGTTCTGGCTGCAGACCGAGCAGGGCAGATGGTGGCTGGACTGAGACCACCCCCCACCCCCGGCGGGAATGCTGTGCGGCTCAGAGCACACAGCCTGCTCGCTGCTCAGGTACCCGCACAGGTGACCCCAGCCTCACCAGCACTGCAGGCAGTGGCTCTGGACAACGGCTGACCCAGGACAAACCTTGGGAAAACCACTGTAGCCCTGAAGCCTCAGTTTCCCTGTCAAACAGGCAAATGCTTTCCTGGCAAACTCTGGGTAGCCAGGCCCGCAGTCCCAAGGCAGGTGACCCCCGGCACTGGTGTCCGCCCTTACCGCTGCCACTCCCCTGCCACTCCCCTGCCACGGGTGAGCCCACAGGGCACGCCCGGCCCCCAGGGGCCTCGGAAACCAAGTGTGTGGAAGAAACCCCAAACGACGCCAGTGGGAACACGCAGACTCCTGCGTAAACCCACAGCCCAGCAGGCAAACCCGAGTCCGCCCGGGGGGGGCCCCAGCGGAGCCGTGTTGCCGCCTCTAGCCAGCTCTCCAGCAGCAGCCACCGGCCCGGGGCCGCCCCGGGGTAGTGGCGGCAGCGGCCTCAAGACGTGGCCAAGGCCACCCGGACCCCACGGAGTCCCGCGGATGGGCGGCCTCGCCCCTGTGCCCGCTGGCCCGGTGGCTCGGCTGCATGGGGCTCCCCACCCGGTTCGTCAGAACGGAAAAGACGACCTTCACCTGACACTCTCTTGTCCAGAAGACTGAATTCTAGAGAAGCTAACCTTCCCGAGGAGCAGCAGGACTGTCTACCGTCCGCATGCTGGCTCGTGTCAGGAGCCCTCTGTGGCGCCCATGCAGATGGAGGCTGGGACACGGCCAGGGGCAGGCACGCTCCAAAAGCCCCGAGCCCCGGGCTCCCTGCCGCCATCGCCCCGGGAGGCCACATCACGGATGTGGAACAAGCTTGGAGCGGCCCGGGGCCTCGGTCAGGGTGTCCCGGTGGGTGCCTGGGGACCCCTGCGTTCAGGTCTGGGTGTCCAGGGTGCCAAGGCCATCCCCACAGCACGTCCTGTCCAACCCGGACTCTGGGGCTTGCCCAGGGGGTGGGGACAACAGCAGTCACGGAGCCATCTATGCCGTCCACACCCTCTGAAGTCACCCACTGGGGGGACCTAACCCCAGCGGCACAGCCTCCTCCCGGGCTCCGAGGAATCCGGCCACGGAAGGCCAGGAAGAGGCCCGGACGCTTCCCGTGATGAATGCTGATGGGCTGGGCCTGCTCTTGGCAAGATGGGGCTGGGGGCTCCCGGCCAGGCACAACCGGGCGGGAGGGAGTACAGGGACCCAAGGCAAAGCTTGCGGCTGCGGGCGGGGGGGGGGGGGGGGGGGGGGGGTGAGCGCCATCACCTGCGCACGCCAGACAGCGCCCCCATCCCGCCCCCATCGGGAGAGGCACGCAGAGCCCTCCTGAGCCCTGCCCCACGGGCCTCTCCCTTGGCTGACCTTGGCCCGGACCCTTTCGCCGTGACAGGCCAAGAGCAGGAACCTGACAGCCCTCAGGGAGTTCTGAGTGCCAGGGAATTGCTGAGCCCAAGAGCGGTCCTGAGGTCCCCAGACTTGAGCCAGTGTCAGGAGTGAGGACGCTATTAGGGCGCCTGGCTGGCTCAGTCAGTGCAGTGTGCAACTCCGGATCTTGGGGTTGGGGGCTTGAGCCCCACACTGCATGTGGAGGTTACTTTAAGAAACAAAAAACGAAGTCCTGTAAACTGTCCCTGCAACTTCACAGGAACACACTGGGGTGTGCACGCAGACAGATTTCCTCGTTCTAGCAGCAAGACGGACGGCAGCCCCTGGCAGAAAGGCTGACTCCAGGGCCGGGAGGAAATGCCCCAGGTGAGCCCGGAGCACGTGTAGACCCAGACAGGAAGGAAGTGCCCGAACAACACAACGCCACCTCCATGGGCGTGTCAGGGGGCACACAGGAGCCACCCGAAGGGGCTCCCAGCGGCCAGAGCCGGATCGGTCCCAGCGAGAGGGAGGGCGTGTTGGGTGACAGCCCACGGTGCAAAACACACACGCACGCGTCCAGACTGACATCGGCAGACGATGCAGGCACGCTCTGGTGCGCAGACTGAATTTCTTCTCCGGAGGAGGATCCCACGTCGTCTACGCGGCTGCTCCGTCCCCGGGGGGCCGAGCCCACCTCCCCACTCCTCGGGCGCGGGCTCCGCGCGGCGACTCCCTTCCGCGGGGGGCGGTGCGGGGAAGGGAAGGAGTCGCGTGGATGGGGACAGCCGGCAGACGCACCTCCGCCGGGTGACCACGGCCAACATCAGCGGTGACAGGCCGTGCCGATGGCACCCGCCCGGGCCGGGTGGGAAGAGGCAGGCGCTTCCCCCCAACAAGCCGCCACCCCAGTCCAGTCACGAGACGCCATCATGCCGCTCCCACTGGGGGACATGCCCCCCGATCCCTGACCCGTCCTCCTCGACACCGTCAGGGTCATCAGAGACACTGTCACAGCCCAGAGGAGAAGCAGAGGGATGGGATCAAGGTCACGTGGTGTCCTGGACGGGGGCCCCAGGAAGGAAGAAGGACATCAGGGGAAACTGAGGAAACCCGAATAAACTATGGGGTTTATCCAATGGCTATTTTAAGTGTATCACTTATATATCAATATTGGTGTTTTGATTGTGTCCAAGGCACCACGTAAGAAGCTATTAACTGGGAAGCCGGGCGTGAGGGACGGGGGAAGTCTCGGTCTCATCTCATCACTCTTCGGTAAACCTAAAACCGTTTCAAGATAACATTTATTCAAACAAACACACAATTCCCTGGTGTCAAGACACACCTGAGGAGGGACCGTGACCCCCCAGACCAGCCGGGGACCTTCCTACACCCAGAGGGCTGAAAACAATGTCAGCCACAGCAGCCGAGGCCACACGTGCTCCCCGCCGGGCCGCCGGCCGGGTGTTGGTGCAACTCCCCGCACCCGGGGTGAGCACACATTTCAGATGAGAAAACTCAACGCGGGGGAAGGACGCGTGACTGGGGCCACGTTTGTTATCAAGAACCAGGGTGAGGTTTGCATCTCGGGCCATCAGCTGTGACGGCCACCCGACTCCTTGCCGGACAGAATGCTCTAGATGCTTCCATCCCAGGAGGCGGCCTGGGAGCTTCCGGCTCTGCAGCCGAGTGGCCCTGAGCACACGGCCTGACACCCCCCACCCTCAAGCCTGTGAGCGGGGAGGGGACAGCAGAGGGACTGGCTTCTCTAGAGCACGCACAGCAGGGCGGCAGGAAGCGCTACCAGGACGTGTGTGTCTCGGACGGGGTACCAGAAGCAGGGGGCACGGTGCCAGGCTGCGTCTCTGGGGAGCGAAGCAGAGGGCACACGGGGAACAGAGCCCAGCAGCGGTACAGGAAGGACCCCCCACCCCCCCACCCCCCCCCCCGCCATGCAGCAGCCCTCCCGGCGAAGCCGCTCTGAGGCCCAAACGGCCGGCAGGCGCCCCTCCTCGACGTGCTGGCCAAGGGAGGCCCCACCACCTGCGGACCTCGCGGCTGGGTCCGTGGAAGCAAGGGTTTCCGCATCAACAACCGGGCCAGGCCCCTCTGGGGCCTTTGCCTGCCTACCCCTCCCCTCCGCCGTTTCTTCTCCCGCTCCGACCCCCGGCCCGGCCTCGCAGCCTCAAGTTCCCGAGGCAGCCGCACACGGACGCTCACCCTGCAGAACGCGGCCGCCGGCCACCGGCCTCCAGCTCCAGCAGCTCAGGGAGGGCGTCTTTCAGGGGCTGCAGGTCCCCCACCACCACCGTGGCCCTCCGTCTCCGCTCTGCCTTGCGCTTCTGCTCGGCCAGCTTTATGGCTTCGATCTCTGGGGAAGAGGAGACGTGAGGTCAGTGAGAGAAGCAGAGAATGAAGAACGGGCAGCTTCCTTCCTGCCGGCACCCTGTCCCAGAGGCACACTTCCTAATGGCAGAATGACGAGAGTGAGCCGCAGGCACGGAGGCCTTCTCCTTCTGGAAAGGGACACTAGCACGGCGGCCTGTGCCTTTTGGGGGCAGGAGCAGGGATGTGCGGTCAGAAGTGGGCAAACGGACGAGGATTTAAACAGCGAGTCACCGACGGCAGGGCCACATCTCCTGTGCTCTCCAAGCGCCTCCTGGGACCGGGAGGGAGGAAGTGCGTCCCCACGTAGGGGAGTTGATATTGTGGGGCCCCAGGAAGCCTCTGCACAGAAGTCGTTTCTAGAAACTGCAAGCACCCGCCTACCAGGGACAAGCCCTAAGGGAGGCTCCATCCACAGACACAGGAGCCGGCCCCCTCCGAGCCCACGGCACTAGGGCGGCGCCGCGCACCCCGAAGTCCCTCGGCTGTCCGGGGCCAGCTCTGAAGAGCCCGCCCCACCTGCTCCAAAGTCAGAGACACGCAAGCTGCCCCCAACCAGGCTCCCAGAGAGCCCAGGGGCCCCTGGGGAGTGAGGCTGCTCTCCCTGGCCCCAAGAGCCGGGCTCCGGGGGACAAGGATGGCCGCCCCTCAACGCCCCGGACCGTCAGGACCACAAGGGGACAGGTCGGTGCTTCCCATCCTGCCAGGGAGAGGATAAACAATTTACTGAGGTCCCATCAAACCAGGCGCCGCTTCTCCGGGAGGCAAACATCCTAGGACGGCTGCAAAGGCCAGGGCGGGCGTGCTGACAGACCGGCGCCGGGACCGAGGGCAGCAAAGCACAGGCCCAAGGCTCCGGGGAAGACACCTACACACGGCTGCACAGACGTTAGCAAATCCGAGTGGAAGTGCTTTAAATTAGTAACACGTGTTAACTAGCTGGAGCGTGTCCAAGGCACACAAGGATGATTCGACGCAGGGACGTCTGCCGGGGGGTCTGCAGCGGTCTGCTTCAACAGAAAGGCCACCATCGCTATAAGAAATGCCAAAAGGAAGATGCAAGAACTTACTATCCTGGGGACACCTGGGCGGCTCAGTCGGTTAAGCGTCCGACTTCAGCTCAGGTCACGATCTCACAGTGTGTGGGTTCAAGCCCCACGTCGGGCTCTGTGCCGGCAGCTCATAGCCTGGAGCCTGCTTCCGATTCTGTGTCTCCCTCTCTCTCTCTGCCCCTCCCCCGTTCACTCTCTCCCTTTTTCTCGAAAATAACATTAAAAGGTTTTTTTAAATTAAACAAAAAAGAACTATCGGCTCACCATAAAAGTTATAATAGAGCCATGAACGGAAGGACATTCTCTAATTTGGCAGGAGATTATCTACCAGAAACCTCATATTCTCTGGCAAAACATCAGAAGCCCCCACTCCAACCCGTCATGCACCTAGGGAGGGTGGGCAGCAGTGAGAACCCATAGGGCAGAGCTCAGCCGGCCCAATCAAGCCACCACAAAGCTGACAACAGACTCAAACTTCAACAGCATTTTTAACTGAACCTATGAAACTAATTCCAAATCTTATTCTAAAAAAAAATTTTTTTTTAATGTTTATTTATTTTTCAGACAGACAGAGACAGAATGCAAGTGGGTTAGGGGCAGAGAGAGGGAGACACAGAATCCAAAGCAGGCTCCAGGCCCCGAGCTGTCAGCACAGAGCCCGACGCGGGGCTCGAACTCACCAGCTTTGAGATCATGACCTGAGCCGAAGTTGGACGCCCAACCGACTGAGCCACCCAGGCGCCCCCCAGATCTTTTTTTTTTTTTTTAATTTTAAGAGAGACAGAGAGAGAGCAAGTGTGCACACTCACACAAACAGTTGAGGGGCAGAGAGAGACAGAAAGAAAATCCCAAGCAGCCTCAGCGTGGAGCCCAATGCAGGGCTTGATCTCAACCAGGAGATCATGACCTGAGCCAAAATCAGGAGTCGGATGCTCAACCAACTGAGCAACCCAGGCACCCCCAAATCTCGTTTTTAAAAGAACTGAATGGTAAGAGTAGCCAAAACGTTTTTTAGAAGAACAAGCAACAAGACAGTGGGCCTCCTGGACACTGAAGCAAACTGTGAAGTGACAGAAATCCCAACAGTGTGGCGTCACCGGGCAGGTGTGAAGGGCAGCCTTCCACCTGCTGTCCCAAAACTAAGCAACAATGAAACACGACAAATAAACAGAAACGTAAAGCCAGAAAACACAGGCGCCAGGCACTGATGTGCACGCGTGCACGCACATACACACGCACGAACACACACACACACACCCCAGGTAAATACAAAAAGGTGTGCGACTTTAATCTTGCACCACCAGCCGGCGGTTACCCCTGTATGGAACTTGGCAGTGAATGCGGTCTTCGGCTTTGCCCGTGTTACCTAAACGGTTCTGTAACTTTTTTACGTGGGGCTGAAACATTACCTTATCCTCAGATTTGGGTGCCCTCTCATTCCAGCCCGGGGGCTCAGGGAGTGAGAACAGTGAATTTAAGGGGGTGTCAGTTCCGTGCCAACCGGCTCAGCACAGGCGCTCCAGGCTGGCAGCTCTTGGCAGGGGCGACCTCGCCGCCGTCCCCACGGTCCCCGCCCGGCTGGCTCTCCCCTGCTTCTGCACTGAGCCCCAGAGTCGCTCCCGTCTCCCAGCCAGAGACGGGGCCGCACAGGGAGGGAGGCAGAGGTGCCTCCCTCCCACCTGGAGTGTCCTCCGAGGCCTGGACCCTGCATGCCCTCTTCTGGCATCGAAGCCACCCTTCTTCCTTCCAGGCAGGTAGGTAGCGGCCTCCCCTCCCCCCACGGGCTCCGCCATCTTTCTACCTAGGCTGGAAACAGCCCCCTTGGCGGATTTCTCTCCAAGGAAACCCTTCCGGGGGTGCTGGGACCCGACAGACCACACACTGACGCTTGTCCCCAGGAACAATCTCACGGCTGGCCCACTTACAAGCAAAGAGAGACAGGGAAAGGTCCATTCTACCAACTATGTGGTCTAGAGCAGCAGGTTCTGAGTGTTTTGGGGGTAGGTAGGAGGCTCCTCCTGCCCCTACGGCTCCCCCTCGGCTGGCTCTGGAAGGTTCCCAGAGACTGACACTCCTTTATCCTAAATGGTTTAATTTAAAACTAGCCTGATGGGGCACCTGGGTGGCTCAGTCGGTTGAGCAGCCGACTCTTGGTTTTGGCTCAGATCACTCAGGGTCATGGGATCGAGCTCCGCACTGGGCTCCGCGCTGAGTGGAGCCTGCTTGAGATTCCCTCTCTCTCTGCCCCTCGCATGCACGCTCTCTCTCTAAAATAAAAATTTTTAAATCACTGGGGCACCTGGGTGGCTCAGTCGGTTAAGTGTCCGACTCGATTTTGGCTCAGGTCACGACCTCATAATTCGGTGGGTTCGAGTAACGTGGAGCCTGTGTGGGATTCATTCTCTCTCTCTCTCTCTCTCTCTCTCTCTCTCTCTGCCCCTCCCCCACTCGCCCAGTCTGTCTCTCAAATCAATAAACTTGTCAGGAGAATGAACAGGAAAGTCACAGTCTGGAAGAAAATCTGCAACACGTGTACATGACCCAGGGCTGGCCTCCCGGACGTAAGAACAATTCTTGGAGCTCAGGAAGAGAAGGCAAAGAGCCTCACGAAACCACACACGACCGGACATGCCGTGCAAGCGGGAGTGGCCGGTGAAACGCCCGGTGGCGGTAACGAGCGCCAACGCCACGAGGAGCGGCTGACACCCTGCCTGGCACTCGGATGCCGCCGCGCCCTGGCAGAGCCGTGGCGCAGGCGGAACGCGCCTCCGCGGCCGGCGGGAGCATAGATGTACAACCACTCTAGGAAACGTCTGGCAGCTGCTTCTTAAACTAAACATACACCTGCCCTATGACCCCGCGTTCCATTCCCAACTACTCATCCCAGAGAAATGAAAACATATTCCACAAAAAGACCTGTGAAGAATGTTCACAGCCTTTTTCACGGTAGCTAAAAAGAGAAAAAGACCAGGTGTCCATCCGTAGGAAAGTGGGCAGCAAAGAGTACATCCAGATAAAGAAATCCTTCTCGGCGACAGAAGGGCACGGGCCATAGCTGCGCTCAGCAGAGAGGACTCTCAAAAACACCACGTGAAGCAAAGAAATCCAGACACGAAAAGAGTACGTCCTACGAGATTCCACGTACGTGACGTCTAGAGCAGTAAAATCTAGGGAGACTCACAAGAAATGACACAGGGGTCACCTGCAGGGTAGTCGAGAATGCGGAGCGAGGGGACTGCGTGGGAAGGCGCACGGGGACTCGCCGGCGACGGTGGCCTTCTGTGTCTCAAAGGGACTCTGGTTGCACACGTGTGCGCATTGGTCACAAATCGCTGCCTGGCCCTTCACTGCACCCAATTTCACCTCAAAATAAAAATGAAAACCCATCAACAGACGCTGAACCGTAGAACTATTTGGGAGAAAGTGTGCTGACGTCTGCCACTCAGGAACGTGCACAGAATGCGGGTGGTGGACAGACGGACAGAAACGGACAGACGAGCAGACGTGGGAAAGAAGTGGTGTCCACGTAAAACCGAGGTGGTGGTTTCAGGTTTCCCCGTAACATTCCCCCTGCTCCCGCGTGACATTTTTCATGACACAATACTAGGTAAGACCGAGTGGGGTGACGTGGGCACCGCCACAGCCCGCCGTTCCTGAACAAAACTGTGAGACAGAAGAGCTAAGTAACTCAAACTCAAAGAAAGAAAGAACAGCGTGTTAGAACGACAAGAACTGAGAATTTAGACCCAGAGAAAGTGGAAGAAACAAGTGAATACGGGAACCGACTCCTGGGACGGAAGAGATCGGAGACGGGAGCAAACACAGGACAGCGACCAGGGGCTCTGATGACGAGGGGCCCGCAGCCCTTCGCTAGTGAGGGCAGAGATCGGACTGGAGAAGATGTTTCACGGGAAACTACAGGTGGCCAAGACCGACCCAAGCAGTGAGACGAAGACACCAACCAGCGCGGGAAGAAAATTTTAAACATCAGCTCAACGCTGCAGCCCAGACACGTGCAGGGTCCCGGTGGCCGCCGTCTATCAGTTTTCCAAATCTAGTACACAGAGGACATTCTGTACGTCTCCGTGCCAGGAACCGTGACAAAGAAAATCAATGAATGAATCACTTCCTTAAGGAACTTCCCCAAAGTGACCAAAAAGTAAAATAATTGTGGGAGAAACAGGCAAATTTCCCTAGAAAATTTAAGAAGTATATTTTCTTTAAAACCTTCCAGGAGGGGCGCCTGCGTGGCTCAGTCTGTTAAGCATCCAACCCTTGATTTCGGCTCAAGCCCTGATCCCAGGGTCAAGGGCCCAAGCCCCACTTCAGGGTCCGCAGTGACAGCACAGAGTCTGCTCCGCCCTGCTCTGCCTCTCTCTCCCTGCCCCTCCCCCGCGCACGTGTGTGTCCAGACACACGCGCTCGCTCTCTAAAGAAACAAAAGATACTTCCAGCGAAAACGAATTTTAACCACGAGAGAATACACAGGGTATCACAAATGATTTTCAAAAGTCAACAGAATCACACTCGAAAGGTGCGATAAGAAACAAATTGCAAAGCAATCCTCACAAGAAAACCTTCAGAAGAGCATCAGTGAGCACTCGGCACCACGAAAAGTAACCCCGTCTTCCAAAAGGCGACCGGTGGGCAGAGAGACACCGGGTGCGGCGAGGCGGCCGCTGGAGGCCCTCAGAGAGAAGGACCGCGCGGCCGCGGCCCGCAGAAAAGTCCGGAAGGTCACCACTGGCGGGAAGGTGACCTCACGGACACCCTGAGTGGCTCTGAGGTGACACACTCACGACACGTGGGATCGCTTGCGTGCTGACGAGCCGACGCCGCGAGGAGCCCAGAGCGGCAGGTGCAGGGACGACGGGGACCGTCTGGGGGGGGCGTCAAGCCGGGAGGCGAGGGAGGTACTTACTCTGCAGCCACCTCTCACGCCTCAGCTTCAGCTTCTCCTTCTTGGGCAAAATGACCCGGGCGTCCGCACCTGGGGACAGAGCACATGGGGTGAGTGGAGCGCGTGTCGGGAGGGAGCCCTGCAGCAGTGTCCTTCTGAGGCCGCAGGCGGGCCTCACCAGCGAACCCTCCCTCCCTGACTCCGGGATGGCCTCCAGGACGGGCCACCGTGTGGCCGTGAGGCCCAGAGATGCCACACAGCTCACGAGCAGACACGCACTTTCTGGCTAGGCAGAAGCCTGTGCCCCCGAGCCGCACGGGCCCCGCCGTTTGGAATTTCCCTGCACAGGCGCTGCTCAAAGCCAAGGGGTCTCAGGGGAGTCCAGTCTAGGCAAGAGGTGGTCCCACATCTTGTCACCAAATCCGGCCACCGTAGTGAGAAAAACCCACTTCTCTTCACACGGCGCCTCCTCTGGGGGCCAGCTGTCCCCTCCCCTGCACTCGCTCCTGCTCCCCCAGCTCCGGGCCTGCCGGCTGTCCCACCACATGAAGACTTCGCCCAGCCTGGCCTCCCCTCCCTCGTCCCCCAGGAGGGCCTGCACATCCCCATTCTGTGGGCTATACTGTGTCCCCCAAATTCACGTGTTCAAGTCTTAATCCCCAGGACCTCAGAATGCACCTGTATTTGAAGACACATCTTTAATGAGGCGACTGAGGGAGAAGGTACGGTGGCCCCAGTCCAACGTGCCTGGTGTCCTCCTAGGAGATCAGGACACAGACAAGCACAGGGACGATGACGAGAAGACTCGAGAAAGATGGCCGTCTGTGCGCCCAGGACAGGGGTCCCGGGGGGAGCCAGCCCTCCCAGCATCTCAACCTCCACACTGCGAGGGAGTAGATGCTCGGCATCTGGGCGGCCTGGGTGTGGTGTCTGCTCCAGCCGTCGGAGCCACCCGCGCGGCCTCCTTCTCGGGAACAACGCAAAGCACCGCGTTGCCACCACCAGCCGTGCGGGAGGCCCGCCTGCCCACGCCCCCCAGGAGCTGCGGAGCCAGCCCTGGAGTTGCCAGGTGCCCAGGCGGGGGCAGGACGGCCCACGAAGGAAGGGGGCAGAGCTGTGACACTCCTTCACTAATTGCCTGAAGAAACCTGCTGCCCTTTAGGGCACATCTCTGGCAGCAACCCTACGAACGGGCCCCGTTTCAAGGACAGAAAACCCAGGCTCAGAGGAAGGCTCACAGAACTATGAGTGCGACCGGAAGGGAGCGTGACAGCTGAGCCCATCGGGCCAGCACCCCGGGGACCACAGTCCTGGAGGGTCCCGGAGACACAAGACTGGAATAAACCCTGAGCCACATGGGCACAGGTGAAGCTTCGCAGAGAGCTCAGATATCACACACGGCCCTGGCTGCAGGACACGAGGCTTCCCGGGTCCGTCTTGCTGACCCCAGGGAGGCCCTCTCCTCCTCGGCAGGTGGACGGGATGGGGGCAAGACAGAGGAGCCCCTGCCCCCAAAGCTACATGCGGGGGGGGGGGGGATGGGGGGTGGTGGCAGAGCTGACGCCACTGGGGCCTGTGCCACGCTGACCAGACGTGGACTCCCAGCTAGACGAAGATGGCCAGCCCGTGTCGGCGAAAGCCACGTGTAGCCCCGAGGGTGTGCCTGCTGGCGTGTCAGGTGGGGCTGGGACTCCCGTTCTCCGGGTCCTTCCTTCTCTAAGGGCAGGAAATGGGCGGGGCCGGGACTTAACCTGGGTCGCAGGACACCCCCCAGAGGAGGGACCTCTCACTGGGTACCGAGCCCCTCAGCCTCCGCATCCTCAAGTGAACAGTGGGGCGAAGAGCAGGTAACTCTCGGCACGATCCGTAGATTTACGACACAAAGCCCGAGAGATGGTTGTCGCCCTTTTGAAACTCTTCCGACCAGGGAGGGGAGGGCTGCCTGACCTGGGGGCAGCAGCAAAGCGCCACTGCCAGGCTCCGGGAGCAGAGAGGACGCAGCCTGCCGGCTCTCTGCCCCACGGCAGGGCTGTGGCGTGTGGGAACGTGGGCTGGAGGGCGCCGGGCCAGGCAACGCCCCACGCTGCAGCCAGGGTCTCTGCCTCGGGCCTGCTCTAAACACAGAGCGGCCTCCAGGCTGGCTCCACTGCCTTGGCCTCAACAGGCCTCCCCAGGGACAACGCGGCGGAGCCCGGGGCCTGTTCCACACGGGGCCGGTGCCGTGGGACACGCACATCTCCCAATTTATCTCCACTCCATGCAGATTTTCCTGCTATGACAGCAGATCCCTGATGCCACTGCCACAACAATCCGGAAACAAGTTCCGTCAGACAGACTTGTCACCTCAGGAACGTGCACAAACCCTGTAGCCCGAGATTCCCGGGAGAATTTAATCCCTTCTCCAAGACTAAGACCCTGCACGCCGTGGCCCTGTGTCGAAACTCCCGGACGTGCTGGAGCTGACCTACTTTTCTCTTCACCGCCCTGACCCCTTACTCCCCTGGGGAGCAGAGGCCCCGTGACTCGTCAGTCACCCTCAGCAGCTCAGAATGGGGTGGGTGTGAGAGGGTGAACAGAGGGGCTGCACGGTGTGGACGCCCAGGACCAACACCGCTCCAACCAGCAACCCCCACCCGTGTTGCGCCCGGCACCGCACCCACCATGGGGTCCGGCCGCCAGGCGCGAGCCTGATGCGAGGCAGGGAGGGCATCTGTGCAGCCTCGTGCAGGCGTCAGGGGCCTCTGAGGGTGGGGGGTAAGACGTCCACACGTCCCACTGACATGTCAAGCCACAAACGGGGTAATGACGGTGCCCACTGTGGGGTCAGGGGGCATCTGTTTGGGGCATGAGCCTGGGCAGCGGAGGCCAAGTGACCCGCACATCCAACAGGCGAAGGCAAGAGGGCGGCCTCCCAAGGAAGCATCTGACGGCGGGGCACGTAGGCAGCTCGCCCTCAAAGGCTCAGGGAGACACCTTCCCCACGCTCCTACAACTTGCTATAATTTGAAGTAACTTCAAAATAAAAACAAGTCTACGACCAGGGAGGACTGACTAACTCGTGGCCACGCTGCATCGGGGCCCCCACCCTGCTCTGCCCCAGGAGCCTCCGCCCGGCGGCCCGTCCCCACGCACTGGGGAAACGGGAACCAGACACACGGGCCCTGTGAGACGGCCGAGCGTGTGGGCAGTGAGGTCCCACAGAAGCCACCCGGAAGCACTGGCAGAGGGCCCCACGCGCCCAGGAGGGACACGGATGCTGCCACACTGGGCACGGGCGGCAGGGACCGGGACAGGCGCCACAAGCCCTGCTCACCTCAGTGTCCCTGCCGGGCCCCCCCACCCAGGGCATCCGGAGGGTTCCAGAAGCCCAGACCCCCAAGGACCGGGCAAAGTCCGCGTTCTGCACTGCGGCTACAGCCTGGACCGAGACCGATAAGAGGGAGGGCGCGGGGGCCGGTGGGCCAGGCGGACGGGCCCTGAGGAGAAGCCGCGAAAGCACAGGCTTCACAGAGAAGGTGGGATCTGGGGCGTCAGGGCTGCCTGCGCAGCCAGAGCCCGAGACCGGGCGAGGCAAGACGGCTGCCCAGGTGCACCTCGGGGTCCCTGGACGCGGTCGGAGCCGGAGCGGAGGCCACCTTGGAGGGTGTCTCTCGGGACTGTAGGAAGAGAGACAGGTCCTGGCAGGGGCGGGGGACCTGGCTCCGTGCCAGCCTTGTTAACGGAGATTCTCAAACACACGCAGGGGAGGGACACTGCGGAGAACCACGAGCGCTCCAGCTGCCCCCACTCCCAGCCACCTCGGTCACTTACGGCAAACCCCAGACACACCCTCTCCGGCAGCGGCTCTGACCCCTGCGCCCAGGTCCCTGCGGTCGGTGTCTGCCCATCAGAGTGTCCCCGGGGCCTGAGCCAACAGCTGTGGAAGGGGATGCCCCTGAACACTGGCACCACGGTCCGTGGGGGACACACCCCAGGAGAATGGGCTGAGATGGGTCTGAGGATGCCCAGGGGGACACAGAGGTGGCCTGTCCGGTCCACTAACCCCTGAAGCCCTCACCGCTCTCCAGTCCTAGCACCAAGCCCCTGCCACGGCCCCACACCGGGATCCCCTGGGCTCAACGCTGGACAGGCCACCCCCACCCCTCTGGGTAAGGACACCTCTTCCAGGCGGACGGGAATCCCAGTCAGGCCAACGGTGGCCCCACGGCATTGCCGAACTGGGTTCTCCTTAAGGACGCACTGACAAGGCCTCTGCCACAGGGGCCAGCGACCCGGGGCACCAGTTCACACCCCCTAGGAACTCCTGCTCCAGATAGAGCCCCAGAGAGCCCCCCAGGGTCTGCTCTGCTCTGGCTCACGGTTACCCCCACCTCACCTCTGTCAGCCTCACTCCTGTGCCGGCGGAGGTTAGAGGGTGAGGCCCTACGGCTGTGCTGTTTCACTGAGGGAGACGCTGAAGCCCAGGGGCAGGGCCTGCCCTGAACCACGCGGAGAGAGCCCGACGAGCACGTGCCGTACCAAGGCCAACAGGCCCGAGTGCGGCATGGGCGTGGGTGGCCCCGGTTCTGATCCTCGGGACGGAGTAAGCAGACCAAACCTCCAGTCGCCTTCTCCGTGCAGAAGCTCTCTGTGACCCACGACGGCAGAAACACCAGCCTCAGGAAAAGGGGGCTGGGTGCGATCACGCCGGCCTCTCTGGTGTCCATTAGGGGGGTTAAAAGTACCGCATGCAAACCTGGGCCCCAGTCCCTTCCAGAGCCACGATCCTGGGTGTGCCCTGACCTCCAGAACCACCTCCGCCAGAGTCAATGCTACAGCTGCCTCTCCGAGGGGGAGAGGTGTCCAGCAGCATCTCTGACGCGTGACAAAGGGACAGCAACTGCACACTCTGGGGCGCGTCGCCCCAGCCTGAGTGCCCACCCGAGCTCACTCTGGCAGGTGCCAAGAACACCAAGGCTTGGGAGGCCTGGCTGGCCCAGGGTGTCCCCGGGACCCAGTGAGCGGTTCACACCCATCCCAAGGCTCAGAGCAATTCTCCGGAACCTAAAAACAATACTGACAACAACCAACCCACCGACCATGCTGAGCACAGGAGGCCTCCTGGCCAGGCGGGTCGCCTCCCCAGCCTCAAGGCAGCAACCTCAGGTACAGACACCATGACTGCGGGCGTCCCGGAGAGAAAGCGCGGGCACAAACACAGGGACAGGCTGCTCTGACGGGAAAGGCTGACGGTAAGACGCACCCTCCTCTGGCAAGACACGGCTCTTTGGGGGAGCGACACAGCAGTCTCCTCGTCTGTAAGAGGGGAACCACCTCTGCGGCACACCGGCCTCGTGGGGGCCAAGTACAAAGTCAACAGAGCTCAGCGAGGAACCGGTGTGGCCGGCCCAGCCACACCCACACGCCTGCACCCCAGTGGCCCGCCTCCGACACAGCCTGCTGCCCGTGCGGGACGTGCGGAAGACGGGCCCTGGGCTCCTGGTGTTGAGTCCGGGGAGGACACGGTTGATGCGTTATCACAGGGCTTCTGCTCTCATGGAATTGGGAGGAGAGTCAATACATAATTAGTTCTCCTGTAAATGACATCAAGAAGCTATTCTCACGGCACCAATGAACGTGTGCAAACGCTCGGGCACAGGCAGCTGCAGGTGTCAGAACCGCTTCCGAGGCAGGTCGGTGAGACTAACCCCGTGGACAAGGCCATCTCGGGACACCGACACTCCCACCACACCTAAGACACAGATTTGGGGGAAATAAAGTGGGAATCGGTCCCGTCCCTCCGTACATCAAAATAAGGTCCCAAGTGATTAAATATATAAATAAAAAACAAAACCATAAAAGTACTGCAAAAGACACAAACGACTACAAAACACAAAGAAAACACCGATTTGACTACATACAAATTAAAAACTTCTGCAACAAATTATGTGAACAAACTCAAAAGGCATGACTGACAGGGGACACCTATACGTAACAAAACAGGCCTCTTCCCTCCTATGTAAATAGCTCTCCTGAATCAATAAAAAAGACAAACAGCCTAAAGAATAAGGTGCAGGAAGAGGCTGCTTATACGGAAACGTGGCTAATGGAACTTCTAAGGAAGCGCACGGTTTACAAACCTGCCCCCACTGCTCCCCCTTCACGTGAGCAGAGACTTAAGTCAGCACCAGCCGGCTCCAACCGGAGGCAGAGGCCCACTCGGGTGCCAAGCAGGAGCTCCCACGGGGCGGCGTCTTGAGAAAGCCATGAGGCGACGTCTACGGACGTTCATTGTCTTATAGGCTCCTTGTGTCCGATCCCCAGTCACCCCAGTCAGAGGCAGCACCAACACCTGGGGCCACGCGCAGGGCCTTGGGATGCAGACCCGGGAGCAAAGGGGCTATGTAGCTCCCAAAACTGGTCACTGGTTTTTTAAATGTCTGTGCATCTGACTCAGCAATTCCACTGCTACATTTTTGTCTACAAAGACATTCACCGGCACCCAAAGATGGGGGACCCGACATCCCCTCACATGACAACCCCAAGAGCCTTGCAGAGGAGCGAGGTCGCCTCATGCTGATGGGCAACCATGCCCGGCACTCAGTGAAGTGAGGGGCCGGGGCCGGCCATGCGTGCACACAGGGTGGAAACAAAGCCTGCGGTGGGGACGGCCGCGGGGAGTCCCCGCACTGAGTCTCCACACTAGCGTGTGCCATGCTCCCAACCCACTAGGGAGGGCAGTGGCATGACACCTACTCTAGGAAGGGAGCCACTGGTGGGCGAGCGCCGTGGGCTCTCCCAGAGGGAGGGGACTGGCCCAGCACCAGGCAGCCAGAGATGCAGCCACGCAGGGAAGGCCCGTGCTCCGCAGCACGGCAAGGCTGGGGCAGGTGGTCACCTATGGATGGTGCAGCTAGATTTCCTTCCCTTCCTTTCTCTCTTTTCTTCATGACTTACACTGCACCCCCATAAGGAGACAGACTTTAAAAAAAAAAAAAAACAGCAAAGATACCAAAAAAAATTGGGGACAAATTGCTCTAATCAAAGACAAAGTGTGGGGAGCAGAGTGGCAAGATTATTAACCAAAGAGGCCGCGTCAACATATTTACAAAAGCACACCCACCAAGTTTTACTGCTAAAGCACCCTTTTTGTTAATGAAAAACCTCTCCCGTGATGAACTCCCAGAGGCCACAAACAGTTGTATACATCAAAAGGGCAGATTCAACACCCTTAGGACCAACTTCTAACATAAAGACGCAGGATAACCTGGCTGTCCCTGCTTTCAGAACTGAAGACCGATGGGCAGCCGGTGGTTTCGGTTCTGCAGCCGCAAAGGGGGCCCCGCCAGCCCGCCGGGCGGGACCAGGACCCAGGGGCAGAGGGGCTGGGGCTGTCTTGCCGTGTTCTCCTCGGGGCAGACTGTCCCACCCCCGGCGTGACCAGAGTACCTCCTGGCTGCTCTCCCGCAACCCCTCACCTCTGCCAAGCTGGCCCATCTCCATCACCAACTCCAGGCCACTGGCAGGAGGAAGCAGGTGGGGGAAACCCTCCAGATAACAAGGCACCAGAGGGACAGTGCGCAGGACGGCTGTATTCCAAGTATGGAGGCAAACAGCTCACAGCCACGGCCCCTTTCTCTCAGGGAAGGAGGCCTACAGACAGCACCCCTACAGTCCAACCTGTGCCAGGCGGTGCCTCCGCCCTGGGACGCTCAGGCCGAGGTCAGTCTCCCTCAGGCAGGGGCTGGAGAGAGGGGACATCGGGCGAGCTGCCCCGAGGGCCACCCAAGCAGCGTGCACACAACATGCTCTGGCCTCCCCTCCACGGTGTACCAGGCACCAGCATGATCCTGAAGTGGGGCAAGGACAGGCCCTGCTGGGGGCTCCCCGCCAGAGACCGCACGCGCCCTCCCTGACCGCGGCCACCACCGAGCCCGCACAGCAGACGGGGGGAAGTCACGGGCAGACAGACAAGCGCAGGCCACGCTCAGGTTCAGCCGTCCCACGTTTATGTGACAGGGCCTCCCTCTGAGCGGTAGGGACGTGAGGACCCATCAACTGGGAAGAGGCCAGGAGGCCCCACCTCACAGATTTTGCCGAGCACCCTGCGGTGGGCCATGGAAAACAGCAGACAGGGTGCAGGTGCCCAAAGGGAGGCGGCTGCCGGGCCCGCGGGCACTGAGCCCCGATAGCACAGGACCATGTGAAGGAATGGCCTCCTCGCAGCCACCAAGGACACGAGTGACAGCACACGGCCACGGCGGGGGCTGCTGCCGGGCTCCACGTGCAGCAGAAAGGCGCCGAGAACCTCAAATAGCTCCCTGCCACCGCGTCCAGAGGGCCGGGGTTAGAAACAGCAGCCACGTGATCAGCAGCATCTCCCAACCCGCCCTCTCCAGCCCCTGACACAGCTGTACCCCAGGGGGAGCGGCACCCTTTGTGACCCAATGACCCCCACATGGCCATACAACTCCACACGCCCGATCGGGTCCAAAGACCACCGCTGGTGGGCAGCACTGTAAAGACAGCAGCCCTCTGCGGAAGGAAGGTTCTGGAGTGGCGGGAGAGGAGCGAAGGCTCTCAGGAGCACCCAAGGACCTGCCTGCAACTGGGCCCAGCTCTGCTGACGAAGAGCCCCAGGACACAATTCCAGAAATCCCCACGCCCACGGCAGACAGCCCTGAGGGGCACCATCCCTCCACACAGGCTGGCCGCCTCTCTGCATGGCCAGGAAGGCCTCCCGCTTGTGTGCGGACAACCGGACAAAGGCATCCCGCCAACCTCACAGGGGGCACCCAGGACCATCCCCAGATGGACATTCCCCCAGGAAGCCTGCCCCGCGAGGTGGGGACCCTGTCCGGACAAAGAGCAGCAAGGCAAGCTCGGCCGAGGGGCCCGCTGGCCCCTTCCTGACATGGGCCAGGCAACATCAGCTCTAACCAAGTCAGTCTGTGTGCATGGGGAGGTCACTCAGGGAGGTCACAAATGCAACACCCCACACGGGGACAGAGGGACAGCGGTCCCTGGCGGCAGATGTAGACTTGAGTCTTTCCTGTAATACACGGTACTTTTCCGATCACGAAGCGCTACCTTTCACAAAAGCAGTTTCAGGGGGAAGCCAGCCCCTACCTTCCAACCCTCGGCCAGGGCTCGGCACGGACGCTCGGTGTGGACTCGGGGCATCCGTTCACGCGCCGGCCCGGCTTCCGTGGAGCCAACGGCTCGAAGAACAGGACGAAGGAGCGCCATCCACAGCCCGGCCCCTCCTGCTCCCCTCAGACCCCAGAGCAGGCCCAGATCTGCTTCCTCCCCCCACCTCTCATTGCCCCCGCCTCCGGTGCATGGAGAGGTCCACTGCAGCAAGACGCTGGCCCCCGAACGGCTGCACCCCACCACCCGCCCACGTGTCTAAGAAGTCCTAAGAAGGTTCAATCCAACAAGCTACTTCGGTCTGATGAACACTCAGCCCGCCATGCTGCCAACGGGCGCCACTACCACAGGCTCCAGGAGAGAGGAGGCAGGGTCACCATGAGCCTCCTTGTCACCTGCGGGGGCCACGCTCTACAATCAGAGCTCTGCAAGGATGAACTCACAGGGCCCCCAGCAGCCCCTCTTGCAGATGAGGGAGCCAGTCACAGACGGCCTCCAGCCACCAGCGAGAAAGCGGCAGGCAGGATGTGACCCGGCAGACTGGCTCCTGACCACCTGCCAAGACAGCAGAGGGAGTTTCTGAAGCACGTGCTGCCCGGGACAAACACTCCGGCGCTACAGACGGCTCACTAGACGAAAACCACCAACACCGACCTGAGGCCGTGCGGAAACGCTCCTGGGCAGGGCCGGCCGTGGGCCACAGCAGGCCAACCCCGCAGCACGCCCCCCGCACGCCCACCCACGAGAACGCCAGGCTAAGGGGACAGCAATCCACAGCTCCCCGAGTGGAAGAGCTCAGCCCCCCAATCCCCCAGGACGACAAAGAGCATCCGACACGGGCGGGTCCTCACTCCTTCCACAGGAAGCAGCTCGGTGCCGGTCGGGGTGGGACGAGTACAGAGCTATCGAGGGTCCCAGGCAAGTGCAGGCACCGCCCCTCACCAGTGCCGTGTGCAAGCGCCCCCGGGGCTTGCGGCTGACCCAGACTAGACCCGGGCCCTCAGCCAGCAGGCACACCAAGGCCCTGCAGCGTGGCTCCTCCTCGTGGCCTGGCTGTGGAGTGGGGTGTGGCCCCTCGGTCCTGGTCCTCTTTCCCACGGACAGGCGGGACCTCGGACCTCAGTCCTGCAGGGTGGCTGCCCGGTTCACTGCAACGGTCCCCCTTCGTTGTGCTGGGGGTGGACACAGCTGCGCACGGACTTACCTGAGTCTACCCCGAGCCAAGCCAGAGACCGCTCACGGGAGGGTGGAGGGGCTCCTTGCTCAGAGGGGCTGTGACCATCCTCGGAGCCCTGGACCCGGTGAGAGTTGTGACCAGCGGGGCCTATACCCTGCCGCGGCTCACGCTGACCCGTGGAGCCCAGGCATGCCGGGGGTGTCCCACGTGGGCTGGGCAGACCTGCTGGCATTTGGATCACCAGTGCTGGGCAACATCGGGGGGAAGGGCTAGGCTGAGGCTCTGAGAGAGGGACCCCAAGAGAAGGCCTGGAGCTGGGCAGGGAGAACCCTGGCAGGAGGGACGCTCCAGCCTCCCAGGGTCTGGCCGGGGCCTGCCCGCTGCTCACTGAGCCCGTGCCTGGCGGGCTTCGGCGTTCAGCAGACGCTCACCACACTACGCCTACCCTGCTCTGGCCCAGCAGAGACACCTCCAAGCACCAGGCCCCCCACCTGCACGGATCTCAGCCCCCACGGCGCTCAGGGTGGGTGGGACGGGCACGGAGGCTCTCGCTGCTCGGCCTGACACAGCCGCGTTCCCCAAGCACAGGAGCTGGATGGGCGGAGGACGAGCTGCGGCCACTCTGGGGTGCTGCTGTGCCCCCCACTCCTCGGCACCTCATCCCTCTCAGCACACGCTGCGCACACAAGTCCTCGCACAGCCAGGCCACGCCCCCCACGGGCATCAGCCAGGTCCTCCCGTGGCTGGCCTCCCACGAAGAGCCCGTCCAGAGACGGGAAGAAGGTACCAGAAATGAAGCGGCTTTGGCTTGTCCCAAAGTGCGGAGGAAGGACAAAGTACACCCACGCTCCTCCTCCCAAATCCCTGACGACAGAGGGAGCAGGAAGCAGGCCCCGCGCCCCAAGGCCTCGCACCCAGGCCCTCTCAAGACCATCCGGGGAGGGCCCTTCCAGGCCACCTCCTTGACCTCGCCCTTCCCTGCTTCCTGTCGTTAAAAAGAACAGGCTGGAGGCAGACGGAGGCGAGAACAGCCGACAGGGGGGCCCTTCCTGCCCCACCCCGTGAGACTGCGGGCCAGCCACCCTCCAGCAGCCAGCAGGCCCAGAGCAGAAGACCGTGCCTCCCAGTCGTCCGCCTGCTCCGTGCACAGACCTTCGGGCCCTGCAGGTCAGGACGCCCCTGAAGGCAGGGGGCGCGCTCCCTGGGGTGGGTGGAGGCGCTCCCGCCCAGGGCCTACACCCCCAACAAGGAACCAAAGAAACGCCTAGGCGACGGCAAAGGGGCTCACAGCCAGCAGCCTGCAGCCACCGCCAGCGGGCGGACAGCGTGCACCGCCTACTGAAGAGCTCCGGGTGCCTCCACTGTGGGCTTCAAGACGGCACGAAGGCCACGAGGGAACCAGACACCCCCTCAGCCAAAGCAGCCCCCAGGCGGCCACCAGCAAGGCCCCCACGTTCCTGGCCTGGGCCCAGGCCCAGAGAGCAAGAACCCCCTCTCCTTGCACGTTTCACATTCGAGGTGGTGCGGGGAGAAGCCATGAAACTTTCTGGGTGGGTTTTGTCACACCCTCCCTCACACTAGAGAAGGAGGGAAAAGTCTTCGGAGGGGAAGCTTTACAAACTCCCTGAAGACGGAGCCTGGAAAGCCCTGGGAATCCGTGCTGGGCGCTCCTCGCCCCTCGGCAGGACCGGCCTCTCGGAATCCGGAATCCGGAATCCGGGCTTGGCCTGAAAAGAGACGCAGCTCTGCCGCCCTCTGCTGAACAGGCTTCACGCCTGCACCTGCTCCCAACTGAAAGCCAAGGTCACAGCACTGCAGCCACGGAGCCAGAAGACGAAGAGGACGGGCACACGTGCTCCGTGTGGGCTTCCCCTGCTCCGGGGGTCCCCGCAGCAACGTCCCTCCACCGCAGCCCGGGGCCGGCCTGGTCCCAGCGCCACCTCCCTACCCTCTCCCGCCACAGACTCGTCAGCCCCCAGAGTGCCTCCTGGCAGCCTGCGCGCCGGCCCAGCGTGTCCACCGTGCTCGGCAGTGATGCTGACATTCTCCCCTCCCACAGCCCTGGCCAGGCCCATCCTCCTCCAGGCCTGCCCCAGCCTGCCTGCCTCGCTGGGCTTGAGTCCCGGGGCCGGCACTGCCCGGCTCAGGCCCCGGACCGAGTACTGGCCCGACACCCTGGGTGCTTGTGTGAGAACACACTGCACTTGTCTCCTGCGACTCTGCAGCACAGAGAACGACACAGCTAGAAACAGGAAGGGCACAGGGTGTCTCGTGCCAGGGAAGGACGCGGGAGCTGGACGCTCACCCCAGACCTGCCCTGGGCCCTCCAAGATGGATGCAGAGGAGCTTCGAAGCCACTTCACGCCCAGACCCACGAGCCCACAGACCCCGACCCCCAGGGCAGAGCCGAGTTCCACCGGGGATGGGGGATGGGGGATGGGGGATGAGGGGGGGGGGGCGCCGTCTGCAGCAGGAACTAGGGGTGGCCTCTGGCTCTACACCACATCCTCCTGCCCCCACGGGGCGCCACAGGGGCCACAGGCCACCACACAGAGTCCAGGGGGTCCCCCACAGGGAGCTCAGCACCCCTGCCTGGAATGGAAGGTGGGCCCAAGGAGGGACAGACTCGGCTCCCCGGCCAGCAAGGCTCCCAAAAGCTCCACGTACAAACAGGAAAGACGCCACCAGCAAAGCACCCACGGGGCCAAACAGGCCCCTTAGTGTGAGCACAAGTCCGCACAAGGGGAGGAGGAGCACGGGTGTGCATGTGGGGCAGGGGGGGCCACAGGCGTGCACGTGGTGGGGACGTACAACAGGCATCTGTCCGCGCCAGGGGACGGACCTACAAGCAGGCCAGGGCTCCTCCCCGAGCAGGCTCGGCCGCCTCCGGACCACACACCCCTGCACGGGGTGGCCTCATGGCCAGAGGCAGACAGCAGTTCTATTTGTGACTCAGCTCAGGGTGAGGGCTCGTGGGAGAGACGCGTCTGCGCTAATCCAGGCCGGCAGACACCCTCGGCCTCACGACCCAGCAGGTGACTGAGCCGCAGCTGAGTCCTCAGATGCCACCTTCCACAGGGCCCGCACCTGCCCCGGGCCAGCAGCCCCAGCTCACACCCGGGGAGCCACGCGGCCCGTCGCCTCCCCGTGGGACCCAGGGCACCGGCCGGAGGGGAGGCGAGGTGACCCGGGCCAAGGTGGAAGAGCCGCTGGCAAAGAGGGAGGCGCGGCGGGGAGAGGCTGGAACACTGCCACCTGTCGCCAGAGGCGGCCGGACACCGCGGGCCAGCAGGGAGGAGCTGTGCCTTCTGCAGCGTTGAGCCGGGCACGGACTGAAACCAAGCGGGGTGTCAAACGCCTCCCGCCTGCTAACCCACCCTCACCAAAACAGGCCAAACAGGACAAAAACAGCACTACGTGTCCCGTGTGCAGATAAGCAACCGAGGCCCAGAGCAGACCCAGTGCCCCCGCTGAGAGCTGCCAGCTCTCCAGGCTCCGGAGCCCACGCTCCGAACCCTCAGCAGCCCCGCCCCAGGCTACCTGCCCACCTCAGGGTCCCCAGGACCCCTGCCTCCCCCTGAGGCCCTCACGGCTCTGCCCAACACACCCCATGCTTTGAGCTCCACACCCACGGTCCAGGCCCTCTCCTGCTGTAAATGTTTAATTTTCTGTATGATTTTAGGACATCTTGATATCCTAAAAATACACCTTTCTGGCTGGGGGCTAGCCAATTCCCATCTTCAGCCTCCTAACCACGCTGGCGCGTCTGCCCACGTGGCCCTGGGTGCTGTGTCCCCGTCTCCAGGACCTGAGAGTATAACACAATCCTAACCACGCTGGTGCGTCCATCCATGTGGCCCTGGGTGCTGTGTCCCCCTCTCCAGGACCTGATAGTACAGCACAATCTTTCCTGAGCTGCTCTCATCTCTTCTTGTGACCACAACTGACTGCCCAGCTCAGAAAGAAAACAAAGTACTTTCCTTCCTTCTCTCCTCCCCTCCTCCTGGCCACCTCCCTTATGGTTTTCAGGTCCCCATCACCCAGACTTCTAGTGTTCCCTTTGCTGAAAGTAACATCTTGCTCTTTCTGGGTGGCTGTGCTCCCTGAGCAGCCGATGCCACCTACGGTGGTCTGGAATGTTCTAAAAAGCCCTCCGACTCAGTGCAAAGGCAAGAGGTAACCGAGTTCTGTCTGCTGAGCAGAAGACTTGCTCAGTGAGTGCAAGGTCCCAGATCTGCCGGCAGGTCAGCTAACACACCAAGGTGCTGCCGTGGCAGGGGCTCCCACGGAGGCCCCCACAGGACTGCAGTGGCTGCTAGGACCCAATCAGGAGATGGCAGGGACTTGGCCATATATAGCCAGTAACCGGGAGGACCAGTCTGGGATCCAGGATCTTCAAGAGGAGACCAGAAAAGACGGGAGGGGCTTCTGAGCTCCTATAATGGCCAAGCGGGAGCCACTGGGCTACTGGCCGGTATGCACTGGAGAGTGACGAAAACCACGTTCAACAGGGCTGGGTGGGGTCCCAGGGCCGCTGGTGCTGGCTGCGGATACCCCTAAGGAGGGAACTCAGCCTCAGCCGGTCTCCCATGCAGGAGAGGCGGGGAGGGGAGGGAGGAGAGAAGTGGGGAGAGGGGAGCGGACCGTGTCCTGCAGGGAACCGGGCCAGCAGTGCCAGAGGGAGGCCCTGCCGTCACCCCACTCCCAGGTGGGGCCACATCATCTGAGCTCAGCAAAGGGAGAGTCCAGCCCCTACACTGTCACACCCCCCCACCCTGCACCATCCGTGAAGGGGACAAGGTGCACCGGCCCCTCAGACACGGGAGCGCTGCCTGGCCAGCACGGCTAACGGAGCCCCACGCAACTCCTAGGCAGGCCGCGGGGCACACCTGCCCAGCAAATGCCACGCTCACCTGACAGACCAAGTGAACAGATGCTCCAAAATCCAGCAGCCAACGATGCGGATCATCAGGGTCCCGTGCCGGTCTACACCTGCACTAACGCTCCGTCCCCACTACTCCCTCTGAACCTTCAGGGCACAGGCGTACAGACGGCTTCTCCCACTCTCTGCCCTGGGTCTCCACCTGGGGCCGGCCCCTCACAGAGACCCCGCTACAGGCAGGCCGGGAGCAGGCGCAGGACTCGGGGTCCCAGCGCCCAGACAGCCCGGCTGACCTCTCCCCCGCAGCGCCCACCTCTCAGGGAGGTAGGAATCTGTGTGCCCCGCGCTTCGGTGGACACGGCTCCCACTGAGACGTCGGTCAGCTGCCACAGGAGCAAAAGCCACACATTCCACGGCTACTTTTCGCCACACCTCTGGGTGGAAGGGAGACGTCAAAGGGCCACGGCAAGTGGCAAGAGCCTGGCGCTCATCAGACAGCAGATCTGTCCGGGCTCGGTCACTCCAGGCTGAGCCTCTGCTACCTTGGGCTGCGCACAGCCACAGCTATGCAGCCACAAACACGACACTCGCTCACAAGGACCACCGTGTGGAGCAAACGAGAAGGTGAGAGCGTGGGCCAAGCAGCCCCGTCCCCCGCCTGGCCGCCCGCCCACTCGGCAGAGCGCTCGGCCGGTGCAGGGAGAGACCCGGTGCCCCAAGAGGCAGGCGGCACGCCGGCCCAGCCCATACGACCAAACAGGCAGAGCCCATCCCAGGGCAGAAGACCAACAGCTTCACGACCACTGGGGGAGGTGGGACAGGGTGGAGGAGAGGCCACAGGGTGGCATGCGGGGGAAGACATCTGTCAGCTCTGGAGGAGTAACTTCAATGTAAAAAAACTCCTGAAGACGGGGCACCTGGGTGGCTCAGCCAGTTAAGCATCCGACGTCTGACCTTGGCTCGAATCATGATTTCACGGTTCCGGAGTTCGAGCTCCACGATGACAGCGTGGAGCCTGCTTGGGATCCTCTCTCTCTCCCTCTCTTTCCGCCCCTCCCCTGCTTGCGCTCTCTCTCTCAAAAGTAAACAAACATTAAAAAAAAAGTTTTAGGGGCGCCTGGGTGGCTCAGTCGGTTGAGCGTCCGACTTCAGCTCGGGTCATGATTTCGCAGCTAGTGAGTTCAAGCCCCACGTCGGGCTCTGTGCTGACAGCTCAGAGCCTGGAGCCTGTTTCGGATTCTGTGTCTCCCTCTCTCTCTGTCCCAACCCACTCGCATTCTGTCTCTGTCTCTCTCAAAAATAAATAAACATTAAAAAAAAAAAAGTTTAAAAATAAAAAAATTTAAAAAATTTTTTTAATAAAAAATAATAAACACATAAATAAAGAAACAAGCAACGTATAGGTTAACCTGAAATTTGCCCCAGCCCACACGTGAGCACATTAAACCCAGCCTGGCACGGTGCTACAAACACCCAGACCTTAGCCGCACATTCTCACCTCTCCTGATGGAAGCAACGCTCCTCGTGTCTGGGTCCAGCTTCTGCACCAAGGCACTGGGGTCTATCTTGGTCCCGGCAAAAACATCAGTGTTCACGAAAGCCCATTCCTAAGAAGGAAAGAAGACGTGAGACTTCCCTGTGGCTCCAGAATGCAAACGTAAGGCCGGACACAAAGCAGGGGGAGCCCTCAAGGCTGGGCCAGCTCCTGCTCAGAGGGCCTGGGGAGGTAACCCTTGCCCCCCCACCGAAGCTGAGCCCGGGGGCCAGTGGGGGCTCAGACCCTGGGGCCCTAAGGCAGCACGTCTTCCCGCCCCCCTCAAACCACCAAGTGGGCTTGGCTCTTGGCGTGCAGACCGTCTCAGACCAGACTCGGGACTGGCAGCGACTAGAAACACGAGCTCCACGTTCAGAAGCACCGGGACAGGAAGCAGATTCCCTTCCGAACCTGCGCCACCTCGTTCTTCCACAGCACTCTCCCCCGTTTCACAGCCACTGCTCCCCCTCAATCGTCTCCCCCCAGGTCAGCTTCCGACACACGATCAGCCCCACACGGAGACTTCAAAACCCTCCCGGTCACTGCCAGTCACACGCTGCTGAGCCCACCTCCCAGGCCCACCTGACTCATTTCGGGTCCCAGCTCCAGGACAGGGACCCCAGAGGGACTGGAGCACTGACCCCCAGGGGAGTCACAGACCAAGACAGGACTGGGGTGAGGCAGAAACTGGCCCAAGGTGTGGGCTTGGCCTGCAGCCCGGAGCTCGCACAGAACACCTGCGAGAGAAGCCCAGACTCGCTCCTCGGGAGTTCTCAGGGTGGGAGGGAAAGTCGGTAAATAAGAGACAGAAAACTCACAGGGGCAATGCTGGAGCCTAGGGGCGGCTGGGAGCACCAAGCAGGGAAGGCCAGCGCGGCAGAGTCCTCCCGCCAAGGAGGAGCCACAGGAGACCAGGGGCAGGGTGCACGCCGGGCCGCCCACGTTAGTGTGCACACGGCCAATCCCCGCTTCTTTCTGCACAGCCATTCAGACCCCGTTCACAGCGGTACTCCACATCCAACTGCTTCAAGGTTTCAGAACTCAACACGACAGGTGTCGATGCTGCGTTGTTCAGACGTCTTCGGAGGACCACAGTGTCGTTACGTGGCTAGGAACTAGGAGTCTACCTACTCCGTGTTGGAGCTCAACAGCTATCCCCTTCGTTCTACAAGTTCCATCAGTTGCTTCTCTCTTCTCGTCTGCCTAGTCTCAACGTTTTCTTTCCTCACTTCTCTTACTTCTACACTTTGAACGTACCTATTTCACAGTCTCCATCTGATAATTCCACTTTCTGCCCTCACGGCATCTAATTCTGATGCCGACTCTCACTCACGGTGGGCTGTTTCCCTCGAACTCTGGCTGTGTCCTGAGCTCAGGAGGATTTTGCCCACCGTGAGAATCCCACCTGGCCTGGCCGGCACAGGGATTAAGAGCCAGGGTTATATGGAACCTCTGCCAGATGGGCAGGGAGAGGGGTGTGGCAGGCTGTCTCCCAAAAACCATTTAACTGAAGAAAACTAAAAATCTCATCAAGAACGGAAAGAATCTATTGGGGCGCCCGGGTGGCTCAGTGACTTAGGCATCCAGCTCTTGATTTCGGCTCAGGTCATGATCTCAGGATCGTGGGATCGAGCCCCATGTCAGGCTCTGTGCTGAGCATGGAGTCTGCCTGTGATTCTCTCTCCCTCTCTCTACCCCGCCTCCCCCCATACCCCCCATCCTGCTCTCTCTCAAAATAAATAAACATTAAAAAAAAAAAAGGGAACAGAATCTATGGCTTAAGAGCTATGCCCTGTTATCCACCCCCACCTTACAGAAACTCCCTTGGGAGCTCTACTCCTGGCTCCCCAGCTCCCAGCTGCCAACGATCCCCCCACCTTGTGCCACAGGCACTAGTCCAAGAAGGTGAGCCAGACGGTGGGGATCCCTTCTCCCGCCCTGCCCCCACCTGTTGGACAGAAGCACCACCTGAGGCAGGGAAGGCTGGGAACAGCAATCCTCACCCCTCATCCCAGCTTCTCTAGGCCACAGGTACTAACAAGCCAAGAAGATGACGAGGGGCCGCCCCCCGGCGCCCACTTGTAGACAGGGGTGTCAACAGGGAGAAGCTGAGGCTGTCCCTGCCCCCCTCCTCGTGTGGGCACAGAGGTCCTGCCAGAGGCGGGACTTTATCTGGAATGGACTGTGGGGACTCACAAGTCTAGGGAGTCGTTGAAAACGCTGGCGATCCAGGCAGACGGTGGGGGTGTCCGTAGCTCCAAAACACCAGCAGCAACAAGGTAAGTACACAGCAGCGCAAGCGGAAGTTCAGCAGAGGCCACATCAGAAAGAGAGGCAAGCGCCCTGTGGGCAACGGTCAACGCTGGAGGCCCAGGCTGCCCCTCAAGGGCAATCAGAACCGTATGGGGCACACGAGAAAGTGCTCCCCAAACCAAACACAACACGGGGCAGAGGCCGACCGGCACAGGGGCCTAGGCGCAGCCTCCGAGCAGACACTGGCTCGGCAACAAGCCGCTGTGGCCCAGGGGCAACTCCCAGCGGCAGCAGCTGGAGGCTGCACGAAGCTCAAGGCTGTGCGGGGCCAGGAGTATCACAGCGAGTCTCCAAGCTGCTAGTCCCTGCTGGGAAGCGGGGCTTCCAAAATGTAAACTCCCTGAACTGTGACCGCAGCCCAGAGCCACACGCGTACATCCAGTGGTAAGAAGCAAACACCTAATGGGACACGGGGGCTCAAGCACAATCTTGGACCAGTAAGCGGCTCAGACAAACCCACCTGGTCAGGCTAAAAGATAAAAACAAAAGAGCATAAGCAGGGAGATGAGAGGCTGCACGCAGACCTCACATAGTCCAGAGCCAGGCCAATAAACAAGTAAAACGACCAGGCAACACCCCCCTCCCCCCCTCCCCGCCCAGTGCTAGGATACTTCACTACGAAGATTAATAAAGGGAGTTGGGACCAGCAGGGGGAGCTGCAGCCCTACTCAAGGTCAACTTGCAGGTCCAATGGGAAGAGACAGACTTGACCTTAGACCTTGCAGGTGGATAGCCTCTCCTATCCCAGCTGGAGGAAGAAAGGATTTCCGTACCCCCACGCCGCCCCCACCACAACTCAGCCAACAAGAAGCGAAAGGAAGCAGAGAAAAAGAACAGAGCCCTACGAAAGGAAATACGAAAGAAGAAGCCTTACAGAAAGATGAAGACAAACAGCCTCGCAGGAAAACGAATGGTCTTAGAGCACCATACTCATGCCTACGGGTGTCCCCGGTAAGTACCAGAGAGACAGAGAGGCAGAAAAATATCCAAAGAAATAATAGCTGAAAACTTGCTGAATCTGAGCAAAACACTAACTGATACGTGCAAGAAGCTCAAAGACTCCAAGTAGGATAAAGAAACTCCACACAGAGTAAGTACAAAGAGAACTACACTGAGACAGGTCAGAGTCACGTTTACAGGCAACGAGAACCACCCCCGACCTACAGGGAACCCCAATACGACGGACAGCTGACCTCACACACAATGGAGACCAGAACATGTGGGATCACATTTCAATGTGCGGAAAGACGAAAGTCAGCCAAGAATCTTACATCCAGCAAAACCATCTTTCAAAAATGAACGTAAAATAAAGAGAATCCCACATAAACCGAAGCCGAGACCATCTGTCGCTAGCGGACCTGCCTTCTGAGAAACGTTAAGGAAGTGTTTTAGGCTGAAAAGGAATGTTACCAGACAACAATCCAAAACAAAACAAGAAGCCTGTTAAAGGTAAACATATAGCTAATTACAAAAGATAACCGTAAGAACCTAAGGTCGGGTTGTAACACGTACAGACACAGCCTGCAGAACAGGAGCAGCACAGCAAGGGGATGAGAGGGAGGCAGTTACACAGCATGAAGGTCCTACCTTTCTCTGCACCGAAAACAGAAACACCCATAACATAAGCCCCACATCAATTGCTAAAGGACATGAAGCGCAAAGGTTCTTTTCGTGACCAAACTCTGCTTAACCCCCCCCAGTCCCCATGCAGTCTTGTCTGCGGTGCTCCGCGAGCCCCTCAGTTGACTTTTCACAATACCAAAAGCACGAGCAACAAAAGAAAAGAAGCTGGACCTTGTAAAAAATGAAAACTTGTGCTTCCAAGGATAATACCAAAAAAGAAAATAAAAAAAGACACCACCTCACAGAACTAGAAAAAAGTATATGCAAAGCACATACATCTGGTAGGTGTTTAGCATCCAGAATATAGAAAGAACTCTCGCAACTCAACAACGAAACACACAATTTCAAAATGGGCAAAGGACTTGAACAGACATTTCTCCAAAAAAAGATCTACAAATAGACAACAAGCTCATGAAAAGATGATCAACGTTATCGGCCCTTAGGGAAATGCAAGTCAAAGCCATGAAATACCACCTCGCGTCCATCAGAATGGCCGTCATCAAAAGCATAGCCAATAACAAGTATTGGTAAGGATTCAGAGGAAGTGAAACCCTCATGTTACTGAAGACAATGTAAAACGGGGCAGCCACTGTGTTAAACACAAAGTTCCATACGACCCAGCAATTCCACTCCCAATGTCCACGGCAGTATCGTCCACGATGGCCCCAAATTAGAAACCACCTTTCCACCAACTCGGGAACGATGAAGATAACGTGGTGTGGCGGAGTAGCAACCATACAATGGGGTGTTTTCACCCATAAGAATGAAACATAAACACACTGCTCTAGAAATAAGGACGAGCCTCAGAAAAAACTACCTGAAAGAAGCCAGACACACAAGGCCACAGCCGGTACTACACCATATACGAAAAGTCAGCGCGGTCAAACCTGCACACAACGGATGCCACCCGCAGCGGCCGCTCAGGAGTCCAGACTCAGCCAGGGCAGGGCCACATTCTCCTCCCCGACACTGGCCCTGGGAGCCAGCATTCACGTGTCAACCGCGCTCAGGAGCCCCGTGGACACCCACGCACACAAAACGGATTTTGGACACAAACAGCTAGCCGCAGGCAAACAGGAAGTGGACTCGTCGTAGCCAGAATGATGGATAGTAAGGATTTCTAGGGGCGACTGGGGGGCTCCGTCGGTCCAGCCTGAGACTTCGGCGCAGGTCAGGAGGTCACGGTTCCAGTTGGGAGCCCCGCATGGGGCTCTGTGCTGACAATGCAGAGCCTGCTTGAGAGTCTCTCTCTGCCCCTCCCCCACTTGCGCTTTTTCTCTCTCTCAAAAATAAACTTAAAATAAATACACAAACATTAAAAAAATAAGTACAGGGTTTCTTTTTGGGGTGATGAAAATGTTCTGAAATGTGTAGGGACCACCGAACTACGTTGTGAACCTAACACTAAAGAAGGCCCACTGAACGGGACACTTCACAGGAGCGAGTTTTAGGACACGTGAACGACACGGTGTTATTCCAACACGGTGTTCGTAAGGGCCAGACCGCGTGTTAAAACGGCAGCTCCGTCCTCAGCAGCTGAGCGTCCCTGGTCGGAACGGAGGTCAGGGCCGTAGGGAAGAGCAAACCAGGCTGTCCGCGCTCGCATTCCGCTCCCCGGGGCCCCGCCAGCCCCCCACTTCCAGGCGGCGGGCTAAGCGCGTGCACGCGCCCGCGGGCCCGCCCACGTTACAACACGTGGTCGGCCGGCCCACCACCACCGGCAGGAGGAAGCGCCGAGGCGAGCCGGCCAGAACCCGGACGAACCCCGAAAACATCACTGAGCGAGGGAGCGGGCCGCGCAGGGCCGGGTACGATGGGCGTGCCCGCCGCAGGGTCCCCTCGGACCTCGGTGCTCAGCCACACCGCCCCGGGGTCCGCGGAGGCCACTCACCTTCGCCCCGACTCCTCCGGCCGAAGCCTGAGCGGGGGCCGCCTCCCGGGCCGGGGGCGCGGGGCCGGGCGCCGCCGGCCCCGCAGGCCTCACCGCCGCCTGGTGCACCCGGGCCCGCAGCCCCCTCACTTTCCCCATGCTCCCGCGACACCCCCGGCCGGCCGGAAACCGTCTGCGCGCGCCGCACCGCCGGCCGGAAGCTGGTCCCGCGCGCCCCCGACCGGGCGGAAACCGGAGCCGGGAGGCGGGGATCCGCGCTCTCCCCGCCGGCGCCGCGCATGCGCCCGGGGCAGGTGTGGGCATTCGCGGGAATCCAGGCGGCCTCGCTAGCACCTGGGAGAATGATGGGTACCGCCGGGTCGGGGACCAAGCACGTTGAAAATACACGAGTGTGTTGGGATGCCTGACTCAGCCTGTTCAGTGTGGGACTCTTGCTTTCTGCTCAGGTCATGATCTCCCGGTTTGTGGGATCAAGCCCCAGGCTTTGTACTGACAGCTGCTTGGGATTCTCTCTCCCTCTCTCTGCCCACGCTCTCAAAAATAAGTAAATAAACATTAAAAAAAAATACATGAGTGTGTTTGCTACACAGCCCTTGTGCCCTCCAAAAGCACCGTGGGAGCAAAACAAGAGTCAGGACAGGGCGAGGGGAGGGAGGGGGGACTAAAGTGGGGAACTGAGAGGGAATATGGTTGAATCTAAGGGCACCCCAACAACCCTTGATTGATCTAGTCCATTTGTCTTAATTAACTTTGATTAGCTTAATTAAGTTAATTAACTCTAATTGAACATTTATTTCGTGTTCACCTTTTTCTACATGGTTTCATTTACTCCCCAGAACGATTCCTTGAGACTGGTGTAACTTGACCATTTAAATGGTAAAGCGATGCCAGATCGCAGGCTGGGAAGCTCCGGGACCAGGACCTGAGTGAGTCCTGCTCTTCTGACAGGCGCCTTCTGCTTTCTGAGCTCAGGGGCTCCCACGTATCCAACCCAGATGGTGCATTCAGGAAAACAACCTCTGGGTGGGTGTGACGCCCATCCTCAAGGAGCCCACTGTGCTGTTGGAGACAGAAAGCCGGCGAATCTAGAGCAAAGTATAGCACAAACCAGGATATGGATGGGGCCACACAGGAGTCCAGACTCAGCCAGAGCAGCGGCCACACTCTGTCTCCCCCCTTCTTCCCCCCCAACACTGAAAAGGTCCTGGGTGCTCGCACTCACCACTCAACCCTGTCCAGGAGCCCGGTGGAAATCCATCCACACGAAATGGATTTCGGAGAGGATTCTGCTGTAGGCAAAGCTAGGTGCCATTTCTCAGGAAGGACACAGAGGTACTCACCCAGCGGGGGTTGGACACATGACCACATGGGCCGCTTAAGGCCAAGATGACAGGATCTGTGATTTACTCAAGGCCACATAACCAGCTGGAATTCATATCCACTTATATATTCCAGGCTTTACTGAGGATATGATGCTCTAGAAAAGGCAAAACCGTGGCAAGTGGACACGCCCTACTTGGATTGATAGCAGGTCCCGTTCAGGGTGGTCTCTGGCCACGCCATGCAGGAGCCAACCTATCCAGTTCCAGAACATTCCAACAGTGAATGAGGCCATTTGTAGATGAAGAAGGCACCTCAGAGACATCAGACCAGAACACACAGGGGTGACTTCATAGTACGGACCCAGTCTGAAGCCACAGAGAAATGTGTCACTGGAAGAAACCCCAGAAGCCCTTCCCAGGCTTAGCATTCCCCACTCTGTAAAAGCCGTCCTGCTATTACCTGCCCGGTGGCCAGCGTGGATGTCTGACCAGCATCTGCCAGACCAGGCTGGTCTAAAGGAGAACCCAGCTTCCTTTAGCTAGAACCTCTTGCCCGGCTGTGAACAGCACTGGTTGTACTTCTGGATGCAGTGGGTGTCAGTCAGCCCCACAGATGGCTTTCTAGAATGTGGAGAAGGTGGCACCCACAACCCAGTCCACACCCATCCAGCAGCACCTACGACTTCTTTCAGAGGGTGTCACGAGAGAAGCCTTGTTCTCTGGTGCCGTGCCACAGGTCCACAGCTGTGCCATGATATAATATGAGAATGCAGAGGTGATTACTGAGGTCATGCGAATGCAAAGATGAGCTCATTGATAAGAGGGCATCGGCACAGGTGAAACTCAGCGGGCACCCGGAGGATCGTGCCGCTTGGCAGTCCGTGCAGGGAGGGAGGGAACGTTGCAGCAGGAGCTCCCTTCTAAGGGTTCCGGCATTGATGACCCAATCACTAACCCACTGGTATCCTCTACATCCAACCCGCCTCCTCTCCTGAGCCGTTGGGAGGCAGGGAGGCCAAGGTTTGGCTCCCGGCTCCAGGGACGCGGTCCCTTGCCTAACCCAGTGGTGATCTTAGCACCCGGCCAGCTCAAGGCCTGAGGGACAGGTTCAATTTTAGGGTTTGCTTTTTGCCTCTTCTGTGCAATGCAAGCTTTCTCGATAAAGGGAAAACAAAGTCCAACAAAATGAATCAGTTGGGAGTCGTTGAGAGTCCTGGGGCCCCTTCTCTCTCCATCTGTCCCATGGTCCCTCTGGATGCCCTCGTCCTATTCGTGCTTTCCACACCCTATCCTGCTATCCTGACGTTGCCATCTGCAGCTGGATCTCTCCATCTCACCTGAAAATGTAGTGAAAATCTCAAAACCGGATTCTTGCTTCTGATCCCAATCTGTCCCTGCCCCAGCAGTATATCTGCCTTCCAACGAACGCTACCCACGCAGCTGCCCGAGCCAAAAAGCGAGGTGTCATCTTCTCTGGCTCCCCCTCTCCCTGCCACATTCAACCCAACAGCCCCCTTCTCTCTACCCCAAGTCCCCCACCCCCACCCCGGGGCTCCTGCCTCTAGCCCTGCTCTCCGTCTCTGCTTGCAGCACCCCTACCTCCCCAGAGGGGCCCCCAGGCCGCGACCTCCGCTCCAAGGCCACCCTGGCCCGCCCTCCCCGCCGCTCCGCCCTTCCCACGGCTCAGCCGCGTCTCCGCCCGCCCCCTCCCTGCGGGACCCGGAGTCTCTGCTTTCTCGCCGACTCGTTCTTTCGTCGCGTGAGGGCGCTCGCGGGGCGTCGGACAGAGCGGAGCTGGGCTGGCCGCCGGGCGCAGACGCGGGGCTGCGGGGACGCGCTTCCCCAGGACCCGCCCTTGGGCAGCGGCCTCAAGACCTCGGGGCGCCGGGGTCGGTGGGGGGGGGGGCCCTCGGGAGGTGCAGGCGGCCCCGCCGCTCTTCGGTGTCCCCCGGGCCCTCGCGGAGGGACTTCCTGGCGAAGCAGCCGGTTTCCCAGACCCCCGGAAGCTGCGCTGAGAGCGGCCCCTTGCAGCTTGGCGCGCGCAGTCACGGCCCTGGGACATGGACTCCTAACCCTGCCCTCGCCACGTGCCCAGGGTCAGGACGTCCTTCCTGGGGTGGTCACGGGGGTGGCCACCAGCCTCCCGGCGGCAGCGCCCCGCCCCGCCAACCAGGTCCTCCAGCTCCTCTCCCCGTGCACTCGGCTCCCTTCAGCCCTGCCTGGCCGGATTGGGGAGGGGGGTGTCTCAGGATGCTGGGGCCTCACTCAGAAAAGGAAGATCCGGGTCGCACGCACCTAGGGAGGTGGCCAGGCATCGGAGCGACTTAGGCAAGGTAGGCACTGATGTGGAGAACAAAGGCTAAAGAAGAAAATTAAACTTCCTTATAACTTCGAGCCATTGACAAGTACTTGGGACGGGCAGAGTGACCTCCCTCTGGGAGTTTAGATGCCTCTATGTTAATTCTTTGCTGGGGTAAAAGGCAACCTTAGTTTGACATTAGCCCAACCTCCAGGATCCTGTAAAAACCCCTTGGAAACTTCCTTTATCTCTAACACACACACACACACACACACACACACACACACACACACACACACACACCTGCCAAAGGTATAGGTTAGCCGTCTTCCTCCAAGCATATGGCCCCTGGTATACATCTGAAGGGTCTCCCGAGTAAGGTTTTACTAGACAGTAAATGACCTTTTCCTAACAGCAGCAAGCCCCTCAAGGTCCTGAAACCTTGCTTCCAAATCCGTAGAGACTACCCTGTCCCTGACCCCCTCCCAACTTGAAAGTATATGATCAGTCACCCCTCACAGCCCCAGTGCAGCTCTTCCTGCCCACAGGTCCTGTCCCCGTGCTTTAAAAAAAACTACCTTTTTTGCACCGAAGACACCTCAAGAATTCTTCCTTGACCCCAACATTTTCTTTTTTTTTTTTAATGTTTTCTTTATTTTTGAGAGCGCGCATGAGTGGAGGAGGGGCAGAGAGAAGGGGACAGAGGATCTGAAGCTGGCTCTGCGCCGACAGCAGGGGGCCCAACGTGGGGCTTGAACTCACGACCCACGAGATCATGACCTGAGCCGAAGTCAGACACTCAACAACTGAGCCACCCAGGCGACCCCCCGACAGTTTCGCATCAGGAACGTCTGAGCCTGTTTACCCATCTCTGCAATGGGGCTGCCAGCGTAGGCTTCTTGAGGAGACCGGCAGAGCCCCAGGAAGCACCTGCCCGCAGCGCACTCCGTAGATTCCAGTGGCCCATAGAAGATAGGCGGCAAACACGTCCTGCTTCTCAGCTCAGGTTGGGGCGTGGGGACTCTTGGTGTCGGGGGTGGGCTTGGCAGGGGCAAAACCCTGCGTCTGACCCCAGCCCTTCCTGCCCGACCTGGGTGCTTGGGGTGACGGGCTGAGAGGGCAGCTCCCTTTCCCTCTCCTCCATCTTCGGGACCCTTCCTAGCATCGGGGACTAGCATGGGACACCCCGCTACAGGCGGGCGGCTGAGACGTACCCCGCTCTGCGCACGGTGGGCTGGATCCACCGGCTACAAATTGGAAGACTAAGGCAGGCTCTGAGTCCCGCCGTCCTCTGCCCGGCCCGGTTCCCCGAGAGGCCCTTCCTGGAGACCCAGGGGGCACGGCCGGAGGGTGGCTGCGTCAGGGCGATGGGGGTCACGTCGGCACTCGTGCACAGCTGCCCCTCGGTCGTACTGCCCGACAGAGGTGACTCGGTCCTGGCGACCCTGGCCCCAGGCGGGTGGGCACCTGACACGCTGGGCGGAGAGCAGAGAGCTGGGTTCGTGGTGGCCTCCACCCCGTGACCTTTGGCTTTGCTTCAGGGACTTCTGGAGTTAAAATGGCCGGTTTGAATCTCTGCGGGGCCGTTTGTCGTCTGAGCATCTCCATAACCAGACGAATTTCCGGGAGTGGGGCACTGGCGCCTCCTCTTGGCTCCTGGACGGCGCGGCAGGTCCCCGACCTGGGCGCCTGTGGGCGCAGCTTCCCGGGGTGGGAACCGCGCCCAGGAACGCCACAGGAAGCTCAAACAGGCTGGGGCCGTGGAGTTCCCGAATTTGGAAACTCTTTGGGCAAAAATGTGTCCGACTCACTGCGTGATGCCGGGGTCGAGTGCAGGAAGTGGTGACGGAGGGGGCGGGAGGAAGAGGCCCAGGGAAGGCGCGATTTCCAGGCCCGCTCTGCTCTGCTCTGCTCTGCCCCGAGGGGAAGCAGTGCTGCCTGGGCCCTCCGGGGGCGGCCCCAGGGCCCTGCACCCCAAACCCTCCAGCTCGGGTTCTGGCTTCTCCTTCCACCCTCTCTCCTCCCCCCTCCCCGGCCTAGGCAACCGCTAGGTTCTCTGCCTTTGTTTCACGGTCTGAGTAACGTAATTTATAGTTAATAGTCTTTTCTGGTTGTAAAATTAATACGTGGCTGTTGTAAACAATTTAGAAAATAGAGAAAACTATTTTAAACAGTTAAAATCCCTTTGATCCCCTTGCCCAGAGGTGCCTCCTGCCACCTTTTCCCGCCGCTTTCTGGGTCTTGCCTTTTTTGACTTGAAATTTTTATTGTTGCTCAAGTGCGGAAAGGGTTAGGTCTCCCTGGTGCCCATGCAGCACACAGCCTAGGGGCTCCGCCCGGCCCGGCCTGCAGCCCATGTGACCTTCAGCGGGCAATTCCCCTTGGGGATGGGGTCACACCTGGGTCAGGGCCAGTGTTCCCTCCCCCTGCTCCACCTCACTGTCACCCCACTCAGTCAGCTCCTGGGTGCCTTGCCAGAATGACATCTCCCTCTCTCCTACTGTCTGTCATTCATCAGCCCCCAGTGGGCTGGGCACCTGGCCCTGACACCTGCCCTGCCCCCGTCTTTCCAGGCTCTTCTGAGAGCTTCAGGTACTTCATCTCAGCGTCCCGAGAGGCGGACCCTTCACCCCCACTGTACAGATAGAAAAGACACCTTTCAGGAACCGGGCGACGGCCATGCAGCCACCAGCCCCGCGGGGACCCGGGACTGCAGCCCAGGCTTCCCAGAGCCCAGGCATGTGGGCCACCACTGCTCCCCTGCCCGGCGGCCTCCAGAAGCAAGACTGACCCGGGGGCCCCACGAGGGAGAGGTGCCGCTATTCCCTTGAGGGACAGAACAGGAAGGAGGAAGAAGACTGCTCCCCAGCCTGCAAGGTCTCCCCAGGTGAAGAAGGGTGAGATCTTTCCGGACAGGTCCTTCTGGGCTCTCGACTGGGGCCCACAACCAAAGGGGAGGGACGGGAAGCAGGTGGACAGAAATGGAGCACTTCATTGGAGTGCTCCCAATGGAGACTGGGAAAGAGGCTCCCAGCCCCAGCCGGATGCCCGCAAGGGTGATGTGGACCCAGGTGGGGCAGGCACACGATGGATCACCACCTCTGGGGTGTGGGGGGAGTTGGGGAGCCACTTGAGATGCCTCATTCTCCCCTGTGGAAGAGGAGGAAACTGGAAACCGGTGGGAGAGGCCAGGGGAGAAGCTTTCTTCGGAGAGGAAAAAGGCCCCTAGGGTTCACTTCAGCTTCAGGTGCTCCCGGTTCTGTCCCCCACCCCCCCCCCCAGCTCTGATGTTCTCGTCAGCCTCCTCCCCAGCACCAAGTGCCTTCTGGGTGCAGGCCTGGTGGGGGCCTGAGGCTCAGAGTCCGGTCTGGGCTGTGTCCCCTGCTGATGATCAGACCACCACAGTGTGTGTTAGTGGGTCACGCAGGCCCCACCCCAGGCCAGGATCCGGATCCAGCAGGCTGGGCGCGGACCAGTGGGTCTGCATTCCTGACAGGCACCCAGCCGAGCACCTAGGCCGGGATTTCCAGGTCCTGGGTGTAGTCCCTCCTCTCCCACACACTGTCCTCTGTCCCCAGAGAGTCACTGGTCTAGAGCAGGGTTCTGCCTGTTTTTGGGTGCAGCTAAGCTCATTTACATACAGATGGTCTGTGGCTGCTCGGGTGCCACAGGGGTCGAGCTTCTGCTGCAGCCGTGCGACCAGCAAAGCCAAAGTCATGCAGGACCTGCTCCTCGGTCACCTTCTCAGGGCCAGGCGCTGTTCTGTGTCCCCACTGGCCTGGAACTCACCCAGGGATGTAAGGCCAGTGATCACTGTCCTCGCTGGCCAGCAAGGGGCCTAGGGCCAGAAGGGGCCGCTTGTCACCCAGCCACACAGCTAGGCAGCCACCGGGTCCTTGTCCCTCACCTCTACACGACTGACACGACACATTTGTGGGGGAGACGGCATTCGGGCTGGACCCTTTAGGATGGGAAATGCAGGGGCAGGTAGGGAGGGCTTCAGAACTGACCATTCAGGAGAGATAACACAGGTGAGTTCAGGGATGAGACAGGTCATTACATTTGGCTAACGCATGAAGCCCTGGTGGCGGAGGGAAATGGCAGCTTTCTGGTATGCCGTGCCCGGGTGGCTCAGTCAGTTGAGCCTTCGTGGTTCATGAGTTCAAGCCCCGCGTTGGGTTCTGCACTGACAGTGCGGAGCCTGCTTGGGATTCTCTCTCTCTCTCTCTCTCTCTCTCTCTCCCCAAAATAAATAAATAAGCTTTTAGAAAAAAATAAAAGAAAGTGAGCCTGCTAGAAACCTTCCCAGGGAGCCTGGCTGGAAAGAGTGTGAGAAAGTTTCTCACATGTTCCTCCAAAATCTCAGCCTGCCCTGAAAGCCACCTTCTGGGGCAGGGCAGGGCCAGGTGCTGCCATGCCCAGTGGCCCTGGAGGCCTCGGTGGCCGTGCCTTCCTCTGTATCCTTCCTTCATGCTCTCAACATTCGGGGAAGCCAGGTTCTCATTTGCACTGCATTTCCAGGAGGAAATGGAGGAAAGAATTTAATTCCTATCTATTACATGCAAAGAAACCAATGCAGAAAAAGCAAATTGTTTCCCCCCAGGTTCAAAAGTTAAAAGGTAGAAGCAGAAAATTCAACAAGAAAAAAATTGAGATATAGACACTCCCCTCAAAAAAACCCACCAAAAACCAAACAAACAACAACAACAACAACAACAAAAAAAAAAAACTTGCTATAATTGTATTGGAAGCTCCATATCGCTGGGAACTTGTCTCTGTCATCTTTTTATGATTTGCTACTTTACGTTTATTGGGCACATGCTGTGTGTGCCTGGCCCTTTGTGGGATGCTTTCACATGTCTTCATTTGTCCTCACAATGAAGGGAAGGGGTGAGGGAAACTGAGACCCAGAGAAGGAAAGGGATTGAGTGTCAAGAGACTACTACCACTCCCAGTGGCTTGTCTGTTGGACCCCAAGTGAAAACTGCTCTCTTAGCTCAGCATCCATGCCCCCAAACTAGGCCCCTGGGGCAAGAGGAGCTTAGAAGGCAATCATGAAAACTGAGTCAATTAACATAGGGTCAGAAGGTGCAAAGTTGCTTTGACAAAGGCAGCACAGACTTTCGGTGAGCACACGCTACTAAAGATGTCCACAACTGGCTATATTTGGCATTGGTAGAAACCATAAACTGAACAGGAAATGGCAATTTGATAAGCATCATAAGGAGAGGAATGACCCTGGGACCTGGGTTAGGGCTAGGTGGCCCCTTTGACCTACTGGAGCCCCATGGGTCAGCCTGGTATTCGTAGCGAAAGGAGAAATTAGATTCTAGGGGCCTGGGAAGGCATTATGGCCTGTTGTGGTGATGAGGATGTTAGCTCCTCACACCCCTGCCCATCCCTCACATCTCTGTAGAACAATAAACAGTTTCATTTTTCATCCAGGCTCAGTACTTTTATTATTCTAACCACGTAAATGTGCACTGCTGAGCCAAGTGGACATTCTAGAATTACATCTTCTTCTTTATGCAACTTTCTGGTTTTCCCCCAGAGTTGATCATTGCTTAACTTTTTCTGGCTCAATTTCCTTTGAATTTAGAGCCAAACTCTTCTGCCCTCCAACAGGTTTTCGGCGTCAAGCCTGTTGGTTAATCTTTCTGTTCTGATGAGTGTTGAGCAGCCCCCTCAAGCTGTCCTTCCTTTAGGTGAGTTAGGAAACCAGGAATGCTTCCCCATGGAGGGAAGCTTGACATGAAGGTAGTAGTTGGGTGGTAAGTGGGGATGAGGGTACCTAGGCCAGCATTCAGGACAGTAGGTGGCTAGAAATGACTCTAACCTCTCAAATATCTTCCCTACTTTCTATGCTCACCTGGCTGCCCCAGCACCTATGTGGCCTGGATTACAGTAAGCATCTCCATTGCCCTGGCAGAATGGCTTTTTGCCCGTTTGTAAGGATCTGTGGGAGATCCAGTGAGAGAACTATCTGGAGCACTTACGAGGGCAAACACTGTTTTCCGCTCTGTTCTTCTCACCCCCACTGGAGCGTGCTTGCCTCCAGCCTCTGCAGCTGTCTCTGCTGGCTCCTCCACCCCCTGCCTCTCCCACAAAAGGAGCAACAGCTGAATCAACATTGCAGAAGGAAGTTACTGGTGGGAAGAAATTAAAAAGAAAACAAAAACAAGGATGGGGGAAAGGTCAGGAAAAGGCAAGAGCTGGGCCAGAAGGAAGTTAGCAAAGGAGTGCAAGATAGGGGGGTGTGAGCTGGGAAAGAGTCGTCACAATCATGCTGTTGACCCGAATGCCATCATGACACCCTCTCGAGGGCCAAGCTTGCTTTCTGCCTTTTGAGTGCCGGGCGGTTCTTTCTCTGGTGCCTCCTCTGATGGGTGGGCCCCAGTTCTCACATCTTGCTCATCACACCCACACAGCATCGTGGGCTGTGGTGCCTGAGCCTCCAACCTTCTCCCAGCATCAGCTAAAATGCTGCAGCCCTGCCTGGGATTCACCATAAAAGGAGCCCGGAACCCTTTGCCTCACATTCTCCATCAATAAAACGTTTCTTAATCTTCGAACTCTCACAAAGGAGCCCCCTCTGGTCCTCTTGGTGCTGTGTGTCGTGCGGATGCTGCTGGGTGGGAAGTGGGGCTGGGGGTGCCCAGGCCAGTAAGGGGATGGAAACATCCTTCCTCTCATCTCTCCCTCCTTTCTACATCACTTGACTGTCCCCTGCCCCCAACCCCATGCCGGGACCACTTTGGCAGATCCCTACTCGTTCTGCCTTATACCACTGTGATGTGCTTGTCCCTGAACTGGACCGTGTCATTCTGGAGGGCACAGGCTGTGTGCTCAGTGTTAGGCCAGCCACCACGACCTCAAAGAGCACCTGAGGAGATAAAGTTGACTTACTGGAAGGTTTGGTGAAAGTGACTGCAAATGGAATGTATTGGCTGACTTAGGGGAGAAAATTATTCCCAGAATTCTGTTGTCTCATCCCTGGCCTCAGCTTTTTCCGAAATACAAAGCCTCGTCTTCTCTCTTGTGCTCGTGCCCCGCAAAGGCCTCCAGAGTTTGGGTCATCATGTCCTTGGTTTCACATTGTTATTCTTTTTTTTTTTTTTTTTAATGTTTATTTCTGAAAGAGAGAGACAGAGGGCAAGTGGGGGAGGGGCGGAGAGAGGGAGACACAGAATCCGAAACAGGCTCCGGGCTGTCGGCACAGAGCCCGATGCGGGACTTGAACTCCCGACCCGAGCTGAAGTCAGACGCTTAACCGACCGAGCCACCCGGGTGCCCCTTACACTGTTATTCCTGAATGGAGAAACTCCTTCACACGAACCCCAGGACTCCCCGTCTGCCGCTTTCCTGCCAGAGCCGCTGGCACCAGGCCCTGCTCTCAAATGCTCTGTGGTGCTGGAGACTGGACACGCCATGGTTTATGTAGCCACTTCCCTGTCACCAGATGTAATTCAATTACATTTTATACCGATTGTGTCCCCATAAAGACACGAATACCTTGTAGTCCCGGTTGTGGCTGTCAGGAAAGGGTGCTTCTGAGACGAGCAAATGGTGTGTACGTTATACATGTAAATACGTCGTGCCATTGCCTCTCATTACCTCACCATCTTTAATCGGTCTTTGCAAATTTGCCCTTGTGGGAAATAGTATCTTGTTATCTTCGCAGTGCCCGCTGAGTCTCTGTTTTGCTGGCTTTCTGTACCTCCCCCTGGCTTTCTTCGCTTCGCGTAATGCTTGGGATTCGTTCATGTCATTGAATTTCTTTTTTTTTTTCTTTTTTTAATTTGAAAGAGACAGAGCATGAATGGGGGAGAGGAGCAAAGAGAGAGGAAGAGAGAGAATCTTAACCAGGCTCCACACCCAGTGCAGAGCCCGACGCAGGGCCCCATCTCACAATGCTGGGATCATGACCTGAGCCAAAATCAAGGACTGGTTGCTCAACCGACTGAGCCACCCAGGCGCCCCATGTCGTTGAATTTCTAACATGTGCATCGAATACCATAAATTTCCCTCGAGGCACTGCTGTACCTATATTCTGTGGATATAATATGTGGTATTTCATTTGATTCCATTCAAAGTATTTTCTAATTTTTTTGAAAAAAAATTTTTTTAACGTTTATTTATTATTGAGAGACAGAGAGAGACAGAGCATGACTGGGGGAGGGGCAGAGAGAGAGGGAGACACAGAATCTGAAGCAGGCTCCAGGCTCCGAGCTGTCAGCACAGAGCTCGACATGGGGCTCGAACTCACAAACTGCGAGACCATGACCTGAGCCAAAGTCGGACGCTTAACCGACTGAGCCACCCGGGTGCCCCAAAATATTTTCTAATTTACCTTGAGGCTTCCATTTCACCCACAGATTACTCAGGAGTCTGTTGTTTCTGGGCACCTGGGAGACTCAGTCAGTAAGCATCCAACTCTTGATTTCAGCTCAGGTCATGATCACAGGGTCATGGGATTGACCCCATGTTGGGCTCCATGCTGGGCGTGGAACCTGCTTGGGATTCTCTCTCTCTCCCTCTGCCCCTCTCTCCAACTTGTGTTCTCCCTCTTAAAAAGAAAAGAAAAAGAAGTGTGTTATTTCTTCGGAGATTTTTCTAAATCTTTCTGTTGCTTATTTTCTGGTTTAATTCCAGTACAGCTAGAGAACATACTGGGCACGATTTCACTTCTCTTCAATGTGTTCACATCTATCTTATGGCCCAGGAGACAGTTCTCCTGGGTGAATATGACACACATACATCCGCGACTGCTGGCTGGAATGTCTTCGGTCCTAACTGCTGATGGTGTTCTCAGATCTGTGTGCTCGCTGCACTTATCTGCCTTTTTTTTTTTTTTGTAGGCTTCACACCCATCGTGGAGCCCAATGCAGGGCTTGAACTCGCAACCCTAAGATCAAGACCTGAGCTGAGGTCAAATGCTGGATGCTTCACTGACTGAGCCACCCAGGCGCCCCTGTCTGCTTTCTATAACTGAGCGCTGAGAGGGGCATTGAAGGCTCCAGCTGTAAGTGGGCGTTCACCCCTTTCCTCTCAGCTCTCTAACGTTTCTTTGTGTGTTGTGAGCCCTGGTGTTAGATGTGTGCCTGTTTACAATCCTTACATCTCACTGGGTTGACCCTTTATCGTTAAGTAAAGCCCCACCGCACAACTGGTGGTTTTCACTGCTGTGACGTCTACTTTGCTCGACAGGCACATAGTCCTTCCCGTTTTCTTCCGATTCGCATTTCCATGGTACAGCTCCCCCTCCCTTCTTCTCTCCCCACCCGCACCATCACACTCAGAGTGCGTTTCTTACAGCCGGAAGAGCTGGGACGTGTTTCAGAAACCCTATCTGCTGCTGTTGGCCTTGCCATCATTATATTTAGGCCATTTACGCTTAATGTAATTATTGGAATGTTTGGATTTGGATCTATTGTTTAAATCTTTGTTTTCTGTTCTCTTTGTTTTCCACTTTCCTTTCCTTCTCCTGCTTTCTTTTGGATCGTAGGAATGTTTCTAGCTTTGCATTTTAATCTATCAGCTGGCTTCCTGACTAAGTGTTCCGCTGGCTGCTCTAGAACTTATAATATGTGCCTTATACACTGCATTATCTACTCAAAAATTAGTATTTTACCACATCTGGGGGAATGTGGTAGAACTTAAAAACCATGCGGATTCCTTTACTGCCATCCTTTTGCTGGTGTGTCACGTATTTTGTATCTTACATGCATGGAACCCTCACCGGACAATGTTATACAGCTGGCCACTGAATAACACAAGTGTGAATGGTGTGAGTCCATCTATGTGCAGATTTTAAGAATCAATACAGTATAGCACTGTAAATGCATTTCCTCTTCCTGATGATTTTCTTAATAACATTTTCTTTTCTCTGGCTTACTTTATTGTAAGAATACAGTATATAAAACATATAACCTACAAATATGTGTTAATCGACTTGATCGACTAAGTCAAAAGTCATACATGGGTTTTTAATTTTGGGGTGGCAGTCAGCACCCCGAACCCCTGCATTTTTCAGGAGTCAACTGTAATTTTCTTTCTTTCTTTCTTTCTTTCTTTCTTTCTTTCTTTCTTTCTTTCTTTCTTTCTTTCTTTTTTTAGAGAGAGAGGGAGACCCAGAATCCAAAGCAGGCACCAGGCTCTGAGCTATCAGCACAGAGCCTGACGTGAACCTCGAACCCATGAACTGCAAGTCAGATGCTCAACCAACTGAGCCACGCAGGCGCCCCGAGGAGTCAACTGTAATTTTTATCAACATATTTTAAAGACCTTAAGAAGAGAAAAGTAGCCTCCAAATACAAAAATTGTATTTACGCAGATATTTCCCATTTCTGTTGCTCTGTCTTTATTCCTAAATGTCCACATTTCTGGTATCATTTCCCCCTGAAGTCTTAAGATTGCTTTTAGAGCTTACCTGCTGGGGACTAATTTTCTTGCTTTGCTTCTGTATGACAATGTCCTTACCTCTCCCTCTTTCGTGGGGAATGTGCTGCCGTGGAATCCAAGGCCAGCAGCCCTCTCCTTTGATCTCTGTGCCACTGTCTTCTGCCTCTGTGGTTTCTGGTGAGAAATTTACAGCTACTCAATACTTGTTCCCCTGCGTGTAATGTGTCATTTTTCTCTGCATGGTTTTGAGAATTTTCTCTTTATCTTTGGTTTTCCGCAGTTTGAGTGTGATGTTTAGGCTTGATTTTCTTTGAGTTTATCCTGTTTGAGGTTTACTGGACTTCTTGAATCTGTAAACTTATATTTTTCAGCAAATTTGGGAAGTTTTCAGCCATTATTTCCTCAAATGCTCTTTCTGTCAACCTTTCACTCCTGTCCCTCTGGGACTCCAACAATGCAGATGCTGGAACTCTCGATGGCATCCTGCAGGTGTCCGGTCTCTATCTTTGCCAATCTCTTTTTTCCTCTTTGTCATTCATACTGGTCTTCAAGTTCACTCTCCTTCTGTCTGTACCATTTTCCTAGTAAGGCCATTCGGTGAATTTTTTATATCTGTTATTGTGTTTCTAAATGTAAATACCCATTTTACTCTTTTTCATAGTTTTTAAATCTCTGCTGAAAATTTTTCACCTTTGTTTTTGTTTCCAGAGTGCTTTCCTTACTTAATGGAGCGTATTTATGGTAGTTGACTTCAATGCTTTATTTGATCATTTCAACATGGTGGTCATCTCAGAGTTGGCATTGTTTATTATCTTTTACCTTACAAGTTCTTGCCGTTTTCTTTGGTATTATTGTTGTTTGAGTACTTCCGGATTGTATTTTACACATTTTCAATATTGCTTAATTCTGGATCCTATCACAATCTTCTCCAACATTGCTCATTTTGCTTTTGCTGGCAGGTCAGCTTGATTAGGGCAGAGCACAAATTCAGAGCCACTTCCTGTGGGCTCTGCTTCCCGCATGAGTTTAGTTCTCAGGCTTTGTAGTGCTATTTGGACCCATCTCACACTTGCATGCCCCTGGGTCCAGTCTTTGACCTTGGGAGTGGTCTACACCATGACTCAATTCTCAAAGCCTTTCCACACATGTCCAACCGAGGGGTGAGCCTGGAACTTGATACAAAGCTTTATGGGATCTCTTTCTTGACCCCCTTCTTATCGCCCACGTGCCCTGGCCTCCAGAGGCCTCCTTCCCTGCTCCTCTGGCCGTCAAGCAGGAGTTGTGACCCTCACCCCCTGCCGCGTGTGTCCTGTGCCTGCGTCACTCTGGGCCACAGTGAGGACAGCAGTAGCTTCTGCTGTTATAGCTGATGCTCCCACCTTCCTGGGAGCCCAGGTTTCGGGCAGGAGTTTGCCTCTGGGGCAAGACCGAGATGAAGAAAATGAAGCAGGACATCTTCCCCTCCTCTCTGCACCCATCAAGGCACTGCTTTCCCAGGCCAGGGGCCAGAGAGGAGGGCTTCTCTTGGCCACGCGCACCGTGTTGTTCTGGGGTGCAGAACACCTCGAGCTAAGCCAGGGGTCCTGGGCGGGGGGCAGGACATTCCCCTCCTATCAGCCTTTCATCAGGGTTTGATTTCTCACCCCAATCTGTCGGAAAATCGCTCTATTTCACCCTGCGTGATAGCGTTAGCTGCGATGAGTGGTAGAGACGGGGTGGAGCGTGCCTGCTTTGTCTCAGCCGGGGCTGGAAGCCGCTGGTGGCTTTTTTCTCCTAAATATTCTCCATTTTGTTTTATTTCCTACAGCTTCATTGGGGTAGAATTTACATGCCAATATTCACTAATCGTAAGTGTATACCGTGATGATTTTAGCAACTTTACGGGGTTGTGAAATCATCACCACAGCTCAATTTTAGCACATTTCCATTACCCCACACGCTCCTCTAGCTCGTGTGTAACCACTCCCTGTCAGTTCCTTTTTAAGAAAATGAAATATCTCAAGACTACAGAAAAGCGTGAAGACCGGCGTCACCGACACCCACGTACCTGCCATCTGAGTCTGCCAGATCTTAACATTTGGCCTTACTTTGCCCAGTAGTTTTTCTCCTCAAAAATATCAAACTGGGGCACCTGGGTGGCTGAGTCGGTGAAGCGTCTGACTTTGGCTTGGGTCACGATCTTGCGGTCTGTGGGTTCGAGCCCCGCATTGGGCTCCGTGCTGCCAGCTCGGAGCCTGGAGCCTGTTTCCGATTCTGTCTGTCTGTCTGTCTGTCTCTCTCTTTCTCTCTGCCCCTCCCCCCACTTGCACTCCGTCTCTCTTTCTCTCTCAAAAATAAATAAACATTAAACAATTAAAAACAAAAAAAAAAACAACTATATAAAACTGAAAGCCTCCGCACTCCGTTGCAGGACCACTGCCCCCTGGGCCCTCAGAGGGGCTGGTGAGCGGGTGTATTGCATCCCACCACACACGTCCTTCTGCAACTCGTGCGTTAAAGAACCTCAGTGTCAAGGTTTTGAATGGCGTCCTGTGGATACATACAGCTCCAGATTAGTAGTTACATCGCTGCTTATTCTCTCCCTGCGTGAGCCCGCCACGGCGTGCTGCCGATTCCTCTCCAGATTTGCCTCCAGTTTCTCAGGGGGCGGCGTTTTCCATCGATGCTGTCCTCTGGTCAGCATCTTCTTTTCTTATACCGTGTCCCTGAATTTGGCCGCCTGTGACTTCTGTGCTTTAGAACATGTTGAGATTTGGGGCGCCTGGGTGGCTGGTCGGTTAAGCATCCAACTCTTGGTTTCAGTTCAGGTCATGATCTCAAGGTTCGTGGGTTCGAGCCCCACCTCTGGCTCTGCGCTGCTGGTGTGGAGCCTGCTTGGGCTTCTCTCCCTCTCTGCCTCTCTCTCTGCCCCTCCCCTGCCATCTCTCTCTCTCTCTCTGTCTCTCTCTCAAAATTAAAAAGAAAATGTTGAGATTTCCTTTGTGGCTTAATACATGATGTGTTTGTCAATTAGGGAGAAGGGCGTCCATTCCCCAAATCCTCCGTAGGCCTGACTTGCATTTCTGTTTCATCTGTTCATTTCTGAGACAGGTGTGTTCAAGATGTTCGCTGCGTCTGCTTATGTATCTGTCAGTTTCGTTCTATGTATTTCGCAGCTATTTTGTTCAGCACAGGAAGACCTGTGACTGCTTTCTGTGTGCATTACAAACTCCGTGCCCCCATCGTTCCTTAAGCACTGAATGCTTTTGGCCTTGAGTTGTATCTTTTGAGACCATTAAAAAAATTTTTTCTTTGACACTTATTTAGTTTTGAGAGACAGAGAGAGACAGAACGTGAGCAGAGGAGGGGCAGAGAGAGAGGGAGACACAGAATCCGAAACAGGCTCCAGGCTCTGAGCTGTCAGCACAGAGCCTGACGCGGGGCTCGAACTCGCGAACCGCGAGATCATGACCTGAGCCAAAGTCAGACACTTAACCGACTGAGCCACCCAGGCGCCCCTAAAAATTTTTTAAATGTTTATTTATTTATTTTTGAGAGAAAGAGAGAGAAAGAGTGTGAGTGGGGGAGGGGCAGAGAGAGAGGGAGACACAGAATCGGAAGCAGTTCCAGGGCTCAAAGTCACAGACCGTGAGATCACGACCTGAGCCGGAGTCGGACACGCAGACTGAGCCACCGCAGTGCCCCTTAAGAAGGCTTTTGGATGGCTCTCAGATATGACATGAAATATTTCTTATCAAATTGTCCATTGACGAGTGTGAGAAGCGGCAGTGGCCCCGATCTCCCGTTCCGGTTCCGTAGGATTTTTGTTTCAGATCGTCGATACTTTCACCGCTGTTTATGAAACCAATAGTTACGTACGCTTCATCATTTCTGCGAATTTCCTTGCTCACTTCTGTGGGCTCACCGCGTACCCCTGCCGGGTTTATTCGACGGAGAGCGTCTTCTGCGCAGAGAGTAGGGAGCTAGGTGTCTGAGTCCTGGCTCATCTGAACATGCCTGGTTTCATTTCTTTGGGAACCTAATCCATTCATGTCTCCTCTCCTCCCCGCCATCCCCCCTCCCAGCCCCCCACCTCGTGGCATTTTCTTGCCCTCTGTTCTGTCCTCCGAGGGCGTCAGAAGCCTCCTGAGGGCACGCAGCGGCCTCTCGCCCGGCCGGTCGGGACCCGGAGCCCCTGTCGCTGGCACGTGCCCCTCTCTGTCCACGGGCCGCCGCTCCTGGGCTCTGGGACTCCGCTGGGTGTGGGCATCGGCACCACGTGTCTCCGTCTTCCAGCCTCCGTGCCGACGCCGGTCCTGCACTGCCCACCGGCTCACTCTCACCCTGGCATTCTGCTCCTCGGTCCCTGTCGTGCTTTTTATTTCCGCGACCGAGGTCTGGGTCCCCGGCACCTCTCCCTCTCGCCTCTCCTGTGAGTGCAGTCTGCGGGCCGGGCCCCTGCCCCTGGGTGCGAGCCCGAGGTCCTCCGTCCCTGCAGGGCACGGCCACGGCCTCGCCCAGGGGCGGGCCCTGGGGGCCACCACGCTGGTCCGCGGCGTGCTCCCCCCTCTCGCTGCCCCTCGCCGGTGGGTGGTGCGTGCACAGGGCAGGGCGAGGGGGCTTGGGCCGACTTCCTGGGACACCCCCACAGGGAGCCCGTGCAGAGCTCGAGGGCTGGGGTCTGATGGGCCACCTGTGGTGCAATCAGCCACTTGCAACTACTTCCTCCAAAGCAGTGGGAACAGGAAGCACTGTGCCCTCACCGCCGTCGGGGCTCGCGGGCCGTCTTCCCCGCGACAGCCCAGCCCGGTAAAGAGCGGAGCCCCCTCCCTGCCCAGCCGGGACACCCCACCGAGGTCGCCAGGGCATCAGCGAGGTGAGGGGACGGGGGGGGGGGGGGCAGGGGTCGCTTTCCTAAAGGGGGACCGGTTGGGCCCGTGGCTCTTCCCCGGGGAGCGGCCCAGCCCTGAGGGGGGGCCCTGGTCCCCGCCACCCACCGTGGGCTCGTCCACTCCAGCCAGGGGGAGCGCTGTGCCCCCCGTGGTCAGAGCCACAAAGAGGCGGGGACGGCTGTAACTGGGGACAGGACCCAGGCGGGAGGACGGGGCGCAGCTCCGGGCCTCGGTCGCTGGGTCTAGGGGCTCTCGACAAACCACACGCACTTCCTGAGCCCCCGACACGGGGGCTGCGAGGCGTGGAGCCCGGAGGAGGCTGGAGGGCAGGCGAGACCCCCCCCCCCCCCCGGAGGGGCCGGGCCGCGGGAGCGCTGGCGGGCCTCGGCTCGCCTCCCTTTTCCTGCCCGAGACCCTCCTCTCCACGCCTCTGAGGCTGGCTGTGGCGGTCTCTCCTCCCGCGGTGTGTGCGGTGAGTGTGAGCGAGAGCGGGGGTGCCTGTGGAAGGGTGAGAGGGTGCACACGTGTGTGCGTGTGTGAGAGCATTGTGTGAGCAAATGTGTGTGTTTATATAAGTATTTGAGTGTGAGGCGTGTATGTGTTGCCCGTGAGGTATGTGAGAGTGTGTTGTGTGTCAGGTGTGTGGAGGTGTGGGGGGTGTGGGTGTGCGTTGTGTGTATACTTGTGTGTGAGTGCATATGTGTACGGGCGTGTGTAGGTATGTGGGTGTGTGCAGGTGTGTGTTGTGTGTGTACTTGTGTGTGAGTGTGCGTGTGTGTATGAGGGTGTGTATGGGTGTGGGGGTGCATGTAGGTGTGCGTTGTGTGTACCTGTGTGTGAGTGTGCATGTGTGTCTGGGCATGTGTAGGTGTGTATGGTGTGTACTTATGTGTGAGTGTGCAGTGTGTATGGGGGTGTGTAGGTGGTGTGTGTGTGTGTAGGTGTGCATTATGTGTGTACTTATGTGTGTGTGCATGTGTGTATGGGTGTGGGGGTGCATGTAGGTGTCGGTTGTGTGTACTTGTATGTGAGTGTGCATGTGTGTATGGGCGTGTGTGGGTGTATAGGTGTGCATTGTGTGTGTGCTTGCGTGTGAGTGTGTGTGTGTGTATGAGTGTGTAGGTGTGTGTGAACGTGGGGGTGCAAGGGGTGTGCACCATGTGTGCGCTTGTAAGCGTGCACGTGTGTAGGTGTGCATGGGTGTGGGGGAGTGTAGGTGTGTGTAGGTGTGCATCTGGTACGTGTGCATTTTCCTGCTGAGGGGTCCACCGCTTCTCTTGGACCGTCAGAGGTCTGCAAGCTCAGGCCAAATGCTGTGAAGGTGTCGTGTGAGAGCTGAGTTTTGGGGACAGACATAGGTGTGTGACTAAGCCTCCCACAGCCAGGCTCCTGGGGGCCTGTCCCGAGGCCTCCTGGGAGTGGGGGGCCTGGAGCCGCGTCTGGGCCCCGGGGTCCCCCTGGATCCCGGCCGACACCGCCCTTCGGTCCCCTGGTCTCACCTCGTCCTGGCTCCCGTCCTCTTCCCCCAACCCAGGGCTGGGGTCCTGCTCTGCCGTCCCCGGCTGGGCTCCCCTCCTTTGGGGGCACCTGGGACCCTGAGTGGGCGAGGAGGAGGGGCAGCCAGGGGCGGGGCGGAAGGCGGGGGGACCCCAGGTTCTGGTGGCAGCGGCCGAGCCCACACCTCAGTGCTACATCCCAGGCAGGCACAGGGTCTCCCTCTGTGGGCACCTGATGTCCAGGTGACTGAGGGTTGTGCTGACTCCAGTGGCCCATGTGGGGTTTCTGTGAGGTTAGGGATCAGCTCCGCCGGGGAGAGGACGGGGTGGGAGGGCTGGGGCGGGCTGCTCAGAATGGGAGGGGGTAGAGTAAATCATTTCCCGAAGGCTCAGCCTCTGGCCTCTGTAGCAACCTGGGTGGAGCTCCCTGCCCTACAGTCGTGGCCGTGGCCGTGGCCATGGCCGGCCTGCCCTGTGCGGCAGCAGGAGGCCCAGGGCAAATTACGGTCATCACCTGGGGCTTTCACGAGAGACGGGAACACTGACCACGGGCCTTGCAGACTGTTCCGAGGATGCCGCCTGCTCTCCGGGGATGGGAAGGACCTGTGTGCACCCCGGAGGAGGCCCCCCACCCGTGACGAGGGCCACCGGTAGTTCAGACTCCAGCTGACTCCACAATCGAATGTATAATTCAAACCCCACTTCCCGGGGGGTCAGGCAGCCAGCAGCGCCCGGCTTCCGCGTGAGCCCCCGGCCCGGGTCCCCGGCGCGGCACAGACGGACAGACACGTGGCCCGTTGGGATATATCCACTTTTTCTTTTCCCGCGAACCTTGAGTTGCCCTGAACAGGTGCTTGCCCACTTTCACCGCTGTGCGGGGCCCACAGGGTGGGCTTCACGGGCCGCTGTCCAGCTGCACAGGTGGACGGGAAGCCCGGCTCTTTGGGTTGGCTACTTGGCTGCTAGCCCGCCGCCTTGGTCAAATGTTTGTCAGCCGGCTGTGACGACTGCCCACCACCTTTCTTGGGACATTTGCCTCTTTATCACTGACTTTTTAAGTTTATTTATCTTGAGAGAGAGAGAGGAAGAGAGAGAAAATCCCATGTGGGCTCCACATGGTCAGTTCAGAACCCGATGTGGGGCCTGATCTCATGAACCGTGAGATCATGACCCGTTTTGAGTCTGTCTTCTTGGTATTTCCTTCCTTAGTTTTATGCTCAGAAGGTTTCCTGACTCAGAGATACACTCTTCTGGTTCTGTTATCATTTTATGTCCCCGAATTCCACGGAGTTTACCCAGCCTCTGGTGTGAAGGAGGCCCCTTCCTGGGGAACCCCCACTTCTGCTCATCCCCTTTGAAGGCTGGGGTGCAACCCACTCCCTGTCTCTGACTCAGCCCCGGGCCACGAGCCAGGGTCACCCTGTCCCCCCCCCCCCCAAGCAGCACCGCTGCCATCTTGACCCTTCTTCCCCAAGCTGCTTGGCGATCATCATACCAAGGTCGTTGCCTTTTCCCAGGAAGCAGGTCCGATCTGTCGATTTTCGTTTTGTTCGCTTTTCCCATTCATGACTTCTGCCCTCGTCTGTGTATTTCCTGCCTCCCTTACCAAAGCTTTCCTGCTCTTTCCCCCACCTCTGCATTTCCGTCCCCGTACGTGCACCTGTCCTCACCTGCAACCAAAGCACATTGGGCATCTGTTTTCACGTCCCATCCTGCACAGAGGGTTTTCACCGCACAGAGGTGGAATTGCACAGAGGATGTTGTCTGCAAATATAATTTTGACTTCCTCTCTGACCTGAGAGGTGTTTATCACATTGTTTTAAAATTTCTTTTTTTAACGTCTTTTTATTTATTTATTTTTGATGTTTATTTATTTTTGAGAGAAAGAGAGAGAGAGAGAGAGAGAGCAAGAGCAGGGGAGGGGCAGAGAGAGAGGGAGACACAGAATCCGAAGCAGGCTCCAGGCTCTGAGCTGTCAGCACAGAGCTCGATGCAGGGCTCGATCCCACGAACCGTGAGATCACGTCCTGAGCCGGAGTCGGACGCTCAACCGACAGCTATCCAGGTGCCCAAAGTTTTATTTATTTAAGTAATCTCTGCAGCCAGCGTGGGGCTGGAACTCACGACCCTGAGGTCAAGAGCCGCATGCTCTCCTGACTGAGCCAGCCGGGCGCCCCTGAGCTCTTTAAAATGTCTAGTTGATACGTGGGAGGGTGTCTCGTCTTCTTCCACATGCTGAGAAACTGGCCCTTGCAACGTGTGCCGTCAGACTTCGCGGGGTGAGGTGGGCAACGGTCGACGTGCCTCGCAGACACTTTTGTAGGGCTGGGGTCCAGGGAGCGTACAGGCCCTGCGTCCTCTGGCCTCACTGCGCTTTCTGTGCCCTGGGTCTGTCCGGAGCCTCCGTGCTCAGCAGGTGGTGGCTCCAGCCGCCCCCGCGGAAGCCAGCTTCTGTCCATTCTGTGTTTTTATAGAACGCAGAAGCGACTCCATATCCATACTCTGCCTTTTGGTTTAAGAAGGCTGGTGCCTGTTTCAGATCCCTGGTAGACATGGGCTTTTTCACCATGAAACAGCTTTGAGTCCGCAGGCTCCGGGGATGAGTACCGCATGGGGGCGGGGGGGGGGGGGGCTGCCTCCCATCTTTGAACTTCCTCGCCAGAGCCTTCCCCCTCCCCCACCCTCCATCACCTGATTCGGGCCCGTAAACCCAGGTCGGTGGGTTTTCTGACCCCACAGGCCTGAGCCGTCCTGATGGCCAGTGAGCCCTGGGGACCTGGAGTGGCCTAACGTGAGGGTTCGTACTTTTGCAAAACCTTCATCTTTTGATGTGATGTGGGCCGGGAGGGAACGGTCAAGAAAGAATTCTTAAGACGTTTTCTGTGCAAGAAGGTGGTTTTATTAAAGCACGGGCACAGGACTGTGGGCAGAAAGAGGGATACTGGGGGCGTCAGGAACAATTGGTTATATACTTTTAAGTTGCGTGGGTAGAGATAGAGGAAGTTTCCGAAGGGATTTTCTTCTTCATTTTTTAAATGCTTATTTATTTTTGAGAGAGAAACAGTGTGCGAGTAGGAGAGGGGCAGGGAGAGAGGGAGACACAGAATCCGAAGCAGGCTCCAGGTTCCAGGCTGTCAGCACAGAGCCCGACGGGGGGGCTCGAACCCACGGACCGTGAGATCACCACCTGAGCCGAAGTCGGACGCTCAACCGACCGAGCCACACGGGCCCCCACACTTTTTTTGCCTTTTTTTCCGCCTCCTCTTTGACGGGAAACCTGATATGACACCAGCTTACTGTCCTGAGTCAGACCCTGTGCACTCCCTCGGCATGCTGCCCGAAGTTTTTTTCTTTCTAATGTTTCTGCTTTTTCTTGTCTTTTACCAAATATGGGTTGTGTTTGTGTGTGAGAGATTGGGGTGGAATGTAGCGTGTCGTTCTTCGGATGCTCCCTGCCCTCTCACCTGGCTGTTAAGGGCTTTACTCTTGCCAAAGGAGACCCTGGTCAGCTGCGTCCACTGGGTGCCTCGGGGCCCGGGTCTCTGGGTCTGGGGGGGCCGACCCTGCCCGTGACTCGGGAGTCACCACTTCCTGCAGTTTGGACCCAGGCTGTGCCAGCAGCCTCCTCGAGGGCAGAGTCCTCACAGCCGTGGAGGGCCTGGGGTAGCTCAAGCTGCCTAGACTTCGGGTTTTGCACCGGAGGGGCTGCGCTCGGGTCCGGGTCCGGGGAGGTGAGGCCTGGGGGCTGCTAGAGCAGGGTGCCCGCGCCTCAGGACTCCTGGCTGGGCCCTGGAGCCTGGGGTCCCCCTCCTTGCCCTGCTCAGCCGGGGCCTCCCACTTGCCCTCCAGCTCCCGAGCCAGGGTCCTGACGAGTCGGGTGCCCATGGGTGCCGGGGTGCACTGGAGTGCTTTCCAAGCCTGCCCCCACCCAGAGCTGCGGTCTCACAGGAAGCCGAGGCAGTGTGCCAGGGCGGCCATCAGGGCTCGGGCACCCACACCCTGTGCTGTAGCGGGAGCCGGGCTGCAGGACTGCACTCAGAGGGGGCCCGGTCTGTGTGGCTCCAGGATGCTGGTCTCAGGCGAGGCCTGGCCTCTGAGGGCCAGTCCTGCCTGCCGGGCAGGTGCACCGCAGCCCCGCCCCCTGAGGCCCAGGGAGGAGGGGCCTCCACCCGCCCCCACCCGCCCCCACCCCCCCCCCCCCCCCCCCCGAGGCTGAGAGGAGGGCTGGCTGCAGGCCAGAGCCACCCTGTGTCGGGGCACCCCGCCCACCCTGCCCCCACCCCACCAGGCTGGGGGACACGTGGGTCCTCCGTGGCCGCCCCCATCTCCTGCAGGCCAGGATCGCGTGGAGAGAGGGCAGCCACAGCCCCCACCCGGCTTCCTGTGGTCAATGTCAGGACATCACAGCCTGTGGGCCGTCTTACCTCTTACCGTAATCAAGGCTCCCTCCCTCTCTGTGGGAGGAGTGTGTCGGGAAAACGGGAACCCAGGTTTACATCCTGCCGCTGGTCTCCGTTCCCCATGCGAGGACCCCAGGAGCTCTCGTGCTGGTTGTTGTGAATGTTTGGGGTCCAGTCTGTGGCCACAGGAGAGCACGTGCCCCTTCCCCGGGGCTGTGGCACGGGCTTGCCCTGCGGGAGCGCAGGCATGGTTGGGCACTTGGGGAGGGTCTCCACCCTCCACTTGGCCTCCTCTTTAGGGGGCCGCTACCCACAGACCGAATGTGCCTGGGGCGGTGGCCAGGTCAGCCCCGGGCTGGTCTGCACTGGCGGTCAGCTGTGGAATTTTGGAGGGGCCAGATGGAAACCGGGACCGGCCTCGCCTGAGCCCCACGCACCCACAGTGGGAGACAAGGGGCTTTCTTTCGTGAACGGGCTTGGCCGCAGTGAACTGAAAACTGCTGCCCGGGCCCATGTGGCCACTGCTATGACCCAGGAAGCCACAGTGCCACGTGGCTTCTGCAATTTTGACCCTGAACAGGAAGGATGGAGTGTTCTGTTTTGACATTTCTGGGTCCTGATCATAATATTGGTGGGGACCAGGGAGCAGGGGCACCTCCAAAAAGATGGGAACTTGAGACTGGACGGGGCTAATACGCACGGGAACCCCGCCACGGGAGCAGGGGAGCCCCGGCTGGTTCTCCGTCACCCAGAGCCTCTGGGTGCAGAGACACGGGTTACAGGGGTGCAAACGGGGACCTACCTACAGGCCGCATCTGAGCCCAGCAGGCAAGGCAGGGACCATGGGCCCTGGGTCAGGGCCTCTGCTGGCCCCGAGGTCACCCTCCTGGCCGGCCACCACCAGGCAGTGTCAGGGGGCGGGGAGCCCCAGGGCCTCAGAGGCCTGCCCTCGGGAGACGAGCCGGCCTTCACGTGACGTTCTGGGTGGGCTGTACTGATCTTTTAACGTTTATTCATTTTTGAGAGACAGAGTGTGAGCCGGGGAGGGGCAGAGAGAGAAGGAGACACAGAATCCGAGGCAGGCTCTAGGCACTGAACTGTCAGCACAGAGCCCGACGCGGGGCTCGAACTCACTCACAGACTGTGAGATCACGACCTGAGCCGAAGTCGGACGCCCGACCAACTGAGCCATCCAGGCGCCCCTGGATGTTTGCTTCTGGTAGAATGCGACCCCCTTCCTGCCTGCTAGCTCCCGATTCCTGGCTCCCCTACACCTTGTTTGCCTTCTTGGTCTGGTGGAAAGACCACGGCCAGCTGAGGATTTCTGAGACCTGGGGCATCGGTGCTTTGGGCCCAGCCAGGATCCGGCACCCCCAACCCGGGGCGCCTTCAGGGGAGGGTGGCATCCCGGCGAGGGAGGTGTTGCCCATCGGGCGGTGGGTTAGAAGGTGCCGGGTCTGCCTTGAGGAACCAGAACGAGAACCTGAACACCCGTCCCCAGCCTCGCCCCAACGACCTTGCATCTGGGAACATCAGGACCCGGCAGTGTCGGGGCCCTGTCCACGCCGAACGTCAGGTGCTGGGTGTTTAAGGACGGCAGGTGTGCGTCAGGAAACACAGAACGCTGGCGGCCTAGGGCTGTGGCCTCGGACAAGGCAGCAGAGGGCTCCGCAGCACCCACTTCCCCTCCCGCAGGGGCGTCTGAGCAGGGCGGCTGGCTAGGCTGGCTCCCGGCAGGTGCGCCCATCATACTGGTTCTGCAGCTGCCAGGAGGCCCCGGGCCAGCCCAGGCTCTGCTCTGAGATCGGCACTCAGTTCACTGAGGACTCGGGCACACGGTGGCCGCAGCCCCCATCCACGGGTGCAGCCTCACACATGCAGCGTGCAGTGTGTGTGTGTGTGTGTGTGTGTGTGTGTGTGTGTGATGGGTGCAGCGGGGGGGGGGGGGGAGGGGTGTCCCGGGTGTGCGCCTGCGTGCACATGTGTCCCTGGAGGGAGGCCCACTCCCTGCTCCTCCCTGGAGGCTGGTGGGCTCAGCAGTGAGCCCCACGCCGCTCAGGCCTCCTTTCCTGCTGCCAGCACAGCCCGCCTCGGGCACTTGGCCTCTCCCGGGGGCTGGCCACCCCGGGGCAGCAGGCACAGGGCCTTCGGGCGCCGCGTCTGTGGGCCAGCCAGCCGGAGAGTCTGGAGAGTGTGGGGTCCGAGGCCCCGTCACTGAGACCCCTTCCGTCCCCAGGACATGCTGTGCCAGCACTTCCCGCTCCTCACCCTGGTGGGTCTGCTCGCCCTCTGGTCCGGTGAGTTCCGTGCAGGCAGGGCCATGCGGTCCTTGCCGGGGGGGGGTGGGGGGGGGGGGGAAGGGGCTCGCCCCTTTCCTCCCCCCCCCCACCCCCCGCATCCTCCAGGGCCGAGTTCCAGCCTTGGAGGGGCGGCGCCCCTGGGAACAAGTCCCAGGAACGGGCCTCAGTCTCCCTGCACTCCCCCTCCCGCGAAGCCTGGTTTCCTCCCACTCCTCCCGGTGCTCCGGCTGCCCCTCCTCCCCCACCCACCCCCTGACCCGCACCCAGCTCCGCCGCCCCGAGTGCCCGCGGCTCCGTGTGGGGTTGGCCAGCGCAGGCCGCCGCTCACGGAGCCGCCTCATCTTGCCCCCAGCCCTCGGCCAGCAGTGTACCAAGTTCAAGGGCAGCAACTGCCGGGACTGCGTGGAGTCGGGCCCCGGCTGTGCCTGGTGCCAGAAGCTGGTAAGAGCCGCCTTAGGCTGCGCCCGCCGAGGGCCCCCACACCTGGCCTGCCTTTCCCCCCTTCCCACCCCCCCGCCGGGCGCCCTCTCTCTGCCTCTGGAGCTGCTGGCACCCAGGGGCGCCCACCCCTCTGTTTCCAGGGGGACGTGGGGGGGGGGCAGGCACAGCCCAGGGGCACGGGACTGTCAGAGGGACAGGCAGACTTGGCCGCACCCGGGGCAGCCCCAGGGGAGGCGGACCCCTGCTCTGTGCCCCCTGCCCAGGCACGAGCCCTGACCACAGACCACAGACCACGAGGAGACACACAGGGAAGTGGACACAGCTTTCGGGGGAGAAGTTGTGGGCGGTTCTGTGTCGGGACCTTAACTCCTCCGCTGCGTTTTTTTCGTTTTTATGTTTTACCCATAATAAGACCTCCAGGGCACAGTCCCTAAATTGACAGTTCCCGTCCCAGGCCCACCCTCCTCCTAGAGAGAACCCCTCCCTTGAGGGACCCCCAGCTCCTGACCACATCCTCCTCCCCTGGGACGCCCCCAGCTCCTGACCACGCCCTCCCGCCCCGGGGGACCCCCGGATCCTGACCGTGCCCTCCCGCCCCGGGCACCCCCGGATCCTGACCGTGCCCTCCCGCCCCGGGGACCCCCGGATCCTGACCGTGCCCTCCCGCCCTGGGGGACCCCCGGATCCTGACCGTGCCCTCCCGCCCCGGGGACCCCCGGATCCTGACCGTGCCCTCCCGCCCCGGGGACCCCCGGATCCTGACCGTGCCCTCCCGCCCTGGGGGACCCCCGGATCCTGACCGTGCCCTCCCGCCCCGGGGACCCTGGATCCTGACCATACCCTCCCACCCTGGGGCACCCTTAATTCTTCATACTTCAAGGGTCCTTAACCACAATGCGTCCCCTCAGAGTACCACAAAACACTTTTCCAAGGTTCCACACTGCCCGTGGCACCTCATCACCCCTGCACGCTCTACGCAAAGTTTGCCAGTTGTTCCAATAATGCCTTCGATGGCATCTCCCTCTGTCTGTGTGGTGACCCAGGGTCACGCTCTGCACGTAGGTGTTCTGTCCCCCTAGTCGCCTCCAATCCAGGGCGCCCCTCGCTCTGCGTCATCACGTCATTGACATTTCCCCGGAGTTCAGGGGAGCAGGTGTGTGCAAGCCCTCAGCGTGGGCTTGCCCGGCCTCCCCTCCGATTGGGCCCAGAGCGTGCGTTTTGGCCGGAGCCCTGCCCGGGACTCGTGCTGTCACCGCGTCCCAACACTGGTGATGCCAGTGTGGACCGCCCAGCCGAGGGGGCGACTGCCCGGCGTCTCTGCCGTGATGTCATTATTCACTCCTTGCGGTTAGTAAGTAATTGTGGGGAGATGCGCCGAGGCCAGGAAACATTCCGCTCCCCGCCAGGCTCACACCCGCTCAGGTTGGCACCCGTAGGTGATTCGGCACGAATCACTTGTCATTTGGAGGGCTGCCAAGTGGTGGCGTCCACTTCACGGACTCCCGCAACGGCTCCTACAGTCTCTTCTCTCTCATCAGTGTGGACCCCGTAGATTTTTATTTTATTCAATAGCTTTACAATCTATCGCCGTCATTCTGAGGCTCAAATGGTTTCACATTTGGCCACTGGGACCCTCCCCCTCCCCCCCCTCCCCCCCTCCCCGCCAGCCTGTGCCCTCATCACTTTTTTTGAGCACTTTCTTACTCCAGAACAACCAGACGCTCCAGGCCCAGCCGCACTCTCCTGGCCCCAAGGGTGGGATCAGACATTGCTCTGGAGGTTCTGGTTCCCTTTCTCGAGAAGCCTGCCTCCGGATAGCTGCAGTACACGTCCTCCTTTTCTCAACCCTACGAGGCGGGGGCAGCGGCTTCCGAGTTGCCAGCCCGCACCCCGGCCACCAGCAGCCTACAGAGAAGTGGGGTGTGGTGGGGTCTCTCTGCTCGGATGCGGCACGGCCACAGCCCGGGGGGGAAACCTCTGCCAGCCACTTGGATTTCTCCCTTCCCTTTCGTGGGCTCGTTCCGTTCCTTGGGGATACAGCTGGCCTCGCTTCCTTCCACGGGGATCCCGTTTGGGACTCTGTTCCTGTGGATTTCGCTTTGTCTCAAGTACTTCACGCACCGACAGAGCTCCAGAGGGACAGACAGGCAGCCCAGGAAGCGCCAGCCCTCGTGGCCCCTCCGTGGCCCCGGCTGTACCGGGCCGGCCTCCCGCGTGGCCGCCTTACCCTTCCTGAGCCTCCTTCTGTGAAAGGAGCAGAGAGCCGCACACCTGTCTTTAGCGTGTCCTCCCTTGGTGCCACCGAACGCGGGCCCTTCTCCTGCCCCGTGCTGTCAGAACCCAGGGGTCTTCGTGGGGTCGTGAGGACACTGCCCTGGACCCAGGGCTCCCCGGGTGCCACGTGCCTTTTCTCAGGGCAGAGCCTCCGATGAAGGCTGCTGAAGGGCGTGGACACCCCTGGCCGGGTGCTCCCGGCTCTGGGGCTGCTGAGGGACCCCGCCATGGGCCAGCCGGGGGCTGGAGACACCGGTCCTTCCGTCATCTCTGCTGCCGGAGGCAGTGGAGGGCAGACGGCTGGTTCCCAGACCGGGGGGGACCTAGGAGCCCCACGGAGGGGCCACTGGAAGGCAGGTGTCTTCCCGGCTGCCCAGCCTCCCGCCCACCCCACCCCCACAAGGACACCTGTCTTGAATCCCAGGTGGGAATAAGGCGGGTCAGCCTCCTCGAGTGACCCCGAGGGCCAGTCTCATGCAGCACCCACAGTGTGGCCCCCACGTTTTCTCCACCCTCCTCCTGACTCCTGACCCCCGATCCCACCCCCAGAACTTCACTGGGCTGGGGGAGCCAGACTCCGTTCGCTGTGATACCCGGGAGCAGCTGCTATTGAAGGGATGTGCAGCCGACGACATCATAGACCCCAGGAGCCTGGCCGAGACCCACGACGACCAGGAGGGCGTCCAGAAGCAGCTGTCCCCACAGAAAGTGACACTCTACCTGAGACCAGGTAGGCGTGGCCTCGGCCACAGACGAGGAGCATGCGTGTAGGTTGCTCTGGGTGCCAGGGCCGACCGATGGCCCAAGTGTCCATGTGCCAGGTCGGACAGCAAGGTGGGCAGGAATCCAAGGACGGTTGGAAACCCCAAGGATGGAGTCTGAGCACCCCTGTGGCCCCGTCCCCTCTGCCTGCAGGAGGGCGCCCCCACACCCACCACCCGTGGCTATGTGCCTCTGCTCTGCGTCCTTTCCAAAAGGGAGAAGCAACCATCTGGGAAACACTCTTCTGTCCCACTCTCAGAATGCCAGGTGCTCTTGGCAGAGCAAAGGCTCTGATGAGTCCCGTAGCCAAGGAACTCGAATGACTGTTTAAATCAGTGTTGCTCAAACTGACTTGACCGCAGAACCCTGTCAGTGCCCTAAGAAGTGCCCTTTGGGAAGGTGGCTGTGGTGGAAGGAGCAGGACCATGCAGTGCACAGGCCAGGGCAGGACGGGGTGGAGTCTGTCCCTCAGCCTCACCTCCGTGATGGCAGTCCTGCAGGGAGCTGGGGGCTGGAAGCGGGACAGAGAGACAACTCAGTCACGCCGTCCCTGATCTTTGGCGATTTATTGAGCATCTGCTATGTGACGGGGCGCCCTAGGTCTGGGACAAATAAGCCAGCAATCACATGAGAACGTGTTGTGACTCAGACAGGGGCCAGAGGGGACGTGATCGGGAAGGGGGCCTGCACCGGGATGGCTGGGTTTGCCCCATGCTGGGGGCGCAGAGCGTGGCTTGCAGGGACAGCCAAGTAGACGTGTACCTCGACAGCGCCTGACGAACGAGCGCTCAGCGGTGTGCGTGGTCCAAATGCTCCATCTAGCTGGGCGCCCTGTGACTCGTCCACGGGCCACGGAGAAGGGGGCAATAGTGAACATTTCGGGACCTGTGGGGGGCAGGTCAGTGCCCCTGAGATGCCTTCTCTGTGCCCCATCCCTACCGACAGGTCAGGCGGCTGCCTTCAACGTGACCTTCCGGCGGGCCAAGGGCTACCCCATCGACCTGTACTACCTGATGGACCTCTCCTACTCCATGCTGGACGACCTCATCAACGTCAAGAAGCTGGGGGGTGATCTGCTCCGGGCTCTCAACGAAATCACCGAGTCGGGCCGCATCGGTGAGGCTCCCCCCCTCAGTCCTGGCCGGCCCTGCTGCCCCGGGGCCTCTGCCAGGCAGGGCACTGGGGGGGCTTGCCAGGGCCCCACGCAGGCCACCCCGGGGGCCACCCCCGGGCGCTGTCAACGCCATCCAGCCCTCCACCTCCTCTCCTTCCTTCTCCTTTGTTTTCTGATATGTTCAAAAAACAAAACCTCTACCGTGCTACTCATTAAAAAAACAAATAGTCAACAGAGTAGGCCGGGGCCGCACAGCAGTCACGCCGGCAAAGACAGAAGCCGGCAAACCGGCAGCGTCCTGACCTGCACCGACTCACTTGCCACGTGCGAGTCTCGGGCACACACGTGCGTAAGGCAAAGGAGACGCCTGACTCCCCCGTCTGCCTCCTCCCGAGCCGTGTGCAGGGACGCACGGGCACACCCTCCATCCGTGCACATGCGCTCACACGCCGTGCGTGCACGTGCTCACACTCGTACACGATCACACTCGTGCACACGTGCCCTGCTGCGCAGTAGGAAAACAGAGGCTCCAGGGCGGGCTTCCTGCCCACCCCACTCGTCCCGCCCACCCCTCAGGCTTCGGGTCCTTCGTGGACAAGACGGTGCTCCCCTTCGTGAACACGCACCCCGAGAAGCTGAAGAACCCGTGCCCCAACAAAGAGAAGGAGTGCCAGGCGCCGTTCGCCTTCAGACACGTGCTGAAGCTCACCAACAACTCCCACCAGTTCCAGACCGAGGTGGGGAAGCAGCTCATTTCCGGAAACCTGGACGCCCCCGAGGGCGGTCTGGACGCCATGATGCAGGTCGCCGCTTGCCAGGTGAGGCCCCGCCCAGCCCGGGTCCCCACACCCCTTCCAGGGGAGGCCCCTTCCACCCTGGGTCCCCAGACCAACCCCAAAGGGAGACCCCCCCCCCCCAGCCCCCGTCCCCAGACCCTCACCAAGGGAGGCCCCGCCCAGCCCGTGTCCCCAGAGCCCACCCAAGGGGAGGCCCCGCCCAGCCCGGGTCCCCAGACCCACCAAGGTGAAGCCCCGCCCAGCCCTGGTCCCCAGAACCCCCCAAGGGGAGGCCCCGCCCAGCCCGGGTCCCCAGACCCACCAAGGTGAGGCCCTGCCCAGCCCTGGTCCCCAGAACCCCCCAAGGGGAGGCCCCGTCCAGATCTCCAGACCCCACCCAAAGGGAGGCCCCGCCCAGACCTGGTCCCCAGACCTCCCAGGGGGAGGCCCCGCCCAGCCCTGGTTCCCAGAACCCCCCAAGGGGAGGCCCCGCCCAGCCCGGGTCCCCAGACCCACCAAGGTGAGGCCCCGCCCAGCCCTGGTCCCCAGAACCCCCCAAGAGGAGGCCCCGTCCAGATCCCCAGACCCCACCCAAAGGGAGGCCCCGCCCAGACCGGGTCCCCAGACCTCCCAGGGGGAGGCCCCGCCCAGCCCTGGTTCCCAGAACCCCCCCAAGGGGAGGCCCCGTCCAGCCCCGGTTCCCAGACTCCACCCAAGGGGAGGCCCCGCCCAGATCCCCTGACCCCACCCAAAGGGAGGCCCCGCCCAGCCCGTGTCCCCAGAGCCCACCCAAGGGGAGGCCCCGCCCAGCCCTGGTCCCCAGAACCCCCCAAGGGAGGCCCCGCCCAGCCCGGGTCCCCAGAACTCCCCAAGGAGAGGCCCCGCCCAGCCCCGGTCCCCATACCCACCAAGGTGAGGCCCCGCCCATCCCTGGTCCCCAGAACCCCCCAAGGGGAGGCCCCGTCCAGATCCCCAGACCCCACCCAAAGGGAGGCCCCGCCCAGACCAGGTCCCCAGACCTCCCAGGGGGAGGCCCCGCCCAGCCCTGGTTCCCAGAACCCCCCAAGGGGAGGCCCCGCCCAGCCCGGGTCCCCAGACCTCCCAGGGGGAGGCCCCGCCCAGCCCTGGTTCCCAGAACCCCCCGAGGGGAGGCCCTGTCCAGCCCCGGTTCCCAGACTCCACCCAAGGGGAGGCCCCGCCCAGATCCCCTGACCCCACCCAAAGGAAGGCCCCGCCCAGACCGGGTCCCCAGACCTCCCAGGGGGAGGCCCCGCCCAGCCCTGGTTCCCAGACTCCACCCAAGGGGAAGCCCCGCCCCGGTCCCCAGACCCCACCCAAGGGGAGGCCCCGACCAGCCTTGCTCCCCAGAACGCCCCCAAACCCAGGGAGAGGGAGCGTCCCCTGCCAGGCGTCCCCAGGCATGTGCGCTAAGTGGCCGTGTCTGCCGCCCCTGGCCCCAGCAGGCCTCCCCCTGCCCCCTGCTGACCCTGGCCTTCCCGCCCGCTGGTCATGATGTAAATGCACGACTTGACTCGGACGATTCCAATCTCCCAGTGTCTCCTGCTGCTCCCCAGACGCACATTTCCATTTCCGCGTGCTGTCCCGTGGACGACACGGGCCGCTAACGTCCCCGGGCTTGCCCTGTCCCTTTGCGTGTCCTCAGGTTCTGTCATCTTTTGTGTCTGCCACGTTTTTACACGGTAGTAAACGTTTCCGTGAGTGTTTTCTTTCCTTCTGTGGGGTATTTCCCACTCCCTGGTCGGAACCCCCAGCGCGTCCTGCGCGTGGGCGCGGCCATCGGGAGGTTGTCCCGCAGACACCTCAGGAGCAGGCCACGGTGCTAGAATCCGGCCTGGACACGGGGACCCCGAGCCCCGCGGCCGGTCCCGGCGGAGGTGCTGTGTGAGAGGGGCCGCCTGGCTCCAGCCCCCGCGCCGCGCTCTGCCCACTGGGGAAACCGAGGCCGCTGACTCTGCTGTGTTCTCAGGAGGAAATCGGCTGGCGCAATGTCACCCGGCTGCTGGTGTTCGCCACGGACGACGGCTTCCACTTTGCGGGTGACGGGAAGCTGGGCGCCATCCTGACCCCCAATGACGGCCGCTGTCACCTGGAAGACAACATGTACAAAAGGAGCAATGAATTTGTAGGTGGCCTTCTAGTCCTGGGAGGGAGTGGGCGGCGCGGGGGTGGGGGGGGGGGTTGGGAGGGAAGGCCCACCTGGGCTCCGCCCCAGGGGAGCAGGGAGGCAGCGCTAGGGGTCCGGGGGGCTGGCGCAAGGGGGCCACACCTCAGGCGGGCACAGCTCCTCGTGGGGCACGCCGCCCCTCAGCATGGAGAAGCTGGGCATCCTCTGGTCTGGAAAGGTCAGCACCCGTCACAGGAAGTTGCCCTCACCTGCAGTGGATCGAACTGCACCGTGGAATCGTCCGGGGGTGGGAGGCTGGGCCTCTGGGCCCCAGGTGGGAGCGGCCGGATAGCCTGGTGGTGTGTCCCTGACCCCCGGGACCGGCTGACCAGGCGTCTGTCTCCCCACCAGGACTACCCGTCGGTGGGCCAGCTGGCTCACAAACTGGCTGAAAGTAACATCCAGCCCATCTTCGCCGTGACCAGGAGAATGGTGAAAACCTATGAGGTCGGTGGCATCGGGTCCTGAGCAGCAGGGCGGGCACGGGCATGTCAGTGGTGCTGACACCCTGCGTCTCTACGGGCTGAGCTGCGCTTGGGCGGGCGACGGGCGACGGCAGGCGGGGGTGCCCACTCTGGGCTCTGTGCGGTTGGAGGAAGGAAGAAGGATGTTCTCTGTCGGTGAAATCCAGTCACCATGTTTCCATTTTTGCTACAACGTAGAAAGTCTTTCTGCAGATCAGAGGCTTCCTTCTTGTTTTATGTCCCAACACGTGCGGTTCACGCGTTTATCAGGCACATATGGGCAAGTGCAGGACCTCAGGCCGGCGGCATTTCACCAGGAAGCACCCCCGGATACCCCGCAGAGCCCTGGGCCCCCGCCAGAGCTGCCCCGCCACTCACAAGCCAACTCTCTCGCACACTGACACTTCCTTCTCTGCTTTGGGAACCCTGGGTCTGTCCTGATTTCACGGAATTACTGTTCTTGTTCCATTCTTCTAGAACATGGGGAACTTTCTGTTCCTGGGGCAGTTTCTCTTCCGTCCTTCCTGCCCTCGGTCCGGCACCGTGTTTGTTTTGCGTGTGCACACAGCCGGCTTGAGGCGGGTTGGCCTCCTCTCAGCTCTGCTGGGCTGGGAGAGCACCTGCCAGCCCCTCCCCCTCCGTGGGAGGCGTGGGGCGCCGGGGAGGGGGCGTCGCAGAGTCAGCAGCTCCTGCTGTCAGTTCTCCAGACTCCAAAGGAGGACAGGACCCTGCAGGGGACGCAGAGGAGGGGGAGGGGCAGGTGTCTAGCAGCCGTCCTGGGGCAGGCGGGCAGTGGAAGCCTGCCCGACCACAGGGACAGTGGCTCAGCGCAGGGCCGATGGCCGGGGGCTTCGTAACAGAAGATTGCCCACCTGTGCTGGCTGCGTGAACGTGGGCAGGTCGGGACCTGGAGGCCGTTCTACCAGACGTAGCAGGTCCCAGTAATTTGCTATTGGGACAGGACAGCGTGGTGATGGGGTAGAAGCTGAAGCAGGAGATTTGAATCCCAAACCCACTAGCATGAACAGTGCCCTGGCAGATCTGAGCCTGTTTCCTGACCCCGACTCATGGGGCTCTGGGTGAGGGACATCGAGGTGACCCAGAGCCTGTGAGGAGAGCACTTGTTGCACTGTCCTTGGTACACCTGCATCAGAGTGGAGGCAGGTCAGAGGACAGGAGCCCGGCTTCCCGGAGTCACGGTGGGGTCCCGCCCCGGGGGGGAAGGGGAGAGGGCAGCAGAGGCCAGAGGGCGTTGGTGGCCAGGCCGTGACAGTCCTTGTGGACTCCGTGGAGGTGACTGGAGTCTCTCCGGGGAGTTACGGGAGGGCGTTGGGTCAGAGAAGTGACTCAACCATCGGTTCTGTAAGTGAGCCATGATGCAATCTTCCGGGAGAGGTAGTGTGAGGGGAAGGAGGGAACACAGAGCTGTCCGGGCGGTCCAGGTACGCCACACTGCCCACGTGCAGGTGCCACGGGACCAGCTGACCCGGGTCCTACTGGAGCCGATTATTACAGTCCTGCTTAACAGTCTTTTTTTTAAAAAAATGTTTAAGTTCATTTATGTATTTTGAGAGAGAGAGAGAGAGAGAGCATGAGTAGGGGAGGGGCAGCGAGGGAGAGGATCCCAAGCAGGCTCCACGCTGTCAGCGCAGAGCCTAAAAAGGGGCCCGAACTCACGAACCGCGAGATCATGACCTGAGCCGAAGTCGGACACTTAACCGACTGTGCCACCCAGGCGCCCACACAGTCGTTATTAAAATTAAATTATATCAACACATTAAAATGCTCAGAACTGATCCCATCCTGGTGGTTTTGGCACGTCCTACGACTCTATGCCCTTGGTTGTTTGCACCTGATACAGCCGCATGGTGGGGACACTCTCACGGCGGTGAGGCGCGCTCTTCCCAGCTCTGTGTTCAGTGACGTCACAAGCTTGAGCTCGGCCGAGGGGGCGTGTTTACAGCGAGGAAATCGGCAAGTGCTCAGCTTCTGAGCCACTGACCACACGCTGTCTTAACTGAACGTGATAAGATATCTGGTGGGGGACTCTCTGGGCCATTTTATGACCAAGAAGGAAACTGGGGTGTTACGGAACCATGGGCTCCCGTGGCCCCAGGGCTGCAGCTGTGACCGTGTGGTCTGTTTACCTAACAGAAACTCACCGAGGTCATCCCCAAGTCAGCGGTGGGGGAGCTGTCAGAGGATTCCAGCAACGTGGTGCAGCTCATTAAGAACGCCTACAATGTGAGTCCCCCTGGCACTCAGCCGGGGTCCCTGGGGCTGTCGCAGGCACCCCGCCCTCCCTGCTGCAGGTCAACAGAAGGGTGGGCCCGACAGAAGTGCCCTGCCCCCTGGGGCCACCGTCAGGCCTCCTGGGAAACGAGCCTGGCTCTTCCCGAAGGGCAGCCGTGCCCTCCCTGGGGATGGAGCGGCTCGTCCCATGCCCGAACCTCGCCTCCCCGATACGGAGCCCCCTTGTAGGCCAAAGTTCCTGGTGGCGAGAGCACCCGATGAGGGTGTCGAGTTACAGCCCTGTCGAGGGGGTTCTGTGTGTTCCATGTACCCTTGCAGAGCCCCTAACCCCCAGAGCAGTACCTCTTGAGCACCAGCCGCTGCCCAGTGTTTCTGTCTACACACCGATGGCACGGTCACCTGTCCCCGCTCACTCACTCTGACTCTGTTCCTCTCTCTCCCTCTCTGTCCCTGTCTGTCTCCCACTCCCTTAAATGGGTTTTCCAGCTCCTACCCTGTGCCAGGCACTGGGCACTCAGTGGTGGGCGGGACTGTCAAGTCCCCGTTCTCATGGCCGCGTCTGTCCCCATCTGTGCCCTCCTGGCCTCTCGCGGGGCCATGGCGTTGGTAACCTTGTTCGCACCTGCACAGGGCACAGGACCTAGCGCCTCCCCAGCTCTCAGCGGGCATGTGGGGGGAGGAGGGAGGGGTGAGAAATGGAGAGGCCTCAGAGCCATTGGCCAAGAAGGGCCCGGGGACAGCGGGAGGAAGCTCCCTAATCTGTAGCCGTTTTTTGCCGGCAGAAACTCTCCTCCAGGGTCTTTCTGGACCACAACACTGTCCCCAACACCCTGAAAATCACCTATGACTCCTTCTGCAGTAATGGAGTATCACAGGTGGACCAGCCCAGAGGGGACTGTGACGGAGTCCAGATCAACGTCCCGGTGAGGCCCCATTCCGACTGTCGGGAAGGTTCTCTCCCAGGGACAGCTAGGAGTGCACCCAGGCACACGGGGCAAGCACAGGGACAAGCAGGGGGTATCACCCTCAGCACACTGCTCAACACAGGGCTCCCGGGTGCAGGAGGACAGAGGGGATGGCAGCGCCCCCTGGGGCAAGATGCTGGGCAGTGTGTCCAGCAAGGAGCAGAGTCCTTTCCACACACCTCAAGTCTGGTCCGGTTTCCCGATTTGTGTACGTGTGTGTGTGCGCGTGTGTATATGCGTGTGGTGTGCGTATATATGTGTGCTGTGTGTTTTGCAAAGATACTAAAGCATGGGCCACACAGATGATTAGATAAAGACATTGATATTTAAGTTATTTCCATAATATTTTGAATTTATTATGACCACGAGAATTAAATTTTCCCTTTTTCTGGCTGTGAACTAATATTCAGCAAAACACCGCTTTTATTGCAGTTTTAAATGTGACATTGGAATTCCTTCAGATATGTTACTCGCTAAATGTCACACATAAATTTTTACTGAAGTGTCTCCCCTCACACTGGGTGGACCCACACAGGGATTTATTCAATCTTATGATTGGTGATTGCTTCTTATATATTTTTCCTGATATTTCTGCTCTACCTTCGTGGCCCCAGTGGCAATTCATTTAAGTTGGTCTGGGCCGTGCCTTGCTTTTGACGAGCCGCTGCCCCCCTGAGCTCTGTGCTGGCTGCCCGCGCAGGGAGGGTGGTGGGGCTTTGTGCTGTCGCACCCGGTTCCTGTGGGGCCTGTATTCAGGGTCAGAGCACAAGTCCATACCCAGGATCTAGGGCCTCCTGTGGGATTCTGGCATCCTAGCATACCAGACATAAGGAGAAAATACACGTCCTTTTAAGTCATGTAATCTCCTTATTAACACGTGTGTGATAAAAAAATTCTAGAGAGCCCCCCCTCGCCCCAGCCCGAGTCCAGGCGGGAAGGGATGGGCGCGGGGTGGGGGGGGGGCGGGCCTCGGGTGAAGGAATGGGCGGGGCTAGGGTGAAGAGATGGGCGGGGCTCGGGTGAAGGGATGCGAGGAGCTCGGGTTAAGGGATGCTCGCTGGGATCCGGATGGGCTGGCGGGGCTCTGGTGGGCCTGCTGCCCCCACGTTCTGGCACCGCGGACGCCGGCTCTCCCGACGCCCTTCTCTCTTTTTTCATGTCAAGTCCCAAGTCCTGGAGAATCGCAAGGTGTCTCGTGTTCTTCCGTCCTGTGGCTCCGGGGCCCCTGCAAGGGCCCCTGCAAGGGCTGGTACTCTCCAGGCCTGGGACCAAGCACACACCCCTTGCCTACTCGGGCCTGGCCCCGGGACAGACCCCTACGTCCAGGCGAGGGCGAGGACATGGGAGCGGGGTGGGAGCCTGCTGTCCCGGCCTTGCCTGAGCCCTGCTCTTCTCCACCACAGATCACCTTCCAGGTGAAGGTCACGGCCACAGAGTGCATCCACGAGCAGTCCTTTGTCATCCGGGCCCTGGGCTTCACGGACACGGTGACCGTTCACGTCCTTCCCCAGTGCGAGTGCCAGTGCAGGGACATGAGCCAGAACCGCGGCCTCTGTGGTGACAAGGGCTCCATGGAGTGCGGCATCTGCAGGTGAAGTGGTGCGGGCAGGTGTGGGGCAGGTGTGGCCCAGGGCCGCAGCTCTGGGAGAAGGGGGCCTGACCCGGGGCCCCTCCCGCTGCAGGTGCGACGCCGGCTACATCGGGAAGAACTGTGAATGCCAGACGCAGGGCCGGAGCAGTCAGGAGCTGGAGGGCAGCTGCCGGAGGGACAACAACTCCCTCATCTGCTCGGGGCTGGGGGACTGCCTGTGCGGGCAGTGCGTGTGCCACCAGAGCGACGTCCCCAACAAGAGTATCTTCGGGCGCTTCTGCGAGTGCGACAACGTCAACTGCGAGCGCTATGATGGCCTGGTCTGCGGGGGCAAGGGTGAGCAGGGGTGAGGGAGAGCTGGGGTGAGGGGGAGCGGGGACGCAGACGGAGGGACGGGTGGACCCGGGTAGAGCCAGGTAAGCGGGGCTGAGGATGGGAGGGGGGAAGGGGGGAGGGACGGACCCGGGTGGACCTGGGTGAGCGGGGGGGGGGCGTGGACGGGAGGACCCAGTGAGCCCGATGCAGCCGCATGGGGCTAAGCAGGTACAGACAAACAGGCGGACGGACTGATGGACGGGTGCGGGCCGGATGGGCGGGGCCGAGTCTCGGCTGCCGTCCTGCAGAGCGGGGCACCTGTTCCTGCGGCAAGTGCTCCTGCAACCCGGGCTTCGAGGGCTCCGCGTGCCAGTGTGACAGGTCCACCCGGGGCTGCCTGAACCCCGACGGCTTTGAGTGCAACGGGCGCGGCCGCTGTGTCTGCAACGTGTGTGAGTGTGACACCGGCTACCAGCCGCCCCTGTGCCTGGAGTGCCTGGGCTGCCCGTCGCCCTGCGGCCGCTACTTGTGAGTGCCCCGCCCCGCCCGCCCGCACCCATGCTGCTCTCCAGCTCCCGGGTCCCCGCAGCTCTGCCCCCGGACTCCTCCGGGAGCCCCTTCCTCCTCCCCGAAGCCTTCGCCCGTGTCACCCCACCCGGGAGCCCTCCTGGCGCCTGAGACCCCGTGCACCTGCGCTCAGCCCCACGCTCCTCTCCTGCGCAGGTTGTGCGCCCAGTGCCTGAAATTTGACCCGAGCCACTCGGGGAGTAACTGTACCTCGGTGTGCGGGAATGTGGGCCCGCTGAGCAAGCCCCCGGAAAAGGGGCGCACGTGCAAGGAGCGGGACGTGGACGGCTGCTGGATCACCTACACGCTGCGGCAGCGGGTTGGCAGGGACAGCTATGACATTTACGTGGATGACAGCCGAGGTGAGACTTCCGGGGTGGCCCCAATGTCTCCCCGCTTAGAAGGCCGGCCTGGGGGTTGGCGAGTTGTCCACAGCTGTGGTCCTCCTGGACCGGCCCCTCCCTGCCTCACCGGTGACACCTGAGAGGCGGTGCTCCGAGCCAGGGGACGGTTCTCAGGCTGGTTACCTCCTACTTGACAGCTGACTAGGGCTTGGAGCTGTGGGTCCCGAGAACTGGGCGAGGGACAGCTGTGTGAGGACCCCTGCGGGCTTTTGGAGATCCCCGCGCTGAGATCTCAGCCCTGGAGGGGGTCAGCTTTCTAAATGCTGCCTGCAGTCTGTCGCTGCAGCCCAGGGCCGTCCCTGGCCCAGTAATGGCTAAGGACACGAGGACGCCAGTCCTGTTCTTGTGGGGTCTCACCTTCCAAGGGGATGGAGACACGCTGGGCCAACACCTGAAATGCCAGTACTCGAGACAGCGCAGGACTGTGGTCAGGGTCAAGAGGTGCAAAGACGGGAGGGGGGCGGTGCCCCAGAGGTCAGAGGTCAGAAGGTCTCTGGGAAGAGGACCCTCGCAGCTGAGACCGCAGGATGAGGGCAGCCACGCAAAGCGAAGTGAAGGCTGGGGGTCAGAGGCCCTTGGCGCTGGGTCTTTACGGGCCCCGGTGAGTCCCGGGAGGCATTTGGGTCTCTCTCCAAACATACCAAGAGGCTGTTGGCAGTTTTCAGAAGAGTGAGGGACAACTCTGAGCTGCATTTTCGGACGTGGACCCACAAAGGGCCTCTGCGTGACGCAGGCACCGAGGCGCTGACAAGGCTAGGTGTGGAGGTGGCGGGGGCGTGGGGACAGAGCCTGCGCTTGAGTGGAGCATGGGGACGGGGTCGGGAGCAGCGGATGGTGTGTGGGGGTCGGGTCGGGTTTTAGGGGGCACACGTTGGGTGACGGTGACAAAGCACGTGTGGGTGTTGGGACTTAGGGACACCGATGCCCCTTGGGGTACGTTCTGGGGTGGCCCCCAGGGGCATTCAGGGCACACAGACGCTCAGCACCCCACTCCTTTCCTACTCAGAGAGGTTGAGGGGACGGACAGAGGCCGGGGGGCCGAGGCGCTCAGGCGAATGCAGCAGGTGTGGGCAAGCCATCCGCCAGTGCCCAAGTGGGACTGAGACCCGCACCCAGCTCCCCTCCCCGCGGTGGGAACCCCAGAGGGGCAGGTGGGGCTCAGGCCCTCTGTGTGGCCTGGAGCTCACGGCCTGAGTCTGGGGCTGCAGGTTCCGGCCTGCCAGGGTGGACACCTCTCGCCAGGTTTCTTTGACGGGCAGATTTCGGTCCCACGTGGTTTTGTGCACCCTTGGCCAAGTTGTTTAACCTCTGTAGGACGCCGAGGCCCGCTAGAAAGGTCAGGATGATGGAGCGCATGAAAACACGGGCACCCAGGGTCAGGCAAATAAGGGCCCTGTTCCCTGGGTCAGGGGCTGAGGCCTGACACACTGCAGCCCAGAGCCCTGGAGGAGGAGGGTGGGGGCCCCAGGACGCCGCCATTGGTTTCCTCAGGAATGCTTTCACTAGGCGAGTCCTCATCCCTCACCTCTGCTACCAGGTGTGTCGGGGGCCTCGGGCACCGCACCTGCCTGAGTACTGACTCAGTCTCAGTAGGTTCTGGTGACGGGGCCACCGGCTGTCCATGGTGGCAGCTGGCTCAGGAGGCTGGTGTCCTGTCCAGGCTGCCCTGGCTACTGGCGTCCTGGCCCCACTTTCTTCCCGTGTAAACGAGGGGCCTTTAAGTTTCATCCGGAACCACAGGGCCTGGTCTGTGCCCTGCCCTGCCCCTTCCCTGGCCGGGGCCTGGGGCTGTGGTTCACTCCCCCACCTGTTGCCTTGATGGTGAGCCCAGTGGTGGGAAAGCTGTGTCCCCCTAAGCACTGGACCGTGTCCTGGGGCAGGGCACACGTGGGGCCCGAAACACTCATGAGTGCGTACTTCTCCCTTGCCTCAGAGTGTGCGGCGGGCCCCCAAGTTGCCCCCATCGTGGGGGGCATCGTGGCGGGGGTCGTACTCATCGGCATCCTCCTGCTGGGCATCTGGAAGGTTCTGACCCACGTGAGTGACCTCAGGGAGTACAGGCGATTTGAGAAGGAGAAGCTCAAGTCCCAGTGGAACAATGTGAGTAGCTGTCCTGGGGGTCAGGCCCCCCCCCCCGCCCCTGTGACCCCCGCCTCTGTGACTTCTGTCCACCTGTCCCCGAAGCTCATCCTTAGAGCTGGGACTGTGGGAAGGCCACCCCCACTCCTGGCTCCTTCTTGTCCTGCACTGACGAGTCGCGTCGCTTTTCCCACCAGGACAACCCCCTTTTCAAGAGCGCCACCACGACAGTCATGAACCCAAAGTTTGCTGAGAGTTAAGAGCACTTGGTGAAGACAATGGTGTCTGAACCGACCGGATGCGACCACCCCCGAATCACATCTCCTCCGTCGGGTCCTCCACGGACACAGCTTACGACGCTTGAACATTTCACCCATTAACCAAAAATCCACTGTTTTTTTCTGCTCTCAGAACAATAGATATGGCCAGGTGACAACAGGGACCCATCAGAAGGAACAGCCTCCCCCTTCTGATGTGTCTGACCTTTTCCGTAGAGACTTGAAGAAGGAATTGCTTGGGTCTTTCAAGGTTAGATGCGTTTTCCCGCATAAAAGAGTGGTGGGCTCATTAAAGGCAGCACAAATTTATTTATACTTGAACTTCTCAGGGTATAAGGTTCCATCCCATTGAGTATACTGTTTTTCAGTCACGCGTGTAGAAACAATTAATAAAACTTCAGAAGAGGCTGTCTGTGGGCTCTGTGCACGCTTAGAGGACACGAGTCGACTGTGGGCCGTGCCGTGGGGGTCTGTTCTCTTTCCTCCTTCCTCACCTGCTGGCCTGTGTCCATGGCCCTCTCTGCCCCCGTCCCTGCCCCACCTCCTAAGCCTTCAGGGGCCGTGTGGGGAGCTGGGAGATGAGCGTCTCACCACCCCCCCTCCCCCCACCCAGCTGTCTGCACCTGCTCCTGGGGGTGGGGCAGCGGAAGGCAAGCCGAGAGGAGCGTTTGTGTCTCACGGGCTGGACAGGGCTGACCTGGAAGTCCTGCCCGCCCAGCGCCGCACGACCGAGTGAAACGGCCCGGTGTCGCGGGATCGCTGTGCGTGTCGGTACCCAGCGGTGGTGCCCTGGACACGCGAGTTCCCGCCAGTTGGCACAGGTCGGCAGGCTGGGTGTGGGCCGGGGTCGGAGCGGCGTAGGACACGGAGCTTAGAGCAAGGCTTAAAGACGTGAAGCCGAGCCCCTCGCACTCTGACCTTCGGCTGCCAGCAATCCTCGCTGCTGGTGGTTCCTTCTGCCCCTCCCCCTCTCCCGCCAGGGCGTGGGCGCCACGCCGGGCTGCTCCAGCACCTCCTGCCCGTTCGTGCCTCCGGGCCTCATGCCAGCCCCGGCGACAGCCGTCCTCCTCCTCCGGGGCGCACGCCTCCCCTTCCCCGGGCCGCCCCTGACGGCCCACCCCATCCAGGTCCCCTAGAAATCGGCCAGGATCGCGTGTCCCACTCCAGACCGGCCCTGTTCACGCGGCGCATTTGAAACAGAATAGCAAAGTCGCCTTTTCCCACGTGAGGGGCGCCACATCCTTCCGGGCCTAGGAAAAAAGAGCCAGGATTGATTCTACTCCTCCGAACTGTTAAAAATCCAGTTGAACAAAATGGAATCGTGGTCACCCCCGGGCTCCCCGCCCTATGAATGTTGGTGGCCCTGCCTGCCCAGTCGCTGTGACCTCAACGGCGCCCCTGTGTGAGTCGAGCCCATCTCACACGCGGCCTGCCTGCCCAAGGTCCTTCCTCTCAAGCCCAGTCACATCCGAGGGACGTCGGGCATCTTTCCGCCAAACTGCTCTCCTTCCTCGGGGTCCCTTCCCTGTGCACTGTGTCCACACACGCTGGGTGGCAACCTCACTTCCTCTTCTTACAACCAGGGCTGGAATTCTCTCATGGTGCCCTGTGTCCCCTCCATCCCCAGACCTCCAGCTGGGGTTCCCACTCACTCTAAAGGTACACCCCTGTCTGTGGGAAAAATTGTCGAGAAATAACTTCCAGGGGCGCCCGAGTGGCTCAGTCAGTTAAGCATCCGACTTTGGCTCAGGTCACGATCTCGTGGTTTATGAGTTCGAGACCCGCGTCGGGCTCTCTGCTGTCAGCACAGAACCCCCTTCAGATCCTCTGTCCCCCCGTCTCTGCCCTTCCCCTGCTTGTGCTCACTCTCAAAAATAAATAAACATTTTTTTTTTTTTTAAAGAAAGAGCTTCCAGGGGCGCGTGGGTGGCTCAGTCAGTTGAGGTCCGACTTTGGCTCAGGTCATGATCTCGTGGTTCGTGAGTTCGAGCCCCGCGTCAGGCTCTGTGCTGACAGCTCAGAGCCTGGAGCCGCTTCAGATTCTGTCTCTCTCTCTCTCTCTCTCTCCCCCTCCCCTGCTCATGCTCTGCCTCTCTCTGTCTCTCCAAAACAAATAAATGTTAAAAAAAAATAAAAAAAAAAAAAGAAAGAGCTTCCAGTTTTGGGACTGTTCTCTTTCACCTTCCTATTTATAGACGGCTTTGAGACTCAAGACCAAAACCATACATCATTTATCTAAGCAACTTGATGTCTGTTTCTAGAATATGCATGTACTTCAATGAGCTGACATCTAGTGGGTTTTGTTTTATCCCTTTTCAGTGGAAGGGATACCGTGAGAGTGTACCGTGGGTGTGTTTTGGCCGTTTCTCCTTCACCAGATCAGTCTTGGCATCCACACGACCTGTCTCAAAACTAGGACACTGCTAACCCCACAGGTCAGGTAGGGCCTAGCCCTCCCCCAACCACCTTCCGGGGGCGGCTCAGAGCAGGGAGTGAGCCCAGCTTCCAGGCTTCCAGCTTTTGGGGGTCTGTGTGGTAAACAGTGCAGAACTGTGCAAAGCAAGCCCACGAGCCCAGATCCAGAGTTTGGGGCTCCCGGACACGGGCCGGTGGCTGATCCAGAATTCGGGGCTCCCGGACACAAGTCGGTGGCTGGTCCAGAGCAGCAGGTGGCAAACACGGGGTGAGAAGAGAGGGAAGGTGTCAGAATGACCTGGGTGCAAGCCCACGGCTTCTCTAAGGGCCTGATTTATGAGGTGGGGGGGGGGACAGTTTAGATTTCTTTCTCAGTCAGCACGACTGTAGGGAAAGTGTGTTTGGACCCAGAGCCTGATTTACAGCCCGCCGCCCCTGCACCGGGCGCCTGCTCTGGGAATGACTACGCTAGAGGAAGACCATCTCGTCCTTGACATACCGATCAACTTTCCTGCTCCCCACGTTCCTTTACGACAAAACCCGTGACTCCTGCCTACACGCGGCTCTACGATCTCCCGAGCTTTCACAGGATGTCAAAAAAGTATACAAATGCGGGGGCACCTGGGGGGCTCCATCGGCTAAGCCTCCAACTCTTGATTTCGGCCCAGATCGTGATCCCACAGTTTGTGAGATCGAGCCCCACATCAGGCTCTGTGCTGACAGTGCACAGCCTGCTTGGGATTCTCTCTCTCTCTCTCTCTCTCTCTCTGCCCTACCCTCCCTCAGGAGCTCTCGCTCTCTCAGGATAAATAAACATTTAAAAAAAGTATATAACTCTGGTAAAAACTGTTCATTCTCCAGAGCACCTCCTTCCCTGTGAAGACCGTGTTTCCTGGACGAGAAACTGTCCTAACCTGGGCTCAAAGAAAACTCTCTTTGTCTCTTTTGGAGATTCTAACGTTCTGTTCACTTTTGTTGACACCAAGTATCCCCGTGGGCCTGGGATGTCCCGGCCTTAACCCTGAAAGTCCTCCCTCCCAGCAAATCACGCAGTCCAGGCAAAACTGGACAGTTGGCCACCTCCGACACGTGTGTTTCTTCCACACCATCGAGCGAGTGACTCAGTTCTCTGAGGACACTGACTGCGTGTCCCACAAATCGAACTTCATTCTGATACCAGATACCTGGACATGGCATCAGATGCCACAGGTGAGGGGCTCAGTCCCACGGAACTGCTTCCCGGCCTTCAGATGCAATTCCAGCTTGTCGCCTGGGCTTCAGGTAATTGGCTACAGATCAGAGATCCAATTAATTTGCTAGGGTGGCTCACGGAACTCAGAACAGCTTCCGCTCTGGATTACCGGCTTATTGCAAAGGATGTGAACGAACAGCCAGATGGAGAGACGTGTACCGGGAACGGGGGAGGGGTGTGGGGCTTCTGCATCCTGGGGGCCACTCTCCCCACCCCTCCACATGCTCCCCGACCCAGAAGTTCCCCAAACCCCAGTCCTTTGGGGTTTTTATGGAGGCTTCATTACACAGGCATGATTAACTTGTCGGCCACTGGTGACTATCCAACCTCCAGCCCCTCCCCGCTCCCCCCTCCTCCGTCAGTGGGGTGGGACTGAAAATTCCAGCCTCTGCTCACAAGGTTGGTCCCCAGGCTTTGGTGCTTTCCAAAAGTCCCCTCTTTAACAGAAACTCAGATGCACTTGAAAGGATTGTCGTAAGTAACAAAAGATACCTTCATCACTCTTGCTATCCAGGAAACTCCAAGGGTTTTGGGAGCTCTGTGCCAGGAACATTAAGACCAAACGTCAATTTTTGATCCTATCCTATATCCCCATGACCCTAGCACCCCCCACCCTGCCACAGATCTGCACCGGTGGGGGGCGCCTGGCTTTGGGTTCCTGACTTCTATTGTAAATGCTAACTGTGTGAGGGCCTCTTGCTGTACATGACCTGGGACACTTTACTTGGGCAGGTGGGGGACCTAGAAAGGTTCACGCTGGCAGCACTGGCAGCTCAGGGGGCTCAGCCCGGCCTGCACCTGCGGAGCGTGAAGCGTCAGTGTCCCTCTCAGGCTCGGGCTTCATTGCTGGGGGGGGGGGGGGGGGGACCGCCTGCAGCATGGCCTGTAAGTGCGCCCCGGCCGTGTCAGTGCGCAGCGGGCCGGGGGGGGACTCGGTGACCCAGAGCCCCGCTTCTCAAAGGCTGTTTCCTCACCGCAGGCCCAACTTCACCTGCGCATTTGTTAGAGACGCAGACTCTCGGCCTGGCTGTAGATCCGCTGAGTCAGGGGCTCTGCGGTGAGCTTAACAGTCTGGGTTTGTCATGTTCTGCATGTGCTTCTGAGGCACGATTGAGAAGCCCTGGGCGAAACTGGAGGACGAGTCTAATCACGGACATAACGGTGGGGTATGTGGGCGAGGAATACAGGTGTGTGCAGCGGGGAGGCCCCCTTGGGAGGGGTCGGCCCTGCTTGGGCGCCTTCTCTGGCAGGGCCAGCTGAAGCCAGGCCTGAGCTGATACCCCGAGGCAGTTTCTGGAAACATGGACTGCAGAATGGTTGCCCTCAGGCCCTGTCCTGGTTGTGATGTATTCCCGATAGTTTTCCAACGATCCTTTTGAGAACTTCGCACCTTGTGCCCGTGGGATGGAGAGGAGCTGGAGGGGACTCGGTTGAAGCCCCGCCTCCAAGTCTAGCCCTGCCTCTGGCTGGCGGCGTGACCTTGAAAAAGTTGTTTCCTGTCTTGTCACATTACGGGTGGAGGCTCACTAGAGCCCCCTCTGCCCGCTTCTGAGGACTCTGAGAGGCTGACACAGAAAAACACTTTAAGAATCGAGACCGCTCACAGGGGATGGCTGACCAGAGTGTTCCGGGTCTCACGCCTCAGTCCGGGCCCCACACGGCAGGAACCAGGACCAGCTCCAAAACCCAAGCAGGTAAGAGCCCCTTGTAGCTCTCTCTGGAGTCGCTGCGCGTCCAGGTGCGTGTTCCGTAACATCCCTTGATCCAGCCATGGAAATGGGCTCTGTCCATCCCTCCCTCCGCCCCAGAGTCCCTTGGAGCCCCCGCCTATCCAAGAGCTCCTAAGATCCCTCCAAGGCCATCCAAAGTCCCAGCCCCTCAAGTGCTCCCTGTGTCCTCAGCTGATCACAGAGATCTAATGTGTTACCTGTTTCAGGTAGTAGCTTTGCTCTTTTTTTACAGGGCCTTTTGGAAGTAATTCCTTAACTTACTAAGAGGAATGCACTCTTTTTTTTAATGTTTATTAATTTTTGAGAGAGAGAGAGAGCGAGCATGCGCATGTGCACCAGCACCAGCTGGGGAGGGGCAGAGAGAGAGGGAGAAAGAGAATCCCAAGCAGGCTCTGCACTGTCAGCACAGAGCCCAACACACAGCTCAGTCTTAGGAACCATGAGATCTTGACCTGAGCCAAAACCAGGAGTCAAATGTCCAACCCACCAAGCCACCTAGGTGCCCCAAGAGGAATGTACTCTTGATGACAAATAAAATCAGATGGCAGGCACACTGACCACAAATAAAAACAACTCTGGTGAAAATGCCCAGCAAGCCACTCCCATATGCACAACTCCAGGGTGGGGACCCTGGAAATGTGAAATCACCACGGCTCTGGATTCCACCCAATGACCAGTCTGGTGTTGGAGGACAGCCTTTCCCATCGTGCAGGATTTGACCATCACTTCCCTTAAATTGATGCTGTTGTGACTGTGCGGTCTGATTCTTTGGCTATCTTTCTTGGAAAAATCATACGCTCTTTTTAAAAATTTTGTTTAAGTTTATTTATTTGTTTCGAGAGCGCGTGCACACGAGCCAGGGAGGGGCAGAGAGAAGGCGAGACAGAATCCCAAGCAGGCTCCACGCCATCAGCACAGAGCCCGATGTGGGGCTGGAATCCATGAGCTGTGAGATCATGACCTGAGCTGAGATCAAGGGTCGCAGACTCAACCGACTGTGCCACCCGGGCGCCCCAGTCATACGCTTTTTTTTTTTTCAACGTTTTTTTATTTATTTTTGGGACAGAGAGAGACAGAGCATGAACCGGGGAGGGGCAGAGAGAGAGGGAGACACAGAATCGGAAACAGGCTCCAGGCTCCGAGCCATCAGCCCAGAGCCTGACGCGGGGCTCGAACTCACGGACCGCGAGATCGTGACCTGGCTGAAGTCGGACGCTTAACCGACTGCGCCACCCAGGCGCCCATCAGTCATACGCTTTTAATTGCACGTGGCCAAGAGGAGTCATTCCGTTTCTCTGAAAAGTTATCGCAGGTGTGCCTCTCATGATGTTGCTTGAGTCTCCCCTGGAAGCTTAAAGCTCTTTGACAATCGAATGCAATTGAAGTAACGCTGCCACTTCCTCCCCGCTTTCAAAACAGGAAACGGACTCTAGATGCCAAGTATTTTTTGAACATCCATGTTGTTGAAATGTTGCAGAACACAGTTGGGTTTTAAAATGCTACTGCTGGGTATTTAAAAAAAAATGCTATTGCTGGGGCGCCTGGGTCGTTCAGTTGTTGGTTAAGCACTCAACGCTTGATCTCAGCTCAGCTCTTGATCTCAGGGTCACGAGCTCAAGCCCCACGTCGGGCTCCACGCTGGGTGTGACGCCTCCTTAAAAAACATGCCAGTGCTGATGGCGCCGTTTCAAATGCAGCAGTGTCCATGGAGTCTTGGTTTACAAACGTCCAATGTCCTTCGACCATCATTAAATTGTTTGTTGTGTGTTTGCGCTGTTAGGACGAAAACGTGTTGGTTTCTGGGGCCATATATCTAAACCCAGGTAGGTGTTTATTCCATTTCCAGTGGAAATGGAGTTTTTAAACGTCTGTTTACCTAAACAGCAGATCCAAGTGGAGATATTTGGAGGTATTTGCAGTAGGAGAAGTGGGTCAGTTTACTACAGTTAAGGGGCCTTTGCTGCCTTACCCGTACAGGAATCCTTGTCACTTCACGAAAAGTCGAACAAAGTTGAAGACATACTCATTAAAACATTCAACGCTGGCATCGACACGATGTCACGGGCCCGTGGTCTTCATCCTTTCATCCTCTGTGCCGCAGACCAAGACCAGCACCACGGGCACCCAGGCTAACTTGGGTCGGCCCTGAAGTGGAAGCTGGGAAGAGCTAACGCTGAGGCTGTGGGTCCTCCCCGTGTGTGATCTTGTGATCTCATGATGGTCAGTACTGCTGTGAGCTCACAGAGACTGAGTACCTGGGGGGGGTGGGGGGGGAGGTCATAGAGGTAGAACCTGGCCAGGTTCATTGCTAGCCCTTGATGCACCCCTTTCTTCTGGCCCTGAGACCTTGGCCAGTTATCCACCCCCTCTGGGTGCTTTTCCATGACGGAATGACGGGACACAGATGATGGGGCGCTGCCTTCGGTCCTTGCACACAGAAGGAGGCACAAATACACAATTACCAACTACTCTTTTGATTGAGAACAGTGCTTGCACCCCGGCCCTGGAGGTTAAGGGCAAGCTAAACTCTAAGGGCTGTGGGCCCCCCATTCCGGGAGGGGAGGCATGGAAGCTTCCAGGCCACACGTTGGTCTTGATCCTCACGTTAGACTGCGGAGCTCGCCGGAGTTGCAGCAGAGGCAGGTGTGGGGCAGCAGTGCCACATGCCTGCGAACAGCGTGGGGGCCGGGAACAGCAGGCTGGCGGGTGGCCCACCGTGGGCCCTGCCCTGAGCCCCCGGGGCCTGGGGGAGCCGGCGGTGCGTGGCCCGCTTCCCCGGACACCAGCCACGTCCCCCTCCACTTTGGTCACGGAAACAGTCTGCAGAGCGAGCGGCCTCCTGCAGTACGCATCCCTCCTCGAGCAGGCTCCCGAGAAGGCACCACGAGGGCCAAGGCTCTGTTGGGGTGTGGAGACGGGGGAGCGGGCCCAGATGCGTCTCCGCGACCACAAGGGGCGAAGCCCGAGGCTTCTCTCAGGTGACAACTTCACTGCGAGCTGTTCTCTGTGAGCACAGGTCCCGTCCAGTGCAGCCCGAGCGCGGGGACCAGCCTGGCACCGACGGCGGCACTACCGGGCCCCGAGGCCACCGCGCCGGACTTCCGCACGGCTTTAGGGTCCAGCCCACCGCGCCCCCGACGCCCCTGAACGCCCCTTGAGGCCGCGCACGCGCACTGAACCGCAGCGAGCCCGGCCCAGACTGCCGCTTTTCAGCCGCGCACGCGCACGCGCACGCGCACGGAGTCCCGTCCCCGCCGCTCCGGAAGGCGGGGAACACAAGCCGCGGGGGGCAGGCCGGAGGACTGGGGGCGGGGCGAACAGGGAATCGCGGCTGCGCACTCGCCCCTGCCGCTCGCCCCGCCCACTTCCGGCGTGCTGCTCTTTCAGGGGGAGACTGACTAGCCCGTCCGCGGAGGTGGAGCGCGTAAGGCTGACGTCTGACGGACCGACGGCCGACGAAAGGGGCCGCAGCCACCATGGCGTTCGGCGGCCCTCGCGGGCTCGTGCCCCGCTGGGAGTTGCCTGTTGGCGTGGCCGCGCTGCTCCTGCTGCTCTTTTCGGTGACCGCCGCTCAGGAGCCGTCCGTAGCGGGTGAGGGGCTCGGGGCGGCTGAGAGTTTCTGGGCGGGGCTGGGAGGTGGAGAGGGCGGGGGGGGGGGTGGGTCCCGGGGCGGGGGAGGAGGTGGAGGGGGCGCTGCGTCCCCGGGCGGGGCGGGAGAAGAAGTGGAGGGGGCGGGGGTCCCGGGGCGGGGCGGGGGTGGAAGTGGAGGGGCCGGGGGTCCCGGGGCCGGGGAGGAAGTGGAGGTGGAGGGGGCCCCGTGGCGGGGAGGTGGAGGGGTGGGGGGGGTCCTGCGGCGTGGCGGGGAGGTGGAGGGGGCGGGGAGTCCCGGGGCAGGGCGGGGGAAGAAGTGGAGGGGGCGGGGGTCCATGGGCGGGGCTGGGGAGGCGGGGGAGGGGGCGCGGGGTCCCGGGGTCCCGGGGTCCCGGGACAGGGAGGTGGAGGGGGCCCGGGGTCTCTGCCGCGCCCAGTCGCTGCCCCAGGCTGCGGCCTTCCCGTTGGTCTAGCTGCAGCGGGGGCGCCGGGAGGGGGGCAGACCGGCCTTTTGTCTTGGTTCGGTCGCGGGGCGGTGTCAGCGGGACCCGCAGGATCATCCTGAGTACTTTGCCCTCCCTCTTAGTCTCACTCGACCCTCTCTGACCGAGCGGGCGGTTAGTTTCTGAGTCAGGAAGTGGAGCTTAACCCGCTGGAGCCCCAGCGCTGGTCGGTAGCCGGTGTCCAGGGGCCAGGCCCCTTGAGGCGTGGGTGCCGGGGCCCCACTCCCCTCGGGAAGGAGTACTCGAGTTACTGCATGGCTCAGTGGAGTCAGGAGAGCTGTAGTACCGGCCGCTTTGAAGGAGCTGACTCTGCTTCTGCACTCAACAGACCTGGCGTGGGGGTACTTCCTGGGTTTATCTCCCGTTCTTATCAGCCGCCCTGCCAGGTGCTGGGACAGCGGTGGTGACCAAGAAACCCTGAGTGCTGGGTGGGTGGGTGAGAGGCTGCTAGGGAAGGAAATGCATGACCTAGGGCCAAGCTGAGGGCTCGGAAGATTCCAGAAATGGAGTATTGCCGGAGGCTGTCCTCCTGCCGGCCAGTGGAGGGGGGCCGGTCCTCCGACTCAGCCTCCGGGCCTGGTGGCAGGTCAGGGAAACATTTAAGCTGGGGTGTGTCAGAAGTGTTGCCCTGGCTGCTGTGTGGGGGGTACCCGTGTGATCACTGGTGGTGGTGGTGGTGGGGTCACCGGTAGGCCTCTGGACCTGTTTCCAGGGCTCCACAAGCAGGACTGACTTGGGGCCAGTATTATCCCGGCTTGTTGAGTTTTGCCGTGATTCCAGTACAGGACTGGTTTTCTTCTGATCTACTTCCAAATGTGTGTGTGCCTGTGACACTTGGGACGTAGCTCTCTGGACGTTTGTAAGGAGGCAGTGGAAACGCGGTGCACAGAGCTCTTCTGGTTGGGATCGGGTTCCAAGCGCAGACGTGGAGTGGGTACCTGTTACCGCACCGGAATGGATAACCTGCCGGAGATGGGTCTTTCTCAGGGGCTGGCGGGTGTGTGTCTGCGTAATTGGAGGGGGCGGGTCAGGAGTGCCCCGAAGTGACGTGTTTGACCGCTCTGCTTTTTAACTGCCCTGGCGTTCCGAGGTGAGTGGCGGTGTCCTTTGGTGACTTTCATTAGTTTTTTAATTAGGGAATTAGAACGGTTGCCACGTGGCACTGCACTTACTGTCGGTTCAGCCGCCCCTCCGCCCTTGAGCTCACGGTGGTTACTCGTCCCCTGGACTCGCCCCGGGTCCTCCGGTCCTTGGGTCCTCGGGGGAAGGTGGCGGACTGTTGTTTCTCCTGCAGCAACTCCTTCACGCGGGAGGAGCGGTGTGCCGGGAGGGTTTCCCACTCAGGTACCCTCGGGTCTCGTTTGCCTTTCCTCGGACGGGGGCACTGTTGGGGCGCTGAGGTCCCCCCTTCCCCAGAGCACGCGCTGTTTACCGCCCGTCGCCCTGTAGGGTGTGACTGTGGCGTTCACATCACTGGTCCCCCTGCGAGGCCATCAGGGCGCTTCGGAGAAACAGCCGGCAGGGGGTCTGCAGCTGTGGGGAAGGATGTGTCGTGAGGGGTGGGCTCGCGTGGCTGTGGAGGCTGGGAGGTCCCGGGACCTGTGTCTGCAAGTCGGAGCCCCGCGGAGGCTGCCGGGGTTCCTCCGTGTCGGAGGGCCCGGGAACCGGGAGCCCCGGTGTCTGAGGGCAGGAGAAAGCGGTCGTCCCAGCTTCGGCAAAAAGAGTAAATTCACGGTGCCTCTGCTTTTGTGGGGGCCCCTCTGTGGGCTGGGTGCTGCCCACTGGCCACGGTGAGGTCGGTCTTCACTATTAAGCCAGCCGATTCGAATGCTGACCTCCTCTGAAACACCCGCCCAGACACACCCAGAAATGTCTGCCAGCTGTCTGGGCACCTGAGCCCCGTCAAGGTGACACGTAAGTCAACCACGACAGGCGTGCAGATTCAACGAATGCGTCACAGCGGTCCCACGCTGACAGTTCCTAACGTCCCACTGTGTGTTGGCGGCATGGAGACGTTAGGGACCCAGGATGCTCTGAAGGTCTTTAGAGCGAAATTCCTGAATTTACAGAAGCCTCCGTGGCCCTGTGGAGCCCACCTCGTGTGGGGGGTGAGACTCCATCCCCGCGTCTCCTCCGTACCTCGGAGCTGCTTGAAGGACACAAAGGAGCTCAGCTGTGGCCTGTGCAGGTCGGGGGTGGGAGCCCGCCCCGACTGCTCCTTGCGAACGGCACAGGATTGGGGGGGACGCGCTTCCTCACCTGCCCGTCTGTCGCCGAGAACCACGGTGTTTGAAACCAGTTGTAAGGGCCTTCCAGTGTGTATACATGTGGTGCATGTTATTTGTATGTTCAGACGGTCCCCAACTTTCAAGGGTTCGGCTTAGGATTTTCGGCTGTCAGCGGCGCCAAAGGATGTGCGTTGAGTAAACACGGTGCCTGGAGTTTCCACACGCCGTGTCACCCCGGGGCTGGGAGGCCACGCGGTCCCCGCACACCGACGACCGTTCTGGGCCCACACGGTCTGCCTGTCACTTCAGTACGGTATTCGGTCAAGTACTCGAGACGTCCACCCTCCTTGTAAAACAGGCTGTGGGCCAGGTGGCTGTGCCCGTCCCCAGGCTAACGGAAGTGTTGTAGAGTTTCGAGACCCGGGAATTACACGGAGTTTTGATAGGAAATTTCCCCCTTTGAATGGGTTTCTGGGGACGAAACCCCATCATAAGTTGAGGAAGACGTGTACCATGCCGCTCAGCTCTTCTCTATTGGGACAGGAAGGTGACCAGGACTTTCGTCTAAATGATTTTTCCACCCGATTCTCAAGTGACACGGATGGCATAGGTGCTCTCTGTCGCCGTGCAGAGGGAGCACAGTGTCCGATGAGGGATTGTTGTGCCGGGGGCCGGCCAGGTGCCGCCCTCCTGCCTGTGTGTGACGCGGGCTCAGTAAATGCAGTAAATGCGTACTTGCTCGTTTCTTTATGTTTACAGGACAGATCTCGTCACACCCCTGCTAGTGTGTGCCTTTCTCTATGTAATCGGTGGCCTCACCCGGAACTTTAGGGAAGTACGTGGGTTAGCGTATCCTGACAGAAAGACCTTTTTATCAGAGTGAGTGACGCCCGAAGGTTTCTAATCATTGGTAAACAGACTCTCAGTGGGGGACTTGTGGAACGGGCGTGTTCACACACAGCGCTGGACTCCGGAAGCAGGAGGCCGTTGTGCTGGTCTGCGGCCATCAGCATGTGGTCTGTGTCCCGTGCCCGAGAAGGCCAACCCCCGCCGTCCGCAGCAGCAGCAAGTGGGCTATTTTCCTTGCCAGCCATGCAAGACGGTGAGGTGTTTTGTAAGGGAGAGAACAGAACGACCTTTTCCCGGTGCTGGCCCTTTTCGGGAAGACTGTCCAGTGTAGGTGTCTCTGCTTGTGTTGAACGTGTGCCCGGTTGGTGGTCGTGGCGGGGGCAGGCGGAGGGCTGGTCTCCGTTGACTCCTACGGGTCTGTGGTCCCAACACCGTGGGGTGGATGAGGTTTACGGTGTGTATCTCGGGGTGTAGTTCACATGAGTCCAGCTCTCAAAAAGACTTTACAAACGAAAACAAAAAAAATTCCCGTGAAAAAGTTCCCGTACCCGACCCCCCTGCTCCCTGTGGCCACTCAATTAAGATTGACGAGAGGTATGTCTTTTCTCGTAGAATTTTTCGACAAGGATTTGAGGGGCGCCTGGGTGGCTCGGTCCGTTGAGCGTCCTACTTGATTTCTGCTCGGGTCGTGATCCCAGGGTCGTGAGTTGGGGAGCCCTGCGTGGGGCTCCCCGCCGAGCACGGAGCCTGCGAGGAATTCTCTCTCTCCCTCTCTGCCCCTCCCCTGCGTGCGTGCTTTGCTCTCGCTAAAGGAAAGAAAAAAGGACTTGAGTCGGTGTGACAGGCAGTCGTGCAGATTTTCACGGTGGCTCCTTGCCTGACTGTGTAGAAAAGATGTCGAAGCTGCCGAAACCTTGAAGGAATAAATCGCACAGCAAACTCCGCATGCCTTTCTGTTGTCAGCATTTCCATGCTTGCCTTGCGCTCCCTCCGCGTCTGCTTGTTCTCCCCCCTCCAGACCGCCCGAGGGTCCGTCAGGGTCCGTCGTCCTGCGGCCCTCCCCCTTCCCCCCTCGCCCCTCATTCTCTGGGGCGGGCCTCCTGTGCGTCATGGGACTATGAGGGTCAGAATCAGACAGTTGGCATCGACAGGACTCGTGAGTACTTGGAGATGTAGCGTAGGGCGTGTGTGTACCCGGTGTACCCGGTGTACCCGTCATCCCAGTAGTGTCATTCCGTCCCCTGCCCGCATCCAGGACGGTGCGGGGCTTCTGGCCAGCATGTCTCCCCACCCACCCAGCACCGCTCCCCAGTCTGTTCCCAGAAAACGACTCTGTAGAAGGAGCCCCACTTGGCCTTGCCTGGTGTCCTCTACTTGGATTCCAGTGCCTTTGACGGACTCCACCACACACGGCTGTGTCCTTCCCCCTGCACCCCCGGGGGCGCCTGCTGCCGCTGTGTCCCTCCGTCCTGTCATTGTACCGCCGATACTCTGGGCACTTGTAAGGTGCATTTTGTCTTCATAAGCGATGAGACTGGGGAGGCGCTCCGAGACCGCAAGTGTCTTGTCACCTCACAAGCGCGCGCGGTGGTCTTGGCGTCCAGGTTTCCCACGATGATGGCAGAGCTGCAGGCGGTCAAACCCCCTGCTCCTGCTCCTGCTAGTTGGCCTTCTCCGTACTTACTCCACGTCCGGGTGAAACCCTGGAGTGTTCAAGAGGCTGGAGTCCGTGACTGTCAATCCCTTTGATTTTAAATTGTCCCCGTTTGGCAAGGAGGACCCCCCCCCCACCCCCCCCGGCCTTCAAGCCGGCCTTTGGGTCCTTTAGTTATTTTGTTATCCGCTCCTAAGTTGGTGCCACTTTGTGATGCCGCAGTCTGTCCAGGGCTGATTCTGTCCTCTCTGTACCCCACTTCTGGGATCAGCTGCTTCTCCGAGGAGCCCTGGCCCCTTTCCTGGGGAACTGTGTCTAGATACTGAGGCCCCCCCGCTGCCTGGCCCTTTGGAGGACGGACAGAGGGAGTGCTTGGATGTGGCGGCCGAGTCCCCGGCCCTGGCACAGCCGGCCCGCCTCCGGGCTCCAGGGCACGGGGCTTCTGAGACAGACGGTGCTGTTCCTGTCCCTGTCCTGGCGCCTCTGCGACCCCGCCTCTGAGTGGTGCTGGCAGAGATCGAGGGGTTCTGTGACTTGTCTGTTTCTTTACCTCCGTGGAGCTAAGTTATGTCTGTTCTTTTTCTTTTTTTTTTTTTAATGTTTAAATTATTTTGTATCTGGGGTGCCTGGGTGGCTCAGTTGGTTGAGCGTCCGACTTCGGCTCAGGTCATGATCTCACAGCTTGTGAGTTCGAGCCCCGCATCGGGCTCTGTGCCGACAGCTCGGAACCTGGAGCCTGCTTCGGATTTTGTGTCTCCCTCTCTCTCTGCCCCTAACCCACTCGCATTCTGTCTCTGTCTCTCTCAAAAATAAACATTAAAAAATTAAAAAAAAATTATTTTGTATTTGATAGCACACGAGAGAGATGGGGAGAGACAGAGAGAGAGAGAGAATCCCAAGCAGGTTCCCCACACAGCACGCCCAACGTGAGGCCCGATCCCACGGCCCTGGGATCGTGACTGAGCAAAAATCGCGAGTCAGGTGCTCGGTCGATTGAGCCCCCCGGGCGCCCTGAGTCCGTCGTTCTGAGAACAGTAGTTGGAAGTCAGCTTTAGTGTAAAGCCAGTGGCGTGCCAGCGGAAAGACGGCCGTGGGATGGCCCGTGACAAGCGGGCTTTCGTTTTAAACAAAGTGGGATCGTGCTTAGCACGTGGAAGGTAGAAGGGTTAGGCTTCACGCGCCTGAGAGTTAGTCCCGCTTCGCGGACGTCATGAGCATGCATGTGACTGAAACGGGAGCTCCTCCCCTGGGCAGACGGGGTCACGCGTCACGAGCGCGTTCACACGCGCGGGAGAGTGGGAAGACCCGGCGGCGAGCGCTCCCTCGCACGCCCGCCACGTGGGTGTCGGCTGTTCACGTCTGGCTGGGTCTCCTCCGTCGTGGGGCCCGTCCCGGCCCCTCTGGTAAGCTCGGCGAAGTCCGCGGCAGACATCCTGCGCTCGTCCCGGTACCTCCCCGCGCGCGTCGTGACCTGGAGCTTCACGTTTGTCTTTTCCTTTGGAGACAAATCTTGCGTGCGGTGAAACACGGGAGTCTTACGTGTGCCGTTGGGTGAGTGACGCCCACGTGACCCCCGTCACGCTCCAGCACGCGCCCATCTCTCCGGAAGGTTCAGGCCGCCGCCGTCCCTTTCCCGGTGCAGATGAGTTCGCCGGCTTTGCAACCGCACGCCCGTGGAATCCGGCCGGTGGTCGTCCGTGTCCGGTGTCCGTCGGTCCACGTGACGTGGTGAAGGCTCCGTGTTCCGTGCGCGCGGCGCACTCCTCGTGGCCGAGCGCCGTTCCGTCGCCACCGGTGTGCCCACCTTCTGTACGCGCGCATCTGGCTGTCGTCGGCTTCCCTGGCACCGTAAAGTGGGCACGTTTTCCTAGCGTCTTGAGCGAAGCGCTTGGGTGCGATGGCTGAGGCTGAGCCACCTCGCCTCCCGCCGCCGCGGCGGACAGTGCCCTGGGGCTCCGCCTCTGCGGACTTGGCCTTGTCAGCCCTTCCAATCTCAGTTTCCCCGGCGCCTGCAAAGTGGTCGCTCCTTACGACTGGGGCGTGCGGTTCCGGTGGCTCACGAGGTGGCACGGACCTCTCTTCGGAGTAAGCGTGTGTGCTCAGCTCTGGGTGCGGAAGACGGCAGCTGCTTGAGAGCGTTTGGACGTTTTTCCCCCCGGCTGCGAGTTCCGGGGCTGTTGGCTGGGTGGGGTGTGACCCTCCCTGCCGTGAAGAGCGGCTGGAGCTGGCGGATTCCGGGGGGGCTTCTCCCTCAGGTCTGGGCGGGACTGGCGGGGGCCGAGGCCTGGCTTTAGTCCCACGGGCCTGGCATTGCCGCGGCCTTTGGTTCCAGAGACTGTGCCGATGAGCCAGCGGGCCTGGGCCAGTTGGGTGCGTGCTACGCGCCCACTTCCGCTCCTCTTCCCCGAAGGTACGTACCGCCGTTGTGCCCCGAGGCCCCTTTCTCCGCACGACCCCTTGCAGATGGGACCCTGGGGCTGCGTGTGCACGCTCCCCGGTGGCCGGCCTGCAGCAAGGCTGGGAAACTCCCGCTGCTGTACCTGGGAGGCTGGCTGCTCGTCTCCGTGGTTCAGAGCGCAGACTGGGTGCCTCCCTGGCCGCCTGGGCCGGTGTTTCCAGTGAGCGGTTCTCAGTGACCTGTTTGTCCTTTGCCCGCAGCTTGTTCTCAGAACACAAACAGGACCTGTGAGGAGTGCCTGAAAAACGTCTCTGTAAGTAGACACCCCCGCTCTCCACGACGGGGTGGGGGGGTGGGGTCTTGTGGGTGTTAAAGGTTCTGCCGTCTGGGGTTTGTGGAGATAGTTTCTGTAATGGGGGTCGAATGCCATTTTAGTCTTTCTCAGGAGTAGTAAACCGTCTCGTGAGAACTGCAGATATCACCTGAGCGTCATTAACACGCATGCTTATCTCCTGACCAGGTGTCTGGGCTTATAAACTGGGTTGGGCCCCACGGCTGGGAACACGTGTGAGTGGGCAGGAGGCCTCATTGAGGCTGGTGGGCTTGGTGATGGTGGGGGGGCGGTGTTCAGAAGCAGGATGGGGGAGTGGAGGGCAAGGGGAACGGAGAAGGATGGGCACTGGGCTGGGCGTCACTTAGCGTCTAATCTGCAACTGTGAACCCGTGGCCCGTGCTTTCGTGTCGATGCCACTAGAGCATAGAGGCCTGTTGGGGACAGGGACCGTGACTCTGTTTTGCACATGGAACCCCAAGATGGGGCCGGGAGCGTCCTGTGAGTTCCCAGAGGCCCCGCCTGCCGTGGTGCTCAGCCAGGGCTGGGGAGTCTGCTTCCCCAACCGGCCTGCCCACAGGAATGAGGGCCGTCCACGCACCGTGGGCCCCCCAGTCCTCGCAATGTGTCCCGCGTTCTCCATCAGTTGTCCTGGGTTGGGGTGGATGCTCCTCCCTGGGCTTTTCACCTGGGAACGGGGAAGGGTGAGGGCAAGGAGAGATGCGGGCCCTCAGCCCGGAGGGCCTGGCGTCCTGGGCTCAGACTGACCAGCTCACCAGAATTACAGGGAAGACTGGGAGCCAGGATGCTCCCGTGCTGACCCTGCGTGACCTCGAGCAGGAGGGCAGCCGCCCTGTAGCAGGTCCGGTGCTCTTGGCGGTCTCCTCCAGGTGGACCATCCTGGGATCTGACACACAGCCACGTGTGTGGCTGGCCGTCGGGGACCAGCAGAGAGGCACGTCGGAGAAAGTCCGCCACCGTGTGGGGCCCGTCAGGGTCCCTCTGCCCCATCCCGTGTGGCTCCCCGAGCAGTCCCTGGGCTTTGACGCCTTTGTCTGGGACCGTAGGGGAAGCTCCCTCCAGTCGGGTTTTACGAGGATAGTTTAGAGCCACGCAGCCTGTCCTCCCTTCCCTGGCAGCGGGGAACCCTGTGAGGCAGGTCAGGACAGACGGGCCGGGTGGTTTCTGCCCTAGGATGCTGGCCACGCTTTCAGAAGAGAACTTGCTGACCACCTGGCAGCGTGTTGGGTCGTAGGGTCTGAGTGGACCCTTGTGTTTGCTGGTTAAAGACTGAAGGGTGTTGCTACCGCAGCCTCAGACCTTACTGTTGGTAACCCTGAACTTGCTCACCTGTCTGCGCGTTTTCCTGGTGGCACGGCTTTTTAGTGGCGGATGTCACCGTCGGAAGTCCTCCCGGCCGCAAAGGAGCCTGGTGTCCTGCCTCGCTCTGGCTTCAGGAGTACGCACTTCCGCGGCGGCGTCCGGTCCAGCCCTTCCTTCTGTGGGAGGACGTTGTGGGGGCACACGCACCCCCATCTCAGCAGGCGGGCGGGCAGTAAGCCTGAAGGCGTGGGCCCGCTCTGGACGCAGACGGGTCCGGTCAGAAATGCAGGGTGCAGGGGCCGCAGGAGGCCTGCCCACACGGGTCCTCAGGCGCACGCGGGTTTCTGGAAGGACAGGTAGGGGCCTGGGAGGCCAGAGGGGAGGCTGAGGGCACACTGTGTGCGTGCCCTGTCAGTGCCACCTGGATGGCTCACCGCGGGCATGTCACTGCAGTAATCTCGGGTCCTGGGAGGGACGCTTTGAGCCTTAGTTGCGTTGTCTTTAATGGCCAGTGCGGCCGGAGAGACCACAGGTAGGATCTTTGTACGGCGATTGCCAAGGTTGCAAAAGTCCACCAGCAAACGTGTAATGAGCGTGGTCCCGCCTGTCCTCCTGCAGACGATCCGAGACGGTGTGTCGGGAAGGGAAGGAAGTAGGGGGGTGGGGCAGGTAGGCCCTGTGGAGGAGGTTGAGGGGCGTGTGTTTGGAGAAGAAGGTTCCGGGCACAGGGAGGAGGCCGTGCAAAGACCCCGGGCGGGAAGCCACCTGGCGGCCTCCAGGACTGCACGGAGGCCGAGAGGCTGGGCATGGTGCCCGAAGGAAGAGGGTCTGAGTAACATCGGCCCTGGTGGGCAAGGCGGGGTGGAGCTGCTGTGGCGGGGTGAGGACCACGGCCTTCCGGTCAGCCACTGAGGGGGAGCAGACGGTGTGGCTGGGCTTGTATCCTGGACCGTCTGGTTCTTTGGTGTTTACGCTGCGTTTCTGGGGTTTGGCAAACATTCGTCTCTTTCAGTGCCTTTGGTGCAACACCAATAAGGCGTGCTTGGACTACCCCGTGACCAGGATCCTGCCACCCAGCTCCCTTTGTACGCTGAGCTCTGCACGCTGGGGCGTTTGCTGGGGTAAGTCTTCGTGTTCACGGAACTCTTGCAGAATCAGTACTGTCTGGGAGGGTCTGGGTGTGCTCAGTTAGCATAAGCTGCCAGAACACGGGCTCCCTGCAGGAAGTCAGGAAGCCAGTGAGAATGCGTGCTTTCTGGGAGGGCAGCCAGGGGTCCCCGGGGTGCCGGAGGCCCACTTGCGAGGCAGAGGGAAGAGGGTCAGCTTGGGGACTGCGTCTTGCTGGCGTCTGTGTGCCTGGAGTCCTGCTAGGTCAGCACGGTCAGGTCCCTGTGTTTCTATGTCCCTTTCTGCCTGCGTGTGGTGGATTCTGTAGGCGCTCTCTCTTGGGGGACGTCAACCCTTTTTGAGATCCCACAGAGACCAGTCCTGGACCAGGGAGCCCTTGGCACTTTGAGCATGAACCGTTGAGGTGCTTTTATTTCTACTTTCTCTAGAAGGTGATTTGTTTAACGTTTATGCGTTTATCTAAAAAAACTTTTTAACGTTTATTTTTTGAGAGCACACGCATGCGCACATATGAGTTGGGGAGGGGTGGAAAGAGAGGGAGACAGAGAATCTGAAGCAGGCTCCAGGCTCCGAGCGGTTGGCACGGAGCCCGACGCGGGGCTCGAACTCATGGACTGCGAGGTCATGACCTGAGCTGAAATGAACCGTTGACGCTTAACTGACTGAGCCACCCGGGTGCCCCCAAGGTGTTTTAAAGTTGAAGCATAACTTCTAATGATGCGCACACACGTTAAGTCTCCCTTCCTGTCCTCGTATAACGTAAACACACACGTGTACGCACACACGCGTACGTTCAGCGAATTTTCACACGAGTCCACAGGTAATCCGCACTCAGCAAAGCATGTAGACCATTCCCAGCGCTCACAACCTGTCCCTGTCGGGACCGTGGGCAGCCAGTGCACTGACCTGCCACCCCAGGGAGTGCTGCCCGCCCCGCCCTTCACTTAAAGTAAGCATGCTGGTCTGTCCGACTCCCCGTTCGGGGGCATGTCTGAGACTCGTGCGTCACGCGTACCGGCTGCCTGTCTCGCTGCTGCTTGGCACCCTGTGCCCACTCTGCTGCCGGGGACGCCCGGGGTCCCCGTGCTGCTGCAGACGTGCTCGTGGGCAGCCCCCCACTCACTCCCGCTGGGCACATGCTGAGCAGCGGGATTGTGGACTCATCGCCTTTCAAGAAGGGCTCCTTCAGGCGACCGGGGCTCCCGCTTGTCCCACATCCCTGCCAGGGCCTGGGGTAATCTGTCACCTTCATTTTCGTCCATCTGGCAGGTTTGAAGTGGCATCTCATTGTGGCTTTGATTTGCTCTTCCCTCATGACTGACGATATTGAACACCTTTCAGGTGGGGGCATTTTTGATCATTGGCCTGTGAAATGAAATTCCCACCTTAGGGCTGTGGGGCTGGCCGTACCCCTGACTCGGGACAGACAGAGCCACAGCAGGCCACAGCAGTTTGCGGTTCGTGGTGACTCAGCCTGGGGGAGGGGGACAGGAACTAGCCAGGGGTTGTGGGGGGCAGGCTCTGCCGTGCTCCTGGTTCCCGGGAGAGCACGTGCTTGGTTTAATTGACCCCGAGGGCCAGGGGGGCACGGGAGCCTGCTACTTGCCCATCGGGGATAAGTGGGAACCGCTATGGGTCCCCGCATGCACCGCAGAGGATTGGGTAGGGTTATTTGGCCGAGGACCTGCTCTGTGGGAATAGAGTGGGGGTGGGTGGGGCTCATGCCATCTGGGGAGACTGGGGGCCCCCACATGTCAGGGAGCACCAGATCTAGACCTCGTGCTGTGGGTGCTTTACAATTCTTTCACCCACTTCTCGGCAAAATTCTTCTGGGGTTTTACCTGTGATGACTTTGAATCTGTGTTCGTTTGGGGGAAAATAAGATCTTTACCATGTTAAACCGTCGTGCACAAGCAGGGTTGGTGTTCATGCACAGAGGCCGTCTTTCCGTCCTCGAGTAGCACGCCACAGCCTTCCCGCCTAGGGCTGTGGGGACAGGGGCCCTTGGTACTTTCCTCCGTCACGACCAGATGTCTGTTTTTATTTTGTAACTGGTTTTAGCTGCTCGTCAGAAATGCTGTCTTGGAAGTGGGGGGGGGGGTGGTGGTGGTAGATATATTTCAGAACCAGCTGTCTTACTGATCAGATTGGCTCTTAAAGTTCATTATTTTGAAGTTCTCTGGTCAGAAGATGATGCCATCTGCCAACAAAGGTCTTTTCTTCTTACACCTGTTCCTGCTAATTTTTGTGATGCCGGCACTTCCAGAACAGGTCAAAGGAGGGAAGAAAACACACGATCTAAAGCCCAGAAGGCATTTCAGATGTAACACCTGTTTCTGTTTAAAGTAGTTGAACAGAGATGCCTGGGTGGCTCCATCGGTCAAGCCTGTGACTCTTGGTTTCTGCTCAGGGCATGATCTCGCAGCTCGTGGGTTCGAGCCCCGTGTCGGGCTCTGTGCTGGTGGTATGGAACCTCCTTGGGATTCTGTCTCCCCTGCTCTCTGCCCCTCCCCCGCTCACGCTTTCTGTCTCAAAAGTAAATAAACATAAAAAAGAAAAGAAAGTAGCTGAACAAAGCACAGAGTGTGTGAGGCCAGCGGCCGGCTGCATTGAACGTGAGGGTCTGTGCGGGCCTGAGTGGGGTCTGAAGGGCGCCGGGCACTGGGGGTCGGCCTCCCTCTCCCACCTGGCAAGCCCCGCCCAGCCACCAACGGGAAACCGGGAAACGGGGGAGACTCGAGGGGACCAGCTCTGCGTGGCGGCCAGACTTTCTAACTTCAGTGCCAGGAACGCTCCACCATCTGGGGTGGGGGGGAGTTCGCTCTTGAAGCCTCTTCCAGGGCTGACTTAAGTGGATGAGTGAAAACTCGAGTTCTCTGGTTTGAATTAAGTAGAAAAATAGGGACTGGTTTGGGTTTATAAATCCTTAAAAGAAGTTGAAAGAATCGAGAACCTTGTTTTAACTACTTGTTTGCCTCAGAAGTTGGGTCTTGACAGGAAATGACAAAATCCTCGAGCAGCCGTCCTCAAGCCCCGGGTGGGGCAGGGGCTGGGCCCGCAGGGCTCACAGAGTCTCCCCGGGGGCAGTCAGCGCACTTGACCCTTGAACAACGTACACGTGAGGGACACTGACCACCCCTCCCCCCCCACATCCTCGAAAATCCGCGCACAACTTTCGATTCCCTGAAAACGCATCATCTGTTGACGGAAGCCTTACGATCACGCAGGCAGCCGATGAGCACCTGTGTTGTGTGTTGTGTTCTTCCACACTGTGTCCTTGCCGTGACGTGGGGGAGGTGTTCGTAAGGAGATCTCAGGAAGAGGAGGTACGCCTGAGTTCTGCCCCGTAGGTCTTGAAAATGCACGTGTTAGGGGACCCACGCAGTGTGAACCGTGTTCAAGGGCCAGCCGTGTAGGGCCGTGGACTTGGATGTAAATAATCAGTTGAGCTGCACGGGGCTCCCCTTCCGTCTGGAGGAGTCCCTCAGGGCGGGCCCGCTTTGTTACCGTCTGTCAGGCTCGAAGCGCCTTCGGACCCTGTGGCCTGGGTCTGCGTGGTTGGCCGGTAAACTGTTCTTAAGTCCCACGAACACGCTGAGAGACATAGGCGGGGCCCCTGCGCGGGCTGCGGCCCGCCTGTGGGGGAGGCGGCGGTCCCGCTCCCGTCCTGACCCCCGGCTCCCTCCCGCTGGGATTTGCAGTGAACTTCGAGGCGCTGATCATCACCCTGTCGGTGGTGGGGGGGGCCGTGCTGCTGGCCTTGGCCGCGTGCTGCTGCGCGTGCTGCTGCCGCAGGAAGAGGAGCCGGAAGCCGGATAAGGAAGAGGAGAAGGCCGCGCGGGAGCGCGAGGAGCGCAGGGTCCGGCAGGAGGAGAGGTGAGGTCCCCGTTGGCTCGGGAACCCAGCCTGCGCGGCCCTGGGAAACGACCCCTGCCGTGGGGTGCGCCCCTATGGGTTGTGGCACAGGGCGAGGGAGGCGGGTCTCCTGTCCCTGCCCGTGGAACGGGATGGTGGCCCGGAGAGGCGCTGCCGCGTCAGGTCAGCTGCCAGTGGGGGCTGAGGCCCTGCGGGTTTCTGCGCTGTCCCCGCAACGCCGTGTGCCCCTAAGTAAAAACTAACGTTTGCGTGTTCCCAACCTTCCTCAGAATCTGACGTCAGGTTTTTCTTTACGTGAAAAATATTTTTAAAAAATACAGTCTTGGATATTTGAATTTCTTTTGTTGAAACTCAGAATCAAAGGACGTGATGCTGACACAGCCTCATGCTGCCTGGCCTGGCGGCTGGGCTTGTCCCCACACTGGTCCCTGGTCTCTTCCCTGGAAAAGAGGACAGACCCCCACTCTGCTGAAGGTACATCATTTAACATTGTGTTATATTTTGGTGCTAAGTGAGATTTCTTTGTCTTTTTAGGAGAGCAGAAATGAAATCCAGACACGATGAAATCAGAAAAAAATACGGTAAGGATCGACTGACTGCACGCATCTTTTGTTTGTCCGGGAGTGGGTTCCGGGCCGTGAGACGTGACTGTAGGGTCTGGGCTGAGGCTTCCGGGAGGAGCGATTGGTTCTAGACCGCGCGGTCCGGAAGGAGCTAACTCCACGGAATGTCTGGAAAGGTGAAGCCTTAGGGTGTTTACTCTCAGCTGGATTCCTGAGCGCCGTTTGCTGATGAGGGGGCGGAACTCGACGGGTCCCTGTGGCCTCCCCTGCGCCTGGTGCTCCCACCGCTCCCGCACCTGACTGCGGGCCGCACGCCTTTTAAAGGAGTTAGCCAGAGGTCTCCATGCCGCCAAGTGATTCATCTGGTTTTGGTTTTTGTTTGGAGGGATTTGGGGGGGATACTAATGTTTTAGTCCGCGAGAGCATTAAATCTGCTCCCGGGTTGAGTTGGTTCTCTGCTGATTCCCACATCCGCGTCCATGCTGTTGTTTGGGGCTGTTGGGATTGCTAGAAGTGGCCGCACTGCGCTCTCGCCGATGACCGCCGCGGGGCCTCCAGCTCTGGGCCGCGGTGCTTTCGTGGACCTCACGGCCTGAGCAGTGTTTGCTGTGTGTCGGGTGCACCTGGCAGCTGGGCTCAGGGCTGAATCTGATTAGGAAAATTGCAAAATCTCTTCTTTCCTTTTTTTTTTTTTTATTGGAAAGTTTGTTTTGAGAGAGAGAAAATCCCAGGCAGGTTCTGCACTGTCCAGAGAGGCCAACGTGGGGCTCGATCCCACAGCCCTGAGATCACAACCTGAGCTGAAATCAACAGTTGGATGCTGAACCGTCCAAGCCACTGTGCCCCTCAAAATCTTTTCTAACTAACGCCCTCTTCTTGGAGTTCTGTGTCTGTACAGGGAACACCCTGTTCTCGTGGTGTTTTCAGGTCCTGTGCACTAGAGCAGTGGGTCCTGGAGCCTCGGCTCCCTCTGGTGGGCTGCTGGCCGTGCGGTTGACTCGGCACCCCCACCCAGCACTGGCTGGCCCCTCCGTCCACGCAGGCCTCCTCTGACTGTCACGCCCTTGTGCGTGTGGCCTCAGGCTCGGGTCGACCCTGCCAGCCGCCGGGTGTGGGTTCTGGGGCCCGAGGCTGCCCTGACCGCCCCTCCCCCTGCCGTTGGGTCTCCTTGGTTGCAGGTGAGATGTCCAGCAGCCGCCAGAGCCTTCCCTCGTGGGCTCCCGCCCCTCGGCTTCCTCTGCCAGCTGGCCCATCAGGTCCCCGGTGCCCACAGCACTCACCCGGTTGCTCGTTCCCAGCCTAGGCAAGGGTGGGGTCCCGCGTGGGTGATGTCGTGTCAGTGGTCGTGTCGGCACGGTGCCGTCTGTCCCCGGTGCCTCTTCCAGGCGCACGTTCGTGCCCAGTGAACGCCAGCTGTCCTTGGCACGGGCACCTTGCTTCACGATACTGAAGTGTTGAGAGGAGCTTGTTGGCACCTGACTGACGTTACCGTGCACGGCGAGAGAGACGCGTTCGCGTGCACTCACACACAGACTCCACCACGGTGCCTTTACCGCCACGCACGAGTAGCGCCTAAAGTCTGCCCCCGCTGCCGTGTCCCACTTGCCCGGTGTGTGCGAGGCCAGGTGGCGCCTCGGGCCGGGGCTCCTGGCGCGGGGCCTTCTCCGTGACCTTCACCGAGGCCCTTCACTCCTCCGTTTTGATGGTGCGCCAGGCCCTGAACTGCCCTGAGGAAGCCAGCTTGTGCCTGTTTACGTAAAGCCCACCTAACGGACTGGACTTTGCAAAGACCCAGCCGCGTGGAAGAATTCCCGGGGGGCCCCCAGGGGGGAGACGGGCCAAGGCACGCGTACCAGCATGGAGGAAACCCTTCTCTTGGTTTCAGAAGGCGTCTGGTTTCCTAATCACAGCACGGTCTCTCCCCTTTAAACCAGAAGTAGAGCTGGGAGCTGTTCCATCCGTCCTGCTCCAACACGACTGTGTTCGGCATCTGGCACACGGGCTCCCTTTACCAGAACCGCCGTGGGCTTCCTCCCAAGGCCGAGGCGGCGGTCCTCCCCAGACGGGCCACCCTCCTGCCTCCGCACTGGCTGCCCTCCCGCCCCGTGCCCACCCCCTCCCCCCACCTGCAGCACATACACTTGGTGCAGCGGCTCCAGAAAAGTGTGGGCGATACAGGTTTTTAAAGAGAGGGAGAGGCTGTGTGTTCAGAACTGCAAAGAGAAAACTCCTAGGCCTGAGCGTTTAGCACCAGAGATGTATTTTTACAACTGCGTTATATTAGCCACGTCAGAGCACTTGGTGGTGGTGAAGTGGACAGTCACCTCATTGTTTTGTAGCCTTAATTCTAAGGACATTTAGGGTGCTTTTGTTAATTTCTGTATATTAGCCAAACGCTGTGGGGAGAAATAATGGCTGTTTCTTAATTCCTCTTTGAGAGAATTAGCCAGTAAGTTTTTATTTCTTTAGGTTTGTTTTTCTTAGGATGATTGTTTCTGGTAAATTTTATTTCAATTTTAAAGTCACCTGTGGTTTGACTTTCAAAAAGGTTAAGCGTAGGGGCGCCCGGGTGGCTCAGTCGGTTAAACATCTGGCTCTTGATCTCAGGTCATGATCTCACGGTTTGTGGGATCGAGCCCCTCCTTGGGATTGTCTCTCTCTCGCAAAATAGATAAATAAGTAGAAATAGTTGCAAAAAAAATAAAAAGGTGAAGCGTGGTGCTTGAACCTGCTCCAAACACCCTTTTTCTTAGAGCCACAGTGAGTGTTCACAAAACACTGAATTGTGTTGTGTCCTTGGACTTCGTTTCCTGCCGTGTGAGCACATTTATAACCAGGTCTGTTTTGTTCCAGGTCTGTTTAAAGAGGAAAACCCGTATGCCAGGTTCGAGAACAACTGAGCCACGCGCCCAGCAGTCCCCGCGCGGCTCCAGGGAGCACGGCGCCGCCGCCCTGCGGACCCGCGGGCTTCCGTTCCCTCTTCTGTATCTGTATTTAGTCACTGCAGACACGAAGCTTTTCAGGGGGGTCGGTTGGTTGTGTTGTTACTTCCAGGAGGCAAAGCCCACATCCTGCTACCCTTCTCCGCTGGCGAAGCCAACCGCGGACGGGGCAGCCGGCCTCCGTCCCGCCTTCTGTCCTCGCGTCCCTGTGCCCGACGGCGCGCTGTGCGCGCGCGGCGGGGGAGGAAGGGCCCCTGTCACCCCGCCGCCCTCCCATCACCCGGCTGGCGGCTGTGCGCCCTGCGTGGCAGCCCCCCCGGGGAGCCGGGCACCCAGACGCAGTCTGCCGGGCCGTGCCTTCTGACCCCAGCCGCTCTGAGCAGCGTCCGGGAGAACTTAGATTCACCTTAAATCTGTGTTTTGTTCCGTTCCGTTCCATTCCGTTTCAAATGAGTCTTGGATTTCATTCCTCCACCAAAGGTGTTTCACCAAGAAATTTTACTGTCAAAATTCAGACCGCTTACAGGACAGTTTTTAAATTTTAATTTGTATTTTTACCGGAACACCAAGATTTTTTTCCAGTGAAAACTTGAATGACAAATGAAGCATTAGAGCCCCCTGCGGGGGCAGCAGCAGGTGCTCTGGGCCGTGGGCCTGGAGGGGCCATCACCGCCCCGCTCCCTTTTCAGCCCTGGTGACGGCCGGCGCCGGGTCCTGTGTGTGGCCACACCAGGCTCTCCCTAGTCAGGCCGTCTGCAACATGGTCACACAGGGACCACGGGGTCCCCAGGCTGTCCGAGGAGGAAGGGACCATGCCCCGTGGGCCCCTCTGCGGGGCTCTGCCCACTGGGGGGTCGGGCAGGGTGTCCAGGGCCGGCCAGAGGGATTTCCCCGTGCTACACGGAGACACTGCTGACTGCCCTGCTTGTCACACGACCCCTAGCTTGGAACCGCACTCTTCTGGCTGGGACGCTGTCCGTGGCCTCCGGGTACACCCTGCGGTGCCTTCCGTCGGCCCCAGGCCTTTCAGAGCAAGATCTGTGGCTTCAGTAAATGACCACATCCTTCCTATCGGGGATGCAGACCGTGGAGTAACTGTGTGAACTGCCTCTCTTCACTCTGAAAATAGTCCCGGTGGCCACCGCCACATTGCTTTGGATTAGGAAGACGTTTAGCTTCGGGGAGGTGGGTCGACAGGCGCATGAGACAAACGATGTGTTCCGCTTTCGCACTCGTGACTGTGCCGTCGGGGACCGCTCTCCGTGTCACGGAAGGTTCTCATACAGGTCAGTGTGATCCAACACCCCACACCCCTCGACAGCCCCCCCGCCCCCAACCCCCCCCCCCCCCCCCCAGCCACGTCGGCCCGTGCCGTGAGGTGACCGCGCTGTCCTGCAATGTCCATAAGCTGAGACACTAACTGTACAAACTCTTGACTATCTCTTTCTGACTTCTTGGGCATTTGATAGCAATTTGAAGTATTACGAAACATTCCTAAGTATTTTATAGCAGCCTGCAGATTTTGACTTTCTACTTTTATTCATAAGAAAAACTCTGTAGCAGACTCCAGCAGCCTTTGTGTTAATACAGTAATGTACGTGAGGTCACGCTGTGTCGTGAATGGTGTGGGGCTGTGCCCTGTTCACACAGCGCATTTAGTCCCTTCGGGGTACCGAGGCCACACCAGCGCATCTGGGAGGCTGTCCTGGTCCCCGCATTTTATAAATAGTCCTAAGAGCACCACGTGTTGTAACCTCAAGGAGACCGTCAAGTTCAGAGTGCCTTAATCTTAACCAGTTTCCAGTAAGTGGTTTAATACACGCTTTGTTGAATCTACTGTGTCCTCGTGTCTCATTTCTCGTGGCGTTAGCATGATCACCTGGAGGGCAGCAGGTAGCCTACAGAGAGATTCTGGCCCGCCCCGGGATGTGTGAGCAATCGCGGCTTCGGTGCCATGGCCCAGGGGGCGGCCGTGCTCTGTCCCCAGGTTGCCCTCCCCCTCCCCTGCCGGCCACCCCCAGCTGTCTGCTGTCCACGAGGCAGGTTTTCTGCCCTGCCCCACCAGCACCTTCCTTCTGCTCTGCTGGAATCGGATACAAAGAACTCTGGGAGAAAGCAGTTCTGGCTTTGAGCTTCGTGTACTTGGCTCGGCTGCCGATAGAATCCCTCCCTCCCTCCCTTCCCCGGGGTGGGGGGGGTCCTCACTGCCCGGCTACTGGGGAGCACCCACCCCTCTTCTGAGTTGCTGCTGGGCTGGCTGAGCCTCTGGGACTTCCTCTGTGCTGCGAAGGCAATGTTGTGCAGGTAACGTGTCCGCCAGGGCCGTGGTCCCTGTGGGAAGTGTGAGCCCACCCACGTTGCTGTGCCGCAGCCATGCTCAGCCACAGGGTAACTCCAGGATCTTCTGGGAAGTCTAGAACGGGGGAGTGTGAGGTCGAGATGTAGTCCTGGGGTGTCCCCGTGCCTGGCACGTCCCTGGGTGTCCAGTCCACTTGGGAAACTCACTGGTCTTGCACTCGTCAAAAAAATTTGAGGAGGCGCCTGGGTGGCTCAGTCGGTTTAGCATCTGACTTCGGCTCAGGTCATGATCTCACATTTTGTGAGTTCGAGCCACTCATCGGGCTCTGTGCTGACAGCTCAGAGCCTGGAGCCTGCTTCGGACTCTGTGTCTGTCTCTTTCTGCCCCTTCCCCACTCGTGCTCTTTCTCTCTCTCTCTCAAAAATAAACACCCACGATTGGATGGGTGATCGGTGGCCACCTCCCACCAACTGGCTCTCGGTGCCCTTCCAGAGCCAGTCTGCGTCACGGGGCTCCTGGTCTGCTCCGCCAGCACGTGGATCCGTGCACGTGGCCGCCGCCTCCCCAGGGGCCTCGGAGCGCCTCGTCCCACTGTCTGCTTGGCAGGTGCTGGCCGTTTCCATTCCTGTCTGTCCTTGCTGCTTTGTGTGAGCTGTGGGTCAGTTTCTAGGAGTAGAATTCCGGATCACGGCGTCCGTGATGCTTACGAAAGTGTTGGCAGGATCTGCCCATTACCCTCCAGGCAGAGGACAGCCCCCTCGAGGAATCTGTGCCGTTTCGCAGTCTGGAGGTAAGCGGCCCCGTGTGACTTTGCCCAGTCCTCACCTGAAGGTAGGTTACTCTGAGCAGTTGTCAGGCTGCGTGCCTGTGCGTGTGGTGCGGTCGGGGACGGACAGGCTGAGCCCAGGCCACGCTGGGGTGCTGGCGTTGACGTGGCTGCTGGGTCGGGTCCGCTGCTACAGGAGGTCTGGGGCTCCCTGCCCCATCCACACCCCAGTGCCCTCCTGACTGCCCTGCTGTGCAGGCCACTGACCCCGGCGACCGCATCCCGGTCAGGCCGTGGCTGATTCGGTGGCGGTTCTTGGCGTCTACCCCACCGGGACCAGCAGGCGCCGGTGAGGCCCGGGACTCGTAGACAAACTCACGGTGGCCGGCACTTAGCAAATACCTGCATGTCTCACGGTCATCGCTGCCACCGGAGAGCCGTCTCTGGCCACGTGTTCGCTTCAAGGAGCCAAGGGATCTGGCGGCAGCCACAACTTTGGGGCTTACGGGGCCCCTGGTACAAAGGTGTCTGGCCAAGCCCGCTGGGGGCAGGGGGCACTGACTCCCCGCGTGGGTTGCTGGGAGCGGGTGAGGGCACAGTCTTGCCACGCCCCTCATCCCCAGTCCCACGCACTCTGCTGGGGACCCAGCCCCCAAAATGGTCTTGGAGTCCAGAGGATCTGCCCAAGTGTAAAAGCGGCTCGAGCTGCTACGTCGGGTGGATGGTAGTGCGTCTGGTGCCTCCAAGTCCGGAGACGTGTCCCCGCTGGCAGGGCTCTCCCTGTGCCTCTGGCCCCGGTGGGCAGGAGCAGGGCAGCCAGCCTGACGGGGACGTGACACCGTCACCCCTCCTCGATGCCACTGCCGGGAGTCGGTCAGTGCGCAGGGCCTGGGCGTGCCCCTCCCCTCCCCAGGGCCACATCTGGCACGTCCGGGGTCAGGAGCTGCGATCCCGCGAGCGATTCCATCCCGCCATCTCTGCCGCTTCTCCTGGGAGCCGAGAGGAGGCTCCAGTGTGGATCCCTCCCGCGCACAGAGCAGACGCCGACCCCACGGAGGAGCCCGGGGGCGCCAGCGCGGCCTCGCATACTTGATGGGTTTTCTGCTCGCAGAGCTAAAGGATGATGCTTAATTTGGTTTCGGACCAGCTGTCTCCTTTTAAGCCCTGAAAACTAAGGATGATCCCTCCCCACGGGTAAGTCACTAAACGCAGTCCGTATGACATTCTTTTTTGTTTGTTTGTTTTATTTATTTTTGAGAAAGCACAAGCAGGGTGGGGCAGAGATGGGGGGACAGAGGATCTGAAGTGGGCTCTGCGCTGACAGCAGTGAGCCCGATGAGGGGCCGGAACTCAGGAACCGCGAGATGGTGACCTGAGCCGAAGTCGCACACACGGCCGACCGAGCCGCCCAGGCGTCCCTGTCCCTGTAACATCAAGTCCTTTCACAGATTCTAGCTCCCCGTAAGTGTGAGGAGTTTTCTCGGAGAGTGCACACTGGGATGGGGTTTTGCAGGCATTTGGGGTGAGGTTGGGATGCTGGCTAGGCTGGACGCATCATAATAATTGAATTTTTCTAAGAGGACGTTGTTTCCCGGCTGCCTCGCGTGCTCAGGATCGGCGAGCGCCGTCCCTGCCGCAGCTGCTGGCCGCTTGGCTGACCGCCTTCATGCTTCCTTTGGTCAGAGCCCTCTCTGGGGTCTCCAGTCTCTGGCCTCCTCCCCTCTCTTGGAACTTGATCTTACGGTTTCGAGGTTTTATACGTATTCGTTCCTCTTATTCTACTCACAAGTGACCCACGATTGGCAAAATTAAGTCACTGAGTATCTCAGACAGGGCAGAGCACTGGAATTTTCTGTATCCCTAATAACAGCTTTGCCATTTTTCTTGTTTTCAGCATTTTTACAAAATCATGAGGGTCACCTCTGGCTACTCAGAGGGTCTCAGACACTCACGTGTAGAGGGCAAGGGGGGGTGGGGGAGGGGTGCTGCCAGCTGGGATCCCAGTGGCAACTGGGACACGGGACAAAACCTGAAGAGCAGTTAACTCAGCATAAAGCATAGTTGACTCAGTCAGGGTAAAGGGGACTTCACTCGGCTTAAAAAATTATTAACTAGGCATAAGGTACGGCTAACTTGGTATGAATAATAGTTAACCCAGTGTAAAGAACTGTTCACTAGGCGTAAAGAGTAGAATAGTTGACCTAGTATAAAGAATTGTAAATTTGGTGTAAAGAATAGGAGAGTTACCGCAGCGTAAGGGATGCCGTGTGCACCACGGACCGCTGCACGGCACCAGCGGGGGAGCTTGCCCCTCAGGGCTGGCACCTTACCCCTCGATGATGGGATCTTAGGAACCCAGAGTTCAGGGTGGGAGTGTAAGGTTGGGTGACTTCCTCAGAGACCTGTGCTCGTCCCCAAGGAGGTTCCCACGGTGCTGCTCTCCCGGGTGACTGCCTCCCGGACGCAGGCCCAGGGAGGAGGGGCAGGCAGGGGAGGGGACCCAGCCCTCGAGAAGCCTGCGTGCTCAGCCCCGGGGCTGGGATGGGGCGGCTCTGAACTCCAGGGGCCCAGGTGACATCCTTAGGACGAGCTGTTTGAGAGGGCCCGAGGGGAGCCTTGTCCTGTGCTCGGAAGATGCAGTGCCCTTGGGTCAGGATCAGAGCGGGGCAGGCCAGGCACTGTGGTGGGGGCGGCTGGTGCCCTCCTTCCCCTGGACAGTCTCTCCCAGGTCAGCAGTGACCCCGACTCCGCATTCCTCCTCTTCTGCGCCACTGCCTGACCCCATGTCCCGTGGCCTCTCACCACAGCCGGCCCAAGTCAGACCCTGTCCCCCACCCCGCCCCACGGTGTGCAGAGCACTGTGGAGTCCGTCTCTGCTCTAGCCTGCACCTCCTCCTCTGCTGCTACTCTTGCCCTGCGGCCTCCCATCCACCCCGGCCTGAAGGGCACCTTCAGGCTGCAAACCTGATGGGGGGACCACTCAAACCTCCCACAGCTCCCTCCACACTGAGAATAAGACTCGAGGTCTTTGGGTGGCCGAGAAAGACTCCTGGGTCTCCCCGTCTGCATCTCCCCACTCCTCCAGGCACCGACACCCTTGGTGCCTGGAACACACCAAGCCCACGCCGTCTCAGCCTCTGCTCCCTGGAGCACCTAAAGCACCTTCCCAGGCATCCTGGCAGCGCCCACCCACATTCCCTCCCTCCATTCCGTACACTTCTCTGGCCGCCTACCTGAAGAACTGTCCTGTGCTACATATGATCTGTCCCCCGACTCAGGTCTACTCTTTTGTCCTTTTGGCCACCTAATGTAGCAGGGTTTAACTAGAGCAGTGGGACCAGTAGGATATCTGTCTATCTACACACCCATCCATCCATTCATCCATCCATCCACCCACACACCCATCCACCATCCACCCACTATCTACCTATCTACCCCCTGCTACTTCTCATCCATTCATTCATCAATCCACCCACCCACCCATACATCCACCAATCTAGTCCACTCATCTACCCATCCACTCATCCATCTGCCCACTCATCCATCCATCTGTCCACTCATTCATCCCTCCATCCACTCACCCATCCACCCACCCACTCATTCATCCATCCACCCACCCACTCATTCATCCATCCATCCACTCATCCATCCATCCATCCATCCATCCATCCATCCATCCATCCATCCATTCCTCTATCCACTCATCCGTCCATCCATCCATCTACTCATCCATCCATCCATCCATCCATCCACCCACCTACCCACTATGTACCTGTCTACCTCCTACTACCTCCCATCCATTCATTCATCAACCCATCCATCCACCAACCTAGTCCACTCATCCACCCATCCACTCACCCACCCACCCACCCACTCGTTCATCCATCCCTCCATCCACTCATCCATCCATCCATCCATCCCTCCATCCCTCCACCCACTCATCCATCCATCCCTCCATCCACTCATCCATCCATCCACCCACTCATCCATCCATCCATCCATCCACCCACCTACCCACTATCTACCTATTTACCCCCTACTACCTCCCATCCATTCATTCATCAACCCATCCATTCACCAATCCAGTCCACTCATCCACCCATCCACTCACCCATCCACCCACCCACTCGTTCATCCATCCATCCATCCATCCATCCATCCATCCATCCATCCACTCATTCATCCCTCCATCCACTCATCCATCCATCCATCCATCCATCCACCCACTCACCCATCCATCCACTCATCCACCCACCCACTTGTCCATCCATCCATCCACTCATCCATCCATCCATCCATCCATCCATCCATCCATCCATCCATCCACTCACCCATCCACCCACCTACCCACTATGTACCTGTCTACCTCCTACTACCTCCCATCCATTCATTCATCAACCCATCCATCCACCAACCTAGTCCACTCATCCACCCATCCACTCACCCACCCACCCACCCACCCACTCGTTCATCCATCCCTCCATCCACTCATCCATCCACTCATCCATCCACCCATCCATCCCTCCACCCACTCATCCATCCATCCCTCCATCCACCCATCCATCCATCCACCCACTCATCCATCCATCCATCCATCCACCCACCTACCCACTATCTACCTATTTACCCCCTACTACCTCCCATCCATTCATTCATCAACCCATCCATTCACCAATCCAGTCCACTCATCCACCCATCCACTCACCCATCCACTCGTTCATCCATCCATCCACTCATCCATCCATCCATCCATCCACCCACTCACCCATCCATCCACTCATCCACCCACCCACTCGTCCATCCATCCATCCACTCATCCATCCATCCATCCATCCATCCACTCACCCATCCACCCACCTACCCACTATGTACCTGTCTACCTCCTACTACCTCCCATCCATTCATTCATCAACCCATCCATCCACCAACCTAGTCCACTCACCCACCCACCCACCCACTCGTTCATCCATCCCTCCATCCACTCATCCACTCATCCATCCATCCATCCATCCCTCCACCCACTCATCCATCCATCCCTCCATCCACTCATCCATCCATCCATCTACCCACCCACCTACCCACTATCTACCTATTTACCCCCTACTACCTCCTATCCTTTCATTCATCAACCCATCCATCCACCAATCCAGTCCACTCATCCACCCATCCACTCACCCATCCACCCACCCACCCACTCGTTCATCCATCCATCCATCCATGCACCCACTCATCCATCCACTCATTCATCCCTCCACCCACCCATCCATCCATCCCTACATCCACTCATCCATCCATCCACTCACCCATCCACCCACCCACTCATTCATCCATCCATCCACCCACTCGTCCATCCATCCATCCACCCACTCGTCCATCCATCCATCCACCTATCCATCCATCCATCCGTCCATCCATCCATCCATCCATCCATCTATCCATCCTCCCATCCATCCATCCATCCACCCACCCACCCACCTACCCACTATCTACCTATCTACCCCTTACTACCTCCCATCCATTCATTCATTCAACCCATCCATCCACCAATCCAGTCCACTCATCCACCCATCCACTCACCCATCCATCCACCCACTCATTCATCCGTCCATCCACTCACTATTCACCCACCCATGCATCCATCAACCCACCTTCATCTATCCATCCATTCATTTCACAAATGCTTTTGTCATGAAGAAATCTTGGATTCTTATGTAGTCAAACATCAGACTTCCTTTATGGCTTTTGGGTGGCTCTATTTGGCCTTTCTTCATTCCAAAATTATGAAGCTACATTGCCTATGTTTTTTCGAGAGACTTTTTAATTTGGATCCTGCGTCTAAGTTTTTCATCTCTCTGGAATTTTCATTGGTGTAGGTGTAAAGTATGAATCCATTCGTATGTTTTTCCAAGTGGCTCCCCAGTGTCTCAGCATAACTCAGTCTGGGTCTGGAAAGAAGCCCCTCTTGGACTTGCTTCCTCTGGGGACGTGCACCCTCCTTCAGGCACGTCAAAAACCCCAGGAGAGGGGAGAGGGATGTGTGCTGCTGCAGGTGTGGGGGCCGGGCACGGACATGAGCGTTCCTCCGTTGTGGGGCCTGCCACCATCTGCCCACAGAGCCTGGCGGGAGAGAACAGCTCTGCCTGTGACCTTCACCCCCGAGTCACCCCGATGGAATCTGCTCGGGTTAGTCCCAAGTCCCCAGTGCAGCTGGGCCCATGGGACGGTGCTTGTGTTGGGCACTGCACGGACGCATCTCCAGAACCTTCTAGGCCTGGTCAGGAACAGAGACAAAGAGTCTGGCTGGGGAATGCCAGGCGTCCAGGCAAGTCGGGACATACTGGGAGGGAGCAGGCCAGGGCAAGAAGGCAAGGGTTGTTCCAGAAGAGGCCTGTCAGAGGATGGCCACCTGTGTCTTCTCTAGGTATGACCACCGTCATCTGTGAGGCTTCCTGGAGGACCGTGGTGGCTGCCCTCTCTCCTGGCCCCTTTCAAAGGTGATAGAGCAGAGAAGATGAGGTCTGGAGGGCGGCTGGGTCAGAGGCTGCGACCAGGTGACCTGGGTGTGGGTGTCCAGGTGGGTGGCCGGCTGGGCATTGAGAGAGAGCGGGCAGCACTCAAGGGTAGACACTTGGGGCCCCGTGGCCCAGCTGATGGTTTGAGGACTGGCCACTCCAGTGAGAATCGTTGGGCTCTGGGCAAATGACCTGACCACTTGGCTGTTGAGTCCCAGCTCTCTGGAACGACGCCAGCACCAGCTGGATGCCCACACGACGTCACCTGCTTGCGGCTTCTGGCCCAGTCTCTCCAGGGAGGTCTGTGAGTGATGTGGGCTGCGGCCAGTACACCTGCCTGTCCTTTTCCCCAAGGCCACCCCAGCATGGCTTCTCTGAGGGTGTCACAGTGGCCAGGAGCTGCGGTACAGCCGGACCCAGAGGTGCAGCCAGACCGGCAGGTAGCGCTGGCCGTGCCCCAGGCCCAGGGCAGCCCCTCCCTTGCTGTCCCGTGGGCCACGCCACACAGCTGGGTGGGCTTTGTCATCCCCGCGTGTTAGCACCACATCAAACACCCAGTCCCTCAGTTTGCTTTGGTGAGGCTGGTTGGGAGAGGAAAGGGCTCCCCCGTGAAATCTCAGAGCAGTGGGAGGGGGTCCTCTTGGGAGTCTGTGGTCCCGCACTCCACACCAGGACCGTGTTTCCTTTGGGTGAGCTGCAGAGTGACGCGGGGGCAGAACGGTTAGGGTTCCTTTTCAGCACACTGAGCGTGCTGCCCCAGGCCTCTGACAGCTAGAAGGACGTGACCCCTGCCTGGTGGGGGTGACGCTGGTGCCCCTGGGCCTGGAGGGCAGAGCATCCGACCAGTGGGAGGTTCGAGCCTCAAGGACTAAGGGAATCTGCCTTGCTGGGTCTGGACGTGTTCGGGACCTGCTGTCCCATTCTTCCTGGCCCCGAGGCATGTGCGTTTGGTGACCGGCTGATCAGGTAATACACGATCCATGACGGGCAGTTGAGGCAGGGACCCTGTGCCCAGATCAGGCAAGGAGCCACTTTCCAAGTAGAGAATCGTCCACACAGGGCGCAGCCTTCCTCCCAAGGACTAGACAGGGGCTGCGTGTGGTTCTTCTCTTGGGGCCTGCCAGAAGGCTCACACGCTTCCTGTATCACGGGCTCTGCTGGGTCACCAGGCCCTGGGCGGGCAGCCCCGGCCTCTCCGTGCTTCAGGTGCTCCAGGCCCCACTCAGTCGTGGTGGCCTTAAGGACAATCCCACACGTGGGTCTGAGCAGCACATCCACACGTGGACCACGTCACCTCTAAAACCCTAAAAGGCCCAGGTGTGCAGCACACCCTTCACGGGGCCCAGCGCATCGTGCAGTGACCGTCCTCTCTGGAGGGACAGTCTGATGTGTTCCCGGCAGCCCCCTCCCCAGGAAGGCCCCCAGGCGGCATGACCCCAAGCGGGGTGGGGTTCAGCCCCCACCCTGGGGCGCACAGTTACTGACTAAGCTTCCAGCCTTCTCCCTGTCCCCATCGGCCTAATGAGCTTAGTGTGAGGTCACCGTCACCTCGGCCTGAGGACAGTGACAAAGTGGACCCACCCTGAGGTCAAAGTGAAGGCATTCTGCTCCGCAGCCGCGCGAAGGCAAAGGCAGGATCTGGAGACACGGAAGCAGCCTGTGTCGGGCCAGTGGGTACAGCCTGGGGGCCAGGGCCTCGGTGCCTTGGCTGCATCACCTTCACGTAAGGCTTTGGTTCCTGCAGCCCGCCTGGCTTCAGCGGGTTGGGGGAGCACCGGCCTGCTTTGGCCACCACGACAAAGTGCCACAGCGGGGCGATTTGGACAGCGGGCACTCATCTCTCATGGTGCCGGACGCAGGACGCCCCCGACGCAGGCGTGGGCAGGCCGGGTTCCCCCCGAGGCCGGTACACGGCCATCTTCTCCCGTGTCCTCACACGGCCCCTCCTCTGTGCCCACATTTCTCCCATCTCTGTGTCCCAATGTCCTCTCGTTAGAAGAGCCCAGCCACCTGGGGTTAGGGCCCACCAAGACGGGCTCTTTTAACCTAACCACCTCGTTAAGGGCCCCGTCTCCAAATAAGGCCACGTTCCCAGGTGCTGGTGGTAGGGCTTCTGCGTTCAAGTTCCGGGGGTCACGCTCGAGCTCCTAGCGTCGGGGGAACACGGGGTCTCCCAAGCCTTGGATGGTGCCTCCCGGCGCCGCCTGCTCCCGGCAGCAGGTTCGCCAGGTCGTTAGCGGGGCGGGCGTGCAGGTGCCCGGGCCTCACTCTGCCCGCCTCCAGCCACAGATGTCCCTCCTGCAGCCCGTGGGGACACTGTCTGCGGCCCCTGGCTCCCACCCGGCCCGCTGTGAGCCGGATTCGGGGCAAGACCCTTTCTCCTCTGCCTCCGTAAGCCCGCTCCAAGAAGCGCGCCTCCGTGGCTGAATGGGGCCTCTTCAGAGCCTGTGTGGAATACCCCGGAAGGTCCAGGAGCTCCCTCTGCTCCAGGACGCGGCAACCCTTGAGAATGGCCACAGGCGCCTCTTAAGAAGGTTTCAGGGCCACTTCATGGTCTACACCTGTGTCCAAATTGCAGGGCCCTTCCTTACCAGCCCCAGGGACCGGGGAAGAGGTCAGGAGGCCCCATTATGGCGGCTAGAATTGTCCTACTGTAGCTTAGCTGTGTGCCGACGTCCTTCCTAGGCTCCCCGTGATCACTTAGCCCGCACGATCCCCGTGGCTCAAAGAATTCGGATTCCCTCTCCCCCTGGGTGACTTGTGGTGTGCTCTTTGCTCCCTCTCTGCATCCAGCGTTAGGTGCTGACATCGGTACCTGGCGCACGGGGTGACCTTCACCTGTGCACTTCTTAGCCGCTCGGTGCAGAGTGTCCTCACTGCGGCTCGGGAGAGGTGGGCAGGGTGCACGTGATAGACCCGCTCCAGCACTCAGCCCCGGGGGCCTCAGGCTTTTCCTCCACACCCACACTGGTGATCCTCCGCTGTCCCTGCACCTTAGGAATCATGCTTGTTTAGAGAGGGGCAGAGAGAGAGAGAATCTTTTTCTTAAGTTTGAGAAAGAGCGAGCGAGCAGGCGAGCGCACACACGTGAGCAGGGGAGGGGCAGAGAGAGAGAGAGAGAGAGAGAGAGAGAGAATCCCAATCCACTCACAGCGCGGAGCCTGATGCAGGGCTTAGTCCCACAAACCTTGAGATCGTGACCCGAGCTGCAATCAAGAGTTGGATGCTTAACCGAGCCCCTCAGGCGCCCTGAGACATTTTTAAGCCCATCGATGCCAGACTTCATGGGTGCAAGAGGGTCGCTTCCGAAATGCACCTGGTGACTCAGGCACTGCCGAAGCAGGAGGGAGGGTGGCGTGGCCCAAGATCTAGCAGACTGTCCTCACCAGGGGGCTGGAAGAGAATGCAGAATGTCAGCCCCTCCCCCTCCGGCCGCACCGGGACCTGGGGCTTGACCAGATTGCTGACGATTCGTCCAGGCAGCTTTGCCTGTCCAGCTCCCAAACGCTAGCAGCACCGGAATCACCCGGCGGGCTTGTGAAGACAGGCTGCCGGGCCCCGCCAGTTTCTGATCCAGCAGGTCTGGAAGGGGCCCAAGAAAGTGTATTTGTAACACGCTCCTAGGTGATGTGGATGCCGCTGGTCCAGGGACCAGATTTTGAGAACCACCGCTCTACAGAACGCAGAGGACGTTTGTCATTTCAAGCTAACCGACCACGGCGAAGTTCAAGATTCTGTGAGCGGGGGCGCCTGGGGGGCGCTCAGTCAGCGAGCGGCCGATTTCGGCTCAGGTCATGATCTCACGGTTCATGGGATTGAGCCCCACGTCAGGCTCTGTGCTGAGAGCACAGAGCCTGCTTGGGATTCTCACTCTCCCTCTCTGAGGAAGAGGGGGACAGAAGATCTGCACTGACAGCAGAGACCCATGCAGGGCTTGAACTCACAAACCACAAGATCATGACCCGAGTGGAAAGCGGACGCTCGCCAACTGAGCCACCCAGGTGCCCCTTCTTTTTTTAAACGTTCACTTATTTATGTTGGGAGAGAGGAGCGAGAGAGAAAGAGAGCACAAGTGAGGGAGGGGCAGAGAGAGGGAGGGAGGGAAAGAATCCCGAGCAGGCTGCACACTCAGTGTGGAGCTGACACAGGGCTGCATCTTGCGAACCGTGAGCTCCTGATCTGAGCCGTAACCAAGAGTCAGACACTTATGCGACTGAGCCACCCAGGTGCCCCAGGATGTTTTATGTTTGGTTTTTGCCAGCTTAGACAGGGCTCCCAGTGTGCCTGGTACATGTAGAAATCCCAGGTGAGTTTTCTGAATCTGGATCTGTGCCATGATGTCTTAATTTTTAGAAAAACTGAGCCACTATTATTACTTTTTAAAGTTTCTTTAGAGAGAAACAGAGGGTGTGAGTGAAGGAGGGGCAGAGAAGGGGACACAGCACCCGAAGTGGGCTCTGAGCCCAACAGCAGAGGTTCGGGACAGAGCCCGACAGCAGAGAGCCTGATGCGGGGCTTGAACTCCCGAAGTGTGCCATCATGACCTGAGCCAAGTCAGATGCTCAACTAACTGACTGAGCCACCCAGGCGCCCCCAGCCCTTATTTCTACAAATATTTCTTCTGCCCCTTTTCTCTTCTTCTGTTCCTCCAGTGACACACATTAGACCGTGTGAAATGACTCATTCCAGGGCTTCTGTTTGCTGTGTTCTCTTGGGTTCTCAGGGGTTCCCACCTGTTTCCCTCTGTTTAGTTCGGGTGATTTCTACGCACTTATCTGGAAGTTCACGGCGTCTGTGTTGACTGCGTTCGTGAGCTGGTTGAGAGCAACTTCTCCGTCATGCTGCTCTCTGTTTCCAGCATTTCCGTTGGACTCCCTCACGGCCTCCATCTTTGTGCTGGCATTCCCCACCTTTTCCTTCACGTCACTTACCTTTTGTGCCAGAGCCTTCACGCAAATCCTGTTGGACAATCCTAGCTTCTAGGTCGTATCTGGATCTGGTTCTGCTGATTGTCGTGTCTTGATTATGGGTGTTCTCCTCTGTGTGTGCGTCTTGTAGAACACCGATATTGCCCGCCGGACAACAGAGACTGAGGTTACTGGTATTTCTATCTGGAAATGGACATCCCTCCTCTGTTCGGCTGCCTCCGTAGGGGGTGAGTGAAGCAGGTGGGAGTCGAGTGAGTCTGGGCTCGGTGGCCGTTACGGTTTCTTTAGTGTTCACCGACCTCAGATTCCTTTGGCGTCCCCTGTGCTGCAGGATAAACTCACGCTTGCTTCTTGGTGCTGTCCTGGCACAGGGTGTGTGTATGCGGTGGGCAACGGGGAGACTCTATCGCCGAGGTCCGGCCCCATGTCCTTGGATCTTGGCTGGGACTTCTGTGGGGACCCCGTTTCCTTTCCAGGGACAGGAGACCTCCAGAGGGCCGGGCCCAGGATGTATTCCGACAATGTGGACAATGAAGGGACACCTTCAAAGACTTTAAGCTCAGATTTCTAGACCTAGAAAAATATCTTCCCAAACTGAAGGAGAGACGTGAGGTGCAGGCAGAGTGGGCGGCCGTCCAAGGACTCTGAGAGTCCCCGAGAGCAGGCAGATTGGAGGGGCCCGGACTCAAAGACGGGGAAGCTGCAATCCCAGCTCGCCGATAGTTTAAGGAAAGCTATGGTTTTATAGGTTTTCCAGCTTCTCGTTTTCAGACCGGGATAATTATTGTTCCAGCTTTCTGCGTCCTCAGCGGAACCCTCCCCCTGTATGATTTCTTACAACTTAATGACCTTCTCTTAGAGACCTAATATGTAATTAATCGTGTTGTTCAGATTCTCTATGCACTCGGTTTCTGTTATGTAGCGTGCATTCCACAAACCTCAGGAAAGCGGTCACAAGACAGCCTCCTGCACCCACCCCACCAGCGCCCCCAGGGGCTGGGCCTCCACTCACCAGACTCAGAAGGCCGTGATGGGGACTGGTAAGGGGAGAAGGGGGACGCAGCTAGGGGTGAAGCCTGGCTCCACCAGGAGATAAGTGGCCATAGGAGAAGGCCCTCCACACGCCTCTGTCCATCCTCTGTCCCGGTGAAGGGCGCAGGCTCTGGGGTGCGTGGGGGCTTGCTGAATGAACGCCTGCAGGCGGTCTCTAGCGGTGGCGCAGAGAGGTGGCTCAGCCTTGGGTCTCCTTCCTTCCCCTGCGGCTCCTCTTAACTGGACGCGTGGCTCCTCACCTTATCCAGGAGTGGGGCTGCCTTGTGAGGCAACACTCACTCACCAGGTCCCCTGTGGTCACCAGAGATGGTTCACCAGACTGGCCTTTGCTTCCTTTCCCTCTGAAAAACCGTGCTGCACTAGCGAAACGAGTGGGCGTGCCTGGGCCTGGCCGGCTGAGCAGAAGCAGGCCAAGGACCAGGTCGATGGACGAGGGCACCGAGGAGGCGGAGAGGCCCTTCTCAGGCGCCAAGACAACGTGTCCATCCTGGTCCCTGACCCCTGCCTGTGGGCGTTCCCCTGGGCGCCCCCGCGCTCCCGTGTGTGCCCTCGGAGCCCCTCGGTGCCTTGTGCTCGCCCCTCCCTTTCCTGTGCGCCCGGGGCCCCTGCGTGTCCTGGGCGTCCCCCTTCCCTGTGCGCCCCCGGAGCCTCCCCCCAGCCCCCCCCCCCCCCCCCCCCCCCGGTCTTGTGCTCGCCCTCCCCTTTCTGTGCGCCCCAGGGCCCCTCAGTATCCTGGGCGCGCCCGCCTTTCCCGTGCGCCCCCGGGCCCCTCGGTGCCCCGTGCTGTCCCGCTGTCGGAACGGCCGGATGGCGCGGGGCCGCTCCGTGACGCATTTCCAACCACCAGGAACCTCGGCCCGGCCGAGCGCGCGCCCGACGCCTCGGGGCACGCGCCTCGTGCACGCGCGCCTCCACGTGACCCCCGCGCCGGCCAACCGGCACGCAGGGATTTGGGGGGCAAAGCGCGGCCCCGCGAGCAGTTGCGGCGGGAGAGCGGCGGGCCGAGAGCGTGACTCGCCCGCTCCGGCGCTGCCTGCTTCCCCGCCGCCGCCTCCCGCCGCCGCGCGCAGCCATGTCCGAGGAAAAGCCCAAGGTAAGGGCCGGCGGGCGCGGGGCCGGGGCCCCTGGGTCGGCCCCGCGCTCGCGCCGTCCCCGCCGCCCCCCGCCCCGGTCCGCGCCCGGCACCCTCCGCCACCTCGGGATGGAGGGGGAAGGGGAGGCGGTGTCTGCGGGGTTTCCCCGCGCCCTGGGCCTCCTGCCCCTCCCCCCGCACGCCGCGCCGCTCCCCTCCCCCTCCTACACGGCTCCGCCCCGCCCAGGCCCCGCCCTGCTGCTGCTCCGCCCCGTCCAGGCTCCGCCCCGGCCCGGCCCCGCCCCGGCCCCGCCCCGAGGCGCTCCTCGCCCCACCCAGGGTCCGCCCTGACGGTCCGGGTCCCGCCCCTCGGCTCGTGGGCGCCTTGCCGTTCTCGGAGCCTCGCTCGGGCGGACCTTGGACACAGCGGCGGGGGGCGCGTCCCCTTACCGGACCCTCCCCGCCGGGACCCCTGAGCCACCTCCGGATTCACCCTCCCTCTCCTCCCATCCGCGACCCTATCCGGGACCTACCCCTAGCCTTGACCTTTGCCCCACTACCCCTTTCTCTCCGGGGCCGTGCTTTCCCAGGACCTTTCTCGCTGAGCCCTTTCCCGGCTGCTGCCCTTTCGGACCCCGCGGTCCGCGCCTCCTCCCTGCGGGGTCTGGACGATCCCCTTTATGTCTTCGTAGGGCGCGGAGAGGGCGCACGCTGGGTACCCGCGGCGAGCCCGCCCCAGCCGCGTCCTGCTGCGCCCTCCAGTGTGTGCCCTCCCTTATTCATCGACGTCCTCGGAGTGTGTGCCCGCCCACCTCTCCATCACCTCCTCCGGTGTGCGCTCCGCCCTCCCCGTCGCGTTCTCTACTGTGCACCTCCCCCTTACCTACCGCGTCGGGGTCGCTGTCCTGTCCTCCTCCCCATCACACCCTCTGACGTGTGCTCCCCCCCTTCCCGTCGCGCCCTCTGCGGTGTGCTCCCCATCCTTTTGGGGCTCCCTGGTGTTGGCCCCTCACTTCGGTGCGTTGGCAGTCAGTTCTTAGGAAGATCCGACGTTATGTTACCTGCTCTTATTGTGTGTGTGTGTGTATTTTTTGTCTGCACTGTTGGGGTCTATTTTTTTTTGCCCAAGTGGAAGATCAGCTGAGCTGAGTGCTTTGCATATAGGCAGCCTGTTTGGTACTGGAGATGGCACCCCCTCTGCACAGAGACCGGAGCCCAGCCTCCGTACACACAGGAGGCAGAGCTGGGGTTGGGTGGACCCTCCCGGAGCCCCCGTCAGGCCTTGGTGGAAGCTCGCACCGTCCTCGCTGTGACTTGAGAAGAGGTCACACTCCCGCACAGCCTCCTCGTTCCAGATGTGGTCGGAGCCTTTGCTTTTTACCAGCTCAGCCTTTATACCAGTTTCCCATCTTGGGCGGATTGTCTTCAGTGAGGCAAATATTAAAGGCCTTTACGGTTCTCTGGGGCTTCCTCTGACTGACGCGTAAATACGTGCGGCACTCGGTGGCTTTGCTGTACTTAAACTTTACTGTTAGGTGGTCGCCTTCTATGTTCCAGTTCAGTTGAGTGAACTTGTTTTAACTACTACTTTAAAGAAAAGATGTTTACTTATTTATTTTGAGACAGAGCATGCAGGGGAGGGGCAGAGAGAGAGGGAGAGAGAGGACCCCAAGCCGGCTCCGCACTGTCAGCACAGAGCCGGACACGGGGCTCAAACCCATGAACTATGAGATCGTGACCTGAGCCGAAATCAAGAGTCGGATGCTCAGCTGACTGAGCCCGCCAGGTGCTCCTGTTTTCACTACTTCTGAACTGAGGCGGGGCTGTGCCCTGTGAGCCTGGAGAGGGCAGGAGGCACGCTCCCGAGCCATCACGGTGCTGGGATAAAACCTTGTGGGTCAGTTGGGAAAACAGCCCCCTCTGGTTGAGGCAGAGGGTTGACCTTAGTGATTTGAGGTCATTGTTTCTTTTCTTTCACTCCTGTTTACTAGGAACTCGCTAGGGGTCTGGGACAGGCCATTGGTTTAAGCAGGGAGAGGGGCTTGTGACCTTCCCTGCCCCCACAGCCCCCGAGGGAGCTGGTGCCCCCAGCACCCTCCCCGAGCCCCTCCTGCCATGTTCCTCCACCTGGACTTGCAGCCACCGCCTGGCTTGTTTGCGTCCTGGACGCTGTGTCTGTTTGTTTTGACACGTCGATATCTTTTCGTTAAAAAAGCAAATGAGTTCTCTATCCACATGCAGAAGAATGAAGTTGGACTCTTACCTCACACCATGCACAAAAAAGCAACTTGAACTAGATCGAGGACCCAAATGTAAGACCCGAAACAAAACTCTCAGGAGAAGACCTAGGACGAAAGCTTCCTGACATTGGACTTGGCAACGACTTCCTGGATGTGACAGCACAGACACAGCAACAGAAGAAAAAAATAGACAGATCGCACTATTTGAAAATTAAAAATTGTGTGCATCAAGAGACACCATCCGTAGAGTCCGAAGCACCCCACAGAGTGGGAGAAAATATTTGCAAATCATCTGATAATGGGTTAATATCCAGAATATGTAGATCACCCTTAACAACAGCACCAAAATAGAACCTTATTCAAAAATGGACCAAACTCTTGAATAGACATTTCCCCAAAGAAGATCCACAAATGGCCAAAAAGCACGTGACATATGCTCAGTGTTGCTAACAGGGAAACGCAAATCAAAACCCCAGTGAGATACGCCTCACACCCGCGGGGTGGCCGCTATAAGAAAACAGAAACACGCGTCGCTGGTGAGACCGTGCAGCTGTTGGGACGCTTGTGCCCTGATGGTGGGAATGTAAAATGGGGTGGTCACTGGAGAAACACTATGGGTGTCCCTAAAAAAATTAAAAATAGAACTACCGCATGCCCCTGCGATCCCACTTCAGGGCGTTGGCCCCCAAACCCCGAAAGCAGGGACTCCGAGCCGCCCTTGTTCATCCACGTTCACTGCAGCGTCCTTCGTAATAGCCACAATGTGGAAGCAACCCAAGGGTCCTCAGTTCCACGGGATGAAAAGGGTTCCGGGGATGGATGCGGTGAAGGTTGTAGGACATCAGGAGTGTATTTCATCCCAACCTAAAGTGGTTAAACAGTAGATTTTATGTTCCGTGTATTCTAACACAAGACAAATTGAAAAAAAAAATTCTCTCTCTAAGCAGGTATGAATGCGGTACCCCGGATTGGATCCCAGAACAGAAAAGGACCTTAGTGGGGGCATTGGGAAAATGCCAGGAAAGCTTGGCGTCCCGTTCCTAGAGACGCACGCCAGTGCTGGCTTCTCAGGTGCCAGATGGGTGTGGCGTGTGGGGTGCTGAGGTGAGAGGGAGCCGGCGAGGGGGGTGTGCGGCTGGAGCCCGGTTCTGCACCTTTTCTGTAAATTCCAAAATAAAAGCTCTATTTGAAAAAAAAACAAAAAGCGCTCAACAAATGCATCCTTCGTCTCTGGGGAGAGGGGGATGCTCACGGGAGCGCCCCAGCTCCCACCTTGGACACCCCGCTTGCACTGCCCGCTTGCCCACAGCGGAGTCCATGTTCCGGAGAAGGAGGCCGCCAGTGCGTCCACCTGTGTCCTGGGGCTGCTGCTCTTCCGGAGCCCTCCGTGTCCCCAGCAACCCGCGTGCCTGGGCACCGAGGGAGGGATAGGAACGGCCGTGGAGGCAGAGGCAGTACAGAGGAGCCCTGCCCCCTGCCCTCAGCCCTCGTGGGTCGGATCCCCCCACAGGACGTGCCACAGAGAGGCGGGGGTGTGTGACAGTTGACATTAAACTTTATCTCTGAAAAGGCTCAGGCCAGCTTCGTCATTTTGTTCAAAACAAACGACTCCTGTCTTCCCCGGCAGTACCAGATAAGTGAGGTGGCCCTGTGCCCACAGCACCTGCCGTGGCCGCCCTCCATGGCTCCGGGCAGTGGCTCGGGGACCCAGGCATCCCCAAGAGCCTGCTGCTCAGGGTTCTCCTTCGTTGTCTTGTCTTCGTGAACCTTCGTTGTCTTGTCTTCCCAGTCTGTATAAGTCTGTACAACCTGTGAGTGTGTGGTTTAAGAGTAATCTTATAACAAAGATGGAATTTTTTTCTAGATTTATTAAGCAGATTTTTTCCTTTGAATTTAGAATCTGAAAATTTTTTAGATTTGTGCTGTTTCCTCTCAGATGCTTAACAAATACAAGTTAAAAGTGAATTGTGTGTAAATATGAAACAGTCCTAGGAGTGACTCTAGATCGCAGGAGAACTTTAAGAGTTCAGTTTCATTTATTTATTAAAAAACTTTTTTTAACATTTATTTATTTTTGAGAGACCGAGCGTGAGCAGGGGAGGGGCAGAGTGACAGGGGGAGACATCTGAAGCAGGCTCCAGGCTCCGAGCTGTCAGCACAGAGCCTGACTCAGGGCTCGAGCTCACAATCCGCGAGATCGTGACCTGAGCCGAAGTCGGACGATTAACCGACCGAGCCACCCAGGCGCCCCTAGAATTCTGTTCGTTTTAAAGACTTACACCCCAGCAGTTACCCCCAGACTCGCGTGTGAAAACGGCGGCTATTTGGAGATGTGGTCCTGAGACCCGGTTTTGCGTGTCTTTGCAGGAGGGGGTGAAGACCGAGAACGACCACATCAACCTGAAAGTGGCCGGGCAGGATGGCTCCGTCGTCCAGTTCAAAATCAAGAGACACACGCCGCTGAGCAAGCTGATGAAGGCGTACTGCGAGAGGCAGGTGCGTGCAGCCCTGCCGAGGGCCAGGCCGTGCGGGCGTGTGCAGTGCGTGTGTCTTGTGTGTGCGCGCGGGTGTGTGCAGTGCGTGTGCATGTCCTGTGTGCGCGGGGGTGTGTGCATCGCATGTGCGTGTCATGTGTGTGCATGGGTTTGTGTGTGCGCGTGCCCTGCGTGTGTGCGTGCGCGTGGTCTTCCTCGGGGGCAGGCAGTTATCCGGTGCCCCTGTCGGTCACCGCCATCAGCTCTTCCTCGTGCGCACCTGTCACACCGCCTGCCCTTCCTCCGGAGTCTGGCGGGTCCTCCTGATGCAGCCGGGGTCACGTTCAGCTGCAGAGCAGTGAGCGCGCGTGCGGTTCTGCGGCAGCCGGAACACGTGTGTGCGCACGCCGCCCTCCTCACTGCGGTTTGCGGAAAGTGCTTGATTCCCTCCCTTTGCTCGGCCGTGTGCGCAGCGGAGCGATTGGCCGGCACCCCCCGCGCGGTGGCGGGCCGGCCGCTGTAGCTGTCCTCCGGGTCAGCAGCGTCTCTACAGACTTGGGGCTCACACAACGCTTGTGCTTCCCGCCGCCGTGTCCCGTGTCCTCGTTCTCGCTCGGGGGCTCCCTTCGCCCTGGGGCTCTGCGCCACCCGAGGACCTACGTGGCGGCATCGCTGTGGCATCGCCGTGGCGCGTGGCCCGCCCGGCCTCTGCTCCCTTTGGTGGGAGGCGGCCTTGCTCCAAATGCTTTGCAAATGCTGGTGGTTGGTTGGTTCCCGTCTTGGCTCTGATGATGCCTTGGGCTTGTTCTAAAAAACACTATAAAAATCCTACGTGCCGTCCTCTTTTTCTCCCTTCTTTTCAGACTTGCTCCTCGGAGGCGGTCACTCCCAGCCCCTTCAACTGTTTCTTTCGCTCTTTCTTGGTAAATAGGTTTCTGTTTCTGTTGTTTCATGTTTTTGGCCGTGGAGATTATTTTCCCCCAAGAAGGCTGGAAAGTCATAGCTCTCTGACCCTGCTGTCTGTTCACGTCCCTGCCCCTGTCCTTCCAGTAGATTGCCCTGGAATGTGCCGGGTGCTGCCCCGGGGCCCGGCTCCTGTCCACGTCGGGTTTCTGTTGGTCAGGTGGTGGTTGTGTGTGATTTTCTGGGTGTCCGTCAGTAACGTGTCAGCCACGGTCTCCACAAGTACCGTACCTCCACAGGACCTGGCCTTGGGCACTGTGGGCACATCTTTGGCGTCCGGCCGCCCTCCTGCCCCTTCCTGCCCGGGCCACACCGGTGGCACAGCTGTCATCGTGGAGCCACCCTGGAATCCATCTGGAGGCTTCTTGTGTGTCTTCTGGATGAATCTTCATCCCGTCTCCCAGCATCTTACTCGAAGGGTTATCAAGGGCAGCGTCTTTGAGACTCTGTTCTGAAAATGATTTGCTTTTCATGAACCTTCACGCTTCACTATTTGGCTGCACGTAGATTTCTAGGTTGAATTTCTAGAAAAGTCATTTTCTTTATTTGGAGTTATCACCTCGAGTTCTTCTAATGTTGGTGCGGCGAGTTCGGGGACATTCTGATCCTCTGTCCTTTGAATGCACTTTGCTTTTCTCTGAGAGCTTTTGGGACCTCCTTCTCCTGTCTGGACACTTCGCCCTCATGTGCTTTGAGAGCACGATCGTCCCCTTCACTTTCTCGGTACTTTCTACTTTGTTTTGTCTAAAGTAATTTCTACACCCAACGTGGGGCTTGAACTCACGACCCTGAGATCAGGGGTCACATGCTCCACCGCGCCACCGACTGAGCCAGCCAGGCGCCCCTCCGGTACTTTCCACATAGAAACTTTTCAGTTCAGGAAACACGACTTACGTTGGTTCTTCCGTGACTGGCCTCTCCCGTCCTGTCCCCCGTGTTCGGAACGCCCACGCATGTTGGAGTCACCTCTTCTGGAGCTGTCCCTCGAGATCATCGCTGCCCACCTGGCACTGACCGGGCTTTAGCGTTCCTGACGGTTTTTTTTCTGGAAGCTCCTCTCGACTTTCTGTTCCCACCTTATGCGGACAGACCTGCTTCTGTCATGACGTCTAATTTCCAAATGGTCTTCATTCCTCCCTGTTCTCTGAGGGTTTCTTTCCCCAGTAGTCAGTAACGCTCGTTTTCTGCCTCCCGGAGGATTTCTAGTGTGTGTGACCTCTGGCCCCTCCCTTCCCCTGGGTCTGGTGCTTTCCTTCCTTGCTGGCTGCGTGTCTCACGTGCCTGAGCCTGTCTTCACACGGCCCCCCCGAGTCCTGGTGAACTGCTCATATTTAAGAATGCAGCCCAGACAGCTGCTGACCCACTCGCCACCACGGGGTGACCTGCCAGGACTGGTGGTTTTGTGGGGGGGCTCCCAGGCGTCGCAACCTGTGAGGCAGCAGATCTCCCAGAAGGGGCCCCCCCGGGCTCCTGCCTGTGCCCTGGGGGTGCAGCCGGATGGGCGAAACGGGGCTGGCGTCACTCGTCCCTCGTATCCCGAGTCCAGGGCTCAGCGTTGACCTCTCCAGGAAGTAGACCTTTTGCCCTTGGGAGGTGCCAGCTGCTTGGGGCTTGGGGGGCCCCGATATGGGGGTCCAATAGGAACTTTGAGGCAGTCATCCAAAATCAGCTGCGTGCTACATCTCTGCCTCCGGGTGCCCGTGTGCAGGTCCCTAGGCCTGGGGGGCTCCCTGTCTTGCCCCCACCGCCACCCTGACCTTGGGGTCTGGTGTCCACAGCCCCGCAGCCCCCAGCCAGCAGCCATGTCGTCTGCCTGCTGGCCCGTCTCCTCTCCTGTTTTCTTTGTCCTTCGTTGTTTTATGTCTTCCCAGGAGGTTCAGGGGGAGCAGAGATGCATGTTTTCATGCTGCCTGTTGTGTTCAAGCGAAGTCAGAATTGCTTTTTAAGAGGAGGTGCTTTTTCTCCTCGACCATGTTCGCCGTGCCCTGGGGACGAAGAAAGTCTGCCTGTGCTGCTCCCTGGACAGAAACGCTCTGCTGCAGCCCCTCCGGGCCCGGGGGTCAGGACTGCTTCCCACCCGCACGCGGCCCTTGACCACAGGCCTCATCCTTACCTGACGGCTTCTCTTGGAGGAGTTTAAAAAACATTTTTTTTTTTAAACGTTTATTCGTTTTTGAGAGACAGAGAGCATGAGTGGGGGAGGGGCAGAGAGAGAGGGAGACAGAATCCGAAGCAGGCTCCAGGCTCCGAGCTGTGAGCACAGAGCCCGATGCGGGGCTTGAACCCACGAGCTTCGAGATCATGACCTGAGCCGAAGTCGGAGGCTTAGCTGACAGAGCCCCCCCAGGCGCCCCTCTCAGAAAGTTTTCAGGGCGCCCCTCTCCAACAGTGTAGGATTGTGCTGGCTCCTCGAGGGAAATGAGGGGGTGGGTGGGGCCGGGCACTCGCAGCAGCTGGAGAGTGTCAGAGCAGTGGTTTCTGGAATTATCCCTGCTGGGGCATCACGTGAAAGAGATTGTAGGCCCACTGGCAAGCTTTTATAATCAAGTGGACCAAAACCCTCTATGTTCAGAATTCAGGTGTTTTGAGATAAATGTCTTATTTTTTGGAATTAATGTGTTATCTGGAAATATCTAATAATTGGTTTTCCTTTTCAGGGCTTGTCAATGAGACAGATTAGATTCAGGTTTGACGGGCAGCCGATTAATGAAACAGACACCCCTGCGCAGGTACGAAAGCTCCGTGTGTGTGCGCTTTCTGGCTCCTTCCCGCCGCGCTCGACCCGCTCCTGTTGGGAAGGGCTTGAAAGCTGCTGATGGGTGCTCATGCAGAATACTCTTCATTTCTTAATGGTTTTAGTTATTAGGTTATTTAACTTTTCTTGGTCACGTACATTTCTGAGAGAGAGCGAGAGAGAGACCGAGCGTGAGTGGGGGAGGGGCAGAGAGAGGGAGACACAGAATCCGAAGCAGGCTCCAGGCTCCGAGCTGTCAGCACAGAGCCCTACCTGGGGCTCGAACCTACAAACTGTGAGATCATGACCTGAGCTGAAGTCGGATGCTTAACTGAGCCACCCAGGCCCCCCTAGGTTATTTCATTTTTAAATTCTGAATGTTCTGAAGTTTTTGAAATGAGAAACGTGCACTTGGTCACATAGCATCCTCCACACCGGGGGATGGGGCAGGAGGACCGGGTGCTGAGCGGCTGCGTCCGGGTCATGGACGAGGGTCACGCAGACCCACCTGGCACCTCTCCCGGACGTGGTTTCCACCCACCCCCCGTCTGGACGCCGAACTTGCAGCTCAGTTACCGTCCTGATTCTCGTGCCCTTTCCGTATTTATGCACGCGGGGCATGGGTGCCAAGGACAGGCACAGCCGTCGTTATCAGCCACGCGGTTTCTCCTCCGCGTAGCCCCCACACCCCCGTCCCGTCACCGTGCATCACGCTGCGGTGAGGAGGGCTTCGGCCTTGAGGTCAGCAGGACGGCCTTGTGCTCGAGAGCCACTGACCCTCGCGGAGTCCCCACCTTCTGCGTCTGCAAAGTGGCGAGGGTGCCCGTTTTCTCCCCTTTGCGGAGTCGTGGGAATCGTGGGACTGGTTCGCGTGCGGGGACCGCGCAGCCAGAGGCTGTGCCTCTGCCCGCCCCCGGGTGCCACGCGGCTGGCACCGGGGTCGGGGCCGGAGGCCCTCCCCGCCGGCCCCAGCGCGCCTTCTCTGTGTTTCTGGGAAACGTTACCGCTTCCAGCCAAACAGCCTGTTTCAATTGGCAGAAGCTTCCTTGTGTTCAGAGAAGGGCGGACGAGGCGAGGTGGTCGTGTGCCCTCTGTGGGGGAAAGCAGCAGCAGGCGGGAAACGTTTGTGGCTTCCCTGCCCTGGTCTAGGGGGGAGAGGGAAGGGCCAGAGTGGGGCAGCCAGCGGTGCTCCCGCTTGTGCGGTTTAGATTCAGCCTGCTTTGGAGCTCACGGGCATGACCCCGCTGCGCCTGTCATGAGGTATGTGGTCCTGCTGGTCCCCAGGACTCCGCACCGCTCGTTAGAGGCGTCTGATTGGAAAACGATTTTGCGTCATGTTCAGTAAAAGTTGTATTTATTTCATTTTTTGTCAGAGAGGGGAGAGAGAATCTTAAGCGGGCTCCACGCTCTTGGCACGGAGCCTGACACGGGGCTCGGTCCCGTGACCCCGGGATCACGACCTGAGCTGAAACCAAGAGTCGGACGTTCGCCTGACTGAGCTGCCCAGGCGCCCCTCAGGAAAAATTTTAGACACTTGTTTATGTTTAAATGAGACGCGGTTTTTCTTTCTTTCAAAGGTTCTATTTATTTTTTTAAGTAACCTGGGCACCCAACATGGGGCTCGAACTTACAGCTGAGATCGAGTCTCCTGCTGTACGGACTGAGCCAGCCAGGCGCCCCAGAGTCTTACTTTTTCCACCAGCGTCCTTAGCTTTGCACGTTCTTTTGTAAGTTCCGTCAGGGGAGGCTTGGGGGTGGACAGGGCTTCTTGGAGATCCAAAACCAGCATCTTTTCCCTGCACGGGACACACGAGGACGGGTTTGGGGACGGCGTCCTCCAGGGTGAGGAAGACGGGTCCGTTCTGTGACAGTGAGGAAAGTAACCGCTGTCGCTCTCTCCCCGTGCCCGTCACGCCGCCCCCCGCCAGCTGGAGATGGAGGACGAGGACACCATCGACGTGTTCCAGCAGCAGACGGGAGGCTCGCGGGACAGCCGCTGTCGCTAAGGGCGCCGCCTCTACAAGGACCGTCCCCACCGTGTCTTCGGCCTTGCGTCTGCTGTTGAATAGTGAACAAGTGGCCATGCCAGTCACAAAGGAGTCTGCAGAGACCCGAGGACAGTCACCAAAATTACTTTCCTCTCTGACGTTTTGCGAGGGCAATTCAGAACTCTGTCTGCAGGGGGCCACCGCTGACACCCGGCCAGTCGCACTTGTCTTTGCGTAAGATGAGTTGCGAGGTTTCTTTTGGTTTGTTTTTGCTTTCATTTTCGTCCCCCCTCCCCCCGCCGCCCCAGAACATTGGCCCAAACTGTGGTCTGCAGGTTCAGTTTTCGTCTAGATGGGGATCTTACCCCAGGTATTGAGCGCCACCCCCCCCCCCCCCCGCATATTCCAGCTGAGAACTCCCAGCACCACAGTGGGGATGCTTCCGTTGGACAGGCTTTGGGGGCAATTTGGCGATGGAGACAAAGTGTCACTATTTCGTATAGGCACAGGTTTTTAAAATGCTAAGTGTTGCATTTTAGAATATGGTAAAGTTGAAGGGAAAATACTGGAATGTGTTTTTAAAAGGTAAAATGAAGGATAACCAGGTCCTTCAGTAACATGGCGCTGGGTGCCCCGCTCCTCGAGTGGCCCTGTGGTCGGGGTCTGGGGTCCAGGAGCCATCGCCACCCACTGCCTGGTGCCCGGTGCCACGGCACGGGCAAAGGTCAATGCAGCAAAAACCCTTTTCCCCTGAATAGAGACGAAAGGAACCCCCACATTTCTCACTTGGTAATAGTGCCGTGGCCTCAGATTTCTCCTCGCATTTGCTTCGGACGAATAATTATGGTCTATATATTAAAAAGCAAGATTCAGTATTGCACTTAACGTTTTTGTGTAAAAGACCTGCTTCCAAGTGTGTTGCCAGTGAAGCCCACGGAAAGGTGACCCCGCGTTGCCCTCCTGGACTTGGGCTGTGCTGCTTTGCAAACAGCTACGGGGTTTACGCTTTAGTACGTGATTGCAGTTCTGTGAGATGTTTTGGGATCTGTACCAATTAAGCCCTGATAGATTTCCTCCTGTCGTTCTGTATGGACCCACTGCTGCCTTGTTCTAGTCCCGGAGTGTGACCATGACCGTCCTCTCTTGCTTGCCTGAAATCTTGCTGAAGATGTTCGCATTTCCTTTGTGTTTTGCTGTTTGGGCATGGGTGGGACGTCTGCTGGCTCTGTTGTGTTTATTCCCCAATTTGTACATTATTTGTTGTCCTTTGCTACTGTAAACAGTAAATATAGTTTGGTATTCTGTCTCTTGGCTTGTCTTAAATACTGCGTTTGGCCATTGGGGCCTATGTCACAATTCCGTATCTGTACGGACCGTGCAGCGAGGCACGTACACTTGAAGGCCGGTTATCGAAAAGTAAGTATTCACCTGACGGCTGCCGTCCGCATCCTTGCAGCTAAACCCACTCCAGTCCCGGCATTCTCCTGCCGAGGGGGGCACCCCCTCATTCCTCATGAGCTCTGCCAGTCTGCAGCTGAACCAGCGGCATGGCACTTTTCCTCTCTGGGGTGTCGTGTGTAAAGACAGGGCAGATTTTGGGGGCAGATGAATATGGACGTTGGTCTGGGCTTCTCAAGTTTTTGGTGTTTGAATACAAGGCTACTTTCCTTTGTGCAGTGAACAGCCTACTTACTTACGATACTTTGTATACCCTTACTCTAAAATATGCGTACTTGGGAGGTTTGTTTGCACTGTTTAATTTCATTCAATTCAGTAAATACTGCCATGCCCAGGTACCAAAGCTGCATCCACGAACAAATCAGACAGAAACTCCTTGTCCTCGTGGAACATGTAAACTCTCTATTTACAGGAGACAGATAATAACAATAAATCAATTTTATATTATGCTAATAGATTATATGGGGCATTATATGGCAAGTTCTATAGAATAATAGGTAGGATGTAAATGTGGAGATGAAAACTTGTTTTTTAAAAGGCGTACATGTCTTTGCATGGGAGAGCCATAAAGGAGTAAATGTGTTTACTTTCTCTGAAGCCAGCCAGTGGGGTTCTAAGAAACATAGGTAGATTGCCAAATCACAGTGGGTCATCTGGGAATAGAACCACCATAGCATGAAAAAAAGGGCTGTTTATCCCCATGTTACACAATCGTGCAGAAGCCTGAGAAGCAAGGAGCTGGAAGGGGTGGCTGGAGAAAGCCACTCCTAGCCAATCCCAGCTAGGGCGCCGCTGCCTCAGGGCCACGCTGGTTGGCACGTGGGCAGGTGGGCAGAGGAGGAGTTGCTACTTTTCCCTCTTTGGCCTTCCTGGAGCTCCTCTCTTCGTGGAGGGGTTCCTGTGGGGCCACGCTGATGCAGAAGAAAACCACCCTGGCACCAGTCTTCTTCCAACCTAAGGCCTGTCTGAAGGAAGTCAGGGGGGCATCAAATGCCTTCTTTGTGGATCTTCTTGCTTTCACTGCATTGGGCCTGAAAGTCACTCTGAAATGGTCCTGTGCCACAGATGTAATTTTTTTTAAGTTTATTTTGAGAGAGAGGGAGAGTGCGAGCAGGGGAGGAGCAGAGTATCCTAAGCAGGACCTGCGCTGTCAGTGCAGATTCTGGATGCCGAGGTGGAGTTTGAACTCATGAACCATGAGATCGTGATCTGAGCCGAACTCCAGTCCCACTCTTAATCAACTGAGCCACCCCGGCGCCCCCCCCCCCCCCCCCCCCCCCCCCCCCCCAATGTGTACTTTAACGGATGGGTAGGATCTTCAATTTTTATCTCCGTTCTCTTTAAAGAATATACACCTGGAATGAAATCTGCTCAGGCATCAGTCTACCTGCCCTCGGTTCCCACCGAGTGATGGAGGCAGGATGGAGGCTGCTACCCTCCGTCTCCATACTTTGTCCCCGTCCTGTCCCCCAGGCGCCACCCTCCGTCTCCATGGACGTCCTGTCCCCGTGCTGTCCCCCGCCACGTCCCCCAGGCTCCACCCTCCATCTTCATGGACGTCCTGTCCCCGTGCTGTCCCCCGCCACGTCCCCCAGGCTGCCGTCCTCCGTCTCCATGGACGTCCTGTCCCCGTGCTGTCCCCGTCAAGTCCCCCAGGCGCCACCCTCCGTCTTCATGAACGTCCTGTCCCCGTGCTGTCCCTCGTCAAGTCCCCCAGGCCGCCGTCCTCCGTCTACCCGTCCCTCATTCCAGTTCTCCATCTCCATCCCTGGTCCCGATCCTTTAATCAGACCTTCCTGGGACACCACCGGTAGGATGTAACCCGCTCTGGGCGCCCGCGGCTCCGGGATCTCCCGGAAGACCCAGGCCCTCCAGGAATCTGGATCGCCGGGAGCGACGTTAACCCACAGAGGGGCCGAGGCCCTGGCGTTGGGTAGGAACCTCGGAACCCCGCGATCAGGCCGTCCCGGCCGCCGCGCCTGCGCCGCTCCCCGTGGCGACGGCGCCACCGCGCACGCGCACGCCGCGTCCCGGAAGGGTTTCCGGGTCCCGGCGTCGACCCGGAAGCAGCCCTGCGGTGGGCGGGAGAGGCCGGCGCTTGGGAGGGGAGGTCGCGCAGCATAGCTGTTGCCAGGACGATGGCGGGGACGGCGCTCAAGAGGCTGATGGCCGAGTACAAACGTGAGTGCGGGGTCCGCGCCTCCAGTCTGGGGACCCGCTCCTCCCCCCCCGCCCCGTCCGTCCGCCCCGTGTCCCGCGCGTCCCTCGAGCTCGCGCCCCCCCTCTGCCGACCCCGGGCCCTGCGCCCCCCTCCTCCAGTCCCCGGGCTCCCACCCGGCGGTAGAGTCCCTGCTCGGGGAGGCCCAGGGCGCACACGGCCGTGTGTGGCGGCCTGAGTTGGTGGAGATGTGGGAGCCGTGGACGCCGAAAGCACTGAGTCATGCCCGCTTGTTCCCGCGTAGGCGCGGGGACGGGAGTTTGGTCTTGGGAAACCGTGAGCCCTAACAGTCTGCGGTCCCCTTCCTCCGCTGCGCCCACTGCCTGCTCTTGACTTCATACACGAACTCGTAAAGGGAACCCTTGGAAAAGGACAGTCGGCATCTACTCCACTCCTACTACTCCACGAGTTTAGCAATGCGTCAACAGTTCCACGCAGCCTTTGTTTTTGTCTTTGGCTCCTTTAGTAATTTAGAGGACTCCCTCATTCCAGCCTTGCAGGAAAACCGGAATTGCCTACTGAGAAGCTGAAACCAAAAGCGTATGGAGAAAAAGCGCATTGTGATGCATTTGGGGTGAAAGGTCAGATTTGGCTTTCTCTTTAATAACGGAACAGTTTTTGAGTAGTGCCACCTGTCACGCTTCCTAGGTGGTGCCCAGAGAGCCTCCTTTGTGCTTTCCTCGCCAGGGAAAGGTTTTAATGTTTGGGGAAAGTAAAGGGAGAAACGAAAGACGAAGAACATTCCGTGTTCTGCCTTTTGACAGCCCCGTTGGGAGAGTTGCCAGGAGAGGTCATGGGTGAAACGGATGTGTGGCAGGTGTCGTGAGCTGCTGGTGGAGACGGGGTGGTCGCCCGCGTGTGGGTAAGAGAGGGTCTCTGCAGCCGCAGTCCCGGTTCAGCTGCTGCTTGTTAGCTCTCCGGCCCAGGCCTTGACCTCTGCACTTTGGTCCTCTGGGAAGGTTAATGCTTTTCAGGATACTTGATAGATAACTCTGATTTTGGTAGCTGGTGTTGTTAGGGTGACATTGAGAGTACTTTAGAAGAAAGTTGAGAGTAGGCCAGAATAATGACTGTAATAAAAATAATTGGTAAAAATGCACGGAGCTCAGTCCCGTAACCGGGTTGGTGGCCCTGCACGCGGAGGGTCCGCGTTCGGCGGGAGCACACCAGGGTGATTCACGTGTGGGCTCATGAAAGAAATGTTTAAACACTGCTCGCTGCCAGTGTCCCCTACAGTGGGAGTGTCTTTGAGAGACTTGGGGGCAGAGTATGAACGGAGGGTTGGGTGGGAGCGGGGCACCGTTGCCTGTGTCCTCACGGGAGACCTGGCCGGGGGTCATATGTGTGGGAACACCTGTCATTCCTGCCTTCCCCGTCCGTGCTTCGGTGTCTGTCTTAGGCTGTTTAGCCCTGTTTCTAGACTTCGAGAAAAGGTTATTTTCTTGTGTCTTTAGGGAAGGAATCTGTTAAGCCTGCAAGGGGAATTAAGTTCAGGCTGCTGCTTCAGTCCAGTCTCTTGCATTGTTGAACTTGTGTTTCCTAAGGATATTGGCGGTGGCCAAGGTTACTCTTCCCTTTACTGTACTTGCAGAAACTTCATCCGTTATTTCAACCATGTTGTCATTTTGCAGTAATAAAACACAAATAACACCTGACTTCCAAAGCCGTATCACAGAAGGGTATCGTATGCATTTTTATGTGTTAATGTGACTTCTCAGAGTCCGCGGGAAGGCAGAGCCCTGAGGAGGTCTCCTGAGCTTGCCCCCCTGGTGATCCTGTCGGACGCTAATCTGGGCGCTGCTGTGAAGGCCCCCCCGCAGGTGTCACAGGTTACTAAACAGCCGTCGTGCAGGTAGGGAGATCATCCTGGGTTACTGGGGTACAACCCGTTAACCACACGAGGCCCCGGAACAGAAGAGGCGGGAGAGGAGAGGCAGGAGGGGGCGTCTGAGACGCGCAGAGCACGAGGAGGACTCCACCTGCCGTGGCTGGCTCTGGAGAGGCCAGGAACAGAGGGGCGTGGGTGGCCCGAGAACGTGAGACCCGTCGCTGGCCGACAGCAGTGAGGACCGGGAGCCTCCGTCCCACGGCTACAGGGAACTGGATTCTGCCGCCAACCTGAGTGGATCTGGGCAGTGCCCTGCCTTGACCGCTGCCCTGTGAGAGTAGAACCACCTGCCCCTTCTGACACACGGAAACCGTGAGGTCATCGGTGGGTGTCGTTTTAAGCCGTTGGGTTTGTGGTGATTTGTCCCATCAGCGATAGAAGATGAATGCAGTATGTTACTGAGGGGGTTCTGTGGTTGCTGTATCTTAGAATCATCGTAAATTCCATTTAGTGACTCTCATCTTGTGTGAATGAGCATCCGGTTTGTCTTACCACACCGTAAGGTGACTCATTCATTGTAAAGGTGGACTTTGCAGGAACGACCTTTCTGTGAAATGGGGTTTCAGTGGATTGGGACAGGGTTCAGGCATACTTTATCGTATTTGGGAATAGTCACAGGCCTGCAGAAATTTCGAGGGGCGGAACCTTGGATATGATTCTGTACAGCCCCTGGTTTTCCAAATTGTGTAGGCAATTGAGTGACAGAGGCGAAACGATTGGCCTAGCTCCTTACGGCCAGGAAAAAGGAGAACCAGAAAAAGAACCCAGATATTTTAAACGGGTGTCTTTGCTTGACGTTCTGTCGTCACCCATCACCCAGCCTTCCCGAGAAGGTTCAAAAACAGACAGGTATTGGGTTCTGGGGGTTTCCTCAAGAAGGCTAAGTGGCTAACAACAGAAGTCTGCTCTGTCGCTGTTCTGGAGGCCTGGCGTCCCGACTCCGTGTTGGCCGGGCCACGCTCTGCAAGCTCTAGGGAGGAGTCCCTCTTGGCCTCCTGGAGCTTCCGGTAGTTGCCGGCAATTTTTGCTGCTCCTTGGCTTGTGGCAGCGGAACTCACATCTCTGCCTGTCTTCCCTCTTCTGGAGGTGCCCGTCATAGCTTTAGGACCCACCCCTATCCCATGTGACCCGTTTTAACTGCAGTCCATCTGCAAAGCCCCCATTTCCAGACAGAGTCACATCTGGAGATTCTGGGGGACATTATTCAGCCTAGTTCAGTGTTGAATAAGAACCTCAAACTTGCTCGTGTAAAACTGACCTCCTGCTCCTCCTGCACCATTGCTGCTCCCACAGTCCCCGTGTCTCTGTTGGTGGCAGTCGTGTTCTTCCAAGTTTTGGGGCTCAAACCTTAAATTCACCCTTGATGACTCACTTTTTTTTTTTTTTTTTTTAAGTGTATTTGTTTTGAGAGAGAACACAAACTAAGGAAGAGGCAGGGAGAGAGAGGATCTCAAGCAGGCTCTACAGCACAGACCCCTCCATCTCAGGAACCGTGACACCACAACGTGAGCTGAAATTGAGAGCTGGACGCTTAACCGACTGAGCCACCCAGGCACCCCTGTGTTTAACTTTTTAAAAAAATTTTTTTTATTATTATTATTTTTTTTAACGTTTATTTATTTTTGAGACAGAGACAGAGTGTGAACAGGGGAGGGGCAGAGAGAGAGGGAGACACAGAATCTGAAACAGGCTCCAGGCTCTGAGCCGTCAGCACAGAGCCCGACACGGGGCTCGAACTCACAGACCGTGAGATCATGACCTGAGCCGAAGTTGGACGCTTAACCGACTGAGCCACCCAGGCGCCCCTGTGTTTAACTTTTTTTAAAAAATTTTTTAAATGTTTGTTTATTTCTGAGATAGAGAGAGACCATGAGTGGGGGAGGGGCAGAGAGAGAGAGAGAGAGAGAGAGAGAGAGACAGAGAGACAGAGAGAGAGAGAGAGACAGAGACACACACACACAGAATCCAAGGCAGGCTCCAGGCTCTGAGCTGTCAGCACAGAGCCTGATGCAGGGCTCGAACTCATGGACTGTGAGATCATGACCTGAGCCGAAGTCGGACGCTCAACGGACTGAGCCACCCAGGCACCCCTGTGTTTAACTTTTAAAGGAGCAGCCAAGCTATTTTTCTGACTGGTTGTACCACTTTACGTTTCTGCCAGCAGCGTATTAAGGAGTTCCACTGATTCTGCTCCCCTGTCCACACTTCGTGTGCTGGGTTTTTACATATTTAGCTGTTCTAGAGTGGTATGGTGTCTCATTGTAGTTTTTATTTTAAAACATCTTAATTCTGCCATTTTCTGTCCTTGTTTTTCAAATTCAGTTTTTACCTTAAGTTTATTTACACTAAAAAACAAACAAACCATCACAGTTCACTCATTTCTCCCACCCTCCCACTGCCTTGCCTCTGGCAACCATCAGCCTGTTCTTTGTATCTATGAGCTTATTTTTTTTAATGTGTATATATTTTAGGTATGTATAATACATATATTTTGATATATATATATTTTCTTACCGTATATAACCGATTTTTTTCGGTTTTCCAGTACATATATAAAAGTATGTTTACACTGTACTGTAATCCGTTAAATGTGCAATAACACTATGTCTAAAAAGAACCAATGTACCTACCTGTGTTTGCCCCATCACATATCAGCTGCTTTGTTGTAAGTTGATTTGACCATATATGTGTGGGTTTATTTCTGGGCTGTTTTGTTTCTGTAATCCATGTGTCTGTTTCTATGCCATTTCTACACTGTTTTAACCACTACGGCATTGTATTATAGTTTGAAATCAATGAGCCTGATTCTCCAGCTTTGTTCTTTCTCACATTTGGCTACCCTGGGTATTTAATGGTTCCATGCAAGTTTTTGGAGTGTTCTATTTTTTGAAAAATGTCATTGGAATTTTGATACGGATTGTATTGAATCTATATATTGCTTTGTGTAGTATGGACTTTTTAATAGTATTAATTCTTCCATTCCATGAGCATGAAGTATCTTTCCATTTGTGTCTTCAGTCTTTCATTAATGTCTTGTCATTTTCAACAAACAGGTCAGTCACACTCCTTGGTTAAATATATTCCTGGGTGTTCTATCTTTTTAATGCAATTATAAAAGGGATTTTTTTTTTTTTTTTTTTTTTTTACTTTCTCTTTCTGATAGTTCACTATCAGTGTATAGAAATGCAACAGAGGGGCGCCTGGGTGGCGCAGTCGGTTAAGCGTCCGACTTCAACCAGGTCACGATCTCGCGGTCCGTGAGTTCGAGCCCCGCGTCAGGCTCTGCGCTGATGGCTCGGAGCCTGGAGCCTGTTTCCGATTCTGTGTCTCCCTCTCTCTCTGCCCCTCCCCCGTTCATGCTCTGTCTCTCTCTGTCCCAAAAATAAATAAAAAACGTTGAAAAAAAAAAATTAAAAAAAAAAAAAAAAAAAGAAATGCAACAGATTTTGGGGCACCTGGGTGGCTCACTCGGTTAAGCATCAGACTTCGGCTCAGGTCATGATCTCGCGGTCTGTGAGTTCGAGCCCCGCGTCGGGCTCTGTGCTGACAACGCGGAGCCTGGAACCCGTTTCAGATTCTGTGTCTCCCTCTTTCTCTCTCCTCCCCCACTCATGCTCTGTCTCTCTCTTCTCAAAAATAAATAAACGTTAAAAAAAAATTTTAGAGATGCACCAGATTTTTACGTATTGGTTTTGTACCGCTCAACTGTATTGAACTTATTTTAACGATTTTTGATGCCGTCTTTAGGGTTTTTTAATGTATAATATCTTGTCGGCCTCAGATAGTGACAGTTTTGCTTCTTTTCTTTCCAATTCGGATACTTCTTATTTCTTTCTTTTTTTTTTTTTTTTTTTTTTTTTGCCTAAGTGCTCAGGCAAGGGTTTCAAATACAATGTGGAATAACAGTGGTGAGGATGGGTTTTCTTGTCTTGTTCCTGGTCTTAGAGGAAAGCCTTTCAGCGTTTCACTATCGAGTATGGTGTTGGCTGTTGGATTTTCATCTATGGCCTTTATTATGTTGAAGTATGTTCTGTCTGTACTTACTCTGTGGAGAGTTTTTATCATACGTGGACACTGAATTTTGTCAAATGCCTTTCTGCATCGATTGAGATGATCATACGGTTTTCATCCTTCATTTTGTTAATGTGGTGGATTACATTGATTTGCAGATACTGAACTGTTCTTGAATTCCTGGAATAAATCCCACTTGATCATGGTGTATGATCCATTTAATATATTGTTAAATTCAGTTGCTAATATTTTGCTGAGGATTTTCACATCTGTGTTTACCAGGGATATTGGCCTGTGACTTTCTTGTGGCAATCTTGTGGGTTTGGTATTGTGGTGATCCTAGTTTCATAAAATGTTCCCTTCCTCCCCTCCCGTTTTCTTTCTTTCTTCTTTTCCTTTCCTTTCTTTTCTCTCTCTTTTTTGGGAAGAGTTTGAAAAGAACTGGTATTAGTTAATTCTGTTTTGAACATTTGGTAGAATTCACCAGTGAAGCCATCTGGTCTTGGACTTTTGTTTCTTGGGAGGTTTCTGATTATTGATTCAATCTCCTTACTAGCAATCAGTTCAGATTTTCTATTTCATCATGATTCACTCTTGGTAGGTTATGTGTTTGTGTATCCATTTCTTCTAGATTGTCCAATTTGTTGGCATACGATGGTCCATAGTAGTTTCTTATGGTCCTTTGTGTTTCTGTGGTGTCAGTCGTAACATCTCTTTTGTCACTTCTTTCTTTCTTTCCTTTTTTTTTTAAGTGTGCTCCATGCTAGGCATGGAGCCCAGTGCAGGGCTTGAACTCATGACCCTGAGATCGAGACCTGAGCGGGTGCGAAGAGTTGGACACGTAACTGACTGAGCCATCCAGGCACCCCATCATTTCTGATGTTTCTCTTCTCGAGTCTTGTCTCTGTCTTGGCGAGTCTGGCTAAAGGTTTATCACCATTATCTTTTCAAAGAACAGCTCTTAGCTTCATTGATCACTTCTATTGTCTTTTTAGTCTGTTTCATTTATTTCTGCTCTAATGTTTGTTATTTCTTTCCTTCTACTGACTCTGGGCTTTGTTTTTTTCTTTTTTCTAGTTTCTTGAGTTGTAAAATAAGGTTTAGTTGAGATTTTTCCTGCTTCTTGACAGAGGCATGTATCACTATGAACTTCTCTCTTAGAACTGCTTTTGCTGCATCTATAAATTTTGGTACGTCACATTTCCTTTTTTGGGGGAGGATCATAAGGTATTTTTTTATTTCTCTTGATTTCTTCTTTGACTTATTGGTTATTCAGTAGCATGTTGTTTAATCTCCACGTATTTGTGAATATTCCAGTTTTCTCCACGTAAGTAATTTCTAGTTTCATACCGTTATCAGAAAAGATGCTTTATATGATTTCAGTCCTTTTACATTTGTTAAGACTTATTTTGTGTCCTAACAGGTGATTTGTCTTGGAGAACATTCCACCTGCACTTGTGAAGAATGTGTATTCTGCTTTTGTATGGAATGTTCTGGTTCATCTGGTCTAATGTGTCATTTAAGGCCAGTGCTTTCTTATATTTTTGTACGTCAGTGGGATATTAATGTCCTCTACTGTTGAGTTGCTGTGTCTCCCTTTAGGTCTGTTAACATTTGCTTTGCATATTTAGGCGCTCCTGTGTTGGGTGTGTAAATATTTACAAGTGTATCTTACTGTTGGAATGGCTCCTTTAGCGTTATGTAATGCCTTTCTTTTGTCTCTTTGTTTTAAGTCTATTTTCTCTGATACGAGTATAGCTGCTCCAGATTCCTTTTGGTTTCCATTTGTGTGGAACAGCTTTTTTTTCTTTTCTTTCTTTCTTTTTTTCAATCCCTTCACTTTCTGTGTGTGTGTGTGTGTGTGTGTGTGTGTGTGTGTGTCCTTAAATTTGAAGTGAGTTTCTTATAGGCAACGTATAGTTGGGTCCTATATTTTAATCTGTTCAGCACTCTGTGTCTTCTGATGGGAGAATTGAGTGCATTTACACTTAAAGTAATTACTGACAGGCATGTGCCTGTTGCCATTTTTGTTGTTTTCTGACCGTTTCTGTAGTTTCTCTCTGTTCCTTTCTTCTTTTCTGTTCTCTTTGTGCTTTGATGACTTCGGTGGTATGCTTATGTTCCTTTTCTTTCTTTTTTGTGTATTTGCTACAGGGTTTGGCATTGTGGCTACCACGTGGCTCACATGTGACAACTTCTGTACAGTCTGTTTTCAGTTGATAATAAGTTTGATCCCATTCTAAAGCTCAATACTGTTGTTCTCCCTTCACCCCATATTTGATGTTTTTGATTCACACTTTACATTAAAAAAAAATTTTTTTAATGTTTTATTTATTTTTGACAGAGAGAGAGAGAGACAGAGAGAGAGAGAGAGAGAGAGAGACAGAGCATGAGCTGGGGAGGGGCAGAGAGAGAGGGAGACACAGAATCTGAAGCAGCTCCAGGCTCCAAGCTGTCCGCACAGAGCCCGATGCGGGGCTCAAACTCAACAGCTGTGAGATCATGACCTGAGCTGAAGTCAGACGCTTAACCGACTGAGCCACCCAGGCGCCCTGACACTTTACATTTTTTTAATGTGTGTGTCCTTTAACTAGTTTTTGTACTTACAGTTATGTTTACTACTTACTTTTTTTAACCTTCATGCTAACTTTGTAAGTGATTAACCCCGTACTTTTACTATATACTTAACCTTTGCAGTGAGATTTATTCTTTCACATGTGTTCTCGTGAACACCCTTTCTTTTCAGTTAAAGAATTCCCCGTAACAAGGCCGGGTTAGTGGTGATGAACCCCTTTAGCTTTTGTTTCTCCGGAGAGCCCTTTATCTCTCCTTCACTTCTGAGTCGTAACTTTGCCGGGGAGAGTATTCTTGGTTGGAGATTTTCCTTTCAGTGCTTTGAATGTATCGTGCCTCTGCCTCTGGCCTGAAAAGTTTCTGCCGAAAAGTCTGCCGATAACTTAGCATCACGTACGTGTACATAACAAGTGGTTTTCATCTTGCTGCTTTGAAGATTCTCTCCTGGCTTTTACTTTTTGGTAGGTAATTATAAGGTGTCTTGGTGTGGGTCTCTCTGGGTTCTTCTTCCTTGAAACTCTCTGGGCTTCTTGGATCTAGATGCCTGTTTCCTTCCCCAGATGAGGGAAGTTTTCAGCCATTACTTCTTCAAGAGATTTCTGACCCTTTCTCTCTCCTCCTCTGGAAGCCCCATGATCCAAATATTAGTCTACTTGATGTCTTAGGAGCTCCTAACTGTCTTCACTTTTTTTCATTCTTTTTGCTGCTCTCATTGACTGAGTTCCACTGACCTCGAGTGGCTGATCCTTTCTTCTGCTTCATCTGGTCTGTGTTTCAGTTCAGCCGTTCTGTTGTTCACTCTGCGATTTCTCTTTGGTACGTTCTTATATTTCCCACCTCTGTTGAGGTTTTGTGTCCATCGGTTTTTCTCCTGTTTGGTGAGCGTCTTTGTGACCATCACTTTGAACTCCTTATCGGCAAACTGTCTCCGTCTCACTGAGATCCTTTTTCCTGAGGTTTTATCTTGTTCTTTCCTGGGAACATATTCCTGTTTGTCCATTTCGCTGGACTGTCTGAGTTGGTCTCGATACCAACTGGGAACACCCCCCTCTCCCAGTCTGGAAGGAGCGGCCTCGTGTAGGAGATGAACCTCGTCATTCAGTCCCGTCCCGGCTTTCGGTTGTCACTCAAACCTTCGTGCTGTCCCAGCACCTGTTGTGTCTTTGATACCTCCCGCAGTGGAGGGTGTGCCAAGACTTGTCATTGTCCCGGAGCGGAGGGTCTCAGCACGCAGATTCAGGGTGACTGGAAGCCAGGCCCACTGGCAGCAGCTTTTTAAGGTGTGCAGATATGTACAGTCCTGTGGGGCCTTAAGCATAAGCCCCACTGGTCACCAGAGCTAGGCACTCTGCAGGTGTCCCCAGTATGGCTGTCACAAAAATCGGGACTCCAGATGAGTGTGTAAGTTCTTTTCTGGGCGATGCCAGTGAGCTGAGCTGGTGCAGGGCAGAGGGAGAGTGCCAAGGTGGTGCCATAGCCGTATTTTCGTAGAGAGCAGCTCTGTGGACCGTGGAATGTGTGCCAGACCTGAAGGCTACCTCTCAGCTCCAGGACACGCAGGGAGGCCTCCTTCACGGAAGGATGGGGGAGTGGGCCTCAGCCTGCCCTCTGTGCAGTGCCCTGGGGATGGCAGCCTGCCAAAAACCCTTTCTCCGACTGTGGTAGACCCATCAGACCCGGGAATGCAAGGTCCCCTGGCCACCAGCACCAGACGATCAAGGGACATCTCCCCCCGGTGGCAGCTGTAAAAAGCAGGGTGCCGGCTGTGTGTAAAACTCCCTTCTGGGAGACATCACACTCTGGATTTCGGCGGAAGGTGAACGCGAAGATAGCGGCTGCCCGCTGAGGTCTCTGGAAGGGATCAGGTTGGTCCCAAGATGCACATCTAATCAGAAGCACACCCCGCAGGCTGCAGTCCTCATGGTCAGCTGATAGCCCTCCTGCCCAGAAAGACCGGCCTCTTGCTTTCCCCGGGGGTGGTAGCTGTTTAAGAACTGCTTCTCTATTAGTTAGAGTCCTGTGGGACCCACAGCACGAGTCCGGTGGCCGCCAGAGCCAGGCGATGTGGAGATGTCCCCTGGAAGCAGTCGCAAAATGTGGGGCACCAGATCAGTTTGAGCTCCTCCCTGTGTGACTCTGATTGTCACAGGTTCATGGGACCAGCAGCTCCGGTCTCCCTGGCCTCCAGGGCCAAGCGATCAAGAGGTGTCCCCTAGGTGACAGCCACAGAAATCAGGGCACTAGATACGCGTAAAAGCTGCCTTCAGGTGGATGCTGGTGCCCGGGAGCACAGCGGAGGGAGAGGCAAAGATGACCCCCGGTCTCTGTCCGCAGAGAACAGTGTTCCGCCAGGCTCCCGATGAGTGTGATGAATCAGACGCCTGCGCCCCGGTGGCCACTCTGATGCCAGCAGGCGCACCTCCGTGAGTCTGGGCGTGGTCCACGGGCTGCCTCGGAGCTGGGCCCTGGGGAGGGCCAGTCCCCGCCCCGAGCCCTTGAAGGGAGGTTTCTCACATGGCTCCCGTCTTGGGGGTCTTGGGGGTCTTGGGATGCGAGTCCCATAGGGTCTCAAAGCTAGATGATTTGGAGGCTCGTCTATGCAAGCGTTCGTCTTAAAAGTTGGGGTGCTGCTGTTCAAACCCTTTACTCCTCAAGAAGCAGCTCTGGGTTTTGAGTTTCCTCCTGGTTGTGAGATACTGTGCGGGGGGTCATGGTGAGATTGTGTCCCAGCTTCTGTTGGCCACTTCGGTGTGGTTTTCTTCTCATTTGCTTGATGCGCAGTTATGACCCAGCCGGCCTTAGTGTGCTTTGGGGGGCAGATTGTTCCGTTTGTAGCTGTAGACTCCATGTTCGTGGGAGGAGGGGCGCCGAGGGTCTCACTGCATCGCCATGTTCTCCTTGTGGCTTTGATTTGCGTCTCCCTTGCGACCGATGACATTGAGTGTCGTTTTGTGTGTTTATCTGCCATCATAAGTGTCTTGAGTCTTTTGCTGATTTTTAATCATGTGTATTGTTTCCTTATTAAGTTGTAGGAGTTCTCCATATACTGTAGCTACAAGTCTTTTGTTGGATATTTTGTAAATATTTTCCCTTAAACCATGGCTTGCCTTGTTTTAAAAATTGTGGAAGAAAAACATGATTTTATCTTACCAGTTTGTTTTTTTTTTAGTTTATTTACTTACTTTGAGAGAGACAGAGACAGCGCGAGTGGGGGAAGGGCAGAGAGAGAGGGACAGGGACAGGGAGAGAATCCCAAGCAGGCTCCGTACTGTCAGTCCAGAGCCTGCGGCGGCTACTTTTTAAGCCACTATTAAAAATATGTTTTTAACGAATTAATATTCTCAAGGGGTCAGTGGCATAGTTTTTGCACATTTCTCTGATACTAGGATTTTGTTTTTCTTTTTGAAGCTGTTTTTGTGAGTAGACACCAAGCTGTCTGTGCAGGTGTGTATTTTGGAAATAAAACGAGTGTCGCAGAAACGTCCCCCGTGTTACTGTAACTTCCCTGACCACTAGGTGCCGCTGTCGAATAAGGATGCGGCTGGGACTGCAGCCCGCCGGCTGCCCCTCCCTGGAAGGCCCTGGAAGGAGGGCGCGGGAGGGAGGCTCCAGGGGTGGGTCCACAGATGAAGAACGAAGCAGCCCTTTTTGGAGGGAGCCCCCCCCACCAGATCCCTGGAGGATGAGTCCCCCACCCCCAACAGTTTATCAGTCCTCTGCTTTAATTTGTCAGGTGTTATGCGAAGGTCATTGGCCTGGATTTCAGATGACTGGGCGTGTAGCTCCTGGTGAGCTGGGTTCTGGGCTTCCCTCTCCCGGTGGTCGGCTGTCACGCAGACACCCGAAGGGGGACTGAGACGGTCGGAGTGTGTGTGACTGCGCCCGAGGGGCTCAGCCTTCCTGGCACTCGACCTCCGTTGCACTTGACTGCTGCCTCCTCGCAGTGCTGGCTGCCTCGCCGTTTGTCCCGCGGCACTGGCCTCGCGTTGGGGCCCTCGCTGCCCCTTCCTCTTCCTCCCGCGTGCTGGGCTCTGGTGCCCTTGGCGACAGACGGGGCTCTCCCCGTGCCCGTTCTTGTTTCCTGCTCAGGGTTTCTTAGCAGGTGTTACTGGTGCTTCGAATGAAAGAGTTGTCCTCGTGTGCACTTTCTTTATGGCCCCTTCCCCCTAAATGGCAGTAGCATTCCCCGGTCACCGCGGACACCCGACAGCGGCACCCGAATTTCCCAGTGTCCCCTGGGAAAACTCCAGCAACTGCCACCAGGTCCCCGCGGCTCCACCTGTCCCTGTGCGCACAGCCCCCAAGTTTCTCCTGCTAGTGTCCTCTCTCCCTTGAGCTTCAGACTCGTCTGAGGTCTCTCCGCTGGTGTGTTTTCTAGTCTCCACCTTAATGTGTTTAAATGAGAATTCTTGCCTTCCCCTCAGACCTGGCTCCTTCCCCTCCCGTCCCGGTAATAGTGCTGTTCGCTTAGTTGTTCGGGCCGGGGACCCGGGACCAGTCCTCACATGTCACGCCCATTTCGTCCCTGTCTGCGGGACAGACCCCCAGAGTCGCCACTCTGACTCAGGCTGTCACCTTCCCTGCCTGGACTGTCACAGTAATGGCTTAAAACTGTTTATTAGCCTGAACTACAGCCGGCATAGGGTTCAGGTTCAGGTTCAGGTTCAGCTCGGTGAGCTTCTCAGAGAGAGCATCACCACCCAGGTGAGCAGGAAGGCTGCCAGCCCGCCAGAACCCCACTGTGCGGGGCCCCCACTCCACCAGAGCAGCTCTGTCTTCATGGGGTAATCACTGCTTTGCTCTGCTTCCACCAAAGCACGCATTCTTAAACATTGTCGTTTAGAGTGCCTGTTTTTTAATGGATGTAATCCATCTATAAATGTAGTTACATGTTGTCTATTCTCTTTTTTTTCTTTTTAAAAATTTATTTATTGTTGACAGTGTGAGAGCAGGGGAGGAGCAGAGAGAGAGAGAGAGAGAGAGAGAGAGAGAGAGAGAGAACTTTAAGCAGGCTCCATGCTGTCAGCACAGAGCCCGCTGTGGGGCTTGATCTCAAGAGCTGTGAGATCATGACCTGAGCTGAAACCAGGAGTTGGGCACTTAACTGACTCAGCCACCCAAGCACCCTGTGTTGTGCATATATATCTGGGTGTGTACGCATATGTGTGGTGTATTATGTGTCGTGTGTAGTACGGGGCTGGTTTCTTTTGCATGACTGTGTCGCGTGTAGCTGTGTGTCATTTATTTTCACTTTTGTTCCACTGTATGAATTCACCACGGTTTCTTGACCTCTTCTGTTGCTAGATATTTGGGTGTTTTCATTTTTTTTGGCTGTTACGAGTGATGCTGCTGTAAATATGCAGCAAAGACACGACGGAATATTTCTCAGCCATAAAAATGAAATCTTGTCATTTGTGACAACATGGATGGACCTTGGGAGCATTACGCTAAGTGGGATAAGGCAGAGAAAGACCGATACCAAATGGTCTCACGCATGTATGGAACCTTAAAAACAACTCACAGAAGGAGAGTACAGGTTGGTGTAGCCATGGGGGGTTAGCAGGTGGACAACATGGGCGAAGGGGTCAGAATACAGACTTCCAGTTATAAACTAAGTCCAGGGGATGTCACGTACGGCCTGGCGATGATGGTTAACAGTGCCGTGTTGTGTATTTGAAAGTCGCTAAGGGGCTGGGTGTTAAAAGGTCTCATCAAAAGAGAAATTTGTGATTGTGTGTGGATGGGTGTTAACTTGCTGGACTTTGCTCATTGCAGAATATATACGAACACCGGCTCCCTGTGTTGCACACCTGAGACTAATAGGACAGTGTAAGTCAATTCTGTCTCAGTTGGAGAGAAAGGAGCCCCCCTCCGGCATCACCTTCACCCTGAGGCCTTTCTTGCCTCAGGTGGGCGTGTGTCTTTGTATCACTTTGCCACCTCCCTCACTACGTTCTTCAGTATGTCTTTTCGTGTGTGTTTCCTTACTTACTGGCTGTCTTCCTTCACTGGAACGGAAGGGAAGCCCGTGGAAGGAGGGGCCTTGTCTCTCCTTCACCACTGCGTCTGCGCTGGCCGGAGGAGTGGGGCCTGGCGGCCGCGTGGGTAGCGGCTGGCCCCTTCTAGTCCAGCTGGCCGAGGGGAGTGTGGACACCGCTGCCCCGGGGCTTCGTGCAGCCCCTCAAAGCTTCAGATAGGACCAGAGGGCAAATGTAAGTAAATACCATTTGGATGACTGATTTCTGCGATTAGAATTGTAGCTGGGCACTTTTCAGGACATCAAATTATGTGGCAAAACAGAGACGTGACACGCTTTCAGGCCAGCGGTTAGAGCGATATTTTGATGACACCGGTGAAGTATTTAGTTAGAGTGTCCTGTGTTCACAAGGTGTAGATTCACCGTGGCCCTTCTCTCGGCCTCTCTCGCTTAAGCTTTTACCCACGGGGGGGGAAGTGTGGTCTCTGTCTCTTTAGGGAGAGTGTGAGCTGTTACAGCGTCAGACCCTTACTTCCATCCAGTGACATTTCGTCCCCGTCTTCCTCCGGAGACTGATCCGTAGGGCGGTGGCAGGGGGCTAGAGGCTGCTGCGCATGCGGCCAGGTGGTCGGTACCTGGCTCTGCAGCACTTGTGGTCAGGTGGCAGGTTAACTCCCGGTGCACGCGTGCGCGTGTTTCTGTGTGCTTGTCCTCCGGAGAGGGTCGCGGGCTCCCGGCGACTCCCGGCGGCCTCCTTTCCCACCCGGTGGTCCCAGTTTACATTCGTGCCCGCAGGGTGTGTCTGTGGCTCCTCGGCGGGGGTGGGGGGGAGGCGGCCTTCTGTCCCATCTGGAGGCTCGGGCTCCTGGGCTGCTCCGCTGGGGGCACGGTCATCCCATTGTGGCCTTAGTTTCCCCACAGTTAATGAGTTGAGCACCTTGTGACATGTTCCTTTATTTTGTGACGTGTCTTCAAGTCTTGTGCTTGATTTTCTTTTGGGTGGTTTATGTATTTTTATCGATTCTGAGAAGTTTCGATACTAGCTCTTTGCTGGTTATGTCTGTAGCAAATACCGTCCTCTCTGGGGCTTCCCTTTTCATTCTCTTAAAGGTCTCTTGATAGCAGAGGTTCTTAGTTTCAGCGCTCTTAATTTTACCCATCTTTTCCTTTGATGGTTGGTGCTCTTTGGCTTTACCTTTGTAGTTAGTCTAAATTATTTATTGTTTTATGTTTCATAAAACAACTGAAATTAATTTTGGGGGGAGTCAGCTTTATTGAGATAAAATTTGCACACAATTAAATGTGCTACTTAAAATATTTTTTTTAATGTTTATTTTTGAGAGAGAGAGAGAGAGAGAGAGAGAGACAGACAGAACGGGAGTGGGAGAGGGGCAGAGAGAGAGGGAGACACAGAATCCGAACAGGCTCCAGGCTCTGAGCCGTCAGCACAGAGCCCGACGCGGGGCTCGAACCCACGGACTCTGAGATCATGACCTGAGCCGAAGTCGGACGCTCAACCGACTGAGCCACCCAGGCGCCCCTCAACTTAACTCTTTTTCAAGAAGTCTGGGCTGTTCTCAGTTGTTTGCATGTTTGTGTATCTTTTAGAGTTATCTTGTTTGCATTCAGGCAAGAAGACCTGTTGGGATGTTGGCTGAGGCTGCACGGAATCTGTAGGTGCAGTTTGAGGAGGATTGAGAACTGTAATTTTGAGGCTTCCATCCATGAACTTGCTCGAGTCTCTGCTTGGGAAGGCCTTCAGAGCCGTGGCGGTTCTCGCAGGCTACAGGTCTGCACAGCTTTTAAAAACTTACCTGTATGTGTTTCCTAGTAGAGTTGACGTCTTTTTAAGATTATTCTAGTTTGCTCATACATAGAAACACATTCAGTCACATGTCTGGACCTCGTAGTCAGCAGTGTTGGCCAACTCACTTCTTCTAGTGTGTCTTCTGATTCTTTCGGACTTTGGGCGTATGTGACGTGGCATCTGTGAGTAACGATGGTTTTACTTCCACTTTTCGGAACCTTACGGCTTGTAGTTATTTGGCAAGGGTTTGGCAATTTTATGGCCCTTCAGAGAACCAGTTTTTGGTTTTGTCTGTCTGTCTGTTTCTTGCCACATCAGCGATGTCTTGGGCGCCTGGGCCCGACAGGAAGTGCATCTCTGGCCCGATTTCCTACTCCCGGGTGGCCACCCTTCTTGCCCAGGACTGTTCTTCTCTCGTCACTCGTCCGCGTCTGTGTGCGGGTTTGGGTTCACTCTGGAGCCTTCCACATAGAAGACGAGGAGGCCAGGACTTGGGACGGCGTTTCTCGGTGGCGGGGCTGGGCCTCAGTCTCTCGGCGGCCACTGGTCTTCGGCGGTTGCCGAAGTGCCGCCTGCTTGCTTCTTCCTACTTTCGATTCTCGGCGCTCGGGCCTGACGCTCCGTGGGGTGCCACGTCGGGGGCTCACAGATTGAGTAGAGTGGCGCCGGGGACCGACAGCTGTGCCGTGCGTGCTCCGAGTCCTGGTTCACGAGCGCCGGCCGGTCCCTCGTTTCTCACGCTCAGAAGGGCCCGTGCCGCCGCTCACAGCGCCAGGAAGCACCATCCCGTCGGAAAACCGGACGCTGTGCTTGACGTGTGAAGTTGAATCGAAACAACCGGCAGGGGTATTTTTGAAAGATAATTGACCCCTTCGGTTTCTTCATTTGTCAGATGAAAGGGTTTATAGCTCCAGAATTCTGCGTTTTGCTGCCGTAAAGAGCCGCGTACGTAGTCGTTGTCGGAAACGTAACGGGAATAGGCGTTCGCTTTGGACAGACGGGGTTTTAATCTGTTAATGTATATACTCCACAGTTGTTGTTTGGTTACAATGCCAGCCTGATACTCGTTCTGTTTCATAATGCTTTTGCTTTTTCATTTTGTAGAACTGACGCTGAATCCTCCGGAAGGAATTGTGGCGGGTAAGGCACTAAAGTTAGCTTCTTTGTAATTTACTTCTAATTGCCAAAGTGGCCTTCTAAGTTAATTGTGGAAATTTTTTTTTGTTTTTTGCAGGTCCCATGAACGAAGAGAATTTCTTTGAGTGGGAGGCGCTGATCATGTAAGTTAGTTATATGTGCTGTTAGTTTCCAAGAGTTATTGGACATCAGACCCCGGAATCCAGCTAGCAGCGGGGCTGTGCTCAGAAGTCTCCATTCGAAGAAAAGCCTTCATGCACCTGTTAAATTGAGCTCTTTTTTAGCCTGCTGGTCTGAGTAGAAAACAGCAGAGACGTATATCCTGAGAAATGAAAATGTTTCCAGAGAGTCAATAAAAAAGTTTTGTCATACTTTATATTTGTAGAGTTTTAAAATAATAAGTTTTGAACGTTGAGTGGCAGTGCTGGGTTAGCCTCAAACGGTATCGGTGGCTTTGACTTCGGGAAGTCCCTAGGAGCCCACGGGTTTTTTTTGGTTTATTTTTTTTAAACTTGTATTCATCTTTTGAGAGAGCGAGAGAGAGACAGACGGAACACCAGCTGGGGAGGAGCAGAGAGACAGAGACAGAGACAGAATCCGAAGCAGGCTCCAGGTCCGAGCTGTCAGCACAGAGCCCGACACGGGGCTCGAACCCACGAATTGTGAGATCATAACCTGAGCTGAAGTCAGATGCTTAGCTGAGCCACCCAGGTGCCCCAAGGCCTGCAGCTTTGAAGGGGGAAAGGCCCCCGGGGTGGGGAGGGGAAGGTCCCTTGGGTGCAGGTGAGCCTCCGGCCCTGCCCCCTGTGCACCTGCGTTTTCCTCTTCCTCCTGCTCTGTCTCCATTCAGCCCCTCCTCTGCTGCTGCTTTCTTCCTGTGCGTTGCATGGCCTTCCATTGTCCCTGACCCCAAGACGTGGCTTTGTTCTAAGGAGAGCAGTGTGACTCCTGGCCCTGTTCTAGAAAGATCCTGACTGGATCTCGTGATCTTGCACCTGGTGATGTTGCTTAGAGCCGCAAATGGACCCCCTATTCTAGAGTGTTCCAGGGCCCTTTGAGCCAGGCCCTTCGATTGCCTTCTGTCCACTTCAGATGTACATTTTTGACCATTCTTAGATTCACTGTATTTTCAAATAAACGTGGTTAAGTAAAAGTTAGGAAGTTGGGATTTATCCTCGGTCTCTCAGGTTTCTCTTCGGTACGATGAGACCTCTCAGGTGGCCAGCACGTGTCGAGGCTGGGTTCTGGGGGGTTGAGACGTGCTCTCAGGGGAGGGACCAGGGCTGTGGCCGCACACGTCCTCGCACTGTCTGCGCATGCCCGGTGCGTCCGCCACGCGAGTTCTTACCGCTTCCCGTGTTCGAGAACCACATTGCTGGCAAGTGTTGTCTGTGGAGGTGAGATTGATAATGTGGAAATGGATGAGAAAAGGAGGCTTTTCTGATAAGCAGGATATTTAAAAATCATCAGTAAACATTGTCCAGAGGAAATACAGCACGCCTAATGTTCCCTGATAATTTGTAATACCCTGATCGCTTGGGCCTGTGGTACCTAGTTTTTCCTGTGTTTAAATGTTTCTGGCATGGGGACGTCTTTACAGCCTATCTGGGCACGTAAAAGGGTGTTGTAGCTTTTGTCCCCTAAAGCAATTCTAAACGGGACGGGGCGTCTCCTGGTCAGCAGCGTCCCGCGTCTAATGGGACATGGCATTATCTGCTGTGTCGGCTGTAGGTCCTTTGATTTTTAAGGAGACAGGAGATTACATCATATGAACGTGATTTGTCACGGCCATTTTTCACGTACCGTGTCACGTGTGTCGTTTCTGTGCTGACGTGGACACAGGTGCACGGGTTCCCATCAGCGGGCCCCCGTCTCACACGACACTGGCCTCTGACATCAGCAGACTCCTTTAGAAGCCCTTTAAGGGACACGTCAGGCCCTCGGAATGGTTTCTAAAAAGGTGTTTGTTAAAACCTGTTGGCATAACCGTTACTAGCTTTAGATCAGCACTGTAAAACGAATATTTTGAAAACCCATGTTAGCAGTTAGATGCAAAGGCAGCAAAAGCAAAAAGTAAGCAAGTAGGACTGTGTCAAACGAGGAAGCTTCTGCTCAGCAAAGGAAACCACCAACAGAAGGAGGAGGGAGCCTATTTGCAAATCACCCGTCTGATTAGGGGCTAATACGCACACGATAGAAGCGCCTCGTACACCTCAAAAGCAAAAGGAGAAACAGTCTGGTTAAACGGTGGGCAGAGGATCTGAACAGACGTTTTTCTAAGCAAGGCCTCCGGACGGCCGACGGGTCCGTGGAAAGATGCTCAATGTCACTCATCACCAGGGGAAAGCACACGAAAACCTCAGCGAGATTCCGCCTCACGCCGGTCAGAATAGAATGGCTGTCGCCAACAAGACAAGAATCCGAAGTGTCGGTGAGGGTGAGGGTGAGGGTGTGGAGAAGGAGGAGCCCTCGTGCGCTGCTGCTGGGAACGCACACCCGGGCAGCCGCTGCGGAAGACCGAACGGAGGTTCCTCAGAAAGTGAAAACGAGAGCCACCCTTCCACCCGGCAGTTCTGCTTCTGGGCTTTATCCAAGAGGAGGAAACCACCGGTTCGAAAGGACGTCTGTACCCCCGTGTGTACCGCAGCGTTACGTGCGACACCCGAGACACGGAAGCGGCCTGAGTTGGCGTCCGCCGGTGGATGAATGGATGGAGGAGATCGGGGTGCGTGAGATGGGCGGAGGCGGACAGAAGGTACCGCGTCCGGCTCCAGGCGTGTCCCGGACGTGCTGCCGTCACCGACCTCGTGGTGCGTGTTGGAGAGTCTTCGAGACGGTGACTCTTGCGAGTTGTCGCGAGAAAAAGATGGGTGGCTCCGTGTGGTGACGGATGTTCCCTGGCCTCACCGGGGTGCCCGCGTTGCGGCGTCTGCGGATCCGGAGTCCTCGCGCCCCACGCCCGGAACAGAACGCTCCCGGTCAGGCCTCGGTTTAAGAGGAGGTGATGAGGCTTTCTCAGCTGGAGCGCTTTTGTGTTTGAATGGGGCTTTTGCCTTCGCGTGGGATTCCCCTGCTCCAGGGTCTGCCGAGCCTGTGGGTCTTGGTCCCGTTCCAGACCCTTTTACAAACAAGAGGCCGTTTACAAATGTACTTAAAACATCTATTAAGGAATTAACTGTCCTCCTGGCGATTGGTCTCACCCTGCTTTTTGGCAGACAGCTGGCTGGATTTCACTCCTCAGTGATCGCTGTGCTTTGCTTTCTTTTTATTCTTTGATTGTCTGCAGAGTTTCTCTGTGCCCCGGCGTTTCTAAACCCGTACCTGCCCCATTTTCTGGGAGGGAGGGAGGGTGCCGCCGGCTTAGCCGCCCTGCTCCTCTGCCGGGCCTCCGTCTCTTGTCAGTTGTGCGGCGGGGAAAACCGCTTTTCAGGGGCTCGGGCCACAAGCACGGGGTGCCCGTTCTATTAGGGTTCCCGTCTGAGGACGCGGGTGCATCCTCGGTGACCCCAGATCTCCCCCGAGAGAACGGGAGGGAGGCTGTAGGATGGGAACGGGAGAGCTAAACGGTAAAATTGCCCCCGCCGCTTCTTTGATTGAAAGTAGAAGGTAACCCCGATGGCTTTTGGCTGAGCCGAACGGCCAAGAAGGGGGCCGGGGCTGCTGCCATCAGATGAACAGACGTGGGGGACACTGCTCGTAATTCGTGTCGAGAGCGGTCTGGCCCGGCAGCCCCAGCCTTGGGGGTCTCTTCAGCAGACGGTGTTCTGAAGAGCTCTGCGTGAGGTTTATTTCTGCACGCACTGCAGTAATTAGAAAATGGAAACAACATTGTCCAACATAGTTTATGAAACATCCGTACTGCCCAACGTCGGAACGCCGTGTAACACCGACAAGGTTCGGGCAGAATCTCCATGCTGGCCTAGAGAGGCGTCCCTCGTGTGTCACCGGGTGGAAAGAGCAGATGAGGGAACAGCGGGCCGAGACCAGTGCCGTCCGTGGGGATGATTTCCTGCCCCCGGGACACTCAGTGGCATCTGGAGATAGTTGTGGTTGTCACAGCTGGGGGACTAGGGGAGTCCACTGCCAGCGTCTGGGGGGAGCCACGCAGACAGCACAGGCCCGTCGGGCCCAAGATGCCGGTGCTGAGGTCGAGAAACAAGTTTTGCCTGCATTAGGTGTATAAGTTGAAGATTCTGGTAATTTTATAGTTTTGAGGCCACTCCCACAACAGTTTTACAGCATTTCCTGAAAGGTCTTCGTGCCCCCGGTCAGTCCCCATTCCCACCCTGAGCCGTAGGCAGCCTCTCTTCTTTTTGACCCTCGAGATTGGCCGTCCCCGGACTTCTCCTGCACATGGAATTCTAAAGCAGCCGGTCTTGTGTGTCCGGCTTCTTTCACCCTCCTGTGCATTTGCGATTCTGTCCCCTTGCCGGGGGTGTCACGCCTTCGTCTTTGCCACTGACCCCAGCCCCTGGGGGGATGGGCCGCACCTTCTTCCCCACCCGCCAGGCCAGGGGCCTTTGGCCGCTGTGACCAGTGCTGCTGCGGTCCCTCGCGTACGGCGTGCACCCCGGTGTCGCTGTCGGTGCATCGCTAGGTCCACGGGAGTGGGGGTGCTGTGACACAGAGGAAGCTGATGTTTTAATGTCTCCAGAAGCTGCCAGGCCGTCTTCCACAGGAGGTCAGAGTTTTACGTTGCCACCAGCACGGAGGAGGGCTCCCTCACCCACGCCTGCCGTGTGGCTGGAGCTGCCCTGGGCGTGAGGCCACACCTCACCCTGGACTTGGCCTGCGTTTTCTAAGGACTAATGGTGTTGAGCATCTCTTCATGGGCTTATTAGCCATTCATGTATCTTGGGTGAACTTGAGAAGTTTTGCCCATTTTTAATTGGCTTGTCTTCTTTTTCTTAATTTAATTTTATCATTATAAAAATACTTATTTTTGAGAGAGAGAACAAGCAGGGGCAGAGAGGGAGACAGAGAATCTGAAGCAGGCTCTGAGCTGTCAGTGCAGATCCTCCTGTGGGGCTCGAACCCACAAACCGTGAGATCATGTGGATTGGTGTCTTTTTGAGTCCTAAGAGTTCTTTATATATTTTGGATGCAAGGCCTTTATCAGACCCGTGATTTTCACGTTTTCTTCCAGTCTGCAGCTTTCCTGGTCGTCGTCTTAATGGAGCCTCTTGAAGCTCACAGGTTTTAATTTTGATGAAGTGCAACCTCAATGTTTTTCTCTTGTGGGTCATGCTTTTGGTGTTGCATTACCCAAGGTTACAAGGGGTTTCCGTTTTATATTTGTGGTTCTTCTATTGACCTTTTAAATTTTGATCCATCTTGGGCTGATTTTTTTTTCAATATATGAAATTAATTGTCAAATTGGTTTCCATACAACACCCAGTGCTCATCCCAAAAGCTGCCCTCCTCACTACCCATCACCCACCCTCCCCTCCCTCCCACCCCCCATCAACCCTCAGTTTGTTTTCAGTTTTTAAGAGTCTCTTATGCTTTGGCTCTCTCCTACTCTAACCTCTTTTTTTTTTTCCTTCCCCTCCCCCATGGGTTTCTGTTAAGTTTCTCAGGATCCACATAAGAGTGAAACCATATGGTATCTGTCTTTCTCTGTATGGCTTATTTCACTTAGCATCACACTCTCCAGTTCCATCCACGTTGCTACAAAGGGCCATATTTCGTTCTTTCTCATTGCCACGTAGTACTCCATTGTGTATATAAACCACAATTTCTTTATCCATTCATCAGTGGATGGACATTTAGGCTCTCTCCATAATTTGGCTATTGTTGACAGTGCTGCTATAAACATTGGGGTACAAGTGCCCCTATGCATCAGTACTCCTGTATCCCTTGGGTAAATTCCTAGCAGTGCTATTGCTGGGTCATAGGGTAGGTCCATTTTTAATTTTCTGAGGAACCTCCACACTGTTTTCCAGAGCGGCTGCACCAGTTTGCATTCCCACCAACAGTGCAAGAGGGTTCCCGTTTCTCCGTATCCTCTCCAGCATCTATAGTCTCCTGATTTGTTGATTTTGGCCACTCTGACTGGCGTGAGGTGATATCTGAGTGTGGTTTTGATTTGTATTTCCCTGATGAGGAGCGACGTTGAGCATCTTTTCATGTGCCTGTTGGCCATCCGGATGTCTTCTTTAGAGAAGTCTATTCATGCTTTCTGCCCATTTCTTCACTGGGTTATTTGTTTTTCGGGTGTGGAGTTTGGTGAACTCTTTATAGATTTTGGATACTACCCCTTTGTCCGATATGTCATTTGCAAATATCTTTTCCCATTCCGTTGGTTGCCTTTTAGTTTTGTTGGTTGTTTCCTTTGCTGTGCAGAAGCTTTTTATCTTCATAAGGTCCCAGTAGTTCATTTTTGCTTTTAATTCCCTTGCCTTTGGGGATGTGTCAAGTAAGAAATTGCTGCGACTGAGGTCAGAGAGGTCTTTTCCTGCTTTCTCCTCTAGGGTTTTGATGGTTTCCTGTCTCACATTCAGGTCCTTTATCCATTTTGAGTTTATTTTTGTGAATGGTGTGAGAAAGTGGTCTAGTTTCAACCTTCTGCATGTTGCTGTCCAGTTCTCCCAGCACCATTTGTTAAAGAGACTGTCTTTTTTCCATTGGATGTTCTTTCCTGCTTTGTCAAAGATTAGTTGGCCATACGTTTGTGGGTCTAGTTCTGGGGTTTCTATTCTATTCTATTCTATTCTATCCTATTCTATTGGTCTATGTGTCTGTTTTTGTGCTAATACCATGCTGTCTTGATGATTACATCTTTGTAATAGAGGCTAAAGTCTGGGATTGTGATGCCTCCTGCTTTGGTCTTCTTCTTCAAAATTACATTGGCTATTCGGGGCCTTTTGTGGTTCCATATGAATTTTAGGATTGCTTGTTCTAGTTTCGAGAAGAATGCTGGTGCAATTTTGATTGGGATTGCATTGAATGTGTAGATAGCTTTGGGTAGTATTGACATTTTGACAATATTTATTCTTCCAATCCATGAGCACGGAATGTTTTTCCATTTCTTTATATCTTCTTCAATTTCCTTCATAAGCTTTCTATAGTTTTCAGCATACAGATCTTTTACATCTTTGGTTAGATTTATTCCTAGGTATTTTATGCTTCTTGGTGCAATTGTGAATGGGATCCATTTCTTTATTTGTCTTTCTGTTGCTTCATTGTTAGTGTATAAGAATGCAACTGATTTCTGTACATTGATTTTGTATCCTGCAACTTTGCTGAATTCATGTATCAGTTCTAGCAGACTTTTGGTGGAGTCTGTTGGATTTTCCATGTATAATATCATGTCATCTGCAAAAAGCGAAAGCTTGACTTCATCTTTGCCAATTTTGATGCCTTTGATTTCCTTTTGTTGTCTGATTGCTGATGCTAGAACTTCCCACACTATGTTAAACAACAGCGGTGAGAGTGGACATCCCTGTCGTGTTCCTGATCTCAGGGAAAAACCTCTCAGTTTTTCCTCATTGAGGATGATGTTAGCTGTGGGCTTTTCATAAATGGCTTTTATGATCTTTAAGTATGTTCCTTCGATCCCGACTTTATCGAGGGTTTTTATTAAGAAAGGGTGCTGGATTTTGTCAAAGGCCTTTTCTGCATCGATTGACAGGATCATATGGTTCTTATCTTTTCTTTTATTAATGTGATGTATCACGTTGATTGATTTGCAAATGTTGAACCAGCCCTGCATCCCAGGAATGAATCCCACTTGATCATGGTGAATAATTCTTTTTATATGCTGTAGAATTCGATTTGCTAGTATCTTACTGACAATTTTTGCATCCATATTCATCAGGGTATTGGCCTGTAGTTCTCTTTTTTTAATGGGTCTCTGTCTGGTTTAGGAATCAAAGTAATACTGGCTTCATAGAATGAGTCTGGAAGTTTTCCTTCCCTTTCTATTTTTTGGAATAGCTTGAGAAGGATAGGTATTATCTCTGCTTTAAATGTCTGGTAGAACTCCCCTGGCAAGCCATCTGGTCCTGGACTCTTATTTGTTGGGAGATTTTTGATAACTGATTCAATTTCTTCGCTGGTTATGGGTCTGTTCAAGCTTTCTATTTCCTCCTGATTGAGTTTTGGAAGCGTGTGGGTGTTTAGGAATTTTTCCATTTCTTCCAGGTTGTCCAGTTTGTTGGCATATAATTTTTCATAGTATTCCCTGATAATTGCTTGTATCTCTGAGGGATTGGTTGTAATAATTCCATTTTCATTCATGATTTTATCTATTTGGGTCATCTCCCTTTTCTTTTTGAGAAGCCTGGCTAGAGGTTTGTCAATTTTGTTTATTTTTTCAAAAAACCAACTCTTGGTTTCGTTGATCTGCTCTACAGTTTTTTTAGATTCTATATTGTTTATTTCTGCTCTGATCTTTATTATTTCTCTTCTTCTGCTGGGTTTAGGCTGTCTTTGCTGTTCTGCTTCTATTTCCTTTAGGTGTGCTGTTAGATTTTGTATTTGGGATTTTTCTTGTTTCTTGAGATAGGCCTGGATTGCAATGTATTTTCCTCTCAGGACTGCCTTCGCTGCATCCCAAAGCATTTGGATTGTTGTATTTTCATTTTCGTTTGTTTCCATATGTTTTTTAATTTCTTCTCTAATTGCCTGGTTGACCCACTCATTCGTTAGTAGGGTGTTCTTTAACCTCCATGCTTTTGGAGGTTTTCCAGACTTTTTCCTGTGGTTGATTTCAAGCTTCATCGCATTGTGGTCTGAAAGTATGCATGGTATGATTTCAATTCTTGTAAACTTATGAAGGGCTGTTTTGTGACCCAGTATGTGATCTGTCTTGGAGAATGTTCCATATGCACTCGAGAAGAAAGTATATTCTGTTGCTTTGGGATGCAGAGTTCTAAATACATCTGTCCAGTCCATCTGATCCAATGTATCATTCAGGGCCCTTGTTTCTTTATTGACCGTGTGTCTAGATGATCTATCCATTTCTGTAAGTGGGGTGTTAAAGTCCCCTGCAATGACCACATTCTTATCAATAAGGTTGCTTATGTTTGTGAGTAATTGTTTTATATATTTGGGGGCTCCCGTATTCGGTGCATAGACATTTATAATTGTTAGCTCTTCCTGATGGATAGACACTGTAATTATTATATGATGCCCTTCTTCATCTCTTGTTACACATCTTGGGCTGATTTTGGATATGGCGTCAGGTAGGAGTCCAAAGTCATTCATTTGCGTTCGGCTCTCTGATTGCCTTGATGCCGTTTGTTGAAAAGGAAACCCTTTCTGCATTGAATTGCCGCGGCGCCTGGGTCCAACATGACCGTAAATGTAGGGGTGTATGTTTCGGCTCTGAGTTCTGTTCCCTCGAGCTGGGCCCATCCTTGGACCGCTACCGCACGCACAGTCTCTGTTCTTGTAGCTTCCCGGTAAGTTTTGGAATTGGAAAGTGCAAGTCCTCTGATTTTGTTCTTCTTTTCCAAGATTGTTTTGCCTGTTCCCGGGTCCCTTGCAATTCCGTCTGAATTTTAAGATCGGCTCCTCAATTTCTGCAGGGAAGCCAGCTGGCATTTTGATAGGGATTGTGTGGATGAGGACTTTGACAGTCCTGAGCGTTCTCATCCGGGCATGTGGCATGTGTCTCCATTTAGCGAGGTCTTTGAGAATTCCTCTCAGCAGTGCAATGATACATTTTTAATTTGAAAAACCCAACTTTGTGGATGAAGGTATGTGGGTTTAAGCACACGGAGACAGGCTTGGAGAACCCACACTTAACCTGTGTCTGCCTTGGGGAGGCGATTCCGGAGGGAGCGGAGTTTTCTATACTTCACGTATATGACTGTTTTCCAAAATATGTTTCTCTAGTTGAAGTCCGTTCGTGTTGTAAAAGTTGTGTGTCAGAATTGACTATGAAATTCTTGTAATGATGGACTTATTTAGTGTGCTTTTAATACAGTTCAAGCATATCTGATTGCAGGTTTTTTCAGAGACGTCCGTATCGCAAAACAGAACAAAATACACCAAACCCAGGGTATGACTGCAGCCTCCTTCTGGACAGATTGAATCCGAGAAGACTATATGGGAGAGAACCCGAGTTTGCTACTGCCATGGTTTCCCAAGGCGGAGGCCACCTGTCCTGTCCCCGTCCTTCCCGCGCTTCTCACCGTTGGTTTTGTACCTGGGAATTAGTGGGCAGCACAGAGCACAAGGAAAAAAAAGCAACAAAATCGCAACAAACCCACCGTCTGGGTCGATCCCAGAGACCCCCCCTGGGCACCTGCTTCTGGGCGGCCGAGCCCACCTGCTCCTTTCCCCGGGGCGCTCCCTGCAGGTTGCGCTCCCTAGGGCACCTGCTGTCTGTCCTGCTGGCGGCCCGCGACCGGGTCCCTCCCTGCTCACTTTGAAGCGGCGAGGGGCCTTCCTGTAGCTGGTGCTCCTCCCGCACTTGCCTGGCTTGAAGCCCAGTGGCCGGGAGCTCGGCCTTCAAGAGCGCCCCGCACGGGTGTGTGGCTAGCCTCCTGCCCGGGTGAGCGGGGGGCGCCGACTGCAGAGCGTGAGGGCAGGAGGGACGTGGCGCCCCTCCTGGCCCGCCTGCTGGGTGCCCTGTGCACGTTCAGCGGCCTGAGGGCCACGGGGACCCATCCCTTGCCAGTGGAGGGTGTCTCTGAAGCAGCGTACCTTTCCCTCTTAGGCCTCAGGTGGTCGTGACTTTGGGGAATAATCGTCCCTTAGTAATCCAGTTCGAGTCCAAGTGCTGACGAGTGGTTTACAGTCTCCGTTACTTAGAGCCTTGTCATACGTGTGTCGTGTGTATTGTCCTTGTGCCGTGACGGACTTGGAAAGGAGAACAGGCAGCCTCTTCAGCACCTGCCACAGCCGAGTGACGTGCAGGCCGCCGTCCTGGAACACGCCCCGTGGGCACACGGCTCACTCACACCCGGACACACCTGGGTTGCACTGCCGAGCCCGCTGGTCTCCCTGTGCCTTCAGCGTGCTGCCCGCGGCATCTGTTGTTATCCGGACACGCTCTGAAGTGGAAAGTAAGGAACGACGGTTTTCGTTTTAATTTAGTGTCCGAGACTAAAGGAGCATCTCTCCGATTTTCACGGACTCTGCAAGTAACATCGTTTTCGACGGTGCGTGATTGCTGGTGCCACATGGCCCTGGGCGCGGGGCGGGGCGGGCAGTCGCCCCCTCAGTACTCGCTGGGTATGCAATTCACCCAGGCCAGCAAATCAGCGCGAGCTGTCGGACGTGCGGTGTCCTTTCCGGAGCAGGGCGCGCGCGTCACGCCCTGCTCCGATTCTGGTCTCAGAAAGTGAAAGTACGTCCTTCAGGAACGGCGTAGCCATTATTTTAATTCATTGGTGGACGGCAGTTGGCAGCCTTTGAAGAGTTCCGTTTGCTTTAGATAAATCTGTTTCCTTTCGTCTTGTGCTTTCCTTTTTCTCACCTGAGGATTTCTGAGACGAGGCCTTCAGCGAGAGAGAGTGGGGCCGCCTGGAGCGGGGGCGCCAGGGTTTGTCCAGAGAGCGCACCGGCTCTGTCTGGGTGTCGTTTCGGGAGTCAGCCCGGTGGCGTTTTCCGGAGTCGGCAGGCACGCCCCTGCACACGCGGGCCCCCTGCCTGCTTGGCCCAGCAGCGGGGCGGCCTGGAGGAGGAAGCCCTGGTTTCGAACCAGCAGCCGACCGGGGACATTTGAAAACCGCTTCGATGCTTGAGGTGTGGGAGCGCTTCAGGAAATGTTTGGTAGCGCTCCTGAGGCCACGGACGACCCAGTGGGCTCTTTTAATGTTGAAGGAAGCCCTATGGTGAGAAACGCAGCCCTGAGCGAATTCCGTTCGGTTCATTCCAAAACGCCACCCAGACGTTCCCTCTTCTGACTCGGACGTGCCAGAGTCCCGAGGCGCGTGGGCAGGCGTTCCCGACGAGGACGGGGTTCCTTTCTAGGGGAGCGTCCGCCCAGCCTCCCGGGTTAGCCGTTCAAACTGCCTTCTACCCCGGACCTCAGCTCTGCCATCCGCTCGTCGAGCCTCCCAGCTTTGCCTCCCGGGCGTCGGGGGGCGTGAGTGCCACGCTTCTGGGCACCTTCCGTCGGGGGCCTGGGGACGATGAAAGGGGGGCTCTCATCGGCTGCCTGGGGCTCCTCTACCGGAAGACGGACGCATGGGGTGGTCTCCTCCTCGGTCCGTGCCAGGCCCGCGTGCAGAGGAAGGGGCCTCCAGGACGTCTGTTCAGGGCGCGGGGCGGCCTGGGACCGCCTCGTCTGGCAGCCAGGCGGTGGCCCTTGTCCGGCAGCCAGGCGGTGGCGGTGCTGGCTCCCCGTGCCGCCTGCAGGCCCTGCCCTGGACGGACACCGTCCCGGCACCGGAGCCGGCCCGGCCCCACACTCGACCCTCTTCACGTGGCTTCGCCTGTCCTGCTTTGACGCCAGGGCTCTGGGCGCTGTCGTGACCCCCTCCCCCCCGTTTCACTATGGTTTCTCCAAAAAGTAGCAAGGATGCGGTTTTCAGAATCATGGTCGGTCTCTTAAGTTGAAAAAAATGGACTCCAAAAAACACTTTTTACCTTGTTCTTTTTTTTTTTTTTAAGTTTTACTTATTTTGAGATAGAGCATGTGTGTGCATGCCGTTGGGTGAGGGGCAGAGAGAGAGAGAGAATCCCAAGCAGGCTCTGCACTGACAGTGCAGAGCCTGATGTGGGGCTTGAACTCACAAACCGTGAGATCGTGACCTGAGCTGAGATCAGACGCTTCACCCACTGCATCACCCAGTTGCCCCCTCCCCCCTTTAACAGGTTAGACCTTGTTCTTGTTCTGACTGTTTTGCCGCAGCCCGGCCCTCTTTCCCCTGGGACGCAATCCTGGCATCCACTGCGGTGGTGCCAGTGGAAGCTCTGAGTGTCCTCACCAAATGGTAGAGAAGCCCTCTGTGCGGCTTCTTCGGGGATTCTTTGTCTTTTTTCCGTCAGTTGTGGAGAGAAATATCGTTCACGATATTTGCAAGTTTATATTTATTTTACTGAATCGAAATAACATTGACTTAAAATTTGTGCTTTGAAAAAACGATTTTAAAAAAATGAAGGTTGTCTTGGAATAAGCGTATTTCAGTTATCGTCTCCCGCGCCACGCCTCGCATTCATTCTTGAAAGGCAGCGTGTCTGCCACGTCACGCCTCCTGCAGCGACTAGGGCCCGGTCTCCACGCCGTGTTGACGTCGTAGAGCTCGTATTACAGGTCGTGGCTTAGACAGGCACTCAGTCGGGCCCAGCAGCTCACACGCGGCCGGCTGTCGCCACACATGTTCGGTGTCTTATTTTCGAGGCTTAGGTAACCTGTCAGCCGCTCTAACGCGTGTTCCCTAGGGGAGGTTTGTAAGGGGGAGTCTTTCTGTCTTGAGCTGGGGCTCTGCCTCTCTGCTGCCCTCCTGTCGTGCACACGGGCCAGGAAATAGTGTTAATTTACACATACGGTTTTAAAATCTGATGGGGCTTAGAAGCGGTTTATTCCATTTCTGCCATTTTCCACGTGACGAGGCCATAAAGCCAGGCAGACAGGCGTGCCGGTGACCGTGTGGCGTGGGCTGCGTGACAGGCACCCATTGCAGGCCCGCGGGTCAGGGCTGGCCGTGCGCGTGGGCCTGTCGGGGATCACCTGTGTGCTTTTCATCCGGTCCTTGAAGGTTACAGAAACCCCGTTTCTAAGGCACACTTGAGGGCGCCTGGGGGGGCTCAGTCGGTTAAGCGTCCGACTCTTGGTTTTGGCTCAGGTCATGATCTCACGGGGCTCGTGGGTTCGAGGCCCGCATCGGGCTCTGCCCTGACAGCTCGGAGCCTGCTTGGGATTCTCTCTCTCTCTGCTCCTCCCCCGCTCATGTGCTCTGTTTCTGTCTCAAATAAATAAACTTAAAAAAAATAAGAAAAGTAAAAATAGCCTTTGAAGTAAAAAAAAAAACTCTTAACCCTTATCATTTAATATGATAGTCTTTCTCTAACGGGCATAATCCATATCCTTACTTGAAGGTGAAATGACGGCGAACATACAGGAAGTTTACAAGGTCCTTGGGTTTTGCAGCTTTGCCCGGAGCCCTCTCCTCCGATCCCGGCTCTAGAGAGGCTCTGTCTGCTGCCCCGCCCTTACCTTCGTGAGCGCAGAACCTGTGCCTGAGGCGTGGTCTCTGTGCTGGTACCTGGGACTCCAGCCAGGTTGGGGCGGGACAGTGAGCGTCATTTTCCACTCAGGAAAACATATCGGCGGGGCACCTGGGTGGCTCAGTCTGTTGAGCGTCCGACTTCGGCTCAGGTCATGGTCTCGCGGTCTGTGAGTTCGAGCCCCACGTGGGGCTCTTTGCTGACAGCTCGGAGCCTGGAGCCTGCTTCGGATTCTGTGTCTCTCTCTCTGTCTCTGCCCCTCCCCTGCTCACATTCTGTCTCTCTCTGTCTCAAAAATAAAGATTAAAAAAAAAAAAAAAAAAGAAAAACGTATTGGTTCATCACTGTCATGTATTTATTCATTCATTTACTTGTTTTTAATGTAGAGGAAGAAACTTTCAATATAATTTATTGTCAAGTTGACTGACCTATCGTGTATCCAGTGAGCTCTTGGTTTTGGGGGTAGACACCCGTGGTTCGTCGCTCACTTGCCCATCGCTGTTACTTAACCTTTCCACGCGCGTTTGTGAAACACTAGGAACTTGCTCAGCTGGCCGCTGCAGTGAGACGCTGAGAAGACTACTTGCACTTGTGTTTCTGTCTTCTAGGGGCCCAGAAGACACCTGTTTTGAGTTTGGTGTATTTCCTGCCATCCTGAGTTTCCCACTGGATTACCCATTAAGTCCCCCAAAGATGAGATTTACCTGCGAGATGTTTCATCCCAACAGTAAGTGCTCTGGGGAGTGGCTTTGATGGCACCGGGCGAGGCACGGGGTTGTGCGCGTGGGACAGGTGCCCTCAGCGATGGTGCCACGTGAGGGACGTTGTGTATGTTTTGAACTTCCGTCGCTTAGTCATGGTGGGATTGACATCAACCGAAAAGCAGGGTAACGGAGATAAAACAAAATGTGGACCTAACACTGGGTGCCATTTGACCCTCCCGCTCCTTCCAGTGGGCCAATGAGAGCACGTGAGCACGGGCGTGCACAGAGCGCTTTGCGGGCCTCCAGCACGGTGTGGTGTTCGACAGCGGGGGCTGGTCAGAGCAGACTAGGTTTGCAACAACACATGCCTGGTTAGTCCGTATGTTAGAGCGCTATAGAGAGACTTTAGATGCTCTAGAATAATATTTAATGATATGGAATGGTATTTGGTCTATACTGAATGAGAAAAGCAGGTCAATCAGGCTTATTACAGTTTACTTTTTTTTTTTTAATTTTTTTTTAATGTTTATTTTTGAGACAGAGGGAGACGGAGCGTGAACAGGGGAGGGTCAGAGAGAGAGGGAGACACAGAATCCAAGTCAGGTTCCAGGCTCTGAGCTGTCAGCACAGGGCCTGATGCAGGGCTTGAACTCACGGATGGTGAGATCATGACCTGAGCCAAAGTCGGACGCTTAACTGACTGAGCCACCCAGGCGCCCCTACAGTTTACTTTTTTGAAAAAAAATTCACATGTAAATATGTATAACTGGAAGTGTAACACAAAAATGTTGAAAGTGATTCTCTTTCCATAATGGGATCTCTTTTTTATTTGTTTTTGGTTAATCTTTTTTCTAAAATAAACGCATATTTTAAGAAGAGGGGAAAATACGGTCACTAAAGAAATTCACTGGACTTAAGTTGGAAAAGTGTCTAGTAGCAGGAATTGGAATTCCTCAGTAGCTGTGGTTTTTATTTCTTCCTGGAGGATTAGTAAGAAAATATGTTGTATTTTAAGTGATCATATTTAGGATAATATTCTTCTTTATAAATGATTAATTTTACTAAAAATCGTGATCTTCATAGTTGAGAAGAAAAGTAAGATACACCGTTTTGTAGAAATATTTTATTTGAAACGAATTCCTTTTCCTATGCTTCTCTGCACATAAGATAGCTGACGGCTAATTGAACTCATGAGAGCATTTCTAGAACTTTCTGAGCCTTTGACACCTCTCAGCTTACAAATGAGTCCACTTTGCACGGTCTCCCCTGGCCCGCACCTGCTTGGGCACCTCCTCTTGGGAGAGCTCTGCCCAGATCCCGCCGCCCTCAGTGAAGGGTCTCAGGATTTGCCCGCCTGGGGAAGCGCTTCCTGCCGCTCCTTTGAAACTTCTCACTTCACTGATGTTACGTGTGGGTCATCAGTTCCCTCCTCAGATCGTTTTCAAGTGCTCTCTCATGTTAATGCAATTCTGCCTGCCTGGTAGGTACCCAGGACTACCCCTTCCTTTGCGAAGGCTGGCCACGAGGTGGCAGGGCTTTGAGGCCGGGTGACGCGTGCACGTGGGCATCCGTCACGCTGCTGTTGACTTTGGCGTGTGTTCAGGGTGTTCTGTAATGCAGAATTAAAAATACGTGACAGTAGATGGAGTCAACTGAAGAAGTCCGCGATTTCAAATCGATTAACCAGAAAACGGAACTATAACGAGGATTGTGGGCAATTAAAAAGTAATACGGTTATATCGAAGATACGACACTCTAGAACCGTGCTGGTGACGCGGTGTTAGAGGGCAGATGTGGCTGTGAGCTGACAGTTTGATGTTGTGCTGAGGAGTTTGTCACGTTCAGGTAATTCAAGTAGTTTTAAACTTTGTTCTCTAAGTGGATGGGTGTTATTTCTGTCTTGTGAAAATCATTTTTGAGAACTATTCAGGTTTGCCAATGACACGAATATTGATAAGTCCCTAAATACTTTGAAAGAATAATTGAGTACCTCTACTGACACTTGCTGGGATACAGGGGTGAACGGATAATAGAAGGTGGGGGCCTTGACCATCACGAGCTGCCAGTCTGAGGGCAGAGGTGAACACGGTCGGACGAGTCCTACAGGTAAATAGGAAGTCACACCAGGAGGCCAGGGAGGGGCCCCGGGCAGGTGGTGGTCAGGCTCACGTCTGCAGGAAGAGCCGTGGGAGTTAACCCAGTGACGTGTGAGAGGCGGAAGTGTGTCTGACTCGTGCAAAGGCCCTGTGCAAGGAGTGAAGGGGCCAAACCGGTTCAGGCCCTCTGGCCAGGAAGAAGGATCCTGATACTTGTGCGGGAGGAGTGGAGATCCACTGAGGGCATCAGAGTGAGGGAGGGAGTCGTGTGGCCAGTGTGGTCTTGGAAGGGTCACTGGCTGTGGTGTAGAGGACAGACCGCAGGGCTGGGACACAGACGCGGCGGCCTGGGGAAAGAGAGGCCAGCCGTGCGGAGCCCAGCACAGGCGCCGACGAGGGAGGGATTGCAGGGGGGCGCCCGGTGAGAGAGGAGGCGGCAGGGACGCCGCCGCCTCCGTGTTTCTGGGTTTGTGCTGTCACCGTGTGTTGTGACACACTGTCACCGTTCGGTGCCACCACCAGGAGGAGGTCCGCTGAGATTGGACACCTCGCGGCAGGGATGCCGTCCGGAGCCTTGGGCGCCCAGGCCCCGGGCGTGGGCACCGCCGCCGGGCCCCCTGACGCCCACAACAGCTGCGCACGCGCTCTCCGTCCGAGAAGCACCGACTGTAGGCAGCTGGGAGCAGAGTGCCGCGACGGGGATGGATGGACGCGCGAGGAGTGAGGTGCCACAGGAGGGCCGCCCCGACCCACCCGGGCTTCTCAGTGGTCACGGGGTTGTGAGCTCACGAGCAAAGGGGAATTACTAAAACTCGTCCTCAACTGTCTGCTGTTCGTGTCGTCATAACCGGAGGGCCTTGCGCTTGGACAGTTGAGGGTGCCCGACCGGACTCCCCGTGTCTGCGTATGCGCTGTGCCGCCTCAGGACCCGCCCCGTGTGCCGGAGGAGTGACGGCGCCTGCGGCACCCTCGGCGGGACTGGAGACAACCGCGAGCCGGAGACGCGCTTCCTCCCCAGACCGTGGGCGTCCGGTTCATGGCGCCGTGCGCGGGGGCGGGTTAGGTCGGACACAGCTGACCTCCAGAGGCGCAGACGGCCGTCCGTCTCTCTGTTGGAGCGAGTTCCCTGGAGAAGTCGGGACAGCTTCCTCCTTGGATGGCACGGCCTTCGTCCTGGCTCTGCGGACGTAGGTCTTCGCGGCCTCGCTCAGGGCTTTCGGGGCGGAGTTAGGAAAGTCGCTCTGGAACCAGCTCTGGAGATTACGTGCGTTCGTTTGGTGAAATGTCTCACGGCCGATAATCCTCCCTTTCGTCCTTGGGGAGCGAGTGGGGCCTCGTGGCCGTGAGCGTGGCGCCCGGGGCCCTGCTCTGCTCCAGCCGTGCCCGCGGCTTGCCGTGCGCGTCCGCCTCGCCCGCTCTCCGCCGCGGGGCTCACCCGGTGTGTTTTGACCCCACAGTCTACCCCGACGGCAGAGTCTGTATCTCCATCCTCCACGCGCCGGGCGACGACCCCATGGGCTACGAGAGCAGCGCGGAGCGGTGGAGCCCCGTGCAGAGCGTGGAGAAGATCCTGCTGTCGGTGGTGAGCATGCTGGCAGGTAAGGCCCGCGGCCACACGGCACGGCGGCTGCCGCCGTCTCCCGTGCACTTCGCTCCTGCGTGCGGTGTACGGACGGGGCGGTTTTCTGCTTCCTCGCCGAATTCTTTGTACCTGCTCGTCCGCGTGTCGCACGCCTGTCATTCTTACGGGTCTCAAGGATGCCTTCCCGTTGTGTGTATCGTGTGTTGACCGGAACTAACCGCGCCCCGATCCACGGGCACCGCGCTCACGCGGTGGGTGTTTATCGGGGGGCCTGCTGTGTCGCAGACGCCGGGCCCTGGGGGGTCCAGCTCGGTGCACCCTGGGCCCCACTTGAAGGCCTAGCTTTCTGAGGAGACTTTGCAGGCCCAGCAGTGGTTGCCAGTCACCGACGGCTCCTCAGATGCAGGGACTGTGGCGCCAGCTCCCGCGACGGGACTGGGTGGGAGGAGTTGAGAGCACGTGGGAGGTGACCGGGGAAGGGAGGCAGCTGAGCCTCGAGAGGGCCCTGCCGGGACCGCTTACGGCCCGAGCTCAGGCGGGGGCAGGGGCCAGGGCGCCCTGTGGAAGTGTGTGCTCAACTGGGGCCCAGGCCTCCGTGCGGGTGTTAGACCGTGCAGCGGTGCCTTAGAACGACCGTCCCTGCAGCCGGGTGCCCGTTGGGCAGGTGTCCCCGTGGCCCGGGCGAGAGGACGAGGGCTTCGAGCAGCTGCAGGGCCAAGAGCCAGGGTGTGTCTGGGAGACACGGGCTCACGGACGTGCAGGGTGACGCCTGTGTTTCTGACCTGAGTGCCTGGGTAGAGGAATGCTGTTTCTGGGGACAGGAATCTGCGGGGGGGGGGGGGGGGGGGGGGGGGGTGGCAGGAATGGGAGGAGAGTCCGGGATGTAAGTGTCCATCCTCAGTGGCCGTCCCCCCTCAGGAGCCGCTCAGCCAAGGCCAGGAGTGGGAGCGAGGGTGCGGGGTCACGTCTGGGGAAGACAGTGGGTGGTGGGCAGGACAAGGGGGATGAGGTACAGAGGGCGGGCGGGCGGGAGGAGAGGAGTCCTCAAAGAAACGTAGGGAGGAACGATGCGGAAAACCGGGAAGAAGGGGAACGGAGGCGAGTCGGGGGAGGGCCGACGGTGCCGTGGGTGGCCCGGAGGAGGAGGCCGGCGGGTCCTCGGTGGGCCCCTTGGGTCCCCGCGAAGTCGCGGACGTCAGTTTGAAGGTGGAGGCGCTTCGGCCTCTGTTCACACGCCGAGTGAATGACCAGGCGAGAGGCGACGTCGTCTCCGGCCGTCCGCGGTAAGTTGCACCCTCGCAGACGTCGTTTCTTTGGAGGTTTTGGTGTATTCCTCACACGCTTCTCTCACAGCACGTGTCCTCTGTCCCGACCTCCCTCTTCTCCGCTCTGTCCCCACAGCCAGCGTGGCCACGGCCTGCCCCGCTCGGCGCCCTCCGGCCCGCTTCAGGAGACCGAGGCCCCCCCCCCATCCACCGCGAGCCGTGCGGGCCCTGGGGTTTCCGCGTCGCAGATGCGGGGCGGGGAGCGGGCCCGGCCAGGGGTCCCCTGAGCGCACGCCCTCCTTGGGGCCTGTGGGACCGCCGGTCCTCTGCCCCCTCCTCTCCCGCTGCCCACCTGGTAGCACCGAGTCTGAGACCACGCGTGGTCATTTGCGTCTGTAGGCCCACTAGACGGTGCCCTCTGAGGGCCCGTGTCGCCGTGTTCTCCGCACGCCCGGTGCCCTGCACGAGGCCTCACGGCACGGGACCCGGTGGGGAAAGGCTTGTTGAGTAAAGGGAGGAAGAAAGTCATTGTGGCTGGAGGAACGGAGGCGGCGTGCCCGCAGAGGGAAGCCAGGCCGGGGCGCTGGGGAACCGCCCGGGTCGTGCTGGCGGCCGCGCCGGCCTCTGGGCTGCCTTTTCTGCCTCTTCTGATGCAGCGCTTCACGGCATTCCAGTCCCCTGCCCCACAGGCCCCGCTGCCTCTTCGTGTGCGTTCTGATTTGTCCGGAGCGCCTGCCGGGCTCAGGCGTCCCCCTCGGCCGGACGTCGGCCTCGCAGGGTCCTTCGGCGGGAGCCGGGTGGGCGGCGGTGGGGAGGAGTGGGCCACGCGGAGCACCGACCGTGAGGCGCGGTGGGGACCCGGTGTTCCCGGAGCAGGACTGAGAACGCAGGCTGGCTCTTGGAGACCCTCGGGAGGCAGGGGTCACGAGGGCGGGTCTTCACGCGGTGTCCCCGACCTCACGCCGCCTCCGGCCTCCCTGTCTCGCGGGTGAGGAGGCTCCCGTCCGTCTTTCAGAGAGCTGATCTCCTTCCCTGGCGGTTCACAGACACCAGCACCTGTCCTTCGTGTCTGGGACACGGTTCCAGAAGGATCGCGGGTGTTCTCGAGGGAAGCGGGAGACCTCGCCGGGCCCTTGCTCTCTGGCGCCCTTTCACACGGAGCGCGTGTCCTTCTCTTGCAGAGCCCAACGACGAGAGTGGCGCCAACGTGGATGCTTCCAAGATGTGGCGGGACGACCGGGAGCAGTTCTGCAGGGTCGCCCGGCAGCTGGCGCAGAAGTCGCTGGGGCTGTGAGGCCCCGGCACGCACACGGACACGCGCAGTGACAGTGACACCCTGTGCTGGCACCCAAAAAGGCGAGCTTGCAGAAGCACAGCGTCTGGTTTTCCCCTGCCTTTCCCGCTCCAAACAGGCTTCTCTTCTGAAATGGTGATTTATGTAGGATGATGACGCCGGGCGCAGTTTTCCCCGTACTCGGGTGGGTGGTCGGAGCCCTCGCCACTGCCCCTCCCTGCCGGGGCCCCGCCCGTCGGTAGTGGCTTCCCTTCCGTCTGCCGGGCAGGGGGCGGCCAGAACCAGTTGTCCTTCTGAAGAAGCAGCAGAGGGTGGGCGGGACAGCTCTGGCCTTGCTCCCCGCGTGCCCCAGGGGGACGGCTGTCTGCGTCCCTGCTTTCTAGTGCTTCAGGGGTGTTGTCCTTGTCATCTGGTTACAGCTTTTTGTTTGTCGTGCATTACAAACTATCACACTTAGAAATGCTTTCAGGAAATAAATACTTTTTAAAAATGTGGATTAATGAAAAACGGGGTGTGTACGAGAGAGGTTTACTGCTGGTCGTAAGGACTGACCGCTTCTTCCTGGTCCCGTTTAGCGGGGAGGTACACCGATGGCCGGGTTTACTGGCGCATCACAGGGCGGGAGCACGCGAGACTGGACGTTTTGGTCAGTGTCTTCAGGACGCACGGGGGTCTGTCTTTTCCACATAAACACGGGGAAGTTCTGACGTTCTGTACGTCGTGGCCGCAGCAGGAACGTTCATTATTGAGACAGTTCTTTTCACTTGGGGCTGGAAGGGAATGTGCACCCCTAGTGAGCGCAGAGGCGTGCCTTATCCCAACCTTGACCGGGGCCGGGGGCGGGGGCGGGGCACTCAGTGTGGGGTGTGATGTCCCTGCCCTGGCACCAGGGGCTCCGTTCTAAGTAATAACAGATCTGTTGCAGAATCAAGGATTTGGCCTGTCAGACAGGTTACATCTAAATAGGAATTTCTATTTTTGAAGTGGGGGACAGTCTACAGGACATACCATGGGTTTTACTTCTCATCCTTCTCTCCTCAGTCGCTGTCCAGTGGGCGGGAATCCGTCTCACTGACACCTGACACAGGGTTGCTTGGTGTTCACGAGACTGGTGGACGGGGCTCCGTCCATGCTGGCTCTGTAAGGAAAGCAGATTCTTTCTTTCTCAGAAGGGAACCATTTCAGATTTGGAACTCAGTACGAGAACTTGTATTTGGAAGGGGATCAGGAAGGGAGAGGGGTTGTACCTGAATAGTATTTGCGGGCGTATGAAATGAGACGCGGCCCTCTCCATGGAGAGGGAAGGACTGGTCCGTGGGGGGATGTGGTCCGTGGACACGGCTGGTGTGTGGGCGCTGTGGCCACGGGGTTTCCATGAAATCTGGAGAAGGGAGAGGCGATCTCTTTGCAAGCAAAATATTTTTATTCACTTGTATTTATTAAATGGAAACAAAGAGAATCTCATGTCCTTACTTTGTGGTGGAGTTTAATTACTATGTTAAAAATAAAGTTATATATTTTCCCCCTATTCTGTACCGTATTTTTCCTTGTGGACTTTTATGTAACGCTCCAGAATTTTGTGTAATCCTAGAAAACCGAAACTGTTTGTGCCCGGGGTCGGTGCCAGAGGCCTCGTAGCGAGGCGTGGCCGCAGCTGGAGCCCTTCGGAGCGCCCCTTTATTCTGGGGACCCGTGCCCTTCTTCCTCTCCTCCCCCTGCTGTGCTCCTTTGCGGGAGTTCTGGGTTCCCTAAGGGGCCCGGGTGTGCGGTTGGCGGCGGGGGCACGGGGGTGTGCGTGGGGCATGGGGGATGTGTGCGGATGTGCGGGGGCACGTGGGGGTGAGTGGGGGTGTGCAGGGACATGGGGGTGCGTGGGACACAGGGGGGTGCACTGTGGGCATGTGGGGGTGCATGGGGGAATTGGGGCACATGGGGGATGTGCGGGGACACGCTGTCCCCAGCCTCTCCCTGGATCCCGGTGCTTCCTGCCACTGGGCGGTGAGGAGAAGCCGGGGTGACGTTGAGACCACACGAGTTCTGCAGACATCAGAAGGCAGGCGACTCTGGCCCGAGCCTGCGGTGACCGTCGCTGTCGAGCTGGCCCTCGACTCTGGTTACTTACCTGGTGAGTGGAGGGCACAGAGGCCTGTTGGGAGGCTGGTCACTGGCCGGCTTCTGCCCTGGTGCTGCCCTCCCAGCTGCCTCACTGGCGGCCAGAAGCCCTGCTGTGTCCTCCACTGGGTGTGGAGTCCTGCCGACCCTCAGCTCGGAGAGGGAGTCCCACGGCGGCCGCCCGCAGCGCCCCGTGCAACCCAGCCAGCCTCGTCTCCTGGACCCCAGGTGGGTGCCAGGCCCTCACCTCCACCTCCTCCTGCCCGCCAGCCGCTGCTGCCTCTGGCTAAGCTACTCGGAGTGTCTGTGGCCCCTCTCCCTCTGGCTCGTGCTTCTCCTGCTTCCGAGGGGGGGCCCGGGAGCCCTCACTGACCTGCCCCACCCCCCCCCGGGCCTCCTCACCTGAACCAGGAGATACTGATGTCTGGGGCTGGGGTGGGGGGCGGGGTCAACACCGGGACTCCACGGAAGCTCGTGCATGTGGCAGGTGGCTGTGCTGGACGTGGGACACGTGTGGCAAGGCTCTTGTGCCCTCACTTTCCCTTTTGACTGAAGTGTATCATCTCACACTGGGACACTCTAAATGAAAGGAACCGGTGTTTAAAACACGAAGGGCGCGAAACGCACCGATTCCCAGTGGAGTCGGGTCTCCTGGCACGGTGAGGGGGGCTGGGCCTGGGGACCCTCGTGGGCAGCAGCCCCGCGTGCCCCCCCCCCCCCCGCCCAGTGGATGCACAGGTCATGGATCCCCTGCCTTAGCCGCACACGAGGGGGCCCCTGTAGTTCTGGCTTCTCCCTTGGAGTCCCAGGGCGTTGGGTCCTGCTCAGAAGGGGCTCAGTGCTTGGGGCTGGGAGAGGCTGGGCCACGGCCTGGCGAGGGCGGGGGTCTCAGTTGGTGGGAGATGGCGGGACCGTGCTGTCTCTCTTGAGGCGGCTGCTGCTGCCATAGCCGTCGACCTGCGTGCTGGCCTCGGGAGGTGCTGAGCCCCTGTGTCGCGCCGGCCCCGCCGTGGGCAGGCAGTTTGCGCAGCTGTGGGGCCACCTGCCTTGTCAAGGCGGGGAGCGGGGCCAGCGGGTCTCAGAGGGGCTGGGCCCTGCCGGCTGGGGGTCGTGGCCCTGGAAGCTGCCAGGGCCCCGCCAGGGTGACGGCGCAGGCTCTCCCACGCGGGGCAGAGGGGAAGGGTCTCCCACGCTCCAGCGGCGGGTGCTCGGGGCCTGCCCCTCCGGCCCCCGTGGTGAGCTGTGTGTGCCCGCCGTGGTCCCCGGACTCCTGCTTGCTGCAGACAGGCAGTGCTGACAGGTTCCTTCCGTGGCGTGCGTGTGCACGGGTTCACCTTTCTGGCAGCGGACCTGCTGTTGGAACCCATTGCGCTGGACACGAGAGACTGAGGGCCCGTCCCCTGCTGACGGCTCTTGAAACCCCGGGTAATGCGCGAACGGACTGGAGCACAGCCCACTCGGGGACTCTCCCGGGTTTCTCCCTTGGACCAGTTCCCGCCCGCTGGGCCCTGGGCACCTCCTCCCCAAGCATGCCCCCGTCTCCATCAAGACCTCCATCAAGACTCGTTCCTGCACACGCGCTCACCCACCGCTCCTCCACGGCAAGCAGCCCCTGGAGCTGTGGGGGCTGGTTCCCAGCCATTTCCCAGGAAGCACGGTCCCCGGAGGGATGGCAGAGGCCGCGCCCGCCTGGGGGTCCCGCCGGGGGTCCGCCCATCTGGGACCCCAGAGCAGCAGAACCCGGCGCCTGCTGCCGGACCGTGGTGCTGTTTGCTGCCGTGGCGGCAGCTGGGACGCACCTGTGGCAAGAACACCACCCCTGCGACCCGCGGGGCTGGGTCATGACGACTCGTGCCCTTAGCGTTTCCTCATCGCGAGCCTGCCTGCAGAGGCCGCGGGGCTGGGTGGCGATGCTGTGGCCCCGGGGGCCTGGGGAGCTGTGTTCCTGGCTCCAGCATGGGGGCAGGGGTGGTCATGTCTCTGCGGTGGGCCGGCCCCCCCCCCCCCCCACCTGTGGCACGGGTCCTGACCGTCTGTCGGCACCCGGCGGGCTCAGCAGAACCACTAGAGGTGGGCTCGGTCCGGGTCGACGTGCCGCGCCCTGGGAGCAGGACGGGGCGTCACAGCCAGCGGCCTCCCGGCCAGAGACCCTGCAGTCAGCCCATCTTCTCGGGGCTTCTGGCGAGAGACTGGCAGGCACAACCCCCGTTCGGTGTGGTCGGGGAGCCTGGCCCCCGGCACCCGCTGGACACGGCCCGCGGACGCGGCTGGCTGTCACAACGGGCAGGTGTGTGCGCCGCGGATTCCATCGGCAGAGGTAGGGGTGCGGCTCAACTGCCTCAGGCACGACCCCTCCCTCCCTCCCTCCCTCCCCCTGCTGTGGAACAGATGGGGGAGGGGCAGTGGGCCAGGAGGGGGGCGGGGCGGGCAGAGACAGGGCTGTGCTTGACAGGTGGGCCCCGGGCCCAGGGGGCTTCGTGTGCACACATGCACCGTGCACACACACGCACACCCCCTCACACGTGCACACTCACACCTGCACGCTCGCACACGTGCAGACCTGGTTGCGTAGCTACGTGCATCTGGTGTCGGGTCACAGCAGACACGCAGCAGGACCCTGTCCCAGTGCCGCAGGGAGCGTGGCCACCGCCTTCTGCGACGCTGCTGCCCCTCAGGGAGCGGCCGGGGCTGCCCGGGGCTGAGGGGACACGTGCAGAGGGGGCTGTAGGCAATCTAAGTGGCCCCATAAAGCACAAGCCCCGCTGCCTCACCCCACCCTCCCAGGAGCCACAGGGAGCCGCCTTGCTCACCCCCGGGCGAGTCCCGGGTACCCCCACTCCTGGTCTTTCCTGGGGAGCGGCTGAGACGTGGCTCTGTGACGCGTGCCGTCCTGCCAGCCTCCCCCGCCCGCGTCCCGCAGCCCCTCGTCCTCCTGGTTAACCTACCAGTGGGTTGGTTACACCTGCGGGTGTTCTGTGTGCAAGCCGTCCTCCTGTTTCTGGAGTCGTCCAGCTTGCTTGGGGTGCGTCCTCCCCGGAGCACGCGACCCACGTGAGCCGGCTCGTGTCCTGTCGCGTGGCTGTGTCCGTCCGCACCGGTGAGTGTGGACTCGGCTCTTCCCGGCTTGTCGTGTCTTGGTTTTGGCACCGGAGTGGCACGGGCCTCGGGGAGTGACGTTCGCTCTTTGCTCCTGCAGGACAACCCGTTCCCGGAGAGTTTATAGGACTCAGGTGTGAACCCTCTCGGCTCTGCTCTCTTTGGGGAAAAACTCCTTAACACTTAAAGCATCTATAGCCTTATAGTTAAAGTGGATTTCTTATAGATAGCGTAAATTTGGGTCTTTTAAAGCTCTTTTGTTTTGGGACACCTGGGGGGCTCCGTCGGTTAGGCGTCCGACTTCGGCTCAGGTCATGATCTCACGGTTCGTGGGTTCAAGCCCCGCGTCAGGCTCTGTGCCGACGGCTCAGAGCCTGGAGCCCGCTTCGCATTCTGTGTCTCCCTCTCTCTCTGACCCTCCCCTGCTCACGCTCTGTCTCTGTCTCTGTCTCTCTCGAAAATAAACATTAAAAAGTACTAAAAATCTTTCATTTTTTTCTTTGAATTTTTAAGATGTATTTTTTAAGTAAAATCCATACCCAACGTGGGTCTCGAACTCACAGCCCTGAGATCAGGAGTCACATGCTCCACCGACTGAGCCAGTGGGACACCAGTTTTTATTACTTTTTTGCAATCTGACAATCTCCATCTTGTAACCAGTGTAATTATGTTTAATGTAACTATTGAGATGTTTGGATTTGGTCTACTGTTTTATTCTTTGCTTTCTGTTTGTTACTTTGTTCTGCCTTTCTTACTCTCTTTTGGACTATTTCAATAATTGTTAGTATTCCATTTAGCTTATTTGTTTTTTAAATGTAACTTATTTGTATTAGTAAATAAATAGTGTTTTATTGGGTGTTGTATTGATCTTGTAGCGGTTGCTGGAGGGATTAGAGAAATTTTTCACAGTTCATATAGAGTCGCTATTTTACCAGTTTAAGTAAAACCTAGGACCCTTCCAGCCACACAGGACCCTTTCCTGCCTTTGGATTTGCCACATCTGCGCCCACCGGGCCACCCCAGAGGATGCTCTGGCTTTCCCTCTCAGTGATTATTTTAAAGAATCTGAGGGAGGAAGGAGCATATTACACTCACTGAGATATTTGTGATTTGTTTTCTTCATGTGTGTCCGAAGGCCAACACTCCAGCGGGGTCACCATGCTGGGGTCGCTGTGCTGGGGTCCCCGTGCTGAGGTCCCTGTGCCGGGGTCGCCTTGCCAGGGTCCCTGTGCCAAGGTCCCTCTGCTGGGATCCCTGTGCCAAGGTTCCTGTGCTGGGGTCGCCTTGCCAGGGTCCCTGTGCCAAGGTCCCTCTGCTGGGGTCCCTGTGCTGGGGTCACTGTGTCGGGGTCCCTGCGCTGGGGTCCTTGTGCTAAGGCGCCTCTGCTGGGGTCACTGTGCTGGAGTCACCGTGCCGGGGTCCCTGTCCTGGGATCCCTGTGTTGGGGTCACCATGCCGGGGTCCCTGTGCTGGGATCTCTATGCCAAGGTCCCTGTGCTGGGATCCTTGTGCTGGGGTCACCGTGCCGGGGTCCCTGTGCTGGGATCTCTATGCTGGGGTCTCTGTGCCAAGGTCCCTGTGCTGGGATCCTTGTGCTGGGGTCTCGTGCCGGGGTCCCTGTGCCGGGGTCGCTGTGCTGGGCCTGCCGAGCGCCTTCAGCATGGGAACAAGCTGCCAGCGCAGATTCTCTGTGCTTCGTCGACTGGGACGGGGCTCGTTTGCCTTTCTTCCTGCAGGTGTCTCCCTCCGGGACTGGGGCTGCCCGCCTTCATACCGCGGTGCTGCAGCCCGCTGCCCGCACTCAGCTGGTTTCGGATGAGAGACGCCCGCGGACTCCGGCGGCTGCCCCCTCGGTGTAATCACCCTGCCCGCCGACCGCTCGCAGGCCGCCTTCCTTGCTTTGGGTTTCAGGAGTTGGATGATGTTTCTGGTCGTGGCTTTCGGTGACTTTGTCCTCTTGAGGTTCCGCTGGGCTGTGTCAGTACATAGGCTTCTGTGTTTGCCAAGTTTGGGGAGTGTTCAGCCATCGTTTCTTCAACGGTTGTTTCTGCACAGATCTTTTCTGTTCGCCTGGGGCCCCTGTGCGTGGACGCCAGGCCCGTCGCCTGGAAGCCTCTTCTCGTCCTTCAGGACGGATGCTTCATCCCGACGGTCTTGAGTCCGCTGACGCTCCTCTGTGCCGTCTCCACTCAGCCGTCGAGTCCTCAGGGTAAAATCTTTGTTTCACGTGTTGTGTTCTCTTTTGCTCTAGCATTAGGGGTGTGTATGTGTGTGTGGCGAGAACATCTCTCTCGGCCCCGCTCAGCATGTCCCCTTGAGTGGCCCGAACGTGGAGCATTACATGTCCTGCTGGCGGGAAGGTTTCAGTCGTATGAGGATGTTCTGAGCGTCGTGTTTGCTGACTCTGGTTCGGTCAGGGTGTCTGGGATCTGCTGCTCCAAGGTGGGGAGTCGGCCCCGCAGGTGCGCCCTGAAGTCCCCCCAGCCTCTGGGCACTGGCTCCGGGGCCAGCCCGGGTCCCACGGCCTTGGCTGTGCGGCCCGGCCGTGTCGGGGGCAGAAGGGGCCTGGGGGTGGCTGGCATCCCACGTTAGGGCTCGCAAGATTTTCTGTGCTTCAGGCCCGCTCTGTGCGTGGCATCGGGGTGGGGGGGCAGGGCCTGGTCCAGCAGACCCCCTGCTCCGGCGCCCTCTCTGCCGTCCCCACACCCTCCACGGGGCCCCCCGCGCCCTCCTGGCACAATCCGAAGTTCCGGGCGGCCAGCTTCCTGGAGCGGCCGTCAGGCCAGGGAGTGGAGGGGGCGAGGGAAACAGCAGCTCCCTCACAAGCTTGGGCAGCCGCAGCCCTTTCTCCTAGTCCCTGTGGCCAGAGATGTGGGTGTTCTCCTGGGTTCTGGGCTGCTGGGGCTGCAGGGGGGCCGCCCCGGGGCAGGGTGGGGTGGGACGAGGAAGGAGAGGAGAGGAGAGGGTTCCCCTCGTTCCTTGGCCCGTGGCCGACTTTGCCTGGACCTCTGCCTGGAAAGAGGGTTTGTTTTGGGGGATTTGCTGACCTGCCCACCCCGCCCGCAGTCCTGCTGGGGCGTGCCTGGTGCGGGGGGAGCGGGAGGGAGCCGGGCCCGTGAGTGAGTGGGTCCCGGCTGAGCCCGACTCCGTCCTGGTCCGTCCACCCGGCTCTGCTTCGTGGGTCCAAGGCCGCTTCTCCCGTTCTGTCTGGGTGAGGTTGGGGTCGTCATCGGGGGAGAGGCCGTGGCGGCTCCGTGCGGGTGCCTCCCGTGCGCACCCTCCCGGCCTCCGGCTTCTGAGCGGCGCCCTCGTCCCACCAGTCAGCCTTGCTGCGGGACCCGCGCTGTGCCCGCCAGTTGTCAGCACCTCGCAGGGTCCTCCCCGTGCCCCCCTCTCTCCTGGTGCCTTCATTAAGTTCTCCATCAAACTGGGGAGGTTTTGTTCACGATCTCAGTATTTCTCTGTCCCGTTCGTATTCCCTTCTCCTTCGGGCACACCAGCCACACGAGGGATGCGACGTTCAGGATCGTCCGGGTCCCCAGGCTGCTTACTTGTCACCGGCCTGGTTTCCTCTTCCTCAGTTGGCTCATTTGTGTTCACCTGTGTGCCGGTCAGGCCCACCCCGTGAGTTCTTCATTTCGGGTATTCCGGACCCGAGAAGTGGAATTTTCGTTGTTTTAGCTTCTCTTTCTCTGCCGAGATTGCTCGCCTTTGTCTTAATGCTTCTCCTTTCCGTTCGTTATCTGGCCGTCCTCAACACCTGCTTCCGGTCTTCCTGCACCTGTGCCATCTGGGGGTGCCTCTCGCCCACCCCTCCGTCGGCGGGACGCTCCCTCCACACGCGTGCCCTGAACTTGCTGCTGAGACGGTGCCGGCCCTGGGATCTCCTCCCCTGACGGGTGCTGACGCTCCGTCACGCGGGTCCCCGTTGGCCGGAACTCGTCCTCAGCCGAGGACCTGGGGCCCCGTCGCCCTGCAGCTCGTTCTCCAGTGCCCTCCGCACTCACTCTGCCCCGACCCCTGCCTGGCGCGCTCAGCCTGGAGTCCAGCTCCCTGGGAAGGGACCCGGGCACCCGCAGCCTCACGCTCCCGTCTCTGGGGCTCACGGCCTCCCGACCTCGTCCGCTGTGCCCGGGCCCCTCGTGCCCGGTGCCCGCCCCGTGTGCCGGCGGTTTGGGGCACAGGCACCGGCCCGGGACCGGTCGCCGTCACAACCGTGGCGGGAACCCCGGGGACGGTCGTCTTGGCTTGTTGTGGCTGATGCGTGTTGTCTTCATAGTTGGACAGACACAAAGATCCAGGCCTTGGTGCAGCTGCTGCCTGCCCTGTGCTGGGGCATCTCTGCCCGGGTTCCAGGCTGCTGGGCCGGCTCACGCGCCTCCTCGCAGACTGGGTCTGGGAAGGGGGTACCGAAGTAGATGCAGCTTTGTTTTCTTACTTGTTTTTAAGTTTAAAATCTTTATTTTGAGAGAGAGGGCACGTGAGTGGGGGAGAGGGGCAGAGGACGAGAGAGAGCGAGCGAGAACCCCAACAGGCTCTTCACTCCGTGTGGAGCCTGACCAGGGGCTTGATCCCATGACCCTGGGGTTGTGACCTGAGCCGAAATCAAGAGGCAGATGCTCAGCTGTCGGAGTCCCCCACCTCCCCGGCGCCCTAAATACGGTTTTGATTCCAGTTTTTCACCCTGTAGAGATCACTTTTTTTTTTTAATGTTTATTTTTGAGAGAGAGAGACAGAGCATGCGCGGGGGAGGGGCAGAGAGAGAGGGAGACACAGAATCCGAAGCGGGCTCCAGGCTCCGAGCTGTCAGCACAGAGCCCGACGCGGGGCTCGAACCCACAGACGGAGAGATCATGACCTGAGCCGAAGTCGGACGCTCAACTGACTGAGCCACCCAGGTGCCCCTGAGATCACTTTTGAAGTATATTTCACACAAATGTTTGGCTTAGACTGTCGTCTGTATGAACTCACGCTGTTCTGGGGCCTCACACAGACGTATTCAAAGAGGCAAAGAGGACCCGAGCCCCAACATGGCAAGGCCACTGAGCGCCTGTGCCTGGCCCGCTGGACCATGGGGGGCGTGGTTAGTGGACTGCACAAAGGGGTTGTCCGCCATCCGGGCCAGGCCCCCCCGGGAGGTGCGGTCCTGGGGAGCGGCACGGGGTTTCCGGCCACTCTGCCGGCATGGCTGGGGGAGGGGATAGATTGGAGCACAGAGGGCGTGCAGGCCCTGGCTGTGTGTGCCCCTCAGAGCTGCTCTGCAGGGAGCTGGGCTGAGCCAGTGTGGGGTGGGGGTGGGGGGCAGGGGGAGGGGTGGTGCTGAAGCCTCCTCACAGGGGCCAGGTGAGGGGCTGGGGTGCAGAAGGGGTTGGGAGACTGCGCTGGCAGTCCAGGGTGGGTGTGCCCTGTCCCAGCGTTCCCAGATCCACCTTCTGGAAAGTCCCCTCGTGCTGCTGAGTGGAAAGGTGGGTGGGAGGAGGAGCCGGAGAGAGGGAGCTGGGAGAGCACCCGGGCAGGGGCGAGGGGGCCCAGCGGCCAGCTGGTGCCACGGGAGAGGCCACCCCAAGGTGGCTGGACAAGGAGGCTGGACAAGCAGGCAAGCTCCCTGTGCACGGATTCACGTCTGAGCGTCCGAAAGGCCCGCGCGGAGGCCACCACTTTGCGTGCCGGACGAGAGACGCACGACGGAGGCTGCCTCCGGCCAGCCGGCCGGCCGCCCCTGTGCCCGCCACCACCGCGCCCGGCTTGGTGTCCAGTCCCCCAGGTAGGGCCTGACCGCCTTCAGGTGTTTCCACGTACCCTCGAGAGAATGATTAAAAAGTAATTAACCTAAATTTAGCCTGCTTGTCGTAATAAATCAGCCACATGAATCATGTGCAGCGTGCCAGCCTGCACACGCTCGACTTCCAGGGGAATGTCACCGCAGGGGAGGGGCCCTGCCGCCTCCATCGGGGGAGGCGGACCCCTGCGCACACCTGCCTGCATCTCGGCAGACCGCGGGCGGCACAGGGGTCACACCCGAGGCTCCTGCCCGGAGCTCCCGCACGACAGGGGGTCTGCCTTGGGCACAGGCCAGCCCTCCGCCCGGCCAGTGTGGCCCAAGGAGCCTGCATTCCAGGAAGGGGATCCTCTGGTGTAGAACCCGGCGGGGGGGGTGAGGGTGTCTCGGGGCCCAGCCTCGGTGGCCACCCGTGCTGCCGTTGGGTGTCCCCAGACTGCGCGTGACTTGGTGGGGTGTCCACAGCGGGACCTGCTTCTGTCAGCCAGGGTGGCCTGGTGCCGTGCGGAGGCACCCCCAAACCTCAGGGCTTTGTGCCGGTGCAGGGGTCCCACAGGACCACGTGGACCGGCTGGTGGAGCCCCTCGCTCCACGTGGCCCTCCAGGGAGACGGCAGAGGGCTCAGAGGCAGCGCACAAGGGGGCTACCGCAGGGGCACGTGGGGAGACCAAAACGCTGGGCTAACAAACTATGAAATAAGTTCCCATCCCCCATCTTTTTTTTTTTAAATTTTTTTTTTTTAATGTTTATTTATTTTTGAGACAGAGATAGAGCATGAGCAGGGAAGGGACAGAGAGAGAGGGAGACACAGAATGTGAAGCAGGCTCCAGGCTCCGAGCTGTCAGCACAGAGCCCGACGCGGGGCTCGAACTCGCAAACCGTGAGATCATGACCTGAGCCAAAGTTGGACGCTTAACCGACTGAGCCACCCAGGCGCCCCCCCTCCCATCCCCCATCTTGACGGAGATACTCCCGGGCCTGACAGCAAAACGTGAAAACACACGGAGTTTAACTGTTACCGTGCGCGTCTGGTTTTCTGTGTGTAGATGAGCATTATTTACATGTTATATATTTATCCCATAAAATTTATATTCCTTACCCTTATTTCAACACAATCATTAATTATATTATTTAAGAATTTCATTAAATATCTATTAACAGTGTTGGTCTAAAATATCTTGGGGCGCCTGGGCGGCTCAGTCGGATGAGCGTCCCCCTTTGGCTCAGGTCACGATCTCGCAGTTTGTGAGTTCGAGCGCCGCGTCGGGCTCTGTGCTGTCAGCGTGGAGCCTGCTTCAGGTCCTCTGTCCCCTTCTCTTTGCTCCTCCCCACCTTTGTTCTCTCTCTCTCAAAACAAATAAAACTTAAAAAATTAAAACATGTTTAAAAACTATAATTATGTCCAAAGTATACCAAATGCGAATACGTTTCCATGTACTATGTAAATTAAAGTTAGATATAAAAATTAAAAAGTATTTTTCAGTGTTTTCAAAGTTATTTTCTGCTAAAGCATTTAAATGCCTATCCTGAGATTAAAAACGCAAATTATAATTTGTAAAACACAGATTACATTAATGAATATAAAATGTAAATAAAAATTACTAAATGTAACCTTTTGATACTCTCAAGCTTTTGAAAATGACTTGGACGTGCTTTAAAGGGACCGTGTGTGATCTGAATGTTCTGCGTGAGGGTGTCACCGGCTGTCGTGCGAGCCGGTCCCGGGGGTTTCAGGATGTGAGTGCCCCCAGGGTGACCTGAGGTCCGCCCCTGAGGACCGTCGAGGCCACGGGCTAGAATGCTAAGTGGAGCCGAGATACGGTGGCCCCGTGCCGATTCGTCACCTGCGCGCAACCCCGCACGACCCTCCATCAAGCGGCTCCGACACGGCCTGTGGCCCCGGGACCTGGGCGGTAGCCGTGCGGAGAATGCCGCAGAGGGCCTCGGGGCGGGCGCGGCAGCCAGTCCCTGTGATGGGTCCCCACCCTGCCCTGCAGTCGGCGTGTTGTTGGTGACCCGCAGTCTGACGTGTGGGCTTCTGGGATGGGGGTCACTTCGAGCACGGCCTGCGGCCAGGAGCGATCGCACTGGAGCTTGGTGCCAGGGCGTAGCCTCCCTGGGCCTGGAAGGCTTGGGGACCGGTGGTGCCCACACGGGTCTTAGACCGGGGCTCACCTCTCGGGGCCCCCCTCGCCTGGCTGTGACACCCCTACTCGCGGGGTGCGGGCGCACCTGCAATCGGGGTGTCTTCCAGCTCGGAGTCCGCCAGCCCGGATTTTGCTCAGCTGTACTTAAAAACCAAACGGGGGCGCCTGGGGGGCTCAGTCGGTTGAGCGTCCGACTTCGGCTCAGGTCACGATCTCGCGGTCCGTGAGTTCGAGCCCCGCGTCGGGCTCTGTGCCGACAGCTCGGAGCCTGGAGCCTGCTTCGGATTCTGTGTCTCCCTCTCTCTCTGCCCCTTCCCTGCTCATGCTCTGTCTCTCTCGGTCTCAAAAATAAATAAACGTTAAAAAAAAAAAAAAAAACCAACCAAACAAACCCTATCGTTGCCTTTTAAATTTTGCAAGCGCACGTGACAAACGTGGCTCTTTGGACCAGTCCCATGTCCCCTCCCCCTGCCCAGGAGGTCAGAGGTCCATGTGGAAGAGGCGTGGGCCGCCCTCCCTGGGGGCCGTCAGGAAGTGAAGAGTGGTTTCCCAGCCACTTTTCGAACACAGCAAGCCCGGCGGGTTACAGGGTGCGTCCGGCGGTTCTGTGTCCCAGGTCTAGGCCGGTCGGCCTCCACCCCGCCGGCCGTCGTCTCTGCGGGTCCTGGTTCGCGAGGCCTCCCCGCGCGCGCGGTGTCCCGAGTGCTCCCCGGAGGCCTGTTCCTCCGGCCCGTGCTCGCCTTCGCTTCTGTGGGTGCGGGCGCACCACTGGCTCTGTTCCTCCTCAGACGAGCCTCGGTGCCCCTGCCGGCCCGTTTTGGCCTGGACAGGTTTGGTTCTGATCACCCAGAGGATGCGTGTGTGGCACACCCGCTCTGCTGGCCGCTCCCCCAGGCTCCCCCGGCTCTGCTCAGCGCAGGGGCCGCTTTCCCAGGCGCCCCCCGCCGTTGGGGCTGTGGCCGTGAAGACGCGTCGCCCTCGGGGCATCCCAGCTCGCCCGGGGTGTGGGATCTAGGGGACATCCCGTCGCGGGGGCCCTGGGACCCGCCTTCTGTCTGGTGGGCTCGGCCAGGCCCGGAGCCCAGAAGCCCTCAGGAGCCAGCGGGGTTTCGCCTCCTCTCCCCGACGGCCTGGGGCTCCCACCCAGGGGTCGGCCTCGGACGCACGGAGGAGGCCGATTGGTTTTGCAGCCGCCCTGCCCTCCTGGGCATCGGGCCTTCTCAGACTCCCCCCCCCCCCCCCCCCACCGCCTCCCCGGGTCCAGCCTGGCTCCCGTGGCCACCTGCTCCCCGGGCACCTGCCCTCCAGCTGCCCGCCTCCAGCTCTTCTGCCCCAAACCTGCGAGCCAGGAGCAGCCCCTGCGGCCTCGGAGCCTGCCACCTCTCACACGCGCCCCGTGTACTCAGACCACTCCACTCCCTCCCTACCTCGCCCTCCCTCTCCTGGACCGTGACCGTGGCCTCTAGAAAAAAAAAAAAAAGTGAAAAAAGTTTAAAATGCTTAATGCAAAATCAGTTTGTGTTCATTTTGGAAACCCAGTTTGAGCGACCGGGAAAGGTGAAGGTTAGCACAGCGGGAGCTGCGGTAAACCCACCCCCCGTCCAGGCTCTCGCCTCCTGGCCTGCCCTGCGCTGGTCCCTGCACTCACACTTTAGTTCAGGCAAGTGCACGGTCCCCCTCCAGGGGAGCCCCGTCTGCAGCAAGCGGGGGCACTGCCCTCAGGGCGCTGCACCTGCGCCCTTCCAAGAGAGCCCTCCCGCCCCAGAGACACCACCGCCGCTCGGCCAGGCCTCCCCGTGGAGCCCCGGCCTCTGCTCCCACAAAACCCGGGGGGAAATGACACCTTTGTTCGCAGTCCTGATCGTACCTAGGGTGAATGGGCCGTGCCGCGGGCAGCTCGGAGGCCGAGGCCCCTGAGACCTCGTCTAGACGCCCCGGTGGGAAACGGGTCTTGAGGCCCTGGGGAGATGATCGTGGGTGCCTGGGCCTTGGCTGGCATCCAGGACCTCCCTACTCGTCCAGGGGCTTGCATACTCCGGCCATTGGCCATCTAGAACTTTCCCACACTTCTGAGCTGCAGTAGGAATGCCCACCCCTCTTCTCCGTCACTCCAGTCCTGCTCATTTAAACGTGAAGTTTGAGGGGCGCCTGGGGGGCTGTCGGTTAAAGTGCCTGACTCTTGGTTTCGGCTCAGGTCACGATCTCACGGTTCATGAGTTCAAGCCCCGAGTCAGGCTCTGCACTGGCAGCATGGAGCCTGCTTGGGATTCTCTCTCTCTCCACTCCCCCCCCCCCCCCCCCCCCCCCCGCCCCGCTCTCTGCCCCTCCCCCACCCATGTGCACATGTGCATGCTCTCTCTCTCTCTCTCTCAAAAAAAGCTTTGAAAAAACTGTAAAGTTTAAAAATTAAAAAAGTAACTTGTATTTTGGTTGGGGAATCTCAAAGAAACGACGGGCAAGTCAACATGGTAGTTCTAATCCATTGCAAAATACTGAAAACCATCCTGCCTCTTCCTCGGGAGCCTGGCTGATTTTCAGGATGCAGCGCACCCCAGGGCCTTTGCTGTTTCCCCGCTGAGCCTGTCTTCTCTGCACACCCAGTGGTCGCTCCCTCGCCTCCTTCCCTCCAGTGTCGTTGCGGGCTGTCTGACCTCACCACTCCTAGATCGGACCCTCCCCAGCAGCCCCCATTTGTCTTGTTTGTCTGACTCAGCTACGTGAACAGGGGACACGTGTCTTAGCTCAGGCTGCGTACGGAGCTCACAGACCGGCGGCAGCAAGGCCGAGATCAGGACGCCGCACGGTCGGCTTCTGGTGAGGCCTCCGTCCCGGGCTCGCCGGCGGCCTCCTGCTCACTGTGTCCTCACGCGGCACAGAGAGAAGCAGACCCAGAATCTCTTCTTTTCTGTAAGGACACTAGTCCCATCACGGGGGCCCCTCCTTCATGACTGCATCTAAACCCACGTGCTGGGCGTGGGGCTTCGGGGGACACGAGCATTCAGGCCCCACGGCGTCTCACCCGCCTTGACACAGGTGCCCGGCTTGGAGCCACTGCTGTGTGCGTGTTCGTGGAGGGAGTGGTGCCCTCGGGTGACGGCATCTCGGGGTCCCCGCTTTCCGAGCCAGCTGCCTCACGAGGGAGAAAGTCGTCCAGGGCACCAGCGGCGGGCGGGCGGGAGCTCGGCCCCGGGGACCCGTGCTCCCAGCTGTGCGTTTCTGGGGCTTGTGGATCAGTGCACCTCTCTCTCTTTCCTCCTGGACTCTACAGAAGCCGCCGCACGGTGCCCTCTGTCTCTTTCTGCCCGGTGCCTTCCGTCCCTTCTTCGTCCGCACGTCTTTCTGGACGTGTTTTCTTCTCATCTATTTCCTACTCTGCTACGTGTCTTTTCAGCTGTGATTTAAACTCACTGTCAGACCCATCCGTCAAGTCCCTGTCCTGTGACTGAGTGAGGGGGAAGCTGAGGCGGGCAGGGCAATGTCTCCGAAAGATGTCCACGCCCCAGCCGAGCCCTGTTGAACGTGCCGCCTCCCCCGTCTTCACATCTCACACGAGTGCGATTCACTTAGGGGTCTCAAGCTGGGAGGTGACCCTGGATTGTCCAGGTGGGTCCCATGCATCACCGGGTCCTCATAAGAGCGGGCGGAGCGTCCGCGTCAGAGGAGACGTGACGGGGGCCGGGGAGCTGCTACGAGGGATGGGGCGCCTCTAGAAGCCTCTAGAAGGAGACGGAAGTCTCCTGGGGCTCCTTGGCTTTAGCCCCGGCACCTCGTCCAGAGCCCAGAGCGCGAGTCCTGTGACGGCTCGTGTGCTGCTGTGGGAAGCTAAGAGAGTCCCTGTGTTTTGGGTCGTGTGGCTCCCGTGTGGCTCCCGTGTGGCTCCCGTGTGGCTCCCGTGTGGGGGTTTCGAACATGGACATTTCACGTTCCACGGTTTCTGCTTTCCGGCAGGACCTCCGACCCGGTCCCGGCTTTCACGTCTACCCGCTGCTCCCACGGCGGCGTCTCTGAGGGCCCGTCTCCGCTTTTTGGTGACTTGGCCGGTTTTGTTCACGTGGCGGTGTGGCCTTGCGTGTCTGTTCCCTTCGTCTGTTGGGCACTTTGTTTTAAGATGTGTTTGGAACAAGAGTTTGAGGCCCGGGACGTTACCCTGCGGGCAGGGCTTTGGACGGCCGTGCTGGGCCCCTGCGGACAGTAGCTCTGGGGGTGCCGAGCTCCGGGCCGAGGCCAGACGGGGGCGGGGGGTGCTCCCCTGGGGCCCCTTGTGGGGCGGGCCTGCCTGCCGTCGTCAGAGCCGGGGCTCCCGGCCGCCCCCCCCCAGAGCACAGCGGCTCCGAGCCCCGGCCTCCCTCTCTCTCGTTTGGTGCCCCCCACGGGTCTCGGCCTCGTGCTGCCCTGTACTTGTTGCTGTGCGGTCGCGTCAGCGAGGCGTTCGTCCCGTTTTCCTAGCCGTGAGCCACCCCCGGCGTGCGGAGAGAGCAGGCCACCTGGCTGCCGTGCGGAGGCGGACGCGTCCCCTCCCTGCAGCCGCGCGTCCCGCCTCGCCTCCCTCACACCCTTGGCAGCCTGGGGCTTGCGTCCCGTGTCGAGGGCGCCCCGAGGAGCCGGCCTGTCGGGGGCGCCGCGTGACCAGAGAAGACTTGATGGAGGCTCACCCGACGGCCGTCACTCCGAGGTCAGACCACGGCGTTGGCGGGGCGGCCCGGGGCCGGTCAGGAACTTGGCCGGGGGACCGGCGGACCCGGGTCTGGTTCTGGCCCCACCGCTAAAAGGCTGCGTGCGCGACGGACGGAGCTCGTTATTGCTGCTGCCCTTGTCCGCCACGCTGCCCCCGCGGCGCACAGAGCGGGACCCCCCGAGGGCTCGGGGGCCCGGTGCGTGGACAGTCGACTTCCCACTAAGCTGCTCCCTCGTGCTGCCCACCCCCCCACAGCCCGATGACCGGCTCCGGGAGCAGCCCGCCGCCGGGGACGCCGGGACGGGCCCGGGCCTCCGAGCGGCGCTGGGGTGACGTGTGAGCCCCGGGGCTCCTCTCTCCTCCTGTGCGGGAGACGCGAGCCCGGACCAGTCGTGAGCTGCCTCATTAGCGACGGCGCACGGCGGTGTCGCTCCCGGTGCTTCACCCTCGGAGCCAGAGCCACACTCGGAACGTGTCCAGCCTCCTCCCATTCAGCCACCTGGAGATGCGATCATCCACCGTCCGCCTAGATCCTGCCTTCCTGCCCCCAGCTCGCATTCCCTGCGGCGGGAGGTGACTCAGACGCAGCCTCGGAGTCTAGTGGGGCCGCTGTCCCTGCTGGCTGGACGGCCACGCACACGCACGTGCACGCACACACACAAACTCGCACACACGCGTGGGCGCGGCACGTGCCCCCATCATGCACACACATCACATACACACAGCCGTGAGCGGCGGCTTCCCTGGGCGCGGCTGCGCGGGGACAGGCCACCCCGTCGCACTGGCTGTCACTCTGTAGGCAGTGGGCCCGCAGGAGGTTTAGGGGTGGGGTGGGGCGGGGCAGGGGGTCAGCTGGGAGCTGTGGGGGTGGAGGCGGTGGGCGCACCCGAGAGGCTTTCAGGGCAAAGCGACAGGGTTTGCCCAGGGGTCAGGAGCGGAGGACAGGGCAGGGGCCCGCTGGCTGAAGCCGTGGTCGGTGCCGGGGCCGTGCGGTCCGGTCCGCAAGGGGCCTTGCTTCCCCGGGGCCTCCCCCAGTTCCCTCGTGGGGGTTGCCTGTCTCCACGCGTCCGGCCCTGGGAAGAACGTCACCGGCACGGGCAGGTGGACCCCAGGGAGCAGCGGCCGGGCTGTCATACGCGGTGCCCTCGCCGCAGCTCGGCTTGCCCGGCGTTTGCTTCCGGCGCGGCTCCGTCCAGCCAGGCCGAGGGGTGACGCTGCTCTGGAGCTCAGCCGCGCTGGTGAGGCCGGACGAGATGCACGTGACAGTAACCGTTCTCCTGGGCGCCTGGCTCAGTCGCTAGGCATCTGACTTCAGCTCAGCTTGCGATCTCTCGGGTCGGATCGCGACTTTGAGTCCTGCCCCGGGTGACCCCGCTTCTCCCGCCGCTTCCCCTCCCCCTCCCTCCCCCTCCCCCGCCCAGGAGTCTCTCTGCCCCTTGCTCACTTGCGCCCTTTCTCTCGCTCAAAAAAATTAGCCGCTTTATTGTGAACGGCTCAGCGGCTTTCAGTGCATTCACACTTTTGTGCAGCCGTGGCTTCTATCAGTTCCAGAACATTCCCGTCACCCAGAGGAAGCCCCGAGCCCGCTAGCGGTCCCCGCATCCCCTCCCCAACCCTGGCACCCCCCAGTCCACCTCCCCCCTCCCCCCCCCGCGGCTTTGCCTGTCCTGGGTGTTTCATGGGAGCCAAGTCCCGCGCTCTCTGCTCTTTGGGGTCTGGCTTCTCTCGCTGCTGTGGCTTTGACCCCGGGACGGCCTGGTTGTCCCGAGCGTGGGTTTGTGAACAACTAAGCGTTTTGTGGGAAATGTGGGTGCGGTGTGGCCCCCGGGCAGGGGCTGCATGTTGGGGAAATGGTTCTTGACCTTATTTTGTGACGTCTGCTCCCTGACGTCATGTGGAGCACGGCGTTGTCCTGTCCGTGCACTACGGGCCTGTGGGTCTGGGGGCTCTGACTTTGTGTGGAAGTTTCCACATCCTCCTTCCGCCTCTGCATCACCCCGGCTCCCGGGACCCTCCTCACCACGGGCTCCCCTTCCTAAGCCCCCATCACCGCTGAGTTTCCTTTCAACCCTCCGCGGTTCCCAGCCCTCACCCAGCACCAGAACCACCCAGAGGGCCTCCAGGGTCTGGCGGGGACTGAGAATTTGCCTTCTCAGGAGCTCCCAGCCGATGCCCATGTGGCACAAGGAGGACCACCTGCTGGCAGGAGCCGCGGGGACCGGCCCCAATGATCTGACGTGGTCCCACCAGGGCGGGGACTTCCCGTGGCCCCGCAGAGAGCAGCCTTGTCTAATGTGAGAGAAGGACGCTCCGAGACCCAGAGACGAGCAGACGCTGGGGGGCTGGTGTCCCAAAGACGTGCTCGTGTGTGTTGCCTCCTGCACAGACAGGAGGCTGTGGGGAGGGGCAGCGGGGGTGGGGGCGGGAGGCCTCTCGCTGCCTGGAACAGGGATGACACCAGGTGCACTTTGCACGCATGGGTCTCCTAGCTCTGAGATGGACGGGTGGCCAGTGGTTGGGCGAGGGGCGGGCACAGCGACCCCCATGGCCACACCTTGGGGTTCTTCTTGGCATTGTCCTCACTCACACAGGACCGTCCCTGAGCCATACAGCCTCCCCCTGCAGCCCCAGCGCCCCCGTTCTCACACTATACTCTCGCTCGATGGTTCCCAGGGATGAGTCTCTCCCTTGAAGCTCCAGGACACTTGAGGACGTTGCTCCAAGGCTTCATCTCTTGTCCAGCTGTGCTGTCCCCATCTCCTCTGCTGCTCTCTCCCTGGGGTCACTGCTGCCTTCTCTGCAGGACTGTGTATGGCCTTGGCCCCTCCCCTGTGCCCTGCTAGCTGCTGCCTGCTGGCCTCGGGCCCCACGCCAACCAGGGGGGTCAGGTCCAGCCTCCTGGCCCCAGGACAGGAGAAATCTCAGCTGCAGGATGGGTCCTCCTTCTTTCTTGTGGGCTGAGTGGGTCTTCCAGATGACAGGCTGGCCCTTGTGGAGGGACATTGGGCAGCTGCACTCAGAGGTCTCTGCAGGAGGGCCACTGGTGCCTCACCTGGTGCCTGTCAGGCTCAAGGCAGTGCATGCACACGGCCTGAAGTTGCACAACACTGAGTTGTCCCTACCAGCGTCTGCCAGCTGCCCGCTTTGTGCATTCACCGGGTGGCTGGTTGGGATGTCCACTGCCCCTGTTCCTCTTGAGGACCTGTCTGGGCTCCTGTGCCGTGGACAACTTGCAGATGTACCTCTCTTCTCTTAGCGTCTGTAGTGTGTCCCTCACATGGACGTCCCAACCTTTCTCGAGACCCTTGATTGACGGTCACCTTGTTTCTATCTTCTGCTCTCGGACACAACACCACCATCACAGCCCTGTTCGCGCATCGTTGTGCAGATGTGGGAGTAAATATGTGACCGTGTCCTAAACGGGATTTGCTGGGTCAGAAGGGATTGCTGCTGTAAATACTGAGAGACTAGCCGTGGGCCTCGCTCCCGCCAGATAAAAGAGCACCAGCGCCCCCTGGCGCAAACAGCAGTACCGCTTGCCCCCCCCCCCCTTCCCCACAGTTGGTGGTGAGCTCTTAAGGCCTCTACTGGACTTTCTGATGAGAGGCGGCTTTTTTGTGAGCATGTCTGGATGGGACACTCCTGCATGTTCTCCACCTAGAGTTTCTGTCCCCTCCTCTCTCCACCCCCACACACCTTCTCATCCTTCGAGGCCTGGCTCACGTGCCTTCTCTTCCAGAAAGCCTCCAACCTTGTGCACAGACTCTGTTACAGTGTGCCGTTCGGCAGAAGGGGGCTGCCTCTGCTTCTCAGGTCGGGGAGCCATGCAGGACTGGGGGGTCATTTATTTCCCACATCCTTCTAGAAACATCTTCCTTTATTGTTCAAAATGCTTTATCTGGAATATGACCCCTTTTAAACTTATTTCTCCCCAGATCACTCTTTTTTTTTCAATATATGAAATTTATTGTCACATTGGTTTCCATACAACACCCAGTGCTCATCCCAAAAGGTGCCCTCCTCACTACCCATCACCCACCCTCCCCTCCCTCCCACCCCCCATCAACCCTCAGTTTGTTCTCAGTTTTTAAGAGTCTCTTATGCTTTGGCTCTCTCCTACTCTAACCTCTTTTTTTTTCCTTCCCCTCCCCCATGGGTTTCTGTTAAGTTTTTCAGGATCCATATAAGAGTGAAAACATATGGTATCTGTCTTTCTCTGTATGGCTTATTTCACTTAGCATAACACTCTCCAGTTCCATCCACGTTGCTACAAAGGGCCATAGTTCATTCTTTCTCATTGCCACCTAGTATTCCATTGTGTATATAAACCACAATTTCTTTATCCATTCATCAGTGGATGGACATTTAGGCTCTCTTCATAATTTGGCTATTGTTGACAGTGCTGCTATAAACATTGGGGTCCAAGTGCCCCTATGCATCAGTACTCCTGTATCCCTTGGGTAAATTCCTAGCAGTGCTATTGCTGGGTCATAGGGTAGGTCCATTTTTCATTTCCCCAGATCACTCTTGACACAGTTTTTGACCAAAGTGAGAAAGATACAGAGGCCATGTGGTGTCACCGTGTTGTCCGCAGTCTGGCTGAGCAGAGGTGTGCAGGGGAGGGCCCTCTCTTGCTTGCCTCCCACACCCCTGCATTCTGCCTGCTTGGCCTTCAGAGGGTGTCTGTCTTATGTGGCCTCTGCTTCTGTCATCCCAAATCCTCCTCACAGGCTTCCGTCCTTGCCCCCAAGTCTCAGATTGTGCCCCGAACTCTGCTCAAAGCCCCCCTGGCTCCCTGTTGCCCTGGACTAAGACCTCACCCCTTTCCCTGGCCCACAAGGATGAAGGCCCTGCAGACTCCTGCCCCCCTGCCCCTCTCACCCTGCCCCTCCCCCTCTGCCACTCCTCTGCCCCCGCCCCTCCCCTCCTTCTCTTATTTTGCCCCTGCCCCTCTCCCTCTCCCCCTCTCCCAGCCCCTCCTCCTTTCATCCTGTCCTTTGTCCTCTCCCTGGCCCCTCCCCTCCCCCTTCCCCCACCACTGGCCCTTCCCCATTTCTCCCCCTTTCCAGCTGTTTTCTGGAAACTTGAGCCTTGTTCCTCTTGTTTCACGGACTCCTCTGTCAAGTCACTTCTCTAACCCAGCCCATCCATCACTCTCTGCTCCCCATGTGCAGCCCTCCCCTCCCCTTCCCTCTGGGACACTGGTTTCCATCACCCAGCGGGACAGGGACCCTGTCCTGGGCTGTGCAGGTGGGGCAGCCCAGAGAAGGCTTGCAGGCGGAGGGGTGACATACACGCAGGTGCGGGTTCCTGCAGGCCACCTGTGCATGCAGTGGCCCTGACCTTGCCGGCTCCTCCCCCTGGGCCTCCAGAGGTACGGCCTCCTGCGTGTTCCTCGTGTTTGCTCCTTGTGCGGGCGCTCGGTGGGTGGTGAGGCAAGGGGTTTGCTCTTCACGGAGGGCCAGCGTCTCTGGGCTGGTACCCAGGGGCAGCCCTGCAGGGAGGGCCATGTGCCCAGGGCCTCACGGTGGCTCCAGAGGATAGAGTTGGGATGTTGGTGGGCCCAGGGACCCAGGGGCGTGGAAACGGGGTGACACACAGCTCCAAGGTGACGCTTTCCTAGAGAGCCTAGGAGACTCAGGGACGAGGCCCTCGCTCCCTTGGAGAAGCCCCTGGCTCTCTGCCTAAGCTGCCCAGGATGGACCTCATGACCTCTCAGGTCAGCCTGTAAAAGCACCCATGATTCTTGGTGGTCACCTACTGTGGTCGGATGGTGTCCCCCAAAGAGATGCATCGGAGTCCTGAGCTCTGTGCCTGTGACTGTGACCTCAGCTAGAACCTGGGTCACTGCAGGTGTGATTAGTTAAGAAGATTTCACACTGGGGCGGGGTGGGCCCTAATCCAGTGGCTCGGGTGGAGGCCGAGTGATGACCCAGAAACAGGGAGAAGCCACGCGATGATGGAGGCAGAGCAGGGTGACGTGACACAAGCCAGGGGGCCCTGGGGCCACCAGAGCTGGACGAGGCAGGACGGATCCTCCCGGAGCCTTCAGAAGGGGCCCTGCCCCCGCGATGCCTTGATCCCTGGACTTGCAGCCTCCGGAATGTGAGAGAATAAATCCACGTTGTTCTAAGCTGCCCCTTTGTGTGCGTGTAGTGGCCCCACGAAGGAAGTTATACACCTGTCATCCCGAGCCACCCAGGCCCACCTGGCCATCACGTGGACAGAGCTGGCACCTCTCTCCCCTGGGGTGCCTGCCTGTGGTACGCCCCCATGCCCCCGTGGGGGACAGAGACCCTGAGAATTACGGGGGCCCGTGACACGCCCGACGGAGAGAGCCTGTCACCCTTCCCCTCTCGGCAGGCGAGCTGCAGGTTTGGAGCTCAGCCAACGGCAGCAGTGGGGGTGTCTCAAGAGAGTCCCCGCCGTCTGCTGTGGGACGGAGCCAGAAAACGCGGCGTCTTTTTCTTGCCTCTCGATGTTAAGGTGCCGTCAGAAGGCAGGGCCTCTGTTGGCTAAAGGTGTCCGGGGAGCACGGGGTGGGGTGCGCCCAGAGTGGGTGCTGGCTGGGCAGGCTGGCCGGGTGGGCTGCAGGCGGCTGGACAAGGGAGCCCTGGCGCCCCTGGCAGCCCCCAGAAGCAGGCCCCGGCCCGTCACTCGTTCTCCGGCTCAGAGCGCCTAGTGCCTCTTACCTGCCGCGTGTGCTTACAGCTCCGGCCCCCCAGCTCCCGGGCCGCCCGTCCCAGCGCTGCTGGGTCTGAGGGCAGCAGAGGGGGGTCCCGTGAGCGGCAACGTCCTGGCTTCCGTTAGAGTGAGGGGCTCGGAGAGGGTCAGCACTGCCCGGCCCCACGGGGCAGGAGCGGGCCGGGCACCCCGGGGGCAGCTCCCCTCCTGTTACTGAGCTGTATTGACGAGGCTGGCCGCCTGAGAAGGCAGACTCTTGTCCCAGAGCCGTCTCCGAGCTTTGCGCCTGGCCCAGGGGTCGGGCCGGCCCAGGGGGCGCCACGGCTGTGATTCCTCATCACCCGCAGGCTCCATGGTGCCGGCCCTGGAGTCATCTCAGTGCTCGGGGGTGTGCGGGGTTCCCGTTCTCGTGTCGTGAGGCGCAGGAAGGCTCGGTTCTCGCTACAAAGGGGAGCCAGGTCCTCAGATGTGCAAAGAGAGGTCCGTAGAGCCATCTGTGTGCCCTGAAAAAGAAGACATTTTGCTAGAAGATCGCTGGGCTCATCAGAAAGCTGAAGCCTGGCACAGGAATGGACAGGCACCTCAGTGGACGGAACACAGGACGCAGAGATGGGCCCACACACGTATGGGCAGCTAATCTTAGAACAGGAAAGAGTATCCGATGGAACACAGACAGTCTCTTCAGCAAGTGGTGCTGGGAAGACCGGACAGCGACAGGCAGAAGAATGGACCTGGACACTTTCTTACACCAGACGCAAAAAGAAACTCAAAATGGATGAAAGACCTCAGTGTAAGACAGGAAGCCATCACAATCCTCGAGGAGAAAGCAGGCAACAACCTCTTTGATCTCGGCCACAGCAACTTCTTACTCAACACGTTTCTCCAGGAACAAAAGCAAAAATGAACTATTGGGACCTCATCAAGATAAAAAGCTTCTGCACAGTGAAGGAAACCATCAGCAAAACTAAAAGGCAACCGATAGAATGGGAGAAGATATTTGCAAATGACATATCAGATAAAGGGTTAGTATCCAGAATCTATAAAGAACTTCTCAAACTCAACACCCAAAAAACAAATAATCCAGTGAGGAAATGGGCAAAAGACATGAAGAGACACTTCTTCAAAGAAGACATCCAGATGCCCAACCGACACGTGAAAAAATGCTCAACATCATTCATGTCTAGGGAAATACAAATCAAAACCACAATGAGATACCACCTCACAGCTGTCAGAATGGCCAACATTAACAACTCAAACAACAGACGTTGGCGAGGATGCGGAGAAAGAGGGTCTCTTTTGCATTGTTGGTGGGAATGCGAGCTGGTGCAGCCACCCTGGGAAACAATGCGGAGGTTCCTCAAAAAACTAAAAACAGAACTACCCTACGACCCAGCAATTGCACTACTAGGCATTTATCCACGGGATACAGGTGTGCTGTTTCGAAGGGACACAGGCACCCCCATGTATAGCAGCACTATTGACAATAGCCAAAGGATGGAAAGAGCCCAAATGTCCATCGATCGATGGATGAATGGATAAAGAAGATGTGGTGTGTGTGTATATATATATATGTGGATGGAACTGGAGGGTATTATGCTAAGTGAAATTAGTCAGAGAAAGACAAAAATCATATGACTTCACCCATATGAGGACTTTAAGATCCAAAAGAAATGAACATAAGGGAAGGGAAGCAAAAATAAGATAAAAACAGGGAGGGGGACAAAACAGAAGAGACTCTTAAATATGGAGAACAAACAGAGGGTTGCTGGAGGGCTTGTGGGGGGGGATGGGCTAGATGGGGAAGGGCCATTAGGGAATCTACTCCTGAAATCGCTGTTGCACTAGATGCTAACTAACTTGGAGGTAAATTAAAAAAGAAAAAAGCCAAGCAGCTTCAGCAGGCGTGGTGGCCTTTGCGGCCTGGGAACGTTCCTCGGGGCCGTGGTCAGCAGATGTCAAAGAGAGTAAGTTCTGTGACAGGTCGGGGGCCTCAGGTCAGCAAGCGAGGCGTGTGTCAGCGTGAAGCAAGTTCACCCTAACGACAGGCCGGAGCACTAACGCGCCCCGTGTCCCCTCGGGGAAGGGGCACGCCTCCTTCGGTGAGGGTGGGCCAGGGCGGCTGTGCCGGCAGAGGGGCCCATACGGTCAGCTGCAGCACCGGCTCCGAAGAGAGGGCGGAAGAGACGTGTGTGGGTCCACGTGTAGCTGCCTCGTATGTTGTGTGTGTGTGTGCGAGAGCATGTGTGGTGTGTGTGGTGTGGGGGCGTATGTGGTGCGTGTGTGTGCATTTGTGTGTGGGTGTGGTGTGTGTGCGCGTATGCATGCGTGTGCAGGTGTGTGTGCACATGCATGAATGCACACGTGCGTGGTGTGCGCGTGTGTGCGTGAATGTGCATGTGCGTGTGCAGGTGTGTGTGTACATGAATGCACACGTGCATGGTGTGCGTGCGTGTGTGTGTGTGTGTGTGAATGTGCATGTGCGTGTGCAGGTGTGTGTACACATGCATGAATGCACGCGTGCGTGGTGTGCACGTGTGTGCATGTGTGTGTGAATGTGCATTGCATGTGCAGGTGTGTGTGCGCATGCATGAATGCACGTGTGCGTGGTGTGCACGTGTGTGCGCGTGTGTGTGAACGTGCATGTGCGTGTGCAGGTGTGTGTGCACATGCATGAATACACACGTGTGTGCTGTGCACGTGTGTGCGTGTGTGTGAATGTGAATTGGGTGTGCAGGTGTGTGTGCACATGCATGAATGCACGCATGTGTGGTGTGCACGTGTGTGCATGTGTGAATGTGCATTGCTTGTGCAGGTGTGTGTGCACATGCATGAATGCACGCGTGTGTGCTGTGTGCGTGTGTGTGTGTGTGTGTGTGTGTGAATGTGCTACGTTCCTGCTGCAGCATATACCAAGGTACCAGGCGATTCTCCCTGACGGTAGGGTTATGGATACTTTTTATTTCCTCCTTTTTGCCACCACGTGATACGAAGTTTCAACAATGACCCCATTTTTCCTTGTGTAACGAAACTACAGTCATTTTTAAAAGCAAATGTGTGTCTAAGTGATGTAACTTGTTTGCTGGGGATAATGGCCCGTCAGGTCTGTCCGCGGAGAATAATGCCGAAGCGTGCGGTGGCCCTTCTGTCACTGTTGTTTTCACAGAGCACACAACACACGAGCCCGTTCCCGTCAGCACGAGGGGCGTTGCCTGGCGAGGTCGGGCCCGGGCCGCGGACGTGCGGATTCCCGAATTCTGCCTGAAGAAATGCAGGTGTGCGAGTCCCGTGCGACCAGTGCCGCGACGCGCTCGGACGCCAGCCAGCGCCCCGCCAGGTGTGAGGCCGAGGCCGGCGCGGGGCCGGCGCGCCCACTCGCCCAGCCCGCGTGCCAGCCCGGTCCCCACGCGGAGGGGCGCGCCGGTCCCGCGTGTGCTTCCTGGGTCTACTTGTATTTTCAGTAAATGGCACCTTGTGTCTCGTACGAGGGGCTGCGTCCCCCAGAGTCTTACGTTGGGGTCCTGACCCCCAGGACCCAGGAGGTGTTTGGAGTCGCGGCCTCGGAGAGGCGACTGAGGCCCAGGGGAGGCGCGGCTGGGCCTGGCCCCCAGGGCTGGCATCCTCCTAGGAGAGGAGGACCCAGACTCGGGGAGAAGCCGTTTTCCTCGTGGCTCACACCCCTGCACCGTTCGCCCATGGCCTCCCACCCCCTTCCCGGGCCCGGCCCCGCTCCTCCTCCTGTCCTCGAGCGTGTGCCCCCCAGACAGCGGGCTGCCCGCGAGCCTGTCCCGGCATCAGCGCATCCCCACCTGGGGGCGGGTGGGCGCTCACACACTGCGGGGTGTGCCCACCACCGCGCCTCTTGCGGGCCCCCCCCCCCGGCCCTCCCTCAGCCCCCCAGCTCGGTGCCACCTGCCCGCGGTGGCTGCGGCCCAGCGCCTCGCCTGGCACCGTGCAGACGCTCCATCGAGACGTACAGAGCGCGTGACGGACGCCAGTTTCAGGTTATTGGCAACCTTGCTGGAAAGCCTGGTACCTGAGGGGCCCCCGGGTCTTGGGACGGGAGCGCCTGGTCCCGGAGGACTGCAGTCAGGCCTCGCCGCACAGCCCGGCAGGCGTGTCCACACACTCGGCACCTCCTTGGGACAGCGAGGGGCTCCCGGTCCTGAGACGCAGGAGGAGGGGAGGAGGGGCGTGGAGGGGGCACAGGCACAGGGCTCGGGCAGGAGAGGTGCCAGCTGGAGGCAGAGGAGAGGGCTGAGCTGGAGCGGCTCCCCCAGCGGCGTCAGGACACTGGTGGCGTTTCTGGGCCGCAGACGGACAGCAGGGCTGCCCGGGAGAAGTCCCTGAGCGCAGGGAAGAGGTGGCCGGCTGGGGAGGCGGGTGGACCACGCCCGGGTGGCTGTGTCGAGCACGGCCTGGGAGGGGGCGCAGCCTCGTGCACAGGACCAGGGGGCCGGGCAGGACGGCAGGTGTGCGGCCGTGTGGGGGAGGCAGCAGACGCCCACCTCCTGTCGGACGGGGGACCAGAGGGGACAGTTCTGCGAGCCGCCTAGGAGAGCACAGGGGCCTCTGCTCACTGGGCCTCACAGGCCAGCAGCAGGCGGGGGTCCGGGAGAGGCAGGCGCCTGGCATGGTGTTGGTGACTGCACGAGGCTCCGGCCCCGGCAGCAGAGAGACTCTCCCGGGGCCACAGGCAAGGAGGGGGACGTTGCCGTAGAAAATCTGGGCTCAGGACTAAGAAAATTCCCAAATGCCCCCAACTCTCTTTCTATTGGAGCTAACAAATTATGCCCGAACTAATTATAGAGCCCCGCCGTCACCACCGGCCACAAAACACAGTTTTCCATTGGACGCGTGGGTGCCTCAGTGACAGCATTCACACACCCTGAGTCCTTGCAAACACGGTTTTACAGATGTCTTAAGATAACAAGGACAGGACACCAACACGGAGGCCAGAGTGGCCATTGGGAATCCCACACTTCCTTCTCTCTGGGGGTGGGTCCTTCTGGGGGCTTCCCTCCCCAGCAATCAAGGTCCCCTGCTCTGCGGGCACCCAAGGGCATACCCAGCCCCGGACGGGTGCTGTGCAGACTGGGCCCCGTCCACGAGGGTCCCCCGGTCCCACACGTGTGGGCGCTCGGGCCGCGTGCGTCTCCCTCCTGCCCGGGGCCGTGGGTCTCCGCAAAGCCTGGCCTCCGGGTTGCGTCCCTGCCTCTGCAAAGGGAGGGCGCCCCGCGGGGTCTCCGGTGCAGGGTGAGGCCCTCGCCTCGCTCTGCCCGACTCCGGGTGATTCACATCAAACAGTGGGCGCCTTTGTTCCCGCCGGCTCTGCGTGCGCGGGGCTCCCGGTGCTAATTATAGCCCTGCCCGCGCCCGCCCGCGCGCCTTTGAAGCGGCCGCCGCTGCCCGTCGGCCTCGCACCCGGGTAATTGCAGCTTCCCTCCGGGCCGAGGCCGGTTGCTAAGTTTCCCTGGGTCTTTTCAGCAGGTTGTTGGGGAAATTACAATGCAGCTCTCAGGAGAAGGTAAAACCTATGCTTTTATCGGGGTTAGATTAACGTAGGTTAATCTGTAAAGAATTTTAAGAACATGCTTTGCCCGGAGGTGGCACCTGGTGCCGTGGGCAAGCTGGAGATGACAGGCTCGGTGAGGGGAGGAGGCCGCGGCTGTGCGGTGGCCCCGGAGCAAACGTGCCCCCTGCCTCCTGCGCCTGGAGAGCGGAGCCCGAGGCGGAGCCTCGCCGGCCGGCCCCTTTTGCATCCCCTCTCTTATAACCAGTTAATAAAACTCACTTGAGTGATGACAACGGATACGAGTGCTTTTGGTATTTGAAACAAGCCCAAGGCCACTTGGTGGGGAGGGAGGGAAACGTTTCCTTCTTCTTTTTTTTTTTTTTAAATGTTTATTTCTGAGAGAGAGACAGAGCATGAGTGGGGGAGGGGCAGAGAGAGAGAGGGAGACACAAAATCGGAAGCAGGCTCCCAGCTGTCGGCACAGAGCCCGACGCGGGGCTCGAACTCACAAACCGTGAGATCGTGACCTGAGCCGAAGTCGGACGCTCAACCAACCGAGCCACCCAGGCGCCCCGGGAAACGTTTCCTTCTTGCCCCCCTCTGTTCGGTTCTCCGTAGGAAACAAAGCAGGTGGGGCCCCTTGGAGCGGGCCGTGCCAGCAGTAAATGTGCCCCTGGACGTCCTCACGGGGTTTGGTGTTCACGAGGTCAGAAAGTCGACGTGCCCCGGGACGGCCCGCGTTTGCTCTCCAAACAGCGCGTCGAGACCCACAGTGAGCAAACCTGGCCGAGCCCAGCGCCTTCAAAGGGAAACTCCAGGGCCCTCCCGGAACCGCAAATACGGCAGTTTCCTGAGCCCGTGGACACCCAGCTTCGTGTGGGTGGGGTCCAGGCCGAGAGTCTCATGGGATGTTATTACAGGGCAGGATTGTGTAGAAAACAGTAAATAAATGCCTAAGGCATGTCATAACCTACTCGGGGAGCGGAGGGGCCCAAGGAGACAGATCCTACCTGAATCCACAGAAAGGGAGCACGGCCAAAGTCCCGGGAGCGGTGCTGGCACTTCGAGTTTAATTGAAGAGAACCTTTCCCGCTGAAGCGAAGTTCCGTGGAACCCCGGGTTGCAAGAATAATAAAAGCAGAACTGTTTGCAGAGAGGTCAGCATCCAGAGCCTCACTTCCCCAGCACAACTTCCCGCTCTCCTTCCTCCCCCCTCCCCAACTTCCTGCCCCCTCCTCCTCCCCCTCCTCCTCCAGCCGGGTTCCCTGCCCCTCCCCTTCCTCCTCTCCCTCCCCCCCTCAACTTCCTGTCCCCGTCCTCCTCCTCCAGTTCCATTTCCTGCTCCCTTCCTCTTCTTCCTCCTCCAGCTCCACTGCCTGCCCCCCTTCTTCCTCCTTCCCTTCCAGCTCTACTTCCTGCCCTCCCCCACCTCCCCCCTCTCAACTTCCTGCCCCCTCCTCCTCCTCTTCCTCCTCCGGCTGTACTCCCTGTCTGCCTTCTTCCTCCTCCTCCTCCAGCTCCATTTCCTGCCCCTCCTTCTCCTACTCCCCTTCCTGTCCTCCTCCTCCCCAGTTCCTGACCCCCCCTTCCTCCCCCCACTCCCCTCTGCGCTTCCTGCCTCTCCCCACCCTGGTGTGCCTGGAAGGTCATTTCAGAGGCACCGTCCTCACTTTAGAAGGGAGTTCTCCGGAGGAGGCACATACACACTCAGAGAGACAGACAGAGGCTCAGGAGTCGGCTCACGTGATTGTGGGGCCAGCAGGTCCCCAGCATCTGAGATCTGCAGATCCCGCTGGCAGGCGGACCCCCGGGGGGAGCTGGTGTCGCAGATGGAGTCTGAAGACAAAGTTCTGGCAGAATTCCTTCCTTGAAGGAACCTCGGTCTTTCCCGTAAGGCCTTTCACAGATGGGGCGAGGCCCTCGCGTGTTTCGGCGGATAGTAGATGGTAATCTCACAGAAGAGCAGGCCTCCAGCAGCACCCGGATTCTCCTGACTGCGGTCCCGACAAGTTGACGCACAGAATTAACCGTCACGCTGGCAGATTTCAGAGCATTGTTCATTTCCCGGATGAAGGCACTCTCTCCGGGGGTGCTTCCGGTGGGCTCTCCGAGCAGGGAGGCCCGAGCCCCGGCCGACGGGCACCCCGCGGACTCGGTTGGGGTCGCGGCGAGGCTTTGCAGGACCGCCCCCACCGTCTCCTTTCTCGTGACTCTCTCGCCACCTCCCCGAGGGGAGGGCCCTCCGGCCGGCTGTCCCGGTACTTTCCTGGCCAGGCGGCAACCCGTGTGGCCGTGGCCATCAAGCACCCACCCGGGTGTTGGCGCGGAGCGAGGGAGGGCCCCTGCTGAGAGGGCCCCCGAGGAGCTTTGAGGGACACCCTGGGCTTCGCACGTCCCTACCGTCCCTCCCGACCGGATGGCTCCAGGGGCCAGAGCAGAGACAGGAGGGAGAGCTGCCTGGAGGAGGAGGCAGGGGAGTTTGTTGTGGATGGGGTCCTGGGGCCCGCGTGTGCTCCCCACCAGCCTCGTGTGGCTCACGCCAGAGTGAAATCACTCAGTACCTCAGGAGCTTTGTGTCTGGGGCCCTGAAGGGCAGCGCTTCGGCCCCACTTGCAAACTAATGGGTCCGCCTGCCACAGTTTTGTGGGTTCTGACACGAGACTCCCGGGTCAGAGGCAAAGGACCGTCCCTCCAGGGTCTCAAGCCCCATTTCCACAGGGGACAAGAAGAGGGCCGGTGACGCGGCTACCCAAGTAGCAAAACCCGCTCAACAGACTTCTAGAAATGTAAGCACTTGTGGTGGAGAGGACCGTTAAATGCCAACCGGGGAGAGGCATGCTGAGAGCACACAGCGGCCACAGACACAGATGTGCCGACGAGCTCAGGTGCGTGTAGGGGGGACGGGTGGAGTCACGGGGACCGATGGGGCAGAGCTCACGAGCCAGCGCACACACCACAGGAGAACCAGCTGCTTTATACGTCATGTTGGTAAAACGGTCTGCCGAATAGCGGGGAAAAGCGTTCTCATATGCTTGAAAATGTATAAATGAATTAAAGCCCCAAACTGGAAAGAAGTATTATAAATCAAATAAAACGTCAGGTCCGTGAAAAAAAAAGGAAGAAAGAGAAAACGAAAGGCCTGGGGAAGCAGTGTTAATGAGGCTCTGTTGTACGTGCAGAATAAAGTTTGGGTGTTCAAGAGACCAGTGAGTTGCATGACTTCGTGGCAAACCTTCAGAGATAGGTACAGAGTGCCGAAATACACAACATGGAGACGGGAAAGGAATACAATTGCAGCTACAGAAGAGATTGATTTTATTTTAAGAGAATATCATGTTAGTTCTTTGCCAGTAAATACGAACACTTGCAGGAAGTGCGTGATTTCCCAGTAAGATGTAAGTCATCAGGGCACCCAGCAGTCTCAGTCAGAGGAGCATGTGACTCGTGATCTCAGGGTCGTGAGTTTGAGCCCCACGTTGGGTGTAGAGAGCACCTGAAAGAAAAAAAAATAGAAGCCATCAATATTAAGCTACGAAGGAGAAGGAAAACAGAACAAGGAGAAGAAATGGAAGTCTGTTTGAAACATTTACCATCAAAAGAGGCTCCTCTGGAGCTTGAATCTGGTCACTGTGTTAACTATCCTTATTGGATTAACGGTATTTTTCTTGGATGCGGTGATCTTCTTGCGGAAGTGTTGGAACGTGTCTTTATTTTAGGAAACACATGCAGAGACGGCTGGAGTGAAGGTCATGTTAACAATTTATGTCCAAACGGCTCAGCAGAAGAAACGTTTGCACAGACGCCTGCAGATGTCTCACAGAAGCCCAGGGATAAGCTGTCACCAGCAGGTGCATTAAGGCAAAACAAATGTTTGGTTAAATTTTCTGTAGAGTTGAAAAGGCTTTTTAAATTTTTTTAAAAAGATGTTCATTTATTTTTGAGAGAGAGACGGAGTGCAAGCAGGGGAGGAGCAGAGACAGAGGGGGACACGGAATCCGAAGCAGGCTCCAGGCTCTGAGCTGTCAGCGCAGAGCCTCATGTGGGGCTCGAACCCACGAGCTGCGAGATCATGACCTGAGCTGAAGTCGGACCCTTAACCGACTGAGCCGCGCAGGAGCCCCGAAAAGTTTTTTTTAATGTTTTTTTTTTTTCAATGTTGCAAGAAGGCTCAGATGTTCTTATAAGCGAAGCCCAGTTTGCCTGCAGAAAACAAATTGTTAGCATAGTTGAAGTGTTCTTGAGCCTGGGAATGAATGGAAAGGACTTGAGCTCATTTCATAAAGCCAGCATCACCTTGACATCACCCCACACTCAGGAGAGTGAGCTCACTAATAGATTACACGTTACTGAATGCCGGGATACGAGGCTGAGCCCAGACGGGCATGGTCTGGGCACCCGGAGTTTCCACCCTGGGGAGGAAGACAGATGTCATTCAAAGGATCACCTGAACTGCGATCTAACGGGCCCTGAAGGAGACGCGGAGGAGGTGTGCTGAGAGGCCCTAACAAGGAGGCTTTCCCCAGAGGAGTTAATTAGGAGAGAGGAGGGTGCTGGGGAGAGGGCCCGGCCTGGGAGCAGCCCCGGTGGAAGGAGGGACGTGCTGGATGTGGGCCCGAGAGAGGCGCGCTGGAGCCTGGAGGGAGGGTGTGTGTACGTGGGGGGTGACACTGCAGCTGGGTGTGGGGCAGGGTTGAACCCAGTGCCTTCTTGGCCACAAGGCCAACGTTGTCTTTATTCCAGGAGAAACTGGGAGCGGCTGAAGGGGGGCCGGTCTGGCCAGGTTTGGGTTCTGCAGAGACCGCTCCAATCAGGAGGAGGCCCAGAGGGGTGCAGGAGACAGTCGGGCAGTGACAGTGCAGAAGGGAGGCGGCCGGGGCCAAGGAAGGCGGTAGGGTGCGGGTGGCAGGGATGATTGGGGGTAAACTCAAAGGGACTTCCGAGGGAGGTGCCAAGGACGAGCTCTGGGTTTCTGGCCTGTCGCCCTGGGTGGGGCCTTTTCTGAGTGGGGGGGGGGGGTGGATAATGCGTTTGCAGCACCCAGGAGCATGTCGGGTGGGTGGCCTGATGCTCAGCGCCCTCAGCGGGGGCCACGACACACATTTTTCAGCCTTCTACCTCCAGGGGAAGACGGGCCTGAGGGGCTGCCTGGAGGGAGAGTGAGACGAATGTGAGCAGGAGAGCAGCCTCCTGGACGAAATGTTGGTCTGAGTCCCACAACGCAGTACCAGGAAAATGCACATGACCCCCGTGCTTTACAGCAGGGGAGTAAGTATGGCTCAGCACTGGGAACAGAGCACCGTAGTGAATTCCACCGACAAGGTGAACATCCCATCAACTGATGTGCACAAGCCTTTGAGAAGATACAGTGGTCATTCCTACTCTAAGTAAAAGAGGAGACGAGCTTTTCAGGGTGGTGATGCTCCCAGCTGTTCCCACTGAAATCAGGGATGAGAAGCCCACTCTCCTCGCTGTTGCCAACATTGCTCTGAAGGCTCCAGTCCCTTCTACGAGGAAACAAATTGGTACACACATTAAGACAGAAGAGCCAAAAGTATTCTTTTCTAAAGTTTATTTATTTTTGAGAGAGAGACCAAGCATGAACTGGGGAGGGGCAGAGAGAGACACACATACACAGAATCTGAAGCGGGCTCCAGGCTCCGAGCTGTCAGCACAGAGCCCGACACGGGGCTCGAACCCATGAACTGTGAGATCGTGACCTGAGCCGAAGTCGGACGCTTAACTGACTGGCCACCCGGGCGCCCCAAGCCAAAAGTATTCTTATTGGCAGACAATGTTTGTTTATCTAGAAAAACGGGAGATTCCAAAATCACTTAGTGAATCTGAGGTTGAGAGATACAAGATAGTTGTACTAAACCAGTTTTCTTTATACCACCAATAACTAATTCAAGGTACTACCAATAACTAATAACCTGTGGAAATAGGGGGGTTGTGTTCATAAAGGCGTAAGTAAGTGTATGGACGTTTACAGGGATAATTTTACCGAACACGTGTTGGGCCTCGGTAATCACACTTTTTTGATGAACTTAATTCAAGGTTGAAATAAACAGAGAGATACCCATGTTTCTGAGTGGGGAAGACTTCATATCATAGAAATGTCCATTATCTGAAATTAATCAGTAAACTGGTTGCCATTCCAATAGGTATCCCTATAACATTTTTGCTCGTTTGATTTTGGTTTTGGAGATGGAAATGAGAACCAATAATTTTTGAAGTTCACATGAAAGAGAAAATATGAAAGAGAAAAAGAGAACAGTTAATATGTTTTTGAAGTGAGAAAACTAGTGAGTTTGCCCTTGATCTGTAGGTATGAACACTTACTATAAACATTCACCCAAATGACGTGCTGGTAAAGGAAATAGACAAAGAGATTAGTAGAACAGAGACTGATGGAATAGTTCAAGTATTCGTGAGGCCTAATCCATCATAAATGTGACATTTTAAGGTGGTGGGGAGAGGTGAGGTATTTAATAAATGGTGCGTGCATAACAGCTTTCTGGAAACACAGCAACTCACTGCATTCCAGATATCCAAGATCACACCCCAGATGGCACGGAGAGCCAAATATAAACAGACGACATAACAGCAGAGAAATTTAAGAGTTGTATTTGAAGACGCATAAGGAAAATGCTGCTGACTAGATGATAAATTTAAATACCTGGCAGAAGACAAAAACATCACAAAATTATTTAAACTAAGGATCAAAAAAGAGGTGATCGGGGGAAAAATATTTGCAAAGAATGAATTAAAAGTGCTGCTGTCCAAAGGGGTCATCACACGACAAGGCAAACTCTCATTCTCATTCAATAACAAGCCCTCTCCTATTAGATCACTCTCGGAACGGAACTCTAGCCTGCGTTTCTGGAGACGGTGGGCCAGTGGCCGACAGGCGAGCGCTGGGTGCTGGGCGGGGGCCAGCTTGCCAGGTGCTCCCGAGTCTGTCTGGACTGCGGTGAGCCAGGCGCTCTCTTCAAACATCCTTAGAACTGTGTTCATTACGAGTCAAATTATGGCATACGTTCTGGAGGAATTTTCGAGTCTGTATTGAAAGCCCCTGTGGTTCAATAGTCCCCCCCCCAGGTGACAGGCTGTTCTCCCCCACAGGTGACAGGTTAGGTGACAGGTTAGGTGACAGGCTAGTCTCTCCCACGGGTGACAGGCTGGTCTCCCCCATAGGTGAGAGGTTAGTCTCCCCCACAGGTGACAGGCTAGTCTCCCACGTAGGTGACAGGTTAGTTTCCCCCATAGGTGACCGGCTAGTCTCCCCCACAGGTGACAAGTTAGGTGACAGGCTAGTCTCCCCCACGGGTGACAGGTTAGGTGACAGGCTAATCTCCCCCATAGGTGACAGACTAGTCTCCCCCACAGGTGACAGGTTAGGTGACAGGCTAATCTCCCCCATAGGTGACAGACTAGTCTCCCCCACGGGTGACAGGCTGGTCTCCCCCGCAGGTGACAGGCTGGTCTAATAGAACCAGCTGGGTGATCGATCGGCTGATACGACGTCTTACTTCTCTAACCTGGAGTTTTTGTGTCCCGTTGCTCCTATTTCGAGTTCTCGTCTTCCTGGAGAAAGCACAGTTCCCTCCTGGGACATGTGGCCCAGCCCCTGGAGAGAGGCAGACACGCCGCGGCCACACTGGGATGCTCCAGGGCTATTGCTGCCACTTGAGGAGGCCCGCGTCCCCAGCGGAGCGAATGAGGCCCTCCTCTGTCACCACAGCGGACAAGGGGCGTGAGGGTGTGCCCAGAGTTAAGGAGACGTCCCGGGGACCTCCCGAGGCAGTCAGCAGACTGGTAGGTAGAGCGGCCTTCCGGCCAGTTCCAGGCTGGCGGGGCCCGCGTCTCCATAGCGATCAGGGACCTACCCGGCCTCCCCCGGGTGAAAACCCGACCCTGGGAGGCTCGGACAGGTCCCCAGCAATCGCGGAGCGGCCCTGGTCTGTGATGCGGCGGCGGGGACCTCTCTCTTACACACGGGTTGTACGTCAGCGTGGCTTCTGGGCCGGTGGTGAGGCGTCTCTGAGGCGAGGGAGCCCTTTCTGGCCCCGGCGGGCTTGGGGTCCGAGGGAGGGGAGGGAGGGACGTGGACCCCGGGCCTGCGCGTCTCCTGCTTGCTGAGCGTCTCAGAGCCCGTGTGCAGCTGCGGCCCGACGTAAACGACACCCGGCACCTGCTTTATAGGCTCCCACCCTGAGGGTCTCACCAGGTGCGTCTAGGCGGCTGGTCCGGGGTGCCGTGGGAACCGGTCCGGAGGAGGAAGTTCTGCGCTTTGTTTTCTGCGTTGAGGCACGTGTTTTTGCAGTTGTAAATGTGAACCGGATTTCCACTAATGAGCCCTTGTGTGTCGAGGGAGTGTTGCTAGTGTTAGTGGGTCAAAGGTAATAGAAGGAGACTTTCCCGGAAGCCTCAAGGTAGCAGCATATCGATTCTTCAGATCTGCGCGTTAAAGAATGATACATACGTGATCATTTACCAACCAGCCAGAGACTTGGGGTCAGAGGTCGGTGTCAGGTGGGAGGGGTCAGCAGGAGTCACAGTGATGCTGCCTGGGTCTGTGTCCCCTGCCCTCCTGACCCGTGACCACCCAGGGCCACCGAGACCCACAGAGTTCTCATCAACTGGGAAAGAAGAGAGGGCGACTGTTGGGTTCAAACCGCTGTCCTTCCTCCCACGGTGAGTTCCTCTCTCGCTTCGGGGGGGCGCCTGTACCGGTGGGGTCAGGAAGGCTGCGTCCCTGCGCCGTGTGCCGCGGGCCTGGGCTGGCGGGGGACCCGGAGCAGGGGTGCGGGAGGCCACCCCGGGGCCCACGGAGGCTGCTGTACGTAGTCATGTGCCTAACGAGCTTTTCCAGGCTTTCCTCCTGTGACCTCAGTGAGCTGAAACGTGCGACTAGGGTGGCGGCCGTCTGTTAACCTCTGTTGGAGATGTGTGTCTAGAGACAGAGACAGAGGGGCAGATGTCTGTCTAGAGACAGAGGCGGGGGAGATGTCTGTCTGTCTCTGACTGTCTAGAGCCAGAGACGGTGGGGGAACAAAATCTCTCCAGTCACATGGTTAGTTTCATGCAGAGAGGCTTCAACATCCTCTTTCCCTCCCGTCCTCTGTCTCTGTATCTCTCTGTCTCTCTCCCCTCCCCCTTGCCGGCCCCCCTCCCCCCAGCAAGCCCTACCCCAGGGGCTGGGCCCCCCTCACAAGCACCTGTGTCCCCCGCAGCCTCTGCCCAGACCCGGGGGCGGGGGCTTCCCTGGAGGGAGTGTGGTGTTTGCAGCCACGGCAGAGTCATTCTGCGGCGAGGAAAAAGGTCACCGGCGGCCTACAAAAGGGTCCTGCGGATCCCGGGAAAGGGCCCAGGACGAAGTGTCTCCGCACACAGGCCATCGCCCCCCGCCGGCCCTTGGTGCTCTGGAGAGGGGCGGGCCGGGCAGGGCGTCATAAACGACAATAATCGCGCTTAAAAGCTGTCCTGCCTGGAGCAGCCTTTCCCGTCTGCTACCCTGCCCGCTGCAGTTTGGAGAGGTCAGACCCAAGTGACCCTCGGCCTCGGTGAAGGGCTGCTCCCGCCGTGAGCTGGGCCTCGGCGCTCCCCGCCCCCGGGCCGTCTTCCCGTGTCTTCTCATTAGCTGTTCCCGCGGACTGGCTTCCCTCCGGAGGGGAATTCCTGAAACCCACACACCCTCGGGAGGGCTGGGCACCAGATAAAAGCCGTCCTCAAAGCCCGGCCCCTCCTGGGACCCGGTGGCTGTGCTCGGCGCGCAGCTTGTCCTCCTAAGGCAGGGGTCTGCACCCACGGAAAACAGGTTCTCGGAGTTTTTCTGGTTTGCTCCCAGCTCTCCACCGGCACACCTATTTCTGTCTTTCCTTTGGGAGAAATGTGCTTTGCCAATGACTAACCGCAGTTGTGCTGAGATGCTATCACCTGTCACCTGCACGGCAGGACCCGAGCCCATGCGGAAATGAGATAGGCCCGCGCCACCTGCCTCCCCCCGGCAGAGCCCTGAGAAGGTCTGTGCCACCCGGGGCCGCCTCTGTCCTGTCTCGGGACTCGGGCATGTGGCCATCACAGTGACTGCCCCAGGGGCCCCTGCTGCCATCCTGAAAGGGCCCACCTGGGTGTCGGACGAGCAGCTCCCTCCCTGCGGGCCGAGGGCGGAGCCCCTGGATGGAGCTTGGGACCTATACTCCTCATGTCTGTCCTGCTGATGCTGTGTGTCCCGCTCCTGGCCCTGGCGACCCCGGGCCGAGGCACCCGGCGATGGGAACCCTGCACAGGTAAGGGGGGTATTGAGCTGGGGGCCGGGAGGGGGGCAGCTGCGCGGGTCAGTGCCACTTCCCATCCCCCGGTCAAGGTCACTGCGAGCCGGGTTTGCTTCGGGGGCACCGGCAGGTAGAGAGGGACGGGCAGAGGCAGAGATGAAAGGGGTGGGGGGGGGGGGCGGCACAGTGGAAAGCTGCTGACAGGGTGGGGACTCGGTTCAAAGCCTTAACCAGCCTCCATCCAAGGGCTTCACAAGTATTTTCCTGTGCATCCTGGGGAAAGGCCTTGCACCTGCTTCAGGAATGAGCCAGCACCCCCCCCACCTCCGCCCGCCCCCCTCAGGCCGCAAGCTCAGAGAGCCCCAGGTCTGCGCTTAGTAAAGCACAGCCCCAGACACCCACGCCAGCGCTGGGGAGAGTGCCACCGGCTGGCTCCCGGCGGGGGTGCGGTTCTGCTCCCCCTCTTTCGGAAAGGTTGACTAGCTAACGGCCATGACATCACTCTGTCTTTCTGGAGTCGCTACCAAGAGATTTTACTTATCAGAGCTAACATTAAACACAAAGTAGCCAGAGGAGGAGGCCCAGCAGCTGGAGACCCGCCGCAGGTGGGTGAGTGAGGTCCGCGGCGCGGGGCTGGGCGGGGGGCAGGTGCCGGGGGATTGGCAGGGCCCTTCCAGTTTTACGTGCAAATTACTCAGCCGGGGTCCCTTCCATGTGAGGGCTCTCTGCTCTGATGGGCCCTGGTTCCAGTGACAGGACCGGCAGATGACTGATGCTGACCCAAGTTTGGAATGCTGACCCACAGGGTGGACGGGTGCCCCGTGAAGGGGAGCAGCCAAAGCCCTGGGGTGGGGGCAGGACTGAAGCCCCCTTCCCCTACCCCCGCACTCTGGGCTCCTGTCCGCAGTGACTGCCTTGGGACTCGTGGTTTGCGAGCAGTGCAGGATTTGAAGGTCACCTGTTGCCAGGCAAAACCCCCTGCACGGAGGCCACCGCGCGGTCCCGGGGGGCCCCGGAAGGACCCCCAGGCAGCGCTGCTGTAGCCGCTGCCTTGAGTGCGGCAGTCTCCCCGGTGGGGAATGAATCACTGACGTGTACCTTCACGTTCCCTTTAGCCCTGGGAACAGAGTCAGCCCGCAGAGTAATAATAAAGGTTATTTATAAAGCCCGCCCCCTGTGCCCTAAAGGCTTGTTGCAGATAGTTAAAAGGTGACCCAGTTATAAACACCGGGACTCAGGAGGAAAGATAAAAGTCGGGTGCATTTGGAGTGCTCCCAAGGCACTCGTGCTCGGCTGTTCGGGACTTCAAATGGTTAAAACAATCGCTTTGATTCCTCTCTGTTTTGGAAGGCACCTGAGTTTACAATGCAGGGTTGTGTGAGTGTGCGGGGGGGGGGGCGTTTCGCCCGCCTGGGGGCCTTGTTCCTGGTCTGTGCCACCGTGTGCACGCCAGGTGCCAGGAGCCTTGGCCGCCGCAGCCCTGGGCTGTCATGTCCTGCCCCGAGTCTGGGAGCACAGATGATACCAGCCTGGGGTGGTGACCGTGGGTGCCGTGCTGTCCGCGAGGGCTTTGGTGCCCCTGGGCGTCCCACCCCGTTCTGTGGAGGGTGCCGTGCTGGGGAGACGGGGCGGCTTTGGCTCCCAGTGCTGCCGTCGTCTGCCTCTGCTGCGAGGCTGTTGGGGGACTATGGGCTGGATTTGGGGGTATCCTCACCCCAGCGGGGCAGTAAAGGTACCCTTACGCCTGCACTTTGGGAAGAGGTAACTCAGTGCTGGCGATGGCAGGGCGGCCAGAGGGGCCCAGGAGTCGGCAGAACTGGGAAGTGGATTTTGGAGGACTCTGGGTTCGCCGTTGGGGCGGTGTGGGCAGGACGGTCCGGGAGGCTGGGGGTGTGGGGGGAGGGCCGCGTCTGGACGGTAAGCGGGCCACTTCTGTGCGGCTTTTGTGGGAACGGGATGGCAGGGCCGTGTGCCGGACAGCCAGGGCGGGCACGGGGTCCGGGCGGGAAAGCTGGCAGGGGAAAGCTGGCGCTCACGTTGGCGAGCAGCTCACTAGTGCTCTTTGGAGGGGGGGGCTCACCACTCCCAGGGTGACCCAGGGTGCCAGACACCTTACGGTCTACCTACTGTTTTAGTGGTAGGGCAGTTGGGTCACGTGTCTGCCCAGGAGACCACCTGCCGAGTGGCGGGGCCTGGGGCCTGGCCTTTCTGCGCAGGTGTGGGTGCAGGTGCGTCCGAGGTTGGGGCAAGTCTCAGAAAGCCTTGGCCAAGCGGGACAGAGGGGCCGGCGGGCAGGCCGCACGCACGAGGCCACCAGGGGGCAGGTGGGAGGTGCAGGCTGGGGAAACCTACGTGGTGGCCCTCGGACAGGTTTCGGGGCTCAGGGGCGCAGGGTGTGCACGTGGTGTTGGCGTGGCCTCCCGGGGGGTGAGTGTGGCCGGCAGGATTCCGGGGCGACATGCCTCTTATAAGCCGTTGGCCTCCCTGGCTCCAGGAGCCAGCCCGTGTCTCCTGACCCCTGACCCCCCGGCCGCTCCGCCAAGCGGGGCCAGCTGCTTTGGGACCAAAATGTTGAGGTTCGGGTCCCTAAGGTCCTTCCTGGGTCCTGTAGGACATCCGTGGTTCTGGGCTGCGTGCCGGGAAAGTGGCTGGGGCCGTCCTGGGGGAGACGCCCTGATGGGCTGTGCTGTGGACAGTGGGGTGGGGGGGACACTGGGCGGAAGTCCCTGGCATCCGTCACACCCAGCTCACGTCCACGGGGACGGGAGGCCGAGGTGGAGGGACGCGGCTGGACCCTCCCGGGCTGGCCCGCTGGGGGGCTCCAAGGGGCTGGGTACGGAGAAGGGGTGGGGGGCACAATTGTCAGCTGCTGCCGGACGTCAGGGTCACGGTGTCTCCCTTTCCACTTCTTCCCCTCCTGCTGCCCCCAGAGCAACCGGGGGTGGGCTCCTCGCCAGGGCTCAGCCTTGGTGTCACTTGCAACCTAGTCCGAGTGAATCCCTTCACTCACCCCTTCTTCCCCCTTCTTCCCTCCTTCATTCACTCCATACCCAGGCAAGGGCGGTGCTGTGCCCACCCCTGGGGACACTAGAATCACAGAGCCACCAGCAGCTGCGACATCCTCCAGAGTGGGAGGGGCCCGGGGGGGGGGGGCTCAAGAAGAAACCTTGAGGGTGGCAGTGGGGGACCCAGGGTGCCAGGGACCCCAGGCTGCCAGTTGCAGGAGCAGGTGGGGTGGTCAGACCTGGGCTCTGGGTGCCTGCGGGGGCCCTTCATCCCTAGAGCTAGAGAAAGTACTCACGAAATGACAGAACAGATCCACATTTTATTTTATTTTATTTTATTTTATTTTATTTTATTTTATTTATTTATTCTTTTTTAATTTTTTTTTCAACGTTTTTTATTTATTTTTGGGACAGAGAGAGACAGAGCACGAACGGGGGAGGGGCAGGGAGAGAGGGAGACACAGAATCGGAAACAGGCTCCAGGCTCCGAGCCATCAGCCCAGAGCCTGACGCGGGGCTTGAACCCACAGACCGCGAGATCGTGACCTGGCTGAAGTCGGACGCTTAACCGACTGCGCCACCCAGGCGCCCCTTTATTTTATTTTTTAAAACGTTTATTTATTTTGAGACAGAGACAGAGAGAGAGTGCGAGCATGAGCAAGGGAGGGGCAGAGGGAGGGGGAGAGAGTCCCAAGTGGTTTCCCTGTTGTCAGCGCAGGGCCTGCCTCCAGTCTGGAACTCACAAACCCGTGAGATCGTGACCAGAGCCGAGCTCGAAAGTTGGGTGCTTACCCGACGGAGCCCCCCAGGTGCCCCCAGACCTGCATTTTAAAAGCTACCTGGCAGTAAGGAGGCCGGGGAGCTGGCCCAGCGGGCAGCATCTGGCCTCTTGCGCGTTTGGGGGGCAGGAAGCCTGGATGGCTCTCTCGGCCACCAACTTTGTCCTTGCACTTGTTCAGCCAGAAGCTTGCAGGAGAGTGGTGCTTTCCAGCCTGAGTTCTGGGGAATCCTGGCCCCTGGGAGAGGCCCTCAGATCGGTTCCTGGAGACCCTGTGTGGGCACGACGCCCCCTCCTGGCGGCTCACGGAGCATCCTCCCCCAGGAAGAAGAGGCTTCTGTACCGCCGTGTCCTTTGTCCAGGGGGGGACTTCCCACTGGGGGCTGGGGGCCTCCCGGTGGAGCGCAAGCAGCCCGAGCCCCAGGTCTCATCTGAGCGGCGCGCCCCCAGGAGACCCCTCCACACCCCTCACCTTCGTCTCCCCAAAATCACACCTCAGAGAGAACCACCCCACTCACTCCCCAGTGCAGAGGAGGTGAGATGCCAGCCAGGGCCCCGCACCGCCACCAGGGGAGGCTGACTCTGTCACCCTGACGTCGTCCTCTTTAAAAATTCTCACCCATTAGGCCAGGGCACTTTTTGTTTGCACGAAAGTTAGGAAGCAAAGAATATTAATTGAAAAAAAATTTTTTTAGTGTTTATTTTTGAGAGAGAGAGAGAGAGAGAGAGAGACACACAGCACGAGCAGGGGAGGGGCAGAGAGAGAGGGAGACACAGAATCCGAAGCAGGCTCCAGGCTCCGAGCTGGCAGCACAGAGCCCGACGCGGGGCTCGAACTCACGGACCGTGAGGAAGTGACCCTGTCTGGGACTGAGGCCTGCTATGGGGAACCCTGGGAAACGTGGGGGCCCCATCCAGACAGCCTCGAGGGAAGTGCCCTGGAAGGCAGCACCCCTGGGCCTCAGATGCCAGGGTGTTGGAACTCAAAGTGGCTTAGCCTCTGGGGTCTTCCTCTTGACCTCTGTCACACCGGGCGGGGTCTGCGGCCGGGGACGGCATGGCACATTGGCATGTGCAGGCAGAGGCGGGAGGACATTTGAATAAAACACTGAAGTTCAAGGGCAGATGGAGAGAGAGAGACTCAGAAGGCAATGCCCCCTTTAGCTGCCTCCCGGCCCAGAAACCACCTTGGGCCCTGCATCCTGATGCTGGACTGACCGGGGAGAGCGAGGCCTGGGGCAATGGGGCCTTCTTGCCAAGGGGCCCGCTGTCCGGGTGGCTGTGGCCACCTGAGGCCCGAACCTTCCGTCCAGCCACCCGGAGCCGCCTGGAGGTGCAGTTGGTGACCACCAGGGTGGGCCTCAGAACTCACTGCCATTGAAAGTGTTCCCAAGATGTGGCTCGTCGGCAGGATTGCTAAAGCCGGGGTTCCGTTAGCCCGGAGGCTGGGAGAGAGGGCCAGTGGAGGCCAGGACTGCAGGTGTATTCGCTTAGCTCCAGATGTGTGCTTGGGAGGAGGCAGACAGCTTCTAGGGCCAGGAGCCCCAGTAAGACTGCAGAGCTGGGGGCCGTGGCTGCCAGAAACAGCCTGGGGGCCTTTCAGTAACAGGGGAGGGCTGTCTCCGGTTCATCTGGTCGTGATGTGAGGCTGCGAACCGGCTCGGCCCTGGTTATTAGGCTCCGAAGATGGTGAACATTCACGCTGACCTGTGTGCCCGAGATTGCGCTGGGTTAGATCCTGAAGGAGGCAGGGAAGAGCCGGGGGTCCCCAGAGTGCTCAGCTGGCCCTGGGGGGACGTGCCCATCAGAATGGTGGCCTCAGCAGGCAGGGCGGGGGCACACGGGGCGGCAGAGCAGGGACACGCAGGAGGCCGGGCGGCAGCAGGAGGAGGCAGGGGTGCAGCAGGCGGGGTGGGGGCACGCGGGGCGGCAGAGCAGGGACACGCAGGAGGAGGGCCTGCAGCAGGAGCTGGGCTGGCAGCAGGAGGGGGCTGAGCAGGGGGAGTCCTCGCAGCACACAGGGGTGCAGCAGACGGGCTTGCAGCACACAGGGGTGCAGCAGACGGGCTTGCAGCACACAGGGGTGCAGCAGGCGGGCCTGCACACGGGGCGGCAGAGCAGGGACACACAGGAGGAGGGTCTGCAGCAGGGGCTGGGCTGGCAGCAGGAGGGGGCTGAGCAGGGGGAGTCCTCGCAGCAGACAGGGGTGCAGCAGACGGGCTTGCAGCACACAGGGGTGCAGCAGACGGGCTTGCAGCACGCAGGGGTGCAGCAGACGGGCTTGCAGCAGACAGGGGTGCAGCAGACAGGGGTGCAGCACACGGGCTTGCAGCACACAGGGGTGCAGCAGACGGGCTTGCAGCACGCAGGGGTGCAGCAGTCTCCCTGGCAGGGGGAGGAGGGGCCGCACAGGAGGGTCAGGCAGGGGGCCGGGGCGCGGCACGGGGGCTCGCAGCAGCTCTCTGGGCAGTCGTCCACCTGCCAGGGGGAGTCGGGGCAGGAGTCCGAGGCCCCGGGCAGGCAGACGCGGCTGCCATAGCTCAGGTCGCTGGAGCAGACGGACAGGGTGGACGCGGCCATGGCGGGGGCGGTGGGTTGGAGGAGGGAGTGGGTGTGGGTGTGTGAGTGTGTGCGTGAGTGCGGGTGTGCGTGCCAGCTGTTCGGGCTCACTTTTATAGCCCTCTGTGTGTGTGTTTTCCCAGCAGAGGCTCGGGACATTTCCCCTTCCTTGTTGGTGTTTAGAGCCAGTTTTCAGGGACCCCTCATTACGGCTTGTTTATTTTCCCGGAAGATGCCACCCAGCTCGTAAATGTGCCCCTGTGTGTTGGGTCCTGAGCGAGTCTGCTGAGTGGGCGTGGGGCCATCAGGCCAGGCTGGAGCTGAGGCAGGTGGATGTGGTGTGTGGGGAGGGGTGGGCTCTCAGCCGGTGGACAGTCGTCTTAGAGACATGGTAACAGGGGAGGTGACTCGGATTCTGGCCTCAGGAATAGCTCCTGATGTGGGTGCCCGTCTCTGGGGCACGTGGTCCCCATTCTTTTGCATTTGTCACCAAGTGCAAAGAGATGAAGGGAGGGTAGAAATGCCTGAGAGGGCTCTGGCCGTGGTGCGGGCTGTCTCTGCCTGACCACTGCCTGGGTGGAAGACTGTGGCCTGGGGACGAACGGGCTGTGTAATGTGGGGTCAAGTTCATGGGAAGGGGGAGGGGTGGGCCTGTGCCTGGCCAGGCAGCCGCCATAATTCTCCTGGCGTGTCTCCTTTCCAACTTCTGGGCTCCCAGGGCCCCTGTGGCTCTGGCCACAAGGTGGGCGTGGTGGGGCAGGGCATGTGGTGCCCCTCACCTCCCCCGGCTGGGCTGTGGACCGGTTTCGCACCCCCCCCACCCCCCTCCAACCCCGCTTGCTTGCCGAGCAGCTGGTTGCGTTTCCTTCTGCCCCTTCTTCCTCCTCCCTCCCCGTGCCACTCATTCTCTCCCTGCCATTGTATCTTTCCTGGGGCTGAGCCTGGAGTCCCCTCTGTGGGCCCCCGGGATGCCCCTGTGGGATATTCAGGGTCCCGGAAACAGTCACTAAAAGCTCTTGTGCCAGGCACAGCCAGGGGCTGGGACAGCAGGGGGTGGGGGCGTGGAGGGTGGGGGTGGGCGAGCAGATGTAGATCAGCCCTGGGCCAGGGCCTCTGCTGGAGGAGGGGGAGGGGAGACACAGACAGGTGGGTAACCAGAGGCAGGGTGCCTGTGGGGCTCAGGGAGTCAGCGGGGCCAGCACGCAGAGGTTCTGTGATATCTCAGTCACTGTGCAGGGGTGTGGTGGCCGTGCGAGGGGTCTGGGGTGGTGGGAGGGCAGCCGACTCTCAGAGGCCGTACACACGCGACTGGGTTAGAGTATCTGCCAGGTTTGGGGGTGGCTGGACCAGACTCCTTAGAAGGCTGAGGGTTTATTTTATTTTTTAACTTATTACCGCTATTTTACATTGTCTCGGCGACATTTCAAACCAGAATCCTTAGAAACGATGAAAGCTACGTTCATCACACAAACTTGACCGTGCACGTGTGTATTTGCTTCCTGGGATTGGGTGTAACAAATGACCACACTCCCGATGCTTTAAAACAACAGAAATTTATTCTCTCAGTTCTGGGGACCAGAGTTCTGAAAGCAGGTCTCTCAAGCTGAGATCGGGGTGTGGGCAGGGCTCCTGCCCCTCGGGAGACTCTGGAGGAGGGTCTCTCCTGCCCTTTCCAGCTTGGTGACTCCCCCTGGCTTGTGGCCACAGCGTCCCGAGCTCTGCCTCCCGTCACATCGCCTCCTCCTTGTCTGCCTCTCTGGTGTAAGGACCCCAGACGGCCCCTGGATGTCTAGGGCCCACGTGGCTGGCCCGGGTCACCTGCCCACCGTGGGATTCTGCATTTAGTCAGCCATCCACAGTTACCCTTCGAAGTCCTTTTTTTCCATGCAAGGTCACAAGTGCCGTTTGGGGTTCTGGTGAAGCTGTCTTTGGGAGCGTTATGTGGCCTATCGCCGTGTCCCTGCAAACATACCTATGTTTTACCTGCACTGCCCACTGCCCACCACTGCTGGGGCTTGAACCACATCAGCTGGGCACTCTGTGGGCCTCTGTCCCCTCTGTGGCAAGATGGGCTCATAGTCGCTTAGACTAAGCTTAGAGAATGATGCAATCAGCTAGAAGGTTCTCAGCGGCTGTCAGGCACGTGAGTATGCCCGGAAGGTGCACAGCAGGGCCCGAGGCTTCAGGTCCCGGAGGGCGGTCACCGTCTGGCCCTGTGGTAAGGTTCAAAGCATGGATTTCTGGGACATAGGTCCTGGTGAACTGGACGGCCTTGTCCTGCACCCACTGGGGCTTCCCTTTACAGGAGACCACGTGCAGGCCCTCACTCCCTAGATGCTTTGGATCAAAAGGGGGGCTCCAGGAGGTCCGTGCTGGCTCTTCTCACTCAGACTTAGCTGTTCCACAGGCACAGAGCTGCAGGGCGAGGACAGGACCACACGGGGACGGGCAAACGCTCTGCCACGTGACCTCAGTGCCGGCGCTCACCGGCCTGCCCTGCCCATCGGCATAAGGGCGCGGGGCCCCGGAAGGCAGAGTCCTCTCGCAGTCGTTGAGTTCCCATCATCTTTCTGCAAGGGCGGCGTCTCCTACCGGACCTTCCTTAGAGGGATGTGCACGAGCCACGGGGGGCCTCCAAGCAGCGGGCCTGTCATCTTCTGGCCTGGCCCCGTTGCAGCTCTCGGTCCCCGTCTTATCTGCCCAGTGTTGTTTAGCAAACGAGGGACCCCTGTTGCCAGAACCAGGGAAATGGAGGCAGGCACAGACCCTGAAGGCCTCTCCCTGGAAGAACCGCCAGCCGGGCAGGGGGTGGGGGTGGGGATGGGAGGGCCACGGCAGGAGCCCCATTCCCCTGGAGGGGGGGCCAGTTCAGCTCAGATGAGCCTAAGCTCAACTTCTGCAGGTCCTGGGGGGGTCACATCTGGAGGTGCACATGTGGCCTGGAGCCCAGGAGAAGCCGGACGTGTCCGGAGAGAGAGCCAAGGTGCAGGGGGAGGGAGGTCAGGGTGGGGCCCTGGAAAAGTCAAGAGCTGTGTCCTAGAGGCCGGGGCCAGCTCTGCAGGGACAGATGCACAGGAGAGGGAGCAGGAGTGACACTAACGGGAGCACGGGGGCCTTTGGTGGCTGTGCCAGGCTGGGTCAGGGGCTGGGGTGTGGGAGGGTGGGGGGAAGGGGGTCTCCGTGGAGGGTGTGCAGCAGGAGGTCACTGAGAGCCGAGGCTCTGCTCTGAAGGGGACAGACACAGGCTGCTCTGGGCCGGGAGCGGGGTGGGCGCTGTGCTCTAATCATCACTACAGAGGGAAAGGCGTTTGGCCCTGTGTGTGTGGTCGGAGGACGCAGCTCCGGAGACAGGAGGGTGTTAGGTGCTGGAGAAGGAAGGAGGGGCAGGAGGGCTCCGGCGGCCAAGGGGGTGCTTGCTGGACGCCTGCACCCCCCCTTCCCCCCCAGAGTACGCCAAACCCTGCGTCCTGCCGGGCTCCCTGCAGAGGGGAGAGATGCCCAGGGTTGCTGCGCCCGGGATGGCTGCCACTGAGTCCCTGAGGGTCTACCCGCCAGGGCCGCGGCCACGGCCACCATGCCTGTGACTGGCCCAGATCTTGCGGGACGGGAGCCCCGTGCCAGGCCAGTGAGAGGCGGGGCCCTGAGGAAGGGCTGGTGTGGCCGAGGACCACAGGGCAGCCGGTCCTCACTTCTGCGGGGACCGGCTGGGTGTTCAACTAGGATTGGCCCCGAGAGAACCAGGTGACACGGGGTTAATGCAAGCACGTTTATTAGGTTTCCCCAAGCAGCTTCCGAGGAGGGGAGGCCATTGTGGCCTGCGCTTCGGACGTGGTCGCAAGTCATGACCATTGGGACCCCGGGAGGAGTGTGGCAGGGAGGTGGGAAGAGTCATCCTGAGTTGGGTGGGAACCCCCTCCCACCCAGGCCTGAGAGGAGGGGCTGCTGTCTATACTTCACAGGGGCCTAAGAGACAGACCCCAAAGCAGCTGGGAGGCTGGTAGGTGGGAGCGCTGGGGGTCCCCACAGTGACGGCTGGCCACATCACTGGCAGCAGGACTTCTGGGCCGAGGCAGGGCGGGAGCAGGCAGGGCGGGAGCATGCGGGGCGGCAGAGCAGGGACACGCAGGAGGCCGGGCGGCAGCAGGAGGAGGCAGGGGTGCAGCAGGCGGGCCTGCACACGGGGCGGCAGAGCAGGGACACACAGGAGGAGGGTCTGCAGCAGGAGGGGGCTGAGCAGGGGGAGTCCTCGCAGCACACAGGGGTGCAGCACACGGGCTTGCAGCACACAGGGGTGCAGCAGACAGGCTTGCAGCAGACAGGGGTGCAGCAGGCGGGCCTGCACACGGGGCGGCAGAGCAGAGACACGCAGGAGGAGGGTCTGCAGCAGGGGCTGGGCTGGCAGCAGGAGGGGGCTGAGCAGGAGGAGTCCTCAGAGCAGACAGGGGTGCAGCAGACGGGCTTGCAGCACACAGGGGTGCAGCAGTCTCCCTGGCAGGGGGAGGAGGTGCAGCAGGACGGCTGGCAGCATGAAGAGGTTGTGCAGGGGGAGTCCTCACAGCAGACAGGGGTGCAGCACACGGGCTTGCAGCACACAGGGGTGCAGCACACGGGCTTGCAGCACACAGGGGTGCAGCAGACGGGCTTGCAGCAGACAGGGGTGCAGCACACGGGCTTGCAGCACGCAGGGGTGCAGCAGTCTTCCTGGCAGGGGGAGGAGGTGCAGCAGGATGGCTGGCAGCATGAAGAGGTTGTGCAGGGGGAGTCCTCACAGCAGACAGGGGTGCAGCAGACGGGCTTGCAGCACACAGGGGTGCAGCACACGGGCTTGCAGCACGCAGGGGTGCAGCAGTCTTCCTGGCAGGGGGAGGAGGTGCAGCAGGACGGCTGGCAGCATGAAGAGGTTGTGCAGGGGGAGTCTTCGCAGCACACAGGGGTGCAGCAGACGGGCTTGCAGCACACAGGGGTGCAGCAGACGGGCTTGCAGCACACAGGGGTGCAGCAGACGGGCTTGCAGCACGCAGGGGTGCAGCAGTCTCCCCGGCAGGGGGAGGAGGGGCCGCACAGGAGGGTCAGGCAGGGGGCCGGGGCGCGGCACGGGGGCTCGCAGCAGCTCTCTGGGCAGTCGTCCACCTGCCAGGGGGAGTCGGGGCAGGAGTCCGAGGCCCCGGGCAGGCAGACGCGGCTGCCATAGCTCAGGTCGCTGGAGCAGACGGACAGGGTGGACGCGGCCATGGCGGGGGCGGTGGGGCTGCAGGAGGGAGTGGGTGTGGGTGTGGGTGTGGTGGGTGCTCAGGGTGTTTGGGGTTTATATACACCTCGGGCTGTGTGCTGTTCATCACGAGGCCTGAAAAGCCTGTCCGCTTGTTGCTGGAGCGCGTCCCTGAGGAAGCTGGTCAGGGGCCCGCGGCGGGTAGCTTAGCCCATTTATGACCTGGGAGGGTCAGTCACCCCTGAAACCCGCCCTCCGCTCCCAGCGTCCGTCTGCGGCTCCTTACTGTTACTTCCCGTGCCTCTCAGCACTCAGAGAAATCATGGGCCTATTTTTTCATATTGTCTTTATTTGGGGAAATAACTCTGTTCCGAATGCATCAACCAACGGATAGCTTGGGAGCTGCGTTTATTTTTGGTGTATGTGCAAACAGGCGTGTGTAATAGCTCTTCTGTGCCCGCAGCTATTTGGAACAAGTTTGTGTACATTTTTTTAAATGTTTATTTTTGAGAGAGACAGAGCACAATTGGGGAGGGGCAGAGAGAGAGAGGGAGACACAGAATCCGAAGCAGGCTCCAGGCCCGGAGCTGGCAGCACAGAGCCCGACGTGGGGCTCGAGCTCACAAACCGTGAGATCACAACCCGAGCTGAAGTCGGACGCTTAACCGACCGAGCCACGCAGGTGCCCTGAAAGTCTGTACATGTTAACTCCGTGACCCTTAACCTTGTGAAGTGGGAACTGTTGTTCCCATTTTACAGATGGGGAAACCGAGGCACGAGTGAACACCAACACCCATACAAAGTGAGCAGAAGGGCCCGGATCAGAAGTGGGGGGCCCGTGTTCTCAGGCCAAGACTCTGCTGCCCCAGAGGGCGGAGAGCAGGCTGGCTTCTGGGAGATGCGAGGGCACAGGATGAAGGCAGATTGAGAGGTGTCCGGGAAGGTGTGCGGTGGGTGCCGGCCGGCGGGCAGCACCTGGTCAGGCGGTGCTTCTAGAACCTGGGAGAACGTGTGCTCAGTGGCCGCAGGATCGTGTGCACGGACTGTGGGGCGAGGTTGCGGGAGGCAGGTGGTCGGTAAGAGCAGGACCTTGTCCGGCTGAGAGCAGGGAGCGTGGGACAGGGTGAGTGTCCCACGCGGGCTGAGGCACCGGCCTGCAGGAGCCCGGCAGGTGGCGCTGGTGAGCCATCAGCTGGCGCAGGCGGGGATGGGGACCGGGGGGCGGAGCCATCGCAGGTGACCCTGAGGGAGTCCGAACCTAGTTGGGGCGCCGCCAGGGGAGGCCCTGCGCACGGCCTGACTGGGACTGCCAGCTTGGTGATCGCCCCCCGACGGTCCACACTCGTAGTGGGAGGGACCACTGCCCTCTGTGCGGGGAGGCCAGCCTGCAGTGGCCGCTTGGGCTCCGAGGGGAGCCTGGTGTCAGCAGGAGAGCAGGGATGCAAGGGTGGGGGTGGGGGGGCAGAGCCCCTGAGCGCCCAGAAGCCTCAGGGGTGGAGGGAGAGCAGGTGGGTCCCCAGGGTTTGGGGGGCCCCTTCTGGAGGGGATGCGGGGCATTTCTGGGGAGCGTGGGGGCTCCGGGGAAGCAGGCTAGAGGGCTGTGGTGGGTGTGGCTGGTGCCGGCCAGACGGGCCGCCCTTCCTGAGCCGAGGCAGGTGCAGGCACCGGGGTCTCTGCTCATATGGGCACGGATGGGCCACACGTGGCCAGACGCCAATGCCCCGCAGGGAAGACAGATTTGATTGAGGATGACACGGCGGGGCCGAGACTTGGGCATGGAGCTGAACGGGGTGCCCCGTGCAGGCAGCAAGGTGGTTGGCCAGAGGGGAGCAAACGGTGACATGCAGAGGGTCTAGACTTGGGGGGGGGCATCCGGGTTTGGGACTGGCAGTTTGGGGTGGGCCCCTTTCCTTACAAAGAGACAGGCAGGCCCACCTTTCCTGATGACGCTTCAAAGGGATGGCGCCCTGCTTTCCGCGAAGCTGGGCTTGTGCCAGGCGCGCCTCCGGGGGATGGGGTCTGTAGCTGCTTTGTGGGGACGCCTCTCGAGCGGGGGGCTGGGGCTGGGGTCGGGGGCGGCCAGGCTTTCCGGGCACGTGCTTCTCCAAATGCTCGTGCGCTGAGAGTGAAGGCAGTGCCCGCCTCGCTCGCGGCCGCCCACCCCTCTGACGCCTGCCCGGCCGCACACTCGGTCCCCTGGGACGCTGGCGCTGCTCGCATTCGTGGCCGCCCAACAGGCGAGTGCTCTGTGGGCCAGCGGGGAGCCGTCCCGCCCTTGCCGCCGGAGCAGATGCCATGAAGAGCCACACGGTTATCTCGAGTCTCCCCGACCCGGTGCTGCGCCCACTGGCGGGGGCTCTGCCCATGTTCCCTCCGCTCACTGCCTCCCTGAGACGGCCACCTGCGGCCTCCTGTGCGCGTGTGCAATTATGAGCACGCAGGGGACCACTGGGTGGCTCAGTCGGTTGGGTGTTTGACTCTGCATTTTGGCTCAGGTCATGACCTAACTGTTCGCGAGTTCGAGCCCTGTGTCAGACTCTGTGCTGACGGCAAGGAACCTGCTTGGGATTTTCTCTCTCTCTCTCTCTCTCTGACCCTCCCCTACGCATGCTCGCTCTCAAAATAAATTTAAAAAGACTAAAATTATGAGCATGCAGTGGTTGTTATATGTTATTATTGCAGTTACCATTACAAGTATGACAAAACCATATTGTTCTGTTTGACTTTCTTTAAAAAAGTTTTTTAATTGTAGTAAAACAGAAATAACAGAAAATCTGCCATTGGACCCATTTTCAAATGTACAGTGTCGGGGCACTAAGTGCATTCGCGATTGTGCAGCCGTCTCCACTGTCCAGCTTCAGGACTTTTGCCATCATCCCGAACTGAAACTCTGTCCCCATGGGACACTGCCTCCCGTCCCGCAGTCCCCCCAGCAACCCCCTCCCCTCCATCCTACTGTTTCTGAGTCTGGCTGCTCTTTCTTTCTTTCTTTCTTTCTTTCTTTCTTTCTTTCTTTCTTTCTTTTCTTCCTTCCTTCCCTCCTCCCTCCCTATCTCCCTTTCTTTTTCTTTCTTTCTTTCTTTCTTTCTTTCTTTCTTTCTTTCTTCCCTCCCTCCTTCTTTCTTTCTTTCTTTCTTTCTTTCTTTCTTTCTTTCTTCCTTCCTTCTTTCCTCCCTCCCTCTCTTTCTTCCTTCCTTCCTTCCTTCCTTCCTTCCTTCCTTCCTTCTTCCCTTCCTCCCTCCCTCCCTCCCTGCCTCCCTCCCTCCCTCCCTTCCTCTCTTTCTTTCTCTCTCTCTCGCTTGCTTTCTTTCTTTCTTTCTTTCTTTCTTTCTTTCTTTCTTTCTTCTTTCTTTCAATTTTAGCCATCCTAGCGCATATGAAGTAGTGTTTCGTTGTGGTTGTGATTTGCATTTCCCTGATGACTAATAATGTGGGGCATCTTTTTGTGTTCATGTTGGCCCTCTGTACAGCTTTGTTGGAGAAATGTCCATTCAAGTTCCTTTCCCATTTAAAAAAAAGTGTATTTATTTTGAGAGAGGCAGAGAGAGTGTGAGTGGGAAAGGGGCAGGGAGAAGGAGAGAGAATCCTAAGTAGACTCTGTGTGCCATCAGTGTGGAGCCTGACACGGGGCTCGAACCCATGAACTGTGAAACCAGGACCTGAGCCGAAATCAATTTGGACGCTTAACTGATTGAGCTACCCAGGTGCCCCTCTCTGCCCATTTTTAAATTGGGTTACTTGTCTTTTTGTTGCTGAGTTGTATGGGTTCTTTATGTTTTCTGGTTATAAACTCTTATCAGACATACGATTTGCAAATATTTTCTCCCATTCTGTAGATTGTCCTGTCACTTTCTTGATGGTGTCTTTTGAATCACTAGAGTTTTTAATTTTGATGATGTCCAATTAATTTTTTTCTTTTGATCTTCATGCTTTTGGTGTCATAGCTAAGAACCTGTTGTCAAATCCAAGGTCACGAAGTGATTCCCCTAAGTTTTCCTCTAATACAGTTTGGTTTTAGCTCTTACATTTAGGATGTTTATGACTTTTAGTTAATTTTTGTATATGGGGTGAGGTAGGGGTCCAACTACATTATTTTGCATGTAGAAATCTGGCTTTTCTGGCACCATTTGTTGAAAAGATGATGTTCTCCACTGAACAGTCTTGAAATCTTTGTCAAAAATCAGTTGGCCATAAATATATGGGTTTATCTCTGGACTCTCAGCTTTACTCCGTCAGTGTGTATGTCTGTCCTATATGCCAGATACCACACTGACTCAATCACTGTACTTTCGTAGTAAGTTTTGAAATCAGGAATTGAATCCTTCAACGTTCTTCATCGTTTTCAATTTTATTCTATTCTAGACTCTTACCAGTTCCATATGATTTTGAAGCTCAGCCTTTTCATTTCTAGAGAAAGAGACTTTGGGATTTTGATAAGGATCACACTGGGGAGTACTGTCACCTTCACGTTAAGCGTTCCCATCCATGAACATGGGATGTCCTCGCTCTTATCCTCGTCTCCTTCAGTTCTTTCAGCAGTGTTTTAGAGCGATCGGTGTACAGGTCTTTCACCCCCTTGGTTAAATTTATTGCTAGGTGTTTTATTCTTTTGGATATGATTTTCACTGCCTGAAAAAGTGTTGAAAAGCAGATGACCACGCACACACAAAATACAGCCACTTAGTTTTAGAAAAACACTCCTGCTTATTTAATACGTCTATTGCCAATAATGTGCTGTCATGTTTATTACTCACTTAAGCATCGTTTACGTAGTTTTCTACTCATCTGTTTACTTACAGCACACCCGTGTTTGGAAACACAGGTTGGATTGTCGCCAGGACTTTGTGAGCACTGCTCCTGAAGTTTGCTAAAGCGTGCAGTGCTGTTGATGGCAAGTCTGATGCCAGTCAGATTTTTACTTTTCCGTAGGTGACTTTTTTTGGCTTGTTTTGTTCTCTGGAGACGCTTTTGGGAACCACCTATTATCCATCCCATTCTGCAGTTCCAACAGGATGTGTCTGGGTTTTCCCCATTCCTTTTCTTGGTGTTGCTTAGTCCTTTAACCTGGGGACTGTGTTTTCCACTGTGGGAAGTGCTCCTCCCCGGGGATGCATTTCCTCATCCTCCCTGTGTCCTGACTGCCTCTCCTCCTGGAATCCCACACACCAGAGGCTGCAGCCCCCAGATGGGTCCCCAGGCTGGTTTCTTTCCTCTCATACTTCCTACCTCTTTGATGTTTTGTTCTAAGTCCGAGAGACTTCTCAGCCTCACTTGCAAGGCCCTTTGTTTAATTTCAAATACCAACAATAGACCTTTTTTGGGTACGTTTGCTAACCGTTCCTTTTCAAAGCCTCTCCCCCCTTGCTCTATGGCTGTGACATCTTCTTGAATGTCTTTGAGTGTATTTAAGATTTGTTAAAAGGTGATTTCTGCTTCATGAGCTGTCTGCCTGCTCTGGGGTGTGTTTTATGTTTGCTACCCCAGGCTGGCCTTCTCACGCCACTGGCTTTGCTCATACGCTGGGGTGAGTGTGGGAGTGGTCATGGCGGCCGGGCTCCCCTTCCTCTGCGTGTCTGTGCTGAGTTAGAGAAACCTCACCCGTGTGGGGAAGTTGACATGGTGCTCCGGGATCGGGGGTGGGGCCCTGCCAGGTGGCGGGGTTACCTGGGAATAAGAAAGTTGGGAGCCCAGAAGCCAGGATGAGACTTATGTACATGGGGTGTCAACAGCCCCCCAGGAGCCTTAGCCTTTCCCGGGTGAGGTGTTAAATTGTCCTAGAGATACACACCGGCGGCGTTCTGGGGAGGTGCAGAGCCTCTGGGCACTCTGCCTCCGATGGCCCCGGGTGCCCCCTCCCCTGTGGACACAGCTTCCTCCACCGGGCCTGCCCATGGGGACCAGGTGCTGTCGTGCTCCAGGGCCCAGCCTGCTCCACCCTGCCTGGAGGTCGGCACATCTCTGCTTCCCGTTGGCTTTGTTGCGTCCCTCACCCGTTGTAGGCTGACTTCTCCCCATGGCGGGTCTTGGGAGGGTTGAGATGGGAACAGTAGGCCCAGGCCGCCCTCTTGAACGGAAGCATCAGCTCTCTTGGAGTGCTGGCTTTGCCACAGCCCCCCTGGCGCTCTGGTTTGGCTGACCCACAGTCCTCCTTATTTCATTTGAATGCTGGGTCCCCAAATTCTCTTTGCACCCCAGTTCACGTGGAATATTAGGCTGCCACAGCATGAAAGCTCTTGGTTAAATTTCCCATCCAAAGCAGGAATCCCATTTGTGCCTTCTGTTTTCTTTTCTTTTTTTTTTTTTTTAATTTTTTTTTCATGTTTATTTATTTTTGAGACAGAGAGAGACAGAGCATGAACAGGGGAGGGGCAGAGAGAGAGGGAGACACAGAACAAGAAGCAGGCTCCAGGCCCCGAGCTGTCAGCACAGAGCCCGACGCAGGGCTTGAACTCACGGACCGTGAGATCATGACCTGAGCCGAAGTCGGACGCTTAACCAACCAAGCCACCCAGGCGCCCCTCTGTTTTCTTTTTAAAGGGAAATTTTATTTTGAACTACTTAGCTCAACTATTATTTTCAACTATTTTTATTTTCATTTTATTGTGAAAAAAATCTCAGACATACAGAAAAACTGAATCACTCAGTGTGTAGCCACATACCCCGTCCTACAGTCAACAACTCACATTGTGCCTCACTTCCTTTCCCAGATTCTTACCCATCAGACCGTCCCTCTACATTGCCAAGTCAGTCGCAAACAACAGTACGCTTCACTCAAACACTCAGGAAGCATCCTGTTAGCAGGAGTTTCTGAGCTTTTGTGTGTGAAGTACCGTGCCTCTTACGTGTGTCATTTGATGGCTTTTGACAAATGCGTGCATCCGAGTAAACCCTCTTGGGACCCACCACGGGACTGTGCACCCAACCTTATCGGGGCCCTGGACGCAGCCTGTGCCCAACCCTTTTGGCCCCGGCCCTAACCGTCCTCCCCAAATGTCCTCTTCCCCCTGGTCAGTTTACCCGAACCCCCCAGAAGCAGCCCGTGTTCTGGCCGTTAAACATCTAACGTGGTTCAGCTTGTCGTAGAGCCTCACTTAGACACAGTCGTGTGGCGGGCGCTGTCTGCCCGACTCTGCTCACCAGCACCGTGTTGCTGAGACTAAACAGTGCGGTCCTCTAACTGCTGATTCGTGTGACTGTCGTGGTGTTTACCCATCCCTGTTGATGGGCATGTGGGTTGATTGCAGTTCTGTCTGTTATTGAGAGAGTGGAAGAAACAGACCTCGTCTTCAAGGCTTCGGGGCCCGGAAGCCAGGACGGTCCCCAGGTGCTTGTTATTTTGCAGGCAGCTCTGGCTTTTAGGGAACTTTTTGTTCTCTGAGCTGAAATCTGTGTCCCTGTCACCTTGGCTCTCTGGTGCAAACTTTTTTTTAGTATAGTTTTTTTAATGTTTATTTTTGAGACAGAGAAAGAGCGTGAGCAGGGGAGGGGCAGAGAGAGAGGGAGACACAGAATCCGAAGCAGGATCCAGCCTCCGAGCTGGCAGCACAGAGCCCGACGCGGGGCTCGAACCCATGATCCGTGAGGTCGTTACCTGATCTGAAGTCGGAGGTTCAACACACTGAGCCCCAGCCCCCCCCAACCCCCCAGGCGCCCCTGGTGTCTTTTTTTAAAACCAGGTTTTGGAAGCTTGTCCATCGTGTGTTCAGCTCATTGTTGTGCTTCGATTTCCTTCCCTCCTCCCGAGGGTGACCTTACCTGTGTGTTAGACTGTCAGACACCGGCTCACAGGCTCTTCTCATTTTTTCCTCACTCTCGCTTCTCCTGCAGGTCAGATAATTTCCCTTGACGTGGATTCACTTTCACACACTATTACTTCCGTCGTCGGTCCGCCGTCGGGACCTCCCAGTGGATATTTCCTTTCTAAGTGCTGTGCTTCTCGGCTCGAATTCCCGGTTTTTAAAGCAGTTTCCATTTACCTGCTAACATGCCGTGTCCATTCACTCACAAAAGTAATATTTTCCTTTAATTCTTCGAACACCCGTTCCTTGGATTCTTGAAACATCTACAGTCGCTGCTCCACAGTCATTGCCCAGCCACTGTCCGGGCCATCTCGGGTTTCACGACTATTGATTGATTTTTTTCCTTAACTGGTGGATTGCATTTTCTCTGCCTTTTGTGGCCGGTGGTTTTGTTGTTGTATATTGCAATTAATTATGGTGATACATTTAGAAGCCCTGCATTCTCTTTTCCTGCCTATTCACTTTGGTTCTGGGTGATCGCCAGTTATTAACTGATCATGTTGAACTTGAGCGAGTTTTACACCTGCTCAGGGTGGATCTGTGGGAAGCCCAGGGGGATTACTAAGCTCCTTGTCTTGGTGGGGATCGAATTCCAACCGTCTTCTCTGGAAATGTTGCCACCGGTTGGCTTTGTTGGGGCAGGCCCAGAGTAGGGCTTCCTGTGGGTCTGGTCGCTGCTCCGGACGCCTGACTGTGTGGGGTCCTAGCAGCACATGGGGGCTCCCCCTCCGTCCTGTGGCACACGCTCAATGTTAAGCCTCCGGTGGTGTTGCCCCGAGCACAGACAGCCCTGCCACCTTGGACAGATGTACAGCAGCGTCTCACGCAGACTCACGCACGTTCCCTCCCTCCTGATGCCCCACTCCTGGGATTCTAGCTGCTTCTGCTGCCCGAGCGCGGGGGGTCTTCCTCCTCGGCAAGCGGGCCGTCGTGTTCTGCGAAAACCCCAGCCCACTGAACGGCCTTCGGGACGCTGGCCTGGGCAGAGCCGGGCGAAGGCCGAGCGTCTTTCGTGTGCACTCTTCCTCTCCGCAGCCGGTCTGTGCCGGTCGGACCGACCGCAGCCCGAAGACGGAAGGCTCGTCGCTGTTCTTGGGTCGTGTCATTGAGGGAGCGCTAGACTACCGGCGCTCCGCGGGTTTCCCCGGTATCGTTCCGTTCTCCAGACTCAACACTTGTCTGTTCTGGGAGGTTCCTGGTCCACACAGCAAAGGCTGTGGCTTGAGGAGCCCTGCAGGTGTCATTCCTGTCTGCCTCGGTGTGGGCCCCACGGAGACAGGCAGCTACCAGGCTCTCTTACCCACCTATTGCTGCTAGAACGGTTGGAGGACGTGGCTAGGTGTGTGGCTGCTGAGACAGAACCAGGCAGACTCCTGTCAGGGACAGCCTGTCCTGGAAAACCGTAGATGACACCCCCCGCCCAAAAGAGGTCACGGTTTTACGCTGAGATTACCCCGTCCAGGCAGACCCCAGCCGGCGCTCTCTGCAGGCGGGCGGCCCCAGAGTCTGCAAGCAGAAAGGAGTGGAGCGGGGGGGAGGGGGGTGGGAACACTGACGGACGTCTGTCCTCCCGGAGGAGACCTCGGAGTGGGGAACGGTGTCTCCCTAACAAACAGGGAGGCCCACGAGTGTTTGTCTGGGCCCGGATGTGTGTGCCTCTGTGGGGGTGCCTGCACCTCCCTGAGCTGTGTGTCCATCTTTGGGGCCGTGCGCCAGAAAATTCTCGTAAACCGGTCCTGAGTCTTGTGATGCAGCAGCCTCCTGCAGAAGCGTTTTCAGAAACGCCATCAAGTTCTCGGGGTGTTCTCACTGTCGGCGGGGCGGGGGGCATGCAGGTGGCAGGAGAGACCTCGGATTCTTTGTAGGAAAGGTATGGAGGTCATCCAAAGGCGATCTCTGGAGTTCACAGGCCAGAGCCCCGAGGAGGGTGGGGAGTGCTCCTCCAGGCCGGCTTTCAGGCCCGAGACGTCAGGCGAGAGCCCCAGGGAGGAGAGGAAGACCCACCGCTGACTCAGCCCGTCACCCGGGTCCCCAGTGACCCTGTGTGTCCATCCGCGGCCCCCCGGCCCTCACGCGCTTCCCGGGGACGCCCCTGCTTCCTGTAGGGCCGCACCCCTGTGCAGCGGATGCCCTGGCTTTGTGCAGCCTGCTTCTCTAATGATGAGGTTTTTCTCACGACGAGGATCAGAGGTCACTGCCCGCCAGGAGTTCTCCGTGACCCGTGCCCTCAGTCCACACCCGTGCTGTGGGCCAGTGGCCACCGTGTCCTTCCCGTGTACCGGCCGCTGCGTGACCTCCAGCTTCTGGGACACTCGGACGTGAGCCCGACTCTCTCGATCTCCCCGTGTCTGCCCCGGAGCCTTCCTGACGGGCAGAGGCTGTTCGGGGACGTCATCGCGCACAGAGGCAGGTTGGGAGGTCTGCGTTTTCAGATTCACGCAAACGTAGCTCGTGTGAAATCGTGAGGAACGAGGCTCCAGTAAGCCACTCGGGCAGGTTTCCAAGTGCAACACGAGCGTGGGGAGGGGCAGTTAGTCACGCGGGCGAGCGCCAAACAAACAAAACACGTGCAACAGAAAACTAAGTTCTGGGAGACGGCCCGGAAGCAGCTCAAACCAGGAAGACAACCGTTGTGTCCCGTGTTGCCAGGACGCCCACGGCCCGGTATAAAGGCGGCCCAGGCAAGGAGCCTCCAGACGTCCCCGCCCTCCTCCCTCCCGGACACCGGCCGAGCCCCACGCCAACATGTGCCACACCAGCTGCTCCTCGGGCTGCCAGGCTTCCTACGGCTCCTCCGGCCCCTGCCAGGCGTCCTGCTGTGTGCCCGTGAGCTGCAAGCCCGTGTGCGTGCCCGTGAGCTGCAAGCCCGAGTGTGTGCCCTCCTGCCAGTCCTCCACGTGCGTGCCCATGAGCTGCAGGCCCGAGTGTGTGCCCTCCTGCCAGTCCTCCGTGTGTGTGCCCGTGAGCTGCAGGCCCGAGTGTGTGCCCTCCTGCCAGTCCTCCGTGTGCGTGCCCGTGAGCTGCCGACCCGCCGTGTGCGTGCCCGTGAGCTGCACACCCGCCGTGTGCGTGCCCGTGAGCTGCAAGCCCGCGTGTGTGCCCTCCTGCCGGCCCTCCTGCCCCACCCTGGTCTGCAGACCCGTGTGCTGTAGCTCCCCGCGCTGCTTCTGACCAGGGGTCTCCTAACACCTGCTCCGGGGGCAGAGGGGGCCCCGCCCGTGCCCCTCCGGTGAGGACCAAGTCTTCGCCGGGCCTCCAGTTCTGCGCGCGGCAGGTCAAACACTCCCGATGAGTCGTCTGAACCCTGGGGCGAGGAGGAGCAGGACGAGCCGGATCCCCCCGTGACCCTGCGTGTCTCCGCCGGGGTCCTTCTCTGTCTCCGGCAGGGAACCCAGCCCCTGTGAGCCCAATAAATCGTGCCTCCCTGAGGCAGCTTTCTACTCCTGTCTCTCTGTTTCTACGTTTCCTGCCCACTGAGTCGGCGCTACGGAGCGGGGAGGGCTAATCCCCTCCTCAAGGCGGCTCGTCCGCGCTGGGGGCTCCCGGTGGAGGGAGTGGCCGCCGGCCTCAGGCCCCCATGATCCGTGGCCCGGTGCGTGTGGCCGCGGCCAGCGACTCGCCCTTTTCCAAGGCTGCTCTTGCTTCCCCTGGCTGTCAGTTCCGGCCCTCAGTTCATGATCCACTTGTGTCGCTGGTCCACGTGCGGCCCAGTGTTAATTGATTGATGATCAGTTATTATTATAATAAACCCCACGAACCCACTACCCCACGTGGAAACTAGAGCACCGTCGGTAATTCACCCCGGGCTTCTCAGGGAAACCGCTGTTAGAATCGTGTGCTCTTTGCTACCTTCTAAAAAAGAGAGCGGAGTCACCTCTGCGTGGCCCTGAAGCGCGTGTTTTCTCACGCAGGGCCCTGAGGGACGTCGGAAGGTATTGTCCTGCACTCTTGGCCTCGGACTCACTTTCTTCACTCCGAGCACTGTTGCTAGGATTTCTCTCGGGTCCCGCGTCGTGTCGTGTGTCCTCTTGACCCTTCCCGCCTGCTCCATGCTGGGGCTGTTTCGGGTGAAACCTGCTCCCGTAGATGGGCAGGTGTGGGTGCCGAGGGAACGGGGGACCGGAGGGCCTGGCCGCGGACTGTCCACGCCCTCCTTTGGCACCCGTGACCTTTCCGTTTGGGGCAGCCGACCGCCCGTCCCCCGGCAAGGCTCTCTGTCTGTCTGGCAGTGTCTCAGGCTGGTGGGCAGGTGCATGGGAGCCTGCCCCCCCCCCCCCCCCCAGGAACACACACCTGCCGCAAGCCCCGGGCGACGGCGGAGAGGCAGAGACACCGGCTTCTCACCCACCTTGTCTCCAAAGCCACTGCACCTCCATGCCTGCTTTCTGGGGGTTGTTTTGTAATGAATTTTCTGAGTCAGAGAAGTGGGTGCATTTGAGACCCGCCGGCAGTCTAGTCTGCCTCCACCTCCCCCCCGCGCCCCCCGGCTTTGCTCCCAGCTGAGGTCGAGAGGCCTGCACTGCAGACAGGAGCCTGGCTGCCCTCCCACCCCAGGGATGGCCTCCGGAGCCTCAGTCCTTCCTCCTCACCCAGCTCTGTGGTGACTAGATGTCACGGTACCTGGATCCTGCCCGACCCCACCCCCAGGCCCCGTTGTCCCTGAGCTCCCGAGGAGGCCAGTGGGGGCCGGGAGGCAGGTCAGCTCTCTGGATGTGGCTCTTTTTTTTTTAATTTAAATTTTAGTTAACATGCAGTGCAATATTGGTTTCAGGAGTAGAATTCTTTGATTCATCCCTTACATACAACACCCAGTGCTCATCACAAGTGTCCTCCTCAGTGCCCATCACCCACTTAGCTCCTCCCCCACCCACCTCCCTCCATTCTCCCCCAGCTCGTTCTCTGTCATTGAGAGTCTCTCGTGGGGGCGCCTGGGGGGCTCAGTTGGTTAAGTGTCTGACTTCAGTTTAGGTCATGATCTCCTGGTTCATGGGTTTGAGCCCCTTGTCGGGCTCTGTGCTGACAGCTCAGAGCCTGGAGCCTGCTTCGGATCCTGTGTCTCCCTCTCTCTCTCTCTCCCCCTCCCCTGCTCATGTTCTGTCTCTCTCTGTCTCTCAAAAATGAATAAATGGTAAAAAAAATTTTTTTAAAGAGTCTCTGTGGTTTGTTTCCCTCTCTTCTCTTCACCCCCTTCATATGTGTTCATCTGTTTTGTTTCTACATATGAGTGAAATCATACAGTATGTGTCTTTCTCTGACTGACTTATTTCACTTTGCATGATACACTTTAGCTCCATCCATGTAGTTGCAAATGGCAAGATTTCATTCTTTTTCATTGCTGAGTAGTATTCCATTATATATATACATATCTTCTTTATCCATTCATCAGTGGATGGACATTTGGACTCTTTCCATAATTTGGCTGTCGTCAATAGTGCTGCTATAAATATCGGGATGCGTGTGCTCCTTTGAATCAGCATTTTTTTGTGTCCTTCGGGTAAATACTCAGTAGTGTGATTACTGGGTCGTAGGGTAGGTCTATTTTTAACTTTTTGAGGAACCTCCATACTGTTTCCAGAGTGGCTGCACCAGTTTGCATTCCCACCAGCAGTGCAAGAGGGTTCCCCTTTCTCCACATCCTCGCCAGCACCTGTTGTTTCCTGAGTTGTTAATGTTGGCCGTTCTGACAGGTGTGAGGTGGTATCTCGTTGTGGTTTTGATTTCTATTTCCCTGATGATGAGTGATGTGGAGTATTTTTTCATGTGTCTGTTGGCCATCTGGATGTCTTCTTTGGAAAAGTGTCTGTTCATGTCTTTTGCCCATTTCTTCACTGGATATTTGTTTTTTGGGTGTTGAGTTTGAGAAGTTCTTTATGGATTTTGGATACTAATCCTTTATCTGACATGTCGTTTGCAAATATCTTCTCCCATTTTGTCGGTTGCCTTTTAGTTTTGCTGATTGTTTCCTTCACTGTGAAGATTTTTATCTTTTTTTTTAAGGTTTTATTTTATTTTTGAGACAGAGAGAGACAGAATATGAATGGGGGAGGGACAGAGAGAGAGGGAACACAGAATGGGAAGCAGGTTCCAGGCTCTGAGCCTTCAGCCTGGAGCCGGACGCGGGGCTCAAACTCACGGACCGCGAGATCGTGACCCGAGCCAAAGTCGGACGCCCAACCGACTGAGCCACCCAGGCGCCCCCAGAAGCTTTTTATCTTGATGAGGTCCCAATAGTTCATTTCTGCTTTTGTTTCCCTTGTCTCTGGAGACATGTCAAGTAAGAAATTGCTGAGGCCGAGGTCAAAGAGGTTGCTGCCTATTTTCTCCTCTAGCATTTTGATGGTTTCCTGTCTCGTATTTAGGTCTTTCATCCATTTTGAGTTTATGTTTGTATATTTTTATTTTTGTGTAAGAAAGCGGTCCAGGTTCATTCTTCTGCATGCCGCTGTCCAGTTTTCCCAGCACCACTTGCTGAAGAGACTGTCTTTATTCCATTGGATATTCGTTCCTGCTTTGTCAAAGATTAGTTGGCCATACGTTTGTGGGTCCATGTCTGGGTTCTCTATTCTGTTCCATCGGTCGGAGTGTCTGTTTTGGTGCCAGTACCATACTGTCTTGATGATGACAGCTTTCTAATACAGCTTGAAGTCTGGGATTGTGATGCCTCCAGCTTTGGTTTTCTTTGTCAGGATTCCTTTGGCTGTTTGGGGTCTTTTCTGGTTCTGTGGATGTGGCTTTTGAGTCCTGGAGGCACCAGTACTTCCAAGGGCAGTCTCACTACTGGCCGTCTGAGATTTCCAGCCCCTTTAGTCTTCCTTAGGGACAGGTGATAAACTTAGAGCTGCAGAACTGCTTTTACGACCTTTTAGCTGCACGGACTGGAACCTATTACATTCTTTGAATTTGGGGGACTTTGGTAAACTGAGCCAGTTGACTCGGATGTATGTAGACATGCACCCACATACTTGCATATGATGTATGCACACACACACACACACACACACACACAGTATATATGTATGCACCGTGCACACACCAGTGTATATCCCTCCTACACACACGCACACACATGCACGAGGCATCTGGTTTCCCCAGCCAGCAGTGGGAGGTGAAACCCACAGAGTAGAGATGGGGTGCGGACAGTGACATAACAGCACCCCCGAAGCTCCTCCCCAGAGGCCCCACTCAGCCTGCTCAGAGCCTATGGGACCCTCAGGCCACTCGGAGCCTCTGTTCTGTGGTGCTGCTTTTCCACATCGGGCATGTCTTAGGAATGAGGTTTTACAACATGAGAAACCAAAGAGGAGAATGGAAATCTGACAAATGTATTAATTAGGAAAAGGTCCTCCAGGAAAGTGCGATTTTCTTCAAAGCCACGATAAAGGGAGGAAAAGGAGCAAGTCCGAAACGGGGCCTGCGGGCTGTGTTTCCACCTGCCCCGGGAAGGAGGTCTGTGGAGAGGGGAGGCTGGTGTGGGTCGGGACGGGACAGATCTCGCTGGGCTCCTTGATGTGACCGGAGTGGTTCCTCCAGGACTTGGAGGCCAGGAACGGATGTCCTGCAGCAGGTGGGGGCACCAAAGGGGACAGGCGTGCAGGCGAGGGCAGGGCAGGAGGACTGTCATACACAGGGCCACCCGCACCTCACGGGGCACGCACGTGTACGTACACATGTGCACACACACCCAGCTGCACACAAAGGCACACACACATACGCGTGTGGGCACACACAGGGCACAAAAGTACACACAGGTGCACACAAGGGCACACACATGCATGCACATGCACACACACACACACACACACACGGCATTCACACACTGCGCTGTGCTTATCGGGTCCCTTGTCACACTGGCTGATGGGAATTCCCATGAAGCTCACAGTGTAGGCGGGACACAGGACACAGGACGCCGGTTTGGGAACCTTCGGCTACTTTGCCGTGTGAGAGGCACATGGTGAGAAAAGGTTGCTGGCAGAGTCCAGAGAAGGGAAAAGAGTTTTACTGGGTTAGAAAGGCCTCCCTAGCGCCCCCCACAGGAACCTTACTTGAGGCTGGGGTGGTCACCACAGGGTGTTTCTTCACCCATGTTCTGGGACAATGTGTTATATTCCTTAGTGGTTTTTAGCATTTACAAGGCATCATAAACTGTGCACCCTTTTAAACATTAAAAAATTTTAATGTTTATTTATATTTGAGAGAGAGACAGAATGGGAGCAGGGGAGGAGCAGAGAGAGAGGGAGACACAGACTCCGAAGCAGGCTCCAGGCTCTGAGCTGTCAGCACAGAGCCCGATGCGGGGCTCGAACTCACAGACCACGAGATCACGACCTGACCTGAAGTTGGACACTTAGCTGACTGAGCCACCCAGGCGCCCCCTGAGTCAATTTCTTTAATGGTTCAAAGTTATTCAAGTTTTAAATGGCTAATTTGGGAAAGTTACATATTTTTAGAGATTTTATTGGGATTAAGTTGTTCATAATAGTCATTATTTTAAAAATCTCCATTATATCTGTAGTCTTGTCGCATTTTTATCCCTAATTTCCTAGTAGTCTTTATTTGTGCTTTCTTGTTTATTCCACTGGCCAGTCTTGTCACATAGTTGTTTTTTCATAGAATCATCCTTGGCTTTGTTGATCTGTGTGGTGTGATTATTTTCTATTCCATTAATTTCTGCCTATGATTTTGCTATTTCTATACCGAGTAACTTTAACAACATTTCCATGACACTCTCCATAGAAAATCTTTGGAAAACCGAGTACAGATGTTTTCAGTATGTCGTAGAGTGGAAGCCAACAGGGAAATCCCAGCCCCTTGTTTTACAGCGACAATAAATTCATATTTCTGACCTGCTGTGGCTGAGCCTCATTCACTGTGGCAGAAACCAGTGTTTTTTTAGTCTCATTGAAATTCTTTGTTGACAGGTATAAAGGAGTCAGTGTATATACACCATGAGCTCAGATTTTTAGGCCACAATGAAATACATAAATATAATGTTTAACCTGAAAATAAAATACATGCTATCTTACCGTGTACTGGGAGGTTTTTGAGACAAAATACTGTGTCTCATCTATAGCTAAAGAAAAGTATTTGCCACTTGCCGAATTCTGAATGTGTTGACCATTGATGTCCTTTTTCTGCTTGCCCCTGTCATGTTTGAAGACAGTGTGTCACAGTCCCCCTGTGACAGGAGCTGTCACTCCTCCTTGGAATGCACCAGACATTGATATTTGAGGCTGTACTTTGTGGTACATAGAAGGTCAGGATCATTCTGTCTTTCTGGGGAGTTGGATTTTATCATCACCAATGAGACATTCTCTTCATCAGTAACGGTGCTTTCTACCCTCAAGTACATGTTGTCTATTAAAATAGTTGTACTAGATGTTTTGGGTTAGTGTTTGCTAGGTGTCCCTTTTTCTCTGTTCACTTTCAACCTTTCTGTCTGTGTGCTCTGGACCAGGGGTTGGCACCCTTTTTAGGTAAAGGACCAGGCAGCAGCTGTCTGCAGCCTGCGGGCCTCCTGGTTGCTGCTGCAACCACGAAGCCCTGCTGTTGCAGCACGAGTTGCCATAGACGGGGCGCAAGCAAGGAGCGTGGGTGGCCATGTCCAGTGAGCCTCGTGGACACCTGGGCAGAGGCCCAGCGCTGCCCCGAGGGAGGGGTGCAGCCTGTACCCTGACTTAGACCACAATAGCACAGAGCTGAATTTCGTTTCTAAAAGATTCGATCTCTGTTTTTTAACTGGAGAGTTTAGTCTATTTATATTTATTATGATCACTAATATATTTGAATATATTTCTATCATCTTATTTTGTGATCATCTTTGCCCCACCTTTCCATGCTGCTTCTCAAAGTCCCTTTCTACCTGCCATCACGTTGACATTTTACAAGTTTCCTTTTGTTTTCTGTCTTCTCTGGTTCTGAAGTTCCTATGCTTTCTATTCTTTGATTGGCGGTCCTTAAGATTTCCATGGACATCCCTCATGTGGTCTGGCATCAGTCATGTCCCTTCTCACCTGTACATAAAGCAGATTCCCTCCAGCTTATCGGCATCGTCTGTCCAGGACTCTGGTTCGCCTTTAAATTTTTTCTAACCCCACTAATTAGCATTGCTGCTATTCTCCTCAGTTAATATTTGTTTATCCACATATCTACCAGCTTCTTAAGTCACTGCCCCGCTCCACCTCCCCGATGGTTCCCCCTCGTCTGGTCCTCCTCCCTGGGGGCATCCTGCAGGTGCTCCTGTGTGTGCACTGCTGATGAGTGAGCTTGCCTGGGAACGTGCATGGAGGTGGAGGGAGGCACGCGGACCTTTCCGTCTGCCTCACTGTCTCCTCGTGTGCAGCTATGGAGCCCACTGCAGCCGCTCCCCGTGGGCAAGCTGGGCTGTTCTCTGGCTGCTTCCAGCACATTCTGTCCTGAGAACTCCCGGTGCTCGTCATGTGGGGGGGACTTGGGTCTCTCGCACTTGCCTGTGCTGCTCTTTGGGACCTGAGGCCGTGCTTCGTCACCCCTAGAAGACAGCTTCTGCCCCTAGTTCTCTCTGGTCTCTTCCTCTGGAAGAGCAATTAATCGACTACCGGACCTTCTCCGTCTATCTTCCAAGTCTCCGGGCCACGCTTTGTCCTCACGGGGTCCCTGCAGCTCAGCGCTGTGGCTCGTGGCAGCCCGTGGCAGTGCACCCGCCCCGCCGTCTCTCCACGCAGAGGGCTTTCACTTCAGTGGTTTTACCCGTTTTAGCTTTAGAGGTTACATTTGGTTCTCCCGAGCGCACGTATCTTAAAAAAGAATGGAACCTTCTTCCTCTTTCATGTTTCTTATTTCATCTTTTAGTTTCACCCGTTTGAAGCTCACGTATTCAACGTCTGTGGTGGGATTTCTACGGCGCGAGGTTCTCGGGCGGCTGCTGTCTCTGTGGCACTTTGCCCGCACGGACGTGTGCGCTCACGCGGTCGCGTCTGCGTGGTGAGCTCACGCTTCCGCTTCTGTAGTTGTGTCGACTCTGAAAAGCCCGGACTGCAGGTGTGTGCCTCTGGAGAGGTGCGCCAGGACTGGCGTTGAGCTCACGGCGCATGGCATCTCGCTGAGCACCCACGACGGCCTCCGGAGTCGGGCACTGCCAAGCACCCCCGGCACAGATGGGGACGCGGAGGCTGCGCAGGGGCTGTCCCAGGTGACAGTCTGTAGATGGCAGGGCTGCCGCTCAAACCCAGCTCCGGCCGCCCGTGCAGCGGGGCTCTTGACGCCGCCGCGCCTCGTGGATGGGGGCGCTGGGCCGCCCTGCGAGTGAGGGGAAGGGGAAGGAGGCCCGGCCCGCCGGGAGAAGCTGAGAACAGGGAGCGGCCGTGAGCGCACAGCACGGTGCACCTGCTCCTGGCACACATCCCTCCGCGGCCTCCTGTGTTCTGTCTGCAGCGGCACCTTCACCGGGCCTGATGGCACACAGCGGTCCACCCCGGGCCCCGGGGCGGATGTGGTGTCAGGGCCAGGGAAGGGCCCCAGGGCGGTGTCCTGCTCCTCTCCGTCCCCAAGGGAAACGCGCCAGGAGCACCACAGCCCCGCGGTGCTGATGGCCACAGGCGCTGCTCGGGACACTGGCCAAGGAGCCCGTAGGCGCCGCGCTCAGACGAGAAGGCCGCGCTGCTCTCGGCCAAGGGCGGATCGGTGGCAGAAAGCGCCGGCCCAGGGAGCCGAGGGGAACGGCCCAGCCGGGCTCCGCCGTACCCCGTGCCAGCTTGGTGCCGGTCTCCCCGCGGTGGCGCTGACCCAGGAGTGCTCCCTCATGGCTGTGGCCCAACATCCCGGGCGCAGCAGCGAGGGCAGCGCGGCAGCCAGCCCCGCGCACTCGGCCTCGCAGGCTGCAAACAGTCTCATTTGTCAGTGCAGAGCCCGACGCCGGGCTCGAACTCACGAACCCTGAGATCATGACCTGAGCTGAAGTCAGATGCTTAACTGACTGAGCCACCCAGGCGCCCCTGAAAAGTATTCTCTATACAAAAAAGTCCAACTAACTAACAAGCAATGCCTCCACGTACAGAAGCACATAAAAGGTAGTAATGTTCTGCTCACATGAATGCAGTGTTCCTACTGGTCTTCCTAATTGGGTTTTATTTACATATTTTGTTTATTTTTATTCATTTTTTAATTTACATCCAAGTTAGTCAGCATCTAGTGCAACAATGATTTCAGGAGTAGATTCCAGTGATTCACCCCCTATGTAGAACGCCCAGTGCTCATTCCAAGTGTCTTCCTTAATGCCCTTTACCCATTTAGCCATCCCCCCCCCCACAGCCCCTCCAGCAACCCTCTCTGTTCTCTATATTTAAGTCTCTTATGTTTTGTCCCCCTCCCTGTTTTTATATTATTTTTGCTTCCCTTTCCTTATGTTCATCTGTTTAGTATCTTAAATTTCTCATATGGGTGAAGTCACATGATATTTGCCTTTCTCTAATTTCACTTAGCATAATACACTCTAGTTCCATCCACGTTGTGGCAAATGGAAGGATTTAATTTTTTTTTGATTGCCGAGTATATCTCATTGTGGTTTTGATTTTTATTTCCCTGATGATGAGTGATGTGGAGCATTTTTTCATGTGTCTATTGGCCATCTGGATGTCTTCTTTGCAAAAGTGTCTGTTCATGTCTTTTGCCCTCTGTTCATGTCTTTTGCCCATTTCTTCACTGGATCATTTGTTTTTTGGGTGTTGAGTTTGAGAAGTTCTTTATAGATTTTTGGATACTAATCCTTTATCTGATATGTTGTTTGCAAATATCTTCTCCCATTCTGTCGGTTGCCTTTTAGTTTTGCTGATGGTTTCCTTCACTGTGCAAAAGCTTTTTGTTTTGATGAGGTCCCAATAATTCAGTTTTGCCTTTGTTTCCCTTGCCTCCAGAGATGTAAGAAGTTGCTATGGCCGAGGTCAAAGAGGTTGCTGCCTGTTTTCTCCTGTAGGATTTTTTTAAAATTTTTTTTAACGTTTATTTATTTTTGAGACAGAGAGAGACAGAGCATGAACGGGGGAGGGTCAGAGAGAGAGGGAGACACAGAATCTCAAACAGGCTCCAGGCTCTGAGCAGTCAGCACAGAGCCCGACGCGGGGCTCGAACTCACGGACCCCGAGATCATGACCTGAGCCGAAGTCGGATGCTTAACCGACTGAGCCACCCAGGCGCCCCTCTCCTCTAGGATTTTGATGGCTTCCTGTCTTATGTTTAGGTCTTTCATCCATTTTGAGTTTATTTTTATGTATGGTGTAAGAAAGTGTCCAGGTTCATTCTTCTGCATGAAGAGACTGTCTTTATTCCATCGGATATTCTTTCCAGCTTTGTCAAAGAATAGTTGGCCATACGTTTGTGGGTCCATTTCTGGGTTCTCTAGTCTGTTCCACTGATCTGAGTGTCTGTTTTTGTGCCAGTACCATACTGTCTTGATGATTACAGATTTGTGATACAGCTTGAAGTCCGGGATTGTGTTGCCTCCTGCTTTGGTTTTCTTTTTCAAGATTGCTTTGGCTATTCGGGGTCTTTTCTGGTTCCATACAAATTTTAGGATTGTTTGTTCTAGCTCTATGAAGAATGCTGGTGTTATTTTGATAGGGATTGCATTGCATGTGTAGATTGCTTTGGGTAGTATTGACATTTTAACAATATTTGTTAATCCATCAGCATGGAATATTTTTCCCTTTTTTTTGTGTCTTCAATTTCTTTCATAAGCTTTCTATAGTTTTCAGTGTATAGATTTCTCACCTCTTTGGTTAGGTTTATTCCTAGTATTTTATGGGTTTTGGTGTAATTGTAAATGGGATTGATTCCTTAATTTCTCTTTTTGTTGCTACATTATTGGTGTGTAAGAACGCAACCAATTTCTGTGCATTGATTTTGTATCCTGCAGCTTTGCTGAATTCATGGATCAGTTCTAGGAGTGTTTTGGTGGCATCTTTTGGGTTTTCCATCTGGTCTTTTTTATATTGTGATATGGTGAGCGTGGCGGGCATGGAAGCTCCACGTGCTCTCCTCACGCCTTACCCTCCACATCCTTCCATCTGGCTGTCTCTGAGTTCCGTGAGCTGCTCTAAACAAATCAGTTGAACCCAAGGACCTCTGAGCTGGAGCTGGTTCGTCAGAAACACAGGTGACAAGCTCAGCTTGCTGCAGGCATCTGAAGTGGTGTGGGGGTCAGTCTCTAGGACTGAGCCATTAACCTGTGGGATCTGACACTGTCTCCAAGTAGATAGTGTCAGAACTGAGTTGAATTCCAAGACACCCTGGGAGGGTGTCCCAGAGCACTGTTTGTTGGAGGTGTGGGGAAGCCTTCTCACGCCTATATGAAAATTGGGTCCAAGAAGCCAATTTATGCATTATTCACAGTTAGTTAATTAATTAGAAGCCTTCTTTGCACCACACAATTCAGCGCTTCACTCCACCCCACAGCTAATTATCATCCTAAATTTAATATTCGTCATTCTCATGCTTTTATTTATGGATTTGCCACACGTGTCCTCCACAAATATTTGCATCTCTTAACATCTCTTACCTATTTGCCACTTTGACTCTTTTTTGCTGCATGCTGGATGCTTTCTTTGGACCTGCCTTCTGATTTTTCTAATTCTCTCTTTAGCTGTGTCTAATATTCTGTTTTAAGTTGTCCACGGAGTTTTTAATTTCCATCACTTGACTTTTTTGATTTCTCGAAGTTCTCTTTGTTTCCCTCAAGTCTATTTCTTCTAGTTTAATACATTTACTCTGTTTTCATATTTACATTTCTCTCCCTAATTTCTTTCAATATAAACACTTTTTTTATAGTCACCATGCTATACATTACATCCTGAGGACTTTTTAATTTTGAAAAAATTAAAAAAAACTTGAAATTTGTATCTTTTGACCCCATACCCATGTCACCCCCCCACCCCTGGAAAACATCAGTATCTTCTCTGTATTTATCACCTTGTTTTGTTTCGTTTTCTTTCGTTTGGTTTGTGTTTTAGAATTCACATATAAGTGAGATCATACAGTATTTGTCTTTCTCCAACTAATTTTGCTCAACATCATTATTTTAATGTTTCTGTCTGATAGCTCCAACATCTGTGTCATTTTTGAGTCTAGTTTTGTTGATTGCTTTGTCCTTAGAAAATGGATTGAGTTTTTTCCTTGCTTTTTAAAAATATGTCTTGTAATGTTTGATTGAATATCAGAGATCCTGTATTAATTGAAAGGGAGATACCCAGTGTTTCTTCCTGGAAACGGGTGAGTCTCTCCTGTCGGGTCACCAGGGTGGTGGGGGGTAAGTTCCGATCAGCCTGCTCAGATGTTGACCTTGGCTTGGGCGTCGCTGTTCTTGCGATGACCTTCAAGGTACTAAGACTTGAGATTCCTTCGTGCTGGGCTTCCAGTGCCGTGTGCGTGGGGCGAGGGCTGGAGGCGCAGGGTTCTTGCTCCGCCCTAAGTCTCCAGCAGCCCCTGTGTGCCCCGCCCACGGAGAGGACCCTCCACGTGCCTGCCTCCCCCCAGTGACCGCTGCTGCTCCTGCGGCCGTGCCGGCCAGGCCGAGTCGGGGGCAGGAGAGCTCTGTTGTCCTGGCCCCGGGTCAGTCCTGAGCGGGCCCGCGGGCCTGGGTCTTGGAGGGCGAGGCTTCCTCACTTCCGGCTGCTCCTCCCCGGGGTGGTCAGACTCCCCTTTGTAGTGGGGGGTGGGTTTGTGTGAGCTTCCCCCTCCCTGTTGTAGCGATCCTCGAAGGCACCACGTCAGGCCCGGCGCCCGGCCCGATTCCCGGCCCCTGTTCAGCGAGGCGGGTTACCCCTGCACTTCCCCTTCTGCAGGGTGAGTCTCGGTGGTGGGTGTGTGGATGGCACCGCCCCCCCTGCGGCCTCCGAGGAGCCCCCGCCTCCAGCTGAGCTGTTGGAAAGGGGGCTCTTTGAGGAGGGGCGGCCGCGCTTATGGTTTGTATATGCCGTGGAGGAAAGAACTTCAGAGTCTGTGAAAATAAGACAGGGGCAAGCTGCCTCAGGGAGGCACGATTTATTGGGCTCACAGGGGCTGGGTTCCCTGCCGGAGACAGAGAAGGACCCCGGCGGAGACACGCAGGGTCACGGGGGGATCCGGCTCGTCCTGCTCCTCCTCGCCCCAGGGTTCAGACGACTCATCGGGAGTGTTTGACCTGCCGCGCGCAGAACTGGAGGCCCGGCGAAGACTTGGTCCTCACCGGAGGGGCACGGGCGGGGCCCCCTCTGCCCCCGGAGCAGGTGTTAGGAGACCCCTGGTCAGAAGCAGCGCGGGGAGCTACAGCACACGGGTCTGCAGACCAGGGTGGGGCAGGAGGGCCGGCAGGAGGGCACACACTCGGGCTTGCAGCTCACGGGCACGCACACGGTGGGTGTGCAGCTCACGGGCACGCACGTGGAGGACTGGCAGGAAGGCACACACTCGGGCTTGCAGCTCACGGGCACGCACACGGAGGACTGGCAGGAGGGCACACACGCGGGCCTGCAGCTCACGGGCACGCACACAGTGGGTGTGCAGCTCACGGGCACGCACGTGGAGGCCTGGCAGGAGGGCACACACTCGGGCCTGCAGCTCACGGGCACGCACACGGAGGACTGGCAGGAGGGCACACACTCAGGCTTGCAGCTCACGGGCACGCACATGGAGGACTGGCAGGAGGGCACACATGCGGGCCTGCAGCTCACGGGCACGCACACGGTGGGTGTGCAGCTCACAGGCACGCACGTGGAGGACTGGCAGGAAGGCACACACTCGGGCTTGCAGCTCACGGGCACGCACACGGAGGACTGGCAGGAGGGCACACACTCGGGCTTGCAGCTCACGGGCACGCACACGGTGGGTGTGCAGCTCACGGGCACGCACGTGGAGGACTGGCAGGAGGGCACACACTCGGGCCTGCAGCTCACGGGCACGCACACGGAGGACTGGCAGGAGGGCACACACGCGGGCCTGCAGCTCACGGGCACGCACACGGCGAGTCTGCAGCTCACGGGCACGCACACGGGCTTGCAGCTCACGGGCACACAGCAGGACGCCTGGCAGGGGCCGGAGGAGCCGTAGGAAGCCTGGCAGCCCGAGGAGCAGCTGGTGTGGCACATGTTGGCGTGGGGCTCGGCCGGTGTCCGGGAGGGAGGAGGGCGGGGACGTCTGGAGGCTCCTTGCCTGGGCCGCCTTTATACCGGGCCGTGGGTGTCCTGGCCGCCCAGAGGCACAGCTGTGGACTTCCTCATAGCTTTTTCCATCACGTTTCCCCAACACCCTCTTGTCCTGAGACGCCCTCCCCCGGGTGATGCGCCGCTGTAAATTAAGTTTAGCTTAGAGGCCAGTTTCTTCTTCTGTAAACAGGACATCCTGGTTCGACTTTACTTGGGGTCCTTGTTACTTCTCCAGGCTGCTACTGTGCCCGGAGTGCCACCGGTTCGACTCAGCACCGTAGCCTTTATTCCTTTTTGCTGTCAGTGGAGGCTTTGGGGCAATAATGCGTTTTGAGCTTTTATTTTGCATGGGAAAACATTAAAGTAGGGATCTGCAAACTGGGGAGCAGAGAAGTCTGTGGGACAAAGGCGGCCTGCTGCCTGTTTGGCAAATAAAGTTTTATTGGAAACGGCCATGCTCGTTTGCTTACGTGCCGTCGAGGGCTTGCGCTGTAATGTGAAGTGGTTATGAGACAGACCACGTCACTGCAAGGCTGAAACATTTACTGTCTTCCATTTATAGAAAGGTGACCAGCTTCTGCCTTACCGTCATCTATGTAATCATCGATTTGTTTGTGCAACAGACATATACTTTGTGCTGGCTATAGAGATGTCCTAGCCTCATGGGCCTTCCGGGGCAATGGATACATGAATGCGTACAAATCAATGCCTGAAATAATTACAGAGAGGGCCGAGTCCCAGAAAGGAAAGCAGGCTCAGCAGGTAGAGAGTAATGGGGTGTTGGTGGGTGGTTGGGGGCCTCTGTGTGGAGGCGACGCTGAGCTGGCTCCTGGGAGATGCGGAGGGGTCGGGAGGCGGTGTTGCAAGCAGAGGCAGCCGTGGGAGTGTTAACGACACTGCTGCAGGATGGGCATGCTCCAGGAGCAGCGGGAAGCGTGGACGAGCGCGGCGTGGACGCTCGTCTTTAGGTGCGGGCGGACGGGTTCAGACCGTACATCTGGGGGTCCAGCCATCCCAGTCCTGGGCCGACAGAAGAAGAAGGACAATGTCAACTTGAAGACACGTCGGGAGGAATCATCCAATCCGAAGAAGAGAGAACAGAATTATGAAAAACGAAGAGGGTCCCTGGGACAATATCGGGAAGTCGAACAACAAGCAAGTTCAACACAAGAAGGAGAAGAGAATGATACTGAAGCACAAGAATGTTTTGAATAATGGACAAAATACCCAAGTTTGATCTATTAAAAAAATTCTACCTAACAGCTCCAAGAAACTCAGAAAACCCCCAAAGCCCCAGCATGATTTGGCCCAATGGTGAGGACCACAGACTCCAGAGTGAAACCCAGCAGCTTCCAATTCCTGCTGCTTGGCCGCCCCAGTGAGAACGCGCACACAGCACGGAATCCTTCCGAACCTGATTGCACATCCGTGTAAGTGGGGCACACCTGCCCCTCGAATGGTGGCAGGGACCGATAACTAATCAGTTATGAGACGATCCACGTGAGATGCTTAGCACAACACCCGGCACAAAGCTGGGACTCCCTCATTGTTATTCTTGCAATAACGTGGCCACAGCTCTCCCCGATGAGGAGCCCAGCCGCTTGGCCCTGGCCAGGGGGGAAGGCCTTGTAGGTCACTGAGTTTCCAAATCAAAACGGGGGCACCGCCCCCACCCCCCTGCCCCAGGTCTGGTGACTTGGATGGTACTTGTGTGGACAGAGGGCAGGGTGTATAAACTTGGGGAGGACCTTGAACGTCCTGATGTGGAGTCCCCTGTCCCTGCTGACGGTCCTTGGCCATCCAACCTGGGGTCTGAATCCAGAAATCGCAGGGCCGCTGGGTCACAGTGAGCCTGGGGGCTGAGACAGAGTTTCCCGAACTGAGTCACTTCCAGCAGAACCTCCAGGAAGAGACGCACACAGGAGGAAGAGGAAGAAAACAAGCAGGCAACCAGGAGGAGGGCGCCCGTGTGGCTTGTTGCCAGGACGCCACAGCCTGGGTATAAAAGCCGCCTGGGGAAGGAGGCTCCAGACCGGCCCCGTTTTCCACCCTGACTCCACTCCAGCCCTACATCGCCATGTGCCACACCAGCGGCTCCACTGGCTGCCAGCCGGCCTGCCGTGTGCCCAGCTCCTGCCAGGCGTCCTGCTACGTGCCCAGCTCCTGCCAGGCGTCCTGCTACGTGCCCAGCTCCTGCCAGACAGCCTGCTATGTGCCCAGCTCCTGCCAGGCGTCCTGCTACGTGCCCAGCTCCTGCCAGGCATCCTGCTATGTGCCCAGCTCCTGCCAGACGTCTTGCCGCGTGCCCGTGAGCTGCAAGCCTGTTGTGTACCTGCCTGTGAGCTGCAAGCCCATTGTGTGTGTGACCCCCTCCTGCCAGTCCTCCGGGTGCTGCCGGCCCTCCTGCCCCACCCTGGTCCTCAGGCCTGTTCCCTGCGGCACCCCTAACTGTGGCTAGCCCGTGGCCTCCTAGGACCCCTCCTCCGTGGGGCCAGAAGTAGCTGCTGTCTGAACTCCCGGCAGGCAGACCTCGTCCACCTGAGACCTTCTGGACCTGACTAGACCATCTTACAGCAAAGCCGCCTGATCCCCACTAACCAAGCGGACAGAGTCACCCCCGTCCCCCGACCCCAGCCCGGGTCGTCCACACGGCACCCACCCTGGCTGGTGCAAGTGCCCAGCCTCTGCAGCCGCCAGCACTGAGCTCTAATAAATCCCAGAGTGCATGTGAAGCCCACCCGAGCGTGTGCTGTCTCTCCTTAGTGCTTTCCTCAAACTGCTTCCTCCAGGACTCGCTCCCAGGCTTCTGGAAAGCTCCTTCTGCAGAGAAGCCACAGGGGACCAGATGGCTGTGCCCGGGGGACTGACCACTCAAAGGCGGCCCCTTGGCGCGTGGGCACTCCTAGCTCAGCCCGACGGGCCCCCAGGGCTTCCTGTGTCCCTTGAACGTGAGGTCAGTTCTCACTCAGCTCTGGGCGGGACCCAGGGTGACCCTCTGACTTTGTGAGGTTAAAAGTCCCCCGCTCGGCAATTACTATGCGAGCCCACCCCGGTCTAACCATTAAAACTGTCCGCTCCATACAGAGTACAGCTCCTCCTGCAAACGTCCGGGGGCACAGGGCTTTGTGGGTAACTTCCGTGGGCCCCAGAGATGTCCGCGTCCCCATGCCCGGAATCAGCGACTGCAGCCCTACAGGCGAGGCGGCTTCCCAGACGGGGTACACGGAGGGTCTCGCAACCGGAGACGCCCTGGAGTAGCCGGGCGGGCCCGTGTCATCCCGGGGACAGGCAGGAGACGCACAGAGAGGGCGTGGTCGTCGGCACAAGGAAGCCGAGGCACACCAGGGTGCCGGGGGGAAGCTGTTTGGGAACCGAGAAATAGTGTAAGATGAACACCATCAAGGGGGGTCCTTCCTGCCATGGACACATATCTGGAAACTTCCCTTATCATGAGGTCACGGGATAATAGAGGATGTGAAATTCAGGAGCGGCTCTCAGAGCACCGGCCATTCGCAGCCCTTCCTCGTCCTTGGTCCCATTCGGACCCCACCGCCAGCCACTGTCTCACCGTCACAGGTGTTCAGTCGTTGCGTCAGGCCCTCGTCTTGCACACACCCTCCCTCCGGGACCCCGGGGCCACGGGCCCACCCACCAGGCAGCGGGGAGGCCCTCCCAGTCTCCTCAGTGACGCCTCGGAGGGGGCGACCGTCCTGGTCTCGGGCCTGACGGGTGACGGGGTGTCTGGGGTCGGGAGTTGCCCACAGACGGGCTCCCCCGAGACCTGGAGGGTCCCAGAACATGCTGCACCGTGAACGGCGTTCAAGAAGCTTCCAACGGTAACGACAGCCATCACCTCCGACTCGTTCTCTCCTGGGCAGCGGTCGCCCGCTGACTCTGTAGACGCTCTAGCTGGGAGTCGTCCCGCTGACGGTGTAGACTTCTGTCTGAGAGCTGTCTGGCTGACTGTGTAGACGCCCCATCTGGGAGCAGTCTGGCTGACCGTATAGATGCCCCATCTGGGAGCAGTCTAGTCCGGCTGACCGTGTAGATACCCTGAATGTGAGCAGTCTAGTCTGATTGACCACGTAGATGTCTATCTGGGAGCAGTCTGGCTATGTAGATGCCCCATCTGGGAACAGTCTAGTCCTACTGACTGTGTAGACGCCCCTCTGTGAGGAGTCTGGCTGACCATGTAGATGCCCCATCTGGGAGCAGTCCAGCTGACCATGTAGACGCCCCAGCCAGGAGCAGCTTGGCTTCAGGGTGGCCGGCCACGCCTTCTGCAGCTGTGACCGACTTTCCCGGGGAGCCGTCAGAAAGTCCTGGATGTTCTTGTGCCACGGGGCAGGAGTGGGGGCGGGGGCACGTCCTGCAGGGGCCCTGCCCCTCCCTCCCATGCACTATCCTGGCACCGATGTGCGTTGTGGGTTGCCGGTTTCCACGTAAGTCAACATCCGTGCGCTGCACTCTTTTTGGTTCCCGATGAGGCGGAACTTCCTCACGTCTCTCACTCTGTGCTGTGAGGAATCCAATCTGCCCGTCTATCTGTGCAGACGGTGGAATTTTTCTTAAAATTCAAATGGACGAGGAACGGGCACAGGTTTTGAATAAATGTGGGGAAACTGAGGGATTTAGGAGTCAAGGCAGGTAACAATCCAGCCCCTTTCTCTTCACAGGCCCCTGGGGATTTTGCTCTGTCTCTGCTTCCCTGGGAGGGGGGTGGGGAGAGCCAGCCTCTGCGAGGAGGTACCTCCCGCTCCCGGCTGCCGGCCTCTGCTGTTCTGCTCCCGAGGGCCTCTTCCGTCTGTCCCTGGCACAAGGGACAAATAGGGAGCCTGATGCTGACCTGGTGGGTCTGGCCGGTGCTCGCTGACCCTCTCTAGTGCTAGTGGTCCACTGAGACTGCAGGCTCGTCCTCTTCCACTGTCCCGAGGATTGGTTCACAAGGCAGCGTTTTGCTCCCTGTCTCCTCAATCAGGCCTTGAAACCTCGAGCAGAATGCGTGATGCCTGAACCGACCCCTGCACCCCTCCTGGGGCCCGCGGGAATCTTCTGGTGCTCAGAGCGTCAGCTCTCGTGCCCAGACCAGCACGCAGGCGTTCCTTCGTGTGGACGCCTCTCTCCAAGGGCGTCAGTGCGGTGTTACTGGGCCCTCGGGTTCCCACCAGGTAGGGTCGTGCTGCCCCCAGCTCACCTTTAACCTGCATGGGCAGGGGGCCAGGCGTGGGCAGGGCCCGAGGCCCACTCAGGGTGCGAGGCTTCTGCAGCCGCACTCACGTGCCGGGCCCAGCCCGGGGAAGGCCTGGCTCTTCCCCGGGAGGAGGGTGGGGCCGCGGGGTGGGAAGGGAAGTGGAGTATGTGTGCAGATCTCCTCTTTCGGGGGCTTTGAACTTGGACTTGGAGGCTACGTCTTTGTCGCTTGCTTCCACCAGGCAGAGCAAACGCTGCCCACTTTGGCGTGGTCTCTGGGCTCAGAGGAGAGGGAACAACACAGCCATCTCTGTTTCATGATCCAGACATTTTATTGATGATAGCAGTGGCCTTTGTCACCCGGAATGCGAGCAACCAGCCCTGCAGGGGAGGGCTCCAGGGTGCAGCAGCCCCCCCCCACCCCCCCGTTGAGGGACCTGTCTTTGCAGAAAGGGAAGCCGGGCATGTCCGGATCCCCAGAAGGCAGCAGCCGTGCGTCCACCGAGGGGCAGGGGGTGTCCTGGCGCCCCCAGAGCGGTTCCGGGGCTCCTGAGAGAGGACGTCTACGCTCTGGAGCAAAGATGGCAGAAGGTCTTCTAGAGGCAGAAGCTGGAGCCGGTCAGCAGCAGGGCTGGCCCGAGACAGGGCCGCAGCAGGCAGGGCGGGGGAACGCGGGGCGGCAGAGCAGGGACACACTAGAGGAGGGTCTGCAGCAGGGGCTGGGCTGGCAGCAGGAGGGGGCTGAGCACAGGGAGTCCTCACAGCAGACAGGGGTGCAGCAGACGGGCTTGCAGCAGACAGGGGTGCAGCAGGTGGGCCTGCACACGGGGCTGCAGAGCAAGGACACGCAGGAGGATGGGCGGCAGCAGGAGGAGGCAGGGGTGCAGCAGGCGGGCCTGCACACGGGGCGGCAGAGCAGAGACACGCAGGAGGAGGGTCTGCAGCAGGGGCTGGGCTGGCAGCAGGAGGGGGCTGAGCAGGGGGAGTCCTCGCAGCACACAGGGGTGCAGCAGACGGGCTTGCAGCACACAGGGGTGCAGCAGTCTTCCTGGCAGGGGGAGGAGGTGCAGCAGGACGGCTGGCAGCATGAAGAGGTTGTGCAGGGGGAGTCCTCACAGCAGACAGGGGTGCAGCAGACGGGCTTGCAGCAGACAGGGGTGCAGCAGACGGGCTTACAGCACACAGGGGTGCAGCAGGCGGGCCTGCACACGGGGCGGCAGAGCAGGGACACGCAGGAGGAAGGTCTGCAGCAGGGGCTGGGCTGGCAACATGAAGAGGTTGTGCAGGGGGAGTCCTCACAGCACACAGGGGTGCAGCAGACGGGCTTGCAGCAGACAGGGGTGCAGCAGACGGGCTTACAGCACACAGGGGTGCAGCAGTCTTCCTGACAGGGGGAGGAGGTGCAGCAGGACGGCTGGCAGCATGGAGAGGTTGTGCAGGGGGAGTCCTCGCAGCACACAGGGGTGCAGCAGGCGGGCTTGCAGCACACAGGGGTGCAGCAGACAGACTTGCAGCACGCAGGGGTGCAGCAGTCTCCCCGGCAGGGGGAGGAGGGCCCGCACAGGAGGGTCAGGCAGGGGGCCGGGGCGCGGCACGGGGGCTCGCAGCAGCTCTCTGGGCAGTCGTCCACCTGCCAGGAGGAGTCGGGGCAGGAGTCCGAGGCCCCGGGCAGGCAGATGCGGCTGCCATAGCTCAGGTCGCTAGAGCAGACGGACAGGGTGGACGCGGCCATGGCAGGGGCGGTGGGGCTGCAGGAGGGAGTGTGTGTGTGTGTGTGTGTGTGTGTGTGTGTGAGTGTGTGAGGAGCTCCGGCTGTCTGTCGGCTTTTATACCTCCCGGCTGCGTGTTGTCCCAGCCGACGGCTCACACGCCTCCTTCCTTGTTGGTCTGAGAGCTACTTGCAGGGTAAGCCCTCATTAGCGCTGCTTTATTTTCTACGATTGGATTTTACTCAGTCGTCTTGTGAGTCTGTTGCAGGACTCTGTTTTCCCACATGTTCATTGTTTGGTTCCAGAAAACTTGTGGAAAATATTTGAGGCAGGTTTTGCTGAGTGAGGTTAGAGGGGAGCCCTTCTCCAAAGTGATGAATTCTGGTTACAGCTCCCCTGTTTGGAACTGCTTTAAATATTTTAAAATTCCTTTGAAGTCTGATAAAGTGCAACTCACCTTATAAAATGCAGAGGACTGGCTCATAGAAAGCTAAGTACCCACCCTGTGCCTGTGTCAGGAGCAGTGTTTCCATGCCCCCAGACAGGCTCAGTCTCAGCTCCTCTTCGTCCTCCATGACTAACTCAGAGGCCCCTTGTTACATTTCAAGATACATTCTGGACTTCTTTTTTCCATTTTCATTTGGCTATGTTAGAAGATCAAAAACATTTTTATATGTGGTGGTCGGTTTTATATTTTAGGACTTTTTTCATGTCTGAAATGCAGCAATTTATGATAGTTTGGCTGGGTATAGAATTCAGATTTTTAACTGCTTGTTTCCTGAAAGCCTCAAAGGTACGTTTCCATTCTCTTGTGCTGCCATTGTTTATTCACCTTTTATCTCTCTCTTTTGTTTTATACTTGAGGAGCACTTGGTTTTCTTTTTATTGTAGTTCTGAACTTTGTATGGTTGGAACTCATCGAGCATTTCAGTGCGAAGGCTCACTTCAGGAAATGTTTGTGTACAACTGAAAAAAATATCTCATCTTTCCTTGTCTCTCTTTTTGTGCTCCAGTTAGACATCAGACCTTCTGGAACCAGCCATTTAAAAAAAATTTTTAATGTTTATTAATTTTTGAGAGAGATAGAGACAAAAAATGAGCAGGGGAGGGAAAGAGAGAGATAGAGACACACACACACACACACACACACACACACACACACACAATCAAAAATATGCTCCAGGCTCTGAGTTGTCAACGCAGAGCCTGACACAGGCTCAAACTTGTGAACCAGGAGATCGTGACCTGAGCCAAAGTTGGACGCTTAACTGACTGAGCCACACAGGCACCCCTGGAACCAGCCTTTCTATCTCTCAACTTTTCTCTCATTTTCCTTATGTTTGTCATTTGCCCTCTTGACTCTCTTGGTTTTATGTTTTGGACCACGTTTCAGTCTTTAGCCATTTCTAGCCTATTATTTGGCATTATTTACAAGCTTACAGTTTTCAAACATCATCACCTGATTATTTCTTGTTCATAGCAGCTTGATTTCATCTTGTGATGTGAAGGAGATGTGTTCTCCACAACTCTGATTACGGTACAGGTGTCTCCATGCTTTCCACCGAGTCTTACACGTCTATTTCATTGGACATCAGGCAAGGCCTGCTCAATGGTGTCAGTTCATTTGATTTTATGAATGAAAAACTTCTGGGGCATTGAGGTCCTGTTCCAATTTATATACAAATGTTTCCATCTGCGTCTCTTTTCTACAAACATAAAAAAATCCCGAGCTTCCTTCTTGCTTTTATACTATTTTGATTTAGTTTTCCTTATAATGTTTGAGATATCCTTTCTGTAGGCCTTCTAGGGGTTGTGGGAGAACCATGCATTTAATCCACTCCCCTGAACGGAAGAATGCAGTGTTGCTATGGGAAATACGAATAACCACCTGGTACTACAGGGTGTTCCGGTGCTTTCCTGTGTAGACACACACAGTCACGGTGGGCAGCTTCCGAGGTCAGCCACTGTGTGAAGTGCCCCTCGGGGACCCACTTTCACAGATGCAAAAATGCTGGAGAAGTGAACCATTCAATGGTGGGTGGGAAGTTCAAGAGCCCACAATTCCGGATACATCTCTCATGCCCCCTGGTCAAGCCCCCAGGCCTGGCCCCCAAAGCCTGGGGTTTTGTGAGTGGGAATGGGGAGGGAACGCGGGCTTGAAGCCAGTGGAGTCGGGGGAGGCTGACGCTGGCTTTGGGGACAGGCCCTGGTGCCGGTTTGATGACTTCTAATCTGCCCACAGCTGCCTCTGGGGTCCGGCTCAGTCTAGCAGGTGTTGGGGCTCATCCTCCTCTTCTGCCTCTGATTTGTGGCCCACGTCCCTGTGTGTGATGCCCTTTCCCTTGGCCCATACACTGCCTGCTTCTCCCTTCTCTGGACGGTCACAGCATCATTCAACTGCCCCTACTTCAACCACACCTCCTGAGGGTTGCCGGCGCCCTGACCCAGGTCCGGACCCCTCTCTGAGACAGGCCACTGTGGGTCGGGGGCCTCAGGCTGGTGCCGGCAGGCCAGGGTCAGTGGGAGATCGAACGATCACATGATTTCTGAAAACAGGAAGAAAAGCTCTGGGCATCTGAGCGGGGACAGAAGGGCAGCGAGCTGGGTCCTGGCTCGCAGGCACGGAGGCGCCAGCAGTGAGCGAGAGTCCAGAAGGCTGTGTCGCAGACAGCCACGTCAGTGGCAAGGGATTCACGTTTCGTGTCTTCCTTTCCAAGCGCATGCGTTCTGTTTATTTTGCTGTCATGGCACCAGCTGGGATGCCTGGTACAGCCCGAGCCCCTGGCAGCAGACCCTCTTGCCTCACTCCAGGGGGGAACCAGAGTGCGTGATGGAGCGTGTGGCCAGGCCGACGTTCATGGCTTTGTGGTGGAATTTGGTTGAACTTACGTGGTTTCTTTGTCTTCCCAGTTTGCCAAGAGTTTTGCTTTGGGCTTTTGAGTAAAGAATGAGTCAGATTGTGTGTGTGTATGTGTTCATCTGTTGGGAGGAATTCTAACGGCTTTTCTGCTCCCACTCTCCAGCATCGTTGATCATATTTCTAACTTGCATTCGGACATTGACTCGACTTTTTACTCTTGTCGGGCAGCTCCGTATTGGATGAGCTAACACTTTGGAATTTCTTACTTTGTATTCTTAGGTGAGCCTGGGTTACAGTCAGTTTCTCTGTCTCCCTCCCTCTAGAGAGAGGTTTTGGCATCAGAGTTTTACCAGGCGTGTTAAATAAACCCAGAAGACTTCTGGCTTTTTCTAAGCTCTGCAATGTTGTGAATGTAACAGGAAAGGCCTCTGTGTTGAAGGCTGGCAGTAGGCAACCTTACCGAGTCTATGCCTTTTGAAGATCAGACCTTTACATATCTTTTCAAGATCTTCTTTGGATATCATTGTATTACAATTTTCATCTTGTTAGTCAATACAGGCAACTTATAATTTCTAGAACTTGGTATATTTCATTTACATTTTCTTTTTTTAATGTTTGTTTATTTTTGAGAGAGAGGGAGAGAGAAGGGGGAGGAGGGGCAGAGAGTGAGGGAGACACAGAATCTGAAGCGGCTCCAGGCTCTGAGCTGTCAGCACAGAGCCCGACGTGGGGCTTCAACTTACGAATCATGAGATCCTGACCTGAGCCGAAGTCGGACGCTTAACTAACTGAGCCCCCCAGGCACCCCTTCATTTACATTTTCTAATTTTAGGATAAATATACTCATATACTACTTTTTTTATGCTTAGAAACAAATATCTCTGAATCGGTGAGCGTATTTTTCTGTCCATTTTAAAGTTTATTGTTAGTAAACTTGCCAGAACTTGTAACATTTTACTGATACTTTTATTAAAATTTGTTTTCATGTTTATTTTAGGGAGAGAGAGCAAGGGCACAAGCAGGGGAGGGACAGAGAGAGAGGGAGAGAGAACCTCAAGCAGGCTCTGTACTGTCAGTGCAGAGCCTGACATGGGCTCGATCTCACGACCCTGGGATCATGACCTGAGCCCAAATCAAGAGTCAGACACTCAACCGACTGAGCCACTCCTACTCTTTCTTAATTTGTTTTTTGAGGGACACCTGTGTGGCTCAGTTGGTTAAGTGTCAGCTCAGGTCTGATCTCACTGTTTGAGTTCAAGCCCCGCGTACGGGCTCTGTGCTGACAGCTCAGAGCCTGGAGCCCACTTAAGACTGTGTCTCCCTCTCTCTCTGTCCCCCACGCACACTCACACACTCTCTCTCTCTCTCTCAAAAATAAACATTAAAAAATAAATTTAAAAAATTTTCGTTTTTTCAAGTATTTTTTTCTAGAGTGTTGAGGGGAACACTTAACCTCTGTCCCGGAAGCCACGCACCAGGGGAGGTGAGGCTTTGTCAGTAATACTGTTGCACATGCTCTTGTTTAGGCTACTGTGTTTTCGGGACTGTCCTACAACCACAAGGCCAGGCCTCCCTAGGAAAGGCTCGACAGACTGCAGGCGGGTGAGTTTCTGCTTCGGAGGTGACGGATGGTGGTGTCACGGCAGGTGCCTCGGGATTCCCTCTGGGTCCCAGGCACAGATAGTGTCCGTGAACGTTCTGTGGACACGTGAAGAGCCTGGGCCATTTCCGTCTTGCCGGAGATCGCTGAGCAGAAGTTTGGGAGGTTCATGGGCAGTGAACTTTCCGGGCTCCTGTTGTTTAAAAGCCGTCCTCTGTGGTGAGTGGGGCAGGGCCAGAGGTTCCTCTATTTTCTAGTCTTTTCTCTTGCTAGAACCTTGTAGAAACGTCCCCCTCCTGGCCCCTGCCACCTTGGATTACCGTAATGTTTTCATCGCCTCGTTTCATCTTGCTGCTCACAGCGTCTTCTGGCTCCAGGCGCGTTTGTGCAACTTTTATGCCATGACTTTCTTCCGTGACGGGGGTTCGATCCTTCCCCTTCCGCTCTGCTCGGGGCCACGGATGCTGGCCGGCTGCGTTTGCCCTCCTCGTGTCCTGAGCTCTTTGGACCTTCCTCGCTCTGTCCTTCTGTATCGCGTTCTGTGCAGATCCTTCCAGAATTAGCTTTTACCCACACGCTCTACTGCACACACTCTCATGTCTCCTTTTATCTGGAGTGTCGTGCTTTTAGCTTCCAAGAAGTCCCAAGTATTTCCGTCCTTCTTCCCTCCTTCCCTCCCTCCGTCCGTCAGTCTGTCTGTCTGTCTTTCTGTCTTTCATAAGCATCCTGTTCTTACTTTAGGAAGTGATTTGCTTCTCTTCCACACTTAGCTTTCCTTACGTGTTTGGAGACCTTCGGTGTTCCCGTGTTTACGCGAGGCTCTGGAGAGCTGGGTATTCGTTGGCGGTATGTGCTCTGCACAAGCAAACGTCTCCTTCTTCGTGCAGAGCTGACGGCTGGGGCTCTGAGGAGCGGAGGGAGTGTCCTATCTTCCGGAAGTTTCTAAGAGTGCTGCGTGTTTCTCTCCAACCCTCAACCGGGATGGGAGCCTCCAGGCCACCCCGCCCCGTGTGGTTCCTCTCCCGCCACTGCTCTGCGTCAGCTGGACGCACCGGGGCCGCGCGATGCAGGGCTGCAATCCAGGAGTCCCTGGCCCAGGGGTCACACACAGTCAGGTCAGCCCCTGACGCCCCCACCTCGGGCTGCTCCAGGTCCTCGGAGGAAAGCTGCGACAGTCTGCTGACACCTGCCGTACTTCCTGTCGAGGTTTAGAGTCAACCTGCGCTTTCCGCTCAGACTTTCCCAGAAGACCTTTTAAGGGTTTGGTCCCTGGGTGGCCCTCCTCGGTTTTCTCTCCCTGCCCGGGACTCACTGATTCTCATTTGGATGCAGGGGAAATGGCAGCGTTCGTCAGCAAACCGGTCCAAACTGGAAATGGAACGAGGTTTTGTGCGTGTGTGTTTTAAGTTTATTTATTTATTTATTTTGAGAGAGAGAGAGTGAGTGAGCGCGTGTGAGGAGGGGAGAAAGAGAGAGAGAGAGAGGGAGAGAGAATCCCAAGCAGGCTCCACGCTGCCAGTGCAGATCTCCACGTGGGGCTTGAACTCACGAACCGTGGGATTGGGACCTGAGCGGCAATCAAGAGTCTGACCCTGAACTGACTGAGCCCCCAGGCACCCTGAGGCTTTGTGTTCTTGACAGACTTCTTCTATATATGTGGCTCACCTGCCGCCGTGTTCACCTACTCCGGGTGCATGGTCCGTGGTTTTGTTGTGTTCGCAGACTTGTGCCGCCACCTCCACGCCTTAATTTTGGAGCCTTTTCACCACCCCTCCCCCTCAAATGTAGGGACTGTGATGGTTACCAGTCGCTACCTCTGCCTTCCCCAGCCCCCAGCAACCTCCAGTCGCTTTCCGTCCCTGGATTGTCCTACTCTGGACATTTCTGATGAATGGGAACCCACGACACGTGGCCTTTTCGTCTGGCTCTCGCACTCAGGCCCAGCCGTGCCGGGGTGGACGGTGCTTCCCTCCTGATGAGACTCCGTCGCGTGGCCCGGCCACATTTTGTGTGACCTCTTCGGCTGGTGGACATTCGGGTCGTTTCCACTTTTGGTTACTGTGCGTCAGGCTGCCTCGAACGCCGTGTCCGGATTTTGCCGGCACACCTGTTCTCCGTCTTCAGGGAAGGCGCTGGGAGGTGGCCTGCTGGGTCACGTTGTGACTCTCGGGAACACGTTTGGAACTTTCTTTCTCCAGCCTGTGCCTGGGACCCAGGTTCAGACGGGGCAGAAGGACACTGCAGTGGGGCGTCCCCGAGGGCGGCTGACACTTCCCCCTGGCGCGCTCCCGGGGGACCAGGGCAGGCTGGGCCACGCTGGCTGTGACAGTGGCATAGGACCAAGTAGAAGAGGAGGGGGAGGGAGCCCCGGGCCCTCTGCTGCCATCCGCTCCCCCTGCGGTGGCCAGAGGACGCAGAGCCCGGAGGCTCAGGCCGTGTGGGAGCAGGAAAGCCAGACTCTCTGCTGCCTCAGGCCCTCACTGTGTCCCTCCCTAGGGAACTGGCCGTGCTACCAGGAAGGCGGGCCAGCCTGTGTCACCTTGGCCTCTAGCTCTGGGGGTGCCTGTCCTAGGGGGCGGTTTCAGGGAGGAGCAGGGTGGCAGCCGTATGAGATGGGACAGCTCAGCCCGCTGTGCGTGCCTAGCCACCTGGCCGGCTGTCCTCCGTGCCTACTTGCTCGGTCCGTGTGCTTGGGATCCCGGACCGCGTGTCCCGTGGGGCGCCCTGGAGGGGGCCTGAGCCCCAGCCCGAGGGGCGGCAGGCAGAAGCCAAGCGGCCATTTGGAGAGGCCGGGCAGACCTCGGGGTGCGGGAAGGGCAGCCTGGGGGTCAGTACGTATGAGTCCTGCTCCCCCACCCCCCGCCCCACCACCAGAGACGTGGGCATCTTCCCACTTACCTGGGATGTGGGCCTCAGGGGCCCGGTGCAGTGGGGGTGGGGGGGTGGGGGGCCGGGTCTTAGGGAACAGCGGATGTGGGAGCATCAGACCAGGTGTCGGAATCCAGGAAATGGTCAGGAGGCAACCGGGAGGAGGCCACACAGGGGCTGGCGTCCTCAGTCGGTGAGCACCGTACCCCCGCCGGCCGTGCCTGAGAGCCACGGTGGGGGCTTCTTCATCCTGGTGTGGGGTGGGGACAGGCCAGAGGAGAGGCTGCTGGGTGTGGGCAGCCAGCGAGCTGCAAGGGGGAGTGTGGCTCAGGCGCCCGTGGCTGCTGACGGCGTGGGGGTGGGCGTCCACTGTGTCCCACGAACCTCGGTCTTGGTTAGAGAGACAGCTTTTCTGAGATGGACCCGGGGGCCACGTGCTGGGGCCGGGGGTCCCCTAGGGCCCACGGGGGCCTGGCCTGTGGGGTTCCCAGAAGCCAGCACCAAGTGTCCACCTTCACCCTGACCCTAGTGTGTCCACAGAAAGACAGGAGGTCGGCAGGAGTCAGAGGTGGCTTTATTAGGACCCAGAGGTGATGTCACTGCTGGGGTGGGGCCAGGTCTGCTGGGGGACAAGGAACACCCCAGAGCTCATGGGGCTGGTGCCGCTGGGTGCCCTTGTGCAACTGGGGTCAGGGCAGATGTGGTGAGCATCCCAGGTCTCTGAATAAGCGGCCAGGCCAGGAGGAGGGGCTCTCCTTCCCCTGGTGCTTGTGCAAGCCACAGGGGGCACAGCTGGCTTGAGGTCAGCGTCCTGCCCGGAGAGGACCCTGGGTGATGTCTAGGAAGGCTCAGCAGCAGGACTGGCCCGAGGCGGGGCCACAGCAGGCAGGGCGGGGGCACACGGGGCGGCAGAGCAGGGATACGCAGGAGGCAGGGCGGCAGCAGCTGGACCGGCAGGAGGAGGCAGGGGCGCAGCAGGCGGGCCTGCACACGGGGCGGCAGAGCAGGGACACGCAGGAGGAGGGTCTACAGCAGGGGCTAGGCTGGCAGCATGAAGAGGTTGTGCAGGGGGAGTCCTCGCAGCAGACAGAGGTGCAGCAGACGGGCTTGCAGCAGTCTTCCTGGCAGGGGGAGGAGGTGCAGCAGGACGGCTGGCAACATGAAGAGGTTGTGCAGGGGGAGTCCTCGCAGCACACAGGGGTGCAGGAGAAGAGCTTGCAGCAGACAGGCGTGCAGCAGGTGGGCCTGCACACGGGGCGGCAGAGCAGGGACACACAGCAGGAGGGTCTGCAGCAGGGGCTGGGCTGGCAGCAGGAGGGGGCTGAGCAGGGGGAGTCCTTGCAGCAGACAGGGGTGCAGCACACAGGGGTGCAGCAGACGGGCTTACAGCACACAGGGGTGCAGCAGACGGGCTTGCAGCACACAGGGGTGCAGCAGACGGGCTTGCAGCACACAGGGGTGCAGCAGTCTCCCTGGCAGGGGGAGGAGGTGCAGCAGGACGGCTGGCAGCATGAAGAGGTTGTGCAGGGGGAGTCCTCGCAGCAGACAGGGGTGCAGCAGACGGGCTTGCAGCACACAGGGGTGCAGCACACGGGCTTGCAGCACACAGGGGTGCAGCAGTCTCCCTGGCAGGGGGAGGAGGTGCAGCAGGACGGCTGGCAGCATGAAGAGGTTGTGCAGGGGGAGTCTTCACAGCAGACAGGGGTGCAGCAGACGGGCTTGCAGCACGCAGGGGTGCAGCAGACGGGCTTGCAGCATGCAGGGGTGCAGCAGACGGGCTTACAGCACACAGGGGTGCAGCAGACGGGCTTGCAGCACGCAGGGGTGCAGCAGTCTCCCTGGCAGGGGGAGGAGGGGCCGCACAGGAGGGTCAGGCAGGGGGCCGGGGCGCGGCACGGGGGCTCGCAGCAGCTCTCTGGGCAGTCGTCCACCTGCCAGGGGGAGTCGGGGCAGGAGTCCGAGGCCCCGGGCAGGCAGACGCGGCTGCCATAGCTCAGGTCGCTGGAGCAGGCGGACAGGGTGGACGCGGCCATGGCGGGGGCGGTGGGGCTGCAGGAGGGAGTGGGTGTGAGTGTGTGTGCGAGTGTGTGTGTGTGAGTGTGTGAGGAGCTCCGGCTCTCTGTCGGCTTTTATACCTCTCAGGTGTGTGTTGTCCCAGCCGACGGCTCACATGTCTCCTTCCTTGTTGGTGTTTTGGGCTGTGAGGACTGTCATTAGGGCCTATTCTGTTGTCGTGTCATGATCTTGCCTCAGCTTGTAAACCCAGGACAGCGCTCGTCAGGGCTGGTTGTCCCTGGCATGAGCCTGGTTCCCCTGGGACACGTGCAGGGAAGGCATAGCCTCTCTGCGGCTGACTCCGCGGCTCCCACCTGGCCGGTCATGTGCCGGGGCCCCAGGTGATGGCTCTGGGCTCATGTGCTGTGCTCCTGTGGACCCAGCGTGGACCTGACCTGGAGCAGCTGGCCTGGCCCATGATTGGGAGAAAAGAGGACAGAGGTGCGTGTTGTAGGGCACGGGCAATGTGGGACTGACCCTTCTGAGTGGGCTTATAACTTCTGTGGTCCCGATGTCAGCCATGGCCAGCAAGGAGGGGGACGTCCTCAGACAGGACTGGACCTCCCTTCCCCAAGGAGGAGCTGGAATGTCCCAGGAGGCCTACACTCCCTAGGTCCTTAGGAGGAGCAGATTCAGGGACTGACCTTTGGTTCCGAAATCTCGTTCCCCCGAGCCTGTGGTCAGTGGTCCTGGCAGAGGCAGGTCCCCGCTTGGGGCCTGAGGGTGGGGTGAGATTTAATCTGGAGGAGTGGGCGTGGAGCAAGGGCGATATGGGGACCGTCCATCCAGGACCCTCCATCAGTGCTGTATTTCAAAATTCAAAGGGAATCTTTTTGGAATACAAATCAAGGATGTTGAACTATAAAAAATGTTGACAATGTGCCTGATGGATGAAGGTCAATGAAATTGATAAAGTCCTCACAATGAAAGCAGGAGAGGGTACGAAAGAGTCACACACAACGTTCAAGACATTCAGATTTCCACTAAGCACATGGCAACTACTTCAGTTTAGTAATAATCAGATGTTCTCAAAGTAAAACAAAATGTCCTACCTGTGAGCTCAACAAGATTTACAACGTTGATCACTTCCAGTGCTGCTGAGTGTGGGGGCTCACTCCCAGAAGCCCCTAGCAGGCATGATTTTTACAAACAGAACCCATAATATATAAAATTTATGATCGTATCCATTTTATTTTATTTTTTAAATTTTTTTTAATGTTTTTTATTTTATTTTTGAGACAGAGAGAGACAGAGCATGAATGGGGGAGGGTCAGAGAGAGGGAGACACAGAATCCGAAACAGGCTCCAGGCTCCGAGCTGTCAGCACAGAGCCCGACGCGGGGCTCAAACCCACGGACCGCGAAATCGTGACCTGAGCCGAAGTCGGACGCTCAACCGACTGAGCCACCCGGGCACCCTAGATCATATCCATTTTAAAGTGCACAAGTCAGTGGCATTTACAGGAGTCACAATGTTGTGCAACCCCGACCACCCTCTACTTCCAGAACATTCTCATCAATCCAGAAAGAAATCCCGCACTATCTCGGAGCCCCCCTCCCAGCCCCCGTCCGTCACTAATCTGCTCTTGTCTCTATGGCTTTGCCTGTCCCACACATTCCACAAACAAGGAATCCCGCAGCACGTGGCCTCTTGTGTCTGGCTACTTTCACTGAAAATCATGTTCTCCAGGTTCGTCCGCGTTGTAGCAGGTGTCGCTGCTCCGCTCCTGTTCATGGCTGAGTAATATTCCACCAAACGGGGAGACCACATTGTACTTACCCGTTCGTCAGTCAGTGGACATTTGGTTGTTTCCACCTCTTGGCTGTCATGAACAGTGATGCCGTGGACATTTTTGTGCAAGTTTTTGTTGGAATAGCTCTTTTCGGTTCTCTTGGGCGTATATACCTAGCAGTGGGATTGCTGGGGCAGATGGTCACTCTGTGTCTACCTTTCGACGAACCGCCAGACCACTTTCCACCGCAGCCACGCCATTTTACATTCCCAGCAGTGAGGTGCGAGGCCCCAGTTCCTCCGCGGGCTCCCCAACACCGGTTCCATTGTGTTCGGCATGAAAAACATTGGAGCCATCCTAGTGGGCGTGAAGTGGCATCTTCTTGTGGTTTGGACGCGCATTTCCCCGATGACCAATGACACGGGCTTCCTTTTGAGTGCTTGTTGGCCATTTGAATATCTTCTGTGGAGAAATATCTAGTGCTTTGCCCATTTTTAATTGGGTTATCTATCGTTTTATTGTTGAGTTATAAGAGTTTGTTATGTATTCTGGATATTAAACCCTTATCAGAATTATGATTTGCAAATATTTTCCCTCATTTTCAGGCTGGCTTTCACTCTCTTGATAGTGTCCTTCAATGTACAAAACTTTAACTTTTGATGAAATCCAATCTATCTATGTGTTCATTTGTTTGGTGTCATAACCCAAAAAACCATTGCCAAATCTAAGGTCATGCAGATTTACCCCTATGTTTCCTTCCAGAGTTTCATGATGTCAGCTCTTATATTTAGGTCTTTGATGCTTGAGTTACTTTTTATATATGGTGTGAGGTAGGGTTCAACTTTATTCTTTTGCATGTGGATGTCCAGTTGTCCCAGCACCATTTGAAGAGACTATTCTTTCCCCACTAAATGATACTGATACCCTTGTTCAAAATAAATTGACCATAGAAATCCATTTATTTCTAGACTTTCAATTTTATTCCATTAACCTATATATATGTAAATCATTATGCCAGTACCACTGTTTTGATTACCGTAGCTTTGTAGTAAGTTTTATTTCTCCTTTCTAATTTGGATATATTTTATCTTGTTTTCTTACTGAACTGTTCTGGCTAGAACTTCCAGTACAGTATTGAATAGAAGTGGTGAAAGTGGGCCTCCTTGCCTGTTCCTGGCTTAGGGGACGGCTTTCAGTCTTTTGCCATGTTGGCTGATGTTTGCTGTGGGTTTTTCATCTGCCCTCTTATTATTTTGAGGAAGTTATTTTCTCACAGTCTGTTGAGGGTTTTATTATGAGAGGGTGTTGCCTCTTGTCAAATGCTTTTTCTGTATCAGTTGAGATGATCGACTAATGTCGTTTTGCTAATGTCGTGCATTACTCTGGTTTTCATGCGTTGCATCACTCTTGCGTTCCTGGGATAAACCCACTTGGTTATGGTGTATGATTCTCTTAAAATGCTGCCAGATTTTGTTTGATTGTATTTTGTGGAAGTTTTTAAAATCTTTATCTGTAAAGATTATTGATCTGTAGGTTTATTTTGTTGTCTTTGTCTGGCTTTGATATCAGGACCTCACAGAATGATTTAGAAAGTGTTCCCTCATTTTCTGTTTTTTGGAGGAATTTGAGAAAGTTTAGTGTTAATTGTTTTATAACTGTTTAGCACAACTCATCACGAAATCATCTGGTCCTGGGCTTTACTTTTAGGGGAGGTTTTCAATGACAGTGTTATCTTGTTACTTGTTTTATGTCTGTTCCAGTTTGCCTATTTCTTCTTAAGTCAGTTCACTCACTTGAGATTCAAAGATACAAATACATTGAAAAGAAAGGATGGAAAAAGATATTTCATGCAAATAGTAACCAAAAGAGAGCTAGATGGCTATAATAAAATCAGACAAAATATACATTCAGTCAAATATTGTTGTAAGAGACAAAAGGACATCAAATATTGATAGGGGCACCTGGGTGGCTCAGTCGGTTAAGCATCCAACTTCAGCTCTGGTCGTGATCTCACAGTTCATGGGTTCAAGCCCCACATTGGGCTCTGTGCTGGCAGCTTGGAGCCTGGATCCTGCTTCAGATTTTGTGTCTCCCTCTCTCTCTGCCCCTCCCCAGCTTATACTCTGTCTCTGTTTCTCAAAAATAAATAAAGCATTAAAAAATATTGATAGAAGTGTCAATATATCAAGAAGATATGACAATTATAAACACATATTCACCCGGTAGCAGGCCCCTAAAATATACGAAGCAAAAATTACAGAATTGAAGAAATAGTTTCAGTTCTACAACAATAGTTGGAGACTTCAATAAGTCATATCCACTAATTAAAAAAATGACATAATAGAACAACTAGATCAAAGATCAATAATGAAACGAAGGCTATAAACCAACTAAATCCATGACATATACAAGACATTTAACTCAACAACAGCAGAATGCATGTTCTTCTCAAGTGCCCATGGAACATTTTCCAGATTAGACCATATGTTAGGACACAGAACAAATCTTAGTAAATTTTAAAAGACTGAAATCATACAAAGCATCTTCTCTGACCACAGTGAAAAGAAACCAATAACAGAAGAAAGATAGGAAAATTCACAAATATATGGAAATTAAACAACACACAGGGAAACAATTAATGGGTCAAAGAAGAAATCACAGGAGAAGTTAGAACATACCTTGGGATGAAAACACAATAAACTGGTACTTACAGGATGCAGCAGAAACAGTGCTCAGAGGCAGATTCATAGCCATCAACACTTAATTTAAAAAGAAGAAACATTTAAATCCATAACCTGACTTTACATCTTAAGGAACTAGAAAAAGAAGAGCAGACTAAACCCAAAGCTGGCAGAGGAAGGAAACAAAGCACAGATTAATGACATAGAGGGGTAGGAAAACCACAGAAAGAATCCATGAACCCAAAAGTTGGTTCTTTGAAAAGAGCAACAGAATGAACAAACCTTTAGTTAGACTAAGAAAAAAAAAGAGAAGAGACTCAGATTAAAGAAAAATGGGGACATCACTGCTGACCTTACAAAAAGAAGAGTACGGTGAACCACTCGACACCAAGGAATTAGATGCAACACACAAACCCTTATAAACACACCCACTACCCAGTCCGACACCCTTGCTAGAGTTCTTCATCCCTAACTATGTCTCCAAGTTTAGTGCCCTTTTATTTCAGCCCAAACGGTCATTTCTTGTGGGGCAGATATATCCACTAATAATGAGCTCTTTTAACTTTCATTTACCTGGAAGTGTCTTAATCTGTCCTTCATTTGGAAAGTGTATGTCTAACATGGACTTCTTGGTTGGTGGTCTTTTCGGGACTTTAAACACATCATCCCACTGCCGCCTCGCCTCGCATTTCTGATGAGGAATTGGCTATTATTATTCCCACTTGCTGCTTTTAAGATTCTCTTTGCCTTTGCCTTTGGATAGTTTGGTGATAATGCATCTTGGTGTGGATGTCTCTGAATTTATTCTACTTGGAGTCGTTTGAGCTTCCTGTATGTGTAGCTTCCTATGTTTCTTTAAATTTGGGAAGGTTTTGGCCATTATTTCTTCAGAATTTTTCCTGCTCCTTTCTCTCCTTTCTTTTGGAGATTCCTGTCAAGTGTATGTTGGTCTACTTGAAGGTGTCCCCACAGATCTTGTAGTCTCTGTTCATTTATCTTTATTCCTTTTCCCCATCTACTCCTCGTACAGGAGTATTTCAACTGGACTGTCTTCATATTTACTAATCCTTTCTTCTCCTGATCACATGTGTAACTGAGCCCTGCTGGTGAAGCTATTGGTTCAGTTATTGTGACTCATTCAATGACCCTAGAATTTCTTTTTGGTTCCTTTTTATACTTCTGTCTCTTTATTGACATTCTCAGTTTGATGAACATTATTCTCTTGGTTTCTCTTAGTTCTTTGTCCACGGTTTTCTTGAACTCCTAGAGTATATTAAGAGTTTATTTAAAGGCTTTGTCCAAAAAGTTCAATCCCTGGGGTTTTTCAGGGACATTTTCTGCTAATTGCTTTTTTCCCCTGTGAATGAGCCATCCTTTCTTCCTTCTTTGCACACTTCATAGTTTTTGTTGAAAACCAGAGATTTCCAATATTATAATGTAATCATTCCAGATATCAGATTCTCTCCTTCCCTATAGTTTGTTGTTGCTGATTGTTGTGACCTGTCATTGTGTTTTGTTTAGTGAACCTTCTAAACTATTTTGTAACAACTATACTCTTTGTCAGGTGTGGTCACTGTTCCATTAGGTTAGTGGTCAGATAGTGGTTTGGCACAGAGTTCTTTGAACACCCCTGGAACCAAACAGTATTTGTGTCCAGTCTTTGTGGCTGGGCTCTGCTTGTGTGTTGGGCCATGCCCACAACCCTGGGCTGGGCATTTACAGCTCTTCACCTCCACTTCCTGCCTTTCAGAGCAGGATGTGCAGCCAGCAGTGAGTGCGTGGGGCCTTCTCAGGTCCTTTGTGAGCACAGGCCCCTCGTGGGCATGGGTGGGGTCTTCTGGACTCGCGGCCATCTGTAGAAGCATTGAAAGCCCTATTCCCCCAAGAATTTCATTCTTCAGGCTTTCTGTCCTCGGTGTTTTGGGGTGTCTTCTGTTTGCCACAACTGATACCCTTTCCCCAGGCAGCAAGGGGTTAAGTTGACAGACACTCTGTGTAGCTCCTTCTCTGCCTTGAAAGAGTTCCGAGTTAGGAGAAAGAAAGCCAAGCCTTTGGTGTGGGCGCCTCCAGAGGCCACTGCACAGACAACCACCCTTCTGGTAGAACAGGGGAACGGGCCCGCTCTCTCCCTCCAGCACCAGGCCCCTCACCGGGACCAAGTCCACCAGGCTGCAGTCGCTTTTGTCTTGATGAAGCATTCCCTTGGTTGTTGTAAACCTTCAGCCATTTCCCACAACTCAGATGAAACTGACTCCCACAGCTTTGCCAGTTTCTTCAGTGTCTGGGGCTGGGGAGCGGGCCCTTAGAGTTCCCTATTCCCGGTCTTTTCTGACATCACTCTCAGTAGGCACACTTTTCAAAAGTCCTTTAGAGGGCACTTGTTGGCATCTCTCAGGATTTAAAATTGGCAAACGCTCTGACCTGGAAGTCACTTTGGAATTTAGGTGTGGTGAAAACGCACGCCAGTGCACACAGGCAAGTGGTGAGGACCTCACAGTGCGCTGTTTGTGATAATCAAAAGGAGAGAGACTTTAGATGCCCGTTCTCCTGTTTCTGCAAAAATAACAGACTCTTTTGAGAGAGAGAGAGAGAGAGCAGGAGAGAGGGGCAGAGGCAGAGAGAGAATCCCAAGCAGTCTCCACGCTCAGTGTGGAGCCTGACGTGGGGCTTGATCCCACAGCCCTGAGATCATGACCTGAGTGGAAATCCAGAGTCGGATGCCCAACCAACTGAGCCCCCGAGGCGCCCCTGTTTCTGCATAAATAAAATGGCATATCCACACTTTGGGAGGCTATATGTCTAGGCAAAAAGGAACAGTGAGAAGGTATTATTCTCTATCAAGTTGGCAAAGATAGAAGAATGGGCTCCCCCCTCCCCTGTGGGACAGCCCGTACCTGTGCCCACCCCCTGTGGGACGGAGCTGCTTCTACCCACGGGGGGTGGTGGTGTCTTTGTTCCCAGCCCGGGTGGTGCCCACAGATTTCCCCAAGAGCAAATCTTCATACCTGTGATGGTGGCCGGACAGCAGAGCGATGGCCCGAGGTAGACACGGCTGCCGAGTGTCACGTGCAAGAGCCCTCGGCCCCCCAGAGGTGGCGATCTGAGCCCCAGAGAAGAGTGGCAGAGGCCCTTGGGCGCTGGCTGGTGGCCACGTGCCTCCCCTGAGCCCCCATTCCCAGATGAGCTGTGGGTCTCTTCGTCAGCAGAACAGCCACAGGAAGCAGAGGGAGAGGGTGTCAGACATGTGAGGATTCGCTGGGGGTTATTCTTCAGACGGGGAGTTGCATGGCCTGCCTGACCCCGGGGTTGTGTGGGGCTGAGGGGGTCAGCTCCTCGCCTGTCAGGCCGCGAATGCCCAGGAGGGTCCATGGTGTCTGCCTTTCAGGGCATCCTGGGGACACTTTGGGGGCATTTTCGGGGGGGGCTGCAGGTGTGGCTGGCTCAGGCCTGGAAGGAGTTCACGGTGATGGATTCACTGGCTGTGAAAGGGAAAGGCTGGCGTGGCTTCTTCCTGAGTCGAGAGTGGCCTTGGGGGCTCAGCAGTAAGCAGGGTCCTACAAGTGACGGCTTAAGTGACATGGGCAGGACCCCGAGGGGAAGCTCACGGGCCCGTGGCCGGCTGGGCTGCAGGAGCTCCCACGACCCCGGGGAGAGGGCGGTGAGCAGGGACACAGCCCAAGGTCTTGGGGGGAGCTGGCTGGCAGCCTGTGGAGCCGCTGGTGTGGCACGTGGGGGCTGGGGGCTGGAGGGAGGTCAGCGTGGAGGTCGGGGCTGGTCTGGAGGCCACTTCCTTGGGCGGCCCTTAAATGGCGTCATGGCAGCCAGCCACACTGTCTCTGCTGTGTTTTCCCAACTTTGTCCCGGGAGCATCTCTCTGTGGGACTCTCCTCTGGCTGTTATGAACATGTCTGCTTGGAGACCGGTTCTCCAAGTAGGAGAGCTCTTCTGGCTTTGGATAGAAGCCACAGGCTTCTAGAGCGTTCTGTGTCTACTACGCGGAGAGCCTCAAGTTTAGCCACGGCTCAGGGGGTGGGTCAGAAACTGCCCTCAGCACTACCTTCGGGCCTGGCCCCAGTTCCAGGGGACCCTGCTCAGCTCCCCTCCAGCTGTCTCAACCCCCTGCCTCCGGGGTGAGGGGTCCCGGGACCAGTAGCAGTGTCTGGCCAGAGCCAGTGACCCCCTTCTAGACCACGCTCACTTCAGTGCCAACCCCCCAGATGCCCACCCAGGTGTCCCCAGGCCTGCCAAGGGCACACATGGGTCCTTCCATGGTGTGCCCAGGGTGCACTCCCCAAGGCCCCAGGGGCCCGAGGGCTGGTAGACGGGGCTTGTGAGGAGCAGTGCGGGGCTGGGAAGAGGAGGGCAAGGCTGCGTTTGCACCCTCACCCAGGGCCCTGACCCTGAGTGTGGGAGCAGTCTGGTCTGTTTCGGGCTGTTGGGCATATGCTTCTCAGTCCCCCTCTGCCAGCGGGGCCCCCGACACCCTGTTTAGCCTGTAGCCTTCTGGTACCTTCCCAGCCACCATGACCACTCTTTGTCTCAGGACTGTCCCAGCTGCAGCACAAAGCACATGACAGAGGCCAGCTGGTGGTCGGTGGGGACAGCCACCCCTGCTCAGGTGTGGGCCAGGCTTGGACCCGCCGTGGCAGCCAGGAACTGCCCCGTGGGCAAAGACTGGCAGGTGCCCTCGGGTGATCGGAGAGCGGGCCCTATGACAGCCGGTGGCAGGGTGGCCCTTTGGGCGTGCACCATCCACACCACTTGGGCCACGTCACTCAGACCCAGAATCCCATGTCTCCCGTGACGTGTAAACGTGCAGACAAACATCATCCTGGGGCCAAGAGACGCTTCTGTCCCAGAAAAGGAGTTCTGCCGCAGGGCAAAGTTCACGTCTACAAAGTTCTCCCACAAAGGCAGCAGCCGGAGCACCGCCTGGACGGGGCTGGCCGTCCCGTGTGTGGCCTCAGCTTCCTCGTCGTGAGGGGCGTGAAGGGGTCTGAGAACAGGGACCACAGTGAGATTAGCTCCCGAGGCCTCCTGGTGCCTACAGCTGTGAGGCCCGGAGAAGGGCTGGGCCAGGCCACTGCTTCTTGGGAATACATCCACGGAATGGCAGGTGGGCTCAGAGCGTTCAAGACCGTGCGCCTTGCGGGAGCGACAGGAGAGCCCAGAGGGCCCGGGCAGGAGATGCATACCAGACGGGATCAGCAAACTGGGGCATGGGAGTTTATTAGCACAGCTGCAAGGGGTCTACACGGCTGGATGGACGGAGGCAAGGGGCCTGAGCCAGAAGCACACGGTCAGTGTGGACATATACTGGAAGGGTCTTCACCAGCTGGGCTGGCACGGCTCAGAGACTGGAGAGAAGCCCGCAGAATCGCAGGTCACGTGTGCAAACCACTCAGGACAAGTGTTCCTAGGGTGGGGGCAGGGGCCGGGGCGGGACAGTCCCGGCCACCTGGTGGTGACCTCGCTACATATCCCCGCCCTTGTCAGCAGGTGCCCTCACGTGCAGCCAATGTCACCCAGAGGTCAGAGCGGACTGTCACCTACAGCACTCGGTACATCGTGGCCTGACGGGGTCCTCAGTTCACAGGGAGGGCCCTGCACCATGACTCCGTGTCCCTCATAGCCCCCTGGGCGGAGCCCAGCCTACCAGATGGTGGCCCCAGAGTCTGGCCCGGGACCGCCTGGGGGTCCTGCCACCCACCCTCATACTTTGTTTCAAACCTAGTCGATTTCCATGAGAGGCTGGAGCACCGCCTGCCCCGCTCCGTCACCTTTCTGCTAAATGGGTAGAGCCCGCGGGAGGACCACAGGGCGACCCCAGGCCCGTAGAGGCTGTGAGCCTGGAGCCCCCAGGCCTGCTTGTCTGGGCCCGGTTTGCCCGGATGGGGCAGTGGGTGGAAACGGGCCAGGCCACGACCCGTGGGCAGGTGACCAGCCTGGGAAGCCCTGGGCACCGGGCCCACCGGCACGGAGCTTCCTGGGCCAGGGCGTGAGTCCCACCCGTGGCCCTGCCCACACGAGGTAGGCCCGCCTCTGGGACTGCTCAGTCCCTCGTTCCTAGAAATGTTTGTGGCTGGAAGAGACCGTGTCTGGGCCAAACCCCGGGGTCCCCGCACCCCCATGAGGGTCAGATGAAAGGAAGCAGATCAGCTGGCAAAGTGAGTTTATTGGGGTACCCAAGGAGGTACTGACAGGTTAGGAGTCGAGGTCAAGTGACCTGAGCAGACAAAGGGGGAGGGAAGGACAGGTGACCCAGAACAGGTGCAGGTGCCCCCTGGGAGCAGAAGCTCCAGGAAGCCACGGGGTCAGCGTTCCTGGGAGGCAGGAGGTCAAGGTCAGGTCAGGAGAGTGGACACATGGAGGACCCCATCCTGGGTGGGGGCAGCCACCTAACACAGGTCAGGACTGACTGAGGGGTGGCTGGGAGGACCACAGTCACCAGGTGGGACCTGAGCCCAGCTGGCCCTGGGGGGACGTGCCCATCAGCAGCAGGACTGGCCCGAGGCGGGGCCGAAGCAAGCAGGGCGGGCGCACGCGGGGCGGCAGAGCAGGGACACGCAGGAGGCTGGGCGGCAGCGGGCGGAGGCAGGGGCACAGCAGGCTGGCCTGCACACGGGGCGGCAGAGCAGGGACACGCAGGAGGCCGGGTGGCAGCAGCTGGGCCGGCAGAGGGAGGCAGGGGTGCAGCAGGAGGAGGCAGGGGCACAGCAGGCGGGCCTGCACACGGGGCGGCAGAGCAGGGACACGCAGGAGGAGGGTCTGCAGCAGGGGCTGGGCTGGCAGCAGGAGGGGGCTGAGCAGGGGGAGTCCTCGCAGCACACGGGGGTGCAGCAGACGGGCTTGCAGCAGACAGGGGTGCAGCACACGGGCTTGCAGCAGACAGGGGTGCAGCAGGTGGGCCTGCACATGGGGCGGCAGAGCAGGGACACGCAGGAGGCTGGGCGGCAGCAGGAGGAGGCAGGGGTGCAGCAGGCGGACCTGCACACGGGGCGACAGAGCAGGGACACGCAGGAGGAGGGTCTGCAGCAGGGGCTGGGCTGGCAGCAGGAGGGGCCTGAGCAGGGGGAGTCCTCGCAGCACACAGGGGTGCAGCAGACGGGCTTGCAGCACACAGGGGTGCAGCAGACGGGCTTGCAGCACACAGGGGTGCAGCAGACGGGCTTGCAGCACACAGGGGTGCAGCAGTCTCCCTGGCAGGGGGAGGAGGCGCAGCAGGACGGCTGGCAGCATGAAGAGGTTGTGCAGGGGGAGTCCTGGCAGCAGACAGGGGTGCAGCACACGGGCTTGCAGCAAACAGGGGTGCAGCACACGGGCTTGCAGCACACAGGGGTGCAGCAGACGGGCTTGCAGCACGCAGGGGTGCAGCAGTCTCCCTGGCAGGGGGAGGAGGGGCCGCACAAGAGGGTCAGGCAGGGGGCCGGGGCGCAGCACGGGGGCTCGCAGCAGCTCTCCTGGCAACTGTCCACCTGCCAGGAGGATCCAGTGCAAGCACTGGGTGAGCAGACGCGGCTGCCACGGCTCAGGTCGCTGGAGCAGACGGACAGGGTGGCCGCGGCAATAACACAAGTCCTAGAGCAGCAGGGGTCAGCCATGCTGGAGTTTTGTGCTGGGAGCGGAGCTGGACGGGGGTGTGTGTGGCAGGTGCGAGGGCGAGGTGCTCCGGGCCAAGGGCTTTTATATCCCTCCCTGGGGTGCCGTGCGTCGCCGGAGTCTCGACCGGACTTCCTTTTCCTTGTTATTGCCGGCGTGTCTGCTGACGATGCTGATTGGTTTACCTCCTGCGAGGTGTTTGCGGCACCATCTCCAAGACCCTGCGTGTGTCTGGTGGTGGCTCGTGTCCAGAAAGCAAAGCCTGGGATGCAGAGTTTCCGTTGGCTGAAAGGCCGGTGGTTGGGTGTGTCCACTCCAGTTTTGCTTGTGTGTCTTTGGTGTGAATTCCGGTCTCTGCAGGTGCTCCGCACGTGGCCCAGACCCTCCTCGCTGAACGAGGCTGTGTTGGCCGGAGGGGTGTCCCCTTGCCGGCTCCACCTGCAGACTCTGGCAGGTGCGCCCAGCCCTGCCGAGTGCGTGTGACTCCCGAGGTCCGTTCCAGACCCTGTTCTTAATTCCCTGCTTATCTCAGTTACCAAACGATGTGCGTTATTCTGTTCTCTCCCGAGTTTGCAGTTTCATTATTTTCTTTCAACTTTTGACTTTTTTCCAGTTTTTATGTTTATCACCTGGTGCTCATCACAGGTGCCCTCCTTGATCCCCATCACCTGTTTCCCCCATCCCCCCACCCACCTCCCCTCAGTTCTCTGTAGTTAAGGGTCTGTTTCTTGGTTTGCCTCTCTCTCTCTTTTTTCCCCTTTACTCATTTGTTTCAGTTTTTAAATTCTGCATGTGAGTAAAACCGTATGGTATTTGTCTTTGACTAATTTTACTTAGCATAATACTCTCTAGTTCCATCCAGGTCTTTATAAGATTTCAGTTTTTTCAAAGGCTGAGTAATATTCCGTTATATGCATATATCTATCTGTCTATCTCTGTATCTACACACACACACACACACACACACACACACACACACGCCCCTTCTTGATCCATTCATCAGTCGATGGAAGTTTGGGCTCTTTCCAAAATTTGCTGTTGTAAGTAATGCTACTATAACCTTTGGGGTGTATGTACCCCTTCAAATCAGTATTTTTGTATCCTTTGAATAAATACCTAGTAGTGCAATTGCTGGGTCATAGGGTAGTTCTATCTTTAACTTTTGGAGGAACCCCCACACTGTTTTCCAGAGCGGCTGCACCACTTTGCATCCCCCCCAACAGTATAAGAGGGTCCCCCCCTTTTCCACATCCTTGCCAACATCTGTTGTTTCCTGAGCTGTGAATGATAGCCGTTCTGACAGGTATAAGGTGGTATCTCATTGTGGTTTTGATTTGCATTTCCCTGATGATGAGTGATGTGAGCATTTTTTCCTGTGTCGGTTGGCCATCTGGATGTCTTCTTTGGAGAAGTGTCTATTCATGTCTTTTGCCCATTTCTTCACTGGATTACTTGTTTTTTGGGTGTTGAGTTTGAGAAGTTCTTTATAGATTTTGGATACTAACCCTTTATCAGATATATGATTTGCAAATACCTTCTCCTATTCTGTAGGTTGCCTTTTAGTTTTGTTGGTTGTTTCCTTCTCTCTGCAGAAGCTTTTTATTTTCATGTAGTCCCAGGAGTTAGTTTATTTTTGCTTTTGTTTCCCCTGCCTTGGGGAATAAATATAGAAAAATGTTGTTATGGTGGATGTAAGAGCAATCACTGCCTGTGTTCTCTTCCAGGATTTTTATGGTTTCAGGTCTCATATTTAGGTCTTTATTTTGAGTTAATTTTTGTGCATGGTGTAAGAAAGTGGTCCGGTTTCGTTCTTTTGCACATTGTCGTCCGATTTTCCCAACACCATTTGTTGAAGAGACTGTCTTTTTCCCTTTGGATATCCTCCCTTGTTTTGTCGAAGATTAATTAACCATATAACTCTAGGTTTATTTCTGGAATTTTCTATTCTGTCCTATTGATCTATTTGTCTATTTTTGTGCCAGTACCATACTTTCTTGATGACTACGGCTTTGTAATATAACTTGAACTCTAGAATTATTATGCCTCCAGCTTCGCTTTGCTTTTTCAAGGTTGCTTTGGCTATTCAGGATCTTTTGGGGTTCCATACAAATTTTAGGACTGTTTGTTCTAGTTCTGGGGAAAATGCTGTTGGTATTCTGATAAGGATTTCATTACATGTGTAGATTGTTTTGGGTAGTAGAGACACTTTAACAATATTTGGTTTTTCAATCCATGAGCATGGAATCTCTTTCCATTTCTTTGTGTCCTCTTCAGTTCCTTTCATCAGTGTTCTGTAGTTTTCAGAGTACAGGTCTTTACCCCTTTGGTTAGGTTTATTCTTAGGTATCTTATTATTTTTGGTTCAATTGTAAATGGGATTTTTTTCTTAATTTCTCTGTCGACTTCTTCATTATCAGTGTGTAGAAATGCGACAGATTTCTGTACATTGATTTTGTATCCTGTGACTTTACTGAATTTATTTATCAGCTCTAGCAGTTTTTTTGGTAGAGTGTTTCGGGTTTCTTATCTATTGTATCATGTCATCTGCAAACGGTGAAAGTTTGACTTTCTTCTTACTCACTTGGATGCCTTTGTTGTTGCTGTCTGTTGCTAAGACTTCTAGTACTATGTTGAATACAGTGGTGGGAGTGGACATCCCTGTCTTGTTTCAGACCTTAGGGGAAAGGCTGTCAGGATGATGTTAGCTGTGAGGTTTTTACATATTGCCTTTGTTTTATTGAGGTATGTTTCCTCTAAATCTACTTTGTTGAGGTTTTTTATCATGAATGGATGTTGTACTTTGTCAAATGTTTTTTCTGCATCTATTGAAATGATCATATGGTTCTTATCCTTCTTTTATTAATGTGGTATATCACATCAATTGCTTTGCAAATATTGAACCATTCTTTATATTGAATAAATCCCAATTGATTGTGGTGAATAAGTCTTTTTAAAGTATTGTTGGATTCAGTTTGCTAATATTTTGTTGAGGATTTTGCATCTGTGTTGATCAGGGACATTGGCCTGTAGTTGTGTGTGTGTGTGTGTGTGTGTGTGTGTGTGTGTGTGTGATTTCTTTATGTGGTTTTGGTATCAGGGTAATGCTGGCCTCATAGAATGAATTTGGAAGTTTTTCTTCCTTTACTAGTTTTTGGAATAGTTTGAGAAGAATAGGTATTAACTCTCCTTTAAATGTTTGATAGAATTCCCCTGTGAAGCCATCTGGCCCTGGACATTTTTTGTTGTTGGGATTTTCTTGATTATGGATTCAAATTCTTTGCTGGTAATTGGTCTGTTCAAATTTTCTATTTCTTGCTGTTTCAGTTTTGGTAGGTTATATGTTTCTAGGAATTTATCCTTCTCGGTTGTTAATTTGTTAGTGTATAGTTTTTTATAATGTTCTCTTATGATTATTTGTATATCTGTGGGGTTTATTGTTATTTCTTTTCTCTCATTTGTAATTTTATTTTTGGGTGTCCTTTCTCTTTTTGTCTTGATTATTCTGGCTAGAGGTTTATGAATTTTATTGAATTTTTTTTCAAATAACTAGCTCTTGGTTTCATTGATCTGTTTTACTGTTTGTTTTATTGTTGTTTGTTTGTTTTAGTTTCTATATCATTAATTTCTGCTCTGATCTTTATTATTTCCCATCTTCTTTTCGTTTTAGGCTTTATTTGCTGTTCCGTTTTTAGATCCTTGAGGTGTAAGGTTAGATTGTATATTTGAGTCTTTTCTTGCTTCTTGAGGTAGAGCTGTATTCCTATAGTCGTCTTTCTTAGAACTGCCTTTGCTGCATCCCAAAGGTTTTGGACCCACTTGTTTTCATTTTCACTTGTTTCTATGTATTTTTTAAAAATTTCTTTAATGTTCTGGTTGACCCATTCATTCTTTAGTAGGATGTTCCCTAACCTCCATGTATTCGTGTTCTTTCCAGAGTTTTTCTTGTGGTTGACTTCAAGTTTCATAGTGTTGTGGTCAGAAAAGGTGCATGGTATGACTCCATTCTCTTTAGATTTGTTGAGGCTTGATTTTGACCTGATATATGATTTATTCTGTAGAATGTTCCACATGCCCTTGAAAAGAATGTTTATTCTGCTGCTTTAGAATGGAATGTTCTGAATATAGCTGTTAAGTCCAGCGTGTCATTCAAAGCCACTGTTCCTTGTTGATTTTCTGCTTAGATGATCTCTCCATTGTTGTAAGTGGGGTGTTAAAGCCCTTTACTATTGTATTTTTATAAATTAGTTTCTTTGTGTTTGTTATTAACAAATTAGTTTCTTTGTGTTTATATATTTGGGTGCTTCTCTGTTGGGTGTGTAAGTGTTTACAGTTGTTATATCTTCTTGTTGGATTGTCCCCTTTATTATTATATTGTGTCCTTCTTTGCCTCCTGCTACAATCTTTGTTTTTAAATCTAGTTTGTCCTATATAAGTGTGGCTACTCCAGCTTTCTTTTGACCTCCATTTATACGATAAATGTTTCTCCATCTCCTCACTTTCAATTAGCAGGTGTCTTTAGGTCTAAAATGAGCCTCCTGTAGGCAGAATATAGATGGGTCTTGTTTTTTTTCTTTAATCTATTCTGTCACCCTCTGTATTTTGATTGAAGAGTTTAGTCCATTTACATTCAAAGTAATTAATTGATAGATATGTATTTATTGCCATTTTATTGTTTTGTGGTTGTCTCTGAAGATTTTCTCTGATCCCTTTTTGTCTTTCTTTCATGGTTGAGACTTGCTGGTTTTCTTTAGTGATGAATTTGGAATTCTCTTTATTCTTTGCATATTTATTAGTAGGTTTTGACATATGGTTACCATTAGGTTTGTATATAACCTCTTCTGCATATAGCAGTTCATCTTAAGTTGATGTTCATTTAATTTTGAACCCATTCTTCTTCTTCTTCTTCTTCTTCTTCTTCTTCTTCTTCTTCTTCTTCTTTTAATTTTTGAGAGAGAGAGAGAGAGAGAAGAGAGAGAGAGAGAGTCTGTGAGTGAGGAAAGGGCAGAGAGGGAAGGAGAGAAAGAATCCCAGGCAGACTCCATGCTGTCAGCGCAGAGCCCAGTGTAGGGCTCAATCTCATGAACCATGAGATCATGATCTGAGCCAAAATCAAGAGTCAGATGCTTAACTGACTAAGCCACCCAGACACCCCATGAACCCATTCTTTACTCCTCCCCATATTTTAGGTATATGTTGTTATATTTTACATCCTTTTATTTTGTGAGTTCCTGGACTGACATTTTACAGAAATATTCATTTTTTACAGAAACATTCATTTCTTACCTTCATACTGCCACTTTTGGTCATTCTTTCCACTCAAATAATCCTCATTAGTATTTCTTGCAGGGCTGGTTTAGTGGTCGTGAACTCCTTTCATTTTTGTTTGTCTGGGAAACTCTTTATATCTCCTTCTATTCTGAATATTAGCCTTGCTGGATAGAGTATTCTTGGCTGAAATTCTCCCTTTCAGCACTTTGAATATACCATGCACCTCCCTTCTGGCCTGGAAAGTTTCTGCTGGAAAATCTCCTGCTCGCCTTAGATGTTTTCCCTTTTAATATAATTCTTCTTTTATCTCGCTGCTTCTCATATTTGGTCTTTATCACTGTATTTTGCAATCTTAAATACAATATGTCTTGGTGTGGATCTGCTTTTGTGGATTTTGTTGGCGGCTCTCTGTGCCTCCTGCATCTAGATATCTGTTTCCTTTCCCAGACTAGAGAAGTTTTCAGTTATTATTTCTCTGCCTTCTTTTCTCTCTCTTCTTCTTCTGGGATCCATATAATATGAATTTTATTACATTTTGTTACATTTCATGGATTCACTGATTTCTCTAAGTCTATTTTCATGTTCCATAATTCTTTTTTTTTTCCTCTTTATTCACCTTCATTGCTTTCCATTACTCTGTCTTCTAGTTCATTGACTCATGCCTCTGCTTCTTCCAACCTGCTGTTCATCCTATCCAGCATGTTCGTCATTTCATTTATTGAAACTTTTATCTCTGCTCTTATACTTTATCTCTGTGTTAATGGTCTCACTGATGTCCTCCACTCTTTTCTCAAGTCCAGTGAGTATCCTTATGATCATTGCTTTAAATTTTCCATCAGGCATGTTACTGATATCTATTCCTCTTAAATCTCTTGCTGTGACCTTGTCCTGTTCTTTCATTTGGGACAAATTCCTCTGCCTTCTATTTTGCCTAAGTCTGTGTGCCTGCTTCTGTGTGTTAGGAGTCACTCTCCTGTTCTTAAAGGTAATGGCCTTATGAGGAAGAGGTCCATTAGGGCCCCTAATGTAGTGTTCCCTGTTCCCCAGAATCTGATACTTCCAGGAGTGTCTCTGGTGTGTTCTGTGTGTACTCTGCTGTTATGTCCTGGCCACTTTATCTTTCAAGCCAGTCATCTCTAGGCTCTCTTTGCCTGTTGTGGGAAGTGTTTGGTTCCTGGCCTGAATGTGGCACATTTTAACGATTTGTGCTCTGGCCTGCTTGTGAAATGAGACCTGTTGCCACCACCACCGGAACCAAGGTCTTGCAAAACTCCTGTGTTGGGAAGTGCAGTGTGAGCAGGGGTTTGGGCTGGTCTTCTAGGGGAGGGGAAATGTCATGCTGGGACTGTGGTGAGCATGACTGGGAAGGGTGGTTCTTCTGGAACACGGGGGAATGACGCTTGGTGTAAGCAAGGTAGATAGCCAGTGTCAGCACTGGGCTGGTTCCTGCAGGTGGCCCTGTGCTTTTGATGGAGGTTGTAGGAGGGAGATGGCATTGGCCAGTTCCTTTGTTCACAGAGAAGTCTCTCCGTGAATGCTGCCTCTCTTGGATATGCTTCTAGATGAGCGAATAATATCCCCACTGTGTGCCCCAGGTGCTCTTCAGATTGCTGTTTCCATGCTGTATGTCTGTGGACTGTTTGCCTGTCTCTTCTCCAAGAGCAACCCAGTGTCCTCTGCGCTCTCCCAGAGACAAGCACACTGATCTTTCAAACTCCAGGCTCTAAGCCCCACTGGTTGTAAGAATTCATGAAAATTGGGCCCTTTCACTTTCTAAGCCACTTGCAGTGGGGCTTTGTTTCCCCCGTGTGCTTCCCTGTGTGTTAGTCTGTCTCTCCCCCTTCTCCACGACCACTGTTCCTTTCCCCCTGCAATGGCCACGATCTGTTTCTCTTTCAAGCCACATCTCTGCACATCCTACCTTCTTTGATGTGACCTTTTCTCTCCCATTAGTTGTGGGGTTTGTTCTGCCAGTCTTCAGATCAATTTCTGGGGTATTTAGGATGATTTGATGGTTATCTAGTTGTATTCATGGGACAAGGCCAGCCTAGGGTCCTCCTACTCCACTACCATCCTCCCCCCTTCTTGAGTCTTCAGTTTTAGATACGATGTGAGTTTCTGTTGTGGAGGAAGGCACTTTCTCATATTTTCCACCAGGCCCATAAAAAGTTCCTTTTCCTAGAAGGCAGCAAAATTTGGTTAAATCAGTGTCAAATCTGTATCATTTTAACCAAGGTGTATTGCTTATAGCCAGGTCTGTGTAGTGGAGACAGACTTAATTTCCTCATTTGTACATGTTTTGCTTTTGCTTGTGTTTTTCTGTTCTTAGAGTTAACAATCGCTTCTTATGTTTATTTGCTTATTTCTTTGTGTACCTATCATTAAATCATCCCCAAATCCTCTGACTAATGTATCCCCAACGTCCACACAAGAAGGTTGAAAATATTGGGTAGTCTGCCAGCTTCATTTATTTTGTGGAAACATCTCTCCAAGAACTCTTTCTATTTGTGGGCTGTTGTCTGCTGTCTATTCCCTCAGCTGCACGTGTGTACAGGTGTCATCCAGGGATCTCCCCTCACCATTGTCTTTGGATTTTCCTCCATATCTCTCCTACCATGAATCTCTTATTTCCTGAATGTGGTGTTCTTTTCTTTCTGGATCTATGCCTTTATTTTGAGGAAACACACCCTCTGGTAGCTTTCTGAAAATGGGTGCATGGGAGATAAATTTTTGAGCATGACATAACTAAAAATTATTTTATTTATTCTCCACTTATTCTTGATTAATAATTTAGCTGGGTATAGTCCTCTGGATTGGAAAGGTTTTCCCTTAGAATATTTTTTTATGTATATTTATTTTTGAGAGAGAGAGAGGCAGAATGAGAGAGGGGAGGGGCAGAGAGAGAGGGAGACACAGAATCCAAAGCAGGCTCCAGGCTCCAAGCTGTCAGCACAGAGCTTGATGTGGGGTTTGAACTCAAGAATTGCGAGATCATGGCCTGAACCGAAGATGGACGCCTAACCAACTGAGCCACCAAGGCGCCCTTCCCTTACAATATTTTGTTGAAGACAGAATGTTTCCAGAATCCCAAGTGTTCCCTTGTGCTGTTTCTCCATTAACCCACCTCCTCCAAGGAGTCGCTATTCCACCTTATCTCTGCATGGATTGGTTTCGCCTCTTCTGCCTACTCCTTGGTTTATGGCTCCTTTTGTTCAACACAGTGTCTGTGATAAGCATCCATGTTGCTGCAGATTCAGTAGTTCGTTCTTTTTTTGCTGTGCCATAAAAGTTGTTACATTAAACCTGCTATGTGTTATTGATTCACTCTCTTTCCCAGTGATGGAGTTTTGGACTGTTTCCAGAATTTGGCTAATATTAATAATGCTGCTATAAAAATTCCTGTGCATTTTGTTTTTGGTGGACATATCTGTCAATATCTCTTTAATGAGATTCCATGAGTGGGATTTCCAGATCAAATGTTAGGCACAGGTGCAGTTGAGCAGATATATTTTTTTGTCCAATGGCTTTCTAAAAACATTTACATTCCCACTGACCAATCTTACGACTTCTAGTCACTCTGAATCTTTTATAAAAGAGGTATTGTCAGTCTTTTAAAATTTTTACCCATTTTGGAAAGGGTGTAGGGATACCACATCATTACATTAATTTGCATTCCCTGATGAGTAAAGCTGCTCATTAAACATTTGGATGTCTTTTCTTGTGAGGTGCCAGTTCAAGTCTTTTGCTTGTCTTTTTGTTAAAAGTAGGATTATTTGTATTTCTCATTGGCTTATAAAAATTTATTATATATTCCAAATATGAGTTAGTTGTATGTATGCAGTGGTGTCTAATAAATGTTTAATAATTGGCTCTCTATAAAACAAAACAAAACAAAACAAAACAAAACGAGCCCTCATTTGTTGCATGTCCCTGCTTCTGTGCTGTAAACACACCACAGCTACCACCATGATGTTCTGAGCACAGACCTGGGAAGAGCCGATACACGTGTGTTTCAGCACTCCATTGGATATGAGCATTACACAGGACTCTTCCTAGAGGGGGTTTCATTTCCTCATCCTCTTGATGGCGTCCTTTTAAAAGAGTCAACTTCAGGGGCACCTGCGTGGCTCACGATCTCACAGTTCGTGGGTTCGAGCCCCGCGTCGGGCTCTGTGCCGACAGCTGGGAGCCTGGAGCCTGCTTCCGATTCTGCGTCTCCCTCTCTCTCTGCCCCTCCCCCGCTCATGCTCTGTCTTTCTCTCTCTCAAAAATAAATAAACATTAAAAAAATTTTAAATAAAAAAGTCAACTTTATTGAGGTATGATTACATACTGGAATGTGTATCCATCTAAAGTTTCCATTTGTTGAGTTTTGGGAAAATCTACCCCTGCATGCCCACTGCCATGAGCAAGATAGAGAACTTTTCCATCATCCCCCAAATTTCTCATGTGTTCTTAATCCCACCTCCTTTTAACCTTGACCTGGGAAATTACAGATCTCCTTCCCATCTAGGTTAGTTTTGTCTTCTCTACAGTTTCACATAAATTAAATTACATTGCACCAACTCTTTGGGTTTGACTTCCTCCCCTGAGTATATTGAGATGTATAAACATGTACGTGGTTGCCTTCTTTCTGTGCTGAGTAGCATTCCATTGTGTGGATATAACACAATTTGTTTATCCACTCAGCTGTTGATGCACATGTGGCTAGTGTGAACATTCGTGAGCAATTCTTGTGGACTTGTGTTATCTTTGCTCTTGGGTAAACAGCCAAGGGTGGAATGTCTGGGCCACATGGTTGGCATATGATTAAGAGACTGCCAAACCGGTTCCAAAGTGACTGTACCCGTCCACGTTCCCACAGGCACATGCGTACGCTCTGGTTCTTCCACATCCTCCCTGACATTCGGGGTAGTTAGACTTTCTGACGTGCAGCGTAGACTACCCCGAGTTAGTCTGGTTAGTTAGGCATCCTAATGGATGTGTTGTGGTTCATGGTGTCCTTTGACGAATAGGAGTTCCTAATTTTAACGAAGTCCAACACGGTGATTCTTTCCTTTTATGTTTAGTGTTTTTTTTAATGTACTATTTCCAGTCTTTGCCTACCACACATGGTGAGGATATTCTCGTGTGTGTCCTTCTGGACCTCCACTATTTCACCTTCCACACGAAGCCCTAAGATTCCTGCCTCCCCTCCATTAATTTTGTGTGTGGTGTGAGGTAAAAGGCAGTTTGTTTTGCCCATATGGAGAGCCGGTGGACCCGTCTCACCACTACCCCGCTGAACCGCAGCGACATCCTGATTGGGGATCAAGTGGCACTGGGGGTGAGGGTCGTTACTGGGCCCCTGGGAGGCCCCTTGGTCTGTAAGTCTGGTCCACATCTGGATCTTGTGCTTTGTGTGACAGATAGTGTCGCCCTGTCCTTTCAAGTTCTCCTAGGATCCCTACCTTTTCAAGTGTCTTAGCTTTCCTGACACTGGTTTCAGGGATGATCTTTTCCTAGACAGTTATCCCCTTTGCCTAAAAAGTTTGATTGTGTTGACTTAAAGATGTATATTTTTCTGTAATTTCACATTTTCTCCATCGCCTGTCGTGTGCCTGTTTTCATATTCGATACCCATTATCTCTCTTTCAGGTTTCCAACGTTTTTATTCTTTTATAGACCTTTTAAAAACACTCCGTTTTCTTGATTAGATCTACTATTGCTTTTCCTGTTTTTAATTCATTAATTTTATTAATTGGTTTCTTTTTTTTCCTTTGGAAGTTTTTTTTTTAACTTTCTGAATTGAAATCTTACTGATTTTAAACTTCGCTTATTTTCTGCTGTATGTCCTTCAGGATTTGATTGCCCCCTGAATCCTGCTTCACTCAAACCCCCAGGCTCTGAGATGTAGGACTTGGCTTCCATTATGTCCTGGGAACTTGCAATTGCGTTTCTGTTTCCTTTCCAGTTTGAGAAAAGCAACTTTACATTTTCCCAATGAAACTTCGATTTATTGCTCTAAGTTTATCTTACTGAATCTGGCTCAGGAATTGGTCTATGTAACATGTGTCTACTTTTCTGGCTAGTATTTTGATTATAAAATATTTCAAAAAGCATAGAAAATAATATAATAGACACCCACGTACCTATGAATTAACAGAAATCTTAACCTTTTGCCATACTTACAGAATATTCCAGATGCCGTCAACACCCTCACGTGCCCACCCCACTCCCTCCCTTGGGGCAGCCAGCCCCTGTTTGGAGGCTGGCGTTCACACCCCCCCCACGCACCTTTGTACTTTTAGTAGAGTTGTTTACAGTCGTGAAGACAAGATACTCCTCTGTGCTTTTAACCTTCCGATGTGTGCTCTTCTGCGTGGATCGGTTGCAACGTGATTCTTGTTCTCACTCCATGTTACGTTTTTGAGACCCATTCATGTCGATGAGTTTCTCCGGTTCAGTCTTTTAACCGCTGCATGCACTTCCTTTGTGTGCAAACGCGCACTCTAGCTGTCCATCCTCCCGCCGAGGAGTGCCCGCTGGTTTTTAACATGGACGCCTTTTGAGCTCCGTGAAATAACCCACGTGGGGGTCAGGTGCAGCCCGTGAGGTCTTGTCCAGGAGAGCCACCCTGGGGTGTGCACGGACTCGGCCTCTCCGGGTTGTTACCACTTTGCCCCGAAACAGGAGGACTGTCGCCGGCAGCACTGAACAGAGAGCCGTGCTTGTTGTCAGACTTGGACATTTCCGCCAATCTGACGGGGGGGGGTCCCCAGGATTTGGTGATTTGCCGGGGGACCTCACACGATTCAGCACACACAGCACAAAGGCGCACGGGGAAAAGTCGAGGGACACCAAGCACACGTTTCCAGAGCCCCTCCCAGTGGAGTCATACGGGATGGGCTTCAGTCCCCAGCTAGGAGCTGTGACAACACATGTGATGTGTTACCCCCCACTCCCGCCCCCACCCCGGGACCCATCAGAGATCACGGTTTCTATCAGGGCTCGGTCACATGGGCACCCTCTGCCTGGCTCGTACCCAAATTCCAGACCCCCAGGCAGAGCAGGTATTCAGCACAAGCCATGGTATTTGCACAGTGTATGCCCATTGGGGCCCTCCTATCATCTGGGTGGGAACCCCAAAATCCACATTCCCAGACAACAGCCAAGGGCTCATGCTGTGAGCAGGCTTAAGGGCGGCCGTGCCGGGCCTGCGGTGCTAACTCCCAACTACACAGGGCCCGTGGCATCCAGAGGCACCGCCTGGACCGCCGAAGGCCAGGAACACGCGGGCCTGGGGAAAACCACAGACCACGCTCGTGGGGGATGTCAGGCAGGGGTCTTTGTTGGAAAGCACAGAAATGCATCCTGGTTAAGTTGATAAAGAAAAGAATTTATTGGAGGAACCGATAGCTCGCGGGATGAGGGACGATAAAGAAACCAGCTCGGGAATCAGTGGGGGAGCAGGGGCCACACAGGGTCCAGGGGTGACGCTGCGGATACTGTATCTTCTCTCCCTCCACTCCACATACGGTCTGAAGGCTGCGGGAAGCCCGGCTGGGGTCACTGCCAACCCAGGCTGAGGAGGCAGGGCACGCTGATTTGGGAAGTCAGCACTTGAGCAAATGACTGAGCTGTTTGTAGGAGGACGGATGCAAAATGGGGTTGGTGACCGGTGTCCACTGCAGGGACCCGGGAAAGGGGACCTGACACCTGTCTCGGTGCTTTGTAAAGAACCCACAGTGTGTGGAGGAGCTCTCGAGATTCAGGATGCCCTTAAAAAGATCGCTCAGCGGCAACACTCCTGGCCCGAGGCAGGGGTGCAGCAGGCAGGGCGGGGGCACACAGGGCGGCAGAGCAGGGACACGCAGGAGGCCGGGCGGCAGCAGGAGGAGGCAGGGGCGCAGCAGGCAGGCCTGCACACGGGGCGGCAGAGCAGGGACACGCAGGAGGCCGGGCGGCAGCAGCTGGGCCGGCAGGGGGAGGCAGGGGTGCAGCAGGAGGAGGCAGGGGCACAGCAGGCAGGGCGAGGGCACACAGGGCGGCAGAGCAGGGACACGCAGGAGGAGGGTCTGCAGCAGGGGCTGGGCTGGCAGCAGGAGGGGGCTGAGCAGGGGGAGTCCTCGCAGCACACAGGGGTGCAGCAGACAGGCTTGCAGCACACAGGGGTGCAGCAGTCTTCCTGGCAGGGGGAGGAGGTGCAGCAGGACGGCTGGCAACATGAAGAGGTTGTGCAGGGGGAGTCCTCGCAGCACACAGGGGTGCAGGAGAAGAGCTTGCAGCAGACAGGGGTGCAGCAGACAGGCTTGCACACGGGGCGGCAGAGCAAGGACACGCAGGAGGAGGGTCTGCAGCAGGGGCTGGGCTGGCAGCAGGAGGGGGCTGAGCAGGGGGAGTCCTCGCAGCACACAGGGGTGCAGCAGACGGGCTTGCAGCAGACAGGGGTGCAGCAGACGGGCTTGCAGCAGTCTTCCTGGCAGGGGGAGGAGGTGCAGCAGGATGGCTGGCAGCATGAAGAGGTTGTGCAGGGGGAGTCCTCACAGCAGACAGGGGTGCAGCACACGGGCTTGCAGCACACAGGGGTGCAGCAGTCTCCCTGGCAGGGGGAGGAGGTGCAGCAGGACGGCTGGCAGCATGAAGAGGTTGTGCAGGGGGAGTCCTCACAGCAGACAGGTGTGCAGCAGACGGGCTTGCAGCACACAGGGGTGCAGCAGACGGGCTTGCAGCACACAGGGGTGCAGCAGACGGGCTTGCAGCATGCAGGGGTGCAGCAGACGGGCTTGCAGCACACAGGGGTGCAGCAGACGGGCTTGCAGCACGCAGGGGTGCAGCAGACGGGCTTGCAGCACACAGGGGTGCAGCAGACGGGCTTGCAGCACGCAGGGGTGCAGCAGTCTCCCCGGCAGGGGGAGGAGGGGCCGCACAGGAGGGTCAGGCAGGGGGCCGGGGCGCGGCACGGGGGCTCGCAGCAGCTCTCTGGGCAGTCGTCCACCTGCCAGGGGGAGTCGGGGCAGGAGTCCGAGGCCCCGGGCAGGCAGACGCGGCTGCCATAGCTCAGGTCGCTGGAGCAGACGGACAGGGTGGACGCGGCCATGGCGGGGGCGGCGGGGCTGCAGGAGGGTGTGTGGGTGTGGGTGTGAGTGTGTGTGTGTGTGTGAGTGTGTGAGGAGTTCCGGCTGTCTGTCGGCTTTTATACTCCCGGCTGCGTGTTGTCCCAGCCGACGGCTCACACGCCTCCTTCCTTGTTGGTGTTTGCAGCCCAGGGGACTCTCATTAGTTCCAGGTTTATGTTTGGTTCCATGAGATGTTGCTTAGCTATAAAACTCCTCGTACATTTTTGAGTCTGTTGACGCACCTGAGCATCCAGAACGTGCGTTGAGCGAGAAAAGGTGTGAGTGTGCAAATACCATGTTCTGTGGCTGTGTTAGAAATCCAGATATTCTAATTCCTTCCGCCCTTTTGAAGCACGTGGATGGGTTTTGCGCTCACGGGGGGGGATCCGCTTGTCAGGGTGGCACAGCTTCCAGAGTGCCAGGCTAGAGGAACCAGGGTCGACGGGGGTGTGTGGCCAGAACTTTCCTGGTCATGACCCCCCGGAACTCTGTGTGGTGCCTGAGGGCACTGGTGCAGGTGGCAGGCAGGGAAAGGTGGGACAGTCAGGTGTCCTTGGGTGGCCGTGCATGCCCCTGTCCTCTGCCCGAGCACTCACTGAGGCCGGAGATGCCATCTGTCCGTGGCCTTCTGATTCCCACTTGGATTTACCCCAGACGCTGTGAAGCATGAGTACAAACGGACCCCCTGTTTTCTCCCTGAAGAAGGCGTAGCCTCAGCTGAGCCTCTGTATGGAAAACAGTGACTGCTTTTGCGCTGATCACATCCTGTTGATTTTCTTGATTGTGAACTGAAAAATGCCTCGGGTGACTGCAGCCAGGAACGTCACGCAAGCCCCTTCCTTTCTTCTGCAGATGCTATCCAAGTGGCCACCACGTGCTTTGGGGGTCCTCTGCTGGATGAGTTTCCATCCTCTCCGGCCCTGGAACCTTCCAAGCATGAGTTTATTCACTGTGGAGCCACGGCCTCCCCACCGTGTGCTGGAAATGTGGGCTAGCACCAGAATGAAACCTGCACTGGGCCCTGCTGGCCCGGCACAGGGAGCCTTGTGGGCCAAGGAGGCAGGCTCTCGGTGCCCTGTGATACCAGAGAGAAGCCGACTCAGCAGCAGGGCAGGAGAGGCACCCCGGTGGGAGGGCCTGTGACGCCCCCGCCCCGGGAAGTCCCTGGGCTCAAATTCTCACCTTTCCCTTCCGCCCTTCTCTTTCCAGCAATGGTTCTTACCCCGGTGAGAGGGGTTCATGACAGTCCAGGAAGGGGTTGTGAGAATGCAGTTAAACTGCGGGCCGAGTCGTCTTTCTGTATGTCTCGAGCTATAAAAATAGGGTAGAGTCGAGCCTGGCATCCTGTGCTCAGGCCCCTCTGGAGCTACAGGAACTGATCCATAAGCTGGATGCGCGTGGCCGAGCAAGGGGCGGGGGGGTGTTTGCCTTCCAATACGCTCCTGCCGAGGACAGCATAAAATACAAAAACGTCTGCGTAAAGCCTTTGAAGGCTGCTGATGAGACTCAGCATTGAGAGTCAACAGGTGGAGATGGGGTGACTTCCGAGAGGCGAGCTGGCGTCTCTGAATGGCTTTTCCTGAGGTACCACTGATGAATCTTGGTGTGGGGTTCGAGGGGAAGTAACTAGCACATAGAGAGGCCGGCAGAGCTTCTAGAAACCTAGGGGGGGTGGACAGAACTGTGGCAGCAGAGGCAGCACGGACTCTAGGGGACAAGCCTAGATCAGTGGCAGGCACCAGGGGGAGCCCCAAAGCTGCCGGTTAAATGTCCAGGCATGTGGCATGCTTTCATGCCATGCGGGAAAGATGCTGAGGAAGCCAGCAGAAAGCCAGGACAGCCTGAGCAGAGCCTTTACAGCCTCAACCAAGGAGGCAACGACTCTGATGACTGGCCAAGGCGGAGTGGCTCTGGGTGGACCCCTGGACAGCTAAATCCCAGGAGCAGCCTCACGTCAGTGAGTCCCTTGCCCCCACTCAGGCCACCAGCCAGAGCGAGAGGTGAAACTCTTCGGAAGGAGACAAACTCATCCACAGCTGCCAGAATTTTTCATAGACGATGTCAAACATTCAATCAAGAATTACAGTCATGCCAACAGAAAAAACAGATGATAGAAACAAACCTGAGATGACAGGGGTGGAGTCCTCGGACAGAGACTTGCAAAACAATGGTGGTGAATGTGCTCAGGGAAACGGGTGTGACACCGTAAAACTGAAACACACATGAAGAGACAAGTAGACATTCTAGACTGAAGAGAACAGGAGCGGCGCTCTTAGGTGGGTGTTGCGGTAGCACGGGTGGCGGAAGGGCCAGACAGCGGGAATGGAACAGTGGGGCGGCGTGTTTAAGGGCAAAGGAAAGGGCTGCACAAGTGGAATATTGCTCCCCAAGAGCGCCACCCAGAGGTGAAGGTGCCCCAAAACATCGCCAGACCAACAGAAATGGAGCACGGGCCACACCGGAAGATCCACTTTAAAGTAACTCCCAAGGGAGGGTTTCGGGTAGGACGGCGAAGGACAGAAATGCAGGAAGGTTGAAGAGAGCCTGGAAGGGTAAACAGACGCACAGTTGAAGTGACAAATGGCCCACGTTTCCATTCACAACGTTACAATGTGTATTATATTTACAATTTCCCGTGGGCTCTAAACTGTAAGTGGAAATGAAACCATGCATCATGAGACAGACGAGGCCCTTAGGCTGTTGCTCTGGAAGCGGCCCAAGCGCCCAGGTCCCTCAGACTTGAATATCCCAGGAAGGTACGCTGTGGCCTCTGGGGCAGCCGCCGAGACAATCCCCAAACCGCGTGAACTAGTATTGAGTGAAAGACGGGAGATAAGTGATAAAAAATACCCAAAGCAGTCAGGAAATGAGTTTTAAATTTTTTTCAATGTGTATTTATTTTTTGAGAGAGAGAGAGAGAGACAGAGCATGAGCGGGGGAGGGGCAGAGAGAGAGGGAGACACGGAATCTGAAGCAGGCTCCAGGCTCTAAGCCATCAGCACAGAGCCCGACGCGGGGCCCGAACTCACAAACCGCGAGATCATGACCTGAGCCAAAGTCGGACGCTCAACCGACTGAGCTACCCAGGCACCCCAAGAAATGATTTTTAAAAGGAACATAAAAATTTGAGAGAAATAGAAGACATGCACTCAGATAGTAGACATAAACCCAATTATCAATAATGAAATTAAATGTAAAGTATTAAACAGTTCGATTTGCAAATAAGGACCGTTAGTCTGCATGGAAATCACGAAAAACCTGTGTGCTGAATCCAAGAGCTAGATCCTAAATATAAGGGCACGAGAATGATGGAAGGGCAAAGATGGGAAAGAATACAAGTCAATACACAGGACAGTGTGAAGTTCTACGCAGCTGCAAACTAGAAAGAGAAATCGTTACATATTCACGGGAGCTGCACGTTGTATTAAGTTATGAAAAAGCCAAGTGGGTAGAACACAATACAGTCTGTATTTTGCAAACGGGTACACACAAATCCATCCTATGCGTATGTACACATGTAGAGAGAGAAGAGATGTAGAGAGAGGATGGGTGGATAGAGTCAATCTCATCGTTCATGGATTCTTTATTTGTGGTTCACCTACTCGCGAAAATTTACTCGTAACCCCAAATCACTGCTTGTGACGTGTGCACGGTCACGCGAGGACATGTGCAGAAAGCCCCGACCTTGAGATGCCACCACACACCCCCGGCTGACGTGGAACGAGGTGGCGCCTGCCTTCCGGTTTCAGCCCCCAGATGTGAGCGTGTCCTTTCCACCGTGTTGTGACCTCTAGCGCCTAATCCCCAGGGGAAGAGGCGCTTGAACCACAGAGAAACCCCCGAACGCGGTCCTCCCGCCAAGTGAGCACTGCCCTGGGGCTGCCCCAGCTGGTGCCCCCAGGACGGTTTCAACACACTTACCCGACACCCTCCACCCCTGCTTGGAGACCCAGGGCTGGGGCCTTGTCCATCCCACTCCCGCTCCCCTGGGACACAATGGGACCCGCTCTGAGTCAGAGGCTCTGGGAGATTTACGAGCTGCGGACAACATCCAGGCAAATAAACATCCCTAATGCAGCCTGGGAGCCAGAACTAGAGGCTGTGGGGCCTGGGACACAAGAGCCAGGAGGGTATAAAAGCCGTCAGCCTAAGGCACCTCACACACTCTCACACACACTCACACACCCACACCCACTCCCTCCTGCAGCCCCACCGCCCCCGCCATGGCCGCGTCCACCCTGTCCGTCTGCTCCAGCGACCTGAGCTATGGCAGCCGCGTCTGCCTGCCCGGGGCCTCGGACTCCTGCCCCGACTCCCCCTGGCAGGTGGACGACTGCCCAGAGAGCTGCTGCGAGCCCCCGTGCCGCGCCCCGGCCCCCTGCCTGACCCTCCTGTGCGGCCCCTCCTCCCCCTGCCGGGGAGACTGCTGCACCCCTGCGTGCTGCAAGCCCGTCTGCTGCACCCCTGCGTGCTGCAAGCCCGTCTGCTGCACCCCTGTGTGCTGCAAGCCCGTGTGCTGCACCCCTGTGTGCTGCAAGCCCGTCTGCTGCACCCCTGTGTGCTGCAAGCCCGTCTGCTGCACCCCTGTCTGCTGTGAGGACTCCCCCTGCACAACCTCTTCATGCTGCCAGCCATCCTGCTGCACCTCCTCCCCCTGCCAGGAAGACTGCTGCACCCCTGCGTGCTGCAAGCCCGTGTGCTGCACCCCTGTGTGCTGCAAGCCCGTGTGCTGCACCCCTGTCTGCTGCAAGCCTGTCTGCTGCACCCCTGTGTGCTGCAAGCCCGTCTGCTGCACCCCTGTCTGCTGTGAGGACTCCCCCTGCACAACCTCTTCATGCTGCCAGCCGTCCTGCTGCACCTCCTCCCCCTGCGAGGAAGACTGCTGCACCCCTGCGTGCTGCAAGCCCGTGTGCTGCACCCCTGTCTGCTGCAAGCCTGTGTGCTGCACCCCTGTGTGCTGCAAGCCCGTGTGCTGCACCCCTGTGTGCTGCAAGCCCGTCTGCTGCACCCCTGTGTGCTGCGAGGACTCCCCCTGCTCAGCCCCCTCCTGCTGCCAGCCCAGCCCCTGCTGCAGACCCTCCTCCTGCGTGTCCCTGCTCTGTCGCCCCGTGTGCAGGCCCGCCTGCTGCACCCCTGTCTGCTGCAAGCCCGTCTGCTGCACCCCTGTCTGCTGCGAGGACTCCCCCTGCTCAGCCCCCTTCTGCTGCCAGCCCAGCCCCTGCTGCAGACCCTCCTCCTGTGTGTCCCTGCTCTGCCGCCCCGTGTGCAGGCCAGCCTGCTGTGCCCCTGCCTCCGCCCGCTGCCGCCCAGCCTCCTGCGTGTCCCTGCTCTGCCGCCCCGCGTGCGCCCGCCCTGCCTGCTTCGGCCCCGCCTCGGGCCAGTCCTGCTGCTGATGGGCACGTCCCCCCAGGGCCAGCTGGGCTCAGGTCCCACCTGGTGACTGTGGTCCTCCCGGCCACCCCTCAGTTAGTCCTGACCTGTGTTAGGTGGCTGCCCCCACCCAGGACGGGGTCCCCCATGTGTCCATTCTCCTGACCTGACCTTGACCTCCTGCCTCCCAGGAATGCTGACCCCGTGGCTTCCCGGGACTTCTGCTCCCAGGAGGCACCTGCACCTGTTCTGGGTCACCTGTCCTTCCCTCCTCCTTTCTCTGCTCAGGTCACTTGACCTCGACTCCTAACCTGTCAGTACCTCCTTGGGTACCCCAATAAACTCACTTTGCCAGCTGATCTGCTTCCTTTCATGTGACCCTCATGGGGGTGCGGGGACCCCGGGGTTTGGCCCAGACACGGTCTCTTCCAGCCACAAACATTTCTAGGAACGAGGGACTGAGCAGTCCCAGAGGCGGGCCTACCTCGTGTGGGCAGGGCCACGGGTGGGACTCACGCCCTGGCCCAGGAAGCTCCGTGCCGGTGGGCCCGGTGCCCAGGGCTTCCCAGGCTGGTCACCTGCCCACGGGTCGTGGCCTGGCCCGTTTCCACCCACTGCCCCATCCGGGCAAACCGGGCCCAGACAAGCAGGCCTGGGGGCTCCAGGCTCACAGCCTCTACGGGCCTGGGGTCGCCCTGTGGTCCTCCCGCGGGCTCTACCCATTTAGCAGAAAGGTGACGGAGCGGGGCAGGCGGTGCTCCAGCCTCTCATGGAAATCGACTAGGTTTGAAACAAAGTATGAGGGTGGGTGGCAGGACCCCCAGGCGGTCCCGGGCCAGACTCTGGGGCCACCATCTGGTAGGCTGGGCTCCGCCCAGGGGGCTATGAGGGACACGGAGTCATGGTGCTGGGCCCTCCCTGTGAACTGAGGACCCCGTCAGGCCACGATGTACCGAGTGCTGTAGGTGACAGTCCGCTCTGACCTCTGGGTGACATTGGCCGCATGTGAGGGCACCTGCTGACAAGGGCGGGGATATGCAGGAAGTCACCCACCAGGGTTCCAGAGCTGTTGCAAACCCAGGACCGGCGTCCCCTGCTGGTGAAGGATCAGACGGACTTCCACGCTTCCTGAACCCCCCACGGGGACTGGGTGTCGGCCCCCTGCCCCCGCGCTGCTTCCTCTCCCCGCGGCTGTGGCCATGGCCAGAACCCACAAAGGGAGCCGCTGCTGTCCCCAGGACCTCAGTCTCCTTCCCTGAAACCCTGCCACCTTCCACCCCATGCCTCATGCCCCGCCTGCTGCATTTTCCTTGCCCAAACCCTTCTCCCTCCCCACTTACCAGTGTTTTGCTAATACTTCCATTAAAATTGCCTTTTTGAGGCGCAATTTACATGTAATCAGATGCACCCTATTTCATTGTTCAGTTTGATGAGTTTTGAGAAAGGTCTTCATCTTGCAGCCTCCACTTGTGTCAAGATTTCCCTCCAAAGGTTTCTTTGTGTCCCTTCCCAGCCACCACCGCTGGCCACAGCCGGGCACCACTGCTCTGCTGTGTTACTGAAGGAGTGCCTTGAAAAGAGGCAACACTGTGCGTGCCCGGGGTCTGGCTTCCTTTACTTGTCCCTTTGTTGTGGATACTCGCAGCGAATTCCTTTTTAATTGCAGGGTCATGTTTTATTGAATGGATCCGTCACAGTTGTTTGTTTGCCCATCGAGGTACATTCGGGGTGTTTATGATTATGGATGATCCCACTGCAAACACCTGGACTCTGTGTGCTCTCACCTCTCTTGGGTCAATACCTAAGGGTGGGCGTACTGGGTCCGTGGCAAGGGCAGTGGGCACAGTGATATTTGCATCTCCTGCTGACGGATCTGTGGGGGGTAGGTCAGTGGCTCACCTGCCTCTTTCCCATTCGGCGAAGCATCTGTTCAAATCCTCTGCCCGTTTTCCATAATTGGATTGTTCGAGTTCTTATTCACTGTTCAACTTAAAAATTTTTAAAAATGCTTATTTATTCTTTTTTGAGAGAGAGAGAGACAGAGTGCGAGTGGGGGAGGAGGGAGAGGGAAGGAGAGACAATCTGAAGCAAGCTCGTGCACTGTCAGCAGAAAGCCCAACGCGGGTCTGGAACTCACGAACTGAGAGATCATGACCTGAGCTGAAGTCAGACGCTTGTCTGACTGAATCGCCCAGGTGACCCTTATTAATTGTTAAGTGTTCTTTATGTATTCCAGGTACCATGCATTTGTCATACGTGTGTATTGCAAATTCCTCCACCTGTGGCTAGACTTTTCATGTTCTTGACCGTGCTTTTGGAGAGGCTGGCATCTTTAATTCTGATGAAATTCAATGAATTCCCTTTCTTCGGTGGTGCTGAGGAATCTTTGTCTACACGCAGGGTCACGCCGGTTTTGTCCTGTGCATACTTCTAAGATACTCCGTGGCTTTAACTTTTATGTCAAGTTCTATAATCCCTTTCTAGTTAATTTTTGAATGTGCTGTTGGTTGGCGAGCATCATTTGTCGAGAGGATTATCCTTTCGCCATTGAAGTATCCTTGCCAAAAATTCCATTGACCGTGTGTACGTGTGCGTCTATTTCTGGACGCTGTTCTCTCATCTTCTTCTGCATTTGTCCTTGCACCAACAACACGTGTCTCCATCAATGGCGCTTCAAATTAAGTCTTGAATTCCAGCACTTAGTCGACCAATTCCTCTTTCCTTTTTCAAAATTGGTTGGCTATCCTAGGTCCGTTACATTTCTGTGTTGATTTTAGAATATATTTTAGAATCAGCTCATTGCTTTCTAAGGAAGAACTTGCTGGGATTTTTATTGGAATTGCATTAAACTTGTAGGTGAATTTGGAAGGAAGTGATATTGTAACAAAACCAAGTCTTTCAGTTTATAAACATAGTATATATTTCCAGTCACTTAGGATGACCTTTTTCCACAATATTTTGTCATTTTTTAGTAGATAGATGTTGTACATATGTTAAGTTTCTCTATTACTTCACTTTGCAATGTTTTAGATAATGGTTTATTTATTACATTTCCAAGTATTCATTGCTAACATGTAGAAATTTAATTAATTTGTGTGTATTTACCTTGTATCCTGTAACCTTGGTAACTACACTTATGAATTCTAATAGCTTTTTTGTATATTCCTTAGGACTGGGCTTGGTATTTTCTTTGTGGGAAGGATCTTAATTATAATTTAGTTACTTCAACTGATAGAGGGCTATTTTGTTTTTCTGTATCTTCTTGTATTCGTATTTATAATTTATATCTCTCCAGTTATTTGTCCATTTCACCTCAGTTGTTGAATGTATCAGCATAAAATTGCCTTCTTCTTTTATTGTTCTTTTTAAAAATTTTAATGTTTATTTATTTTTGAGAGAGAGAGAGATACACACAGAGCATGAGCAGGGGAGGGGCAGAGAGAGAGAGAGACACAGAATCCGAAGCAGGCTCCAGGCTCTGAGCTGTCAGCACAGAGTCTGACGTGGAGCTCGAACTCATGAACCGCAAGATCATGACCTGAGCTGAAGTTGGACGCTCAACCGACTGAGCCACCCAGGCACCCCTTTTATCATTCTTTTAGTGGCTATAGAATCTCTAGTGATAACCCTTTCTTTATTCCTGATATTGTTAATTTATTTCCTTTTCTTTCTTTCTTTTCTTTTTCTTGACTGGTCAAGGTAGAAGTTTACCAATTTTGGTGATCTTTCAAAAAATTAGACTTAGGTTTATTAATTTCGTCTCTTGTTTGTCCATTTTCTATTTGGTAGATTTCTACACTTCTCAATTATTTCCTTCCCTCTACTTATTTTGGGTTCAAATTGTGCTTCTTTTGTAGCTTCTTAAAGTAGAAGCTTAGATAATTGATTATAGGCCTTCCTTATTTTCTAATATAAATAAAGCCTACATATTTCCTTCTATATATTGTGTGAGTTGCATTCCATAAAGCTTATTTTTATTTTATTTAAAATATTTCCAATTTTTCCATTGTGATTTCTTCTTTGACTCATAGACTATTTTGAAGTTTGTTATTTAATAGCCAAATATTTTTCAGTTTTCCAGATATCTTTCTGTTCATGATTTCTGATTTTGTTGTGGTCAAACAGCATTCTCGGTATGATTTCAATCCTATTAAATATACTAAGACTTGTTTTATGGCCCAGCATACGATTTATTTTGGTGAATGTTCTATATACACTTGAAAAAATGTGAACTCTACTGTTGTTGGATGGAATAAATGTCAACAAGGTCATGTTAGTATATATTGTTTCTCAAGTTTTCCATATATCTCTCAATTTCATCAAATTTGGAAGAGTTATTTGGCCATTATCTCTTTAAATATTTTTTGTCTCCCACCTCCTGAACTTTTTCTCAGGTACTCCAATTATACGTATGTTAGACCACTTAATATTGTTCCTCAGATCACTGAGGCTCTGTTAATTTAATTTTTTTTTCTTACTGTCTTTTGTTTTGGGTAATTTCTCTGATTATGTCTTTTAGGTCAGTAATCCTTATACTGAGTGTAAACTCATCCTTTAAATTTTTTTATTGTTAATATTATGTTTTCCAGCTCTTGGAGCTCCATTCAGTTCTCTTTTGTACCTTACATTTCTCTCCTCATTGTGTTCATTTTTTCCTTGAAATCCTCGAACATATTTACCGTAGTTGTTTTTACTACCTTGTCTGCTAATTCCATCAACTGTTATTTCTGGGTTTATTTCTAGAAACTGTTTTGTCTCTTGATTATGAGTTAGATTTTCCTCTTCTTAATGTTTCTAGCAATTTTTATTGGTTTCTGGATTTCAGTTAAATAATGTTCTCATACTGTTGACTGTCGTACTTTGTTTCCTTCTTTTAAGGAGTGCTGGGCTTTGTTCTGTCTGGCAGTTACCACCTGTGGGAAGGCTTGATGATTGTGATGCTTCTGTGCTTGTTTCTACATTTTGTTACGGCTGATCTAGAGAGGCTTTTATTCTCAGGCAGGTTTAGCACAACTATCATGTGATTTCTGGGATCTGTACTGAATGTCTCTGGTACTCAATGAGGTCTCTCCACTCTGGTTGTTTGGAACTCCGGTGTCTCTCAGCCTTGCATAAACTCTGGGAATTGTTCACCTTTGAGCTCCATGGTTATTACTGTCCAGCCTCATGGGGTTCTGAGCTCTGAATGGATGGCTTGGTATCGACAGTGGTCTCAGGGGGTTCCCATGGAGCATTTTGCTATATATTTGCCTCTTCTCCTGTGTCTGCCCTCATAAATTCCCGGTGCCTCAGCCTCCTTGACCCTGATTTCCCTCTCTTCAGCTCGACAAAACACATTGCTGATAGCATTCCCTTCTGTGTACTGTGGCCTAGAGACTCTCTTGGCCCTTGAGCCTGGGCAATCGTAGGGTTCACCCCCTCTGCTTTTCTTCTCCCAGGGATCTGCACTGTCAGTTGTCCAATGTCTAAAAATGGTTTTCTTGTATCCTTTGTCCCATCTTCTACTTATTTAAGGTGGGAGGACAAGTCAGGTCCATCGTGACCCAAACCAAAGCCCCACTCCTTGTTTTTGAGACTTCTGTTTCTTTTCTAGACAATCCCTTGCTTTCCTCTTTAACTGCTCAAGATCTTCCCTGACTCTGAAACTGAGTCTGCCTTTTTCACTCTGGGAAATGCTCCAGCTAGACTCAATTCCAAACTGACACATACCTGCTGCCCAGAACTGGAGCATGCAACCAACAGTCTCCCTGTAGAACTCTTATAATGGGTGCCGGAGCCTCAGCCTAACTTTTCTGAGGCTCTGAGCTCCATGAGAAACATCAACAACCCCACATCCCAACCAAGGTTCAGTGGAGTCCTGTTTGCACATACCCCATGGTAAGTATATCAAGCCCCAATTGAGGGCCCCATGTGTGGAAGCAAAATCCAGATTCACAGCTAAGAATTTTGTGGGTAAGAGTGGTCAAGGGAGGTGCTTGGACTTTCATCCTGGCATTGCTGATGGTTTCTAGTGAGTAAATGAACAGAGGGCATTTCTGGGGAGAAATGGGACATGTGTAAAGAGTCTGAAGCCAGTCTGAGAGGCAGAAGCGTGTGCTTAGTTATGGGCCTTACAAATTCTCCAGGTTAAATATATTCAATCAGACTGCTCTGTAAGGGTCTAAAACAGGCTAAGGAAGTGCTTCACCTGGTGATAATGAATTTCACAGATCAGGGTCCATTCAAGGGCGTGGGAACATTAGGTCTTTGTTCTAGTCTCTGAGGATGCAGACAGGGGCATCCCAAAGGTGCTGGTCTCTGTGCCTAGTGAGAAGCACCAGTTATTCAAGGGGGTAGATATGACCTCTAGTCACGGTCTTTGTCTCTTGAGTCATCAACATTTGTATTGTCGCTAAGTTAGAAATTGAAACAATATCTCTTAGTGAATGAAAGACCAATGAAGAGAGTTTTGTTTTTTGTAAACGAATTCTTCATGAGATGAGGCCCCACCCAAATGGCCAATGGAAATGGGTAACAGCATCGGATATCTTGGTGAGGTTTGCTCCCTGCCTAGCAAATTACTTTCTGCACTCAGAGTTGACTTCGGTAAGCACACTGATTGCCTTGATCACGAATGGCCATCTCTGCTGGGCCACAGCAGGGGAGCAGCACTTTATTTTAAAGAAGACTCTCCCCCAGAATTCTCAATCTTTGGATGATCTTTACTCTCTTGTCCCATGTATTACAGTTGGCACACTGAGCTGGTGGCTGAAAACCTGTGTGATGAACATTCTCATCCATCCTGGAACCAGGCTTTCGACATGGCGGGTACTCTGGAATCCTGGACAATCTCTGCCTCTTCTGCGGTCGAGTTGTAGGCAACTCTCAGACACCTTCACTTAAAATCCTTCTTGATTTTATAATCATTGGAAGAGAATCAGTACTTCCTGCAAGGACTGCAACACATCAGTCTTCCAAACATAATTTTTAAAACACTGCTAAAATACCCAGAAATCATGACAGTGTCTTTATGTTCTGACCAATCCACCTGTGCCCCACACATTCAGTGATCAGAATGTGCTTGCCCTTTGCCATTATTACCAGTCCTTGTAAATATCGTAGGCATGAGTCCTATTAATCTGACCATGGGGAGGACGCGAAAGCCCAGAGAGGGTGAGGAAAATATCTCTGCTCACACAGGATGTAAGCAACAGATTACACCCCTCGGCGGCGATATCAGTGGGGCATGTGAGAGGATTTCAGGCAATACAGAGATGAAAACCCCTAATGCGAGTGTGTGCCAGGTTCTCTGGTTTTCTCTTCACACCCTCCTGGCTTGTGCTGTCCTAGCAGCAGGCTCCCCACACCCTCCCACCCTGGGTGCCAAGATTTTTGAATGTTGGTTCCTTGCAGAACCAGCCACAGCTGTTTTCCTTCCAGAGGTCCTTGCTCCGTTCACAGAACTCAGGAAATTGGCTTGGGAGTCTTTCCCTGTGTTTAGTTCGAGAAAGAAAACTTGGGGGTGGAGTGTGGTTTCTTGTTGTTTTAGCAGGGGTCACCGGGGGCCAAGGTAGAATCCCTGTGTGTTGGGTGCTGGGTCCTAGGTCCTGGTCTGGGGCGAGTGCTTCCGCAGAGTGCCCTGCTGGCTGAGCACAGTCACGTGCCTCTGTGCTTGGCAGGTTATTTGGTTTCTAAATAGCGATGAGTCATGGTTTGTATGTGGCGCTCAGTCGGTCACAGTAACGAAGCACCACAGACCGTGGCTTAAACAACAGATTCGTTCTCTCACCGTTTGGAGGCTGGGGGTCTGAGATCAAGGATCGGCAGGGTTGATTCTTCCTGAGGCCACGAGGGAGAACCTGTCCCGTGCTTTCCCAGCTTCTGGTGTTCGCTGGCAATCTGGGCGTTCCTCGGCTTGTAGAAGCATCTCCCGATTTCTGCCTGCATCTGCACACGGCACCCTCCCTGGGTGCCTGTCTGCATCCACATTCGCTCATTTTACAAGGATACCAGGTCGTATTGGATTAGGATCCCTCTCCCCCAATGACCTCAATGTATCTTGATCCTCTACGAAGACCGCCTTTCCAACTAAGGTCACATCTGCGGGTACCGGAAGTTAGGGCTTCAGCACCCTCCTGGGGACACATTTCCACCCAGAGCGAGCAGCTGCGTTGAAGCAGATCCAGAGCCAGAACCTGGGAGGAAAGAAAATGTCGAGCAGGTCTCCTTTCTCGGGGACTCCAGGCTGCAGCAAGTGAAGGACGGGGTGCAGGTAGCACGTGGCATGACAGGGCAGCAGCACACACACATCTGCTTGTCCAGGCGTGGCTGAGCTCATGGGACAATTTTTGGTTTTGTGCAGTTGGCAGAATACTTGTAAAAAGAGGACGGAAGATTTACGGATGCCCCTCGCCCAGCTTCCTCTAGTAACATCTCACATACCCATAGATCGATGACGAATCTTAGAAGTCAACGCTGGCACGTTACTAGTCACTAGAGGACAGACCCACTTCCCACAAATGTCCCCTCTCTGGTCCGGGACCCCACGCTGCATTTGTAAGGTCTCCCTAGTCTTGTAGGGAAGACTCAGTCTGAGAGTTTCTTGGTCTTTCCTTATCCTTTCTGTCTTGACAGTTTTGAAGAACCCTGACCAGGTGTCTTGTAGAAATTTAGGGTCGTCTGAGGTTTTGTCACAACTAGACCAAGGTTATTATATTTGGGGAAAGAATCCCACAGTAAAACAAGGGCACATGATGTTAATGTGTCTTGTCACAGGGGATATGGTTATATTTCCCTTTGTAATTGATAAATATTTGTGGTGGGGGAGGTTCTATGAAACTTTGCAGATATCGCGTTTGTCCAATGATTTTAGCATCCCTCTGGGGACTGTGCCTGCAACAAGGTCCCTGTGGTATTCTGATGGTGAGTTTCCACTTCCCCATCCCACCTCCACTTATTAACTGAAATCCTTCTATAAGGAGGAGTTGCCCCTTCTCCTCCACTTATTTACATGTTTTTATTTATTTCAATGTGACTTAGAGAGTATTTGTTGTATTATTTGAGTTATAATCCAGTACTATCATTATTTATTTTGTTGTCCGAATTGTCCCAGCTTTGACCATTGGGACCTCCTTCGTTTGGCTCTTGTACCTTTCAGCACACCTGCAGCTTTCCAACATCTCAACTCTGGTCCCAGCTCATCTCGAATTCTCCCCATCCCCTCCCTACAATCCACCCCTTCTCCAAGGAGTCCTGCTTCTTTCAGCGGCTGATGGCATTTAGAAGCCAAGATCCAGAGCTAGATGGGCTCGTTGATGCTGGGCTCCAGTGGGCCAAGCGAGGAGGTGTGGGTGTGCACGCCAGCACATCCCTGGTCTTGGGGGGAGGCGTTCAATATTCATGCCAGTTGGACCGTGGTCGTGGTGGTTTTGTCTAGATTAGCTTTCCCAGGCTATAAAGCCCCCTCTTATCACTGAGAGATTTTTATCATGAATGGATGTTGGGTTTCATGGAATGCTTTTCATGTACCTGTTGAGATGACTGCATCATTTTCTTTTTTTAGTCTCTTAATACAGTGAATTACATTAATTGGTTATTAATGCTTTTTATTTTGATATTTACAGGAAATCGCAAAGCCAGCACAGAGAGGTTCTGTGTACTCACGTTAATTGATTTTTGAATCTTGAGCCAGTCTTGAATTCCTAGGTAAACCTCACTTGGTTGTGACGATTGTCCTTTTTATATGTTGCTGGATTTGGTGTGCTAACATTTTATCCGGGATTTTCATGTCTGCTGTGATGAGGATATAGGTCTGTAGTTTTCTTTTATTGCCAGGTCTTCAATTTTGACAGTGCTGCCCTCGCGAAAGGAGTTGGCAAGGGTTCATCCTCTTCTACTTTCTAGAAATCTTTCTAGAAAAGATTGTGTAGAGTCAGTGTTTGGTCTTCTTTAAATATCTGGGAGAATTTCCTAAGAAACTGGAGTTTTCTTTAGCAGATACAGGACTTTCTGGTCATCTATCTTCTTTAATGAGTTTCAGGAATTTGTGCCTACTCAGGAATTGGTCCATTTCACACAGGGTTTGAATATATAAGCATAACGTTGTTTGTGGAGGTCCCTCCTTAACCTTTTAATTTGTGGAAAATGGTTGGTAATATCCCTCTTTTGCTCCCGATATTGGTAAGTTATTTCTTCTTGTTTTTTCCCCCTTGTCAGTCTGGCTGGAAGCTTATCAATTTTATTCATCTTCTCAAAGAAGCAGCTTTGATTTCAATTGATTTCCTCTATTTGTCTTGTTTTCACTTCCTCTGAGTTACATTACGTACAATTACATTAACTTGTCCTTCTGCATTCAAGTTTCTTAAATCCAAGTTAGTTGGTCGGTCTGATACCCGTCTTCTCGTCTAATGGAGCACTTAGTTCTATAAACTTCCTTCTCCTCTAGCCGCACACTACCAGTCCTCCCTGTGCCAATAGCCGTGATGTGTCAGCCCTTTCCGGCTCCGATTCCAGAATCCCTGGGCCCAGTGCACACGTTTGAAGGCTAATAGAATCAAGGAGGAGTCGCACACAACGGGATTGGAAGGCGGGTGAAGCTCCAGGTGCTGAGCGGTTTGGACTTTCCACATCCTGCAGCCTGGGGCCCCTGCAGCCGGATTCATCCTCTCATCCTGTTCTCACTTGCCAGAAGGACGTGAGATAAGGGAACACGGGAAGCTGGCTCGATCGCAGAGATAATCTCGCCTGGCGGGGGAGAGCAGTGTTTTGATTACAAAGGTCCCCGGGGGGCAGGGACTGCCCCTTCATGTTCGCCTCTCCCACCTCTCAGCTCCTGGCAGAGGAGATTAGAGGTGGCATCTTGGATCAATAGGGACAAGTTCTGTGGGTGGGGCCCTGCGGGCAGCTGAGCATCCTGTCTCGGGAAGAGCCCAGATCAAACCCGCTTGTCCCCATGCCAGCCTTGCGGTCTGTGTGATACGTGACCCGTGTTTCGCCTCCTGAATGTCCACGTGTCCACTGAGGCCGGGCAGTTGCTATACCTAATGGACAACACTGGAGAAAGGAGGGAAAAGAAGGTTCCGGGTTGGGGCTGGCAAGTGTGGGTCCAGCAGGTGGACTCGTTCCAGCTGTGTGTGTATTTTTCTGTGTCAGCTGATTAAGGCACCCCTGGGTACCCTATTGCCGATTTATGCAAAGCGGATGTAACACCACGCTGTGTACTTGCCACATGGATCTTACTCGGCTCCTGCTTAGCCAGCCCTGGGAGCCTGTCTTCCTGCAGGCAGCTACATCCTCCCACAGACTCATGTAGGAAGTTAACAGCTGACCTGAAACGTGGCCCAGCACAGGGCTGACTGCCTCGTGAGGGACAGGCAGTCCGTTTCCAGATCAGTCACTGTGAGGCTGTCCATTTCTGGGGAGCGACTTCTACCTGCCAGACAGTATTTCCAATCCCTCCTACAGCCCTGCAAGAAAGGGGGATACCATTCCCTGTTACTAATGAGGAGACTGAGCCTCTGAAAGGCCAACGACAGAGGCTCTGGGACACACAGGTCTCAGGAGAGCTGGACGCAAAGGCCCCAGTCCCTGCTGTACCGTCTGCTTGACCCTTTGGGCAATGTGCACACTGAGTACCCTTGAACCCAAGGAGTTAAAGCAGACTTTGGCGGGAGACTGAAGCGGGTGAACATGGATGGAAAAGTGTCGATGTGTGTAGAGGGCTTAGCTCTGGCCGGCCACGGGCACTCTGTTATGCCTTTTCGAGGTTATTCTTGGTGTCATTGCTATTTTGGCACCTCCCTGAAAGCGCAGTGGTCTAACTGCCACACTGCTTTTGCCTTCGCCGGTTTTGGATGTGTCCGTGCTGCAGCCCCAGAGAGTCTCAGGGTCCCGCTCAAAGCCCAGTGTGTCGACCTCTTCCGTATCCCTTGGCTTCCTTTAAAACAAGTTAAGAAAAGCAGGTTTGAACACACAAAAGGGACATGAGTTATTTTCCTATTCCCGCTCCGTCTTTACATTGTTTTCTTATTTCCTTTTTTAACCAGTATAATAGGAGAAAAGTGGTCTTTTATTATTTTTGCATTTTTTTGCATATTTTGCATTTTATTATTATTGCATTAATCTGACTCCTTATTGACTTGAGTGTTTCGTCATATGTGAGCCCTTTGGGTTTCTTCTTTTTTAGGTTGCCTACCTTTGTTTTTGTTGTTGTTGTTGGGGTTTTTTTTGGTGAAGATTGTTCCTAGGTTTTCCTTGTTGGTTTTCAGGGGCTTCCTGTTCCTTCTGTACCTTTCTTGGTATGACAGACACCTTTCTTGTTCCGTGCTGGGACTATTGGCTCTGCCCGTGGTGTGCTGTCTTTCCTGAGCAGAAGTTCTTGTTTTGACATGAGCAAATGCACCGGCTTCTTTCTAATGGCTCGTGTTTATTGAGCTTGTTTGGGGAATCATCCGTACCCCAAAGTCACAGAGACAGCCACCAATCCTCCAACGTGGAGCGTTCTCGGTCCACCCTCCTGGGAGGAGGAGGGAGGGACGTCCTGGGAGGGACGACTACATGCCCTGTTCAGGGAGGAGTTCAGCCTGGTTTTCTCCCCACAGACACCCAGCCTTGCCACCACCCTCTCTTGAATGCCCTTCCCTCCACGCTGATCCACACGGACTGCTGACCCATGGGCACTTGAATTCTCCATCTCTTGTCCGCACGGGTCCACCTGCCTCTTCTTAGGCCCAAACTGGCCTGATTTGTGATGATGGCTATACAATCTTACTGTCCCACAGAGCAACACTTATAATACCACAACCTAAATTCCTGGAAATAAACTTCTGGGCTCTGGGCACACAATTTAAATCAATGAAATCCCCAGAGTAAGGGGGACTTTCTTGGCCATCGAGTTCTGCCTCCTTTCCCGCCGCAGTGGGGGAGCCCCCCTTCTTGGAGGCCATCTAGAGTGTCAGGGTCCAGCTGGCTGAGGAGCTGTGGCCCACACCTGCACTGCCAGCCGACGCAGGTGGCCTCTCCCGAATAACCTGGGTCTTGACGGGCTCCAGTACAGAAAGCCCAGCCAGGAAAGAGTTCTGGAGCGTGAAGAGCCTGGCTCCGGGCCAGAAATCCTATGCGTGACCTGTCAGCCCAGCGGCAGTCAATCACGAAGGCTTCACCGGGCGGGCGGCAGGAGAAAGCCCCGCCACACACCGGGATTGGGACACAGCCAGGGCACTGCCATCCTGGGGAAACTGCAGCAGGGACCCAGGCCCGCCAGCCATGCTCCGATGTACATGTGCATTTCTAGCCCTGGGGCTGCCATCAGAGGCCTCCTCGAGGGATGCCTGGAAGCCACTCCCCCCCCACCCCCCCAGACTCAGTACCCGGTGCTTCATGCCCAACCCTCCCTCCCGCTCCTCCCCACTCCAGGACTCCTCCAACCACGGGAGGCTTTCATCCTGGGCTCCTGGGCATGACCCCCACCACATGCCTTTCCCGGGGGGGGGGGGGGGGGGGGGGGGGGGGGGGGCGCAGTCCATGCTTCCTCTGGTTTTCGCCTCTTGCTCAGACCACTGCAGTGAGTGATTAACAGCCTTCACTGCTTCCTCCGCTTTGCCTTGCTGCTGTTACCGGCTCACCCACCCAGCGGCTCAGCTGGGTCCCTGACGGGGGACGCCCCCACCTTCCCATCTTACAGATGAGAAAACCGAGGCTCTGAGTTAGTTGTGGGACGGCTCTTAAGATCTAGAGGCTCGTTTAGGACCTACCTGTGGCCGGTTTTGAGTTCATGTATTCGTGGCTACCACTGCTAAATTGTAAGTACCCTGAGGACAAGTACCCCTGAAGCTGCGCTTTCAAGAAGCCTCTGTAGAGTAAAGGAAGACCCCCTAAATGAGAAGAAGCAGGGGCTGTTCCTTCCAAGCTGGCTGTGACAGGGGGCCCCCCCACCAGCACCGGGTTTGGCAGACTCCGAGCCGGGGAGGGAGGGAAGTCATAGGGGTAGAAGAGAGGCTCTGGGCAGCCCGGAGACCGTGGGGTGGGGAAGCTGCAGGCAGCCAAGGCGAAGCCCGGCCTCCGACGTGAGCTGTTAGGGGTTGGGGGAGGGGGTCAGTCGTCGGCCAAGTCCCGGCTCCTTTGGGCCGACGGCTTCGGGGCCGGCTGCTGTGGAGGCCGGGAGTCGGGGTCCCGTGGCCATGGGCACGTAGCGTGGTCACGGTCGGCACGCGGCAGGGTCAAGGTCAGCACGTGACGTGGTCGCGGCCAGCACGCGTACGCAGCCTCCGGGCAGAGGAGGGCGCTGCGGTGCGTGCGTGTCCCGCTGGTTAGAACTAACTTGCAGAGCGTCTCCGTGTGCGTCTGAGGGTCCTGCGGTGGCTCTGCCTCTTGTAGACTCGGTCACCCCTCCTCCCTGCCTGCAGCGGGAACACCTCCAGGGAGGCAGGAACTCCCCGCCCGCGCGTGCAGACGGCACGCGGGGCGGGGGTGGAGACCCGGAGGCCGCGGACCGAGCGTGTGTGGCGGCGGAGCCTGCGCGTCTGCATGGCAGTGGGGGGAGGGGGCCCAGGAAGAGCCTCTTTAGCCAAACAACGGAGGGAGGGAGGGGCTCGCGGGGGGATCAGCCAGATTCGGGGCTCCCCGTGCTGCTGACGCACCCCGATTGCCTGTGTCCGGGGCGCAGCCGGGCCGAGGCCCGTCCTGGGTGCTGGCGGCCTGCCTGGTGGCAGACGCGCGTGTCCTGAACGAGGGGCCAGAGCCTGGTGGGGCCTCGGCCTAAACCGTCCGGCCGGGCCGTGCGCCCAGCGTCTCTCGGCGTTTTGGGGGGTGAATGTGGGGCACAGTGTTTCCTTAGAGCCTCACACCCCCCAGGGGCCCCACCCCGACACAACCCCAGAGGACTTGGAGTCTGACCCTGGTGCCCCTCCTGCCCCAGGCCTCGTCAGGGTTAGGTCCCGGAGCCCAGGCTCGCCCCCACCCCTGAGATGCCAGTGTCCTCCCTACAGTCGGTCTGGGACCCTGCCCCCCCGCCAAAGCTACCTCAGGGATAACCCCTGCCCTTGGCGTGCAGACCCTTGAGGGACACAGACCCTTCTCCAGGAGGGAGTTCTAGCGCCGCTCTTTCCAAGAAGCCCATGGTCTCCCGGCTCTCCACGTGCCATTTGTAACACGGAAACAATAGTGACAATGCTGATATACCCGCCCCTCCTCACAGCGCCCCCCCAGAGTCAGCCGTGGTTGTCCTCCTGACCCAGTTCAGGCCCCTCTCGCGCCCCACTGGCCCCCACGCGCCGTGCACACGCTTCCTCCTGACCAGCGACCGGCAGGGATCTGACGGTGAAACCCATGGGGGGGTGGGGGGCGTGGAGGGGGTGGAGGGGGCAGGTGTGATCTGGGTCGTGCTCCATGCTCCTGGGCAGCGTGGGCAGGTCCATGGTCCCCACTGCAATGGCTGCTCCGGGCTCCCCTCCTGTGAGCCCCGGGGGCACAGCCCTGCTCGGTGTCTTGCTGGGGGCATTAGGGAGCCGGAGTATCCATACTGGGTGCCCATCGTTCTGCCCCCTCCGCCTGGCCCCCAAGTCCTGATGGCACTCAGTGGTGCAACCCAGCAGCACTTGGGACCCGTCTTCCCCGACTCCGGACCACAGGCCCGCGGCTCGCTGTCTTGTCATTTCTTCTTTGCACCCGGTGCCTGTCCTCTGAACTCCTGTTTCAGACTTTCCTTCTTACGTCCCTCTGATCCGAGGGGGGGAAATGTGCCCTGTCCTCACGGGTCCTGGTCCCAGGCCACCTGGCTGCTCAGCCCTGCAGGGGGTGGCCTCTGACGGGGCTGCTGGCCGAGGGCGGGGGCAGGGTTTGCGAGCTCAGCCTGCCCTGTCCTCAGAAGGGGGTCCAACGAGGGAACAGCAAAGCCCCTCTCAGATGCATCAGTCGCCACCCACCGTTCTCGCTGGTGCTGCCTCCAGACTCTGCTTCTCACAGAAATGGGGAGTCGTGATCATGTCGTCCCCCAACAGGCTGGAAGTGACCCCAGACCCCCACCCCCCCCTGAGCCACAGCCCTTGCTTCAAGGAGGATCACTGGTTCAACCCTTAAGGGAGGGTGTCCCTGGGTTTTCTGGATTATTCTGTGGGCTGCCCGAGAACTGTAGGTATACGTCTGCCCCAGCTGCTGGGGTTTGGTCCGGTGTGACTGCGGTGGGTGGCCATGTGACTCAGGAGAGGGAGTGATGTTCCCCAGCCTCGCTGGGAAGGAGCTCTCCACTCTGACTGGTCACCCGGTGTCCTCACCCACATTCAGAGAGCAGACAGAGGGCTGGGTGCCCTTCCTCTGCACCCTGATCAAGGCCTTCGAGGTTTTTCCAGGCACAGGGAATCGGTCACGTCCTCTGTGCGACACCAGCCTGGGCCAGGTGTGCATGAGGTGGACGTAGCCCACAGGGGCGCCTGGAAGCTGGCAACCGTCCCCAAATATTAGCCATCTGTCCCTGCCAGTGGGGACTGGGCTCGGAACCCATATAACAGGAAAGGTGTGCCGAGCGCCCGTGAAGACAGAGCCAGCCAGAGGGGCGGCAGTCACCGCTGAAGTTTTCTGGGTTTTGTTGGTGACGGCGACCCTGCTCTGAAGAGCTGTTCCCCTGGTAAACCAGAGGACCGGTCAGTGACGGCCGAATGTCCATCTACTTGGAGCCAGCCACGAGCCCAAAGTGGCGCTGTGTGCTCACGGGAGGCGGTCTGGGTTCCTGGGTCCCAGCACCTGCTACAAACTACTCTTGCCGCTGTTTCTCTGCCCACGCCCTCACCATGAGCGGCGGACACAGCCTGTGTCCCTCGAGGCTCTCAGCCTGTGGCGGCAGGCACAACCCATGTTCAAGACCCTCTGCAGGGTACCCCGCTTTCCCTGCCCAGTTCACATCAGTGTGGCAGACATTTATCCAGCAACGACGATAGGCCAGGGGCCGGCCCCGCACTTCTGGGGAAATGGAGGTACCACAGTGTCCGTCCTGGACAGGCCTTGCACTTGGGAGAGGACACAGGTCACTATGTCCCAGACCAATGCAGGCGGGTGTATGCCGTGGGCCTCGCCAGGCTGCGACGGCACAGAAAGCCCTTCAAGACCCCGGTCATGGGACCTCCTGTCCCAGGGAGGCTTCTCCATCCTGGAAGGGCACTGAATCAAGAGACCATGGCTCCTGTAGGGACGGAGGGAGGGACACCTGTGACAGACCACACTGGACCTCAGGTCAGCCTCCACTGTCATTGCCGCTGACCTCGCGTGGCCGGGTCGGGAAGGGTCCCGGGCGGCAGCCACGGGCTCTACTCCAAGCCGGCACCTCCCTTCTGGAGGCCGGGCCCTGTGAGTTGGTCCAGAAACAGCCTCTCTGGGCACAGGTGCCCCCCTCCGGGCTCCCCGTTTTCCTTTCCCATCATCTGGCCTCGGCTGAGGCGGGCCAGCCCCTCAGCTGTGTTTCTGACGACCTTGAGCTGTAGGACGGAGGCTCTCCGGGAGCACGTCTGCCCCTCTGCAGGCTGTGTGAGGAGCAGTGCCCGTCCCACGGCGGCCCTACCTGCCACAGCACGTGGGGACACGAGTCACGGAGCCCCGCTGAGGCCACAGGAAATGCCATGCTCCACGTTCCAGGGTCCCTGAACTCCTGGAGCCCAGCCCCCGAGGGGACTCATCCGTCCTCTGTCCCCTGGCTCGCCCAGCACAGGGCTCGGCCCTCAACTGGGAAACAGTGGCAGCACGGGATGTGCTCTGGGGTTTGGCGGAGGGGGGAGGGGTCGCCGCAGACTCAACTGCCGTCTTAACCCTCGGGGCCTCGGTCTCCCCACTGGTTCCAGGGGAAACTCGTAGGGGCCCCATGAGGGTTCAGAGCCTGCCGCGCCAGGCACCCCGTAAGCACCCGCATAACCCACGTGTGGTTTCCCTGACACAGACCTGCGCCCCCTGGACATCCTGGCAGAGGCCCTCCCTCCAAATGGCGCTGCGGGCGGAATCAGGGTGACACAGGCGAATGGCGTGCGAGGACTCCAGCTCTCGGCCGCCGCCCCCCACGCCATGAGCTTCCCCGCATCGAGGATTTTCTTCCAATGCGACCTCTTCCCTGAAGAATTTTCGATCGTCATAACCTTGAAAGTTCCCAATCTTCCCCCTAAGGTCAGTGATGCTTTTTACTCATGTTCCTTTGTGATGTCCTCACTGCCCCCGCGTACAGCGGGCACGGCCGCCCCAGACTGTGGCCAGGCTCCAGCCAGAGGCTCCTACGGTATCTGTAGGGTCAAGAGTGGCCGGACTCGGTAGGTAGTGAGATCCCCGTCACAGTGTGTGTGCAAGCAGATCCTGAGGCACCTTTTGCTGGGAATTCGTACCGGTAATTCCTGCAGTGGTAATTTTTCTGGTGGGCTGAACCGTCGAAGGCTAGGGATGATGCTTAGAGTTTTTACTTTGCCGTCTCTTCACGGGAAATGTAGACAATAAAACGCTAAGAAGAGGCCCTTTTGGACGTGGTTACCTGCGATCTGCGGTTTCATCCACCCAGATCCAGCTAATATTCCCATCCCCCCACCAGGCCGGAAGCCCCCCAAGGTGAGGCCCCCAGGGGCCCGTTGCTGCTTCCCCGTGGGGCCCAGGACAGTGCACTTCATAGGTGTGTGACCAGGTCAGAGTCCTCAGTTAGGAAAGGAGGGCCCTTCCGCCCCCGGTCACGGTCCTTGCTGGCTTGCGCTGTGGAAGGCGACACTCCCCGATGCGTCAGTGACGTCTGCTCACGAAAGCCCCTCTCTTTCCTGCTGTCAAGCCTGCCGAGTTTTCTACTCCATTCGCTGCATCTTCCCCTTTCTATAATTTCTGTTTTCTTCTGCTTTACATAAATTCCACTTCTCGGCGTAAAGCCTCTGTCTTGTCAGCTACTGTCCTGAACACGACTCCAATAGTTGGACGCGAGGACTCTACTCTGGACGACTCTGACGTGTGTACCGCCCACGGGCTGGCTGTGCTGTCCGCTTCATCTCTTACTTTCTGCTGTGCTCAGTGATTATTTCTTCGGGTAAAACTTGTGTTGCAGAAACGTCTTTTATCCTAGTGCTTCTACGTGGGGGATTAAACACAGCATGTGGTGAACACGTCCTATCACCGAGGTAGCGCTACCCAGGGGACTCAAATTACGTCACTCCGGGAAGCAGCTTTTATACAAGTGGCTTTCTTTATGTTGTATTTAAAGTTTATTTATGTATTTTGAGAGAGGGAGGGAGGGAGCAGGGAGGGGCAGGGAGAGACAGGGAGAGAGAGAATCCCAAGCAGGCTCCGCAGCAGGGCTAGAACCCACAAACCCGTGCGATTGTGACCCGAACACGGGTCGAAATCAAGAGTCGGACACTTAAGCGACTGAGCCACCCAGGCGCCCCAGGTCTTCTCATCCTTAAACGGGGGTGTTTTCCCAAGGATTCATATTTTCTTTAATGCAACAAAATGATGTTCTACAGCCTCTAGACTACCGGTCTGACAGTCATTTTGTTCCTAAGGATCTGTTCATCTAACGTATATAATTTCTTGGCACACAGTTGTTCATAGCATTTCTTTATAATCCTCTTTGTTTCTGTAAAGGCTGACAGCACTGTTCTCTCATTTCTGATTCTCACCATTTGAGTCTTCTCTCTCTCGGTCTCTCCGTCTGTCTCTCTCTCCTTGATCAATGTAGCTGAAGGATTGTCAATTTTTTTTTATCTTTTCAAAGAACCAGTTTTATTGGCTTTATTGACGTTTCTGTATTATTTTTCCATTCTCTATTTAACTTATTTATCGTCTGATCTTTATCATTTCCTTCCTTCTGCTTGTCTGCCATGTCTGAAAGTGGAATATAGCAACTTACAGCTGTAAATCTCTAAGAAGCTGCATCCTGTAAGTTCTAGTATTTCGATCTTCACTTTCATTCATTTAAAAGTATTTTTTTAATTTTTAAAAATTTAAAAATTTATTTTTGAAAAAGAGAGTGAGAGATCACAAGCAGGGAGGGGGAGAGAAAGAGGGAGACACGGAATCCGAAGCAGGCTCCAGGCTCTGAGCTATTAGCACAGAGCCCGATGCAGGGCTCGAACCCACAAACCACGAGATCATGACCTGAACTGAAGTCGGACGCTCAACCTTCTGAGCCACCCAGGTGCCCCTAAAAGTATTTTATGATTTCCCTTTTGAATTCTTCTTTGACCTTTTGGTTATTTAGGAGTGTGTTGTTTAGTGTCCACATATTTATGAATTCCCCCAATTTCTTTTCTGTTACTAATTTCTAATTTCATTCCCCTGTGGTCAGAGAACATACTTTGCATTTTTGTATCCATTTTAACGTACTGGCGTTTGTTTATGGCCTAGCCTATGCTCTGTCCTATTGGATGTGCCATGTGGATTACTGAAGGACGTACATCTGCTGTTGTTGGTTGGGGTGTCCTACAGATGTCCATTAGGTCTTGCTAGTTTATAGTACTCTTCATGTCCTTGGTGATCTTCTCTCCAGTTGTTCTTTCCATTGTTGAAATTGGGATATTGAGGTCTTCAACTAATGTTATTGAATGGTCTATTTTTTTCCTTTATGTGTGTCAGCTTTTGCTTTGTCTATTTTGGTACTCAGTTATTATTTGCATATATGTTTATAATTGTTACATGGTCCTCATGGATTGACTTTTTTATCATTATAAAATATCCCTCTTTGTCTCTAGTAACAATTTTTGTTTTAAAGTCTACTTTATCTGATGTTAGTAAATATTAATATTTTCTTGTGGCTGGTGTTCGCATATGTTTTTCCTATCCTTTTACTTCCAGTCTAGCTGTATCTTTGACTCTAAAGTGTGTCTCCTATAATGAGTATATAGTTGAATCTCAATTTTATCCAGTCTAACAATCTTCCCCTTGATTGTATTATTTAATTCATTCACAATTGATGTTATTATTGATCCTCGTTATTCATGGATTTGGCATTTGCAACTTCAGCTACTCACTAAAATTGATCTGTAATCTCAAAGTCAATACTGACAGTGCTTTCACAGTGTTTCATGGACGTGCATTGAGCAGCAAAACATTGGGTGTCCCCACACACAGGTTCCCAGTGGAGGTCAAACAGGTGTCTTGTGCTGTCTATTTAGTGCCACATTTTCCATGATCCTGTGCTTCTTTTGGTGATGTCACTGCTTGACATGGCCTCATTGTGCAAGAAGGCTGCGGTGTGCCTCATGGAGAAAATACATGTGTTAAATAAGCTTCCTTCGGGTGTGAGTTATGTTGCAATTGGAGGTGAGTTCAGAGAATCAGCAATGAATGCTAGATATTCACTGTGAAATAATAATGTATGTTGAGATATATAATATGATATATATATAGAATATGTGTATGATAAAATATATGTGTTTCTGTCCCTGGTTCTTGCTAATATTTGGTCTTTGACCCCAGTTCCTGACACAGAGCTCCTAAATGCCTTGGGACTTCCTGGGTGGTAGGAATGATTTCTGTTCTAATGAGGTGACTGACTCTGGGTTAGCTTCAGGATGGGGGCTACTCACCAGAATGACCAAGCTTTGGTTAGAAGCTTCATGCTGTAGGCTCCATTCCCATCCTCAGGAAAGGGGAGAGTGGCTAGAAACTTAGTTAATGACAGATCGTGCCTGCATGAGGAAGCCTCCGTAGAAACCCCAACGTGCAGAATTCTGAGAACTTCCAGTCTGGTGAATGTGTCCATGTGCCGAGGAGGGTGGCGCACCCCAACTCCACAGGGAGAGAAGCTCCTGTACTCGCCGCCCCCCCCCCGCCACAGGCCTCGCCTTGCGCATCCCTCCATGCGGCTGTTTATCTGTATCCTTTAAAATAACCTTTGTAACAAATCAGCAATAGAGCTCATCTATTTCCCTAGCAAAGTAATAAACCCGAGGGGGAGGTCACAGGAACCTCCGTTCTGTAGCCAAGTCAGGCAGACGTTGTGGGTAGCTGGGCACCTACTACCGGTGGCTGGCCTCTGAAGTGGGGGCAGTCTCGTGGCCCGCACCCTTAACCTGGGGTCTGCGCTAGCACTGGGGAGTGTCGGAATGGAACTTAATCATGGGGCACCCACGCAGCTGGCGTCAGGAGCGTTATGTGCGGGTGAAGGGAGACGCTGTGTTTTTTCCTGGACACACATGAAACGGCGTTCTGTATTGATCGGTTGATGAAAATGAGACCAGGGGCTCACAGGAACCTGACTCTAGTCCCCCAGGAGCCAAGCGTCAACATTTGCTAATCCAGCGTGAGCGGCGATTTTCCATCACGTGACCGCCGCCCGCGGGGAGAACCAGCCGCAGCTGGAGGGAGCACCTGCTACCACCCCGTTCCACTCCCTCTGCGTCTCGCGTCGCCCGCCTGCGTTCCTCTCGTCCTCCGTTGGCACGTTCCTGTGCACTTAGTGAATGTTTTCTCAGGCGGCTTTTTTATTTAATGATTTTTCACTTAAAAAAAAAGTTTCTCCTAGTGTTTGCTCTCTAGGGCTTACGCGTGTTTATTTTACCTTAGCCGAATTAGCTTCTGATTTATACCAGCTCCACTCCCGTGACATAAAAACATTCTCCTTTTCATACAGGACGCTGTCCCTTCTTGTCCCTTTCGTATGGGATGCTGTCCCTTCTTGTCCCCTTTCGTGGTCTTGCTGTTAACACACACTCCATCGGTCCATGTAAAAAAACCCAATAATGTATTGTTGTAATTATTGCCTAATGCTTTTTATGACTTTGAAGAAGCTGCGAGAAGAAAGGAAAACAAGGGTGAGATGTAAGGCTTTTGCTCTCCTGGCCTTTTCATCATTTCTGGTTCTCTTCCCATTTTCCCGTGGATCCACGTTGCCATCGGCACCCTCGCCGCGACGTGTGTGTCTGCGGGTCTTTTGTGCGTAACTTATTTGAGTGCGTCGAGCCTCCTGGATGTGTAGATTAAAGTTTTTCAATAGATTCGGTAAGTTTTAAGCCACTATTTCTTTGAGATAATAACATTTGTCCACTGAGGGCTGACTGGCAGAGCCCCCAGTCCCATCCATCAGGGGTCAGTGAGGCTTTAAACCCTGAAGCCCCCTGGGCCCCCACAAGCCCCCGCCGGAGGCCTGCAGCTTAGAGTACCATGGCCGAGTGTCCGCGAGGACGTGAGGGGCCACGTGGGGTGTTATGTGCTCACCAGGTCTCAGGTGTGGAAGCAAGCATGGGGCATGAGGCGGTGAAGCAGACACATCGCCCCTGACGGTCATTCGTACGGTGCTAGCCCACGCCTGTGACCCTGGCCCCTTCTGTGAGCCAGTCTCTGCCCCCAGGACTCTTTGCCCTCACACCTGCCCCAGGACTCCCTCCCGGGAGAGCGAGTCCAATCTATGCCCACTGCAAACAGCGGCATCACCCCACACGGTGCATCCTGCCCCGTGGCCAGGCCGGCCAAGCATCGCCAGACCTGTCCTCAGCTGGGCCTCCCTCCCTTGGCTCAGAGCCCAGATTCCAGGACTGCCCCCCTCCTCGTCCCTGCTCTTGGAGACAAGGTCTGTTTACACGGGCAGTCCCCCACGAGATGGAGCCCGGGCTGTTGCTTCCAGAAAATCTCCTGATTGCTACGGTCTCCGCAAAAGCATCAAAGCATCTCTACTGTCTCTCCTCCGGGATGAACACAGGTCAGGATGGCCTGAGGTCCACTCAAGAGCCTCACAAGCCAGCGGCTCTCGGACTGGGAAGCAGCATAGTGAGCACTCAGCAGAGCACCAAACACCAACAAGGAAGGGGAGCTTCACTCAGCCTGCTGCTGGGACAACACACAGCCGGGAGGTATAAAAGCCGACAGACAGCCGGAGCTCCTCACACACTCACACACACACACACCCACACCCACACACACTCCCTCCGGCAGCCCCACCGCCCCCGCCATGGCCGCGTCCACCCTGTCCGTCTGCTCCAGCGACCTGAGCTATGGCAGCCGCGTCTGCCTGCCCGGGGCCTCGGACTCCTGCCCCGACTCCCCCTGGCAGGTGGACGACTGCCCAGAGAGCTGCTGCGAGCCCCCGTGCTGCGCCCCGGCCCCCTGCCTGACCCTCCTGTGCGGCCCCTCCTCCCCATGCCGGGGAGACTGCTGCACCCCTGCGTGCTGCAAGCCTGTCTGCTGCACCCCTGTGTGCTGTAAGCCCGTGTGCTGCACCCCTGTGTGCTGCAAGCCCGTGTGCTGCACCCCTGTCTGCTGCGAGGACTCCCCCTGCACAACCTCTTCATGCTGCCAGCTGTCCTGCGGCCCCTCCTCCCCCTGCCAGGGAGACTGCTGCACCCCTGCGTGCTGCAAGCCCGTCTGCTGCACCCCTGTGTGCTGCAAGCCCGTGTGCTGCACCCCTGTGTGCTGCAAGCCCGTCTGCTGCACCCCTGTCTGCTGTGAGGACTCCCCCTGCACAACCTCTTCATGCTGCCAGCCATCCTGCTGCACCTCCTCCCCCTGCCAGGAAGACTGCTGCAAGCCCGTCTGCTGCACCCCTGTGTGCTGCAAGCCCGTCTGCTGCACCCCTGTCTGCTGTGAAGACTCCCCCTGCACAACCTCTTCATGCTGCCAGCTGTCCTGCGGCCCCTCCTCCCCCTGCCAGGGAGACTGCTGCACCCCTGCATGCTGCAAGCCCGTCTGCTGCACCCCTGTCTGCTGCAAGCCCGTCTGCTGCACCCCTGTGTGCTGCAAGCCCGTGTGCTGCACCCCTGTCTGCTGCGAGGACTCCCCCTGCTCAGCCCCCTCCTGCTGCCAGCCCAGCCCCTGCTGCAGACCCTCGTCCTGCGTGTCCCTGCTCTGCCACCCCGTGTGCCCCCGCCCTGCCTGCTGCGTGCTCGCCTCGGGCCAGTCCTGCTGCTGATGGGCACGTCCCCCCACTGCTACTGGGACTCCCACCCAAAGTATTCGGAGCCTCGAGCCCAGTCTGGGGTCTCCTTCTGCCCCCAGGTGCCCACCGCAGCAGACAAGGCTGAGCCCTCACTGTTGGGCTGGTTCCCTGGGGCAGCTCCAGCTTCCCGAGGGCCCTGTGTGTCACCCGGTGTCTTCCTCTCTATCATAGCTGGATTGAGGTCACTTTGTCCTGTCCTACGTGAACGACCTATTTGTTAACCAATAAAGTCACCGTCAGCCCCTCCGAAGGCCTCGAATGCGCGTCTCGGCCAGCAGGGAAGGGCTGCGATGTTGCACACGGGCGGGGCTGCTCTGAGAGGCCTGGAGTCACGTCCATCACAACAGCACCGTCGGGCAGGGCGGCCACCCGCACCCCCTGCTGGGCCTCCTGCGCTGGCTGTCCCCCGGCAGCCCCACAAGCTGCCCACCTGGGAGGCCCCTAGAGCCCTTCACCAGTGAGGGACGGAGGGCCATCTGTCGGGCCCTGAGCCTTTGCCAGGGACAAAGGAGGCCCGGTTAATAGAGCTTCCGCCTTGGGGGCATGCATGGTGCCAGCCACTCTCCGGTGGCCCTCGGCACAGGGGCAAGCGCTTACCTCTGTGTGAAGACGCCGGGAGCATGAGTGCTGTGCGCGGTGATGACGGGAGCCCGGGTCGGTCAGGATGCTCCAGAGACACAGCCAATAGGATGTGTGCGTAAACATGCGGCGGTTTTGAGGCATAGGTTCACGTGAGTGCGGGGGCCGGCAAGTCCAAAATCTGCAGGGCAGGCTCCCCAGGGATGAGCTGATGTTGGAGCTTGAGCCCAGAGATGGTCTGCTGGTAGACCCCGGCTACCTCTTGGGGGACCTCTGTCTGTGCGCCGAGTCCTTCAACTGATTGGGTGAGGCCCACCCACCATATGGCAGATAATCTTCTTCACTCAGAGCCGACCGATGTAAATACCAGTCTGGGCCTTCACAGCAATGTTTGTATGTATTTGACCAAACAACTGAGCATGATGGCCTGGCCAAGATGATGCATAAAATTAACCATCTCCCCGGACCAACAGCCCAGGGTCTGGGGTACTGAAAATGGTGGGTCTCATTGGGCTGTCCCCTCAGGATTTCAAGTGTTCAGGCAGGTCGCCTTGTTGGAAGAAACGGGGAGGAGGGATTCCCACCGGCCCTACAGGCACGGTGCCCAGCAGGCACGTGCCCTGGGCCACGATGATCCCCAGTGAGGAGGGGCCACATCTGGGAGGCCTCACAAGCCCTCTGGCCACATTCGAGGGAAACCATGCCTGGCAACATTGTGATGCACCAACCTGCGGTCAGAAGGAAGCAGGTGTCCCTTGGGGAGCGTTTCCTGGCACAAAACATTGTGACTCCTGGATGGCTGGCCGGCCAGTCACCCGGGATCCCTGTGGATGCCAAAATGCCCCCCCACTGTGGTGCAGGGCGTGTCCTGTCCCTCGTCCCCGGTCCCCAAGTGGCTCGGTGAACAGCCACACCCACCCACCCAGCATCCTGGCCTCTCCCTGGGCGCCGCCCCTCCCCTCCTCTGCCCCATCTCACTGAGCTTCAGCTTCTGGCCCCCACCCCACCCTCCCTGCCAGGACGGCCCAGGCACCCAGCCCCGTCCTGCTTCTCCCTGAAGACCCCTCCTCCCCTTCTTCCTCTGCCCTCCCTGGCGGGCGCCTGCCGTTGACTTGTGGTCCCTTCGACCCCCAGAACCGCTCGCTCCCTAGTCCCAGTCGGCCAGACTGGCACGTGCCCTGGGGCCCGAAGCGACTCTGGGTTCTGCAAAGTGCTGCGGATCAGAGCAGGGGCGCTTCCCTGGGCTCTGACCCGGGATGAGAAGAGAGGAAGGGCACCTTTAGTCTCACCGACCTGCACCCGAAATCCAGCGTTTCAAGCGGTTGTGAACAGCCAGCAGCCCCGAGTGGATCAGCAGGGCCCGAGACTTCGCGGCCGCGGACGTCAGGTGTGCGGGCCTCACGGGGACAGCTGGCCCCACACTTACCGATGGCCGGGCGGCCGGCACCCACCCCGCAGGACATCACCTGGGGCTCACTGGAGGAGTGTGCTAAATCACTCGCTTGTTTTCAAGTTTCAACGTGCCTTCCTGTAATCGGTGCCCTTTGATTTCCATCAGGTTTTTTCTGTCTTCATTTAGAACCAGCTGAAGGCTTCTCAAGCTGGCGGGGAGGGGGGGCAGGCACAGAAAGGGTCGGGGCGCCCGGTACCCTCTGGCCGTGAGCAGCTCTCTGTCTGTGGCTCTGACCACCAGCAGGACGGTGGTCAGCCCCGCTCGCCCACGGGTTCCCGGAGGTGAGGCGCAGCCCCGTGATGCCCCGACTCTCAGGAAGGACCGTGTGTGTGTCCCTGTCGTTTGTGGACCCTTAATTCTCGAGGGGCCCTTCCCTGTCAGCCACGGCGTCTTTTCATTTGTCCCTCGTGGTTTTCACGGCAGGTGTGTACGACCTGACCGGAGAGTCGGAGGGCCCCCGAGGGAGGGCGGGCGGCAGGGAGAGCTGCCCAGTGAGCCCCCGACGTGCAGGAGGCAGGCGGTCCCCACTCCGGGTCAGCGGCACCTCAGCGGGAGGCGGGAGGCAGCTGAGTGCGGCACACGGCCAAGCACTCCTCAAGGCCCTGTTGGCTCCTGGGGTCGTGATGGTACCACCATCTTTCTGGGTTTTGATATGACGAACCGTTTCGAGAGTTTTGTTGTCTAATAAAAAATAGTAGATGAAATGTACTTTGGGTGGTTTTTTTTTAGTTTATTTATCTTAGAGAGAGAGAGAACATGAGTGGAGGAAGGGCAGAGAAAGGCAGAGAGAGAGAGAATCCCAAGCAGACTCTGAGCTGTCAGCGCAGAGCCCGACTCGGGGCTCAGACCCACAACCCGTGAGCTCATGACCTGAACCGAAGTCGAGAGTTGGGCGCTTAACTGACTGAGCCCCCCAGGCGCCCTGCCCTGATAGACGAAATGTCCTTCGAAACCGACGGCTGAGCCCTGCCTGCTGTCATTTTCTTTTTGTTTCTGCTGCTTCTTGTCTTTAAAATACCCACCATGGATGTTTTTCTTCTATTTTCCCTGCTGTTTTGAAAGACATACATCCTGTTTTCAGTCACACTAGTGAATGTCTAAGTCTCCCTTCATATTTGTGTTTCAACTGGTCGAGTCACGAATCAATGATACGGCGTGAGAAATTCCTCCTTGAGACGGAATTGGGTGTTTCTCCCACCATCTGGCCGCACCCCACGCCTTTCAGCTTTCTGGGATCATCTGAAGGGCCACCGTCTGACAGAAACATGGTACGAGCCACATATGTTTTACAGCCATCCCAGCAGCCGCATTTAAAAGTGAAAAAGAGGGGACGCCTGGGGGGCTCAGTCGGTTAAGCGTCCGACTTCGGCTCAGGTCATGATCTCACAGTCCCTGAGTTTGAGCCCCGCGTCGGGCTCTGTGCTGACAGCTCGGAGCCTGGAGCCTGCTTCCGATTCTGTGTCTCCCTCTCTCTCTCTGCCCCTCCCCTGTTCATGCTCTGTCTCTCTGTGTCTCAAAATAAACATTAAAAAAAATAAACTTGTAAAAACGCTTGGACGCTTAACCGACTAAGCCACCCAGGCGCCCCCCCAACCCTTTTTTAATTTCTTTGACTGTTGTTTTGATCTTAGCTGCTCCTCTCCCTCTCTGGCCACTGGGTTATCGCGTTTGGTCTCAGCTGAACACCCCGTCCGTGCGTTACATGCTGTCTGACCACATCTGTGGCTGTTTTCTTGTGTTTTGGGGGTACCACCAGCGTTTGTCCTTCCGACTGCTGACATGATTGCTCTTTCCTGCTTCTGTTGTGAGTCTTTAATCCAGCTGCTTGGTGTTCAATTTCCTTGAACACTTGCTGTCTTCCACCATTTTCTTAGGAATGAGGAAGTCCTGGTTAGAGCGTAGATCCCGTATGCGCTGGCTTCAGTCCCGCGTCAGCCACGTTGGGCTGCATGACCTTGAGTAGGTTGCTTAACCTCTCTGTGCCCAGGCTCCCTCCTCTGTTCATTCGCAGTATGGAATGACGTGTCACTTAGTTGATGTGAAAATTAAGTGGGTTACCAGATGTGAAATGCTCAGAGCCCCCACTGACTCAGAAAATGGTAGCTAATGTCACCAACATCGTCATTAGTGCTATTTTGAGGGTCTTCTCCTAAGACGTTGAATTCCTGCCCGCCCACCCCCCCCCCCCCATCACCTGCACACGATGGCTTTCTGTTCTGGGTTCACTGGGACCATATCTTCTTGCATCCCACGTCGCCTGACGTCTTCTTTTGAGCGTTGCTGTGGATCCACGAGTGTCCATCACTCTCGCGCAGTCTTCAGGAGATGTGCTCTCTCTGTCCACACTGTGTGCTCTGGGGCATCGTCCTGGGGTGAGGGGGTGCTGTGCTCAGCCATGGGGCGTGGAGGGCACGGGCACCCGCTGAAGGCCACCTGTGCGTGAGTGAAATTTCGATGGAAACTGAATGGCCAAGCAGCGTACTGGTCCTGCGCCCTGGGACCCCCACGGTTGCATCTCAGCCCCTCCACGAACCCAGACCCGTCGTGGAGTTTCACAGCGTCCCACTCTAGTCCCTTAATGCTCCTTGCAGAGAGAGAAGGAAGGGAGAGGCAAAGAAGGTACTGGCAGAGAAGCTGCCGATCGCTGACACGGACAATGAGGGGAGCAGCCTCACTGGAGGCCCCCCGGACCCCCCAGGAAGTGTGATAAGGGGACATCATGAGCCACGTGACGTGCGTGGATTCGACAACCCCAGTGAAATGGACAAGAATGTATTTCTCCACTCAAGAGGAAATACATAACCCGAACAGCCCCGTTCTATTAAAGACATTGGATGTGTCCGTAAGAACCTTCCCGCAGCCCGCCCGTCCTTCAGCAGGCGAACCGTAAAGCGGGACAGGGCATCGGACCACAGAACCGTGCCTGCGTCTCAAGGGAGCCAAGTACGAGAAAACCTCCGACAGTGGCCTGGTGCGTGATTCCACTTCGGCAACGGCCTCGGTACAGCCAAGGAGTAGAGGTGGAGAGGCGGGTGTGCGCGGCCAGGGATGCATGTGCTGGGTGTGGGGTGTGGCCGTCAGGGGCACTGGAGGGGGCCTCCGGTCGCGCCCACACTGACCGCGGTGGCCGTATGATCCACAAATACGAACACTGCAGAGAGGCACATGCGTGCCCACACAGAGACACACGCACACTGAGATGCACACACACACACACACACACACACACACACACAGACCGATGTGGGTAAATGTGGTGGGATCTTGGGTGGCCGATCTCCTGGTTGTGACTTGTGCTAACGTTACACAAGTGGCCATCACTGAGGGAAATGCGTAAAGGGCGACAGGAGCTCCCGGTATAATTTTTTATAACTTCTGGTGAATCTATAATTTCAAACAAATCCACGTAGAAACCCCCAGGCCCACGTGGCTTCACTGCTGGGTTCTATCAGGGGGACACCGTCGCCAGGGCAGGATCCTGCAGACCCGCCGTCCGCCTCCTGGCTGGCACAAGACGCTGTCCCCTGCTGTTGCCCCGTCACCCCTCGAGCTTACACCAGGGCACCGCCCAGATCCCCGTCAATGCCACGGAATCACCAAAATCTCTGAGAGTTGTCCTGTGCTGTCATCACTGCTTCTGTGACACCCACACCGCCTCCCCCATGGGAGCACCGTGCACCCATGGGCGTAAGAGACAGACCCGCCCCGGCTGCCTGCCTCCCTCCTGGGGCTGCCGTCTGTGTGCTGGGACCCTCACGCCCCGCGGCCACACCCCCGCATCTCTGCCGCGGGTGTGCATATGACAGACCAACGACCCCAGGCTCCCAGTGGCACCAGGTGCCTGCGACGCTGCCCTCTGCTCCCGCCCAGCACGTGGCCCCCCCCACGGGACCTGATGTCCTCCTGGGCCCCCTGGGGCAGTGGGAGCAGGTCTGCACCTTTCTCCCACGTAACCCGTGGAACCCGGTGCAGCCACAACCCGCCCCATGGGGGGCCGTCACGGCCGTCTGCCACAGGGAGGCACGGACACCCACTTCCCTGACTCCCCACAGGGACCCCGGCTTCCCCGAGGGCCAGACCCCAGTCAGGCGGTCATCAGAACCTCCTGGGCAACTGACTCATCTAATGTGGCTTCCCTGACCTGGCACCACACCAACAAGGAAGGGGGTGAGGCTCCTGTGGGGACAACACAAGCCCGGGGCAGATATAAAAGCCATGGCGTCCCAGGGTACCCGGCACACATACGCACTCCTCACGCACACACCCACACCCACACCCACTCCCTCCTCCAACCCACCGCCCCCGCCATGGCCGCGTCCACCCTGTCCGTCTGCTCCAGCGACCTGAGCTATGGCAGCCGCGTCTGCCTGCCCGGGGCCTCGGACTCCTGCCCCGACTCCCCCTGGCAGGTGGACGACTGCCCAGAGAGCTGCTGCGAGCCCCCGTGCCGCGCCCCGGCCCCCTGCCTGACCCTCCTGTGCGGCCCCTCCTCCCCCTGCCGGGGAGACTGCTGCACCCCTGCGTGCTGCAAGCCCGTCTGCTGCACCCCTGTGTGCTGCAAGCCCGTCTGCTGCACCCCTGTGTGCTGCAAGCCCGTGTGCTGCACCCCTGTGTGCTGCAAGCCCGTGTGCTGCACCCCTGTCTGCTGTGAGGACTCCCCCTGCACAACCTCTTCATGCTGCCAGCCGTCCTGCTGCACCTCCTCCCCCTGCCAGGAAAACTGCTGCACCCCTGTGTGCTGCAAGCCCATCTGCTGCACCCCTGTCTGCTGCGAGGACTCCCCCTGCTCAGCCCCCTCCTGCTGCCAGCCCAGCCCCTGCTGCAGACCCTCCTCCTGCGTGTCCCTGCTCTGCCGCCCCGTGTGCCCCCGCCCCGCCTGCTGCGCCCCTGCCTCCTCCTGCTGCCGCCCGGCCTCCTGCGTGTCCCTGCTCTGCCGCCCCGTGTGCAGGCCCACCTGCTGCACCCCTGTCTGCTGCACCCCTGTGTGCTGTGAGGACTCCCCCTGCTCAGCCCCCTCCTGCTGCCAGCCCATCCCCTGCTGCAGACCCTCCTCCAGTGTATCCCTGCTCTGCCGCCCCGCGTGCCCCCGCCCTGCCTGCTGCGGCCCTGCCTCAGGCCAGTCCTGCTGCTGATGGGCACGTGCCCCCAGGGCCAGCCGGGCTCAGGTCCCACCTGGTGACTCTGGTCCTCCTGGCCACCCATCAGGCCTGACCTTGACCTCCTGCCTCCCAGGAACGCTGACCCCGCAGCTTCCTGGGGCTTCTGCTCCCAGGAGGCACCTGCACCTGTTCTGGGTCACCTGTCCTTCTTGCCTCCTTTCTCTGCTTGGGTCACTTGGCTTTGACTCCTAACCTGTCAGCACCTCTTCAGGAAGCCCAATAAACTCACTTCACCGGCCGATTTGTTTCCTTTCATCTGACCCTCATGGGGGTGCGGAGACCCCAGGGTTTTGCCCAGACAGGGTCTCCTCCAGCCAGGAACATTTCTAGGAAGGAGGGACTGAGCAGTCCCAGAGGCGGGGCCTACCTCGTGTGGGCAGGGCCACGGGTGGGGCTCACGCCCTGGCCCAGGAAGCTCTGCCGGTGGGCCCAGTGCTCAGGGCTTCCCAGGCTGGTCACCTGCACACGGGTCATGGTCTGGGGGTTCTCAGCCCCTGGCCCGTTTCCACCCACAGCCCCATCTGGGCAAACAGGCCCCAGACAAGTGGGTCTGGGTGCTCCACGGAGTTCTCCCATAGGGAGGACATCCTCTATGGGCCTGGGGTCGTCCTGTGTTCCTCCCACGGGCTCTACCCATTTAGCAGAAAGGTGATGGAGCGGGGGAGGCAGTGCTCCAGCCAAGATGGGGTGACGGGGACGGGATTCCTTCCCACCTGGGCCAACTCTGAAAGTTGACAAGATCATGAAGCAAGGGTGTCAGATCCCGGGCCCAAGACGCGTGGAACCAGTGCACTTGTGAGGGAGATAAGCAAGGTTCCTGTCACTGTTGGTACCCTCACCACCTGGACAGGATCTCCAGCCCCCGTGCAGGAGGGCGAACCCCACGGAACTCCAAGGACCCCGAGTTCCATAGATGGCCTTGGGGAAAGCCCGGGCAGACAGTGTTGGGGTCAGAGTGCTGGAGAAGAGGCCCCGTCCCAGCGGTCTCCCCACCTGAGACCCTCTGGGCTCTGCCGTGTCCCCTCCCCGGCCCTGGAGCCCACGCTTCTGCTTTCTGTCTCTGAAGCTCCTCACATAAGTGGAATCACATTCCACTCGGCCCAGTGTCCTCATGCCTCATCCGTGTTCTAGTCAGACTTGCTTCCCTTTACGGCTGAATAACGTTCCACGGTATGGATGGGCCACATCTGCTCATCCATCTATCTGCTGAGGGCACCGGGGTCACTGTGAACATGTGTGTCCAAGCATCTCTTCGAATCCCTACTTGCAGTTCTTCTGAGCATATTCCCAGTATAATCCCCAGACCATAGAGTAAGTCCGTTGCTACTCCTTCAAGAACCACCACACAAGCTTCCACGGTAGCTGGGCCTTTTCTCACTGCTACTAACGACACGCGAGGACTTCGGTTTGTCCACGTCCTCATCAACACTTATTTTCTCCTTGTTACGTATGTAGATTACGTGTTATCTCCTCGTTGTGTTTCTATTTGCGTGAATATTCTATATAATATAATATATATTCTATATTATTCCATATTATTCTATATTATTCTATGGACGTAAGGTGGCTTCTCATGGTAGTTTTGATTTGTGTTTCTCTAGTGATTAGTAACGTGGAGCCTCTTTCACATGCTTATAGGTCACGTAATTTGTACTTCTTCTTTGGAAAAATGTCCATTCAAGTCCTTTGCTCATTTTGGAATTGGGTTGTTTTGCTTCTTGTTGTTGAGTTTTGGGAATTCTCCACACGTGTTATATATAATTTCTTATCACATGATTTTCAAATATTTTCTCTCATTTTATTTAGGTTACCTTTTCTTCTCCATTGGTATTGCCTTCTGATGCAAAATATTTACAATTTTTGTGAAGGCCACTTTTTGTATTTTTCGTATGTTGCCTGTGCCTCTGGTATCACATCCAGGAAATCACTGCGAAATCCAATGTTGCAAAGCTTTTGTCCTGTGTTTTCTTCTAAGAGTTTTATAGTTTCAGGTCTTCCTTTTAGGTCATGGGTCTATTTTGAGTTCATTTTTGTGTATGGTGTGAGGTAAGAGTCCACTTACCTTCTTCTGCCTGGGGATAGTCAGTTTTGCCTGCACCGCTTGCTGAAGAGACTGTCATTTCTCCATTGAATGGACTCGGTGCTCTTTCAAAAATGATTTCACCTCATATGTTTATTTCTGGACTCTATTCCATTGGTCTGTATGTCTGTTTTTATGCCAGTATCACCCTGTGTTCATTATTGTAGCTTTGTAGTAGTTTTTTTTTTCACATAATTTATTGTCAAGTTAGCTAACCTACAGCGCGTACAGGGTGCTCTTGGCTTTGGGAGTAGATTCCCATGATTCATCGCTTACATACGACACCCAGTGCTCATCCCAACAAGTGCCCTCCTCAGTGCCCATCACCTGTTCCCCTCCCCCATCAACCCTCAGTTTGTTCTCTGTATTTAAGAGTCTCTTATGGTTTGCCTTCCTATAGATTTGTAGTTTTGAAATCAAGGAGTAGGAGTCCTCTAGCTTTGTGGTTTTTTTTTTTTTTCAGGATTGTTTTGGCTATGCAGGATCCCTTGATTCCACATGAATTTAAGGATGGGGTTTTAGGTTTCAGTAAAACACCTCACTGAGATTTCAGTAGTGATTGTGTTACATCTGTAGATTGCCTGAGATGACAGTGATATCGTAACGATATTGAGTGTTCCAATCCTTGAACATGGAATGCCTTTCCATTTATTTGTCTTCCTTACTGTGTTTCAGCAATGTTTTGTAGTTTTCGTTGTACAGCTTTCACCTCCGTGGTTGTTAATTCATTTTACTTTATTCTTTTTTGGTGCAATCGTAAATGGAATTGTTTTATACATTCCTTTTGGGGTTGTTCATTAGCAATGTATGGAAACGCAACTGAATTTTGACTTTGTATCCTGCTGTCTTTCTGAACTCATTTGCTAGTGCTAACGGGTCCTTAGGGTTTTCTACAAATAAGATCACAGTGCCTGTGAACAGAGTCGATTTTACTTCTTCCCTTCCAATTTGGGCTACTGTATTTTATTCTCTAACTATTCTCCTAGAACTTGCAGTCCTGTGGTGAATAGAGGCAGTGAAAGTGGGCATCTCTGTCTGTCCTGATCTTACAGGAAAAGCTCTCAGTCTTTCACTGTTGAGTATGATGTTTGTTGTGGGATTTTCACATATATATTTTATTTTGTTGAGGTAGTTCCTTCTACTCCTAATTTGTTGAGTGTTTTATCATGAGAGGGTGTTGAACTTTTTCAAATGCTTTTTCCGCATCAATTGAGATGATCATGTACTTTTTTCTTTCTTCTGGTAATGTTGGCTATTATATTGACTGGTTTTCATATGTGGAACCACCCTTAAATTCGAGAAATAGGTCCTCCTTGGTTGTGGTGCATAATTCCTTTACTCTGCTGCTGAATTCAATTTGCTAGTGTTTTATGGAAGATTTTTGCATCAATGTTCATAAGGGATATTGTTTTGTAGTTTTCTGTTCCTGTAGTGTCTTTGCCTGGCTTTGTTGTCACAGGATTATAAATCTCATAAGATGAGTTGGGGAGTGTTCCCTCCTGTTTAACTTTTTTAAAGTTTATAGTGAACTAGGAACGATTGAATAAACTCTGAACCTGATATAAGGCATCTATGAAAAACTTACAGCCAACATCATACTTAATTGTAAAAGACTGAATGCTTTCTGCTAAAGATCAGGAAGAAGATACAGATGTCCTCTCTCACTGTTCCTGTTCAACATCACGCTGAAGCCTTACCTGTGCAACAAGCAAGGAAAAGAAATAAAACGCATGCATATTGAAAATGAAGAAATGCAGTTGTCTCCATTCCCAGAGGACATGATCATCCACATAGAAAACCCCCAAGAATAAACAAAAAAACTCCTAGAAATATAAGAGAGTTTGGCAAAGTTGAAGTATGTAAGCCTAAAATAATAAAAATTAATTCATTTATTTTTTTTATTAAAAATTTTTTTTGACGTTTATTTATTTTTGAGAGAAAGAGACAGAGCACAGACAGGGGAGTTTCAGAGAGAGAGGAAGATACAGAATCTGAAGCAGGCTCCAGGCTCTGAGCTGTCAGCACAGACCCCGACGTGGGGCTGAACTCACAAACTGCGAGATCATGACCTGAGCCAAAGTTGGATGCTTAATTGACTGAGACACCAGGTGCCACCAAGTTAATTCATTTCTTTTTTTTTAATTTTTTAAAATGTTTTGCTTATTTTTGAGAGAGAGAGACAGAGTGTGAGCAGGGGAGGGGCAGACAGAGAGGGAGACACAGAATCCGAAGGAGCCGGATACGGGGCTGGAACTCACAAACCACAAGATCACGACCTGAGCTGAAGTCGGATGCTCAACCGACTGAGCCACCCAGGAGCCCCGATTCATTTGTAGATAATAGCAATAAAGAATTGAAACTGAAAATTTTTGTTTAAAAGTTTGATTTACAACAGAATGAAAAATGAAAGCTTAGGTATAAATCTCACAGAATGTGTGCATGAGAATGATAAAAAATACTGATGGGAGTAATTTAACAAGACGTAAATAAACGGAGAGCTCGACTGTGTTCTAGGTTACGGTCGAGTAATTGTCGTGACGTCAGTTACCTCCAGACTGATCCACAGATTCAAGGCAATCCCAGCAAGAGATTTTTGTCAATCTGAACAAGCTAATTCTAAAATTATTTGGAAAGGCAAAGAAGCTCCACTACCCAAACCATGTGAATATGATGAACAGAGTTAGTGGAGCTCACCACCTGATTCCAGATCTGCTTTAAAACTATAGTAATCAAGACAATGTGATGTCGGCAAAGGGACAGAAGCGTGCAGATTAATGAAACAGGGTAGACACACACACCCACACGAAAACAGGCAACTGATTTCTGACACATCAGTGACACAGTGTGTTTGGAACATCTAGATGTCCATATGCAAAAAAAAAAAAAAGTGAATCTTGACCCATACCTTACGCTTAGTGTAAAAACGTAATCAAAATTGATCCTGGGCCTAAATGTAAAATGTGAACGTTTTAAACTTGCAGAAGAAAACACAGGAGAACATTGTGACCGTGTGTTGGGCGGAGTTCTTAGGTTTAATACCAAAGGCATGGTCTGAAAAAGACGAAAATTGATAAATTGGACTTTACCCGTATTAACTCTGAATGCTCCTCAAAAAAGCTGGTAAAAGATACACAACATACAGATCCGTGTCCATTGACCGTGTCCGTGATCAGTAGGGCTTCCGGTCAACAGCAGGCAAGAAACAGTTAAGGTCTTGGGGAGTCAAAGTTATACACAAATGTTTGACGGTAACTCCCGTGTTAGCCGGGGCTCCACCGTATGCATCCGCAGTGCATAAAGGACTCTCAAAATTCAATGTCAAGAAAACCTACAAAGGGGAGGGTCCTGAGCCCTTGCAGAAATACCAAAAAGACGCATGGATGGCAAATAAACACGTGAAACGATGCTCGACGCCGTTCGTCATCAGGGCAATGCAGAGGCAAATACAGGAAGATACCCCTGCTCACAGATTAGAATGGCTACTGTTTAACAGAAAGCCAGCAGCCTCAAGTGCTGCCAATGATACACGGCCACTAGGGCTCTCCGTGCTGTTGGGAGGGGGAGGGTACGCAAAAAGGCACAGCCACTGTGCAAAACAGTTTGGCTGCTATTTATTTATTTATTTAGAGAGAGCATGTGCACAAGCAGGGGAGGGGCCGAGAGAGAGGGAGGGAGAGAATCCCAAGCAGGCTCGGTGCTATCAGCACAGGGTCCGATGCAGGGCTTGGAGCCACGAACAGTGCGATCATGACCTGAGCCGAGATCGAGAGATGCGTAACCACCCAGGCGCCCTGTAGTTTGGTGGTTTCTTATCACGTTAAACAGGCTCTTGCCCTGTGACCCAGCGACGCCACTCCTAGGTGCTTACCCTGGAGAAATAAAAACTCGCTGCATTGCAAAAACCTGCACACGATGTTTGTGGCAGCCTGTTCATAACCCTCAAAAGCAGGAAGCAATGAAAATGTCCTTCACCCGGAGCGCCTGGGGGGCTCAGTCAGTTAAGCGGCCGACTTCGGCTCCGGTCACGATCTCGCGGTCCGTGAGTTCGAGCCCCGTGTCGGGCTCTGTGCTGACAGCTCAGAGCCTGGAGCCTGTTTCAGATTCTGTGTCTCCCTCTCTCTGACCCTCCCCTGTTCATGCTCTGTCTCTCCCTGTCTCAAAAATAAATAAAACGTTAAAAAAATTTTTTTTTTAAAAAGAAGAAGAAAAAAAAAAAAAGAAAATGTCCTTCACCCGTCGACAGAATAATCAAGTTGTGGTACGTCCATACAGTGGAGTCCACTCAGCAGTAAAGAGAAGAGAACTGTCAGTTCACAACATGCATGAAGCCCAGTGCATTCTGCTAAATGAAAGAAGCCAGACCCGGAAGGCTGCATACTGTATGCATAGGACATTCTAGAAAAGACACAACTGTAGTGACTGAGAGTCAGTGGTGGCAGGGGTTTGGGATGGGGAACACAAGGGGCTTCCGCATGGTGCCGCCACAGAACTAGTGAAACGTAGAGGGACGCAGGGTGGGACAGTGAACAGTTGCTCTATAGATTCTGTAAGGCCAAGCGGCCAAAATTCTTCCCCTGAAGACATCGAGGACTGCAATCTGCTCTTTGCTGAATTTTTTTTTTTTTTTTTTTTGCTCTTGATTATTTGTTATGTTCTGCTTCTCTTTGTTTCTGCACCGAGTTTTGCTGGCCCACGGAGTCACGTCTGCGTTCATAGACGGTGTGGGAGTAGCAGGTTCTCGGAGCAGCCGCGAACCTTCCCGTCCCGTGCACCAGAGGGCTCAGTGCTGCCGCGTAATCGATCCCATCTCCCTCCAGCTTTGCAGATGTGGTTCCAGGTCTTTACGCGTCTCGGTTCGCTGAGTTGCTTCCAATCCCTTCCGATCTCTCTGGAAGCTTCCAGGATGCTTCTTTAGGTTTGGTGTAAGACAGCTCACCGGTGTGTCCCCACGTGCAGCATTCTCTGTGTATCTCATCCCACGTTTGGTCAGATTCCACCTCCGAAGACCACATCTCCTTCTGCTCTGAGAAATGTTGCCTTTTGTCGATCGGTCTTCCTGGAAAGCTTCTCTGATGAACGTTGGATGCTGTGCACATCGTCTGTTTCTCTTAGGTTTTGCACAGTCCATCTCTGTCGTTCTGCGCTGAGACACTCTGTCCCCTTCCCATTCACTCCTGACTGCCTGGCCTCCACTCAGCACTCGGTGTGCGGACGTCCTGCAGCCAATGGGCAGACCTGTCCCGGCGTTCCGGTCCTTCTGCTCGCTGAGACCCGGGGATGCACGGTGCTCACCTGGACCGCTGCAAGCCCCCGGGCATCAGGGCGCACTGGGCAGTGAGCAGGCTGCATGCCCGCAGGGCTCCAGGACTCTAGTGTTTTCCTGTGGTGTTTGCTTAGAGAACCAAAACTAGTCAGGGGCCAACCCAGTCCTTAACCATGACAGGCATTTTCCAAGCAGCAAACTCTTTAGTGTAAATAAACCAGAAGCAATAAACACTCTCAGGACTCAGTCAAAACACCAACAAGGAAAGGGAAGTCTTGGTGACAACACACAGCTGGGAGGTATAAAAGCCGACAGACAGCTGGAACTCCTCACACACTCACACACACACACTCACACACACACCCCCACACACTCCCTCCTGCAGCCCCACCGCCCCCGCCATGGCCGCGTCCACCCTGTCCGTCTGCTCCAGCGACCTGAGCTATGGCAGCCGCGTCTGCCTGCCCGGGGCCTCGGACTCCTGCCCCGACTCCCCCTGGCAGGTGGACGACTGCCCAGAGAGCTGCTGCGAGCCCCCGTGCTGCGCCCCGGCCCCCTGCCTGACCCTCCTGTGCGGCCCCTCCTCCCCCTGCCAGGGAGACTGCTGCACCCCTGCGTGCTGCAAGCCCGTCTGCTGCACCCCTGTGTGCTGCAAGCCCGTCTGCTGCACCCCTGTGTGCTGCAAGCCCGTCTGCTGCACCCCTGTGTGCTGCAAGCCCGTCTGCTGCACCCCTGTGTGCTGCAAGCCCGTCTGCTGCACCCCTGTCTGCTGTGAGGACTCCCCCTGCACAACCTCTTCATGCTGCCAGCCATCCTGCTGCACCTCCTCCCCCTGCCAGGAAGACTGCTGCACCCCTGTGTGCTGCAAGCCCGTCTGCTGCACCCCTGTCTGCTGCAAGCCCGTGTGCTGCAACCCTGTGTGCTGCGAGGACTCCCCCTGCTCAGCCCCCTCCTGCTGCCAGCCCAGCCCCTGCTGCAGACCCTCCTCCTGCGTGTCCCTGCTCTGTCGCCCCGTGTGCAGGTCCGCCTGCTGCGCCCCTGCCTCCTCCTGCTGCCGCCCAGCCTCCTGCGTGTCCTTGCTCTGCAGCCCCGTGTGCAGGCCCACCTGCTGCACCCCTGTCTGCTGCAAGCCCGTCTGCTGCACCCCTGTGTGCTGTGAGGACTCCCCCTGCTCAGCCCCCTCCTGCTGCCAGCCCAGCCCCTGCTGCAGACCCTCCTCCAGTGTATCCCTGCTCTGCCGCCCTGCGTGCCCCCGCCCTGCCTGCTGCGGCCCCGCCTCAGGCCAGTCCTGCTGCTGATGGGCACGTGCCCCCAGGGCCAGCCAGGCTCAGGTCCCACCTGGTGACTCTGGTCCTCCTGGCCACCCATCAGGCCTGACCTTGACCTCCTGCCTCCCAGGAATGCTGACCCCGCAGCTTCCTGGGGCTTCTGCTCCCAGGAGGCACCTGCACCTGTTCTGGGTCACCGGTCCTTCTTGCCCCCTTTCTCTGCTTGGGTCACTTGGCTTTGACTCCTAACCTGTCAGCACCTCTTCAGGAAGCCCAATAAACTCACTTCACCGGCCGATTTGTTTCCTTTCATCTGACCCTCATGGGGGTGCGGAGACCCCAGGGTTTTGCCCAGACAGGGTCTCCTCCAGCCACGAACATTTCTAGGAAGGAGGGACTGAGCAGTCCCAGAGGCGGGGCCTACCTCGTGTGGGCAGGGCCACGGGTGGGGCTCACGCCCTGGCCCAGGAAGCTCCGCGCTGCTGGGCCCAGTGCCCAAAGGCAGAACAGGGGGATGTGGGGATTCGGTCCCAGCAGGTGCCATAGCTGCGAGGTCAGTGCTCCTTCCCGGCCACCTGCCCACGTCCCAACCGTCACCATGTGAGGATTCTGTCCTGAGTTAGTGGGTTTGGCTTCCACGCCTCACCCCCACTCCCTACCCTGTGGAAGGTAAGTGCAGGCTGGGCATCCCACCGTGGAAACTAACGGGGCCACGCGTGGCCCTCAGCACACAGGCCGCATAACCCAGGCCACGCCAAGTGTATTTTACTGGCTTAGGTGTTAAGTTTAAATACGAGGGCCACGGAGGCTTTAATTTCTTCAGCGGAACGGTTGCACGGGTTTGGTCCCAGTGCCCCTGGCCGAGGCTCGCTGCAGAAACCACAGTGCACAGTTTCCCCCGGCCCTGGCGCCCGGCTGGTCACTTTCATGCCGTGGCCCCTTTCCCTGTGTTAGGCTGGGAAGCAATAGACCCTAAACCGCAACGACGGATAATCCAGGATGCGTCGTACGACGTGCGGCTGGCCTTACTGGTGTTTCCGGGTCACCGTCTTGGTGGCGGAGGCTCGTGGAGGTTTAGTGGTGTTGAGATGGACGTGACAGAAAGCGTTCCGTGTCCATTTCAGCGCAGCCATCCCGCCGTCCTTGTCCAGACTTTTCCGCCTTCCCCGACCGGCCCCCTTCCCCGCCTCCCCGGCCCTGGCGCCCCCCGTTCCAGGCTCCGCCCCTGAACGTGACTGCACTAGGTCTCTCACAGAAGTGGGCCGCGCGGTATTTGTCCCTGGTGATGGCCTACTTCACTCGGCGTGACGTCCCCCGGGTTCGTGCGTGTGGACGCTGAAGCCTCTTTGTGAGGCTGAGTAACATTCCGCTGTATGGCTAGAGCGCATCTCACCGCCGCGGCTCCCACACTTACCTTTGCGGACGTGGGTGCCTCTCTCGGGGACCCTGCTGTCAGTCCTGTCGGGCGTCGGAGGTGGGCTTGCGGGGTCACGTAACAGTCCTACAGTAACTTTTCCGGGGACCGCGGGCTGTGTTCCAGAACAGCTATACCGTTTGGCAATCCCACCACCGGGGCGGACGGCTTCCCGTCTCTCCACATCCTCACCCGCACTAGTTTCTGGTTTTCTGAGAGCGGCCACCCTGACAGGTTGGAGCAGGGATTTGGTGGATCACAGACCTTGGTCACTGCAGTAGGCCCTGCCCTGTGAGCCCCGTCCTCCCGCCACACCTCCCCTCCCACACCTCCCCTGCCTATCCTCCCTCACCCATCCTGCCTCCCCTTGCCCCGCCCTCCCCTGCCCGTCCCCCCCCTCCTCCCCCACCTGTCAATGCCTCCCCTGCCCCGCCCTCCCCTGTCCCACCCTCCCCTGTTCCCCTCCCCTGCCCAGCCCTCCCCTGCTCTTCCCTCTCCTGCCCCGCCCTGCCCTGTCTCACCTCCCCTGCCCCACCCTCTCCTGCCCCGCCCTCCCTTGTCCCCCCTCCCCTGCTCCACCCTCCCCTGTCTCCCCCATCCCAGCCCTGCCCTCACCTGTCCTCCCTCCCCTGTCCCCCCCTCACCTGTCCCCCCTCCCCTGCTCCACCCTCCCCTGTCCCCCCTCCCCTGCCCCGCCCTCCCCTGTCCCACCCTCACTTGTCCACCCTCCCCTGTCCCCCCTCCCCTGCCCCACCCTCCCTGCCCCGCCCTCTCCTGTCCCACCCTCTCCTGCTCCACCTTCACCTGTCCCCCCTCCCCTGCATCCACCCCCTGACCCACCCTCACCTGTCCCCCTCCCCTGTCCCACCCTCTCCTGCCCCACCCTCACCTGCCCTGCCCTCCCCTGCGCCCACCCCCTGCCCTGCCCTTCCCTCACCTGTCCTTCCCTCCCCTGCCCCGCCCTCACCTGCCCCGCCCCCTGCCCCGCCCTCTCTTGCAGAAGAATGAATACCTGTTCACTGTGGTGACGGAGGAGTCTGACGGGCTGTTGCTGGGTCTGCGGTACTCGCCCACCAGGCTGCACTTCCTGTTCCTCAGCCAGGACGCGGCGGGGGCCTGGCAAACCCGCGTGACCTTCCTCAGTCCCGCTCTGATGGACAACCAATGGCACACGCTGGTCTTGGCCGTGTCCAAAGGATCCTTTTCCCTCACCGCGGACTGCGGCGTCCCCGCGGACATGTAGGTAGGGGGGCGTCCGGGGAGGGCCGGATGCTGCCGGACACGGCGGGTCCAGGGCCGCGGGGCGGGCCGGCTGGCCGGGTGCTGCGGGCACCGTGCGCCCTGGGCTCGGGCCCGTGGGCGAACAATCTTTAGGGACCATCCCCTGAAGCGGGAGCGCAGGGTCATCAGCAGGGTCGCCCACCAAACCCGTCCTCCAGAGCAGCCGCAGTGGGTGGGGGCGAGTGCAGGTGCCCAGGCCAGGTAGGTTGGACTTGGGTGGGGGGGGGGGGGGGGGACTGTGCCTTGCAGAGCGGGGTCACCATCAGGAAACACGCAGAGGAAGGTCACAGAGAGTTCAGGCACCAGAGCCAAACTGAACCTGCAGCCTGACTGGAGCCCAGCTCCTGCTTTGTGATTTTCAACACATGGTTTGGCCTAAGACCCGGTTTGCCCGTCGGGACGAGTGAATAGTCACTCTAACTCCAAATAAACACGCAGAGTCGCCCTTCTGGCAGCTTCGGCACAGCCCCAGGCACCAGCAGCCTGAGGTCCATCCCTGCCCTCGCCATCGACTGGTCACTAGGCTGGACCAGGGAGCATCGGTCCCCATAGTCCCTCCGGCTCGTGACGACCATCCTGGCTCAGTGGGGCTGGTGACTCTCTTAAATCACACATTTTCTGGTTTACATTAAAATCTATCATTGTTCCAGATACTACTTTCAGAGGTAGAATCTTACTTTGCTCTGTTACTATGAAGCTTATTCCATAATAAAAAGATTCTTTGCCATTCGGACACTTTGTTTAAATCCGTCTCTGCTCCCAAGCGCATCAGGACCTTTACCAGGGTGATGACGGTGGGGACCCAGCAGTGGGAGCAGCTCTGTGATGCGGAGGGGGAGGGGGCCAAGGAAGGGGAGGGAAGGCGCCGCGGCTACAGCCAGTGGTGGCCAAGGAGGACTCCGGGGCCTGGGGGCCGGGCGTCACAGGCCTCGTGGGCACCACGGAGGGCGCACTGTGATCAGAGCACGGGGGATTCTGGGACGGCGCTCAGAAAGTGGCCTCACCACGGCCAGCTGCAGCCCGATGCAGGCCTGGAGGGAGCAGGTTCTTACAGGGGGAGATGCCTGGCTCATCCACCCCAGAGGCTCCAGTCAGGCCCTCCCCTCCAGCAGGCACCCACCTTCCCCCCACCCTCGGGGTGCAGGGTCCACTTCCGCGTCAAGACCCAGCTCTGGCCACATCTGCCGACGCCTCCCAGGCCACCAGCGAGGACCCCTCCCGCCCGGACACCATCCGTTTCCCCACAGGCGTGGTGGAGGGTGGGCAGGCTGGGGACCCAGTACCGCTGGAGGCCACTAGAGTTTCCAGAGAGATGGGAGAACCCCTGAACGGACACCTCTGTGGCCACACTTTTGCGGAAGACTCCTGTCCTGGGGAAAAGAACGCTCCTCAAATTCACGTCCACCAGAACCCTGCAATGCAAACTTGCTTGGAGACAGAGTCGTTGCAGGTGTAGTCAAGTTAAGTTGAGGTCATGACTGCAGTCGGGCGGGCCCTGATCCAGAGCCTGGTGTCCTTATAAGAAGAGGAGAGGCACAGACAAGGCCACGTGAAGACAGGCAGAGGGGGTGATGTAGCTACAGGCCAGGGAATACCAGAAAGCCCAGAGCTGGATGAGCCTCCAGAGGGAGCGGGACCCTGCAACGCCCTGACGTCAGACTCCCGGCCTCCAGAACTGTGGGTAATCTGCCACCTAAGCCCCCAGTATGTGGTGTTCATTACAGCCACCCTGGGAAACTGATACCCCCGTGCACTGCTTCCCCTGTCCTTTTCTGCATAAACGGGCTGTGACGCTGCTCTCCCATGGCCCTAAAGCCACCCTCAAATGTTTTCAGAATGGCTGACGTGCCCTTCCCGGCCACCCTCTCGGTGCGAGGAGCCCGATTCTTCATCGGCAGCCGGAAGAGGACCAAAGGCCTGTTCACGGTAAGCACGGGAGGGGCTGCCTGTCTGGCCTCCCAACAGCAGTGCTCACAGAAGGGCCGTCACTACAGGCCCCGTGTCCTCACACTCTGATCCGACAGATCGGCGTGTGCCACACGGGAGCAGGGAGCCCTGGGGTACATGGGGCTCCACACTTGCGAGGCACAATTTGCCACAGGGCCTTTTCACTCACCGTTCCCTCTTCCTGGCACAGTCATCCCCACTGTCACCACAGATCACACCCTCAGGACCCCACCCCATGTCATCCTCCTTGGAGACCTTCCCCTACCACTTGGAGAAGATGAGGCTTGCACCCAACCCCTTCTCCTGGTTGTCTTTCCTCCATAGCCCTCACCACTCTCAGACCAGCTGTGTGTTTGCTCACTGGCTGTCTCTCCCATAGAGTGCAGGTGAGGGACCCTGTTCCATACTGTGTCCAGTTTCTAGACCCATGCGTGATATATAATAGGTGCTTGGTGAATATTTGTGGATGGCATGTTTGGATGGATGGATGGACACATGGATAACTGTATGGGTGGTGGGCGGACATATGGATGGAAGGATCAGTGATGGACGGATAGGTGGGTGAACATAAGGCTGAGTGACAGATGGGTAGATAGATGGATGAGTGATTGATGGACATATGGGTGAATGGATGGGTGGATGGGTGATGGATGGGTGGATGGATGGGTGATGGATGGACATATGGGTGAATGGATGGGTGAATGGATGGATGGGTGGATGGGTGGATGAGTGATGGATGGAGATATGGGTGATAGATGAATGGATGGATGGATGGGTGGATGGATGGATGGATGGACAGATGGGTGATGGATGGACATATGGGTGAATGGATGGGGGATGGATGGATGGGTGAGTGATGGTTGGGTGGATGGATGGGTGATGGATGGACATATGGGTAAATGGATGGGTGGATGGGGGGATGGATGGATGGATGGATGGATAGGTGGATGGATGGGTGGATGGATGGGTGATGGATGGACATATGGGTGAATGGATGGGTGGATGGGGGGATGGATGGATGGATGGATGGATGGATAGGTGGATGGATGGGTGGATGGATGGGTGATGGACATATGGGTGAATGGATGGGTGGATGGGGGATGGATAGATGGATGGATGGGTGGATGGGGGGATGGATGGATGGATAGGTGGATGGATGGGTGGATGGGGGATGGATGGATGGATGGATGGATGGATAGGTGGATGGATGGGTGGATGGATGGGTAATGGATGGACATATGGGTGAATGGATGGGGGATGGGTGGATGGATGGGCAGATGGGTGATGGATGGACATATGGGTGAATGGATGGGGGATGGATGGATGGGTGGGGGGATGGGGGGATGGATGGATGGGTGATGGATGAACAGACAGATGGACAGATGAATGGATGAACAATGCAGCCCAGTCACTCTAGGCTGGTTCACAGGAAAAACCCCTTCCGTGGCTGTTACCTTAGAACAGTGTAGAATTATCCACCATTGCTCCAGTGCTCCCCACACTCCCAACCTATTAGCAGACTCTTCTCACCTGGCTCTTGAGGTGGCCAGACCCTCAGTCCTCATTCTCACCCCTCCACCAGGGTCTGGCCAGGCTGAGCCCAGGGGTGGGTCCAAGCAGTCTCTAGCAACGATGTTCTGAGCATGCTCTCCGTCTCTCTGCAGGGCCTGGTGAGGCAGCTGGTCTTACTGCCTGGCTCGGATGCCACCCCAAGGCTCTGTCCCTGCAGGAGTCCCGAGCTGGCTGTGCTGTCCGTCCCCCCAGTCCTGCAGGGCCCCCCGGGGAAGCCAGAAGATAATGAGGTGCTAAAATATCCCTATGGTTAGTAGGTCAAAGCCACCCACTCCCCCTCACTTATGGCAGACCCTGAGAGCCTTGTCACTTGGTAACAGAGAAAGGAAGGTGACTATTAAGTTGACAAAGGGACTGGCTTGATGCAGATGGGCAGGGGTCCCACCCAATGGCCACCAGAGAGCCTGGTTCTACCTGGGCCCCCAGTGCTGTTCCCTGACCTCGTCTTCCTTCTCTTGAGCCTCTGACTTCCATCTGCTGCCTGTTTTGTCCCCAGAGCAGTATTTGGGGTCTTTACCCCCATCCCTCTCTGATAGACATCTAAGCCTCAGCCCCCACCCCAGCGGGGACCCCAAACTGTGAGAGGCACATGCCAATTGTCCGTGACCCCCCAGCCCAGAGGGTCCCCAGCATTTAGCCCGTGCTTGCGTCTCCTGGGGCTGAAGTCACCATGCTGCGTATGTAAGCCACACACCCCGCCCCGGCGAAGCCGGATCCCGCCCCCACTGCAGCCCCCACCACTCAGCGAGGCGGGGGAGACAGCCCCAGCCCCTCCTGAGCCTCATGGTCATGCCTCACCAGTCAGGGGACGCCCCTCAAGCACATCCGCCTTTACACTCCCCTCCTGGGATGGGGTTTCCAAACTCCCAGAAGCACCAGCTGTAGCTTTTTCTATCGTGCTGGAGAGAGCTTTAATAGTCTATAAACTGATGCAGTTTGTTGTCATGCTATGTTGAATAATTTTGTAGGAACGGTACAACTTTGAATGATTTTTATAGTGAAAGAAGAGACACAGAGGAAAATAATTTCCCTGCACAGTGGAATTTTCATATGCTACACGGGAGTTTTGCACGTGTCCCGTCATCTCGGAGTAGGCGGGAGGCAGGACTGCCCCCCTGGGCCTCTGCTGGGCGCTACGTCAGGTCGAGGTGCCCCCGGTCACAGTCGAGGTGCGGGTGTCGGCTTGGCGGCGACAACGACGTCGCTGTGAACCCGCCACGCGGCATCATCGGGACGTGCGGGCCTGGCTCGAAATGAGGTGTAACCACCAGCAGCGATGGGGTCAAACGCCGCGGAATTAGGCAAAACTCAAGCTTAGATAAACTGACGCCAGGGAGAGAGGTCTGAGCGGCGAGCAGGGCAGTGGGTGTGCGATCACCAAGGCTTTTCCAAGGGGAGGAGGGCCGCCCTCCGGAGTGGGCGGTGAGGCTGGCAGGAAGCCGGACGGCGTGCATCCCGCCCCACGGACACCCGGGGGGGAGCAGGCCACGATGGAGACCCCTGTGTCCTCATGGTCCCCACAGGCAGAGGCAAAGGTGGGACCGCCTGGGTCAGGGGTCCTCCTCCAGGGAGCATGCTCTCTGGACACTCCCCTTCCTTGTTCCCCCCAGAAACCGACCTGAAGGTGACTCTGGGGTCCCGGCCTCCGTGCACCAAAATGGAGGATGCCCAGTTCTGGTTTGATGCCAGCCGGAAGGGGCTGTTCCTGTGTGTGGACAGCCAGTGGGTCTCCGTGTTAGCAGGTGAGGAGGGCGGCGCGCCTCCTGGGGCTCTGGGGACTCGGGGGTTCTTCTTGGAGCCAGCGCGACTTGGGAATAGGGAGGACCCCCCCAGACAGCAGGCTGCATATTCAACCTGGAGACGTGTGTCCTCCCGGGCGGGGCGCGAGGGGGGCAGGGCTCGCCACCCCTCCCCTCATGCATGTCCAGTCCCCGTCGAGGGGACACCCTCCTCGTGCCGTGTCTGCCCCTGTCACACATGCTGGGGATGACACCAGGAGCCTGGATGCATGCTGTTCCCCTGGGACCTTTTGGCAGAGCCTTCCGCGTGGGGACAGGGGGGTCGAGGTCGCCCAGGGCGCTCTGGACAGTCACCCACGGGAAATGGGAGCTGGCTGCAGCCGCCGCCCTCGGCCGCTGACCCCGCTGCTCATGGGCACAGCTTTGTGTAGGAGCAGCAGGCGTGGGAAATGTCTAATGAGGACGCGACACGTCAGTTCCGTCCCCTCAGCGTCCCTGGGCGCCGCATAGACCCTAAAACCCGCACAGCCTCCCCTGATGGCCTCTCCCTGAGGGTGAAATGCCCCCAGGCGAACCGCCCTGGCAGTCGCTGATGCTGTGGGGTCACGGCTCGGGGCCCTGGGGTCACACTCCCAAGCCGGCCTGTCGGCTGCCGTGCGGGGAGGCATTAAGCGGGTCCCCACGTTTCTACCGCCAGCCAAGGAGAAACTGGACTACGTGGAAGAACATCAAAGCCTGTTCACCGACTCAGAGACGCTGGGCATCGAGGTCTTTGCCATCCCCGAGGCCGGGCTCTTCGTGGCAGCCGCCAACCGCAAAGCCACATCCGCCATCTACAAGTGGACCGATGGGAAGTTCGCCTCCTACCAGAACATTCCCACGCACCAGGCACAGTCCTGGAGACACTTCACCATTGGGAAGAAGGCAAGTCTGCGTTCGGCGACTTTCTCAATCCCTCTTATCTTGGAGAAACCCGGAGTCCAAAGGTTGGGACCCCTTCCGTAGGAAATACGGGAAGAGTATTCCTCGTGGTTTCAAAGTCTTACTCAGGTTCTGAGGGGCTTTCGAGATCAGACACTTGGTGGGGTCTCTAAGCCCAAAGTGTGACGTGCCTTGGGCTTCCTACAAAATAAAGACAAGACCTTTCCTAAGATGCGGTCAAGTCCATGTAGACCCATTGTGACTAAATCGAGAGCTTGTTGGCTCACTTGATGAGCTGGTCAACAGCATAGAAAGCATCTCAGGATGTGGACGACCACGGTCCTGTCTCCTTGACTCACTCCAGGTCCCGAGGACATGCGGTGTCCAAACAGAGAGGGACAGGCCCTTAGGTGAAGGTGTGAGACCCTCACGGACAGCCCCCTCCCAGCCGGGGCTGGATGGACCAGAGGGTATGGGGGGGGGGGGGGTGGTCTGAGCCGCGCCCCCAGCACGATGCACTCTCTCCCCAGCCCCGACACCCTCTGCTGCAGTGTCAGTGGCCGAGGGCCTCCCCCCACGACCCCGTGCCCGTCCTCCAAAGCGCTCACTCGCCAACACGAGTGTGCCCCGTGCGGCCCTGCCCTCACTAGGTGCACCCTGATGAGGAAACAGCCAGCAGGTCAGACAGACCTCTAGGCCACCGCCCACCATGGCCCGGCCGTGCTCCCAGTCCAGCATGGCGGGTGAGTGACTGGTGCTCCGGCCTTTTGGTTGACGACATTTTCATTATAAAAAATGCAAACTTCTTTTTTTATTTTAGAGAGAGTGCGAGAGCACGAGCAGGGAGGGGCAGAGAGAGAGAGAGAGAGAGAGAATCCCAAGCAGGCACCACACTGTCAGCTCAGAACCCAGTGCGGGGCTCGATCCCCCAACCGTGAGATCATGACCTGAGCCGAAATCAAAAGTCAGTCGCTTAACCAACTGAGCCACCCATGGGCCCCTAAGAAACGTTAACTTCACGTCAAGAAATATTAGGAAATTCAGAAAAACATTTCACCGAGGCAGGTGCCGGGCTCACTGAGCGCACGCTCGCTTCCGGGCTCAGCGGACACACCCCACGCGCCGAGCCGGCTTGCCTCCTGGTCCCGTCCCACGTTGGGCACTTGCGTGTCCTACTCAGCTACGTGACAACATGTGCGTCTGTGCGGGAGGAGGACGTGATCGTGTGTTTCTGCTCGTCCGGGTGATGAGCGCGGTTCTGTGCACAGAGCCGTTCCTGATTTTGGAGACAAAAATGGAGACAACAGACTGATGAACGTGACTGACAGATCCGGAGAGACAGTGGCCATCGGACAGAGACGCAGGTGCTCAGAAGATCAGCCCCAGGCCCCTCGCACAGGTGACAAGAACCAAGTGTCCCGGGTCCTGTCTTTCAGATCTTCCTGGCTGTGGCTAATTTTGAACCGAATGAAAAGGGCCAGGAGTTCTCTGTCATTTACAAATGGAGCCAGAGGAAGCTGAGGTTCACACCGTACCAGAGGGTCCCCACCCACAGCGCCCGGGACTGGGAAGCCTTCGAGATGGCCGGGGAGCACTTCCTGGCCGTGGCCAACCACAGGGAAGGTAGGCTGTGGCCTCCCACCTGGAAGGGAGCCACGGGGCGGGGAGCTGACTCACCCGAACCCTCACCTCATGACCACGTTATAATAAGCCACACCCAGCCTGATTCTTCGGGCTTGGCCATCTGACAGTGACGTCTGAGGGCGAACACACCTGAGCACCCTGTCAGCGTCCGGGCAGGCGGACAGGCAGGCACAGTCCGTGCGGGTGCCTGCCCTTGGGAGAGCGGTTACGGAAACGCGGGCCGCCCGGCTGCACAGACTGCCGCATTCGAAACTGACCACCCGACTGACTAACCAACCAAGTGACTAACTTTCCCGGAGGAGGTGACTGAGACAGGTGTGAAGGCAAGCTGTTCGCCCGGCATGCCCGTGTCCCCTGGAGGGACGTCGGCGTGGACTCCGGCTGGCAGAACAGACTCGCTGGAAGGATGGGGGGGGGGCTTGTTTGCCCCAGAACATGCCTTCTGCACACAGACCCTGTGACACAGCGGGTGCGGTGGGGGGGACAGGCCTGGCAGAGGCCGGGAAGCCTGGTTTCTGGGTCGGTGACGGCCTGAGTGACCGCAGCAGGCCCTTCCTGGGTGTGTAACTCTCGAGGGCAGGGTTCAGGGCAGCTCTGCCCACAACCCGTGGGGGAGGAGCCCTGCCTCCCGGCTCATGGGCAGGGGGACCCCAGGGCCCACTCCCCAGTGCTCCCCAGGGAAATGAGTGTTCCGAGAGAGGCTGGCCCAGCCAGGGGGGCTCCTGGGAGCATGTTGTGGGGAGGGGCCTTCCGGACAGAGGGTCAGGAAGTGCAAAGGCCTGACCTGTGGGGGACAGTGATGGCAGGGGGCTCTCAGAGGGAGACAGCAGGGGGCAGTGTGAGCAGTGAGGCTAAGGAAGGGTTGGGGCCCCGTCTCCAAGACCGAGGGCCGCGGGGCAACAGGTCTGGAGCCCTCAAAGGCGGGGACCCAGGGAGGGCCTTCCTCTGGGCGCAGGGGCAGGGAGTGCGGGGTGAGCAGGGAAGGTGCCCAGCGGCCAGAGGCCTCGGTGCACCGGACAGACCCCTCCCTCCGGCCTGGGGCAGGTCCAGGGCGGGCCAGGGCTCCGACATGGCTGCCGTGAGGCCTCGGAAGTCCGCCTCCCCCCCGCCCCCCGCTAACGCGGCTGCTTGGTGGCAGGTGATAACCACAACATCGACAGCGTCATCTACAAGTGGAACCCGAGGACCCGCCTCTTCGAGGCCAACCAGACCATTGCCACCTCGGGCGCCTACGACTGGGAGTTCTTCACCGTGGGGCCCTACTCCTTCCTGGCGGTGGCCAACGCCTTCAACGGCACGTCCACCAAGGTGCACTCCCACCTGTACGTCTGGCTCCTTGGCTCCTTCCAGCTGTTCCAGGCCTTCCTGGTAAGGAGCCGGCGGGAGGCCCGCGTCTCACCCCTGCCGGGCCGCGTGGCACCTGCGGCGAGGCGGCCGGAGCCGGGACCCCCCGCCCCAGACCCTCCCCACCCAGGCACCTCCCCCACAGGGCTCAGGCTGAGCCCGTGTTGCCTGCAGCAGCCTGTTACCCCAAGTAGGGCCTGGGGGGCCCCAACGTGTGGCGGGAGGGCCCCTGGCCTGCCCTCCCTCCGGCACGGAGCTCCCCCGGGCAGCGCCGGGTGCTCGGGGGCCCTCATGCCCCCCCGACTCGCCTTTGTGGGGGCGTCAGGCTCCTGTCCTGGGGCAGCTGAGCAGCGGCCCCGGGCCCGCCCGGGGGTGAGGGACGGGGCAGCACTTCTCCCTCAGACCACGAGTGTCCCGTAGCCGGTTCCAGGCTCCTGGGCTACCCGCTCGTGAGCAGAGGATCATGGAGAGGAAGCATAGGTGCTGGCGGGGGGCGGGGGTTGGGGGGCCACTGTCTCAGTCTCAGGGCTGGAACTGGCTGCCCATCTGTTTTCCTGGTGGAACCGTGGGGACTCCCTGTCTACCTCCGGGAATGGTGGAGAGGATGCATCACCAGTGTGACTCCTTCCTCCCTGGATCCTTCTGGAACGTTCCTTTCCTGGTTTATCTGTCCCCTCATCCGCCCGGGAGAAATGCTTCGAGGGCCCTCTTGGGGTGGTGGCTCCTTTGGCATTGGACGTCCCAGCGAGGCGTCCTGTGCGGGCGGTGCCCACAGCCTGAGGCCGGTGGTCACAGGACAGAGGAGGGAACACGGGAACACGCGGAACCCACCCTCTCGTCGGCTCTGCGGGGAACTGGGAAGGGCAGGCGGGCTTTGCTAAGCAATGCCTACCTTGAGACCAGCAGCCGTGCAGAGAGGCTGTAGTGACCGAAGGCAGGCTAGAACATTCCACACGCGCCGTCCCATCTAGGACAAGCCCGGAGGTGGCACGTGGGGTGGGCTTCAAACGCAAGGGAGGAAAGATGAAGTTCAATGTTTCGGGCTCCTCTGCGGGGCGGTGGCGGGGTAGCATAGGGAGGTGGAGCGCTCAGAGGAGCCCGCGGCGAGGACACGGACGGGCTCGCGGACAGCAGCTCGAGCCAGTTCCTGTTTGTTCCCACCGCCGGGCTGGGCTTGCACCGGTCACGGCCGGCCGGCGGGAGGCCGAGGCGCTGTCCGCCGCCCGCTTGGGGGGCTCACGCTGCAGCCCCCCCAAATCCCAGCCAGGGCACCGCGTCCCAGCGACGTTAGGACAAGCCCCAGAGGGCGAGGACAGCTGCAGGAGGGGCAGCCGGGTCCCCGAGCGCTGACATTGCCCCAGAGGGTGTGGGTGTGAGCGGGGAGCCGGCCCGGCCCCGAGTTTCCCGGCAGGGGGAGGTCATTCTTGGGGCTGCTGGTTCCTGAGATGGGGTGCCCCGGGGAGAAGTGGGACTGGGGTGGGCACGATTCCTTTGCAGTCACGCGCCTCCGTAACGGCCGGAGGGGCTGAGCGGGCTGAGCCGCGTGGGCGGCTGCCGCTGGCCGAGCAGTAACCACGCAAAGCACCCGAACCAGGAGCTTCGCCCGCCTCCTCCCACTCAGTCCTCACAGCCACTCTGTGAGCTAAGTGCTGCCCCCAGTCTCCCTGTACAGCTGGGGAAACTGAGGCACGGGGGTCCCAGGACTCGCCCCTGCCGGAGCCGCAGCTCTGGATGGGAACCCAGGCGGTGCGGTGCTTGTTATTACTCCATTCGGCGTAGGACAGGGTCCTCGAGCACGCGCTCCTTACGTGGCATTCGCCATCGCTCTGAGGCCTTGTGAACGCCAGGACCCGGGAAACAGCTCGGATGGCCTGGGGTGGGGCTGTCCCCAGCAACGGGCCTGGGTGTGTGCACGCCGGTTGAAGGAGCATCCCGCAGTGGGCTGGCCCGGGGTCTGCCTGTGAGGGCCCACGTGGGACTAGACGCCAGGCCTTCGAGACTAAAGATGCGGGAGCGTCTGGGGCCTCCGCTGGGGCGTCTGGGGCCGGACGGCCAGGGAGGCGGGCCTCCACGGTGGCAAAATCAGGAATCCCCAGGAGGCCCAGACATGCGGGGACGGTGGCTGGGAACGAGCACGTGGCACTGAGCAGCTGTGAAAGGCGACAGGCCGACGCAGCTCGTGTGGAAAGTCCGTGGGCTCTACGCTTACTCCGCGTCACCGGGTCGCGTGGATGTCCTACCGTGAGCGCGCCCGGCCTGAGGTGGGCTTCCGGGTGCTCGCACACCTGTAGCCCACACGAGGGGCGACCGCAGGAACTGAAGGCTTTACTCTGGAGGAAGATTCAGGAAGCTTGTTTCCAGGTTCCCGCCTGGCTTGGGGGTGCACTTTGGAGATTTTCACCAATGCCCACCGACGCCTTGACCCTAAACCTCCTGCATCTGAAAAAAGGCCAAGTTAGAGGGTGTTCGTCGTCTTGGCTCCTCATCCGGGGCCACGACCAGGTGGCCCGGCTCCCGGAGCACAGCCCAGCACCGGCCATCCTCACCATCACCTCCAAGCCGACGGCTGGGGCCTCCCGGGGTTTGACCCGATCGCACGAGCTGGTAGCTAAAGCAGCACGTTCGTCCATGCTGGAGACCAGGCTGGCTCTGGGACACAAGGGGGTTTTAAAAATTATACTGATCTTCAGAGGTGTTCAAGAAGGTATTGCATTTATAAAGTCAGCACAGAGCTCCGAGGAATCACAAGTACCGTTGCACATTGTTAACGTGACTGGAAAATCGAGGTCGGGGAAACTTCTAGAATGCAGAACCAGAAGCTGAGACAGAGAGGATCAAGCCGGGAGATCCAGAAGGAGTGATGCTGGGGAAGAGAGCAACGGGGCCATCAGAGGGGATCCCCGAGACCCGGGAACACGCCCTCGGAGGGAGCGCTGGCCCCGGAGACCGGATCACGCGGGTCTGACTGTGAGGAAATTCGCGGGCGTCGCAGGAAAGATCCTAGGACACTTTCCCAGTTTCTCACCCGTAGCCGTGCGCCCTGGCCCAGAGTCTGACCTCCGTGATCCTGGGGAGACCACTCAGCCTGGATTCTGTTTGCTGCGCTTTGTGCAGGAGGAGGGGCACAGGGTGCCACAAATGTCAGTGGCTTCCTGCCACCGAAGGTTAGTCCTCACCAGGTGAAGCACCGTGAGGTTCCCGGCTCTCCCCTGCCACGTGTCTGCACCGTCAGAGCCTCGACCACGGCCAGGAGAGGCGGGAAGGCCCCACTGGCCGGCACTGGTCACATGAGCTGGCGTAGCTGCATGGGACACTGGGAAAAGTAGGGGAAGGTGCTGTCCTTGAGGTGTGCCCCGTGGGAGTCACCCCCGACACAGGAGATCAGAATCAGAACTGGTGGCTCCAACCAAAGATGGTGGTGAAGGAAAGTTCCAGAATGGGAACCAGTGCCCAGATGGCACAGGTGGGAGGTTAGGGAAGCAGGACTCCGTGCAGGTGGGCTGAACGGGATGCAGGAGTGACCACGCGGGTAGATTCCCCAGGACGGCGTCGCAGGTGCGGCATCCGCAGGGCAGGAGGGAACGGCTCCCGAGGTGGGGGGCTGGGGAGGGGCTGCAGCAAGAGGCTGGAAGACATGGTCGCGTGCAGAGATGGGGTCTCCTTCCCCAAGAAGGAAAAAGAGGGAAACAGGGATGGATTCCGGAAGACGCAGCAACCAGCATCTTGTTGAACAGCCACGATGGGCAGCCCTCCGGGGCACGTGTGCGGGAAGCCATAGGCAGAGCCGTCACCGTTCAGACTGCACGTGGGGACGGTCCCCAGGGCTGGTCCGGAGCTCCTCCCACCACTGAAACCCCCGGGCAGGGCATGAGCTCAGCCTGGCCCTAGGCTCTGCCAGAGTGACATTGGGGCATGGCCAGCGCTCCAGAAATGCAAACAGTGATGTCTGGATTCTAGAGCCATCCTGTGGACAAAGTCTGGGGTCCGACACTGAGTGCATCTCTTGGGGCTCGTCAGTAGAGGGCCAAGGGCAAGGGGAGGTGGAAGGAGGGTGGGGCCCCCTGTCTTCATCCTAGAGCTGCAGTGGGGTGTGAAGAGCCCATGCCCGCACTGCTCGCAGGAATCAGAGGGGTCTCCGCAGGACCCCCTCAGGGGACAGGCAGCCTCAGCCCCCAGGCAGGGGCAGCTCTGTCTCCAGGTGCCCAGGCCGGGCGCGGGCAGCCTGGGGCTCCCCAACAGACAGGACCAGGTGGCGCGGAGGCGCGCCCTGCGCTTGGGACACGGTTTTCCCCCTTGCTGGCAGCCTCATGCAGCCACTCTGGGATTTCCGCTGAGGGCCACCTTTCTTGCTTCCCCTTTTGAAAAGCCTTTCTGCCATTTACAGAGATATTTGAAGGGAGGTCTGCGGCTGCATTTACTGGCTCCTGATTCCACCTCAGACCCATTTCACAGCTGAGAAAACTGAGGCTGGGAAGTGAGGGGACCCAGTTGGGGACACGGCTGGGACGTGCAAGAGCCAGTGCACGCAAACGAGGCCCCATCGCTGGTGTGGAGCCCGGAAGGGGCCCCCGGGGACGCGTGTCTCCTCGCCCTGCCTGTGTGTGCGCCCCGTCCCCCTATCACAACAGGGTCGGGACAGGTGCTGAACTCTGCCCAGCAGACTCACCAGGGTCTTAGAAGGCAGGTGGGAGGCACTCCCGGGCTGGGCTTGCAGGAGTCTGTCCTCAGAGACACGGGCAGCGGTGGACAAGTCGGCCCGGGAGGTGGGGGGCGGCCACGCTGCATTTTCGGGCGGCATCTGAGAGCTGTGCCCAGGCTGGAGCTGTCCCAGCAGCCAGAGCTCTGGGGGCACCGCCACCACCCGGCCCGACGGGCGACAGCAGCCCCGCGCCCGGCCCGGAGGCCTTCTCCCGCATGCCACACCGCCTCATGCCTCGACCACACCTCAAACCCACAAAATCCCACTTTCATGTTTTGCCAACATTTTTCACATCACGTTTAAGTCCTTTTAGGTCCTGGTGATGCCTTCGTGTGTTTACGATTTGGTTTGCAGTTTGTAACGTCTTTTGTGACCGTGAGCTTTGAAGCGGGCAAGGTTGGGTGCTTTGAAGGCGTGCGCACGTGGAGAGGTGCTGACCTCGAGGAGGCCCTTTCTGGAGGCACCAGCCAGACATGGGGTGCCGTGGGGGCAGGGGGGCGTTTGAGCAGTGGCTGTGCACACACATGTGCTGGGAGGGAGCCGGGGGCATCCCAGGGCTGCAGGGTTTGTGGCTCACCTGGGGCGCATTCCTCAGCCTCACCCCCTACGTCTCCCCACCTCGCCCACCAGGAGTTCTAGAACCTTCCTTCAACTGGCAGAGTCCAAAGCTCCAGTGACTTTGGCCCATCGGCTTAGATCAAAGAAGGCCGGAGCTGGGGGTGTCCGGGAAGGAATGAACCCCACCCACGGGAAACCCGGCCTCTAGCTGTGGGGCCTGGGCCCGGGTCACCCGGTGTGGACCCAGAATGGAGGGGAGAGGCGAGCGGCTGACCCAGTCAGGGTGTGGATGTGGGAGGCGGGACTGATGCATGTGCGGCTGGCAGAAATGAGGTCCAAGAGCCAGAGGGGCCAGCTGAGTGCCCACGGGAGCCCTAGGAGAAAGGGTGTGTTGTCTGGGGCGGGGGGGGGGCGCAGGGCAGGCAGGCCGGTTATCAGCGGGTGTGTGGGGCCGGGGGGGGGGGTGAAGCTGAAGTTTGTCAGAAATGTAGCTTCCACCGGGAATGTAAAGGGCCAGGAAGGAACTGGAAGACAGGCCAGAACGTTGGGTTCAGACCCCTACCGAGGTGAGGGTCGCGTAAGAGTGCCCCTCGGTGGTCGGTGCGCCGGACAGCCCTGGGAGGGGGCTTCCTCCTGGTGACTTCTGCGGCCAGGCAGCCTGGAGGACGGGACCCTCGCCCACTTCGGCCACCTGCATGCCACGAGGACAGCAGCGTCCCCCTGGGGGCCCTTTGGGGGAGCTGCCTGCGTGCCCCTGGCAGCTCACCCGCCTCCCGTCCTGCACCCCAGGCACCCCCTGACCTCGATTCTTTGCTCCCCGAAGCCAGAACCCAAGGGCCTCCTGGCCCAGCAGCTGATCCTCTCCTTCCCGGGAGCCCACCCACCCTGGAGGGAGGTGGTCAGGGGCTCCAGGTACACCTGGCTGCCGAGTCCCCCAGAAGCGCCATTATCCCCGTGAGGTGCGTGGGCAGCCCACCAGGCCGCGTGCTGGGGGCTGTTGGGACAGGGTACCGGGGGATTTCCACTCAGAGGGAGGGAGGGAGGGGCCCGCCCAGCCCAGCAGGTGCCTGACTACCTTGCTGGGTGCCAGGCAGGGTTTGGCAGAGCTGTTTGATGTGGGAAGTTCTTCTTCTCTCTCTGATGAGTCCCTAACGTGCCTAGAATCCAGGAGGCGCCTGACATCGGGCCCCAGGCCCATACACCCCGTGCCCAGGCTGGTGCAGCCCCAGGTAGAGACTCTCCCCACTCTCACTTCTGAGCCACAGGAGCCCGGCCTCCGGCCCAGGGCGAGGGTGTTGGCCCTGTTCTGTGAGGGGCGCTGGCAGCCCGGTGCGGGGAGGAGGGGTCGCTGACGGCCAACGCCCATGATCGGGGAGACCCCGTTTGGGCCTCTGCCACCCTCCGCCCAGATGAAATACAGGATGCCTCCTTCAGTTTGAATTCCAGGTAAACAATGAATAATTTCTTGTAAAATCATGTCCCAAGTCGTGCATGGGATACACATAGACTGAAAACTCATTGTTTATCTGAAATGCAGATTGGATGAGGCACCCCCATGCTCGCCGTGGCAGGCGCCCCGGGGCGGTGGGCGTGCGGACGAGAGCCTCGAAGCCACACGCACCTGAGTGTCTCCCCCTGCCTTACTGCCACCAGACACACCTCGTCCTTCCTCCTCCCCCGGGACCTCTCCCTGTGCTCCCAGAGCCTCCCGCAGCCCCTCCGTGCTGGGACTGAAGGCAGGTGAGCAGGCCGAGGGTCACTTGGAGCTGGAAGGAAGCCGTGGCGACTGGGGAGATCCCGTCCTCGGAGCAGCTCCCGGCCGCTTGTACTGCAAGGGTGGGCCCAAGCGCATGTGTGCGTGCAGATATGCGCACGTGTGTGCATGGGTGCGTGTGCATGTCTTGTGTATGTGAGTGTGCGCGGGTGTGTATGTGCCTACATACGTGTGTGCGTCCGCGTGCACGCAGGCACGTGCATGTGTGTGTGTGCACGTACGTGTGTGTATACAGGTGCGTGTGTGTGTGTGTTTGTACAAGGTGCGTGTGTGTGCACAGGTGCATGTCTGTGTGTGCAGGTGTGTGTGCAAGCATGTGCGTTTGCAAGTGTTAGTTTCCCAGTGACGTGGCTTCTTCAGCACAGGGCTGGGGGAGCGTGTGACGTTCTGACGACTCCCGTTCGGTTTCTGGAAAGTCACGGAGCCGCAGGCGGAACTCTGCACGCGTGGGTCCTGAGCAGGTGTCCCGTGCAGCAGCCACAGAGAGGACGGGGCTGAAGACTCCATGGGCCCCAGGTGTCTCAGAGCCTCCTCAGATGTTGTGAGGTGGCCCCAGGGGGTGGAAATCGTGCCACCTCGTGGAGCCACAGCAACGACAGGACAAGCTCATCCAAGAAAGCTTTAGCCCGGCTCCTGGCCCGCGCGTGGAGGCAGTGACTGCCAGGTGTCCTGGCCCCTTGTCCTTGTCCTTGCGGCTCTTATTCTTTTAGCCGAAACTCGCCTGTTTCTGCTCCTCAGGACAGGTCCGGACCCGTTTCTAGAGCAGCAGAACTGGGAGCCCAAGCGGGGCGAGGCCTGTCCTCCGTCAGGGCCCTGTTGGCTGGGTCACGGCAGGCAATGGCGCCCTCTGCTGGGCATGGAGAGAATGCCGCCACGTCAGGCCAGAGTTTGTTCTTTGTCCCGCGGCTGGGGTTGGCTGGGCTCTGAGGCTGACGGGGGACGGGGCAGCACATCCCGAATCTGCACGTGGGCAAAGTGACAGACGTGCCAAGGAGGGGCAGGCACGTGAGGCCTCGCTGGGCATTGTGTAGCCAGGGAGGGACGCGGTGGCGGGTCACAGGCACGCTCCTGCCATACGGCCAGCTCTGGCCCAGCCAGGACAATCTGGGACCTGCCCCCCCGGCCGGACGCAGTGTCCCCAGGGGAGCAGCCCAGTCCCCAGCCTGCCCGCTTCGTAGCTTTGGGCATCCCCTCGCCCCTGGGCTCGGTCCTAGTCCACACAAAGGAATCCCCCTAGACCCCGGCCCTGAGCACGGCCCCAAAATGTGCAGGGTGGGGACGGTGCTAAGAGCCAACTGTTGCCCAAACACGAGGAGTGTCCCTGTGTCCGGGGCCGTGGCGGCCGGCAGGATGTGTGAAGGTGACCTCCCGTCCTTAGCACGCTGCAGGGGTTCCCCAGCAACATGCCTCAGACACTGACCCAAAGCACCGAAGACAAATCTTTTTCTTGCCTCCGAGGTGCCTGTGGACACAGATCCTGGATCTATTGTCCTGTTCCAGCTTTCTCGGTGGCCAGAAAAGCTGAAAGTTAGCCTTGGAAGGAAGGAACGGACCCTCTGCCTTACACCACGCTTCACTCTCACAGGCCCCACCCCCACGCTTTCTGCCCCCACCCCCCCCCACACACACACACAGCTCCCCGCTACCCCCTGCAGCCAGGCAGGTGCACCCAGAACACGCCGGGCACCTCCTCTGGGCTCCACCACGGCCCCCCCCACGGAAGATTCCAGATGAGGAGAAAACGTTTGCTTTTGTCAGCATTTTTACACATTGGGTGCGAAGTGATGTCTCTGTGTGGTTTAAAGTTGTTAATTCCCTGAGGACTCAAGATAGGGGGCGTGTGTCCATGCACTTATTGGCTTTCTGTACTTTCATTTGGGAAATGTCTTTTGTCCTTATTTTAATTTTTTTTTTTGCCTTTTCATTATCGAAAGACAGCTGTGCTCACCACTATGCCACCAATACGCCTTTTCACTATTGATAACGTAGGAGTAATAGGCTTGTGACAATATAATGTTATCCCTACCTGTGTGTCGGGCTGCTGTGCAACGTGTGTGTGCACGTGTGTGTACATGTGTGCAAGCGTGTGCATGCATGTGTGTGCGTGCACGTGTGTGTGCATGTGTACATGTGTGTGCTGTGTGTGCTTGCTTTAGACGCCCGGGATCTGTCAGTATTTTGCTGTGAACGCTCAGCTGTCTGTATACGCCCAGAGCTCACCTTCCAGCGCCCTTGAGCATCTGTGCGGCAGACCCTGGCTCGGCCCGGCGGGGTCCGCCCTCAGCCCTGGCAGTGGCTTCCAGCTTTTCCTGCAAAGCAGGGCTGCTGGCAATCATTCTGTCGCTTCTGTCTGAAAAGGGCCTCATTTCACTTTCATTTGTGAAGGATAATCTCACCAGTTTTAGAATTCAGAGCTCATACACTTTGAGGATGTTTCTCCGTTGACGCTGGTCTCCGGTGAGAAGTCCGGGGTCACAGGCACGGCCGTCCCTGCGCCGATGTAGCGAATGTGTCTTCTCCCGCTGCCTTTGAGGTTCTCGCCTTGTCTTCTATTTCAGTGATTTGAGCACCACGTGTCTGGGCGTGGATTTTTGTGTTTATTCTGCGTTGGGTCTCTGATCTTGGATCTGTGGTTTGGTGTTTTTAATCAAATGTGGGAAGATTTTGATTTAAATGTTTTCTTCTGCCTCGTTCTCTTTTCCTTCTGGAAGGTCCAGCTGTGTGTGTGTTGATCGTGTTGCATTATCCCCGTTCTGTTCATGTTTGTTACCATCCCCTTTGTGTGTTTCAGTTGGGGTAACCGCCAGGGGTCTCCCTTCTGGCTCCCTGACGCCCTCTGGACGGCCCGGCCGGGTGGCTCCCCGTCCCAGCCCTTTTCCCTACACACTCTCATCAGAGTCATCGTGGCTTGTGCCTGCCAGCTCCAGTATTGGCACCGTTGGTACATTTCTGTCCAGTATTTTCTCTTGATCAGGGGTCATGCTTGCCTTCTGCTTATGCTTCTGGCCTCTCGCCTGTTGTTTGTCTGTGGGTCCCGGGAAACTCGCCCCATGTGTGCAGTTCGGGAGCCAGACAAGGACTTGAGAGAGGTTAACGGGGAGACATCGGGGCTCCCCCTTCTGAGCCTCCCTCCTCTCTCGGATAGTCCCCTTCTGTCTCTAGACACTCTGGGAACTCCAGACTCTCCCCTCAAGACCCCCAGCCAGTCAGCCTGCTGCACCCACCCGAGTGCAATGCCCACGCGTGGTGGGACAAGGACAGTCCTCAGAGGAAAAGTCAGATAAGCACACACCTTGTGCGTGTGATTCCCTTTGTTCAAGGGTCACGGCCCCTCCGGTTTCTGCCTGCCCTTGGCCACTCTCCAGAACCTTCCGACAGTTGCATGCACAGTCGTGTTTACAGTTGCTATCGGCAGGGGTCAGTCTAGCAGGCAGCCCTCTGCCACCATCAGAAGCCAAAAGTCAGGAGGCAAACTTCAAAATAAATTTTTTTTAATGTTTATTTTTGAGAGAGAGAAACAGAGCACAAGCAGGGGAGGGGCAAAGAGAGAGAGAGAGAAAGACAGAATCCAAAGCAGGCTCCAGGCTCTGAGCTGTCAGCCCTGACGTGGGGCTTGAACCCATGAACCATGAGATCGTGACCTGAGCTGAAGTCGGACACTGAACCATCTGAGCCCCCCAGGTGCCCCTGGAGGCAAACTTTTAAAGACAACCTCAATGCAAAGTGTGCCACTGGAGAGTTTCTGCAGCTCTCACCAGCCCGTGGGGACAGATGGGGTCAACAGAACCCCCTTCCTGCGGACATGGGAACTGAAGGCCTGGCAGCCTGCACTGGCCGTGGTTCAGGCTCCCCTGGGCGTTGACATGCTCTCCCATCAGCCACAGACCCCACCCCGGGGAGCGACCACGTTCTCCCTCTCCTCGGCCCCTGCCATTTGCTGTCGCCCAAAGGGCCTCTCCCTGTGCCCGCCCCTGGTTTTCCCGGGAAAATGTCTCCGTTTATTTCCGCCCCCGCCCTCTCCCTCCAGGGCTCAGACCCAGGGCCCGGACCCGGACCCCTCGGGTCCTCTCCTTCCCTGCACCACCTGCGTCACCACAATCCCTGAGATGCTGGCCGTAAACCGGACATGAACTTCCTCCTCGTGGGCCCCACGTGCAAATCAGCGCGTGCAGCTGGAGGTCGGGGCAAAGGCTCCACGGCTCGCCACTCGTGTCCAAGTCCGGCCCCGTTGCACCACGTGCGTCTCACCCCCGAGGGCTGTAAGTGATTTGTGGACGAGCAGCCTGCATGGGAGCCCAGAGACGGGGCTGCCGACGGGGTCCGAAGAAAGCCTCAGGCCAGGGAGAGCGTGTGGTGAGGAACACAAGTATCTAGAGGCTGCTCCTGAGTTCAGAGCCAGGACTGGAGGAAGCAGGGAGGGCTCCCCGGAAGAGGTGTCATAGCAGCTGGAGGGGCAGCATTGCGCATGGGAGAGTGGGGGACTCAGAAGGCTAAGAGGTACTTTGCACAGATGACCTCTTCGGGCGTGGGTGCAGCTGGGCACCCACACTCGGGACAGGAGTGGTGGCGAGGAGGCTGGGAAAGCGAGCGAAGCCAGACGGGGACCGCCGCCCGACTGGTGCGTGCAGCGCAGCGGGGCCCCAGCCGCGTTTGCGGGTTAGGGGTGTCTCCCCGCGGCCGCGCCGGGACCCTTCCGAGGGCCTCTCTTCACGCCCGCCCCCCGCACTCCTCTTTCTGTCCCAGACGTTCGGCGCCGCGGACTGGGAGGTGTTTCACATCGGAGAGAGGGTCTTCCTGGCTGTCGCCAACAGTCACAGCTACGACGTGGAAATGGAAGCACGCAACGACTCCTACGTCATCAACTCGGTCATCTACGAGCTGAATGTCACCGCGCAGACCTTCGTCAGGTTCCAGGAGATTACCACCTGCAGGTGCGCCTGGAGGCTGGGGGCCGGCTGGAAGGGCAGGGCGCGGCGTCCCAGGGGCTCTGGGGCGTCGGCTGCCTGCGCTGCCCGTCGGGGCCCACCCGGCGGAGGCGGCACGGCTCTGAGCCCCGCGCGAGACTCCCAGGGCACACGCGGGGGCCGCCTGAGGCGCGGTGCGCGGCCGCTGGGGGCGTGACGGGGCCTCACTCCTCAACACGTTGCGAACCTCCCGCTGGGCCCGCTGACGGACTCCGTGGCCTCTGCGGTAAAACCTGGATGGCGAGTCTGCACGACGAGCAACCGTCTCGAATAAGCTTCGACTTGGCAAACGCGCGACGCCTTGCCACACGCCCAGCGTCACGTGATCCCAGCTGAGCCAGTGGTTCTTGAAATTTGCTTTGAGATACGAGTGCTTTGGATGACGAGCCTGTTTCCAGGGCGAACCGCGCTCGCAGACCAAGGTTTTACTGTATTTGTAGGCTCGGCTCTCACCGCTTTCCAACACTGTGGCTGGTTGGTTTGCTGCGATTCAGTGATTTTTATTAAATTCACAGAGATGTGCAACCACCACCAGGTAACTTGGAACGTTTCCATCACCCCAAGAAGAGCCCCTACCATTCAGCTGCCCCCCCCCCCGCCCCCACCCCAACCCTGGCAACCAGCGCTCTACTTTCTGTCTCCACGGGGTTCCCCATTCTGGATGTTTCCAAGACGTGGAGTCATATGGGATGTGGCCTCTGGTGCCTGGCCGCTCTCACTCAGCGCACTCCTCAAGGTTCACGCACGCTCTGGTGTGTGTCAGCACTCGCTGCTTTTCACGGCCAGATAATACTCCATTATGCGTGGGTGGATGCGTTTTGTGTACCCCCTAGATGATGGACGTGTGGGTCTCTCCACCCTGACCAAACGGTGTGGCTCTGGAGGACAGAGATATACCCGTTCTGGGGGCTCAGCAGGGACTCACGGCTGGACGCCCCCATTTCTACCGCGTTAAAGCAAAGCTGGCCTCTGCTAGGAGTCTGGTGCAGACGGCGTGAGTCCCACGCGCCTTGACTCGAGAACCCGCCGCCTCTGGACGACTACCTCCCGGGGCACCACCCTGCCCGTCACCCGCGGCCACACCGCACAGGCGAAGGCGTGGCCGGCCTCCCCTCGGGGAGCACTTTGGAGCCGAATCATAACTGGCCGTCACTGGAGGCGGCCCTAGACACGAACCTGGTGGTGGAAGAGAAGAGGCGATGCCCCCGAGTGTCCCAGGGGCCGCGTGAGCCCCCTGCTCTAGGCCAGCGCCTCGGCCCCCACAAGGAAGGAGCCCAGAGGCAAGTCCGCAGTAACACGGGTGGCCCTCCACCCCCCGAACAGGCCACGGCTCTGAGCTGCTGGACGCAGACACAGTGGCCTGGCCTGGGGCGCCCAGCCGCATCCCGCCTGCCGCACAGCGGTGGCCTCGGCTTCCCCATCCAAGAAGAGTGCGGCGGCAGGGGGTGGGGCGTGGGATGAGAAACAGAGCTTCTGAACGCAGGAGAAAGTTTCCGTGTCGGCACCTGAGCAGGTACCAAGCAGGGAGCTGAGGGGCAAGCCCGTGTCCTCACTCCTGCCTCCAGGGGCTCTGCACGCCCCCGCGGAGTGACCCTGGGGACCTCTTCTCCGCTGGCTCCCCCCTCTTCACAGTGACGGAGTTTTGCCTTCGTTCCACGGCAGCACAAGCACCCGTGGACGGACGGAGGGATAAGCAAACCGTCCCTCCACACGGTGGAGGGTCATCCGGCCTTGAAAGGGCTGTGACACAGGCCACCACACGGCAGACCTCGAGGACGTCATAGCGAGTGAGATAGGCCAGTCACCAAAGGACAAAAACGGTGTGATTCCACTCGTACGAGGCCCCTCAAGCTCACAATTCAGAGACGGGGAGCAGGGTGGGGGCCAGGGCTGGGGGCGCGGGGTTAGTGTTTCACGGGGACAGAGGCTCAGTTTGGGGAGCCGAGAAGTTTCCGGAGACGGACAGTGGCGATGTTAGACAGTGTTATTAATGTACTTAACACTGCTCGACTGTATGCTTGAAAATGAACAGGATGAAAATTTTATGCCATTTGTATTTTATGACTTAAATTCAAAAAACGTTTTTAAAGCGAACGACCAGTTCGCACCTCCCCGGAACAGACCCATGCGCCGTGTGACGAAATCGCTCTGGATCTTGGGTGGGCAGTGGGCCCGGGGTTCTGCGCCTGGGGGAACGGGCTGGAAGCCAGAGCGCCGGCTGCCGCTGATGCCTGCTCACCTGTCTCCGCAGCGCTCTGGACTGGGAGTTTTTCTCGGTGGGAGAAGATTATTTCCTGGTGGTCGCAAACTCCTTCGACGGAAACACCTTCCTGGTAAACAGTATTATTTACAGGTAAGGAGCCTCCGAGGGCCACCCCCTTCCGCACAGCCTGGGTTTGTCGGCAGTGGGGTGAGCGCCGGCCACAGCCAGGCACAGGCGGGCAGTCTGTGGGTCACCTCAGAGCAGGCCGAGTCTGGGTCATGCCCCGGGGTCAGCCGGGTGGCCCGCTGGTCACGCAGACGCCCCCACCGTCGGATCCTGGCCGCAGGCACAGTATTCCGGCACCGTGCCTTGAGAGTTCGCGATATTTCATTCTATGAAATGTTCCCGTCCAGGACTGTGGCAGCTCTGTCCCCATGTCAGATGTCCTGCCTTTCCTCACACACGCACCGGGGCGCTGTCTTGAAGTCGCCTCTGGGAGGTTTTCGAGTTGTGCGAGCACAACACCTGGGACGTTTCCCTTTCTATCTCCAGCTGTTTATCATGACGTTTTCCACCTGCACCCCCAGACTGGGATAGTTCAAATAGTAAGATGTATCTACTTTCTTTGTGGTTAGCTTAAATTCTTTTTTTTTAATTTTTTTTTTTTTACATTTTTATTTATTTTTGAGAGACAGAGCACAAGCAGGGGAGGGGCAGAGAGAGAGGGAGACACAGAATCCGAAGCAGGCTCCGGTCTCTGAGCAGTCAGCACAGAGCCCGACACAGGACTCGAACCCGCAGACGGTCAGATCATGACCTGAGCCGAAGTCAGACACTTAACTGACTGAGCCATCCAGGCAGTCCTAGCTTCAATTCTCTTATAAAGCCACGTGGGCTTTGTTCTCGTTCAATAGCGTCTCTTGAACAACTTGCCCAATTTCTCCCAGGGTTATCAGTGAAGTCAGTTTTTTCTTTTACCTCTTCTCCAGACAACTTTGGTCATCTATATCTTACTAGAAAAATCGCCAAGTTTCTTTAGCCTGTTCGATTTACTAGAAAGTAGAATTTTTAACGTGACAAAGTAGTTTTAAAATTCATGTGGAAGAATATATTTTCAAATGTGGCCAAGATTTTGAAAAAACACAGGAGGGGAGGAGGCCCTCAGACAATGGAAACACAGCAGGTGGTTTCTGCGAAAAATAAACACACAGGCGGGAAGGCATATCGTCCAGAAGAGAAGCCAGCAAGTTATGAACATTTAATGTGATAAATGTGTTTCAAGTCAACGAGGAAAGCATGTGCTATGTGTTACTTAATAAGTAATTGTGTATAATTTCCTATCCGTCTGGAGGAAAACACAGCCATACCCTGCTGTATATTATACACAGAAATAAACTTTACAGGGATTAAAAATCTAACTGTAAGCAAGTAAACAACAGAAATATTAGCAGAAAAGCTAAGACAACTTTGACCGCAAGCTTACCCGGGAGGGCGCGACGCCTCCGTAAACAAGGCCTGTGCAAGGTTGCCAGGAAGTACCCTAAACTTCAGGGTTCTGGGGGAAAAGGCATCCTATTCACAAAGAAAACTATTGGGGCGCCCGGGTGGCACCCTAAGTGTCTGACTTAGGCTCGGATCATGATTTCATGGTCTGTGGGTCCGAGCCCCGCATCGGGCTCTGTGCTGACAGCTCGGAGCCTGGAGCCTGTTTTGGATTCCGTGTCTCCCTCTCTCTCCCTCTCAAAAAAAAAAAAAAAAAAAAAAAATTAAAAAGAAAACTTTTGACCACACATTTAATGGAAGAGGAACCCCTACAGGTTAATCAAAGCTAATTTTAATTTGGAAAAATGGGCAAGGGCACGAACAGGAATCACGGGAAGAAAATCAGAAACCTGAGTAGAGTACACATTAGGAGCTGCTCTCTCAAAGCTTGAGGATGGTGTCTCCCCAGACTTAAAGGCTGTTTAAAGGCCCCGCCCTTTGTGGAACAGCCCTGCCCTTCCTTCCCCGTCAGAACAGGACCTGCCCAGGCCTTTCTGGGAAGTTTCTGGACAAATACCAAATGAAAACCATGGTGCCCTTTGACCCAGGTGCCCGCCGTGGGAACCCCACCTTAGAAAGTGAAGCCACCGCCAGTGGACCCCTTTTGGAGGGCAAACCCTAGAACGACTGATGGCCACACATGGTGGGCAGGTGTGGGGGCCCAAAGTGGGGAGGGGGCCGGGCTGCAGAGCCCCTGTAAACAGACGGCACGATGGTGATGCCCTTGTGGTGACAGGTATGTGTTTGAGGGCAGGTCCTCACTGTCAACACCGACCCCAGGAGTAGGGGAGGCCCTGGCTCAGCCCCTACAATGAACCTTCTGGAACCGCCGGGATCCCCTCCACGTCCCCCCTGCCCGTTGAGGGGGGGTGCCTGCCGCACGGCACTCTGGACCAGGGGCAGAATCTGGGATGGATGCAAGGAGCTGCGGGGTCTGGGACAGGGCAGGGTCCCCCTTCCTGCCTCAGTTTCCCTCTCTGCAGGCTGACTGTGGTGCGGAGAGCTTGTGCAGCCCCGGGGGGGCAGGTGGGGCGGAGGGGCAGGAGCAGGCCCGGAGAGGGTCCCGGAGGGTCCCGCTCGGACACCCAGTGGGCACCTCGCCCCCTGCCTGTGGCCGGCCAGGCTGACGGTATGTCTCCGGCAGGTGGCAGGGGTATGAAGGGTTCGTGGCCGTGCACAGCCTCCCGACCTTCGGCTGCAGAGACTGGGAGACCTTCCGCACCGCGGCGGGTTCCTACCTCGTCTACTCCAGCGCGAAGGAGCCCCGCTCCCGGGTGCTGAAGCTGAGGACGGGGTGAGGGCACCGGTGCCCTTCCCGGAGCCCTGGGAGAAGCCGGCCCTTTCTGGGCCCTGGCCCTCGTCCGGGGGGCCGTCCGTCCACCTCTCTGCCCCGGTGACCGTCGCGGCGGATTTGGGGGCTCCGCGGGCGGTCGGGCCGGAGTCCGGTGCTGCCCTGCGAGCCCGGGCGGGCTGCCCGGGGTTCGCCTCAAGGGAGAAGTTCATACAAAATTTTACCTCAGAACCAGCGGGACCTCCCCACGGTCCTCCCGGCCCACCCGGGCGCGGGCACAGGCTTCACGCGGATTCACGTATCTCACACCGGCTATTTATTCTATACTGTCTGTACAGAAATATATTTATGACGCTCTTTACCAAAGGCCTGAAGGCGTCTGCGTGTTTGTGGGGGAGACGGTTCACTCGGCCAGCGCGGTGGGATGTGCCCTCGGGTCCCGGGTCACCGAGCCGGAGGGCGCCCCTCCTCTGCAGGGACTCGCTGCCTCTTCTGGCCTCGGTTTAGCCAGGAATGCGGCGGGGGTCGGTTTCGGGGAGGAACCAGCGGTGCGGGGACTGGGTCCCACCCCATCCCACCCCGTGCAAAGCCACGCAGGCCGGCTCCCTGGTCACTGCACTGGCCTCGTGGACGTGCGGGGTGCACTGGGGACACCTCCTCGGGGCCCGTGCTCACTCAGCTCCCATGTCTAACGCCCCAGCCCTGCCCTGCGGGGGCCTCCTGCCTCCCTGGGCGCGACAGGACACACGCCCTCGCAATCTGCGTGTAAAAGAACTTTCATGTGCTGCAGCCTTTGCTGGGAAGGCCTGTGGGGTGAGGACCAGGCCAGGCCTATTCCATCACCCATGGCCACGGGCTCCAGGAGAGCGAGGGCCGGGGAGGGATGTGGAGCCGGGCCACTGCCCGAGCTCAGGGACCCACCCTTGGTTTGGTACTCTGCTGTTTCTTTCAAGTTTCAACTCTCGGTGATCTTTGCCCAAGATCACAGAGCAGGGGGCACGGCGCAGCCCCAGCTGTCGCTGGGGTCTGGCTCCCCACGGCCACGTGCATGTGAGAACGGGGTGCCCTTCCCGCTCCCAGGAAGGAAACCTACCCCACGCCTCCTCCGGCCAGGCCAGAGTTGGGATTTCAATACGGATTTCCAAAAGCTGAGATTTTTCTGAGCCCCCTTCAGGCCAATAAGCGGACCGTGTACCTCGGGGAGGGCTGGAGCTGACCCCGGACGAGGATGTCCCTCCCCAGGGAGAGCCGCAGAGGGCAGGGGGGCCTGGGGCTCGAGGGAGGTCTGGGCCAGGTGGTGATGGCGACAGCCGGTCCAGGGACAGCCGGCCGAGGGTGCCACATAAAAATGCAGGCTCTCCAGCTAAATCTGAATCACAAGTAAACCACGGATGCTGTTTTTAGTATATGTGAACCCCAAATACTGCACGGAACATACACTAAAGGGGTATTTGTCGTTCCCCTGAAATTCAGATTCAAAGCGGTGTCCTGCACTCCCAGAGAGGGGTCGTGGGGAGACGAGACCTTCTTAGGGCCAACGGGGGGCGGGGGCTCTGATTTTATCTGAGATTTGACACAAGGAAGAAAGAGACCCCACGGGCTGGGGTGGCCTGCCGGGGGGCGGGCAGCCCTCGGGCAGGGTCGGCAGAGGGCACTGGTGGGTGGTCATCTTGGGGGCTTATTCCACAGGTGCCTCCACACAGGAGAGGGGAGGCCGGCCCGGGATGGTTACTTTTATGTGTCAACCGGGAGGATGTTTCTGGATGAGATTAACACACATCACAGGAGTCTGGGTAAAGCAGGTGGCCTTCCGCAATGCAGGGGCCTCACCCAATCAGGTGAAGGGAGGAATGGAACAAAAGACCAGCCTCCCCGGCAAGGGGGATTCTCCTGCCTTCAGACCGGAATGCACCTTCGGCCCTGCCAGGTCTCCCCCCGGCCAGTGGCCCTCAGCAGCCGCTGAAATCCTCTGCACCCGGTCCCTGTGACAAAGCTCTTGTCTCTACACATCCCGTCCTGGCGGTTTTGATGCTCTGGAGAGGCCTGGTGAACACAAGGGGCTAACAGGCAACGGCCCGCAGGAGTCCCACTTGCCACTTCCTGATCACCCAGCCTCAGTTTACCCGTGGGGGAGGGGCCAGCCGGGCGCCACCCCACGCAGCTTCTCTCCCCCCGGAGTGACCCAGACGTACACCAGCGGCCTCTCTGCCAGGCTGGTGTTGCTGTGTGTCTGGCTCGCCATGGGGGACGAGCCCAGGGAGGAAGAAGGCAGGTGACAGCGGCACATACGGTGGGAGCCACCTCATCCTTCCCGGGACTTTGCAAGCAAACGGTGCCTCCGCGTCTTTGGCACAGAACCTGATCTCTGTTCTACTGGGTGGAAACACAAAAGTGTAAATCAAGATCTGTTTAAAGTACAAATGCGAGCAAGAGGGGAAGCGGAGAGAACACTAAAATATTTACATCTTTTCAAGTAAGCTCTCCTGGCTTTTGTCCGTTGATGAGCATTTGCAAGGCGGCCTGCGCTTTCCCATGAATTCGTGCGTGGTTTGACGTGGCCACCTTCTTGTCCCTTTGGCAGCTGAGCCGCATTTCCCCGAGGCGGTATTCTGGAGCGTGCCGGGCTGGGCGCCTTTTGTTAACCCGTGGGACTCTGAACCGTCTTTACGGCGGTAAATAACTTGAAGGACGTGTTGGTACAGCTGCAGTTCTCTTGGGGTCATTTCTCCAAAGTCGCGACTTCCGGGAGAAACGTCCGTGAAAACTTCTGCACGGACTTCTCACTCCCAGGGCTCCCTCCTGAAGCCCGGACGAGGCTCGGCACGACCAGGGTGCGGGATCACACCCGCCCCGTCAGCCCGGCCAACGTGGGGCTTCGCCCATTTCACCATCTGCCAGGTCCGCACGTGGAGCGCCCTGGCAAGGTCGCGTGTTCACCGCGGTCGACACTCGACACTTCCGGCGCAATGGGCTCCTCTTCCGGGCACCTCTTAACCTCGGCACCACCAACATCCCCCTCACCCTCTGCCACACATGCACGTGTATACCTCACATACATGCATGTTCCCCCCAGGCATACATGCCTGCACCCACGCACACACACACAGACGTACGCACCTGCACACACACACCCATGTACATCCCCCTCACAGACACACCCACTCATGCACACACACATATCCACCCCATGCACACACGTGCACATGTATGCACACACACACCTCATATACATGCACACCCACACCCACCCACACACGTGCACACACCCCCACATACTCCCTCCACATACACACATACCCACTGATGCACATGCACATGTCCACCCCATGCACACATATGCACATATACGCACATACCACTTCACATGCACGCACACCTACACACACCCACACACATGCACATCCCCCACACATACATAGACACCCACTCACGCACACGCACACGCACACACATGCACATACACATACATTCCACTCAAACACATATTCACTCATCCACACATGCCTACACACACGTACACGCGCCCATGCATATACACCTGCATGTGCACACCCATGCACACATGCATATACACTCTTACATGTGCGCAAATGCACATATACCCCACAGCTGTGCACACACACACGCACACAGGTGTGTACAAACCTTCCAGGCCCTTCTAGCCAGGGACCGTGTCTTGGGCATGTCCCCAAGGTGCCCTGGGCGCTCCCAACCGTCCCCAGGGTGTAGGTGCCCCAAGTGCTCCCCAACCTTCCCAGGGTTCACGCGCTCCAGGTGCTCCCCGACCTTCCCCAGGGTGCAGGTGCCCCGAGTGCTCCGCACCGTCCCCAGGGCAGGTGCCCGGAGTGCTCCCCGGCGTCCCCTTCTCTAGTTGTATGTTGCTGAGAAGACCGTCCAGCGGGACCGTGAAGTGCACACATTTCCTGTCAAGCCCTGTTTCTTCTCTTTACTGTTTGAACTCGAGCAAGTAACCGAGCCCCTCAACCTTGGTCTCCTGGGGTCCCTCACATCTAAAATAGGGGACCCCTCATCCCCGGGGCTGCAGCATGAGGACGTGGTATGGCCGCTGCGTGGCCCAGGGCACCATTCCCGGACACACGAGTAGGCCACGGTTGGACCGGGCTCGTGGCCACTTACCTGCTCAGGTGTGTTTTCCTAAACAAACTTGGATTACGTAAAATCACTTTTGAAAGAGAAAGACAGGCTGTCCTACTTCTGAACGTGGATTCCTTGCCTTAAACCACATGCTAGCAAATCAGCAACACACAACGCCCAAGGGGGTTTCCCCGCTCCAGGGAGGACCGTTTCGTACTGGGACAGCCCCTAAAATGATCCGTTATGATCAGCAGCTCGTAAGCGAGCCCGGAGCGAAAGGGCATCTCGGCAAGGCGCGTGGCTCCGTGACTCCGAAGCAGCTCCTTAATTTTGCCCTCATTGTTGTTTAATTTTACTTTGATTTCATTTTATTTAATTAAGACGCACGGACCGTAAGGGTCCCGTTCAGTGAGTTTTGCCAATTATGCAAATCCAGACAACCAGCCCCGGACAAGGTCTAGAGTCTTTCCGGGGGGCCCCCCAGGCCCCCTGGGGCCCCGTTCCGGCCCATCCCCGCCGCGCCACCTCCCGCCTCTGTCGCCGGCAAGCTTTGTCACCCTCGGGTTCCCTTCAGTGGGGTGCACACTCGCACTCCCGTGTGCCTCTGTCACTCTGCTACGTGGTGGCCATGCCTGCACTTTGCTCATTCTTATTACCGACTTTATTGTTCACTTTGTCGCTTTCTCCCCTGGTAGGACTAGCTCATCGCTTGTGCACCCGTTGACGGGCCTCCGGGTGCTTTCCCGAGTGCGACGGCGGCAAACGTCACGGGGCGCTTGCATGCGGCACGTGATTTCCCCTCTCTGGGTGCGTATCTAGTGGTGAAGCTGCTGGGTCCCAGGACGGGCAACAGCTGGGCTTTAGGAGCCAGCCGTCCTCCAAAGGCCGGGCGCATGCGTGGTAACCAGGTAAATCGCGGTGACACCGTGCGTGCGCGGGAGTCCAGGCGGCCCGGCCTCTGGCTGAGAGCGCAGGACGAGGAGGCGCCGTGTGGGGAGAGGACAGCGCGGGGACGCCTTGCAGACGGCCTCTCTGCCCGGTGGGAAAGTGCTGGAGGGTCAGTGGAGACCTGCCCGAAGTCGTCAGAGAACCTTGTGGGCTCGGCTGGCCCTAGGCACATACAAGGACCCGAGCCTGACTGGTCCTGCCTCGTCCCCAGGGAGGGAGGGCAGCAGATGCCGGGGAGAGGAACACCGCCCGCCACGTCCACCCAACAACAGGCTGGGCCCCCTGTGCCAGTCTCCTGTGGCCGCTGTCACAAACTATCACACACTCAGTGGCCGAAAGCAACAGAAATGTATCGTCTTATAATTCTGGGGCTCAGAAGTCCCACCTGGGTCTCGCTGAGCCAAAGTCAAGGTGTGGGCGGGGCTGCATTCCCCCTGGAGGCTCCGGGGGAGAACCCCTTCCCTGTCTCCTCCGGCTTCCGGAAGCGAACCTCTCCTTGACTCGAGGTCCCTTCTCCATCTTCGCGGCCAGGAGCGGGAGGCCCGACGCCCTCTCTCTGGATTGCTTTACCCTGGCTCCTCCCCCCACCTCGTCCACCAGCAACAATCTCGAGCAAGACGCCCACAGGGATGACACAGGATAGCGTCCCTTTCCCAAGGCCAGCTGGCCGGGACCCCTAATCCCACCTTGCTGTGAGACCTGATGCATTTACAGGTTCTGGGGACTGGAGGAGGGCGTCCTTGAGGCCGAGCACTCCCAGGGGCTTTGACCCCTCCCCACTCCTACCCCTCCTGCCTGGGCCCCAGACCCCCTTCTGTGCCCCCAGCACTGGCAGAAGTCGGGTGCCGTCCTGTGCGGGCAGAGGGGCAGAGCTGCGTTCAGTCATGACCCTCAAGGTCTCACCCAACAGAGTGTGGTGTTTGCAAAGACAGTCGCCCTGTGCACAAACACAAACAGTGCCTGGTTAAAACTGCCCGGCTCCTTAGATGAACTCTAAGGAGACCCCAAAACTCACACTCCTAGAGACGAGATTCGGACAAACCCTCCAGTGACACCTCACACTGTCACTATTTCCTACATGTGTGGTTTTTGTGCATGTTGACCAAAAGCTCAGCGCTGTCCCTTTTAATGATGAACAGAGAAATCCACAGAACGCTTCAAAGAATTAACACAAAAAAAATACCTAGAAAAATACGGGAAATCCTGGCCTCCAGGTATTAAATTATATAAAAACAATTCAATTTGGTCTTGCCATAAATTTGGAGAAGTTAAAGTTCCAGGTGTCAGAAAAAAAAAGATTCTGAAATGGAATTTTTTTCTATTTGGAGGGAAACTTTTTTTTTAATGTTTATATTTGAGAGACAGAGCATGAGCAGGGTCCGAGGAGCAGAGAGAGAGAGAGGGAGACACAGAATCCAAAGCAGACTCCAGGCTCTGAGCCGTCAGCACAGAGCCCGATGCGGGCCTCGAACTCACAAACCGCAAGATTGTGACCTGAGCCAAAGTCGGATGCTCAACTGACAGCCACCCAGGCGCCCCTGGAGAGAAACTTTTTAAAGGTAAACACAAGAGCAGTAAATGGAAAGGGAAGACTATATATTTGTCAAATAGATATTGATATATATTTTAAAAATATCAATAAAGTCGAAATACCAGCACACTGGTACATCCAGGGCTTGACTGGTTCAAATGGCCGACACCCGAGGTCCGAGGCCGTGAGGCCCGCAGCCAAGCGGGAGCAGAGCACGGGAACCAGAGCAAAGAGCGCGAGCAAACATCCACAGCAGAGGAAATCCGAACGGTGGAAAACAGGCTTAAATTCTGACGACTTAAACCCACTTGGAATGGAATGGATGTCACAACGGCAGGTGCTCCTGGGCCCGCCGCGGTGACAGGACCGGCCCGGCCTTCCCATGGGGCCACATAGTTAAAACCTGAGCAGAGCGGCTCCTGTCTGTCAACAAAGCAAGTCATTGGCTCGGAAAACCTCACGTTTGGTGTCCTAATTATTGTGACATGTGACTGACAGGCTGTGATTCTCGGCCCAGGGCAAGGACAGGAGGTCTGGTGTCCGTCCCGAGCCCTCGCTCCAGCAACTCCAGCGAGCAGCTCTGGAGAGACCAGAGAGCAGGGGAGGCTGGGGCGGGGCGGGGGGGGGCCTGGCCCGGCTGACCACACGCAGGGCATGTCAGCACCACCAACCCCGGGAGACGGCAGGACCCAGCCCTCCGGCCGAGCGAGGCCCACCCTGGTGGTGCCCAGGAGTGGGCGCAGAGCGGGTGCTGGCAGATGTGAGACAGCAGGAGTGCTGAGGGCCCTGGAGGGCAGGACAGCGTGTGCCCATCCAAGGGGGCCACGGCCAGCTCACCCGTGTGGATGGAGGGCACGGTGGGGGCCGGGCAGCGGTGCGGGGGGCCCGGGGGGCTCGCCCTGTGCGTGGGCTCCGACAGCCGGCCCTCGGGGGAGTCCAGCACCGAGGTGGCCGCTGTTCAGGGATGTCCCAGGGGCCTCCTCCCTTTGGAAGGAATCTCCCTGCCCTTCCGGAAGCCTGTGGGGAGGGACAGGGTGAGGAGGGGAGGGGCAGGGTCTCGGTGAGCACCCTCATTGGCCCCGGCCTCCTCGGGCTGGCTGGGAGCTGGCGGCCGGGTGGGCTTCACGAGGTGAGAGGCTTTCCACAGGTGACCTACGGGCTGCGGACTCCGTTCTGGAGCCACGCCTGCCACAGTCACCAGCTGGGCGGACACACAGTCCCCACACCTCCACACAAACGCACTTTTCCCGCTCCGGGATTTTTGCCACACCTCAACTGCTCAGAAGCCTCTGCCGGCTGCTGAGGTTTCAGAGACGTCCGACGTCTGTCTGCCCCGACGTCTGTCTGCCGTCCACAACCAGCCGGGCATTCACCAGCCCGCAGGACCTCGGGGAAGTCATCTAATGTCCCCGCCCCCTGCCACTGCCTGCGGCCACACGGCACACCGCCCCCCGCCAGGCTGTTTCTCCCTCCCTTCGCAGGCCCAGCGTCTCCAACAGGGTCAGGAGAGCTCAGCCCAGTGGGCCTCTCGCTCTGGGACGCGGTCTCCCCACCTCCGTCGCACAGGTACCCAGCAGGCGCTAGGTGCCCGACCTGGCACCCGGCCCCTCGCCCACTCCCTCCAGGTCAGTGTCGGTGCCAGGGTGACAGAGGCAGACCCCGCACTCCTGGCCTTGCCGGGCCGGGCCGTGGACGGGCTCTGCTCCTCCTGGCTCCCCTGGTGCTTCGACCTGGGGTGAAACCGAGGCCCGCCTCTGCTCTCTGACAGCCCTCGGGCCCGTCCTTCCCAGAGTGAGAACTTCCAGGCCTGGGCATCAGAAGGCCCAGATTCCTGCCCGGCCCAGCCCCACACAGCTGCCTCCCAAGTTGGGCATCTCTCCCCTCCAGACCTCAGAGTCTCGGCTTCTCGTCTGAAAATGGAAATATTCCCCACAGCGGCCAGGCCCCGGGGCGGGGGGGGGGGGGGGGAGTTCGCCAAGGCTGGCTCGAGAGCAGGCCGTCCCACCTGGGGCCTGGGGCTGCTGCAGGCCTCCCCGCCCACTTGCCGCAGGGCCCTGCACCCTCCTGACTCTGGTCCTGAGCTTGGGAAGAAAGCGCACACTGAGATCACAGGAACTCGTGCCCAGCAGGCGCGTTTACTGCGGGTTACGGTGATCTCGGTGACCCTCCCGCCAGCCTCCTGCCCCCACCGCCCTGTCCCCAGCAGCGGTTCGCTCCCACATGGCTAACAATCTCCTGGAGCGGGAGAGCGGAGCCTGGTTGTGGTGCCATCAATCGCCTGGGGTACAGACTCTCCCCGTGGTCAACCTCAAGCTGCCATGATGATGTCGACTGGCTCACAAGATGCCCTGCAACTTAACTATTGGCCGTCGTGAGCCGGTTGGAGCCTGTATGAGCTCTGTATGCACCCCTCTGCCACGCTGTGGGCTCTCAGGTGTGCTGGGTCCGGAAACTTCAGTACTGGCAAGGTCTGCAGCAAGGAGGAACGGGGGGCAGGTCTGGGTCGAGTGGGTCAGAGACGCAGATAACAGAATCCACTCCAGCCAACGTAAGCACAAAGGGGTTTATTGAGAGGTCAGAGGCAGCGGGGAGGGCAGTGAGACTTTGGACCCAGCTTCCGGGAAAGAGGACTACAGAAACCATGCCAGGCTCCCGCGTTTGCCGGGAGCTGCCACAAATCCAGAACATTCCATCTCTGCCACAGTCTGCCAAAGCAGCCCTGGCTTCTCCCCAGGTAACTCAGTCCAGGATCAACGCCTCCTGTAAATGCATCTGTCGAGAACCCGCGGCAAGGGAGCCCGGGGAGCAGGTGCAGGAAAGCCGGCAGGGCTGAGGCCGGCGCACAGCGCCCACCGAGCTGTCTCCGGTGCTCGTGACCGGGACCCAGCTCCACCGCTCAGACGCCCTCGCACCCCAGCCTCGACTTGGCTGATGCCCCAGCGTTCTGCTGACCCTCTGGGAGGAGCCGACCCCCTGCAGCCCCGCACTGGAGCGTCCGCATGCACACTCCTTAGACCGCGTGCGGAATCCAAGCCGCCACAGGGCGGAGCCAGAAGCGCTGTGCTGTGCAGCCCCTGCTCTCAACCGCCTGACTCCCCTCCCCTGCTGCCCGCAGCCACCTTCCATTAAGAAAAGCACACCCGAGGGCGCCCGGGGGGCTCGGTCGGCTGAGCGTCCGGCTTCGGCTCAGGTCTTGATCTCACGGTTCGTGGGTTCCAGCCCCGCGTCGGGCTCCGTGCTGGGAGCCTGCTTTGGATTCTGCGTCCCCCTCTCTCTCTGCTCCTCCCCTGCTTGCACTCTGTCTCTCTCTCAAAAATAAAGAACATTTTTAAAAATTTTTAAAAAAAGAGGAAAATACACCTGGGTTTACCTAATCGCGTGTCTAATTTAAAACCATCATCCACCCTCACTGCAGGCCAACCTGGGGACTTAGGGCCCCATGGCGGGAGGCGGCCCCTGGTTCCAGGGCTTTAGAACAGAGTCTACAAGAGGAGCCCCCAGTCCCAGCCATGCAGGAACCCTGGCGGTGCACGTCCTGTCCTCCCCATGGAGCCCAGCTGGGAGCACCCTCCACGCAGGGGTCTTCTGCCCAGGAGCCCACCCACCAGGGACGGCCCCCGAGTGTCCAGATGGCCCATCCCCACCACTGGGCCACCCAAGGGAGCGACCCCAAGGCCCAAAGTGGAGGCAGGCTGGGGCACCAGGAGGCCACGAGTTATCAGGCGTCCCCTCCTAGGGTCAGGTTGGGGGTGGGACTCTGGGCTCCACGAGGCACATCCACGGTGAGGCTGGGGACCAAGGGAGCAGAAAGCCTCCCCCAGCCCAATCAGAGCAGCTGGGCAGGGAGACCAGGCTCCCCGAAGGGTTCCATGAGCCTCTCACGGCCCCTCGTCACCCCTCTGGCCCTCAGGCCTCCCTAGAAGCCAGACCCCTTCCACCAACCCCCATGGGAAGGAAGGGAGGCCCCGTCACCACCCTGAGCTAGGGTGGCTGCTCCAACCTCCTGCCCCATGGGGAGCCCTGGAGTCACCCTGCCCTGACCCCCAGACCTTGTGACGTGTTCCCTCCCACGGTAAACGGGCTTCACAGACTGGAATGCGTCTGTGCATGAAGAGCTTTGAAGGTCCCTTGTTTGGGGATCACAGTGAGAGCCAAGGGCCACCCACGTTCCACAAGGCTGTGACCCCACTACCCCTGAGACTGGCCAGCCAAGACACCCCCTTTGTCGCGTACCTGACACTGTCACCACGGATTCTCCCTGGGAGGCCAGCTGGACCCTGCCCCGCCCCGGCAGATTTAAGATGGAAGTAAATGCCCACCGGTGCAGGGCTGGGGCCGCTCAGCCGTGGGGCCCTTGGGGGCGTCCAGCGGGACGCACTCACACATGGCAGTGAGGAGGGGGGTGGGCCCTGGCAGGGTGTCGTTAAGGGGTCCCTCAAGGGGAGGGGAAAGAGGGGAGATGATGATTGTAGCCCGGGAGGGCAGAGGGCTCCCGGGGACCAGGGGGGGAGCGCATGAGCAGGAAGGAGCTTCGTGGTCCCGGAGTTTAGGGACCCGGTGGTCTTCCTTGGAGGGAGGCGTGCGCTCTGGGACACCCCCTGAAGGGCGAGGTCCCGGAAAGGCCAGGAAGGCCTGGCAGCCGGACTCTGGCTCAGGGTACGAGGGAGAGGACCTTCTGGTGTGTCCAGGGTCCTCAACAAGGGCAAGGAGGGAAGGAGCCCCCACGCCCCGCGCACTCCCTGAAGAGCCACATTTGGGTGGAATCCAGGCTCTCTGGGCTCATTCTGGCGTAAGAGGAAATGTCGAGTTCCCTGGCAGGGGACAGGCCCCCCACAAAGCCAAGGCCTCCCTCACAGCACGGAGGCGTACCCACAGGACCCCGGCGGGGACCTGTAGCGTGTAGGTGCTACGGGTCCTGTGGCACCTGTAGCGGGTCACCTCCATCGGGCAAACCCACAGGTGGTGAGCTCCTCGGGTGGTGGCCCCCTTCTCCCCACCACATGCACCCTGGGCGGGTGGGGCCCCTGCCCTGCTGGTCAGCCAGCAGCAGCACCTACCTTAGTCCCTGGGAGTGTCGGGCTGCGGGAGGCGGCCCTGGGCCCTGCCCCCCATCCCTGCACACCTGATCTGGACAGGGGGCAGAGAAGTGGGGGGTTTGGGTGCGGGAGGGTATTTGGAAGCTGACAGCTGTTTCTTTTTAATGCACCATAACTGAAAAAATCATGACCTTGTTTGGACGAGCCTTTTGGGTCTCAGCCGGGGAATCTGAATCTCTGAATCAACACTCAGATAGGATCCCGTGTTCGTGTCCCATGTCAGATCATGTGACGCTTTCCGAGTACAGACCACCCTCTATTTTAATCCTTTCCAAGCATCTGCTCGATGAAACTTGTACCCTTTATACCTCAAGTTCATGAGCAATGTGTCCCAATTTTGTCTCCCCCCCACCCAAATATTTGAAGCAATTTAAAAATAAATACTCATACAAAAGACATCAAAAAATAAAACTGGGAAGACAGATCACAGTTACACAGGTGGAGGTAATGTCTGCCCCGAACATAAAGTTGTACAGGAATTAGCTCTGAGATTCCTGGTGGCAAAGGTGGAGACAGAGGCAGAGAGACAGAGAGAGGAAGGGACAGACTTCCTGTTGCTGGAGAAAGGTAGCATCCCGTTGACTGGCCTTGAGACACCAAATCTCAGTCCTCCTGTCCTGGAGAAGGACCTGCTTTGGGCATCAGTGAGTAGAAAAGCAAGGCACGGATTCGACCCAGGATGACGGGCCTTCCCCCAAACCAGGCTCGGACAGTGGCGGGACCGAGGGCAGGGACGCACTGGTCTGGCTGCGGACACCGCCCTCCTTGACGATCCACTCTGGACCTTTTTCGGGTTGCTGTCCGTGGTTTTCTCGGGTTTTGATTTTTACGATTTTTCCCCCTCTCCCCGGAGTGAAATTTCAGTACAAACGTTACTCTTAACAAACATTCTGAGAATAAACAAAGCTGTTCAAAGGTTAGTTTGAACTACGCTTTTTCACTTACCTCTCGAGAAAAACCTGGTCTCTACTACTCTGCTCTGGAAAGAGTTCTGCGGTCGGATGTGCTCAGGAACCGCTACTCGGGGGCAAGGCAACCCAGTTCTGCGGTGTAGGACTCTGCCTCCAACAGACCAGTCCGCGCCCCGCCCTCTGCGGGCTGACCTCACGCTCCGGGGCGCGAGTCCATTCTTCTCTGAACGCTGTTCACACCCTACGGACGCCACGGGGAAGCGGCCAGCTGAGTGCACGGGAAGTGGAACGTCATGACAGGCGGCCTGGTGTTAAGTCCCGACTGGGTCGTTTCCCAACTGTGTCGTGGCGGGCGATGCCGTTTCTCCAAGCTTTGGTTTCCTGGCCCGTCAAGCGGGCCCGACGGTAACATGTTGGACTTGAAAGGCGGCGTGGTGACTAAAACACAGCACGAGAGAGGGTTCTGGAAGGGCGGGGTGCTGCTACAGAAGGGCTGTGGGGACCCGCCGCTCAGGGGTCTGGCAAGCAGGAGTCAGTCACCATCCTCTCCAAAAGCGCCGGGGGACAGGCGGGCACTAGGGCGCGGGGCCGACGGGGTCCTTGGACGCGGGGGCGCTGGGCAGGGACTTCAGGTACTCCAGGTGCTTCCTGGCGTCCTCCTGGTTCTGGCGCACGTAGTACACGACGTAGGTGATCACCATGGCGAACCAGCCGAACATGGTGACCAGCATGGCCACGTCGGTGGTCTTGTGGTGGGTGCTGCAGAAGCTGACGCCGGAGTCGAGCGCCTGGATGAGCGGCTTGCCCACGTACTCGTCCCGCACGGCCGTGTGGCAGGCGATCTCGTCCACCGACTCGGGGTCCAGCTTCAGCTCCCACAGCGCCTCCTGCAGCGCACACTCGCAGTGCAGGGGGTTGTGGGACAGGCGGATCTTGGCGCTGAGCTTGCCCAGGGCATCCTTGGGAATCCTGCGGATGCGGTTATGAGACAGGTCCAGCAGCCGCAGGCCCCCGGCCAGGCCCGAGAAGGCAGCGGGGCCGATGGTCTCGATGGTGTTCTGGGACAAGTCCAGCTCTCTCAGCTGGTTCAGGTGCTGGAAGGCCCCGTTGGGGATGTGGGCGATCTTGTTGGCATCCAGCTTCAGGAGCACGGCGTCGGCAGGGATGTCCTTGGGGATCTCCTGCAGGCCCCTCGCGCTGCAGTGGACGGCCACGGCCCCAGCGTGGTCAGGGCACTGGCAGCCCTGTGGGCAGGAAGCGCCCAAGCGCAGGCAGAAGAGGAGGAGGAGGCAAGACCCTCCCGTGGGGCCCGGTGGGGCTGAGGGGCTCTGCTTGCCCACGGGGCCCATGCTGACCACGCCTGGGGACACACGACAGCGTCCGCTCACTCAGTGCTGCAGAGCTGCGTCTTTCCCCGCTCCCCCGGCCGCCGCTGCGCAAGCGACCATCGGACACGCACATGAACTCTCGTTCCTCGCGTGCCAGGAAAAGCGGGGTTCTGTCAGTTCTAAAAGAGAGCAGCGAGCAGCATCAGTGACCGTGCTCCAGCAGGGAACCCCGGGGCACTCTGACTTTGGGGGGCATGTCACGGGCACACCGAAGCATCTGACCAGCGGGGGTCTCTGTAACTTATTTCCAGGGATTCCCAACGCCACCCAGAAGAGCAAGGACAGGTCGTGCCGACCGCTGGCTGGGTCCAGGAACCCTGGACACACCCACTGCACACCTAGGGGACCGGGGGCTTGCCCGGCCGGGCGAGGGTCCACCGCCCCCCAGCTGCTCAAGGCTGGAAACCGAGAGGACCGGGCTGCAGGGTTCTCTTAAGAAACCGTAATGCAGGGCGGCCGGATGAGCCACCGACTGGCGGCGCTCCCTCTGACAGCCCTCGGGGAAGTGTAGTAAGAGCTAAAGGTCCTCTTTGTCAGCCCCGACAGGACGGAGCACGCGGCAGCGGGGGCGGCGCCTTTTTATTTCGGTTGTGTTAGAGAAAGAAGGAAACCGAGAACAGAAAAGCCAAGCCCTGGGCGCGCGGCCGCGCTGGGGCGTGGAGTGGCGGCGCCGCGCGCCGGGCCTGGCGGGCGGGGCTCGGACCCCGCGACCCCCGCGACCCCCACGACCCCCGGGGCGGGGGCTTTACCTGCGCGGCCGCCTCCGGACACCGTTCTGCGCGACGCTCCCGGCCGCTCGAGCCCGACCCGAGCCACACCCCGGTGCGGAGGCGACCCCGGGCCTGCGCCCACCTCTGCGGCCGCTCGGGACGCGCGCGGCTCTGCCTGCGGCTCCGCGAGGCGGGGCCTCGGGCGGGGGCGGGGCCTGAGGACGAGGGGCAGGGCCTGGGGGCGGGGCTGCAAGGGCGAGACGGGGTGGGGCCTGTGGGCGAGGCCTGCGGTGGGGGCGGAGCTGCAAGGGCAGGAAGGCGTGGAGCCGGGGATAGGGCGGGGCTGGAGGCGGGGCTGTAAGGAGAGGTGGGGCGGGGCCTGGGTGCGGCGAGGGGGCGGGGCTGTGAGGCACAATGGGGAGGGGCCTGGGCGGAGTCTTGGATGGGGCGGGTTTGGGGCGGGGCTGTGATGCATCGTGGGGTGGGGTCTGGGGCGGGGTCTGAGGCCGTGGTGGGGCGGGGCGGGCCTTAAGGCAGAATCTGGGACGGGGCGGGGATTGAGGCGGAGGAGGGGCGGAGCGGGGCTCGGACGGAGTCTGCAGAGGGGTGGGGCCAGGGCAAAGAGGGGCCTGTGGGACAGGGGCGGGGCCTGGGCGGAGTCTGGGGTCTGTTGGGGGGAGGTGGCACCGTTAGACCGGAGGTGGGGCGGGGTCTCGGAGGCTGTGGGCGGGGCTGAGGGCGGGCCGTAGGGCCGCAGACCCAGTCCCCGCCCTGCCGCCCGGCTCTGAGGCTGGGGGCGGTGGGTGTCGGGCGGAGACCGAAAAACCGGTGGTTTTTCCCGCAGGTCCGCTGCCCGCGGCCCCCGAGGCTGGTTAGTGAGGTTGGGTCTCCGCCCGGCTGGGTCCTGCCCCAGCCCCCACCCTCTCAGGTCCTGGCGAGGGAATGTGGGGGTGGGGTCTAGCGTTTAAGCTGGATCAGAGCCCTCTCCAGGGTTTCAAAAGCATCTTTATTGTGGTGTAATGACACACGTATTTGCATTCGCTGTGTTTGACACCTGCATGCACGCGTGAAGCCATCACCACGAATAATGCAATAAATAGCCCAGAGTTTCCCCTTTCCCTCCAGCCCCCTCCCCAGGCAAGTACCTGCTGAGCCCAGTCCATGAGCTCGCGCTTGCTGGAACTTGTATAGGCGGAGTCTAGCTCATTTCTCTCTGCACTCCTGGTACTGCAGCAGTCGATGGTTATTCCTTTGTAGGAGCACGTAATATGAATGTGCCATGCTGTATATGCCCACGTATGTCTCTTATCCATCTTGAGTTAGTTTGGGTACATGGCGTGAGATATAATTCAAGTCTGCTTTTTTCTGCGTGTGGATATTCAGTTTCCAGGGCTGCTTGTTGAAGTAACCGTCCCTTCTCAGCTGAGGTGCCTGTGACCCTCTGTTGAATATCAGTGGTCCTAGATGTGTGTGAGTCTCCTTCTGTGCTCTCTGCGTTCCATTGGTCTGTTTGCCTATTTTTATGCCAATTGTCCAAGCTGTCTTTATTGCTGTGGCTTTATAACAGTTCTTTTTTTTAATGTTTATTTTTGAGAGAGATAGAGACAGGACACAAGCAGGGGAGGGGCAGAGAGACAGGTTAGACACATAATCCAAAGCAGGCTCCAGACTCCAAGCTGTCAGCACAGAGCCCAATGCTGGGCTCAAACACATGAAGTTGGACGCTTAACCGACTGAGCCACCCAGGCGCCCCTTTATAATGATTCTTGAATCAGGTAGTGTAAATCTCCCAGCTTTGTTCCTTCATATTCTTTTGGTCATCTAGATCTTTTGCACTCCCTCATGAATTTTAGAACCAACTTACCAACTTCCACCAAAAAAACCTATGGCGTTTTGTTTGGGATTCCACTGAATCCATAGATCAGTTTGAGAGAATTAATATCTTGACAATATTGAGTCTTTCAGTCCATGAACATGGTATATCTTCTCATTTATTTAGAACTGCTTTTGTTTCTTTCAGTTGTGTTTTGTAGTTTTTGGTTTACGTATCTTGCACATCTCTTGTCATACTTATTTCTGATAGTTTTATGTTATTGTAAATGATATCTTTATTCTAATTTCTGTTTGTTAAATGATAGTATACAGAAATAAAAGTGATTTTTGTATACCAAACTTGACTTTGCTAAAATCACTTATTAGTTCCATTAACTTTTTCATACATATCTTAGGATTTTCTACATATACAATCATGTTATCTGTAAATAAAAAGAGTATTCTTTCTTTCCAGTCTGCGTGCCTTTTACTTTAATCTGTGCCTAATTGCTTTGGCTAGAGCCTCTAGTTCAGTACTGAATAGGAGGGCTGAGAGCAGATATCCTTGTCCATCCTGATCTTAGGGGGAAAGCAGTCAGTCTGTTAGGAATAACGTTGGTGGTAGATCTTTTGAAGCTGTTCATATCAGTTAGGGGAAGTTTCCTTTGTGAAAATAGAGGAAACCTCTTGAAAATGGAGTCAGGAAGTACCAAAGGGGTACTGTCACACATTTATCACTCCTTGAAGCCTGCATCACCAGCAGGACGAAGGAAGATAAGAATTATCTTGTGAGGGAGGACATTTTTCCGATAGGAATTTAATCTCCTTTTAAGAAAAGGAAGGAAGATCCCTCCCTGCCCCGGCAACAACACACTAACCACCACTTCCTGCCAATCAGGAGATGTCACAACCTCGAACTCTTGTTCTCCTCCAATAAACTCCTGTTCAACACAACCCTCCCCAAGTTCCTCCTGCAACCTAATAAAAGCTGACCTTCCCTTTGTCTCTTCGGACTTGCATGTGGCTCACTGTAGTTTGCCGTGTTCCAAATTGCAATTCCTCTGCGCTTCCTGAATAAACTCATTTTGCCAGTAAAATAACTGGCTATTTTTAAGGTTGATACCTTCTATTTCTAGTTTGCTGAGCGTTTTTATCAGGAAGCATTTTGGATGTTGTCAAATAAATGTCTTTTCTTCACCCATTGAGAACCTTTTTTTAAAATTGGTATGTTTATATGGAAGATTATATTAACAGATTTTCAAGTGTTAAGTGTTAAGTTAACCTTATGCCCTTGGAATAAATCCCACTTGACTATGATGTATCACCATTTTTGTATGCTGTTGAATTATTTAATAGAGATAGAGCTGCTGAGGTTATTTTTTTTTTCCTTGACCGAATGTTGGTACTTCATCTCTCTCGAGGAATTGTCTGTTTCATCTGAATTAATTGATCAGCATAAAGCTACTCATAATGCTCCCTAGTTATCTTTTCAATACAGAGTATGAAGTGATGTCAATCCATTCCTGATACGGGTAGTTTGCATCAGCTTTCTTTTCTTTTACTCATCAGTCAGTCAGGAGAGAAGTTTATCAATTTTATTGACATTTTCAAAGAACCCATTTTTAGTTGCATTGATTTCTTTTTTTTTTTCTTTTTTCTTTCCCAATTGACATCCATTCTGATCTTTTGCTTACATCGGGTTTAATTTTCTCTTCAATTTTTTTTGTTTGTTTGTTTCTTACAGTGAAAGTTGAGCTCACTGGTTTGAGACTTTTCTTCTTCTCTAGTACAGGCATTTTAGTGCTATAAATTTTCCTCCAAGTCCTGCTTTAGCTACATCTCAGGATTTTGTAATGAAATTCACTAAGTTTGAAACACTTTCTAATTTACCTTTTGATTCCTTTTTTGACTCATGGACTTAGAAGTGTTTTATTTTGTTTCCAGATATTTGGGGATTTTCTGAAGATCTTCTGGTTTTGATTATTCATTTAAATCCATCATCAGAGAGCACACTCTGTATCCTTTGGGTCCTTTTAAATTTGTTGAGGTTCATTTATGGCCCAAAAGTGGGCTGTGTTAATAATCGTTATATGTGTATTTAAATGTGTTCTATGGTTGCTTAGTGGAATGTTCTAGAAGTGTCGATGAGGTCAAGTCTGCTGATAGTGTGAATCTAGTATTTTACATTATTGCTGATTTTCTATTTGTTTTATTAATTACTGAGAGAGGGGTGTTGATGTCTCTGTGACTGTAGATTTGTCTGCTTTCCTTCAGTTCTACCAGTTTTTGCTTCCTGCATTTGAAGTCGTATATTCAGATTAATATGTATTTATTATTAATTGACCCTTTATCATTATGAAATAACCCTCTTCACCCCGAGATTTTTTGCCTTGACCTCGGTTTTGTCTGGCACCAGCACAGTCACCATGGCCTCCTTGCGATTAGGTCAGCACAGGGGTCTGCTTCCATTGTCCCGCTTCCTTTGGGGTTTCTATAGCACCAAAGTGTCTTTCTCACTACATTCGTTAACTACAAAGGGAAAAATAATGGTTTTACGGTAGAGAAGCCTGGCAGAAGCCACCCTACCTATGTGACCAAGGTTAACATCATCGGTAATAAGACAAGCCGGCGTCACTCAGCCCTTGATGTGATGGACCCAGAAACACACAACATCGCTTCTGTGACGTTCTTGCCAAAAATGCATAATCTCACTGCACTGGTGAGAACACTTCAGACACACCCAAACTGAAAGACATGTTACAAGGTGACTGGTCTGTGAACTTCATAAAAGACAGGAGGAAAAGACTGGGTCACTGTCACAGACCAGAGCAGACCACAGAGTAAGAAGAGCTAACTGCCATGCGGGTCCTGGGTCGGACAGGGACGTGGGGGAGGGCAGAACAGAATCAGGCCACAGCGTTTCCCGGAGGTGGTGTCCTGGCTGTGAGAACCCACACTCGGCGCTCGGGCTCTAGCCTGTCTTCCTCTGCTCTGCTCCCTTCTCCTCTCCCCCTGCCTCTGTTGGCAGTGAGTGTTATGACTGCGTCTTCCATCCTGAGGTGACCCCAGCTGTAACTCTCTGCCACGTTACTTCAGTGGCTGCTCAGGGTGTCACGTCCAGCTGTCGCTGCTTACCACGGTGGTCCCTCGGGCCACGTTTGGCCACGTCACGTGCAGTGGGTGCTGCGTGGCTGACATGGCATATATGTCCTCATATGTAGGATCCCCACAACACAGGATTATTTCTGCTTTGAGCAGCCAGCTCTCTTTTAAAGAGATTAAAATCTTTAAAGATTAAAGAGGCTTGAAGCTGACAGCATGTTAGCATATGGCAAATCAAAGAGAGGCTGGAAGGGAGCCCCAAGTTAAGGAATATCTTAATGTTTAAATTAAGCAAATTAAACGGGGTTACTACCAAAAAGTACAGTGCCGATGCAGGGGGATCCACAGACACTAAGCAGAGTGGGAGAGTCCAGATGCTGTGAACTCAAGCTGTGTGGTTCTGCTTAGGGAACGTTCTAGTAGGGATGGGGCGGGGCGGGGGGGGGGGGGGGCTCCTGGGCTGCATGATCTGGATCTGGAGCTCAGTGCTGATTGTTACCATAAGTAAAAACACATCGGGCTGCTCATAGTTAAGATTTGCCCAGATGACGAAGCATATTCTGCCTCGATAACAGAAAATAGTAACGTGCCACCCAGGTTTGCGCTTCAGGGATGGTCACAGGTGTCAGTGGTTCCGCATCAGTGGACAGACGGATGGATGGATTCAAGGCGCTCGTGTAAGGCCGTGTGGTGAGCGGTCTTCCTGCTCGCAGGCTGCCCTTACAGGAGGCTCTGGCTGCCGGCCAGGCCCGGGCCACAGAGCCCTGAGAGAGTCTGGCTCTCCGTCCACTCCAGACCACCAGCCTGTGCTCTCAAAACACCAGAAACCTTCTAATGCTATGCTGGCCACGTGGACCGCCCTCTGTAGCTGCCCTTCCGACTGTAATTGGGCTCAGGGCTGATTAGCTCACCCATTTATCCACCCAGAGTCCAGGCTTCCTGTCCCCAGGGATGCCAGGCAGCTGCGCCAGCCGGCTAATTGCTTCCCCATCAGGAAGGTGGTTTTGCTGGGCGAGTCTGAGAGCATCTCTCCGGGGACCAGCACGGAAGGGCCGAGCTCGCGGCAGCCTCGGGAGCCAGGACGAAACCAGGCCAAGGAGTGAAACAGCTCGGTGAGGCCGGAGTGCCGCTCTGCTGTCACGACCCCCTTGCTGGCCCAGGCTCAGCCTTCTCCGCCCCGGCCTCCACGCCGCCCCAGGGGGCCCCAGCTCCTGCCCTGGCCCAGCCAGGGGACGCCCAGACAGAACCCCAGCTGGCTCACAGGAGGGGCTGCGGCCGCACCAAGGGAGAGGGCTGCGGGCTGCTGGTGGGGGACCCGAACAGGCAGGGCCAGGGGGCCAGCGGCCCTCCGAGAGCCCAGCCGGTGGATGGATTGCCACATTTTGTCTGCTTTGTCTGGACTGTCTTTTCCAAGAACCGATTTTTTAATGTATTCATCACACCATTGCTTTATTTTTTCCTCCTCCGTAAACCCTGACTTCATTGGCCCCTGCATTTATGTTGTAGCCATTTCTTGAGTTTCTTAAGTTATAACCCTAGGTAATTCACTCTCAGTCTTCCAAGTGCAGCTAAGGTTAGAAACCTTCCCTACGAGACTCTCCAGCCACAGCCGGCAGGTTGGGACACGAACATCCTTGCTGTCTCGCGTTGGTCTGCTCACGACTAACGGTGCGGGTCTCAGGCGGGGAGGAGGGTGTGGAAGGGCACGTCCCCGCAGGGCGTGGTGGCCCCATTGGGTTCCCTGGCCAATGCCCAGCTCCGGGTCCTCACCGGCCCCTCCCCGAGCAGGTGGGGGTGGCCCAGAGACCGAGCGCTGTGCAGAGTCGCAGGGACAGCGCCTGCTCTCCCGAGAGGCACGGCCGTTCCCCACTGGTGCTCCCACCCAGGAAACAGGCAGCTTCAGAGTGAGGACAGAAGCCCCCCAGGGAGAACGGAGACCAGAGGGACACATCATCCGGCGGTGCCCTGCCCTGGACGCCACCTCCTTGCCCTCCGAGCTGGTCAGGGGGCCGGTCACTCAACATCCCAAGCACAGGCTCCTGGAACCACTGGACGTACTTTCTGTCCCTTCTGCTGTATGTTTTTGTTCTGATGTGACTGTTCTAAGAGTGTGGAGCATGTGGCCCCGTCCTGGAGCCGCCTTGGCAAAGTTGCTGAGATCTGCTCGGTGGTGTATATAGAGCACGCCTGGTTTTTGTGAATGTCCTGTGTGTGTCCGAGAACCGTGTGTCTCCTCTGGGCCTCTTGCTGCTGCTATTGGGGTGGGGGGTACAGAGCCATATACACACACATATATAAGCAGTGTATGCTTATGTATGTGGCACGTGTGTATGCATGCTAAAAATTGTTTTTAACGATTTATTTATTTTTGAGACAGAGAGACACAGAGCACGAGCAGGGGAGAGGCAGAGAGACAGGGAGACCCAGAATCCGAAGCAGGCTCCGGGCTCCGAGCTGTCAGCCCAGAGCCCGACACGGGGCTCGAACCCACAAGCTGTAGGATCACGACCTGAGCTGAAGTCGGACGCTCAACCGACTAAACCACCCAGGCGCCCCTGTATGCATGTTACACTTAAGTTATTATACAGACATAAATATATATTTATTATGTATGTAAATACGTTGTACATCATTTATATAATTTATGTGTCGACAAACTTACGTATAAGTTGTACATAATGTATATATGCTTAATATATACATTATATATATAAATACACAACATGTATGAATGTATATGTGCACACACACACCACACAGAGTGACTTCGGTCTTCATTGTGTTATTCACATTCTGCCCTATTTTCCTCTTCCTCTTTGATTTCTTGATTCCTGAGGAAGTATCTCAAATATTACTGTGAATTTGCCAATTTCCCCTTGAATTTCTATCAAGGTTGCTTTACATATTTAAAAAGCGAGGGTGTTGGGTGGGTAATGGCTCCTGACAGCGATGCCTTCTCCGTAGATGGATGCCTTTCTCTAACCCAGGACCCGTGTGTGCTCCTTCCAGAAGGCCCAGACCGGGGTTGGCGGTCGGCTTAGCGCTGTCTCCCCAACCATTCTCTCTGAGAGCGTTTGCCCAGATGGCTTCTCCACTCTGCCAGCTCTTCTGAGTCTCTCTGTCTCAGGTGATACAGAAAAATACATAGAAAACAATAGAAATGAGTAGGGTTATTATTTTTTTTTAACAGTCCGAGTCCTTTATTTCCAAGCTGCTCCATGCCTCCCAGAAAATGCAGTAGATACGTTCTGCTCAGAATCCTTTCCTGAGCTACCCACCCCTTGCGGAAGAAGCCCTCCCTGCCCGTCTCTACCACCGTCACAGCGTGGCCCGGCCTCTCAACTTGAAGGTGTCTCTTGCATACTTTATGCACCATCAGACTGACCATGCTCCCTTTTCTCCGACCCGAGTGTCTCCCGGTTGATCTGTTTCGCTGTGAATGAAAAAAATTAATTAAGGTGGTTTGATAAGGCATCACCCTATTTATTTCTTGTTCTTCAGCCTCCGTCTCTTGGCGATCTGCCCCTGGCCCCCTTCAAGCGGCTGCCCACGAGTCTGACGTACTCTGCAGCTCCTGCTTAGTCTTCTTAGCGTCCTGACCCTTCCGAGCAGTGTGCCGACGTCCCTGCTGGAGGACACGCGGAGGAACAAGACCCCGGGCGCTTTGGCCCGAGGTTTCTCACCCTCTCTGTTTAGGGGCGTTCTCACAACGTGCTGGCGGACGGCCTCTTCCTTCGAGAGACTGATAAAGCTCGCGGGTCCCACTAGATCGGAGTCCGTGGGTCAGTGAGGCCGGCAATATCCTTCTCCCCTGTCCCACAAGGACCAAGTGGAGAGCACTGAGATTGGCATCCGCGACGCACCCCGAGCAGAGTCGCGCTTTCTCCCCCCATCCTCCCGGGTCGGTAGCAGGAATCCCCCTGCTCAGCGGCAGGCGGACGCGGCCGTGGGTCAAGACACCCCCCTTCACGGGAAGCCTTGTCTGTCACGGCCACCTGTGACCCAGACCACGTCACCCCTCCTTTCTCCCCCAAGTCCATCCAGCGTCTGCGGCCATTCGTTTCTCAAAAAAAGGTACGAGGTTTCCGTTCAAAGAGTTTCCGGCAGCCCACCGTGTCCGAGGCGCCACAAAAAAGAACGAGTCGGGTTGTTTTTTATCCCAGTATGAAAACCCGATTCACACGTGTCCTAATCACTGAGGCGTTTTGAGTGTCTCCTCTCGTTCTATTGCACAGCGACCATCCTCCGCTGGTTCCTGTTTTTCCCCGATTTTGTCGTTCCACCTGACCCCGCCGGGGGTTCACAGTGATTCGTGTGTGTCTGCCCCGCCAGCGGCCGCTCGCCCCCCAACAGCCCAGCTTGCTGCCCGCGTCCGGGAGCCGCCGCCGTCCACGCGGCAGTGTGGCCGGCCAGCCCGCCCCCGTCGTCCTAGGCAAGAGGACACCCATGCGCTGGGATCGCCCTCCACCGCCAGCTGCCAGTGACCCCATCGGGGGCTTTAGTGCTGAGCGCTTGTTAAATTTTCTTTTTACGCTGTGCCTGAACAGGTCTAAGACGCAGCCATACATCTAAATGGTCTCTTTGCTTACACAGAGCTTGGGCTGTGCACCTGTGCACGTGTGTGTGTGTGTGTGTGTGTGTGTGTGTGTTATTGTGTCCGCCCCACCCCCAAATTCATATGCTGGAGCCCTATCTCCCCTTGTGGCTGTATTTGGAGGTGGGGCCTCTAATATAGTAAATGAGGCCTTAAGAGTAGAGCCCTGACGTCATAGGATTAGAGTCCTTCTGAGAGGAGACACCGGAGCACTGGCTCCCTCTCCGTGCACACACTTGAGGACAGGCACTCGGCACACGGCGAGAGACAGCCGTCCCCAAGCCAGCAGGGGAGCTCTCACCAGAGACGGGTGCTGGCCCCTGGGTCTCAGACCTCCAGCCTCCAGGACTGGAAACAAGTCCATTGTTTAAGCTGCCCTGTCTGTGGAATTTTGTTACAGCAGCCCAGCTGAGTCTGCAGTTCGCTTTTCTGGAATCCGTCTTAGAGAAGTTCTTTTAAAGGGCAACCCTCTTGCACTGCTGGTGGGAATGCAAACTGGTGCAGCCGCTCTGGAAAACAGTGCGGAGGTTCCTCAAAATATTAAAGATAGAACGACCCTACGACCCAGCAATAGCACTGCTAGGAATTGACCCAAGGGATACAGGAGTGCTGAGGCACAGGGGCACATGTACCCCAATGTTTACTGCAGCTCTTTCAACAATAGCCAAATTACGGAAAGAGCCCAAATCTCCATGGTCTGCCAAATGGATAAAGATGTGGTTTATGCATACAATGGAATACTACTTGGCAACGAGGAAGAATGAAATCCTGCCGTTTGCAAGAATGTGGACGGAACTGGAAGGTATTATGCTGAGTGAAATAAGTCAGCCGGAGAAGGACAGATACCATATGTTTTCACTCATATGTGGAACTTGAGAAACTTCACAGAAGACCATGGGGGAGGGGAAGGTAAACATAGCTTCAAACAGAGAGGGCGGCAAACCGTAAGAGACTCAAATACGGAGAACAAACTGACGGTTTGAGCTGGGAGGAGGGGCAAATGGGTGACGGGCACCGAGGAGGGCACTTGCTGGGCTGAGCACTGGGTGTGGTATGTAAGTGATGAACCACAGAAATCTACCCCTGAAGCCAAGAGCACACTGCATGCACCGTATGTTAGCTAACGTGGCAATAAATTATATTCATAAATAAATAAGTAAACAATAAAATAAAAACAAAGAAGATCCTTCAGAAAGGATGCACGAGCGACACATTTTCTGAGTCTTTCCATTCTAAAATGTTTTTATTCGGTGCTGCCAGTCGGATGCTAGTTGGGAGTCTAGATAAAAAAACCAAGGCCCCCCCACACCTGGGCGTGGGCAGCCACGGACAGGGCGTGGCCTTGCCAAGTCCCAGCCTGGGCACCAGGGGCCATGCTGGAGGCGGGTCCAGGAGAATGAAAAACGGGGGGCCGGTGGGGGTGGACCGGTCTGGGCCCGAGGAGCCTGCAGAGTGTCCAAGGGGAGGAACCCGGAGGGAGATGGCCACAGGAGACGCCCTCGGGCCACAGGCAGCTGGGCCGCGGGCCGGAAGAGGTCTCAGTGGCCCAGACACAGCCCCCTGACCACTGCCCATGTCTGTAACTTTGTAGGGAACACAGAGAGGCTGGCCGGGCTGGTACGGGCAACAGATTTAATGTTGGGTTTTACGATATCCTGGCCCTGATGACTGCTGGCGGTTTATGCTGATGGCTTGAGAGTCATGGACACTGAGCAGAGCGGCCCCCCCACCATCTAGGCCCACCGCCTGCCCCACCCTGGGCTCACAGGGAGTGCTGTGCGTGGAGAGCCCCTGCCCGGATCCCCAGGACAGCACAGAGGCAGACACACTTTGACCCCCAGAGAAGGCGTGTGCTCGCCTGGGTCTTGACCCTCAAAGGGGCTCAGCCCTGAGAGGCCAGGGCCGTGAACTGAGGCTCCCACGGGGCCCCACCCCAGGGCAGGTGAGGGTCCGAGTGAAGTCACGGTGGGTGCCACCTCTGGGGTGTGGGCTCCAGGACAAGGCCACAGTCCCAACTGTGCAGGAAATGCGGGCCTTGGGCCAATGCACATCTGGTGGTGGGCGAGCTGCTCACGACGTGACCAGGAGGGAGTCACTTGGGCTGAGGGCTGAGGCCGCCAGGGGCAGCCATGGCTGGCGGGATCCCAGGAGCCACGCCGGCCGTGAGGAATGGCCGTGTGACCAGAGCCGGCCCGTGCCCTGCCTCGGCTCTCCTCCCAGGGCGCCCTGACGCCCTCCAATTCACAGGCTCGTCTGCTCAGTGACTCGAGGTGGCTGTGAGAAGCAGCAGATTCCCAGACCACACCGCGAGGTGTCCCAGCAGCAGCCCCTTGCCCATCCGAGGCCCAGGGCGGCCCGTGCCTTGGGTGGCCGGCCTCGGCCTGAGTCCCTGGCAGCCGAGCTTCCAAGGGGGCTGTGGGTAGACCAGCCTCACCCGCCCCGGGCATCGGGGCCCGGCCAGAGTCCACGGGTCAGTAGAAAGCCCCATACAGAGTGGCCACCTTCTGGAGGATGGTCTTGTGGTTGGCATACAGCGGGATGCGCCTGTCCACGACCTGCCATCGGACGGACATCCCGGGGTCACAGGCATGCAGGTGCTGCAAGGGCAAACGTAGGTCCTGACTCCCTCCTGAGCTGGCCCCGCCTCTGCCCCATACCCCAGAGCTGCGGCTGGGCTCAGAAGGGCCCGGTGGCCGGGGGGGGGGGGGGGGTGTGACACGCGCCCCCGGTCTCTGCCTAGGGCTGCCTCCCTGTATTCTTCTGTCAAAGGGGAGAAAGAACAGCTACTTCAGGCATGACGGGAAATTCCCGCCAAGCTCTGAAAGTCCTTGACGAGAAAAGAGCAGGTGGCCTTCATCTCAGGTGTTCTGTCCTTTAAATCCAGTCTGGATTAGGGACAGTGGGACTGATATAAATGTGGAGACATTATCCCCATGAAGGCGTGGGAACCAGCCTCCCCCAGGGAGTCCCGTCCGAGGGTCCCCATCCAGCCACCTGCTGGTGCCCTCTCGCCTCTCCCAGTGCCTCTCGGAGCCCTCTGCTCTCTGCAGCCCCCGCTCTCTGGTCGTGGCCAGCTCCGGCCCCCCGGGAGGCCAGGCAGACCCCTCCTGGAGGCCCCAAGTGACCCTCAGAGCTCACTCGCCTGCATCTCCCCCCCCCCGCCCCGACAACCGGGAGCCTGCGGCCCAGGCCCATACAGAGTTCAGCCTCTTCAGGTCCATGTCGCTCTGGTCTGAGAAGTGGATGCTGATGGCTACGGTCTCAATCCAGGCGTTGTCCGTGTTCCTCGGGTCGTCCATGTACCCTCTGTATACCTGGGAGGCAGCGCAGGGGTGAGCCGGTCCGCCCCGGCTTCCTCCCCGAGGGAGGGGCCCCATGCATGTCCTGCGCTCCGTCCCGGCCCAGGGACACTGAGCACAGCCGTCCACTGCTCCCGGGGCCCCGCCGGGCTCTCTCCCTGCCCCGTGCCGCCTGCTCACCAACGCCACCTCCCGCGTGCCCGACCCACCGCGGGGTCCGCGCCTCCCTCAGCTCCCTCCTGGTCTCTGGCTTGGCATCCACACCCGCCTCGACTGTCCTCGGGAGGATGAAAACGGGATGGCGGATGTCACAAACACTGTACTAAGTGAAAGAAGCCAGACGCCAAAGCCGGCGTGCGTCCTGTATGATTCCACTCACAGCCAGTGTCCTGAACAGGCCGGGACGCAGAACAGAACGCAGGTCAGTGGGTGCCAGGGAATGGTGGGGGGAAAGGCAATGACTGCTCATGGGGGATGGAATGTTCTGGAACAGGTGGGAGGTGATGGTGGCACAACATGGCCAATGCCCTAAATGCCACTGACCTGTTCACTCTAAAATGGTTAATTTTATGTTCTGTTTCACCTCCATAAATAAACTACTTAATTCTTTTCTACAAAGAGACGGTGCTATTCCCTGGGGCACTGCACAGGACAGCCCTTATGAAATGACCAGGTTCACAGGTCAACACCCTAAATATCAGCGATCGCCTGTTTCATCCTAAGATAGGAGAGACACAGGACCAGTACCAACTCTGGGTCCACCGAGAGGACGTTCAAGAAATCATGACACACATCATTATGCGACCATGGAAAAGAGGCGGCAAATATGTAAATATGAGCATTGCAAATTCAGTGAAGAAGCAAGTTACAGAGAAGCGTGTGCTGTGTGGCCCCATTTTTATTAAGAGTGTATGGGCGTTCGAGCTCAGAGAGAAAACTGGCAACAGAGCCCGCGGCAGGCGTGTAAAGAAGTAAACAAAGTCTGGAGCGGGGCTCCTGTGGGTGAGTGTGAAGGTGCGTGTGTTACACCAAACGTGTAACGTACCGCTTTCGTAACTAAGAAAAGACAGTGGAGAATACAGGCCCCCCGCCCCCACCCCCGTCCAGGCCTTGGGGAGCCGGGCTCTGGCCCAATGCCCCCTCTGGCCTGGGAGACTCAGACACCGCGGTCCCCGTGCACCCACGTGCTCCAGGGCAAGAGTGTGTGTGGCAGAGGAGGCGGCCTGCCCCCCCGACCTGGAGAGAAGAAGGTCAGGGAGGGAAGGCAGGTGCCCAGGGACCAGAGCCAGGGCCACGCCTCCTGGTCCCAGCTCCTTCCTGGGGCGGGAGCAGGGTCCCCAGTGTCCCATCCGGCTCACCCTGCAGCCCTCCCCACCAGCACACCGTAGGGGGCCGGGGCACACAGATGGGACCGCAGCAGAGAGGCCACCTTACCTCTGTGCCCTGCGTCAGCAAGTTCTGGAAGGAAGACCAGAACTCTCTACGGAGGACCTGCTTCAGCTTCCGGGGCAGTATCTCTCCTGGTTCCCGGGAGCCCTGGGCAGAGAGGAGGCAGGGGCAGGTCTGAAGGCTGTTCGGAGACCCACCTCCACTGGCCATCTGCCCAGAGTGGGCAGCAGGCCAGCCCCCTGGAGCCACAGGCAGATGACTGTCGGGCCGCTTGGCTGTGTCAGGGCTGGAGTGACATTGTCCAGAGTGCACTGCCCACGTCAGCCTGTGCGGAGCAGGGGTGCGTCAGACCAGCGGCACAATGTTTGGGGAGTACGTGTGGGCGCCCATAAAGCAACACGCGCCCTGCCCTCCAGCGCCCTGGCCACCAGCAGAAGGGCACGTTTTAACTATTTGCTTGCATTCCCCTACATGCCGTCTCTCACCTCTGCTCCCCCAGGCTGAGCTCCCAGCCCCTCCCGATGCCACCCACCCCGGGGACATGGGCCCTGCACCTGCACTGCCCGGCCTCCACCCCTCCGAGAGACCCTGTTTGTTATTAACGTCTCTCGAGGTCCACATCACATCCATCCGCTTTGTCCCCTGAGACGCCTGTGCCCCCCAAAAGCTGCAGTGGTGGGGGGACACTGCTTGGAAGATGCCACCAGCGACTGGGCCAGTGTCCCACCCGGAGAGGCCAAAGTGCCCACGAGGAAGGCTGAATCGTGCTAGAGACTCTCCCAGGGGAGAGGGGCCGGCCCGACACCTGGTTCAGAGTGGTGCTCCTTCAGCTGGGGGGCACAGGGGATCGTGGCTGCAGGGCTGGAGCTGCCCAGAATCCTTGTTGCAGCCTGGGAACCCAGTGGAACCACCGCCCCACACATGCTCACCAACAGGCCGCCCCCAGGAGAGCGGCCACTGGGCCACGGTGGGTGCCGAGTTGGGGTAAATCACGACTTCCCAGAAGCAGGCCCAGAGGAGAGGCTCCCAAATGGGGCTGCAGCCCAGATGCTGTGCACCGACCCAGAGCCTGTCAGGGAACGTGGTCCTCTTGCCAGGACCCCCAGAACACGGGTGGGAGTCGGGGCAGGCAGACTGATCTGGGAGTAACACCTGGGGGGCCCAGCCCAGGGCCTTCTGCAGCCCAGTTATGTTGATTCCCACGAGGCCCCGGATGCATTCTGGCCTTCAGCCCTGCAACCAGTTTCCACTCCAGAGCTGAGGGGCCATATGCCCCCTCCTCCCAGCCCTGGCCCCTGTCCTGTCCTTAGGGTCAGCTCAGGGCCACACACCAAGAGGCAGGTGCCTGCCTGAGACACCTGCATGGGGAGCCATATTTGCCTCCAAGGCCATGAGCTCCTTGAGGACACACAGCCTAGCCCCTGACGCAGCCGCAGTGCTGAGCCTGGTGCTCGGGACACAGTGCTCACACCAGAGAGTATCTGAACCCGTTTTCACTACAGCAAAATGAGTAGACAGCAGGAAGAATCCCTCCTAAAAAGCCAAGTATTGGTTTGTCCTTCAGCACCAGGGACAGAGTCCAGAACTGCCCAGGGCGGGGACTGTAGGAGCAGGTGTTCCCTCGTTGGGTGGGATGGATGGAGGGACAGACGCTCTGGACAGACAGCTTGCATGGCTTACCCCTGGCAAGGCCCAGTGTTCTGAGAGAGAGTGCTTTACGACCAGCACTTCGAGCATTTTCTTTATGCTTTTCCTGCAGATGGCTCCATCCTGGTTCCGCCTCCACCTGTAAAAGGGGCAGCTCACAGGGACTCTGCGGTCAGCCCCCACCCCCCTGCGGAGGACACGGGCCGGACGGGGGCAACCCTGTCTCCTTTCCCAACATGGCTCCAGGGGAAGAACGGAGACAGGGACCATTAGGATGTCTTTCCTGCTTCCACACCACTAGAGGGACTGGAGTGGACGGGCCTTTGAGGAGAATATTTTTTTATCACGAGCCTCAAAGAAGCACACGGCCTGGCCCCACCTGCTCCTCTCCTTACTCTGGAAATGCTGGGCGGGATTATGTGTATTTTCATCTCGTCTGTGGTCCTGGGCCCTGGCCATGGCTTTGCCCTCCTCCCAGAGGCCCGCTAACCGAGGGGGGCCCACAAGGAAGCAAGGGCAGCTTCCAGGGGTGGGGACAGGCCTGGGCTTTTCCCAGGGGACAGGGACACCCCTGCCCTGCATCTCGGGTGCACTTACACTTATCCAGGCCCCACCATGAGCCTGGCACCATGTGCCACGTGCGATCTGTCCCCTCAGCTCTGAGCACATGGGGAGGGGCCCGTGGGTGCCTCAGTGGCACACTCACCGGGTGATCACAGGCTGTAGCGTGTGGTTGGGTCCAAAGCAACCGAGGCTTCCACGTCCACGCAGTCCTGTGCGGCCCATGGGGTTCCTGGGGAGGACGGGTCTGCTTAGATTGTTGCCTGCATCCGGTGGGACCAGGTGGGGCCGTGGGCGGGGGCCACTCACGGGGCAGTGTGCCAACTCTACCTGGACCTGCCCTGGCCCAGGGCTCTCAGACCCCAGGCCGCTCTCCTCGGCGGGAGGCAGGGAAGGAGCCAGTGTGTGGAGGCTGGGATAGGATCCCCTCCACCAGCCTGGCCGAATCTGCCTCCCCACCCAGGACTGTCCACCTAGGGACAAATCTTGTCCTTTAGGGACTCCAAGAGATGAGGCAAGAGATTCAGGTCACCTTGGAGTTGGTTGGAAAAGAAAGAGATCTCCTTGGGAGCAGAAGTCCAGCACAGGTGTTAATGTGGCCGTCCCGACCCCTAGAGACCGTGTGACCAGCCCATTGCGCCGCACGACACGCGTCTGCATCCCAAGGCCTCACACATGCAGGGGCAGGGCCTGTGGGTCCCTCTGTGACTCTCCAGCCTGCTCTCTCCCACGGCACCACCTGTGTCCACCCCATCGCACGCGGCCTCCTGCCACCTCGACTGGGACCAGGGACTCCGCGTTCACACCCCGCCGTCTCCCGACACCTCCTTATACCACCTCTGGCTCCGGGCACAGACACCCACTCCTGTTTCAGGACATTCCCGAGAGGCCGCCCCACCCGCCCCCTCTCTCAAGCCACCTCTGGCCCCGTCTGTGGTCCCTCCCCTAATTCTCATGGTGCCTTCCTCTTCCTCCGGCCCCTGGTGCTGCACCCTGGGCAGAGGAGGTTCCTTTATCCCCAGGACCCCAGGCTGACACCCAGAGGTGCTCACCAAGTGACTGCTGGGTGTGACGCCACCGTCACTCAACATCTTGACATTGGATGTACTCAGTGTACAATGGGACACGGTGCCCGTCCCCACAGAGAACAGAAGTAGGAAACACCACCGTCCCCTGACGCCACCCCGCTGGCCCCTCAACTCCTCCCTCTCAGGGCAAGCCTGCTCTTTGTCAGAATCTGTGGAGATGGCGGGAAGTCACCAAGGGCACTCAGGGACGAGGGCCAAGCCCCAAGGCCAGCCGGGGTAAGTGCGCCTCCCCAGCTCCACACCAGTGTCCTGGGAGACGCAGAGATGGGTCTCATCGAGCAAGGCAGCGTTTTACATCAGCATCTCTTTTCTTCTGCATTTTGTTCACTTCCATCAGAAAGATGGCTAGTTTGCCAGGACAGGACGGCTGACCCCAGAAGCAAGCCCCACAAAGGCCCGGCTGACGCGGGATGGCGGGCGGCCGCACTCACAGAGGGAGCCCGTCCTGAACCACGTAGACCCCGTGGAAGCTCCGCCGGTCTATGGGTCCGTCCACGGCGTTGTAGCTGATCCCAGACAGAGGCTCCAGGGCGCTGGGAAAAGCGGAGAGGCCACGTCCCCGTAAGAGAGGGCAGTGACCAGGACTGTCAGAGAGCCCCGTGTCTCTGGCAGGTGCCCCCAGCCAGGTGCCTCACCCAGAATGTCCCAGCCCTTGGGGAGGACAGGGCACCCTGCCCAGGCAGGAGGCAGGCCCTCACCCTGAGCTCCTTCTGGCCGTCACCCCGGAGCGCCTGCTGGTCCCCCACCCTCCCTCCTGCCCAGGGCCAAGGATGTGCACACTCACTTTCCCACGGGGTCCACCAAGCCCCTGTCCTTCCTGTCGTCTGTGTAAAAGGGCGGGTCGTAGATGAGAAACGCCGTCTGCACAAAGACGCCGGTCCTGCCCTCAGACTGGCACCCCCGACCACGGCTAGGGCCCCCGCAGCCCTCAGACTGGCACCCCTGACCACGGCTAGGGCCCTGCGGCCAGGATGACCGACAGCAGCACCTCTTCCTCAAAGCGCTCATGCCATGGACCCCGAGACAGACCCCAAAGTGCACAGGGCAGCTCTGAGCTCAGGCAGGCTGAGCGTACCACCCCCAGGGACCCAGCCGAGGGGGCTGGAGACGGCACTGGTGGTCCAGGGGAGCCCCCAGGATGGGGCAGGGGTCTAGGCTGGACTCCAGAGGGACTCCAGCTGGCAGAGACTGGGGAGAAGGAATGGGGGCAACAGCCTGGAATGTTCTAGAAAGGCCAGAGGGAAAGCCCGTGGGGGCGGGGAGGGCACACAGATGCTGTTGCCCTTCCTCTTCCTCCCTCCTCGATGCTATCCCTCACCTGCACTCACGAAAGGGGCAGCGACCAGTCCTTGGGGATGCTGGGGTCTGGGATGAGTGAGGCCACTGGAGGTAACGGGGCAGTCACCTCCCTGTAGGGTCAGCAGCCCACTGGGCGCCCAGCTCCACTACCTCTAGCTGTGTGGTCCTGGTGACTCAGTTTCCCCCTCTGCCCAGCACGTCCCTGTGGGACTGCACAGGCTTGTCCACCCAGCGCCTGGCCGTGTCCAGAACACGGGGCACCTCTGGCCCGGTGGGAGAGCGCCAGGACCCGCACTCACCTCCCAGGGCACCTTCTCGTTGGGCACGGGGAAACGGGTGACGTGGGAGTTGGGGTACAGGAGGTGCCGGGCGTTCACGTGGTGGGTGTCGCCCACGTCCTCCTCCTCCTGTCTGCCGTCCGGCTCGAGGTCCTGCCCCTCTGAGGCCTTCTGGGGTGCTGGGAACAGCCACAGGGAGCCGTGGGCAAAGCCAGGCCCCGGCTCAGGCACCTGGCCCACAGGACAGGGGCGTCCTCGATGGTTCTTTCCCCAGAACTGGGCCACCTCCGCCTCCCCGAGACCAGACTGAACACCACCAGCCCCGAAGGGGAGCTCCCCACTACGGCCCTGGGGGGGCAGAGATCTGGGGTCGGGCAGTGTCCCCCCAGCCAGCACCTGCCTCCTTGTGTGGCTGCCCCAGAGTTCTCGGTAATTAGCTGGACTCACAGCCCTTACAGAAGCCCATCCGGCTAGGGAGGGCACATGTGCCCCCTCCGGGGTCAGCACCGCCCCAGGAGGACCAGTCTTGCCCATTTCTTGGCTGGCTGCAAACTTAGAAATATGGACTTTGGGGGGGCACCTGGGTGGCTCAGTCAGTTGAGTGTCTGACTTCGGCTCAGGTCACGATCTCACAGTTCGTGGGATCAAGCCCCACGTTAGGCTCTGTGCTGACGGTGCGGAAGCTGCTTTGGGATTCTCTGTCCCTCTCTCTGGCCCCCCCACCCCGCTCACCCCTTTCCTCTCTCTCTCTCTTTCTCTCTCAAAAATAAATAAACATTAAAAAAAAGACACACGGACTATAGTTTCTGCCACCCGGTCTGGGTCTTGGCCGCATCCTGGAGCGGCCCCTCCTGTATAGCATGATGCGCAGGCCCCCTCTCAAAGCCCCCCATCAGGTCCAGTCAGGGGCTCGGTTGTGCAGGGTCCCTGCTTCTGTGGGGCAGTCTACCCTCCCCCAGGCCCATGGGACCCAGGAGCAGCTCAGTCGGCCTACCCCCAGCCCCCGCCAGAATCCAGCCTGCTGCGTCTCCTCCCCACAGACCCCCAGACTCAAGCAGGTACCAGCTGCTGGCAGGGCCGCACACTCACCCGGAGCGGGGATGCCCTCCTCTGAGCCGAAGCCACCGTCCCTCAGGGCCTTCATGACCCAGTGCAGCGCTCTGGACATCTGGGCCACCTGGAAGGCACATCCCAAACAAGATTTGGTCCACGCCTGCCTCCGTACGGCACACCCAGCCCTCCACTGAACCGGCGAGGGCACTATGGGAAGGCTGCAGTGACCCACAGGCATCAGAGCCTGCCCTGCTTCCCTCGGTGTCACGGGCAGTGCCCACCCGTGAGACGCAATGGCCACTGGGACTGGACACGGCAGAGGCCGCTGAACCATCCTGAAGCCACAGTAAGACAAACCAGAGCCGCAGGAAGGTGGTGCGTGACCGCCCACCAAGGCTCCCCATGGCTCTTGCTCCTCCCAGAGAAAAGAAACTCCTGGAAGTCAAACATGTTCAACTACGGGAGATGGTGGGAGCCAGGGGACCAACGGGGCCAGGAGAACTCAGTTCAGCAGCAGCTGTACCCGTTTGGGAGGGCGTCAGCAAGGCAGGGACCCACAGGGGAGAAGGCAGTCGGGGCAGACCCCCGTGTACAGCGGTCCCAGGGCAGGGGCTGGCTCACGGTGGGCACCCCACCATCACAGGGCCGAGTGGCTTGCCCCACCTGACACAGCAGAGCTGGGAAGAGACAAGATTCCTGTGACAGCGTGTGGGGCTCAGGTGTTGCCTGCTGGGAGGCTGCTATGGGCAGCAGGGGTGCTCATAAGAAAGCCCCCAGCAAGAGGGGCACAGAGGGGCAGGGACCCAACCTCCTCCCAGTCCACCCCTCTTATTCTGAAGGCCCGAGGCCTCCCTGACCACCAGCCCCTGCATCTGCCTTGATTGCTGCACTTACTAAACCATACTGTGACAGTGGACATTTATGTCTGTGCCCCCCAGACTGCAAATCTCTGAGGGGGAGGCAATGCCTGTTTGCCTTGATGTTCCCCAGGCCAGCCCTGGATGTGGCATGGACGAGGGGCACAGGAAACATGAAATGACAGATGGATGGGTGGATGAATGGATGAAGAGAGGGAGGGAGGGAGGGGGAAGGAGGGAAGGGAGGAAGGAAGGAAAGAAGGAAGGAAGGAAGGAAGGAAGGAAGGAAAGATGGATGGGAGGAGGGAGGAGAGAAGAAAGGAAGGAAAGATGGGTGGATGGAAGGATGATGGATGGGCGGATGGACGGATGGGTGAACAGATGTTCAAGCACCTGAGCCCAGCTGGCCTGCAAGGTGATTAACTCTCAGATGTGAGGCTGCTCAGGGCTGCCTGTCTCAGGTCCAGGACTTGGAGCCCAGCAGGCGTGGCCCGACTAGTGGGGGGACCATCAGTGGGCATTGATGGGGGATGAGTGGGGCGGAGGCTGTTCATCGACTGCCTGCTGCCTGTTGGCAACGTCCTCTGAGCTCCCCCTCGTGCAGAAGCATCAGAACCTTGACCCAACGTTCCAACCGTCTGGGGCTGGTCTGAGACGTCCACACGCTTTCTGATGTTACTCAGCCCAGTGCTCCACCCAGACGTTCAAACGCATCTTGCTGCCCTGGGGCCCTCCCTCCCCAACAGCATCCGCGGTTAGCCTGGGAAAGCAGCCGCGGGCGTTTGGAATTCCCACAGCTTCTGGATGTGGAGTCCTGCGGCCACGGTCACCTCGGAGGACAGCTCTGAGGAGGCCAGAGCTGGGGAGGAGAGCAGCTCCCTCGGAGCAGCCCATGGTGTAGACGCCCCACGGTGCAGGGTGGTGAAGCTCAGTGGGGAAGTGTTTGGCAGAACGTTCTGGAGGGCAAAGAAGGCACCTCTTCCGGTTGGGAACGATGGCCCCAACATCCCCCAGCTCCTTCTCCTGGCCGTTTCCCCAGCGTGCTCATCCCCGAAGCCCCTGCACCGGAGCGGCGCCCCGGCCAGGCAGATCCATGACCCGGAAACAGAGGCGCTGGGCTGGAACTCACCTGCTCCTCCAGGGAGGCCAGTCTCTGCTCCATGGAGCCTGAGCGCTTCAGACTTTCCATTTCCAGCAGGTCCACCATGGTGCTGACCCTGAAAGAACACCCAGCTGAGCCCAGCCGGGCCGGCCCCAGGGGCCTGGATGTCGAGGATACACGATGCTAGTCTGTAGGTGCGAGTCCCTACCTGACCCCTTAACTTCAGGCACCTTCTCCTGAATCTGAAAGTATTTATAACCCGTTTCTGTATAGAAGGAACACTGCCCACGGCCCCAAAGGGGAAGATCTTCCAGCAAGTGGACGCCCCCAGCTCACACAGCCACACTGCCAGCCGTGGGAGCATCGCTGGGAGTCACACAGGGATGAGCAGTCCTCCCTTTGATTTGCTGACAGGCCGCTAGACAGCCAAGTGCAAAGATCAAAGCTGCTTCTGAGCACCGATGGGTTCGGGGGATGGGCAGTGCCGCTGTTTGGGGAACGTCTGTTTGGGTTTGTCTTATTTTGCCACCACATGGGGACGTCACCCAACTTTGGCTGCCAAGTGTATAAGCAAGGGATCCCGCGGCCGAACACTGCCCAGACTCTCCTGCCTGGCTGTCCCCAGTGTTTCCTACTTCTCCCCTCAAGGGCACCTTCAGAGAACCCTCGTAGTAACAAAGTCAGCAGCCCCTTCAGTGAGTGCTGAGCTGGGCCCGGGACCCACTGTGAACAGTTCTCGGGGGGCGGAGGAGGGCGCAGTTTACTCCCCCCTTCACCACGTGTTCCCTAATCCCACAAAAGCCACGGAACCGCTTCCTGCCGTGTTCCCCAAGTCAGCCTGTGGATATGCTGTGTGGTTACTGGAGAGAAGGTGACGGAGTGGCTTTGGACCCCTGTGACTCAGTCCCCATGACAAGCTTGTCAGAGACCCCACCTCATCACCAACAAACTCCTACCCCCACCCCCTTTGTAGGTGCATGTGGGGGTCAGCTCAGCTCAGCTCCAGGCCTGTGGGGCCGCACAGGCCATGCTGCCTCCCTGGGCCTCGGAGCCCTCACCCGACCAGGGAGAGCAGGTAGGTGGCTGGTGCAGGGCAGCACGACCCCCTGCGTCTCCAGCCGAGACGCGCACCCGCTCTCCATGTGCCCTCCCTCCGGCACGCTCTGGAAGCCGCGCCAGGCGATGGCTGCCATCATTGGCTCCAGCCCACGGATGAGCTGAGAGACACCCAGCAAGGCAGGTGCACAGCTCTGAGGAGAGGGCGCTCGCCTGCCTGCAGGGAGCCCGCCCGCTGGCTGTCCCCCCACCCCCACCAGGCGGCAGGACACCCCTCTCCCTGCATGGCCAACGGGACTGCACCAGGGCCAGGAGCTGCCATAGCCACATGGCACGTGTCCCCTCCTCTCCTGGCCCAGGGAGAGACACAGGGCCAGCAGGACCAGCTCCCCCCACCCCTGCCTCCTAAGGAGGTCAAGGATCAGCCCTGTCCCCAGTGCTGGTGCAGCCTTCACCCTCCTCCCCACCCCACGCGATCCGTCCTTCCCAAGGGGGGAGCCACGGGTCAGCTGGAGGACACAAGCTTCCCGCCCCAGGAGCAGTGCCCGGGCCTCTCCCCCAGGTGGGCCGTGTCCCCGGTGCGACTTGGGGCTTGGGGGTTTCGCGCGCCCCTGGGCTGCCCCGGCCTCCTGTACTTATTGCCAATGTCTTGAATCTTCTGCTCCGGCCTCTGCTTCTGCTGGTACTGCTGGTTCTGCAGGTAGCTCTCTTTCAGGTAGATCTCCCAGGACAGAAGGGCGGCCTCCTCGTTCTTCTCCAGCTTGCTCTCTGCGGGCGCAGGGGGGCGGACAGAGGGGGCCTGAACGCCGCGTGCAGGGGACACGGGAGGCTCTGGCGGGGAGGGGCCCTGACCGGGAGGACCCCGCCCCACGCCCGTCCGAGGGTCTGCACGCCTGCTGAGCCAACAGGGTTCTAGAAGGAGCAGCCACGCTCACCCACCGGCCCCCCGACCGCACCCCAAGCCAGCGGAGCGCGCCCCCGGGGACAGCGCAGGCGGCCTTACTGAGCTGCTTGCGCCGCCTGGCGGGGATCTTCAGGACCACCCTCTTGATGAAGAGATGCAGGTGGCTGAGGAGGATGAAGGGGGGCGGCGCGGGGGGCCTGCCCTGGTACTCCTCTATCAGGTCGTGACGCTGGAACTTCCAGATCTGGTCCGTGTGCTCCTGGACCTGCTGGAATGTGTAGCTGGCGGGAGGCAAGGAGAGCGCGGGTTACAGGGGACCCGGCCAGCGCTGCGAGAAGGACCCGCCCACCGCGCTCTCCGGGGGCTAGAGGGACCCGGCGAGAGGGACCCGCCCACCACGCTGCCCAAGGGCAGGAAGGACCCGCCCACCGCACTCTCCGGGGGCGAGAAGGACCCGCCCACCACGCTGCCCAGGGGCAGGAAGGATCCGCCCACCGCGCTCTCCGGAGGCGAGAAGGACCCGCCCACCGCGCTCTCCGGGGGCGAGAAGGACCCGCCCACCACGCTGCCCAGGAGCAGGAAGGACCCGCCCACCGCGCTCTCCGGAGGCGAGAAGGACCCGCCCACCGCGCTCTCCGGAGGCGAGAAGGACCCGCCCACCACGCTGCCCAGGGGCAGGAAGGACCCGCCCACCGCGCTCTCCGGAGGCGAGAAGGACCCGCCCACCGCGCTCTCCGGGGGCGAGAAGGACCCGCCCACCGCGCTGCTCGGGGCCCTCACTTGAACATGGCGATGAGGAGGTTCAGCAGCAGGATGTTGGTGAAGAGCAGGTACAGGCAGAGCAGGATGACCGTCAGCCACTCGGGGAAGGCAGGCTCGTGCCGGACGGCATCGCTCTCCGGGCATTTGGGCTTGTAGGGATCTGTGCCGTTGGGGCTGCACTGGTCCAGGCTGAAGTTCACACCTGGGGGGGGGGGGGGGGGCGCAGGGAACAAAGACAGCCAACGCCGAGTCACCAGAGTCCCTCGGCAATGGGCGTCCTCAAGGCCTGGACACCTGCACAACGGGGTGACCTCAGCTGTCAGCTCAGGTCCAGAGAGAGGCGTCTGTCTACCCCCAAGCGTCCTCCGCGGGCGAGGGAAGTGAGGAGCCAGACCTGTACTCCTGCCCCAGGCACATACGCCCACCCAGCACCCAGCTGTCCCCTTCAGGCCACTTCCTGGGCCTGGGGCAGGGCCCCGCACCAGGAAGGGAGAGGGGCTGTCACCACTGAGACACAGCCCCCAACCATAGGGAGCCCACTGCCGTGGACAGAATTCAAGCGGAGTAAATGAACAACTCTCAGGAAAAGAAGGGAGGCAGGGGAAAGGAAAATTGCGGCACAGGTAATGTACCCATACCCAACAGGTGATTACAAACAGAAATGCAGTCCCACGTTTGTAGAAAAGTGAAGGGCATATTCAACAAAACATGTCCAGCTTGTACGTTAAAAAAAAACAAACCCTCCAAGGGGCACCTGGGTGGTTCAGCTGGTTAAGCATCCAACTCTTGATTTTGGCTCAGGCCATGATCTCAGGGTTGTGGGATCAAGCCCCACGTCGGGCTCTGCACTGACAGCGTGGAGCCTGCTTGGGATGCTCTCTCTCTCTCCCTCTCTGCCCCTCCCTGCCTCAAAATAAATAAACTTAAAAAAAAAAAAAAACTCTCACGAAACACACTAAGTGGCAGTTATTAATTGTGGTTAACACCCAGAAGTGGGATTATGGACATTATTCTTTATACTTACTTGGATTTAAAATTGTCAACAATGAGCATGTACTAATTTTTTAAAACTGCAAGTCAGTATCCTGCTGCCCTGCGCCCAGTTGTCAGTCCCCCTACAAGAAGGTGCTATGAAAAAGAAGAAAGAGGGGTGCCTGGGTGGCTCAGTCATTAAATGTCCAACTTTGGCTCAGGTCATGGTTTCACAGTTCATGAGTTCGAGCCCCGTGCCCAGCTCTGTGCTGACAGCTCAGAGCCTGGATTCAGATTGTGTCTCCCTCTCTCTCTGCCCCTCCCCTGCTCTCTCCCTCTCTCTCTCTCTCTCTCTCTCTCTCTCTCTCTCTCTCAAAAATAAATAAAAACATTTAAAAACGTTTTTAAAAAAGAAGAGCTCAAATCAATAACATAATCTACCACTTTTTGAAAGAGAGAGAGAGTTCAAGCAAGGGAGGGGCAGAGAGAGAGGAAGAGAGAGAATCCCAAGCAGGCTCCACCCTATCAGCACGGAGCCCGACACAGGGCTTGATCTCATGAACCATGAGATCATGACCTGAGCCAAAATCAAGAGTCGGCCACTTAACCGACTCAGCCACCCAGGCACCCCAGTAACACAACCTTCCACTTTAGCAAACTAAGACAAAAGAAAAGCAGACTGAACCCAGAGCAAGCAGAAGGAAGGAAATAATAAAGATCAGAATGCAAATAAGTGAAATGGAGAATACAAAAGCAATAAAGGAAATCAATAAAACCAAAATCTGGTTCTTGGAAAAGACCAACAAAATTACAGCCTTTTACCTAGACTGATCAAGGGGGAAAAAAGGTTCAAATTGCTAAAGTCATAAACGGAAGAGAGAACATCACCACCAACCCTACAGAAATAAAAAGAACTGTAAGGAAATACTACAAAATTGTGTGCTAACAAAGTAAATGGTGTAGAAAAAATGGACAAAAAGTCCTAGAAAGAGGCAAGGCACCACAGGGGACTGAGGAAGAAATGGGAAGTCCAGACAGACCTGGAACAAGGAAAGAGACAGAAATAATAATTTCAGAACTTCACACGAAGAAAAGTTCAGGCCCAGGTGGCTTCACTCGTGAATTCTCCTGAACGTTTGAAGAATTAAAACCAATCCTTCACAAAGTGTTCCAAAATAGTGAGAGGAGGAAACACTGCTAACTCGTGCTAGGAGGCCAGTGTCACCCTGATCCCAACACCAGACAAAAACATTACAAGAAACGAAACCACAGACCAATGCCCTTTATGAACATAGATGCAAACATCCTCCACAAAACGCTGGCAAACTGAATCCAGCATCACATAAAGAGAGTTACACACCGTGACCGAGTGAGGTCTGTCCCAGGAGGGCAGAACCGGTTTCACATCTGAAAATCAGTTAATGAACACACCGTGTTAGTAGCATAAAGAACAAAAAATCATGCAGACATTTCAACAGGTGCAGGAAAAGCGTTTGACAGAATCGTGCCCGCTTTTATAATAAGAGCACTCAAGACACTAGGGGTGGGAGGGAGCTTCTTCACCCGGATGAAGGACGTTTACAAAAACCCGCAGCAAACTTCGTACTTAATAGTGAGACTGAAAAAAACTCCCGCCTCTAAGATCAGGCACCACAAAGAGATGTTTGTTCTGGATACTTCTATTCAATGTTGTACCAGAGGTTCTAGCCAGGATAATTCAGCAAGAACAAGTAAAAGGTATCAGATAGGAAAGAACAAGTGAAAATATCTCTATTTGCAGAAGACACGATCTCCTGTACAGCAAATCCTGGGGAATCCACTAAAAACTGGTAGCGCTATAAAGAACCTCAGCAAGATCGACGTGTAAATACAGTGTATTTTAAAAAATTTTAAATGTTTATTTATTTTTTTTTTTTTTTGAGAGAGAGAGAGAGACAGAGCATAAGCGGGGGAGGGACAGAGAGAGAGGGAGACACAGAATCCAAAGCAGCTCCCGGCTCTGAGCTGTCAGCACGGAGCCCGACGCGGGGCTCGAACTCACGAACTGCAAGATCATGCCCCTGAGCCACCCAGGCACCCCACATACAGCGCATTTCTATACATTAGCAACAGACAATCCAAAAATAAAATGAATAAAGCAATTCTCTTTACAACAATATGAAAAAGAGTAAAACACTTAGGAATAAACTTAACAAAAGCAGCGTAACTTAGACCCGGGAAATTACAAAATTTTGTTGAAGGAAGTTAAAGATCTAAATAAGCAGAAAGACATCCCACGTTCACCGTCAAAGTCCTAGATGCTTTTTGGAGAAATTGAGAGGTTGATCCAAAAATGTGTGTGGACCCAAGGGACCTGGAGGCCAAAGCAATCTTGAAAAAGGAGAGCAAAGTTGAAGGCCTGACACGTCTTAATCGTCTTAATCGTAAAACTTACTACAAAGTGACACTCACCAGGCTGTGTGGTGTTGGCCCAAGGGCAGACACACAGATCAATGGAACAGAATGGAGAGTTTGTAGATAAACCCTTTCATTAATGGTCCATTGGTTTTTGACAAGGGGCCAAGACAATTCAATGGGGATTTCAACAAACTGGGTATTTGCATGCAGAAGAGTGACCCCTGCCTCACACTGTTTACAATGTTAACGTAAATAGCTCAAAGGCCAAAAGTAAGAAGTTATTCTGACTTCTAGAATAACAACACAGACATAAATGGTCACGATCTTGGGTCAGGCAGCGGGTTCTGAGATACGACAGCAAAAGCACAAGTGACCAGAGCGACTGGGGGGGTAGACTTCGCCAAAATTAAAACCTGGTGCTTCAAAGGACACCATCCAGAAAGGGACAAGACAGCCTGCAGCATGGCGGAACATATTTGCAAGTCAGAAGCACGAGAAGGGACTGGCGTCCGTGTAACTCAGGAAGAAAGAGAAATAACCCACTTGAAAAATGAGCCAACGATAGGAGCAGATGTTTCTCCAAAGAAGGCACGTGAACAGCTCTGTGAACACACGAGCACATTTGCCATCAAGGAAATGAGACGCGTCTTGTGCCCACTGGGATGGCCAGAAGCAAGAAAGACAACAGTGACAAGCCCGCTCGAATCTGGAGGGCTGGGCCCTGTATTGTTGCGGTGGGGACGTGAAACATGGTGCAGCTGCTGTAGAAAATAGTGTGGCCGTTTCTCAAACTGCTAAAGACAGCACACAACCCAGCAGGCATACATTCCACTGCCTGACCTTCATCCAAGCGGGAGGGAAACACGTCCACACAGACACATAATTGGAAACATCACTGTTATAACCATTCCGAGCAATGTTATACATAACAGCCAGAAGGCAGAAACAACTCAGGAGCTCACCGATTTACAAATGCAGAAACAAAATGTGGCCTGTCCGTGCAATGGAACATTGTTTAACAACAGCAAAGGGGGACTAAATGCTGACGCAGGCTACAATGTGGCTGAGTCTTGAAAACGTCATGCTAAGAGAGAGCAAGACACAAAGATCATCCAGTTCATACGAGATGTCCAGCAGAGGCAGACTGTATAGAGGGAAGGCAGATTAGAGGTCGCCAACGGCTGGGGACACGGGGAGTGACTGCTAAGGGGGGTGGGTGTCTTTGGTGGGTGATGCAAATGTTCTAAAATTCGATTCCGTAAGTACAGTGAAAACCACTGAAGCACACACCTCAAACAGGTGAGCTTTTCCTATTAGGTGTTCTATCTCGATGAAGCTGTCGAAAAGAAAAAACTCAGCGTACAGAAAGGATTCTCTCCGTCTAGAGGAGGAGGAGGAGGGACAGGGTGGCATGTGGTGTGGGGGAGGGGTGTCAGAGCCCCAGGCCGCACCCTCGGCCCACCCCAGATCTCAGCCACGGCCCAGGCTCCCCCCACCCCGCTGATGCCAACCCCCCCCCCCCCGCAACTAAGCATCACGTGCACTGGGTCTCCTGCCACACGGGCACCCGGGGAGCCACCCCACTCCCCGCCCCTCACCTCCCAGCCCTCAGGGAGCCTTCCAGGCACCCCTGCTGGAGCCGTCAGGGACCCGTGTCCTACCGTCGATATAGGCCGGCATCTGGCCGAAGATGGTGAGGTACGACTGGTAGACGACCCCCCGGAAGATCCAGTCCACCCGGCTCTCGTTGTGGATGAGGATGGCCTGCTTGGCCACCCCGAAAGACACCACCCACACCGCCAACAGGAAGAGGAAGAAGAAGACGTCCTTCATCTGCAGAGACAGGGTGGCACCAGCTGCAGCCGCGCACCCACACGCTCCCGCTGCCCCCCATACTCGGGCCGTGTGCTCTGCGGTGGTGGGAGGTGCTGCTGTCACCCTGGACAGGGACGCCTGGGGCCACAGCCCTGGCCTGCCCGCACATCCTAATAGGGTGCTGGGCATGATGTGTAGGAGGGGCTGGGTATGACTGTGACCCATGGAGGGAGTGAGAGGAGCTGTAACAGGGATCGGGAATGAGCTGTGGAGATCAGGGGAGGCTGTCTGGAAGAGGGGACATACAGGCAAAGACCTGCGATGGGCAGGCTGGGGTTGGGAGCCCAAAGGCAAAGCAGGGACGCGCTTTGCTCGAGCCCTGGAGCACCTCGCTTGCGACTGGCGTCCGGACCCCCTGATCCCCTTACCATCCGCTTCACGATGATGATCTTGGGCCCCAGTGTCTTACTGATGGTGAAAATGTGCATCAGCCGGAGGCAGAACATGATGAAGTCCAGAGAGAGGATGATGCGCCCGGGGTACAGCAACGCTGGTATGAGCCTGGCCCCCAGGCAGAATCAAGGACCCCTGAGCTCACCGCTCCCAGAGCCCGTCCCCAGCTGCCCGCTCACCTGACCAAGCCCACGTGTGCTCTGGAGGCCCCCGGACCCCAGAGAACTAAAAACAGGGTATGAGCTCATGGAGCAGTGCCTCCAGGGAGGTGTTATCCAGAAAGGTCCAGAAGCCCAGCCTTGGGCAGGGGAGGTGGGCCGTGCGGGCCTCTTGGGAAGCAGCAGGGCTGGGCTGGTCCCTCTTGCCTCATGGAGAGAGGGACTGAGGCAGGGACACCCGTGGCCCTAATGGGCAGGGGAGTGGGCGGGGCCCCAGCAGGAGGCGGAGCCCCTGGGCTGCAGGTGCGCAGCCCTCTGAGGGGGCGGGAGCTCTGGCAACTTCCCCTTTGCTCAGGGCAGATTTTGTCCCCCAGACAGACGGCAGACATGGCCAGAGGGGACGTGAGCCCGCCGGGCTGCAGCCGCAGACGGGAAGCCGCAGAGAAGACAGGCCGCTCACCTGCAGGTCAGTCCTGCTATGAACAGCAAGATGGCACCGATGTCCAGTTTATTCCAGAAGTCACTGAAGTACAGGAGGGCCATCTTCATCAGCCCGAACTCGTCAGGGTCATAGAAGAGCTGCAAGAGGACGAGGTGAGGGGTCTGGCTGTCTTCACCAACCTCACCAGCAGCAATGAAAACACTCCCTCCTTCCCGGAGAGTGAGGCTAGCCAGGAAGGGGACAGATTCCCACCGTCCCCTGGGTCGAGGTACCCTGGGTCGAGGAAGAGTGGGAGAGGAGCCCAGGCAGAGGTGTCGCCAGGCGGCCCCGAGCCCACCGTCCGACCCACCGCAGCCCTGCTCAGTCCACAAATGTGTGTGGCAGGGACAACCCCCTCCTGTCTGTGTGAGCCAGCTTCCCACAGGACCCCTGTCCACCTGCTTCCGCAGAAGACCCAGAGAAGCAGGACCACGGCAGCCCCGGTCCCCGGCAGCTGGGTGGGTGGGGCAGAAGGCCCCCCTCGGGGAGGAGGGCACACCCACCCTCCGATCTGGGGCTTTGCCCCCTGGGAGCGGGTCGGACCTCAGGAGGCGGCACAGCCAGAGGGGAAGCCAGCTGGACAGCGCCGCCTCCCACACTTGCCTCCCGGGGAACTCTGATGCCACCCCGGACCCTGACTGCAGCGTCTAGGTGCCCGGTTAGCCCGCCGTGGGCCGACGGAGAAGGTGAGCCAGCCGCGGGTTCCAGTGCCGGGGGACTCGGGTGGGGATAGGGACCAGTGGACAGGCCACGGGGGCTGGGGACCCAAGGGAAGCGGGGAAGGGGGCTGGGCGGGCACACCTGCCGCAGCTCCTCGCACACAAGGGAGAAGAGCCAGAAGTAAATGAGGTACTCGCAGCACGAGGGTGTGGGCTGGAAGTCCACCATGAGCACGTAGGCGAACAGGCAGAGGAAGGCAAAGTAGGACAGGATGTTGAGGTGGAAGATGACCACGGGGGCATTGAAGAAGGCTCGGACCCGGGGCAGACCCGGCCCGGCCTGCAGCCTCCTCTCCCTGCAGGGCAGATGCAGACGGGAGGGGGGTGGGCTGTGAGGGGCCTGGGGCCCAAAGGACCTCTGCCTCCCCTAAGGAGCAGGGCCGCCGTGCCGGTGTGTTCCTGTCACACGGCAGAGACGGGCCTGGGCACAGCGGGCATCCATGCAGCCCACAGACTCTCCACACACAGCCACATGGGGGCTCCACCACAAGGCCCCGCACGGGGAGGGCCCTGAGAGCACCTGTCTCTGGTTCCACCAGGACTGAAAATGAATATTGGGCCCAGGGATGCTCAGTGCAGGGGGGAGCTCAGTGCAGAGCCAGTGCTCAGGGCATGGGGGAGCTCAGGGCAGGATGGGTGCTCAGTGCAGGGGGTTGCTCAGGGCATGGGGGAGCTCAGTGCAGGGAGGTGCTCAGGGCAGGGAGGGTGCTCAGGACAGGGGAAGTGTTCAGTGCAGGTGAGGTGCTCAGTGCAGGGTGGAGCTCAGGGCAGGGGCCAGCTCAGTGCAGGGGTGTGCTCAGTGCAGAGGGGGTGCTCATGGCAGGTGGTGCTTAGGGCAGGGTTGCTTAGGGCAGGGGTGCTCAGTGCAGACAGGGTGCTCAGGGCTGTGGTGTGCTCCGTGCAGGGGGTTGCTCAGGGCAGGGAGTGTGCTCAGGGCAGGGCCAGCACTCAGTGCAAAGAGGTGCTCAGGGCAGGGCCAGTGCTTAGCCCATTTTTGGTGCTTGGCATGGTAGGTGTTCAGCACACAGAGAGACCCCTCCCCCCTTGCCTCCTGCCTGCATGCCTCTCTATCACCGTAGGACCTGGTGGCAGCCACCAAGACAGGTGTGACCTGCCCCCAGCAAGCACATTTGGGAAGGAAGGGCCGTCCCTCCCCCCGCAGCCCAGCGGCCAGGCTGGCACCTGAAGGAGATGAGGCCGGTATAGAGCAACGGGAAGGCCAGCATACACGCGATCACCCGCCAGAGTCCGTTGTCCACGCAGAGCTGGCCCCACCACACCTTGGTTAGAAAAGCCTGTGGACAAAGGAGGCAGCTTCAGGCCGGTGGGCACCCCCTGTGCCCCACCCCTGAGGGTGAACAATGTGTCTGCTCGGCGCCACACGCCCACATGCCCCAAACACAGCACTCGGAGCCCCCAGCCACGCAGCGTGGTGGGCAGCATGGGACAGGCCCCGTCATCTTCCGGCAGAGGAAGAGGCTCGGGTGGGCAGGGCCGGGCCAGTCTTTCCCGGAGGTAAGGGCTGGGGCCGCGCGGAGGACTGTAGGCTCCCAGGTAGGGGACCCCCCCCAGGGGGTCTCTTTTAGCACCAGTTTGCTGACTTGCAAAGGGAGTGGAGAGGGTGTGTCGGCCCGCAGCACAGGACCAAGGCCCAGGCCTGTCCCCGGGTCCCCACAGCACAGGGACCCGTGTGCACCCGCACCGGCAGCACCACGGACAGCTCCTCCTGGAAGCAAGCCTGCAGCACGTCACCTGGACGCCTCCGTGAGACACGAACTTCATGTCCTTGGCCTCCAGGGCTAGCTGCAGGCAGGTGGTCTTGCCCCAGGCCTCCGACACGCGGGTGAGCAGCTTCTGAGCTCGGTCCTCGTCCTTCCGGTGGCACTCGGTGAACACCCCTGGGACGAGGAAGATCGTGTCATGGCAGCAGGGTCCTAGTCCCTGACGCCGGGGCACAGCGTCAGGGAGCAGCCCCAGCCGATGAGACGGTCTGGACAGAACTGGGCGCGGAGGCCAGGGACGAGGATCCTGGGGTGACATGTGAGGAGGGGAGCCGTGGCCCAAGGCCGCCACCTGTGGACTCACCGATGGCTCTGTGTTCATACTCGTCAGCGAGCGCCAGCATCTCCTCCAAGCTGTCCGTGTCCTCCTCCTCCTTAGACAGCTCCTTCAGGATCTTGCTGCAGGCCAAGGCCGCGGCAATGCAGTCCTGGCTCTGGGCACCAGGGAGGCCACAGTGAGAACCTGGGTGGTCCAGCCCGGGAACCCCAGACACGCTGCCCAGGGGTGATGAGAACAGAGGCCCCGCGACACATGGGCCACTAGCTGATTACTTGTGCTCCTGTCTGTATCACTTGGGTCACCCCAGATCTAGAGGTGAGCCTTAGCTGGTGGCCCAGGCTCCCGCACTGGCCAGTGGGAGCGGTCTGCTCACCCACCCGGAGCACGGACCTGATCAGGCATGAGTCTCAGCGCTCCCTGGGCATCTGGTCAACCCCCGGCATGGGGCTGAAGGGCAGAAATGGGACCAGGTCCACGCAAGACCCCACAAGGCTCTGGGCGCCCTGCCTCAGCGGCACCAGGGATGTTAAGAAAATCTCAAGGAAAGCTCTCAAAGCACTGCCTGGTCAGAAGGCAGCACTGGCCCAGGACGAGGGGCCGGTGGCAGAGCCTGGAAATCTCTGGGCCTCCCATCCACTTTGCCCCACAGAGCACGCCTGAGGCCACGGTCAGGCCCAGCTCCACCACGGACCCACCACACACTTTGGGAGAGGGCAAAACCCCCAGAACCACAGACCAGGTAGGAAGCCACCTATGCCACTCTGCTGGTGTCACTGGGGAGGGGACCGGTTCCACAAGAGCAATTTGGAAAGGCCAACACTGAGAGGTAGGGGACCTCTCTGAGAAAAAATGACACTTTGTTTTAAGAAGAGAATCTGCTTGAAGTAAAGGAGAACCACGTGTGAGAGACTTGGGTCCACAACACTTGGCTTCAGGCCCCACCTGGCATGTCCTCCGTCACGACCACCAAGCTGCCCACGGGCCCAGTGGCAAGGGAGCTGCTGACCGATGTTCTCAGGTGGCTCGGAAAGGGGCTCTTCCCCCATCTAAGTACCAGACTGTCTCTGTTGAGACCCCTAACGGTCAGTGGAAAGAGATGTAGCGCCGCCGGGGACGTAACTTGCCTCCAGACTGTCCAGTGAACAGGACGGCCACAGCACAGGTGCCGACCCACCGGAACCCCCCGTGTGGGCCATGGAGGGCGGCTCCTCCCAGCTGTGTGTGCCCCCTGAGCTCAGCCCCCGGACAGAACGGCAGGAGGCAGCACAGCTTCTTAAAATTCTTTCCTTGCCTGAGCCAAATTCTCTGTTCTCCACCACTGGGCACCCTGGGTCTCTTCTGGGGTCATGGACGCCCACCGCCCTCCCTCCAAGGCCACGTGCTCCTCCACCCGCTGTCGGCACTGGCTTTCTGGCCACACTCCCTGGCTGAAGCCCCGTCACTAGTCCACATGTAGCCGTGTGTGCTGAGAAACAGGTCTGGTTACCTGTGCCCAGATGATTTCTGCCAGCTCCCGACGGTTCTGGATGATGGCCCAAATGAGAAGATCACGGACTGGGTCCATGGTGAAGGCCACGTGGCCTGGTGAACGCTTGTAGAGGGACCGGAGACTCACTGCCTGCACCTGGTGAGCAGTGGACATTCAGAACCTCTCCTAGGTCCCCACTAGCTTCAGCATCCCTGGGTGTGCCTGCTGAGCACGCAGGTCCTGAGCCCAGCTCCACACCTTTCTGGAACCACTGTTCCTGGAGGGTGAGCCCTACAACCTGCATCTTCAGCAACACTTTTTTTTTTTTTTTTTTTTTTTTTTAATTTTTTTTTCAACGTTTTTTATTTATTTTTGGGACAGAGAGAGACAGAGCATGAATGGGGGAGGGGCAGAGAGAGAGGGAGACACAGAATCGGAAACAGGCTCCAGGCTCCGAGCCATCAGCCCAGAGCCTGACGCGGGGCTCGAACTCACAGACCGTGAGATCGTGACCTGGCTGAAGTCGGACGCTTAACCGACTGCGCCACCCAGGCGCCCCTCTTCAGCAACACTTTAGATCAATCTCGTGTACACTGGAGTTTTAAGACCATCACTCTGGAGACATGTGGAAACACTCAGAAAGTGGAAAACCCAGCTAACTCCTTTGCCAACAATTGTAGCCTCACGTTACACATCAGGCACCTCTAGTCTCCTTCATCTTAGCTGACGGCATCCAGCCTTTTTCTGTGAGGTAAACTTCCAACACAGAGTCTGTTATAGATTCGTGGCAGTGAGCTCCTCAAGGGAACCTACAGTGTCGCCTGCAGAGAAGACCAACAAGGAATTGTTGCTGAACAAGACAAGGATTACTTGTGAGCAGGAGGGCACCTTGCCCCCAGACACACTCAATTTACACAGTCACATGGGAATCCAGCTTCCTGGCTGATCAGTAAGTAAACATCTACTCAGATGGTCTGGAAATAATTACCAGAGGTGAGAACAACTTCCCACATCAAGCACAAAATTCCACTTTCTTCAAGTCATTTTGTACATTTCCTAAAAGCTTTATCTTTATATTTTTAAAAACTTAATCGACAAATTAAGTTATAGACACAGTTAACTGTAAGCTTCCACTTTAGACCTTCTTAAAGGGCATCTTAAATACGCTGGAATTAATTAAGAAATGCAGAACTGTGAATATACAAAACCAAGCCGCAGCCACGTCTTTCTCCAGAGTCAGGCATAGCCTACCTGGGACGATGGATGAATTTGAAAACTCAAGGAAGCGGGTAATTTTCTAGCAGAAGAGAAAAACCCAAATCTAATCTTAGAACACATAGAAAAGCTCAACAGATCAATTATCAGAAAAGAAACTGAGAAAATCCTCAGAGCTACTACTGAAAAAGGCACTGAGCCCTGATGGACTCATAGGAGAGCCTGCTGATCTGTAAGAACAGGGAGTTCCAGCCACATAAACTGTTCCAGAGCAAAAAAATGAGGAAGATTTCCCAATGGTTTTCACAAGGACAACATCAAGCTGATACCAGAACCTGACAAAGACAGGCCCCAAAATAAAACCACAATCAAAGCTTCAAACATTCTGATGCAAAAACCATGAAAATATCAGCAACATAATCCAGTATCATAGTAAACACATGTTACAATGCAATCAAGTTGAGATCAAAATAGGATTAAAAATGTTTTGGTAACAGAGCGCCTGGGTGGCTCAGTTGGTTAAGTGTCTGACTTTGGCTCAAGTAATGCTCTCACGGTGTATGGGTTTGAGGCCTGCGTCGGGCTCCATCCTGACAGCTCCGAGCCTGGCGCCTGCTTAAGATCCTCTGTCCCCCTCTCTCTCTGCCCCTCCCCTGCTCATGCACTCTCTCTCTCTCTCTCTCAAAAAGAAACATTAAAAAGCTTAAAGAACTGGGAGATGGATACTTGCTAACATAAATTCAGAAGCCGGTCTCGCACTTAACACAGAGATGAGTCAAGATTCCCATCAAACACGGACGGAGACTAGAAAACAATCTCTCCCATGCTCCTGTGTGGCAGTGCACATGCTGGGCACCTCACAGCAATATGGCGGAATCTTGCTGACCTGACCACATGAAAATCCAACTTCACCTGGTGGCCAGGACTGGGGGTACAAGGCACGAAGGAGATCATTTTCCCTGCATAACCTTTTGTACCGTCTGAAATGTTTAGAAAGGGAGAATAATGGATGAAAACATGTCCCCAGAGTTCATACACTGAAGCCCCAGCTCCGAAAGTGACCGTATTTGGAGGTGATTAAGGTTGAATGAGGTCATAGGTTGTGGCCCTGATCTGATGGGACCTGTGGCCCTGTAAGAAGGGGAAGGGACACCGTTGCTCTCCGTATCTCTCTGCCTGCACGCCGAGCAAAGACCACGTGAGGACATGGCAGGAAGGCGGCTGTCCTCAAGCCAGAAAGAGAGGCCCCCCTAGAAACCGGCCCCGCGATGCCTCGAGCCCAGACTTCAGCCTCCAGACCGTGAGGGACTAAATATCTTCTTTAAGCTGCCCGGTCTGTGGTATTTTTTTATGGGGGCCCTGGCAGACTACAATGGAGCATATTTCTTTCCCAATAAAAATAAAGGACAATTTCTTTTAAAAAGAAGCCCTAAGGACATAGCAGTGGCCCAGCACACGGGCCAAGTGGGGCTGGGGCCACGTCACCAGCACGCACGTTTAGCTTGATGTTCGGCACGGGAAGCAGGAGCCGTGGCCGGTCGCCGGTCCGGGGCCGGGGGTACAGCGGCTGCGTGAAGTCCCCCAGCAGCTCCCGGAGCACCTGAGCCACGTGGTGCATCTGCACACGGGGGGCGGGGGGCGCGGAGACCGGCCGCTCCGGCTCCTCGGCCAGCACCTTCTGAAGCTTGCTGTGGAACAGGCAGGAGGGGTCCAGGTTCTGGTACAGGTAGAGCAGGGTGTCCCACGTGACGAACTCCTTCAGCCGCACCCCGTTCTCCAGGAAGAGCTTCACGAATTCGGGCTTGTTGGAGATGAGGGCGGCCGTCATCACGGGGTGCAGCTCTGAAGGCTGAGAGAGAGCACCGTGGGGGGCAGGCCTCGCACACCCTGATGGCCAGGCCGCTGGAGACGGGACTGCCATTGTCTCCACCGGGGGAAGGGCTGGGGTCGGGCAGAGGCCCCCCTCCAGGGCCTGGCCTTGTTCTGGGGGCCAACAAGGCCCTCCACGGGGCAGCCCAGGAGCCCTACCTTCCACTGCCGCTCGTCGGTGAAGATCTCGCTCCGGGCGATGTCCACGCGGTTCCACGCCACCGCTAACTTCAGCTGGTGGTCCCAGTTCTCGTGGCCAAAGTGGTCATGGCTCCGAGAGGCTGCAGGCAAGAGCACTCGTGTCAGGAGGCTTCCGTCTGGGTCTCAGAGCCACTTCCCTGCCATCTGATAATGTCACACAGGGAGGGATTTGTCACCAACCGCGGTGTCTCCGTGTGCCCAGTGGCGGAATCCCCACCACACACACACCTTTGTGAAAAGCACGTTTCCTTTCAGTGCTGGAATCGGAGAATCTCCGGGTTTCGGCCTCACTCTGGCTCGTCCCCGCCCCCACCTCCTGGTCAAGCCCCTTGGCCCCAGCGCTTACAGAAGACACGGGTGTCTGAAAGGCAGGCGTGTTTGCACGAACCCTCGGAAGTCACCACTGCATATGCCGTCAGTTTCCTTTCTCACCTTGACTGCAGAACCACCGCCCCACCCAGGCTCTACAGCGGCTTTCCCAACTGGTTCCTGCTCTCCCTGGCAGGTTTCACACCTTAAAGCATGGGCTGCTATTTGGGGAAGTGAAAAGGGAAGTTGGACCCTCGCCTGACACCACACACAAGACCCAAGCTGAGATGTGCCCCAGACACCTCCACATAAAGGCCCTGCCTGCAGACTTTCCATGGCGAAACACGAGACAAGATCTGCAGCCACAGAGCAGCTAAAGATTTCCTGGGGTGCGAAGGACACGGACCAGACAGGACAAAATGGACAGATGAAACTCCAGTAAAATGTAAGCCTTCTGCTCGTCAAAGACAACTTGAAGGAACTCGGAAGGCGAGCCAGGAACCAAGAGAAAATCTCCCCAGGGCATCTCTCTAACAAAGGATTCCTATCAGAGTATTTCAAGAGCTCCTGCAACTCGAAACTGAGAAGACAAACCACCAAACAAACACGGACAGACGATCCGAAAGGCACGTCCCCCGGATGCTAACTCGCGGCCAACAAGCCCAGGAAGAGACGCGCCGTGTCACGGGCCATCAGAGAGACGCAGATCCAAACCACCCCGAGCTGTCACTTCACACCCACTAGGACGGCTTCGGTTTAAAACGCTGACCCTGCCAAGCGCCGGTGAGGACGCAGAAAAGCTAGAGCCCACGTCCACGGCTGGCAACGAGGGAAGGCGGTGCCATCTTGTTGGAAAACAGTTGGGTGGTTTCTTATAAACGTGCCCGTGCCACAGAGAACCATAATTCCACTCCCGTAGATGTGGACCCGAGAGAAACGGGAACAAACTGCAGCTTTTATCGGAGCCCCACACCGGAGGCGGCCTTCGGGTCCAGAGACAGGCGGGTGGAGAAGCGAGCTAACCCTAACCTTCGCGCAGTGAAATAGCACTCAGCGGTAGAAAGGAACAGAGCTCTGACACACGCCCACGCGGAAGAATCTCAAACGTGCTGCTCTGAGCCGACGCGAGACACAAAAGAACACCGAGTGTATGATTCCATTTCTGTGAGTTTCTAGCACAGGCAAAACCATCTCCAAGGACAGAAAGCAGACAGATGGTTACCCAAGGCACACAGAGGCACGAGGGAGCTCTCGGGGGTGGGGGGAGCTGTCCTGTATCTGGATTGTATCAGTCTGCAGGGTACGCACCCGCTCAAATGCATCCGGCAGTAAACCCAGGACGGGGGACGTCACCTTCTTTAAACCATAACCTCGATAAAGTTGATTTTTAAACGGGGTTGTCATTGGGGTGCCCGGGTGGCTCAGTCGGTTAAGCATCCGACTCTTGGTTTTGGCTCAGGTCATGATCTCGCGGTTCACGAGTTGAAGCCCCATCAGGCTCTGAGCTGACAGCACAGAGCCTGCTTGGGATTCTCTCTCTCTCCTTTTCTCTCTGCCCCTGCTGCTCGCTCCCTCTCTCTCCCTCCCTCTCTGTCTCTCTCTCAAAATAAATAAATAAACCTTTAAAGGGGATTGTTACTCAAAAACCACATACGTATTTCTATTGTTTTCATATATTACACACATAATAAAGAGAGAGCCACTTTCTCCCAGAGGCCCACCGCCTCTCCCCCGAACAACCAATTACACTGTGTTGGCTTCCAGAAATAAATATGCCCTCGTTCTCCCCCAGGACCTGCCCCGCCCCCGGCACACGTGGGAGGCACCGTGACTTTTGGCCGACGGCCACACCTGTGTAACCACCGCCACGAATGAAAAATGAAACATTCCCACAGCCCAGAGGCCCACACGCCCTCCCCGCTCAGCTCCCCCCGCACCCAGGAGAAACCACGATTCACGGCATATCTTCACTTGCTCTTGAACTCAGAGAGCAGGCGCTGGGCTCCATCCTGGCCGTGAGCAGGGGTCCTTCCCCCCACCCCTGGCGCTGTGCAGGGATGCCCCCGCTCAGGGCCCCAGGCCCCTCGTCACCACCTCCCAGACGTGGCAGCCTGGCGTCTCTCTTCCTGCTCCGTGGTCCCTTCACAGAAGAAGGCAAGGAGGGGACAGACGCTCTCACTGCCCCGTCTGTGAACAGGAGGGTCGAGTGCCACGAGCGGACACTGTCGAACCCCTGTGGTCACGGGGATCTTCACAGCGGCTTCCCGGCCTTCGGCGTCCTTGGTGGCGGGGGCCGGCCGCACGGGCCACGGTGGCGTCCCAGCTCCTGCACAGTTGCTCTGAGTCTATTCAACCGGCTCTTCCCGGTTCTTGTGTCTCCCCGGACGGGGGTCTTCAAATGAGAGCCCCGGTCCTGGTTTTAACCGTCTCACTGGCTCCGTGAGGTTTTACGTGCCATCCCGAGTCCTTCTGTCAGGAGGAGGCCACGGAACAAGCCCAGGTTTGCCCCCCTCTCCCGGCAAAGCTTCCTGCCGCCCTGCTCCGCCCGGGCCGCGTCCCTCGGGGGTGAGGAGCCAGCACGACGGCTTCCTGGCGTGGGGACGTCGTCCACAGCGGGAGGGGCAGGGGCACCCGCCGTCCCCCAGAACCGGAGGGAGAGGGGAGCGTGGGGCGGAGGGCAGGCCAGGGGCTGGCCCAGGGGCGGCCGCCGCGGGAGCTTCATCGCCCAGGAGGGGCCGTGGGAGCGCCGGCACACGAGCAAGCACGCAGGTCAACAGCAGGCCTCCCAAGGCCTTCTTCCCTCCCCGACACTGTATGGGCGGCTGCAATGCCCGCGGAGGGACCATTCGGGCGGCTGCACCCGGCCTCCGCTGAGGAAGGCAGTCGGAGAAGGGAGCCCGAACCCCCAGCCCCGGCGCGGGCCCCCACCTGCCTGGCGGGGCCGTGAGCTGGGCCCGGCGTGGCCCACCCCCGGCTGCCCTCTGACCGGTGCCTCTGACTCAGGGGTGGGCCTCTTGGTGCCTCCAAGTGCGGGGCCCCGGGCACCTCCCCTCCGCTTCTCCCTCCGCCCCACCTTGCCCGACCCTCACCTTTCAGCAAGGCCTGCAGGATGGCCACGTCCACGTCCTGCTGGCCATCCTTGCCTTCCCGGAAGATGGTCAGCAGCTGCCGCCTCCGCACAATGTCTTGGATCTGCAACCGACACGGCCCAGGTGAGGTTTGGGGTGACGAGCGGCCCCCCATCTCCTCGAGGGGAGCCGCAGAACCGAGGCCTCGGACACACAGCCGGCGCCCCGGCACGAGGCCACCACCTCGCCTCCCCACGGTGAAGACGAAGACGTGTAAGGACCAAATACACCACGTGTGTGAGAGGTCTGCCAGGAGGAAACACACCCAAGTGTAAGGGCTTCCGCCCGCCACGAGACTGTCTGCAGAACGCCCGACACTGCTGAAGTTGAGACTCCTCCCCCGCTTCCTCACCTTGCCTGCCCGCCCACCCCCAGAGCCCCCAGTCTCTCTTCCAATGTTTGTGGTGATGTTCTAGAAAATCCTTGCAATCTGGTGGCTGGCTAAATAGTGTCAGGCTTAGGAAGGAAGGAGGAAGGAAGGAAGGAAGGAAGGAAGGAAGGAAGGGGGAGGGGAAGGAAGAAAGAAGGAAGGAAGGGAGGGAGGAAGGAAAGAAGGAGGAAGAAAGGGAGGAGGGAGGGAGGGAGAGAGGAGGGAGGGAGGGAGGAAGGAAGGAAGGAAGAGGGAGGGAGGGAGGAAGGAAGGAGGGGGAGGGGAAGGAAGGAGGAAGGAGGGAGGGAGGAAGGAGGGAGGGAGGAAGGAAGGAAGGAAGGAAGAAAGGAAGGAAGGAAGGAAGGAAGAGAGGGAGGGAGGGGGAGGGGAAGGAAGAAAGAAGGAAGGAAGGGAGGGAGGAAGGAAGGAGGAAGAAAGGGAGGAGGGAGGGAGGGAGAGAGGAGGGAGGGAGGGAGGAAGGAAGGAGGGGGAGGGGAGGGAAGGAAGGAAGGAAGGAAGAGGGAGGGAGGGAGGAAGGAAGGAGGGGGAGGGGAAGGAAGGAGGAGGGAGGGAGGGAGGGAGGGAGGGAGGAAGGAAGGAAGGAAGGAAGGAAGGAAGGAAGGAAGGGAGGAAAGAGGGAAAGAAGGAAGTAGGGAGGAAGGAAGGAGGGGGAGGAGGAGGAAGGAGGAAGGAGGAAGGACGGGGGCGTATAATGAAAGGGAAAGGCTAAACGCAATGTGGTAGAGTCTGATTTGCATCCCGGGACAGAGAAAGGACATTAGCAGACCAACGTCAAAAGCAACAGTGCGGAGCTTTGGCTCATCTCTCAGTTCTGACCGCAGCTCTGCAGGATGTGACCCTCGGGACAGGCTGGGTAACGGTTGGCCAGAAGGGCTCTACTACCTTTGCAACTATTCTACAGACCTAAAATTACCCCAGAACCAAAGGGCGAGAGAGAACCAGCAGGACACCTGAAATGAGGGCCACGCCCGGTCCTCACGAGGATGTCCTGACGTCCTGAGGCTCCCTGCTTCCAGGCAGTATAACCAGCCTGCCCCCGGGGACTGGGTCTCCCAAACACCCCGGAGACCGGGGCTGGGGTCCCCTGGAACGCTCACCGGGCCTGCGAATCCTCAGGATGGGCTCACGCCTGCCGACGCCTCCAGCTCGGCAGACACCCTGAGACGCCCTGAGGGGCGCGCAGACACCCCACGGCCCCCAGGAGCCACGCTCAGGCCCCTACCGCCTCACGGTCCCCCTGCCCCCCTGCCTTGCCAGGGCTCAAACACCCCCATTAATCTGCCCGGGCGGCCTGGGGCTCACCAGGCTTGGAGGCTGTGCCCGATCCCGTGGCCGTCACCCGGCAGCCCCCGCGCTGCCTGAAGCTCGCTCTCTACCCCTCTGCCCTGCGCTGGCCTCAACAGCCGCCTCCTGCCCCCCGACCCAGGCAGTCCTCGCTCCCAAACGGCTGTGCTGTCAGCCCCGTCCGTTCCCCAGTCCAGCCTGCAGTTCTGGGGACAGAGGTTCAAGACATGCCCTCCCCCTGGGCGGGACAACATGCTGCCTCAGTTGAGGGCTTTCCGTCCACCCTGGGCCCCCGCCTGGCACAAAGCCCCCCACTCTTCCAAGATCACATCCATGCGTGCTCCAGGCCCGTGGGGTCTCTGTTTCCAGGCCCTGGTCCTGATTCCAGGCTAAGGGCGTCTGGGAGCCAGCAGGTGCCTGTCTGCCTACCTTCTTGGTCCACTCCGCAATCCTGCTCTCAGTGAGGGTCTCAAACACCTCCTGGAAGAACACACTCAGCTTCTGCTGGATCCGGGAGATGGTGATCTCAGATATGGGCAGGCCGGCCACCTGGGCAATGACGTCGGCCACGCGGCCCGAGCCCTCCACCACCACGCAGGGGGTGCCGTTGGTGATGGCGTTATAGATGGTCTGAAACGCAGGGGCCCACGGTGAGCCCCAGGGCCCGAGTGCCCGCCCCGCTCTGACCCCTGAACCACGGGCATCTCAGCGTCAAGGCTACGGGGCTACTGAGAAATGAAGCGAAAACACTGAGTCTGGCAGCCTCCGCTGCTGGGGGCGAAAGGCGCTAATCCTGACACAGGGGCGTCCACCTGACAGACTGGCTCCTTCAGGCCTACTGTTCAGATGGACCGTTGCCACCGGAACGGGAGCCCTACAGCGTTTCGGCCCACGGGTGTGTGGTTGAGGGAGCCATCCCCGGGAGACCGTGCTGCCGGCTTGTGGTTTCGCTCCCTCGTTAAGGCCCAGGGTGAGACCAGGGCCACATGAGGAGACCCCTGGACACCCGGCACGAGGTCAACTTCAGGAAGGGACTCGGACCCCCGCGGGAAGGACACCCTCCACATGAGCAGGCACCGTGCTCTGGGCGTGAGGGAGCGGGACCTCCATGCAGAGAACCCCGTGTGGGGAGGGGACAGGGGACCAGATGCATTCCTGTCCCCCGGGGACTGGGTCTGAAACGGGGGAGCCCTCCTGCCATTCCTAAGCATGAACACACATCTTCTCCAGTCTCATAAATGCAATGTCCTTGCTCCTGCCCCAAACCTGCAGGCTGTAATAGCATCACGTGTCCCTGCGGTCAGCCTTCCTCCATCAAGGAGAATGTGTTAAAACTACCGAGGAACCTGCTTTATGTCCAGCTGCTAGTCCCATGGGGCTGGGGTGCCCGAGGGCCGGCACTTCGAGAACTGTGCAGAGTGGCCACCCTGGGGTCCTGCAAGAAGGTGCCGTGCGGGTCCCCCTGGGGCCCCTCCTACTGGTCAGCCACCCAGGCCCGGAGCCAGTGTCCCCCCACCCCGCGGCAGGGTACCTCCTCGAAGGCTGCCTTCCCACCCACAGTCACCACTCTTTCTCCTTGCCCCTCCCCCTTGCCAACGACCCCGCTGGGGTGCCAGTCACGGGGCTCTGGGCCAGAGCGCCCCCTGCAGCAGGGTTGCACCTCAGATCCCTGCCCCACAGGCCAGTACTCACGTGCAGAGTGCCCGGTCCCCCCTCCAGCACCACACAGACTATGGGGATCTTGATGGCCACTCCTAGGACGAAGCATGAACCCCGAATTAGGGATGCGGGGGCCCAGACCCTCCCCCTGGGGCCCTCTTGCCCACCTCCCGCCAGCTCCAGAGGCATCGATGGAGACGGGCAGTTGGTACTGAGTGGTTTTCAAAGGCTGATGCTCGGCCGTCAGTGGACGATCTGCCTGTTCTACGTAATGAGAGCAAATTCGAGCCCTGAGATGGCTCGTCCACCTTCTACTTCTGTTCCCTTTCTGGGGGTGCAGGCGAAGGCAGGGCTGTCTGCCTCAGAGGCCACCCCGACCAGCCTGCTTTCCTCGGCTTGCCTTTCGTGGAGCCTCAAATCTGCGCACGCCAAGCAGGTGGGCTTTAGGCACCACATACACGGCAGGGGAGCATAGCATCGGGACCTCCATCCTCTGTCCCGTCGCTCAGCCCTCGCCCTGAGCCCCCCATCCATCCGGCAGCCAGGGCACCTACAAAGACTTCAGAAATCTCCCCGGGGCAACAAACATCCCCCCACGTGCCGCTTTGGTGTCTCCGGCCCCGCACCCCCACCTAGGCTCTCTGGGACACAGCAGGGCTCTCACGTGGTCCCCGGGCCGGCAGCCTCAGCCTCACCTGAGCACGGAGAAGAGCAAGTTCTCCCCGCACACCAGGGACTCTGACGTGCAGTGAAGCTTGAACACCGTGGCTCTGAAGGGGCCCGCCCAACCTGGCACAGAGCTAGGACCTGCTGCTATTCCGGTCCCTTCTCCGCCCCTCACATCCTGTGCATTTGCCCTTCCCGTGTCCTGGAACCTGGCCCATCTCACCCACGAGGGAAGACACGTCAGGGCCGAGTTATGCACGTTGCTATTTCCAGACTGAGCCGTGCTTGTGGTGTAGAGTGACTACCGGTGGTCTATGTATGACCTGAGGGACAGCAGACACATGGGGGCTCCCTCACCTCCTCTTTCCTTTGTCTGCTCTGATATGAACTTCTCCAGCCTCGTCCTCAGGGGAATCTCGACCCCGTAGCGGCCGTGGGTCCCGTCGTCCACAAGGATGAAGTGGGAGTGGTTACTGTCCAGGCAGGTCAGGTGCCCTTGGCCTTCCTCGTCCATGACGTACTCGGCAGGAAAGCCGCCCTGGGGACGGCCGGAGAGAGTCAGACACAGACAGACAGAGAGTTCTGCATCTTGAGTGCCAGAAATGGGGGCCTAGTAGGCTGGAAAGTGACCCCCAATGTACGAAGTCCTCATTCCTGGAAGCTGTGAACGTTCCCTCATTTGGAAAAAGAGCCCCTATAGATTTAAGTTAAGGATCGTAACACGGGGAAGATTTATCCTGAAGTATCCGGGTGGGTCCTATATGTCTCCACAGCGACCTTCCGAGAGGGAGGCAGAGGGAGATTTGACCACAACAGGAGGAGAGCCCAGTGACCGTGAAGGCAGAGATCGGGGCAATGTGGCCACGGCCGGGGAAAGCCAGCGGCCACCGGAAGGCAAGGACCGGCTGCCCCCCCGCCAGCCTCCGGAGGAAGCAGGGCCCCGTCGCACCGGGATCCGGGCCAGGCGAGGCCGATCCGGAGCCCTGGCTCCAAAGGGGAGAGAACACATTTCTGCGGCTCTGAGCCACCAGGTGTGCGATCGTCTGTTACAGCGGCCGCAGGAAACCGGAACAGATCTGACAATCAGGAAGTGGAGCGTCGCCGTAAGAAACTCGCACAAATGTGGAGATGGCCTTGGAACCGGGCAACGGGCGGAGACCGGAAGGACGCTGGGGACACGAGGGACAACGTCCGAGGGGCCTCGAACAGACTGCGGTAGGAGCGCAGGTGCAAGGGCACGCCTGGTGACGCCAGACGGGAGTGGGGGGCGGGCAGAGCGAGCTTCGACCGTCTTCGACGTGCCGGCAGAGCGTCCGTAGCTCTGGACACTGAGGGGCCGCCAGCCAAGGCCCAGAAGGAAATGAGGACCGCGGATCAGAAACCGGAGGGAAGGGGGGGCGCCTGGGTGGCTCGGTAATGACTACCAGAACCAGAGCACCGTGGCGCCTGGGCTCAGGGCTCCTGTGAGGGCCGGGTTCACAGGGTTCAGAGGTCAGGCTTTGGGATCAGAACGCGACACTCTCTGGCCGCGCAGAGGCGGCCACGCCCCTGCTTTCTGCTAAGTCGTTTCTGTGTTTCTAAGACCTGTGGTGGCTCTTACGTGGACCCATCCTGTAATCGCAAGGGGGTCCAGCCACGTCAGCCGCTCGGCCTGGCCATCAGGGTCTGTGGTGCGGCTGGGCGTGAGCCCCGGTCTCCTGCACCCCTGTCCAGGCTCCTCCCCTCCGTGCTGCATTTACCCTGGTGTCCAGGCAGCGGCCCGTCCACTGCAACCCAGGGGGCCCTACCCGTCACCCCCTCTGACGCCGCCCACCAGGAGAGGTCGCCGAGCTCACCGAGGGGTGGATCAGGTCTTCACGGTTGTGCACGGTGCCCCACGTGGCCACTCCGACGGTGACGACTTCTCCTTCGTTGTGGCTGCTGCTCAGCGTGAAGTCACGCACCGCCTCGCCCACCTGTTTCATCACACCCGTGTGGGAGCCGCCGGTGATGATCCAGGCCCCTGGGGACAGGACCGGAGCTGTGCACCCTCCACGACACGCCTGATGCCCGCGGCCCCGTGTGCTTCTGACGCCCACTGTCCTTCTTCTGCGGGGCCCGGCTCAGGGGGCTTTCAAACTCGTCATCAGGTGTAAGTCTCGGGACCAGGACCACGGAGGAAGCGGCCACAGCGCGATTCTGCCTTCACGGAGCAGCTCTGGGGGCCGAGGGTTCCCGCCTTGCTCAGGGAGGTGGTGCGGCCGGGAGCGGGGACTGTGGGCCTCTCCCCCCACCCCACCCCCCACCCCCCGCCTGCTGCTGCTTCCCTGTCCTGCACTCGGAACGCACGTGTCTGAATTCTTCTACTCCAAGTCATAAACGTCCCTTCTTCTCCTCAGCTCTCGGGGCCTGAGTGTGGCGGACTGAACCCCTCTCCTGGCCACTTGCCCTGCCACACTGCCCAATGCCATGTGACCTGCAGGGGCCCTGACAGGGCACACACTTCCCAGCCCTGTGTGACCTGACCAGGGGATCTGCTCAGGGCATCGCACGTGGGAAGCACCGTGACCAGGGGACCCGCTTGGGGCATCGCATTTGGGGAGCACCATGACCAGGGGACCCTCTTGGGGCATCGCATGTGGGGAGCATCATGACCAGGGGACCCGCTCTGGGCATCACATGCGGGCAGCACCGTGACCGGGGGACCCGCTCGGGGCATCGCACTCGGGGAGCACCGTGACCGGGTGACCGCTCGGGGCATTGCATTTGGGTAGCACCATGACCAAGGGACCCTCTTGGGGCATCGCATGTGGGGAGCATCATGACCAGGGGACCCGCTCTGGGCATCACATGCGGGCAGCACCGTGACCGGGGGACCCGCTCGGGGCATCGCATGTGGGGAGCATCATGACCAGGGGACCCGCTCTGGGCATCACCTGCGGGCAGCACCGTGACCGGGGGACCCGCTCAGGGTATCGCACTTGGGGAGCACCGTGACCGGGGGACCCGCTTGGGGCATCGCATTTGGGTAGCACCATGACCAAGGGACCCTCTTGGGGCATCGCATTTGGGGAGCACCATGACCAGGGGACCCTCTTGGGGCATCGCATGTGGGGAGCATCATGACCAGGGGACCCGCTCTGGGCATCACATGCGGGCAGCACCGTGACCAGGGGACCCGCTCGGGGCATCGCACTCGGGGAGCACCGTGACCGGGTGACCACTCGGGGCATTGCATTTGGGTAGCACCATGACCAAGGGACCCTCTTGGGGCATCGCATGTGGGGAGCATCATGACCAGGGGACCCGCTCTGGGCATCACATGCGGGCAGCACCGTGACTGGGGGACCCGCTCGGGGCATCGCACTCGGGGAGCACCGTGACCAGGGGACCCGCTTGGGGCATCACATGTGGGGAGCATCGTGACCAGGGGACCCGCTCTGGGCATCACATGTGGGGAGCATCGTGACCAGGGGACCCGCTCTGGGCATCACCTGCAGGCAGCACCGTGACCGGGGGACCCGCTCGGGGCATCGCACTCGGGGAGCACCGTGACCAGGGGACCCGCTTGGGGCATCTCATGTGGGGAGCATCGTGACCAGGGGACCCGCTCTGGGCATCGCATGTGGGGAGCATCGTGACCAGGGGACCCGCTCTGGGCATCACCTGCAGGCAGCACCGTGACCGGGGGACCCGCTCGGGGCATCGCACTCGGGGAGCACCGTGACCGGGGGACCCGCTCGGGGCATCGCACTTGGGGAGCACCGTGACCAGGGGACCCGCTCGGGGCATCGCATTTGGGTAGCACCGTGACCAAGGGACCCTCTTGGGGCATCGCATGGGGGGAGCACCGTGACCGGGGGACCCGCTCGGGGCATCGCACTCGGGGAGCACTGTGACCAGGGGACCCGCTTGGGGCATCGCATGTGGGGAGCATCGTGACCAGGGGACCCGCTCTGGGCATCGCATGTGGGGAGCATCGTGACCAGGGGACCCGCTCTGGGCATCACCTGCGGGCAGCACCGTGACCAGGGGACCCGCTCGGGGCATCGCATTTGGGTAGCACCGTGACCAAGGGACCCTCTTGGGGCATCGCATGGGGGGAGCATCGTGACCGGGGGACCCGCTCGGGGCATCGCACTCGGGGAGCACCGTGACCGGGGGACACGCTCGGGGCATCGCGTGCAGGGAGCACCGTGAACACCAGGTCTGGGAGCCCTGAATCTGCACCAGCCATCTTTGCTGCACCTTGTCTGCCAGGAGAAAGCAGGTCCCCAGTGCGCTCTGCTCCCCCAGCCCGTGTCCGGATGAGAGGAGACACGGGGAAGATGTGCAGCTGCCTCCTCGGAAAAGGGGTGAAGTTCTCTATCGTTCGGGCTGCCTGCTACCGGGGCAGTGCCGGCCACGGCACACCACCCGGTGCCTAGAAACCAGCTGTGCGTGGTGCTGCCGTAAGGAGCCGTCTAAAACGTGTGGCCCTGGCTCTGGGGCTGGGAGGTGACAGCGAGGACTTTGCTATCGAACCCTAAAAAGATAACTGTCAAGACGTGGTAAAACCGTCACCTGCGATTACCTGGGGGGACAGGTGAGCACCTAATGGGCTCACTGCGAAGGTCACGAGTGTGCCTGGGGGATGGTCGGCTGCATTTAACCAAATCCCACGTGCTGCGGAAGCCCCAAGAGACACGGGCCAGTGAGACCCCGACCGAGCCTCTGTTTCAGGGCAAAGACCAAAGGGAGAGCACGGCCCTCACGTGCTGCTAAAACCAGATCCTAAAGCCAGCGTCCTCTGGGTGGGCCAGTCTCATCCGGACCAGAATCCTTGCTCTCCTGCCCTTAACCAACCCGGCGTAGCCGCCTTGGAGGCCACGGGCAGCACGGCTGCTTCTCCGGCGTCACTTTGAGGGAGCACCCGGGGCTGCCTGCGTGGAGCTCGCGCAGCCTGGGGCCTTGTCCTGTGCTCACTGGGGGTGCACCCCGGGGGGGCACGGGACCCCGAGGCAGTCACGTCATGTGTAAAGATGGACACCGTTGTCCCTCCCTCCCAGATGTGAACAGACGGGTTAGGTAACAGGGGTTTGGTTCGTGGAGACCCTCCCTGAAGGCCCCACGGTGAACATGACCCCCTCCAGCCTCCTCTGCCTCCCGCTGTTACCTCGCAGCTAAACGAGGCCTCCTGTGGGGGCAGAGCAGGGAGTCCCTCTCGGGAGCTGGCTGGAGCCCTGTCTGCCCCATGAGCACGCCCAGCGGCAGCCGCCGTGGGCCGGCGAGGCCTGGGGAGTCTGACTGGGCCGGGCACGGCCTGGGTGGCCCCCGAGGACCTCCCTAGTCCCAACAGCCGTGGTGCTGCCTGCTCAGCCCGCCCGTGGCTCCAGCCCCCGAGGGCTACCTGTGGTCTGGGCCACCTTGACCAGGCCTCTTCGGAAGACACTCTTCAGCCTGGGCTTCATGTTGAAGTCCTTGGCCCCGCCTGTCACCGAGATGAGGAGGTTGGGGACGTCCAGGCCCCAATACTGGGTCATCAGGTGGTAGATCACGCTGGGGGGTGTGTCCTGGGAGAGGCGAACGTACTGCAGGGAAGTGACAGGGCGGCAGGGGGGAACCCTGTGTCAGCGGGGGGCCCAGCCCAGCCCTAGAGACGGCAGGGCAGCTGTGGGCACCCTCCCACCAGCCCGCCCGAGAGCCCAGCCAGGTGGGCGGACGCCCCCCACCCTGGGTCTAGATCCGGTGAGCAGAAGCGGCCACGCCTAAGCAGGACACGGATCGAGAGGAAGGGGGAAGGGGCAAAGGCCCAGCGGGACAACAGGCCGCCCTGGGAAGACCAGCCCCATCTTCCAGCCCCCTCCACCCAGCCTGCACTCACGGCGCCCCTCTGACCCCCGCCTCTCTGCTGTGGGACGCACCCGCCCTGCTTTGTGGTGACCGAGAACCCCGAGGGCACCCTTGGGTCTCCCGTGAGCCTCGTGAAGCCCCGCCTGCCCCGTCCCTAGTGCTGGCAAGGCTCGAGGCCTCTCCGGAGGCGCCTCAGGTCACGGAAGGGTGACGCGAGTCACAGCGAGAGCAGCGGAGGGGTGGAGACCAACCTTCCCCACCTTCTGGCCCAGGCCCGTGAAAACAATGTCACCAAAGGCGTCCGTTGGCATCTCCTGGACATGCTTTTTTGGGTCCCAATCCTTGCCCTGCCAAGCGTGGGGCCTGGTAGCCTCCTCCAAGTGCTGCTGGCGTGTGTAGCCGCACTCGCACACCACCTTCCTGCAAAGACACACGGTCACGGTCAGCGGAGGGAAGGAGGTGCCCGTGCCCCCCGCGGGGGGTGTCAGCAGGGGCCCAGCGGAGCGGCAGGACCCCACCCCCCGCTGTGAGGAGGCGCCGTGTCAGTGAAAGCCCAGCGGGGAGCTGAGGCTCCCACCCCTTCCCACCGAACGTCAGCCCGGGGTTAAAAGGGGCTTGGACTCCCATCGCCACGTGGCGGTAATGAGGCAGGGCCCCCCTCCCCCACAGACACGTCATAGGGGACCTGCTAAGCCACAGGATGCAGTCTCATAACATAATACCCCAAAGGTCAAGGTTTCAGACTGAACATCACCATCACACCAGGAGCCAGGAAAATCTCCACAGGAATGAGAAAAGACAGCAGCCACCGATGCCAAGGTGACGCTGTTAGAATCATCTGACAAGGACGTTAAGGCAGCTATCATAAAACTGCTTTACCAAGGAATCACGAACACACTTGGAAAAAAGGAAAATATATAAAGTCTCAGCGAAGAAATGGAAGACATATCAAATGGAAATTTAAAAACTGAAAAAAGTGCACAAACGAAACAAAATCTTTTCAAAACTCAGTGGATGGACTCAGCCACAGAATGAAGGTGGCAGAGGAAAGAATCCATGAACTTGAAAACAGAGCATAGCAATGACCCACCATGAACGCCAGAAACAGACCTAAATGAACAACGATGTGAAGAGCCTCTGAGCCTCAGAGCTGTGAAGGAAGCCGGAGCAGGCAAGTCACAGAGTCCCCAAGGGAAGAGGGAGAGGGGGCGGGGCCGAGGGAAGGGGGGCGGGGCCGGAAACGCGTGTAAAGAAATTGTGACCAGCCGTGATGAGCACCGAGTTAGGTACAGAAGTGGCTGTATTGCACACCTGAAACCAATCTAACACTGTATGCTGATTACACTGGAATTAAAATTGAAACCTTAATAAAAAATTATGGCCCAATGGGAGCCTTCCTAGGAATGTGAGGTTGGGTTATCACTTAAAAACCAATCAACATAGTTTATCATATTAGCAGAATAAGGGAGAAAAGCCGTCTGATCATTTGCTTGGATGCATAGTGTTTTATCAAATTCAACACCCAGTTGTAATAACAACTGTCAGCAAGGCAAGAACAGAGAGGAACTTCCTCAACCTGGTACAAAAGCATCTGTGAAAATCCTACTGCTGACATCATACTCGAGGATAAAATGCTGAACCCTTCATCACTAAGATTGGGAACAAGACGATGCTGTCCACCCTCAGCACTGCTATTCAGCATGGCACTAGAGGTCCTAGCTAATGGGGTGGCGGAAAGAAAGGAGAGGAAAGGGTACAGGGGAAGGGAAGGGAAGGGAAGGGAAGGGAAGGGAAGGGAAGGGAAGGGAAGGGAAGGAAGAGGGAAGGGAAGGGAAAGAAGAGGGAAGGGAAGGAAGAGGGAAGGGAAGGGAAGGGAAGGGAAGGGAAGGGAAGGGAAGGGAAGGGAAGGAAGAGGGAAGGGAAGGGAAGGAAGAGGGAAGGGAAGGGAAGGGAAGGAAGAGGGAAGGGAAGGGAAGGGAAGGGAAGGGAAGGGAAGGGAAGGGAAGGGAAGGAAGAGGGAAGGGAAGGAAGAGGGAAGGGAAGGGAAGGGAAGGAAGAGGGAAGGGAAGGGAAGGGAAGGGAAGGGAAGGGAAGGAAGAGGGAAGGGAAGGAAGAGGGAAGGAAGAGGGAAGGGAAGGGAAGGGAAGGGAAGGGAAGGGAAGAGAAGGAAGAGGGAAGGGAAGGGACGGAAGAGGGAAGGGAAGGGAAGGGAAGGGAAGGGAAGGGAAGGGAAGGGAAGGGAAAAGAAAAGAAGGAAGGAAAGGAAAGAAAAGGCACATATAGAAGAAAAGAAGTAAGACTATCTTTATTCACAGGTGATGGAATTGTGTGTGTAGAAAACCCCAGGGAATCTACAAAAAGGTGTAAGACTGTCAATAACTCTAACAAGTTTGTAGGATACAAGGTCAATAGAAATAAATCAATTTTATGTCTATACAGAAGTAACAAACAGAAAGTGAAATTGGGGCGCCTGGGTGGTTCCGTTGGTTAAGCGTCTGACTTCAGCACAGGTCACGATCTCACAGTTTGTGAGTTCGAGCCCCGCATCAGGCTCTGTGCTGTCAGTTCAGAGCCTGGAGCCAGCTTTGGATTCTGTGTCTCCCTCTCTCTCTGCCCCCACCCTGCTCACGCTCTGTCTCTGTCTTTTGAAAATGAATAAACATTAAAAACAATTAAGGAAAGTGAAATCAAAACAAAACACTACCTATAATAGCAAAGAAAAATTAAAAGTGGCCAAATTTCCCACATTTGGAAAGAAGTCATAAATTCTACGTTCAAGAATCTAGGGAACACCACACAAGGGAGACCCAAAGAGATGTGTGCCAGGATACTAAAGTCAAACTTGCATCAACTGAAGACAAAGAAAAAATCTTGGAAGCCACAAGACAGAAATGACACTTTGCCTACTGGGGCAAAGAAACTCACGTAACAAACAACTTCTCATCAGAAATCAGAAAGAAGTACCAGGAGCGGGGCGCCTGGGGGGGCTCAGTCGGCTGAGGGTCCGACTCTTGGTTTCAGGTCAGGTCATGATCTCACAGTTCGTGGGTTCAAGCCCTGTGTCAGGCTCTGTGCTAACAGCGTGGAGCCTGCTGGGGATTCTCTCTCTCTCTCTCTCTCTCTCTCTCTCTCTGCCCCTCCCCTCATGCTTCACGCGCTCTCTCTCTCTCGCAAAATAAACTAATAAACTTAAAAAAAATTTTTTTTTTCAGGAAGTACAAGGAGGAAGGGGCACAACAGCTTTCAAAAAGCACCAACCCAGAATTGTACACTCAGCAGATGCATGGCTCAGTCAGACGTTCTCGGATGAAAGAAAACGGAGGGAATCTGTCACCCACAGAACTACCCTACGAGGGTGGATAAAGGTCGTTCTCTAAGCAGAAGCGAAGTGATGGACGGTGGAAAGGTTGAACAGCAGAAGGAAGGAAGAATGACAGAACGGGTAAACGGAACTCTGGAAAAATGTTCAAGTCACCTGGAAAGGCAGGAAAAGAAAAACCTTAAAACGGAAAGATGCAATGGCGGACGTAAGTCCTAACATCAAAACTCACCTTAAATATAGTGCCGTAAATACACCAGTTTGAAAAGACACAGGTTTTGCACAGTGGATGAAAAGAGTAAGGCCCGATTATTTATTGTCTACAAAAATCTCGCTTCCAATGACGGAGGCAAGCTGAGAGTGACCGACCACTTGGCAGCAAAGGGGGGAGGACTGCCGATACGCACAACAACCCGGATGGATGGCGAAGGGATCGCGCTGGGTGGAAAGCGACACGGTCACTTCGGTCGGATTCCTTACGTGACGTGCTCGAAGTGGCAAGGTTGCGGGCATGAAGAACAGACTCGTGGCTGCCGGGGGCTCAGGGCGGTGGGGGCAGAGGACGCAGGGGCTGGACCAGGCTCGGAACCCAGGGAGCTGCGACGGCATCTTTGCAACTTCCTAAAATCTATGATGGTTACGGAGTAAAAAGGGTAAGGAGCCCCCGCGTGGTGCAGGCTCAAAGCAGCACGCGACAGACGTGGGCCAGCCCGCCGGGCACCTGGACGACGCTACGGGAGAACCCGCGCCCGGGACTCCCCGCTCTGGGTTCTGCTTTTCCCGCCGCAGCACCTCAGCACCTCCTTCCAACTGTGACCTCCCCTCTCGTGTCCTTCAGGTTCGGGGCCTGAGACCTTTTCACTCCTTTACTGCTATTCACTGGGGCTTCGGGAGAGAGAGGAGATAAGTGTGTTCTCTACACCTCCTTACATTGGAAATTGTGAATTTTTAGGTTCTGACATCTCGTTAGTATCAAGTGACCTGAAGGATGAGAGACAGATGAGACAAGCAAGCAGTCTGAGGCCAGGTGAGCCTGGGGCCAGGTGGCACAGGGAAGGACGCTGGGGGGCAGGTGGCTCGGGCAAGGACGCTGGGGGGCAGGTGGCACAGGGAAGGATGGGGGGCCAGGTGGCACAGGGGAAGGACATGGGGGCCAGGTGGCTTGAGGGAGGACGCTGGGGGGCAGGTGGCTCGGGGGAAGGACATGGGGGCCAGGTGGCTTGAGGGAGGATGCTGGGGGGCAGGTGGCTCGGGGGAAGGACATGGGGGCCAGGTGGCTTGAGGGAGGATGCTGGGGGGCAGGTGGCTCGGGGGAAGGACATGGGGGGCCAGGTGGCTTGAGGGAGGACGCTGGGGGGCAGGTGGCACAGGGAAGGATGGGGGGCCAGGTGGCACAGGGGAAGGACACGGGGGGCCAGGTGGCTTGAGGGAGGATGCTGGGGGGCAGGTGGCTCGGGGGAAGGACATGGGGGGCCAGGTGGCTTGAGGGAGGACGCTGGGGGGCAGGTGGCACAGGGAAGGATGGGGGGCCAGGTGGCACAGGGGAAGGACATGGGGGGCCAGGTGGCTTGAGGGAGGATGCTGGGGGGCAGGTGGCTCGGGGGAGGATGCTGGGAGGCAGGTGGCACAGGGAAGGATGCTGGGGGCCAGGTGGCTTGGGGGAAGGACATGGGGGGCCAGGTGGCTTGAGGGAGGACTCTGGGGGGCAGGTGGCTCGGGGGAGGACGCTGGGAGGCAGGTGGCACAGGGAAGGCTGCTGGGGGCCAGGTGGCTCGGGGGAAGGACATGGGGGGCCAGGTGGCTTGAGGGAGGATGCTGGGGGGCAGGTGGCACAGGGAAGGATGCTGGGGGCCAGGTGGCTCGGGGGAGGATGCTGGGGGACAGGTGGCTCGGGGGAAGGACATGGGGGGCCAGGTGGCTTGAGGGAGGACGCTGGGGGGCAGGTGGCTCAGGGGAGGACGCTGGGAGGCAGGAGGCACAGGGAAGGATGCTGGGGGACGGGTGGCTCGGGGGAAGGACATGGGAGGCCAGGTGGCTTGAGGGAGGACGCTGGGGGGCAGGTGGCACAGGGAAGGATGCTGGGGGCCAGATGGCTCGGGGGAGGATGCTGGGGGACAGGTGGCACAGGGAAGGATGCGGCGGGGGGCAGGTAGCACAGGGGAAGGACGCTGGGGGGCAGGTGGCGCAGGGAAGGCCGCAGGGGGGCAGGTGGCACATGGGAAGGACGCTGGGGGGCAGCACAGGGGAAGGACACTGGGGGGCAGGTGGCGCAGGGAAGGCCGCAGGGGGGCAGGTGGCACATGGGAAGGATGCTGGGGGGCAGGTGGCACAGGGAAGGATGCTGGGGGGCAGGTGGCTCGGAGGAGGACGCTGGGGGCCAGGTGGCACAAGGAAGGATGCAGAGGCCAGGTGGCACAGGGAAGGACGCGGGGCTGCCCCGCTCAGACGCTCTGGCTCTCCATTTCTCCACCGCTACAAGGGGAAAACAGTACATCCCCTGACCCCCAGCCTACAGAATGCCTTGAGGGTCTAAAGAGGTTCTAGAAATAACGTATAAGATTAGTGCCAAACAACTGAGCATGCAGAGCACCCAGGATGGGTTAAGACACCCATGGCCTGCCCTGCACCCAGGTGCTGCTGGGCTCCTCCCCGAGGGCTGTCCCTCCTTCTGTGTGTGGTGACCGCAGGGGCCCCCCAGTGCTCTGAGCACAAGCCCCACCCGTGGAGAGCTCGGAGTGCACCCTCTGACCTCCATCGACCCCTCAGGGAGACTCAGGCGCTTTCAGACCTGCAGGGATGGCAGGGTACACGTTATGTGTTGTGTGACCACCTCGATTTATGGTCAGAGGCAGGGAGGGGGGAGTCACCAGGACGAGGACCCAGCTCTTGTATCTTGGCCCAGCGCTGCCCCCAGGCTTTCTGTTCAGTCTCTAATGGCCTAAGACAGGTCACCTCCTTACCTCGTCTCTGAGCCACCCCCTCTGCTGAGATTAGATCTTAAATCTACGTGGCCGCCCAAGCTCTCCATCTGGGCTGCTCCGTGCAGTCTGGAGAGGCGCCTCGGTCTTACTAAGCATGCACGCCTCGTCCTGAAGACAGCTTCTGAAGCATCCGCTTCGGTCCCTGTGTTTCATGGATGAGGGTTCCAGGGACGAGAAAGAGCCAATATGTCTGTGACAGTACGGGGAAGGTCTGGGGTGGCGGTGGGGGGAAGGGAAACGAGTCAAATCTGGGCAGAGCTGAGCAGGACCCTCAGGACGTGGGACTAATTAGATTATGGGGATGTAGGGAGGTGGGGGGGTTCAGGTCTGGAAGGCGGTGGGGGAGACCCCAACGCCTTTGATGGAAATATGTAAGGTGTATAAATAAATCTGTTCCAAGGCTCCGTTCGTGACGGGGAGGACCTTCCCGCCGTCTCCTCCTGGACCGCACTCTGCTCTCACAAGGGAGCACGCCCTCTCCATCCGCTGGAGGGACCCCTTGGATTGGTGAGATGGGGAACACCCTGTGCAGGACACAGTCCCCGCAGGCCTGGGACCACTGTCTCTGGAGGGGCTGCTCACTAGGCTGGGCTTTCAGAACGGTCTGCATTCCCCAACCCACTCATCCCAGACTGTGCAGAGGACACGATTTGTGCTCAACACCCGCTTTCCCTGGGCATCTGGAATGTGGGGGGTGCTAGGCAGAGGTGCCGACGTCACCAGCCCGGGACTAACCCCGGGCGCTCAGCCCCTAACAGCTTCGCAGGACAGAAGCCCAGCACACAGCTGCATTCTTCCCTGCTGGCATGCCCCTGGGGAGGGAGACGGGGGACAGAGGTCGCAAGCCTGCACACGGGGTCTCGGACCCGCCCGTGTGCTTTCCCTGCTGAGCCTGCTGGGTGTCCCCGCGCTGTGACCGCTGTCCTAGAACACGTACGGCGACCCCAAGGACCCCCAGAAACAAGTCTACACCGCCGTCTCTGACTCGAATCAGAACCCCATCTCTCTGGGGTCTGCCTGCCCCCGGGGAGCACCTTCCTTTGCTTTCCTTCTGGTTCCACGTGGGGAGCACAAGGGGGCCCATGAGCATCAGGGCTGTGGGCATACTGCCCATCTCCACGCCAGGCAGCCGGGATGGCCCCCGCCACCAGGATCCCGGCCTCTCCGCACACCCCGCTCTTGCCACGTGGGGTCCCAAATCTTTGAGAAGGAAAACAGGAGACAAGGAGAATGCCCTGTTCTTCCAGGAGGGAGCACCAGAAAACAATCTGCGGGCCACTGGTGCTTCCAGACAAAGACCCAGGAACCGGCCGCCCCCAGGACGTCCAACACGCCTGGTGAGTTCCCAGGCAGCAGATGACCAGAAGCGTCCACTCGGATGCACCTCGCCAAGCCCCCCACCCTCCTGTGCTTCCTGCCGTCCCTGGGCCTGGAGCCCTCCCCGGGACCTCCGGGCACCTGCTTCACCTCTCCAGCTATAAACCCCATCCCCGGCTTCCATCAGGCTCTGAAACATAATTTAGGAAACTGCTTTAGGTCGTAAGACACGGCTAATCAGGAAACCGGTACTTCATTCTAGTTGCTGTTAACCAATCACACGGTAAAAAAATATCTCTGGGTGCCCCCATCTTTCACACGGTACCCTACAAGAAAACGTCTCTGGGTGCCCCCACCTTTCCGGCCATCACTGGGTCCCGTGCTTCCCAACCCTCGATGTAACATCTGAGCGACAGCCCCCTGTAGCAGCCCCTTGCGTCAAACCTGATGCTAGTAAACGTGCTCCTGGAAATTTCCAGAACCAAAGGCATCCTGAGCGGTATTTCTTCAAAGCAGGAAAGAGGCACTGAAGGAGTAGGAAGCCCCGTTTCAGCCTCAAATCCCAGCTGAGTCCCCCGGCCCTCGCTGACCCTTGTCAGCATCCTCCACTGGGTCTTAGCTCAGAGGAAAGAAGGGGCCCCGGGTCGGGTGGGTGGCGGCTCCGGGCCCCGCGAGCCGGAGACCAGACTGCCGCGTAAGCCTTCGGAACGACTTTGAAGCCAGCGAGTCCTGCACGGGGCGTCCGGGTGGCACTCATTCCCTCGGAGGCTATTTTCATAAGCTTCCTGTAAACTAACAAAGACTGGAAACCTCGACGCAAAACGCTCTCTGTACGTCATCAGAGCGAGCAGCGTGGCTGGGAAGCTCCGATGACGTGCCGAGTGCGTTGGCACTCCCTGCCAAGCTGCCAGCTGGAACATGCTGGCAACCCTCTCTGGGTCAAGGGTCTGCTCCCAGGACGGAGAAATGAGGACGCGGCCCTGACGCGGAGCCACGCCGGAGGCGTGAACCCCAGCCCCTCAGTGACGACGCCGGGCAGATCGCAGGGCCCCGGGAACGGCCTCGTCGGCGGTGATCCCTCCTGCCCGAGCCGCGGCCTAATCTCTCTCCCTTCCCCACGCGGGCTCCTCCCCCCAGGTCATTCGACACGCGGGGGCTGGATGCTATTCGTCCACCGTGGGATGCGGAAGAGGGATTCTGCCGCCACGAAGCCACACGATCTCGGGGCGCGAGGGACTGGTAAAAAGACAGGTAGATGGAGCGTGGTGGGGAGAGAGGTTACTTCCCCGTGTGGTCAGGGAGGGCCACACAGCAGAGCCGGCATCCGCCACAAGAGCTCACTAGGCGACAAGGAAGGCGGAGGTGAAAGAGCGTGGCCGGTCGGTCGGTGGTAACACACGACTCGGGCGAGGCTGGGGGGGAGGCGCTGACACAAATCATACTCCTCAAGGAACGCCGAGGACGTGCCACACCTCCCAGGAGGTTCCTCCAAAGCTGCCCGCAGCGCCCCCAAGCTCCCGGGCGGCCCTGCTGGGGAGCCAGCGGCCCAGGAGGGAAACGTCCAGCCGTGTGGAGGCGTAGAGGCCACCGCTGCCCGCGGAGGTGGTCTTGGCAGCCACACCGGAGCCATGGGCCCCACAGGAGAGGCAATGGCGGGGGGGGGGGGGGGCCGGTTCCTGAGGGTGAGGTGGCCCGGTCTGCATTTGGCACCGACCTCAGCGAGGGGCCCAGGCTGGGCGTTCTCCCTGAGTCCCCGTAGAGCCCCCACGGCACTGTGACACCCTCTACTCCAGAGGGAAATGAACATTCTAGAGGCATGCAACGTGGCACCCAAATGAGCACGTTCAAGTCCAAGTGCCCCTGCGGAGCGGTCCCCTTATGACCCTGGATGAGTCACCTAAGCTCTCCGCACCCCACCTGCAGGACGCGTGAGGCAAAGCTGCTCGCCCACAGCCAGCTGGACGGGCACGTGGGGCTGCCGCAAGCGTCCGAGGCCACGTGGACTGGGCCCACTGAGGCCACACAGACACACAGACAAGGGACTGTGCCCCCCGAGGCCACGCAGACACGGGACTGGGCCCACTGAAGCCACACAGACACACAGACAAGGGACTGTGCCCCCTGAGGCCACACGGACACGGGACTGGGCCCCCCAAGGCCACGCAGGCACGGACTGGGCCCACTGAGGCCACACAGACACACAGACAAGGGACTGTGCCCCCCGAGGCCACACAGACACGGGACTGGGCCCACTGAGGCCACGCGGACACGGACTGGACCCACTGAGGCCACGCAGACACACAGACAAGGGACTGTGCCCCCTGAGGCCACACAGACATGGGACTGGGCCCCCCGAGGCCACGCAGGCACGGACTGGGCCCACTGAGGCCACACAGACACACAGACAAGGGACTGTGCCCCCCGAGGCCACACAGACACGGGACTGGGCCTCCCGAGGCCACGTGGACACGGACTGGGCCCACTGAGGCCACACAGACACACAGATAAGGGACTGTGCCCCCCGAGGCCACACAGACACGGGACTGGGCCCACTGAGGCCACACAGACACACAGACAAGGGACTGTGCCCCCTGAGGCCACACAGACACGGGACTGGGCCCCCCGAGGCCACGCGGACACGGACTGGGCCCACTGAGGCCACACAGACACACAGATAAGGGACTGTGCCCCCCGAGGCCACACAGACACGGGACTGGGCCCCCCGAGGCCACGTGGACACGGACTGGGCCCACTGAGGCCACACAGACACACAGACAAGGGACTGTGCCCCCTGAGGCCACACAGACACGGGACTGGGCCCCCCGAGGCCACGCGGACACGGACTGGGCCCACTGAGGCCACACAGACACACAGATAAGGGACTGTGCCCCCCGAGGCCACACAGACATGGGACTGGGCCCACTGAGGCCACACAGACACACAGACAAGGGACTGTGCCCCCCGGGGCCACACGGACATGGGACTGGGCCCCCTGAGGCCACGCGGACACGGACTGGGCCCACTGAGGCCACACAGACACACAGACAAGGGACTGTGCCCCCGAGGCCACACAGACATGGGACTGGGCCCCCCGAGGCCACGCGGACACAGACTGGGCCCACTGAGGCCACACACACACACACACACACACAGGACTGGGCCCCCCAAGGCCACACAGATACAGACAGACACACACACACACACACACACACACACACACACACACACACACACGGGACTGGGCCCGCGAGGCCATGAAGACAGGACTGGGCTCGCTGAAGCCATGCAGACACGGGCTGTGCCTGCCAAGGCCACACACGCATGGACACACACACAGACACCACACACACAGACACACACACACATACCAACGGAGCCCGCCGAGGCCCCGGCCCGTGGGAACAGGGGGAGGGGTGGCCACACTAACAGGCCCCTTACCCAGCATCAGACAGCTTGGAGCTCTCCACAAAGTACATGCACTCCTTCTTCTTGATATTGTCGGGGATCCACGAACTGAGATTTTCTTGCTGAGGATAAAAAGGGCGCTTTGAGATCCCCGGGCAGTCATAGCAACACTGTTCGGGACAGCAAACCCTCCGCCACTCCCTGTCGAGCTACACGGGACTTTTCCAGAAGGCGTGAGCGGGGCGGGGGTGCCCGGCCCCCACTCTCAGGTGTGGGAGGAACAGCCCTGTGGGACCTCTTCCTCCTTTGCCCTACTTAAGTAGCACAGCACTTTCCCGTTTCTCTGTCAATGCTGCCTTCCTCGGGAATAAAGCAGTGCGGCGGGTAGGGGTGTGGACACCTGCCTCTGTCCAGACGAGACGGCAGGCCAACGCCCTCCCGCCACCTGACCAGGGGCCGAGGGAGTCAAACATGCCCTCAACACAGTCTTGTCTCGGGCCTTGGGGAATCTAGCCCAGGACGTCAGTGGTGCTCAGGGCCCTCCAGTGACATCGGAGACGTGAAGTCATCACACAGTGAAGTCAGAGGTGACGGCTTCCAGCGAGTTTCCCCGGGACGGGGTTGCCGTGCTTGCCTAACGCCCTCCCAACCAGACCAAGAACAGGAAGGGGCGTGTGATGCATGGAGGGGGCGGACCTGGCCACTGACCATTTTCTCCAGGTCCCCTTTCCCCGGCTCAGCCGAGCCTCTGCCCAAGCAAGAAACACACCCATCCCTGGGTGGTCGCCGTGTCCCACAAGGGCTCTGGGGGGCCCGGCGGAGGGGGGCCCTGCTGGCCACCGGAAGCCTACCTTCTCACTGTTGCCAAAGAGGTTCTGGGACCTCCTGACCTTGCGCAGGCTGCTGTTGCTGCGCCGGAGACTGGGGACCGTGCCCAGGTCAGCGACCCTCCGGGGCTGCACCCCAAAGGCCTCCTCCTGCTTGGAGCCGGCTTTCCTCAGGGTGGGGGGCTCCATCGTGAGGGCTGCCTCCACTCCAGCTGCCACGGTCTCCTCCCTCCCTCAGGACAGCCTTTACTCCAGCTCGTGAGGCCGAAGGTTCTGGAAACACAACATGGAGGGCTGCTGGAATAGATCAGAGAGGGGAATGAGGCAGGTGTCCTGACAGCACGGGGCACGTGCTTCCTCGCGTGGGGCCTGTCCACTCGTTGGTCGGCGCCTTTCCCCAGCTGCCCCAGCTCTGTCCGCCAGCAGGGGCCCCAGGTCGTCTGGAAGCACATGCACATCCCCAGGGCCCCAGAGGCCCATTTGTAGCCACAGCGACCTCAGGTCACTGTGAAGGGCCGGAGAAGGCACTCCATCCCCGTCCATGGGGCCGTCCTCCCAGCACAGGCCCAGAGTGCGAGGGCCTGGGGGGCGGAACGATTGCAAACGGGGAGCCACAGCTGCCCTGCACCCCGCTCATCTTGGGCCCGGCTCTCCCAGTTCCCCGCAGCCCCAGGCGCCGCTCCAGCTGGCCCCCTGTGGCCAGGTTAGTGGCACCTGCACGATGCCATCACTGCTGTTCTGAAAAGCGTGCAAGTCTGGGGGCTCAGCCGCCTCCACCCAGATTTTAACAGATGAGGCCACCCAGAGCCTTGGGCACCTGACCCTGGGAGAGGGCCGCTGCCAGGACAATACCCAGTGGAGCTGTGGGGTGGGGTGGCCCCAAACCAGCAGAGCCACTGGCATGCGTCTCCAGCCGGGGAGAGCTGCAGGGTGGGCTGTGCCCAGAAAAGCCATCGGGCAGGACCACCAGGCCAGGGGCCTTAAGGTTTAGGTTTGCTTGGACCCCATCACCCCTCCGGTTGCTCCCCTTCGGAGTGGGGGTGCCCGTCCGGTGCCCCACCATTGCTTGCCGGACAGGCCCACAGCCGGAGAGGAATCCGCCTCAGGATAAATGCAGCTGGGGTCTCCCCCACCCCTGACTCGGATGAGATTTAGATCAGACTCCGGAGTAGCTACTGGAATGCGTTAACACTCGGCTGTTGGGATGGAGTGAATGTAGTTCTCATGCGAGAAGGACATGAATCTGGGGGGCCAGGAGTGGACCGCTATGGTTCGAATGTGCCCCCCTTAAGTTCGCATGTGGAAACCGCTCCCCAGCGGTGATGGTAGTCGGAGGCGGGGCCTCTGGGAGGTGAAGAGGCCCTGACGACCGGGGGGTCTGTGCTCTGATGGAAGCCCCAGGGAGTGCCCTCGCCCCTTCCCCACCATGAGGACAGAAGTCTGCAACCCAGAAGGGGGCCCTCCCTCCCCCGTGCTGCCACCCTGACCTCAGCCCTCCAGCCTCCAGGGCTGTGAGAATAAACTTCTGTTCACAAGCTGCCTGAGTCTGGCAAGCCTCACACCTGAGCAGCCCTAAGGCCATCGCTGTCACCTGGCCCCTCAGGCAGGGCCAGGAGCCATGCAAAACGGCTCCCTGCTGGCTCCCCCCGGGGGGGGGGGGGGGGGGGGACTGGGGATGCTGACTGACCTTCTCTCTCCTCCCCTGCCCTCCCCTCCTCCTCCCTCCCCCATCCAAGTCTGGGCCCTGGAAGAGTCTGGAAACCCAGGGCTGACCATGACCTTACAAAATCCCCCATCCACCTTCTCTGGGGCTCCCCCCAAATCCAACCCTCCATCGTTTTCTTCACATATCACCAGAAGGCAGTTGTGGTCACCCCGGTTTGTAACTCTAACTCTTCATATGCAATGGCAAACACGTGTGGTAAGAACGATGAAAGTGGGGGCACCTGGGTGGCTCAGTGGGTTAAGCGTCCAACTTCAGCTCAGGTCATGATCTCACGGTTTGTGAGTTCAAACCCTGTCGTCGGGCTCTGCACTGACAGTGCGGAGCCTGCTTGGGGGTTCTCTCTCTCTGCCCCTCCTCCCAAGCGCTCACTCACGCTCTCTCTGAAAATACATAAATAAACTTAAAAAAAAAAAAAAAAGAGCACTTTGTAAGTAAATGACTTCCAAGAAGACAGGCACATAGATACATAAATAGACAGAACATGACGGCACACGGGCCTGCACATACAGTCACACAAAATGCACATCTAAGGGTTCACTGCAAAATTCTTTCAACTTTGTGTATGTTTGGAAATTTTTATTTAAAAAGTAGGAAAAAGGGGCGCCTGGGTGGCTCAGTCGGTTAAGCGCCCGACTTTGGCTCAGGTCACGATCCCATGGTTCGTGAGTTTGAACCCCGCATTGGGTTCTGTGCTGACAGCTCGGAGCCCGGAGCCTGCTTTGGATTCTGTGTCTCCCTCTCTCTCTGCCCCTCCCCGGCTCACACTCTGTCTCTGTCTCTGTCCCTCTCTGTCTCTCTCTCAAAACCAAGCAAACGTTTAAAAAAATATATAAATAAAAAGTGGGAAAAAAACCAAGGACACAGACTCAAAAAGTGGAACATAATGGTAGAAACACTAACGATAATAGATATATGATATAAGTGTATCTAGATAAGTGTCTCTGAAAAACAAACAAACAAATGCACATCTATAGATGCCCTTCAGCACAGGACCCCCGACAGACACGCGAAGCTGTTGCCATGGAGTGAGCGGGCCTGCAAGAGGCAGGGCCACAGTGGGGTGGATGTCCAAACGCAGGGCTGAGGAGGAGAGAGGAGTGGGAGGGGCCACGGGCAGCGAGCACAGGTGCATGGGGAGGGGCCACACGGCAGCGCCTGTGCCCAGGTGGGCCCCCCCATCCAGGCTCCTGCGGTCCGGGGGTGGCATGCTGGAAGGCTGTGCCCTGGCGACATTGGGAATAGACACCAAGTCCAAACAGAACAAAAGTCCTGAGGACTGTCCTTTGCAGCAGCCACCTAGGCCCTGACGCTGGGAACTCACAAAGACAGCGTCCCATATCCCCGCCCCATATCCCACCAGCCCAGCCCAGAAGGCTGAACCGACAGACTCCCTATGTGAGGCTATTCAGGGCACGCTGGCCAGACGTCCCCCACCCCCACCCCCCCTTCCCACTTCTCTTTCTAAACCGTTTGCCTGCTCCCTGCCCATCCCCAGGTCAGGCATCCTCTGAAATCCCTGCAGGGAAAACACTTTCCAGACTGTAAATAGCAGTACACCCATCAAAGGAAGTGCCTGCCGGCGGCGGCAATGGGCCCCGTGGTCTTGCGGTGGGTGGGGGTGGGAAAGCTGTGGTCAGAGCCTAAGTCCTAGATGTGGCAAGTTCCTCATCTCCCCAGGTCGGAGCAAGGCGCCCCCGGAAAGACTTCACCCTGGCCCCGTCGCAACGCCTGTGCCCGCACCCTGCCTGCAGCCTGGGTCCCCGCACCCCGCACTCCCGCCTGAGCCCAGGCCCGCATCTCCACCCCGGAGCTTACACTCGAACCTGCGCCCCTGCGGCGCCCCAGCGTGTGCCCCGCGCCCGCACCGGCACCCCGGCCTGCGCCCAGGCCCCCGCACCCGGCAGCGCACGCACCCCAGCCCGCCCTCTGCTTGTACCAGCAGCCCGGCCCGCGGCCCTGGACCCTGGGGGGCACCCTCCTCCCACCCCGCGCCCCCGCCCCTCCCCCAACCTGCGCCGGCGGCCCGCGCCCCGGCCCCAGCGCGGGTCCTGTCACGTCTCTCCGCACCCCGGTGTTGTCCATCCCCGGCGGCGGGCGGGCGTACCTGCTCGGAGCCGGCCCGTGTCCCCGCGTCACCCGCGCCGCTGCGCAGGAGCGCCAGCTGGCCCCGCGGGGCCGCCCGCATGTCTCGCCGAGCGTGCGTCCCGAGCGCGCGGTCCGCGTCGCCCGCAGCGCGCTCTGCGTCACCAGCCCGGGGCGCTCAGCCCGCGACTCCCGCGCCCGCCAGCGCCAAGGACGCACGGAGACGCCCCACCAGAGGGGACCCCCGCCCCGCCCCGCCCCGCCCCGGGCTCTTGGGCCAGTACCTGCCTCCTGAGGGAGGAGCAGCCGGCTTCTCCTTGAAAGGCCCGACGGAACCCCGTCGGGCAGGGAGGGGAGTGGGGGCGGGGGTCGGCTGGTGGGCGGGGCAGGAGACCGAAGTGGGCCTGGAGCCTGGGACCCACCTCCCCTACAGACCTCAGGATGCTCCTTCGCCGAGATGCCTGCAGCCACCCTCACCCCCGTCTTCCTGGAAGTACCCAAAGCCAGGAGACCATTCCCAGTAAGGCAGGGCCCGAGGGGGCAGGGAAGATCTAACCTCACAGCACCCATGTGGCAGGTGCTGGCCATGGGGTCCCACAGATGTCCAAACTCCACCCTGGTTGGACTGCCCCTTGGCAGTCCTCCTGCCTGGAAGGATAAGGATTCTGACTCCACCCCCTCACACAAAAAAGCTGACCGCAGCTTTCCTAAAGGTCCAGACCACCCCCCACAGTGCCCTCACCTCACAAAGACCACTGCCCTCTCCTTCCCAGACGCCAGTGCACAATGCCCCCCACAGTGGCACAATGCCACTCCCGGGCCCTGCACCTCTGCCAGCTGACTCCTGGCCGCCTGACCACGCCCTCATTTCCTCCCCTGGGCGTGCTGACCTAGTGTTCAGATTCCTGCCCATGACACCCTCCACTGGAAGGCCCCTGGCCTTTATCTGCCCCTGCCTCTCCACAGAGGGGTGAGCCACAGCGCCATGGGCCCACAGGACCCCTGTGGCCCATCAGAACCCCTTACGTAGAGCAGTGCTCAATGGATTTCTCAAGGCACTTTGATGGGCACAAAGGTGGTGGAGCCCTCCTCCGAAGCAGTCGGCACCCTGGAGGTAAAGGGTGGACAGCAGCGGGGGGTGTGACGGCGGGTGGCGCCCCCCTGTCACTGCTGCGTTGTCAGAGTCCGGCAGCCCAGGCCTTCGGCAGGCACCCGCCCAGGAGCTGGCTTGCCACCGCCCCCGGGAGGGGTCTTAGACCTTAGTTAATAGGCAAAGCAAGCAGAGACCCACCGGCGTCTGCAGCTGGTTTTTAGCAGCCGTGCCCAGACTCTGGGCTAGCGCTCCTTCCCTGGGGGGCCTTCTGGCCTGAGAGCCATTCCACTGGCTGAAAGCACATGGCGGAGGACCAGTTAATATTTCAAGAGACAGCAATCACCGCAGAGCTCTGGGGGGCAGGCACGGGCGGTCTGACTTTGGCTTCCGAGTATCCCAGGGCCAATGTGGGAACGTCGGTGAAGGGGAAGCAGTATGTGAAACAGGCTGCTGACCAAACATCAGCGCTCATGTCCCCCCTGTGGCTCCTTCCCTTCTAGAAAAAACCACACATTTCACAAGAAGGCCACGTTCTGTCCGCCAGGACACCGTTGCAAGAGCAATTATGAAACATCCATCCCATAAAAATAAAGAGGCCATAAAGCAGGAAAGCAGCAGTCCTGACTTTGATTGCGACTTGGCTCACATCCAGTTAAAGGAAACGCGGAGGACGTTTTCACAGCGTGGACCACATGGCCAAGGTAAAAAGTTCTGGCAGCGAAAAGAAAACTCAGTCAGTGAAAAAGAAAGCAGTCTGGCCACGTGGCATGGGCATGCTGTGGCCGGCTGTGAATAATCCACGGGAGCAGAGAAGCTGGCTGCTGGGGTGGGTCCAGGGGGTGGGGTGACAACACGGCCAGAGTCTAGGGCGGGACTGCAGCGGCTTCTCTAAGGGCCACTGGTAATGCTTCAGGATCCGCAGGCCCAGAGGCTCCAACTACTCAGCTCCGCTCCCTGCAGCCAGGAAGCAGCCATCAGCCACAAGTACATGGATGGGTGTGGCCGTGTGCCAATAAAACTTTATTTACAAAAACAGGCAGTGGCCGTGGCTTGCCGAGCCCTGGTCCGGGGACAGAGCACCAAGAGAAGTGGGCTTCATGCTGGGGACACCATCGTCCCTTCATGCCTTCATGCCTGAGGCTGACAGATCATCTGCATTCTGGGAATGACCTCTCAGAAAGGACGGTTGAGATGTGATGGTGACGAGGGAGCAAATCAGCGCAGGGGCCAATGCCCTGCACCACGTGCCTTCCCGACAGCCATAACAGGCAGCGCGTTTCCAAGCAACGGATATGGGGTCAGAGCTGGGAAGGACCCCTGTTGCATCCACGCGACTCCTGAAACAGAATGCTACGGGCACCGGTGACAGTTGCAACAAAGTTTATTACAATGAGAGGCAAGGCTGACCGATCAGGACCAACACTCTTGATAAGAGTGTGGCCGACCGATCGGGACCAACACTCTGGATAAGAGTGTGGCTCGAATAGCCGGGGTACAGAGTTTTTAAAGCCGATCGCATCGTTTTATCATTATCTGGGAACAGAACAGAGAAACAGTTCCCAGATGAGTTAGAAACAGTTGCCAGATGAGTCAGAAACAGTTATCGAATGAGGTGATTATTTTAGACTTTCTGCCGCTAAGTTGCAACCAGTGGATCTCCTCGCCCTTGTCTCTGATGCTCTTTTTTGAGGTTCTGTTTCCTTCATTGGTAAAGCCTGATTCACAAGAGTATGAAGTATGATTTACAAGAGTAAAAGCAAGGTTGTTATCTTTTGACCTTCAGTGTCAGAACAAAGTTGTTACCTTTGAAGCTAAGCGTTAGCCTTACAGTACAATTTAACCTTTACACCCCGAGGCCCAAACAACCTCTCAGGACACTGTGTTAAATGAACACATGCAGGCTACTCTTCTCTCGCAAGCCGCGTGAACGAGCCCGGACCCCACTCAGGTCTCCAGAGACGGCAGCCCCGGCCCCCGGCCCCCGGCCCCCGGCCCCGGGCCCACAGCCTGACCCCGCGAGAGGCCCCAGACCGGGCCAGCAGCCCCACGGCTCCCAGATTCCCGCCCCTCAGGCACCGTGAGGAGGTAATGTCTCCCGGCGTCAGCTGCTAGGTTTGGAGCCATTGTTACATAGCTGCGGATAACCGGGTAACCAAAGGGTTTGGAGGCTGGGGTAGGGGTGGGTGGAGAGAAGGGAAGCTAGGGCAGAAGCTGGGGCAAGTCCCAGTCACCCCCGGCCCCGCATGGTCAGAACACGATCGCCAGCGGGCCCAGCGTGGAGTCCCCCACCAGGCACAGCGCGGAGGGCGCAGGCAGTGGTTGTTGCCCTCAAGGGTATTCCTGGGTGTGAGAGGCAGCCGTCCCCACGCTGGCAGGCGAGGCCTCGGGGAGCCCTGGACAGCCGGCTCGGGGAGACGGGCCAGCGGCTCCAGGCCGGCCGAGTCCGGTGCTCTCCCAGGAGCCCCAGGGAGCTCTGAGGCCGGGTGGCCCTCCAGCTGTGCACCCAGAGCCACAGGGCCCGCCTTTGTACCCCAGCAGTGATAGGCCGGGGGCCGTGCCCGGGAGGGTCTCAGCTGAGAGCGGAGGCAGAACCGGAGGCAGAGTGGCTAAAACACACGGAGGCCGAGTCCCCAGAGGAAAACCAGGCAGGAGGAAGGTAGGCAGGTCTGGGGACGGTCCACCCTGGGGTGACCTTGCTGGCTACTGACAGTTTCTGCTGCCATCGGAGAAGCAGAGCTCACACCTGGAGGAGGTTCCTCCCTCTCCACCCCAGGACCTTCTTCTCTGCCACCGTCCAGCCCAAACACCCCGAACTTTCCTCTGTGCTTCAGTCCCCACCCGCTGTGGGGCAGCCCCCTGGGGATGAGGGCGGAGTGGTCAGCCCGTCCAGGGTCCTGGGAGGAGAGGAGGCCCCATCCCTGGGTCCCTGTCACGCCTGCTGGAGCAGTGCTATCTCCCAGACTGCACAGGGGCCAGGACCCCAGCAGAGGGAGGACCGTGCCTCCCAGCCTGGAGGCCACCTGGCCCCTCCCACTCCCCCTCCAACCCGGGGGCTTCAAGGAGCCGTAAGGAGGAGACGCTGGGGGTGTAGCTTCCAGAAGCTCACAGAAGTTCAGGGGAGCCACGCGGGTCTCTGGGACGTGGTGCTGGCAGAAATGAAACTCGTGATTCAGCTGGGCTAGAAGTGAGGGAAGGACACTGTCCTATAGTAGCCAGGGCCACGTGGGAATCCGGTGAGCAGAGCCCCAGAGTGACCGCTGGGAGAGGGAAGTTCCCCTGGAATAAGGAAGTGTGTGCAGGGGACACAAGGAGAGAACGTGGTGGGGGGCAGAAGACAAGGCATGTTCGGGCTGTCGCGTTTCCCACAGCAACCGCCAGTCTGAAGCAGCGGGTTCCCTTCTTCTCTGATGTTCCTCTGGGTCACTTCCCCTCCCTCACTCCCATCATCCACCTTGGGCATGTGGCTCAGGCCGGAAACCCGGGCTTTGCACAGCCAGCCGCAGAGCCGGATTCGGGGTGCATAGGACTGATGCCAGGCCAGTCCCCAAACAGGCACTTGAGTCACTGGGAAAAGCTTTCTTTCTGCTGGACTCAAGCAGCCACGGTGCAGGCCTGAAGCAGAGGGTAGACAGCATCTGATGCGGGCGAGTGTAAGCTGGGAGCGGGAGTAGAGGCCGGGCCCCAATAACGAAGGCCGAGGCCCTGGATCCAGCCACACTTGAAGCCACTGCCCTTGGCTTCTCGACGACGCCCACCCGTGTCCCCTCGGCTTCTCGACGACGGAAACCGGTGTTTCCGTTTTGGTTTAAGCAAATTGGTGCTGCATTTCTGCCTGTGTCAGGGTTCATTCCAGGAAGCAGGAGCCCTGGGAACATGGCAAAATAGGAGATGTGTTACAGGAGCTCATCTTTACACAGTAGCGGGAAGGAGCTGGGGACACAGAAGTCCGGGAGAAACTGGAGAAGGGGGAGTGAGAAGCAGTTCTCCCGGGGCAGGGGGGCAGATGCACAGGAGCGAGCTTGCAGGGGAGCTGGGGAGCTCGGCGTGGCCAGCTCTGGAAGCAGGACCACGAGGGGGGCTGTGGAGAGGTCTGTGGACGGCGGTGGCCTCTTCAGAGCTCTGCCACCATGAGTTTGCAGCAACAAGGGCTGCTGGCGGCAGGTAAGGCCACTGCCGGCAAGAAGAGGACAGACTTCAGGGAAGACCCTGGGCCCCCACCCCCACCCCGCCCTTCTGAGTCCATCCATCTCTCCCCATCTCTGCCCGGGACGGCCTTCCACCTCCTGTCTTCCACCTTCCAAAGCGCATGCAAATCTCTCGCCGGAGCTACACGGGGAAGGGAGTTCTGGGGATGCACAGTGACACATCCAAACCGACACACTTCTACTTCAGCAGGCAAGGAATCCTCACTTTACAAGAGTCACCTGAGTCACCAGGACCTTCAACCGGTTCACACCCCAGCCACCCTCTTGAACGGCCACACAGCCGGCAGGGGCTGCAGAGGCCCCCAGAGGCCGGAGGGCCGTAAGCACACCTGTCTCCTCCTTCCCTCTTTGCCTGGGTGCCTGGGTGCCTGACAGGGGCCCATCCTCAACTTCCGCTGAGAAGATTCCTCCCAGAGGCCCAGGCCTCCTGGACTCAGGGCCCAGTGGTTCCTGTTCCCCAGTGGTTAGTGCAGGGAAATCCACACACCCTGGACCTGAGGGTCGACCTACTCCAGGCGGACCTGCAGGGTCCCCACACCTTCCCCTGTCACCCCCATTGCCTACACAGAGCCTCCCAGGTGCAACCCTGTTGCCGAGAGCTGGGCCCTGTCCCACAGCCTCCCTGGCGTGGCTCACGCCCCACCTGGCCTGGTTCTTTTACCTGGACCACACCAGTCCTGGTAGGAGGAGGAGAGGCCATCTCAGCCAGGTGGGGACAAGCAGGGCCAGCAACTGCAAAGCCCCCTTCCCACATGTCCCCGGCCCACGGCCACAGCACCCCGTGCTCGGCCTGTTCCGCCTTCCCCAGGACCAGCTGCTGCAGATGCTGGCTTCCATCTGCCGGTGGCAGGTCACCCACACCTTGGGCAGACTCTCCTGTCACCTGATGCGGCTCCCAAGTTGGGACAGCCAGAAGGCCTCTGCAAGCTTGCACAGCCTGGGCTTCTTGGACTCTTCCTGCCACTCTCGGTGAGGCTGCACTCCTGTCCTGCCCTGAGACCTGGACAGGTCGCCAGAGCCTGATACTAGACCCAGGGTCCGTCTGAGAGCTCCGACTGGCACTATTTACGGGCTTTCTTCCTCCTCAAAGAACAGCACTGCTCTCCGTTGCCTGAGGAGGCTCACACACCATTCTGGGGGGGCCACCTCACCCACGCACTGATGAGATGCCTCAGGGCAAGAATCTGACCGATAAACTCACGGCACCCCGTGGCCCAGCAAAACACAGCACGTGGACAAACCCCACAGAACAGCAATAATTGCTCGACTTCCACGGGCAGACTTTCCTCTTTGTAAAATCCCTATGTCGTCTTTGTGATACAAGCGGCAGGGCTGAGAGGGACGGGAGACCCCATAGGAAGTCTACTCTCTCCCACGGCATCTCCCCCTCCTGTCGTGCAGTAGGCCCCTGGTACGGGCAGGCCCTCCGCCAGTCTCAGGGGCCCTGGGCTTCAGAGGTTGCTGTGACATCCTGGGAAAGCAGTCTCTGACCTCCGCTCAAGAAAAAGTTATTCTGACACTTCTTAAAACAGTAAGGAAGACTTTATTCAAGGCTATTGGAATAGGGGAGAGAGACTGGCCTCAACTCCAAATACAAAGACAAATGGGGTTTACAGCCAAGGTCAGCGTGGTGGCGGGGGGGGGGGAAACCCAGGGGACGGAAAAGTACTGAGACATCGTGGGTCGGGGGTCTTGCTAAAGGCAGGCGGAGACGATCAGATACCACCTGCAGGAGAACCGGATCAGACAGTGAGGGCGAACAGACATCAAGGGTGGAGCGACTTAGCAGGCTCTGATGATGGGCCGGGCAGGCCAAAGGCAGGACAGGGGGGCCAGTGGAAAAGAGGACAGAGGAGGATGACTACAGCTGGGTCCTGTCACCTTCAACAGCTCTGAGATCCCAAAGCCAGTCAACGTAAGCTGCGCCTCTGGCTTCTGAAACGCCTAATACGGGGGGGGGGGGGGGGGGGGGGGGGGGGGGGGGGGAGGGTACCTTTATGCTCAAGGGGAAAGGGAATCCACACGGGCCTAGGGCTGGCTTCGTATCTGAACAGTGTAAATCTCCGTTATTCAGGGAGTCAAGACACTGTCACGTCTACGTTCCAGGCTCCGAGCTTGGGGGCTCAAGAGCTAGAAGGCTCGGGGCTGGGGCGGTTCAGGATCTCAGGGCTCGAAGACTCAGAGCTGGGGTGCTCGGTGACTCGGTATCGCCGGTCTGTCCCGACGAGGGTCCTCACCTGGGTCGCAGCAGAATTACGTCAGAAGCAGACACTTCTCCGTCCCCCGTCCCCCCACGCCGCGCACGCGCAGGCCTGGACGCGCGCAGCCCGAGGGGCGGGGCGGGGCAGGCGAGGGCCGAACCGACGCGTCGAGCGCTCGCCCGGGCGGCCCCACCTCGCTCGCGCCGCTTCGCCCCTCAAGGAATGGCCAATGGGCTCGCAGGGCCCGCCCCTGACGACGCGGGCCCCGCCCCCTGGAGACAGGCCTCCATGGAGCCGGGAACCCGTGGCTAGTGGGCGGCTGGTCGAGGGCAGGACCGGGCCGGGGGCCGGGGGCCGGGGGCGGGTTCCGGGAGGCCCTCCACCATGAAGCTGACTCGGAAGATGGTCCTGTCCCGGGCCAAGGCCTCGGAGCTGCACAGCGTGCGGAAGCTCAACTGCTGGTGAGGGCCCAGAGCCCGGGGCCGTCCCCTCACGTCCTCCCCGCTGCCCAGCACCCCCGCCCGGCACCTGGGCTCTGGGCCGGGAGCGGGAAGGGTCTGCGGAGGGGCCAGAAAAGGGTTCGGGACGGAGGAGAGCAAGTGCCAGGGCCCCCCTCCCCAGCATGCAGGAAGTGCTGCCACCAGCCCAGATAGCCTTTGGCAAGGATCATTCCAGAATCTTTGCCCCCGCGGAGTGGTGGTGCTACAGACCCAGGCCCCAAACATCCACTCTTTGAGACAATTGGCATTACCGCGAAGTGTCTGTCAGCCCTCTAGATGGCATTGGGTCCAATGCAATGGACAAACGGGTAGATGGGGCAAACGGGTCCCCTCTGGAAGGGTCTGATTTCTGACATTGCCAGCCACTGGGAGCCAGGTCTACTAATTGGGTGGGGGATCGAGGTGATTAACACCATTTCTAGTGGGAAAGAGAGAGAGCTGAGACTCCCAAGTAAGGAATCCATAAACATTCTTGTAACTGGGCCCTGTTGGGGAGGGGCTGTCCCCAGGTGACTCCCTGTCTGGGGGGTGACCAGGTCTGGCTGGGCTGAGGAAGGACCAGAAGCACTCCATGAACTCTGGGAAGGTCTACAGGTGTTCACTGGGGACTCAAAGCGAGGCTTCGCGCACCCCTGTACACTGGACAGTTCAGGTGGGGCGTGGGGAGCCCAACCAGGGGCAGACCGGCCTCGCAGGAAGTGTCGGCAGATTGACCGCAGTGGGCCCTGCCTGTGCATTAAAAAGCCTTTCCCTCTGCCCTGGCACTTCTGACATTTGGCTCTGCCGTTTGTTCTCAACAATACGCTTCTTTGTCTTGCGTGGGGTGGCCATGCTTCCCCAGAGCGGGGAGAGACAAGGGCCCTATTTCAGGCTCTCTAGTGTTGGTCTCATAAGCTGCGTGTTCAGCCTTTGAACGTGGCCTGTTACAAGGACTTGCTTGTCTGCTTACATCAGCGAGGGAAGTGGTCCTGCCTTGCGGCAGCCTGGAGAGTGAGTGGGTCTTTGTGCCCTCCAAGTGGGGCAGCCCTCCAGCTCCTCAGTCTGAGAAGCACCCCTCAGGCACCAGGCATAAACAGTTTTCAGCCATGTGACAACTTTCGACACCTTTGTGAGTCATCTGGGCAAGCTTTCCCTCACTTTGTCATTGGAATCATAGAATTTTAGTTTGTAGACATTTGTCACTAATTTGTGTCCATTTGTTTTCTTACTCAGCTTTAACAGAATTAAAGTATGTCTTCTCTCTCCATAGGGGCAGCCGCCTCACAGATGTAAGTATTCTGCTGATCATCTCCAGATGCCCCTGGTCCCCAAAGGTGTCACCTGTCCCTCAAGAGAACTGTTGAATTTACAGAACCGCACACATTCAATTCAGCCCCTAATCTGGTACTTTGTTCATTTAGCAGTGCTTGGAATGTAGAATGACTAATGAAAAAACATACCCCGAGTGCCCAGCTTTATTCTGAAGTTCCTTTCAGTATTTAGTCGATGAAAGGCTTCGTGTCCCAGGTCTCCCAGGGGAGGGGGAAGGCTTTGGGTCACTGAGGAGTTGCTCGTTTTGGCCCTGTTCTTGGTCAGATCCGGCATTCTGCTCCCCACCCCCACCCCCACCCCCGGGCCACGGCGGGGAAGAGATGGGCACCTGGGGTGGGCGGGGGCAGTGCCCCGAGCTGAGCTCTGGGTCTGTGAACGAACGGTCTTGCCCTCTCCCTCTCCGAGAGTGAATGTCCCGGACTTACACACGGATTGTGTACCTGTCGTTTCTTTCTCACTTTTGTAACGTGAACCGTCCCTTTCCTTGAAAACAGTCAGAAGTGCTGCTGAGACACTGGGCTATCCAGAAAAGCTGATTCCACCTCCTGCTATAGCTGAAATGCTGCATATTCAGCAGCCCCCCAAAACCCCTAAAACCCAAAAATGCCACTGTAGCAGAAAACAAACCCATTGCACGTGTAAAGCACTCTGAGCCAACCGTGAGCCTCTGGAGGTCAAGGGCCTCATCTGGCTCCACGCCTGACACGTGGCAGCACAGACGTTTGTGGGGGCTGTACCCCCCATCGGCCTTCCAGGCTGACTTTATGGACCCAGCCAAGCGCCCCATTGGTCTTTTCCCTGAATCAACAGTATTAATGTGGTGTGAGTTCCACTTCCAATCCTGTCTCCCTTTTGCCCCAGCTCCGTTGGCCAAGCCTTCTCCCCGTGCCTCAGGGACAGCAAAAGAAAGGTTCTCTGTCCATGCAGGGGCCATTGAGGTCCCCTCCCCTGATGTCTTCTGCGGGCATCTCAGGGATCCTGGCGGCGTCTGATAGCGGCGATGCTCTCCAAAGTCCTAGACAGAGCGCGTGCTTCTTCATGTTGAGGGGGTGTCGGGGTGCAAAGCGGAGTGTCGTGCGGAGACTGCCTGCCGTCACCTGTCGTGTCAGCCCCCATGAGGCCAGCGGCTGCCCCGCGTAGGCGCGGAGGGCTGAGATGGGGCTGTCTGTGGTGCCACCCCGTCCCTGTGCCGGGCTCGCGGAGAGAGCGCCTGGCGGTGCCTGCCATCACATTCCTTTCCTTCCTAGGTCTCCATCTGCCGGGAAATGCCCAGCCTGGAAGTGATCACCCTCAGGTACCTAAACGCTTGCTGTGCTCTGAGTCACGGGGCTCAAAAGGAGAAGGCTCAGATCCCCTCGCATAATCTGAAAGCTCCCAACAAGAGTCTGTCTGGGGGCGTGGGGGTGGGGAGCTTCTGTGCGCGGAGCAGTGTCGGCGGCACAAGGCCTGGCTGTGCCTCAGCCCCCCTGAGCTCTGCCTCCTTATGAGGGGCCCCTGGCCGTCCCCTCGAGCACGCCCCGCTGTATCCGTGCCCAGCCTCACCATGCTCAGTGGGTACAACCCCCACGTGACGAGCAGCTGCGCTCAAGGTGGCCACGTCCGCCTCCAGCACCCCCACCGTTTCTGCCCTCTGGTTCCGGAGCTGCCAGGAGCTCCACCAGTGTCCCCGCAAAACACGGCCTCTGACCGATCATAGCCACCTCTTCCGGAGGCCTTGGCATCTTAACAGACTAGGGAATCCGTGGATGAACCAGGTGCCGTCGGGACTTCTGGCAGCTGGGCCGTTTGGAGAAAGCCCTTGAGTCATCACCGCTTGCCAGATGCTGGCCCTCCCACGTCGGGCAAGACTCAGATCCCTGGGCCTCAGTTTCCCTATCTGTAATATGGGAATAATACCAACGCCTGCCCCTTGGGGGCAGTGAGGAGGGGCTGCAGCGCTGAGCCAGTGCGCACACACCAGCTGTCACTGTCACCGCCTCGTATCCGTGAAGCCGAGGTTTGAGCCCACACCCCAGGAAGCCTTACCTGACAAATATATTGCCTTTCATTCCCCAAAGTAGCAGGAAACCTGGAGGTAGGCATGGCTTGAACCCCGGCTCTGCCGTGCCTGGAGTGGTTTGGGGCAGGTCGCTGGGCCTCTCTGAGCGCCCTTGTGGACGGCTCTGAGAAAGGACAAGGCCCAGGGTTGTTGACTGAGCCCAGGTTCCAGGGCCTGGGTATCTGGCGGCACTGGGACTGGGTATAAATTGCCGTGTGAACACAGGGTGCCGGTCTTTGGTGAGGTGCAGTCATTTCCCTGCGGTCTTAGACCTCGTGTGTACAAGGGCTGTCTCAGTCTATTCCGGAGCCGCAAGTCCAAGATGAGGGTGTTGGATTTTCGGTGTCTGGTGAGACCTGTTTTCCGGTTCACACGCCATTTTCTCGCTGGGTCCTCAGGTGGGGGCAGGAGCGAGGGAGCTCGGGGGTCTCTTTCCTAAGGTCCCGTTGTGAGGGCTCCCCTGACCCAGCCATCTCCAAACACCGTCACCTCGGGGGGTAGGTTTCAACGTATGAGTTTGGGGGGCACAGACATTCAGTCCAACTACAGATAGCCCGGTGGTCGAGGAGGAGGACCGGGCCAGTGTGTAGCCTCGGGTCCCACCGCACCCCTGCCTGTGCCTTGGGCAGCTCCCGCACACCTTGAGGGCTGGTAACTGCGGTCAGTGAGTGTTCAGAATTGCAGGGGTGTCCCTGGAAGAATCAGGACATCGCTGCCGACGCAGATACAGACTCCAGAGAGAATGTTCTAGATAGGTCTCGTCGGGCAGGGTCTCTTGGAGTGGCCGCACCCGTGCCCTCCGGCTCTGCAGGGAGCAGCAGCGTCCCCAACGCTGTGGAGGAGGAGCTCCCACCAGGCCCACGAGGACGCTGGGCTCTGAGCTCAGCTGGACACTGCGCTGAGCGTGTGTTCACGGTCCGTTTGCTTTTGTGGAGGTGCGAGCTTTCTGCTTGTGTCCACTTAGACCGTAGAGTCTCTGCCTAGATGCCTGGGCGATCTGTCTGTGGGTGATGTGCTCACATCTCTGCGGAAAATGTAAACCCATATACCCTGCTGCTCAAGCCGGGGCTCAGAAGTTCGGTGCCCAGCGTGTGTAGGGTAGGGCTTCCTTGTATTTGCTGTGGGTTCTGCTGGCTGCTGCCTGCTTTGGGGCAGGGAGACGGTCCCTTGGAGGCCTGTTTCCTGTCCTGTGAGGGAGAGTGGGCCCTCCTACCTCCCCATTGACTCGGTGAGCCTAACAACTCACCGAGCTGGGGGTTGCTCACTGCTGCCCGTACTCCCGACGCTTTCTCCTCGCCCCGGGCACCTCGTTGAACGTGACTCGTGCCTCCCAGCTTCGATCAGCTTCCCGGGGGAGGGCGGATGGGCGCGGGCCTTACAGCTGACACCGTGCTGTCCCCGTGCAGCGTCAACAGCGTGTCCACCCTGGAGCCCGTGAGCCGCTGCCAGCAGCTGAGTGAGCTGTACCTGCGGAGGAACCGCATCCCCAGCCTGGCGGAGCTCTACTACCTGAAGGGCCTGCCGCGGCTGCGCGTGCTGTGGCTGGCGGAGAACCCGTGCTGCGGGCCCGACCCACACCTCTACCGCATGACCGTCCTGCGTAACCTGCCGCACCTGCAGAAGCTGGACAACCAGAGTAGGTGTCCGCGCCGCCCCGACGGGGCCCCTCCTCTCCCCCGCCCTTCCCGCGTGTTGCTGATCCTTGCGGACCTGGCAGGTGTACCCCACCCCCCACCGTGGTCTCTGGGGAGAGCCCCCAGGTTTGCACCCCTCACTTCGCAAGCGTGAGTGGGGCGAGGGGCCCTGGGCGCGGCCCCACGCTGCCCATCGGCCCCACTGTCAGAGCAGACTTGTTTCCGCTGCCCTTTTATTGTCAGAATGCGCTGCTGCACTTCCCTGAGCGCCCTGGCGAGCGCGTCGAGGGTCCGGGAGGGCTGGCAGCGTCCCTGCAGGCAGAGGGGACCCTTGCCCTCTAAGCACCGGGTCCCCTGGTTTTCCTGTTGGAGGCGGGAGGGCGCCTCCCTGCAGCCCGGGTCGGCGCCACCCCCGTTGTCCGGGACCCGTGCCTGTTTCCTGGGGTCCACTGTAATGGCCGTGCCGGTCCCTGGCCCTCCCCACATGTGTCGTTCTGTGCCCTGGATGAGCAGTTTTCATATACGTTAACTCCGGGAAATTGAGCCACGTGTGAGTGAAACGGACTAAATACTGTGCACTCTGTTCCTTTTTAAAGTGTACCTTAATTTCACTTCTTTTTTTTTTTTTTTTAATGTTTTATTTATTTTTGAGACAGAGAGAGAGAGCGTGAGCAGGGGATAGTCAGAGAGAGAGGGAGACACAGAATCCGAAGCAGGCTCCAGGCTCTGAGCTGTCAGCACAGAGCCAAATATGGGGCTTGAACTCACGAACTGTGAGATCATGACCTGAGCTGAAGTCGGACGCTTAACTGACTGAGCCACCCAGGCGCCCCTCACTTCTTATGAATACTTGCAGAACTGCTGAAGTTCAGGCTCTCATCCAGCACATGCCAGGGTCGACCCCACCGTGCTGTTGAGCTGGCCAGCGGGGCGGACAGGCATGCCTCTTGTCTGAAGCAGAGCTGAATGCTGTGGTCCAGGGGGCTTGTGGCGGGGAGTGGGGGGGGGGGGGGGGAGGGAGGGTCCGCACTGATGTTTCTGCTCCCTTCCCATCATCTGAAGCGGTGACCGAGGAGGAGCTGTCCCGAGCATTGCTGGAGGGAGAGGAGGTCACGGCCCCCGGCGGAGAGGGAGCAGGGAACGGCCGGCCCGAGCTGTCCTACGGCCTGAGCGCCCTGAACACCGCCGCCGAGATCCAGCGGGACGCGCTCAGCTGTGGCGAGGAGGAGGCCAGGTGAGGCCGGAGGGACGGCAGGCCTGTCCCTGGGGTCCTGCTGTGGGGCCAGTGGGCCTTTCCCGGACCTACATGACTGGGGAGTGAGGGAAGGGAACCCCCCAGGGTGGTTCTTCCCCATCCCGGGTGCTCAGTAGCCCCCCAGCCTGCTTTCTGCTGTGTGTCGCAAGGCTCAGGGCCCGGGGCCTGTGTGGGTCTGGACCAGCCCTGGCCCTGGAGCAGCCCTAAGGTGGGGGTGGGTGGAGCGGGACCGGCGGGCACGGGAGCATTGCTGGGCCCAGCACTGCAGAACCTGAGGGAAAGTCACGTGGCTGTGACCGTGGCCTGCTGAGCTGCCACGGGGGAGGGGATGGGAGGGGTGTGTGCCCCGAGGGAGGGCCCTCTGGGCCACAGCATTGCCAACACGGCTGACACGGCCTTGGGGGGCGGGTTGCACTGTCGTGGATGTTTCTGAGCATAAACCGCACATGGGGAATGTTGCAGAAACCGTTGCTCCCAGTGAGGCTGTCGGGCTGAGTCCAGGTGACGGCAAAGCCACCTGTTCCGTTTGCCCTGCGTGCGAGACCATATGGACGCCACCTTGGTGGCAGGCTTTGCAGCCCCTGCTCTGCGTTAGCTTTGTGTGTTCAGAGCGCCCGGCCCTGGTGGGAGCCCAGGCACAGCAAAGTTGTCTCTGGCGGGGGTGTGGAGGGTAGACCCACCGTCCCCCTGCCCCTTCCCCACCCCGTCCCCCCCAGTCCCCCCCCCGCCCTTCCCCTGCCCTGTCCCCCCCACCCCATCCCCCTGCCCCTACCCTGCTCCGTCCCCTCCCATCCCCCCGCCCCTCCCCCACCCTGTCCCCCAGAAACATCACAGAGTGGCAGTCTGCCTCCCTCGCTGCGCTCAGCCTCCGGAGGGTTTGACATGGGGCCCCGAGCAGGTCAGGCTCACACACCCTGTGCTCTCTCTCCCACCTGCAGCGTCCAGGGCCAGCTCAGCCCGAAGCCCCCTTCCCGGGACCCGTTCCCCTCCTTCTCACAGAGGGAAGCCGTGAGCGGTCGCAGGAACAGGGTGAGTGTGACAGAGACAGCCCGGCTGGAGGTGGCTGCCACTTCCCTCTGCCCAGGATGTGGAGAGTGGGGGCGGCGGGGTGGGGGGGATGGTCGGATGGGCTGGAGACACCCAGGGACACCGAGCCAGGCCCCAGAGGGCGGGACGCTGGCTCTAAGCTCAGTCAGTGGGAAGGAGCCGGCCTAGAGAGAGAGGAGACCCCCCCCCACCAACAGCTGCAGGAGAGCCCTGGCTCTGGCCTGGGGGCGGGGCGGCTGCTGTGGTGGCACGAAAGCTGCAGGGGTTCGCTGCTGGGGGGCCTCCCGCCTGCAGGTGGACAGTCCTCATCCCTGGGAGGAGTAATGGGTTGTTGACAAGAAGTCGGTTATGTGGGCAGCTCGGTCAGAGACCCCGGTCCCTTCCAAGTGTCTGTCTACCTCCTGGGTCGTTCTGGCTCGTGCTGGGGCTTGTTCCCCTGCTGGTCACAGGGCTGGCCCTCCGATCCAGGCTCACACCGTTTCTTCCCGTGTGTGTCCCCTCGTTGGTAAAGAGCAGCTGTCGCGTGTACCCCCAGCCAGCAGGCCCGGCTTCATCAGCTGGAACTGCTCACGTCCCCAGTGGGAGCCGTCATTGGCCAGGGGGACAGGGTTACCGCCATTAGCTTGGCCCGGTGGGGACCCCGCCACCTGGTCACGTGGGAGGGTGCTGCCTGAGCAGAGCCACGGGACTGGTGCGGGCCCACGAGGGAAAGGCTCCACAGTCGGGGGGCGGGGGCCGCCAGCACCCCCTCGAGGAACTCGCCAAGCTTGTGGGGGGCACAGAGGGAGAGGGACCGAGGCCCTGTGCCGGGGAGGGGCCGACCCACCCTCCGGGAGAAGCGTCCCCCCAGAGCCGCCGACAGAAGTGACCGCAGACTGAATGCCAGTCTTGGCAGCTGCCCCCGGGGCCTGGGGACCACACCCCGCACAGCTGACGGTTCCACGCAGGGTGTGTGCGTGGGGTCAGCTCAGCAGTCTATGCAAGCCTCTCCGACACCTTTCAGGAGGAGCCCCCACGTACGCAGCCCCGGGGCAGGTCAGGCCCTGCAGGCAGGGCGAGGCCCGAAGCTCCCTGCTCCGCAGGCCCAGGCCTCTGGAGGGCACTGGTGAGGGGGGCGGGGGGAGCCCCGAGACTCAACGCTGACCCAGCTCAGTGCCCTCCACAAACGCAGACTCAGAGTCACCAAAGCAACTTCTGGGGACGGGAAAGAAGGAGGCCCTGGTTGTGCTGTGAACGTGGACCTGGACCGTGGCTCCTCCCTCCCCCAGGGGTGGGCAGGGGGGTGTCCTAAGGGCAGAAGGCCAGGGGGACCCTGGAGATGTAGGGAGATGGGGGTGGAGCGGGTCACCCGAGCGTTGCTGAAGCCACAGGTCAGCGCTCTGGTGCGCGCAGGGACTCTGTGGCTCAGCCTGGTGACCCTCTGAGCACGTCCCTTTGCTCACACGCGACTCTCCTGTCACCCCACGAGAAGAACGAGCGGGAGCAGTCCTCACGTGCAAAATCCTTTCTTGCTCAAGTGCAGACAGAAACCTGTGGTGGGTGCACGTGTGCACACGCGTGGCACACGTGAGCACACGTGTCTGGTCACACGTTACTGATCGCCGTCCTGGGCCACTCACTCCCTTCTGCCTCCGGCTGCCTGGCTCGCTGTGTGACTGAGGGCCGGCCGCTTAGCCTCTCTGGGCAGTGCCCGCAGGCGGCCGCGGCTCTGTCTGCCTGAGGGCCTGCCCGGTGTCTCCTGTCTGGAAGGCTGTTCACCCGGGACGTGCACATCGGGGTGGGGGCGGCCTAGCCGTGCCCGGCCTGGCCCTCAGCCAGCGACTCTGTGCCCCCAGAACAATGTCCTGACCGCCATCCTGCTGCTGCTGCGGGAGCTGGACGCCGAGGGGCTGGAGGCCGTGCACCAGACCGTGGTCAGCCGGCTCCAGGCTCTGCACAAGCAGGAGCCGCAAGAGGACGTGGAATGACGGTCAGCCGGGACCCGAGCCGCCGGGCCTTCCTCCCAGGACCCTGTGCCCCAGCATCTGGGAGGTGTGGGGTCCACAGCCACGGCCTCCACTGCATCCTGAGTGCCCGCACGCGGGCTGTGTCCCCAGAAGCTCAGCCCCGCCTGGGAAGGCCACGCCCCGGGTGTAGGAGGCGGGAAGGGCGCCGGGCACTGCGCCGGGCACGCTCCACTGTGCGGGGCCCAGGTGTGTGCCGCCCGCCTCGCCTCGCCTCACCTCTTCTCAGGTGGCGTTGCAGCCACTGTCCCTAATAAATATCTTCCCCAAGTCCAGTCTGGAAGCAGACGTCTCCTAGGAGACGGACGTAGCCTTGACGTTGTTTTGGAGCTGAGGGCCACGTGCACGTGCATTTCCCCTGTCGGCTCTCCCACCGGGTCGGGGGTAGATTCCGCCCAGGATGGTGCCGTCCCTGAAGCCGCAGCGGCTCTGGGCTCCGCCTCAGCCTCGGCAGACCCACGCGGCCGTGCCCACCGCTGCCCACCTGGGAACGTGTTTGGCAGGGTGCAGGGGTCTGTACACCGTGCGGGGGGAGGCCGGGGGTGGGCAGGCCCGCGCTCCTGTCTGGGGACTCAGGTACAGCCGAGGGACAGGCAGCGGGGCCGGGGAGGATGCCCGGAAACCGCATCTAAAACGTGTTCTCCCGTGGGCAGAGCCACAGGCCTTGCCGTGGTGCACAGGCCCCGAGTGGTAGCGTTGCAGCCCGGGGCCCTTCCTCCTGCCCCCCAGCAGCTCCGGGGGCCGGGGAGGAGCGTGGCCTCTGAGCCATTAGTCTTACTGGTGCTGAAACGGCGGGACCGGAGAGGGGGGTTCCCTCCGCCCCGGCTCCCGTTAGTGTCTGTGTCGCCGTGCAAGCGAAGGGGTGGGACTTCACCCACCGTGTGCGAGAACCCAGATGGGGTGACTGCCGGGGAGACCGTGGCCGTCCTAGAAGGTGAAGCCACACTCAGGCAGGCCGCGCTCGCACTGGCCCGGCCACACCGGGCGGGTGGCGGATATCGGGTGTCGTGGCTCCTCGGGACCTGGGGGGCGGAAGCAAGGGGTCGCCACGTGGGGGTGTCCGGGAGGGTGGCCGCAGGGTCCGCGCGTGCCTTCTGTTGTACGTATGGATGGTTGTCACGCTCAATAAAGCGTTGTCTTTTTCAGAGCCAGTTGGGGTGGTCATGTTAAATCCAGAACATCTTCCCTTTCCTCGCCCACCAGGCAGCCCACACCAGCTTCCCGCCTGCCCACGACCTCGGTTAGTGACCTTGAATCCGCCCCACCAGGCAGCTCAGAAGGGCCTGAAGTCCGGTGGTCCCGGTTGACACGCCTGTCCCGGCTGTCCTTGAGCCAAGGACCCAGCTAGGCCGTGCCCGCGCCCCTGAGCCTCTGTGAGTCACAAACAGGGGTGTTGGAGCCTCTATGTTTGTGGCTGGAAACCCCCCCAGGCTGGAAACCAACACCGTCCCCTTGGGGGGGGGGGGCGCAGAAGTCCTGAGCGAACTCCAGCCCACAGCTGAGCCCTGCTGCCTGCCCACAGCCCCTTCCCAGGCACGGCCCACCACCTGCTCGCCACGACCTTCCTGCGGTGCCCGCCCCACCCACCCCTGTGCACGGCAGGACCCACAGGAGGGATCCGCCGTGGGCTCCCTCCCAGCCACGTGCGTGTCTGGCTTAACCAGAGGCAGACTTGTCAGGGCCTTGGCTGTGCGCTCCCCAGGAGTCTCTCGCCTGCCCTGGGCCGGGCCTCCCACGGCGGCAAGCCCCTGGCCCTGGGTGCAGAGGGCACATTTGTCAGCGCACTGTGGCCAGGCCACACACCCCCTGCTGGCACCTTCGGGGGACGTGGGCTCTGCATCTGACACCTTGTCATGCTGGCCTCACGCTTGGCGTCCTCGAAGCTGAGCCGGAGGGCAGAGCCCGGCGGGTCTGGGTTTTGAAGCCTGCCGTCCAACGTGGGATGGCCCCAGGACACCCAGGCCTGGGGGGGCTTCCTCCAGGACAGGGAGCCCCCCCCCTGCGCTTGGGGAGCCAGGGTCCGGCTGCCAGGAGGGGCCGATGGGACAGCAGGGGCCGGGCCGCAGTCACGGCCTGCGCGGCAACCCCCAGAAGAACGTGTCTCCAGACACGGCACGTTCAAGAAAAAGCAGCAAGAACATCCTGGAAAGTTGGGCTCCCAAGCCTCTCTGGCTCCCTCCCCCGAGCCGGGCACTGGGTGCACTGGGAGGCCTCACTGGCACTTGGAGGCCGGGAGTGGGGGGGGGGGGGGGGTGCGGCTGGCAAGGGAGAGGTCAGCAGGGAGCAGAGCCTGGGCCAGTGTGGCGTCTGGGCTGGGTGTGGCTGTGGGACGGACCGGACTCGAGGCTGTACCCTGGAGGGTGTCTGCCACAGCCAGGGTCTCCCCCGGCAGTCCCCACCCCACGCCTAAGTACACCCGCGTGCACTCACACGCACAGACATCCACGCACGTGCACACGCACACACATAGGCATTCACACGCAGGCACACTCAGGTTTCCGGGACCCAGGAATTTGTCCCTGGTCTCTTGAGACAGGGGTTTAAACACTTGGGACCCGTTCCTTGGCCTGCCCCAGGACCACCCAATCTCGTGGCAGGCAGAGCAGACCAGAGGGACCCCAGCTCCAGCAATGGGCACCTGGGAGCCCTCAGGCTCTGGGGCCCCGCACGGTGAGGAGGGTGTGGTCCCCCGGCAGGGGCCCCAACCACGCCTGCCGCTCCCCGGGGAGCGACCACACGCACCCTGCCGCGGAGGTCGGGAGGTGCAGGCAGCCGGAGGGACAGCGGGCCCCAGCAGGGACCCTAGCCCTGGATGTGGCCTGTGAGCCCCAAAGGCCAGGGGCTCCCCACAAAACCCCGTGGGTCCCAGGCCCTCCTCTTGAGCCTCGGCAGGTGCTGAGGGCAGGTGCCCAGGCAACCACAGTGGGACCAGAAGTGCGCTGTGCGGTGACCTCAGGAGGAACGGGGCGGGGGTGGGGGGGTGCCCAGAAGTGCAGGCGGTGTCACTGAGGTTCAGCTTCTCCTCCCGAGATCCCGGTGCCGCGTCATGCTGCAGACAAGCCTCCATGCCACCCCCAGAACCTGTGCTGGATGGATCAGCGGGTGACGTTTCTGCCTCCCTCGTCGCCCACCTCCCAGTGTCTCCATGGATACTCCCTCGCTCAGATCTTGCCCCTGGGTCTCTGGCTCTGTTGCCGAGACCCCAGCCCGGGCAGCCTGGGGACGGTTCCAGGTCAGACCCAGGGCTCAGAGCCAGGCTCAGAAATGCTCCCAAGCCTGGGGGAGGCCAGGCCCAACCTGTGTGTGCAGGTCGGGGGGCACCACCAGCTGCCCACTGCCACCCCCCCACCGCCCCAGATCACAGAGGGCCTGCTCCCCACAGACTGGTCACCCTCCACAGTCAGGTGACTTTATTTCCAGAAAAGGTGACAAGCTCTCCTCCAGGGTGGCCAGTGCACACAGAAGCAGGGTCACAGCAGGGCCCACAGCAGGACAGTGGTGTCCCCGCACGGAGGCCCCCTCCCCCCCCCGGGGCAGCACTCCCCCCGGCGGGCAGCGGAAGAGAGGGGGAAGCCGTGGGGCCAGACCCAGAGGGCTCTAGCCCCCGCCCGCCCACCGCCCGCCCGCAGACTCCAGGGAGGGGGAGAGGGGGCGGGGAGAGGCAGCCGGGGCGCAGCTTCAGAAGCCCTTGTCGATGCTGAGGGTGCGGCGGGTGACGTGCTCCAGCTCCCCGGACACGTAGTCGGCCATGCTGATGCGGTAATGCGCCAGCATCTTCAGCATGAGCCGCAGGTTCAGCCACCACTGCTCCCGCGGCATGCGGTGCCTGGCGGAAGGGTGCGGTCAGCGCTGGGGACACCCGTCCTCGGAGCACCGGAGGGGTCCGACCCCCTCCTCTGAGCACCAGACACGCCCTCCTCTGAGTACCCCCAGCACCCCCTCCTCTGAGCACCGGACACCCCCTCCTCTGAGCACCCCAACACCCCCTCCTCTGAGCACCCCAACACCCCCTCCTCTGAGCACCGGAGACCCTCTCCTCTAAGCACCAGATACCCCCTCCTCTGGGTACCGGACACCCCTCCTCTGAGCACCAGAGACCCTCTCCTCTAAGCACCAGATACCCCCTCCTCTGCGCACTGGAAATCCCCTCCTCTGAGTACCCCCAACACCCCCTGCTCTGAGCACCCCCGACACCCCCCTCCTCTGAGCACCCCAACACCCCCTCCTCTGGGTACCCCGACACCCCCTCCTCTGAGTACCCCCAACACCCCCTCCTCTGAGCACCGGACACCCCTTCCTCTGGGTACCCCGACAAGCCCTCCTCTGAGCACCAGACACCCCATCTTCTGAGAACCCGGGCACCCCATCCTCTGAGCACCGGGAGACCGCCTGGAGTGGAGCCTGGCAGCGGTCTCTGGGGTGTCCGTCTCTGGGGGCTCAGCACAGGCTGGCTGGGGGAGCGAGGGGGGTTTCCGCAGCCGGACCAGCCCGCTGACCCCACCCTATGGGAGGAGCCCCGGCCTGGGCTCAGGCCTGGGTGTCATCACCGCTCTGGCCCTGGGCGGGCAGACGGGGCAGCCCTGTGGGGTCAGGGCCCGAGCGTGGCTGGGCAGGCCACTCCTCTCTTCGGAGGCACTCACTCAAAGTCGGTGTCCTTCTTGAGCTCGGTGACGGGGCTGAAGGCCACCGCCTTCTTCTGCAGGCCGATCACGCAGGCTGAGTCGGGGGCGTTGGCGAACACCCGCCCTGTGGACACAGGCCGCCCTGAACCCTGGGTCCGGGCAGAGGGCGAGGTCAGGCCGGGAGCCACCACCCCTTCCTGCCACATACGCACCATTACGGTAGACGGCCCGCAGCTTCTCCGACATCCAGAGCATGGCCTTCACCCCAAGCTTCGTACCGTAGTTCCGGTCAAAGGGGGTCGGAGCTCCGCCCTGGAAACGCAGTGGGTGAGGGCGCCTCCATCGCGCCAGAGACGGGGGGGGGGGGGGGGGGGGGGGCTCTGGCAGGAGCCCAGCAGAACGGCCCCACCGTGACCGCAGGAGAGCCCTCCCCGCTCCTGACACCCCATCCCGTCCAAGCTCCCTGCATCTCTGTCTGCGGCGCCCCAGCCCCTTTGTCTACCCCAGTCCAGCCTAAGGGCCATCTCCAGAGGCCGGGCGGTGGGCTGACTGCCCGTCCTGTCGGGCAGCCTCTGTGGGCCCCGCACAGTGCAGGCTTCCTGCAGGGCCACCAGGAGGCCACGAAGGAGGGGACCGGGCAGGGCGGAGGTGGCCACAGGGGTCCCAGCCCTGCCCTGTCCTGGTGGTGAGGACTCAGGCGGACAGGAGCCTCACCCCCCACCCCTCACCGGCACGGAGGGGTGACGGGCAGGTAAGTGCGGGCATGAGGGGGAAGGGTCGGGTGCCCCACGAGGTCGTGCACAGGGAAGGGTCCCCATCCTGCCATATCCTCCCGGGGCCCCTCAGCTCGGGTCAGATGGAGGCAGAGGCCAGAACCAGGCCCCCGGGCCCCTACCTGCTGCAGGTGGCCCAGGACATTGGTCCTGCAGTCAAAGACGCCCTTCCCCTCGGAGGAGTACAGGTTATACAGAAACTCCGTGGTGTAGTGTTCGTGGCACTTCTCATTTCTGGAGAGAGGGCCGGGGCCGGCTCGGGTCTCGTCCAGACGCTGAGCCCCCCGCCCCCCGGGCCCGGCCACAGACCAGTGCTGGGGGAGGGGCCGGCGCCCCTCAGCAGCCCCGAGCCACCCTCCGGGTCCGGCAGCCTCACCGAAGCACCAGGCCCCTCTGGATGTGTGTCTTCATCTTCTCGGTCATGTGTTCCACGTTGGCCTGCGGGCGTGGGGGGTACACGGGGTGAGCCCGGAGCGAGAACGGCAGCCGCACAGCACCCACCCACAGCCTCAAGGCCGTCTGGGAAGGAACAGCCCAGGCTAACCGCAGGGCCACTGTGACCCAGGGGTCATGGGGACGCACGCAGGCCGACTGACGTTGGCGGGGCCCTGGGTGATGGGGCTGGGCCGTGAGGCCGGGTGGGTGGCTGGGGCCAGGGGGCCATGGCAGCGACAACACGGACGCTGGGTGGAGGTCTGCACGGGGTCGGGGAGGAGGCGCTGGGGAGCCCCCAGCCTGGCTCGTGTGTGCCTCAGGAGGGGACCCCCCTCAGCCCCGCTGGGACGTCTGTGGCAGGAGAAGGGCTCGGGGCTCGGCTCACTTTTAAGTCTTGGATGTTGAAAGGGTCCTCGAAGACGTAGGCGGCGTCAGCCCCCACGGCGATGCCCGTCACGGTGGCCAGGTAGCCGCAGTAGCCCCCATGGTCTCCACGATGAACACGCGGCGCTTGGTCCCCGAGGCCGACTGCTTGATGCGGTCACAGCTCTGGGGGCCAGAGGTGGTCAGGGACTTCCCCGTGGGCCACAGGGAGCCACTGCCCCTCGGGGACCCGGGTCTCCCCCCAGAGTTGCCCAGGGTGTCACAGCCCACACCGCATGCTCTCCACAGGGCCTTCAGAACCAGGTCCTCAACCGGGGCAACTGTTCGCCCGGGGGACAACGGGGGTGTCTCCGGCACCTAGCGTGTGGAGGCCAGGGATGGGGCCGGGAGGCTCTGACGTGGGGCCAGGGAAACACTGGGCCTCAATCCTCTCATCTGTACACGGAGCGACGCTCCAGCCACTGTAGGGTCATTGTAACAAGGGACAAGGCGACACGTGAAGGTACACATCCTGCAGATGCCAGTGATGATGCGACACAGGATGATTCTAACCCAAATGTTCAGAGTTTGAGAAAAAATTATAACATTAAACAAAGAATTGAGAAGGGACCAACAAGACCAGTGGGTTAGTGGGATCTGAACCATGAGGCTAAGCCCCAAGTAAGGGACAACCAGCAAAGTGGAGGAAACAGCTCCAAAGTTTGCCAAAGGATCGGTGTCCTACATACATAAAGAGCACTGACAAATACAAAAGAAAACTCACCAGGAGGAAAATGGACAAAATACAGAAAAAGGTAATTTTCCATAAAACCCATAAATGGGCAATAAATATAGAAACAAAAGTTCAACTTCATCAAAAATCAAGGTACAAAGGAAAACAATACAATTCTTCCTGTCGTAGAGGCAAAAAAACCAGGACGATGTTTGGTGCTGGTGAAGGGCAGAGGCACAGAAGTTTCAGAGGAGCCATGGGTGGCCCCTATATAGCTGCCAGGATGGCAGGGGTGGGGTGAATTTGAAGAAAACCCCTGCAAGACCACAGGTCCGGGTCAGCTCCTTTCTCCTTTCTCTAGCGTGACGCAGAAGCTGCTTGGGTTCAGTCCCCGGGGCCCCCCGAACACAGAAGTGCTGGACCCTGGGGGAAAGCGGGGCTCCTGTGGGGCCACGGATGGCGTGGAAGAGGTCTAGAGGTGGAGAGAGCCGTGAGGAGGCCCCCATGGAACACCAAATGGGGCCAGCCCTGCTCTAGTGACAGCACGTTCTCCCGAGCGCCCACCCTCCCATGTCCCAGCCACGGGGCTGGGCTCCCCCCAGTCCACGTGTGGCTGCTCACTGGGCAGAACCGTGGCCCGACGTCCACACGTGCATTAGCTCAGCTGAGTCAGCTCTGGCCCTGACAGCCACCGTCCCCACACCGCAGTGACCCCAGAGCCAAGTCCTGCGTGCCACCCATGAGGCCTCGAGGGACAGCCCACCTGGGAGCTCGCCACCGTGCCACTCGCCACTTTCTCCTGGGGCCACCCCACGCCCGCCCGCGTCCAGCCTGGCCCCCTACCTACCTCCATGGCGGCGTTGACGGCGGTGTCGGATCCCAGGCTGAAGTCGGTGCCCGGTACGTTGTTGCTGATGGTGGCCGGGATGACGCACATGACAATGCAGAGCTCCTCGTAGCGCCCACGCGCCTCCACCAGCTGCAGCACCCCCTCGTAGGCCTGCGGGCGCATAAGGCGGCGCTGGGCGGCGAAGGCGGGCTCCCGGCCCTGGGGTGCTTCGGCCCTGCTCCCCAGCTGACGCGCTATGTGCCTGGGGCTGGGTGCCGGGACCCCTGCAACCACCCGGGGCCGCGACCCGGCGGACCCCAACCAGGGGCTCCGCAGCCCGTCAGCCAGGGAAGCAGGGCGCCAAGGAGGACAGGAAGGAGACTCGCCCACCCTGCTGGGACCACCATCGACACCGTGCGGGCTGCAGGGGGCCTGGGGCACCTCAGGGAAAGGGCAAGAATGGGCAATTGTCACTGGGGCTGGCCAAGCACCATGTCACACCAACGATGGCCTACCATGCACAGCACAATGACTGCGAGCTGCCACAGGGACCCCACCACCTAGGAATCCCACCTCCCAGTGGCCGCACCTCCCAGGGACCCCGCCTCCCAGTTGCCCTCCTCCCAGGGAACACAGCTCCCAGGGACCCCACCTCCCAGGGGCCCCACCTCCCAGTGGCCCGCCTCCCAGTGGCCCCGCCTCCCAAAGACCACGCCTCCCACTGGCCCCTCCTCCCAGGGACTGCGCCTCCCAGGGGTCCCACCTCCCATGGCCCCGCCTCCCAGTGGTCCCACCTCCATGGACCCGCCTCCCAGGGACCCCGCCTCCTTGGGACCCCGCCTCCCAGGGACACCACCTCCCAGTGGCCCCACCTCCCAGGGACACCACCTCCCAAGGGCCCAACCTCCCAAGGGACCCCGCCTCACAGGGACCCCACCTCCCAGGGACCCTACCTCCAGGTGGCCGCACCTACCATGGATCCCGCCTCCCAGGGACCCCGCCTCCCAGTGGCCCCTCCTCCCAGGGACCAGCCTGCCAGTGGCCCCGCCTCCCAGGGACCCCGCCTCCCTGGGACCCTGACCCCCAGGGACACCACTCCCAGGGACCCCACCTCCCAGGGACCCAGCCTCCCTGGGACACCACCTCCCAGGGACACCACCTCCCAGTGGCCCCACCTCCCTGGGACCCCACCTCCCAGGGGCCCCACCTCCCTGGGACCCCACCTCCCAGGGACCCCACCTCCCTGGGACCCCACCTCCCTGGGACCCCACCTCCCAGGGACCCCACCTCCCTGGGACCCCACCTCCCTGGGACCCCACTTCCCTGGGACCCCACCTCACAGGCGGGGCACAGGCCAGAGCAGAGTGGGGATGGGCCAGGAGGCCACAGGGTTTCCTGCCCTGGGGCTGCCCAACCCCACCAGGAGCTGCTGCTCAGAAAGTCAGAGCTGCCCCCACCCCTCCTCTCCCTCCCCCTCTCCAGCACCCGGGCGCCAGCACCGATTTAAACTCTGTGAAGCCCACAGGAGAAGGTAAAAACCTTCCCAGAGCCAAACACCACACCGAACCCCATGGCCCCATCAGTCGGCTGACCCGTGTGACTCCCCAGCCAGGAGCAAGGGGTTTCCAGAAGGGCCACCCCAGCGGCCCCAGGCAGAGAAGACATTCTCCAGGGTCCTTGCCCCAACCTGGTCCCCTGCAGTGGCCCGCACCTCAAAGCCGCCGATGACCAGCAGGGCCTGGATGTTGTAGGTACGGATGTTTTCCACTACCTTCTGCATGTAGCTCTTGGGCAGCGTCCTGCAGTGGACAGAAGTCAGATAAACGTGGCCCAGAGCGCCTCGACAGAAGGACACGCTCCCACACCGCACCTGGTCGAGACGCGAGGGGGGGCGGGTGGGGGGTTGCCAGCCCTAGATGTGCTGCTGTGATTCTTGTTCAGCGCCCAGGCGTCAGTGGGGCCCACGGTGGGACAGGGGAGGGGGAGCTGCCCGCCAGCTGCCTGACAAGATGCTTTCTGCGGGCGGGGGGCCACCTGGGCCACTCTCCTGTGCACAGGTGGTCTCAGGAGGGGGTGCAGCCCACCGCGGGCCGGCCGCCAGCCAGAATCGAGGACCTAGTCCAGGCCACGGGGCCGGTTTCCCCCGGCAACGTCCACTCCTCCTGAACCTGCCTCTGGATCCCCCGCCCCCCGCTGCCCACGGTGGCCAGGGAGCCGGGCCCGTCAGCCAGCAGCTCACCTCTTGGTCCCCAGCATGGAGCCGCCACGGCCCAGCCAGCCGGCCACATCGTGCCAACTCACTTCCTGTACCTGCGGTGGGGAGGTGCAGCTGTAGGGGGCCGGGCCAGGCGCTGACCATCACTGCAGGTCAGAGCAGAGCCCCAGGCCCCTCTCCCGAGGGCCTCTCATCCGCTTTCTTCAGGGACCTGCCCCGGGGCATTGCCTGAGACTTCTACCGTGAGCCCCCCGGTCCTTGTTACAAGCTGGGGGTGGGTTATAAACACACCGGCACACGCGTGGAACCACTGTGTGGTTGCCGTCACAGCCGCACCTACCTGACCCTTGGCCAGGCCTTCAAAGCCATCGTGCACGACATACACCGTGTGGCCCTGGGAGATGCCAGACCGCACTGCCGAGCGCACAGCCGCATTCATGCCGGCCGCCGGGGCGCCCACGTTCAGGATGGCCAGGGAGAAGTTGGTCTTCAGACAAGAGGAAGGAGACGGCAGCGTGAGCACGGGGCTGGGTGGGAGCCAGCCGGCCCAGACACAAGTCAGCGAGGGGGCGGCCCCGGAAAAGGGGCCAGGCTCCCCTGCCTGCCTGCACACCGTCCAGCGAGTGGACTCCGCTGGGAAGGGCACACATCTGTCCCACAAGTTCCTGGCAGAGACCCAAATGAGCCACAGCGCAGGCCCGCCCGGCTCATCAGCTCAAGTCCTCTGGTCGCTCTCGGCCAAGTGCAGCTCGTGGGGGGCAGCGCGCGGGTTCGGGCCAGAGCCAGCGCCTGTCCCGAAGCCTCCAGCAATCACCCCACACCCTGGGCTCAGAGCAGCCAGCGCCCCAAGATCTTGGCGAGCGGCACGGATGCATAGCGGAGGGGGCCACATTCATCAAGTGCAAAGAAGCGGGTGATGCTATTTTAGTACCGGAGTTGCGGGAGGTAACCAAAACATCACCCCGACCTAGAATCAGCCTAAGAAATTACCAACGGACTATTCCACGGTTTTCCAGACCGTGTCCCCAGAACCCGGTGCGTGTGGCACATACAGCCCACCTTGCTACAGGCAGCCTCGTGGCCAGCACTCCGTGGTCACATGTGGCTCTGGTGGGTCCCGGTCACACAGCCCTGTGGCCCCAGATGTGGTCACGCCACCAGTTTCAGGAGGGGACATGGAGACAGCTCTGCTGTACTGGGGGTACGGCCTGTCCCTGACCAGCCCCTGGGACAGATGGGGGCCAGGGCCCCGCTGGCTGGGACGGTCCCAGCGGGACCCTTTCCTCGTCCCCGGGTTTCAGAAACAAGTCCCGTTATCATTCTTATTTTGAAGAAAGCCCATTTCGTGAGGTTTTGGGCTGTTTTATAACATTTCATAAGCACTAGCTCCCCTCTGTCCTGACCTAAGCCTATAGGCCTGACTTAATTTCCTCCAGCTGTTTGATACGTGACCGGCCAAGGTCACCTCCAGGCCCAGACGCCGGCTGTCTGGGACCCGCTGGTCAGGCAGAGGCCAAGCCTCTCAGCTCACGGCTCTGACCCAGACAGGAGGGAGGGTCCACAGGGCCAGCTCAGAGCTTCCTGCTCCCAGGGCAGACCCCGGCCCTGCGGGCGGGCGGGCGGACCCAGGGGCAGGCTCCAGAGGTGACAGTGACGAGGGCCCTGCGGCTCACCCCCTCACCTTCTCTGTGGAGACCTTCTGGTGTGCGAGCAGCTTGTAAATGTTCCAGTTGTTCTCAAAGCTCCTGGAAGGGAAGCCGGTCATGCCTCATGCAGCCCACAGCCCACAGCCACACAGCTCAGCACAGCCCGTGGCCCCACCACGCGGCCACGAAGAAGCTGGACGCCGGCGTGGCTCACCACCCCACTCTGGTGGCTACGAAAAGCCCCGAAGAGCACGGCCCCCACGCCCCTCTTAGCAAAGCGACAGCCCCGCATCCGGCCTGTGCAGGGGGGGTGGGGAGGGGGTGCTGCGGGTCCAGCCCTCCCGGCCGCTGCAGGTTGACCCCCACCGTTTCCTTCTGTGGACGCCCCTCCGGGTTCCCGCCCCAGCCGCCCCTCTCCCCTCCACCCTGCGTGGCAGCTCCCGTCCACCTCGCAGCCCGCCCGCTTCCCCCGTCACAGGGACCCTGAGCCTCCGTCCTGCTGCCCCACTCCTACGCTTGGCCACACACACTCGGAAGGAAGGGTCTCTGCCAGGGCGTGCGCCCTGAGGGCCAAGGGCACAGCCACGTGGGCGTCGGCCGAGGGCCTGTGGAACAAACAGACTGTGCTCGGCGCCGGGCCCCGGGAGCCCCTCACCTGCCACGGAGCTGGATGGCCTCGTCGAACCTCTTCTCATCCATGGCCTTCTGGACCTCCTTTGTCTTCACCAAAAGAGAGGTACAGGCTGGAGGAGGCCCGGGGCACGCTCACGGCCGCCGCCCGACTCCAGGAGCTCAGTGAGCTCGGCCGCCCCCACACCTCTCGTGGGGCCCAGCTTGAGGACACGCTCACGCCTCCCTCCCCTCCCTCGAGGGCCGTAGGCCCCCGATACCCTGAAATGCGACAGGAGGTAGCATGTGACAGGGGAGCAGCGGGACAGGGTGGGGACATGAGGTGGGGACGGGGCCTGTGCCCTGACAGGGCCTGGAGGGACGGGTGGTCCCGGCCAGCCGGGAAGGGAGCGGGTGAGCAGAGCAGGGGGGGGCAAAGCCCCCCCCCCCCCCGGAGGCATCTCTGCAGGGAGCGCCCCCACCCCGGCCGGCCCGAGGCGGGGCTGGGCACTCACCACCTGCACACACTCCATGAGGGGCAGCCGCACGGACTGGTTCCCCGACAGGCTGACCACGCAGGCCTGCGTGTCGGGAGTGGCCTCCAGAAGCGCCATCACCGCCTCCATGCCCATCTTGCTGCTCTGAGCAGGGAGAGGGGCGGGCGGGGCTCAGGGAGGGGCGGCCCACCCCCGAGCCACGTGCACCCACACACAGGCCGGTCCAAGCTTTCTGGAGCAGGTGATCCCAGAAATGACTTCATGTGACCACCGTCCACAACAGCCCCTCCGGGGTCTCGGACAGCCCCGCTAAGACACCACCGTCGCTCAGCCTGACGGGTGGGAGGCGGGACGGGCTTCCAGCGCTCTTTGCTCTAACAAGGCTGCTGGCTTGTCCCCGCCCCACACCTCAGCGTGCGTGAGAAGGAGGGCCGGTGGGCTGGGCTGGCCAAGACACTCAGGACCTGCTCTCCTCTGTCTCTGACCCGGGCGCCTTGTGTCTTCCACCAGCATCTACGAAACTGGCAGGCCACTCTGTTCTCGTAAGCAGGGGACACCTAGACCCGTCCCCTCACATCTCCGCCCCCCAGGTTTGCGAGGAGGACAGTGCTCCATCCCGCCGTCCTGGGGCCCTCAGGAGGCTCTCCCAAGTGCCGAAGCCTCGTGCAGGCTGCAAAAAGTGCCCAGCCAGGCGGGCAAGGCCCCTGTCCGGGCTCAGTGTCCCTGCTTCTCTGTGTGGCACTAGGGGGACAGCACACGGGGTCTCCCGGGTAAGGCAGGTGCAGGCCCCAGGCGCAGGGTAACCAGCCTTCGTGTGTGGACACTACCACCCGTGGGGACTTTTCGGGCCCCAGACCCTGTCTCCATCTGGTGGCACAGGATTCCCACTTTGCAGAGGACGAGGTGGGACCCAGCAGTGATCAGGGCGGTGACGGCACTCAGGCCACAGGCCAGGTCTCTGCCTCCCCGGGGCCTCCCCCAAGTCATAAGAGCTGTCATACTGGCACTGTGGGCCACACTCAGAACCACCAGACTTCAGACCCTAGAAGGGCGGAGCCGGGGTCCTGCCCTCCACGCACCGCCCCCTTTTCCGGGGGCCAAAAGCCATCACGGGGAGGCCCGGGAGCCCAGGTTGCTGAGGTGAGGGGCGGGGACACAGGTCCCCAGCCCTGCTTTTCCCCCCCACACAGAAACGGAGGGGCCCTGTCTCCATTTCATCTGTGAGACCAGCGGCAGTGAGGAAATGCCCGCCACACTCACCCACTCGTGCACGCCTGGGACAGAGCAGCGCCCCACCTACCAGGATGCGGTCAAACGCCGAAGGGGTCCCTCCCCTCTGCACGTGGCCCAGCACAGTCACACGGGTGTCGAAGCCCAGCCTCTGGACCACCAGCTGCTCATAGGGAGAGAGTCGGGGCCGGGGGGGGGGGGGGGGGGGGGGGGGGGGGGCGGTCCTTGGGTTCAGCGCCCACCCTCACTGCCCTACCACCCCACGGGCCCCTAACCCTGGTCCTCGCCCCTCCCGATCTCAGGGATACCAGGTGTCAGCCCCCCAGGACCCCGTGAGCCGGCTCAGGATTCGTGCCCACGGGGCGTGTGTGCGTGTGCATGTGGAGCTCCCGTGGGGCGGGGGGGCATTTCTCTGCATGTGTGGACGTGTGGTGGTGTCCCTACAGCCCCGGTCCTGTTGCTGGCACCATCCTGGTCCTCAGCCCCCGGGTCAGGCTCCCCCAGGCCCTGAGTCTGTGCAGACACACAGGTGGGCTGGCTCCTGACCGGGGACACGCGGACAGGGTGGCAGCCAAGAAAGGGAGGAGAGGCTCCCAGGGGCTGTGCCCTGTCAGGACGGGGGCCCGGGGCCCGGGGGGTGGACCGTGGCAGGTGGGTGGAGGTCACAGGGAAGAAGGGCTCCCCGCAGTCTGTTATTCGGCCGTGAGCCCTGCACAGGGTGGGGGTCACCGTCCCCCCGAGGGGTCACCGGCAGGGGCAGGGCCCCATCGTTGGGATGGCACTGGGGGCCTGGACTCGGCCTCTGGGATGGGGAACGGGCCTGGCCCTGCAGGGAACGTGTTCTGAATGGAGACTGGGAGCCAGGGGCAGGCGGCTCGCAACAGATGTGGGGCCACACCTCAGCCTCGGGGCCAGGCCTTCTCGGGGGGCCCCTGGCATACCTACCCCACATCTGGCTATCACCGGGAATGAAGAAGCTCCCTCCAGGAGCCTGCTGTCTATGGGGTGCTGGGGACGGGCCCCAGCAAGAGCACTTGGCACTGGAGATAAAGGGGTGCCCATCCCACCGAGGCCCCACCCACCCCATGTGACCCCCCGCCAAACTCACGTCCTTCACGTAACGGGACGAGATGGGCTTCCCGTTACGGTCAATGGCGCCCTCCGCGATGATGATGATGTTCAGTCGGGACCCTCTGCTCCGAGTCTAGGTCAGAGATGCCCCAGGGCTCAGCGGCCCGCCTGCAGACATCTACCCGGGACACCTGCCGTCTGCGAGCCTCCCTGGGGTCCACACCAAGGGGCCCACAATCCACATGAGAAGAGGGGAGGCGTGGACTGAGATGTGCCGACGGGGACCCTGCCCCCCCTGCCGCCCCGGGGGTGGGGGAGGCGCTGGAGGAGGGCTCTCTGCCCGCACACCTGGCAGGTGGGGGCAGCAGGGGAGGACGGGGGGCCCTGGGGCTGGGAACCAGGCAGACGGTACAGGGAGGTCGCTGCACATGCTCCCAGGGAACACCTGCAGCCCCCTCGGGACTCGGGAGCCAGGAGCTGGGACGGGGCCAGCGGGACCCTGAACTTAGGTCCGCGAGCCAATCAATCCTCAGGCAGCTGGCCTGACACACTGAGGCAGGCCTCCGGGCCTCCGTTTTCTTAGCCCTAGAATGGAGTGACCTCACAGCGCTGGCCACCACCCAGGCCTCCCTGGACACCCAGCACTGCTGGTGTGAGACCCCCTCCCCAGGCTGTGGAGGGGCCAATGGGGCACCGAGGGGACCCACAGCATCCTGCACCAGCCCTTGGTGGGATTAATCATCACAAATCCAAAGCTCTCTGGGGAGAACACTTCTCAATCATTTCTTTCTTCGAGAGCATACAAAATATTCACTCTGGCCGACAAGCCGTGTCTGCCCCACAGCATCCAAAGAGCCTCAGAGAAGACAGGGCCTGAGCCGCTCCTGTGGGGTCCAGGGCAGTGGGAGGGACAAGTGGGAGTGGAGGGCTGCCTGGAGGAGGTGATGCTGGTACAGGTGAGGTGAGGGAGCCGGAGGCAGGGCCGCAGGTGGAACAGAAGAGGCGGGGAGGTGGGTAAAAAAGGGGTAGCACCCGCACCTCACAGAGGGTGTCTGAGGCTCAGGGAAGCCTAGGGAGGGCCCGAGGGCCTCACACAGCAGGAAAGAACTGACCCTGAGGGCAGGCACCTCAGGAAAGGCCCAGCCCCAAAGTCGCAGCGAGTGAGCCAAGGCCGAGGTCAGCCAGAGACCATGCTATAGAGCCTCGCTCCACGTGGTCAAAGCCACGAGGCCCCGGACTCTACCCAAGGACAACATGGGCCTCCGGCCAGCCCCACCCGCTGGGCTCCGCGTGGCCCTGCCCTCGGCTTCACCAGCCCTGGGCAGAGATGCAAGGCCCAGGGGCTGGAGGCAACACCACAGTGGATGAGACTGATGCCACCCTCACCGTCACACGGGGACGGGGACACTCGAGAGCCAGCCCCGGGCGCACCCGTCAGACTGACCTCCCGGGGCTCCTGAACTGAAGAAAGGGCCAAGCCCCTGGGCTGCCTTGTGCTCGCCCCGAGGTCGCAGTCCTGGCCTGAACGTGAACTTCGGCGCACAACCGCGAGGCCCCCTGCCTCAAATCCAGACCGCAGCCCCTTGATCTGAAGGCCCCCCCAACTCCCAGCATAGTCCCCCCACCTCAGGGTCCTCCTGTCGTCCACAGAGCCCTGAGCTGAGGGGCCAGCCCGTGCCGGCTGGGGCATCTTGGGGGTCCCCAGGGCAGGCTCCATCCGGGGGGGCCCGAACCGTATTCCAAACACCCTGCTCTTCTCCCCAGACAAAGCCTCAGCCCCCACTGCCTCCCCATCCTGCCTCCACGGCCCATTTGGGGCCTCGTCTGCTGAGGTCACTGCCCGGTGTCCCATCCACCCATCGTCATGAGGCCACTTCCCTCGGCTCAGGCTCAGCGGCCACAGCCCCCGGAGGCCGGCACGACCGTGTCCCACGCCTGCCCCCTCCCCATGTCAGCACCGACCAAGGAGCCGAGCCCAGGCCCGCCCAGGCCCGCGTCCTGAGCGCCCTCCCCTGCTTCCTCTGCCCAAGGCCACGCTCCTGGGGGACACCCATCTCTCTGCGTCCCAGCGGCTCGCGGCAGGAACCTCCAGGAGAACCCCCCCACACACTCACCTCCCCAAGTCTCTCACACATGAAGTTCTCCCAGCCGTCCTCGGGGGGCGCCTCGGGGATGAACAGCCAGTCAGCCCCCGAGGCCAGGGCGGACACCAGGGCCAGGTACCTGGGGGAGCAGGACGCTTAGGGGCTCCAGCGGGCGGCGGGGTGTCGCTGTGAGCTGTGATGGGACTCCCCACACCCGAGCCCCCAGTCCCTCGGCACCAAGTCAGCACCTGCACCGTTCGGGCCCCGCAGAGGCGCCGCAGCCCCAGGCCTGCTCCCCAGGAGCCCCTCCCCGCCCTCCCGCCCGGCAGGGCGGTCCCCTTACCCACAGTGCCGCCCCATCACCTCCAGCACAAAGGTCCTCTGGTGGCTGTGGACACGGAACAGGGGGACGCGTCAGTGCCGCCCCCGGACCAGCTGCACGAGCGGGCACAGCCCAGCAGAAGCAGCCCGGGCACAGGGGCAGTGCCACGCCGCCCACGGCCCCCGCCCTGCCAGAGAAACGCCCTGGTGACACAGCAGATGTAGGACAGACGGCCCTTCCCACGCCCCGGGCAGCCGAGACCCTGCAGTGCGGGCCACCCGTGCCTCGGTTTTCACTGATCTGCTCCTGGGGCCGAAGGCCACGCGCCCTGCCTGGGCCCGGGGGTCCCCGCCGGCAGCCTGAAGGCCCCTCGGGGACGCACGGTTGCTCCGGGGCAACCGGAGACCGGGTGCACAGCTGGGGCCCCGTGGCTGGGAGACGGGACCGCGGCTCGCTGGCGGGGGAAGGGGGGCTCGCTCACCTCTGGGCGGTGGTGGTAATGGCGTCGATGACCTCCATGATGCGGTGCAGGGCCGAGTCCGTGCCGATGGTCATGTCGGTGCCGCAGAAGTCGTTGTCGATGGAGCCCACCAGCCCCACGATGTTCAGGTGTGAGTAGGTCTGCGCCGTGCTCTCCGAGATCTTGCCTGCACGAGGAGCCAGCCCTGAGGCCCCGCCGGCCTGACCCTGCTCCCTTGGCCCCCTGTCGCCCACCCCCAGCCCCCTAGCAGCGTGGCCCCCCGCCGGTCCCAGGCTCAGAGGCCCCCTGTACCGCACCGGGTCCCCAGGTCCTGCCGCAGGGGTGGGGGAGGCGCGGGGCGGCTGAACCGCAGACGCTGAGGCCACGAGGCCTCCCAGAGAGCCTTGGAGGGGGCACCCCTCATCGCCAGGTCCCCACTAGGGCCACCGAACTGAACTCCAAGAGGTCACTTTCCGACTGGCAACCTTGGGACTCTGTCTTTCGTTACCAACGCTTAGTTCTTCTGTCCCCGCGAACGGTGACCAGGTCTGTAACCCACGCCCGGGAATCAGGGACAGACAGGGCGTGTCCACACAGCTGAGGATGTCACCCTGGAACCGTCGTCCCCACCAGGAGCACAAACGCTGCCCGGGGGTCCCCGACGCTGCGCTCCCAGAGGCCCTGGGCTCGATCACTGACCTCCTCACTCCCGGCCGAGCCCAGCCCGAGGCTCCCGGAGACGGCCGGGGTTGCCCTGACCTGGGGCCGGGCTGGGCCCCCTCCTCCCGGCCAGCGGCCAGCGGCCAGGCGCGTCTCACCGGCCCGTCCCCACTGCCCTGCAGCGGTGGCACAGGGGTGCTGGGGCCGCCGTGCCCCCCCCCCGGCCCCGACCCACCTGCTGCCACCAGCTCCTCTAGCAGGCTGCCCCACTCGCGGCGGAAGATGTTGGCGCCCGTCAGGCTGCCGTCCCCGCCGATGACACACAGGTTGGTGATGCCACGCTGGACCAGGTTGTAGGCCGCCGCCAGGCGCCCCTCCCGCGTGGTGAAGGCCTGGCAGCGGGCACTGCCGATGACGGTGCCGCCCTGTGGGGACGAGAGGGAGCCTGGGGGCGCTGCGGGGGCACCGCGGGGGCAGGGAGGGACGGGCAGACCCCGCACAACTCGGAGAAGGCCAGGGACTTCTCTGGAAGCCTGGGCACGCGTCCCCACCTCCCTGTGCCTTTCTCCTGGCATTTGCGACGAGGAGAAGGATCTCCCCGTGTCAGGAAGTGAGGAGGCTCGGAAATCTATGACACGCGTGTGCACGCACGTACACATGAGCGTGAGCACACAAGTACACGTGTGCACACGGGCGGGCTCGATGCGGGGAGCTCCCCGAGCCCCAGGGGGACCTGCCTTCAGTCCCGGGCTCCCCTGGCACACGGCCCTCACAGGCTCCGGCCAGACTCCTGAGTCAGCGGGCTGGTGCAGGGGCACCACCCCGGAGGCAGAGAGCGAATCCTCCCCGTGTGCCCCCAACAGCACCTCGGGGCGGGAAAGGAAGATGGCGGGAGCTTCCCTGGGGCCCTCCTGAAAATGCCCAGCATTCCTCCCGGGAGCCCCTCCTGCCCCCTGTCTCCCTCCTGCCTTCTCTGCCCCCTCCTGCCCCCTTATGACTCTCTGTCTCCCTCCTGCCCCCTCTTGCCTCCTTCCTGCCCCCTCTGTCTCCCTCCTGCCCTCTCTGTCCCCTCCTGCCTCCTCTGTCTCCCTCCTGCCCCCTCTGTCTCCCTCCTCCCCCTTGCCACCCCGTCTCCCTCTTCCCCTTCTGCCCCCTCTGTCTCCCTCCTCCCCCCTGCCCCCTCTGTCTCCCTCCTCCGCCTCTGCCCCCTCTTGCCTCCCTCCTGCCCCCTCCTGCCCCCTCTGTCTCCCTCCTGCCCCCTCTGTCTCCCTCCTGCCCCCTCTGCCCCCTCCTGCCCCCTTATGACCCTCTGTCTCCCTCCTGCCCCCTCCTACCCCCTGTCTCCTTCCTGCCTGTCTCCCTCCTACTCCATCTCCCCCCACCCCGTCTCCCTCCTGCCCCCTCCTGCCCCCTCTGTCTCCCTCCTGCCCCTCCTGCCTCCATGTTCTGGGCTCCCTACTCCTCCCCAAACACCAGCTCTTTCCAGTTCCCTCCACCTGCCGACCTCTGGACAAGCCTCACAGCCCAGTTTAGTACTCGGCCCAAAGCCCCCTCCCCAGGGCTGCTCACTCAGAGCAGAGAGGCCACAACCACCCTCAGACACAGGGTTAGAGAAGAGCAAATGGCCAGATCGGGGTCTGAGGCCTGAGGGACGCCTCCCTAGACCCCTGGGGTGGAGGGCAGGGGAGTGGCCAGGCTGCAGCCCCACTCCAGGATGGGGGGGGGCGGGCGGGTGTAATGATGCCCGAGAAGGAAGCTCATCCCCACCCCAGTGGACTGAACGGAACAGGGACAGCAAACTGGACCTATCCTTCAGGTGCCCTGGGGGGCAAGGTCCACAGGTAACGCCTGCCCTGGGCAGGAGGGGTGGGCAGCACTGGTGGGGTGGCCATGCCTGGGCACCGGGGTCCAGCCCTGGCCCCCCACCACTCCCGCTGACCCATTCGGGGCTCATGATGGTAACTGGCCACTTGAACACACAGGGCGTCAGCTGGCAGCCTGGGAGAAACAGGTGACAAGGATGCACACAACCCAGCTCTGGGGGCAAAGACCACCCCTCCCAGGAGCCCCTGGCCCCGGCAAGGTGGGGAAGGACAGCAGCAGCTTGCCTGCCGCCTCAGTCACCGGGAAGCTCAGGACCATGACCACGGGGAAAACCAGGTGGAGGCCGGGAGAGGCCGTCCAGAGGCCACGGCACACCTCTCCCAAAGAGTCCTGCCCCCCTACCCACCCTGCGCTGAAAGCTCTGTCATCTCCTGTCGCAGAGGCCACCGTGTCCCCATGACCCCGGAGCAGCCGATGACCTGGTCAGTCTGGAGCCTAGCCGCCCGAGGTGCAAGGCGTGCGTGTGTGTTTCCATGTGCGTGCACACACGTGTCTACACACGTTCCCCCGGGCAGGAAGGGGCTGTCCCACTGCAGGCCTTACCAGCTGGATGATGTTGGACACGCTGAGCCAGTTGGCCTGCTTAATGTTCTCGCCTCCTTCCACGAGGCCCTCGTAGCCCTGAAACCAGAGAGGGACGGGGCGAGACAGGCGCCCCACAGCACCGTCGGCTGCGGGCAGGGCGCTGGGGTGTTCTGCCCAAACCCCGTCTGGTTGGAAGTGGGCCCACGCCCCCCGAGGTCCCCCCGCCAAGCCCCGGGCCCTGGGTGATGAAGCGGGGTGGCCAGCAGCCAGCAGTCATGGGCTGTTGGCTGGAGAGACCCAGGTGCCCAGCTGGTCCTTCCAGAACACCCTCTGCAGGGCTCGCGAGCCTATTTATCAGAGAGTTTACACAGGGCGGAGGCTGGTGCCGGAGCCGGCCGCCTGCTGAGTTCTGGAGCCACGCACACCAGGTCACCCAGACCGGCAACATAACGAGCCCAGTGCCCAGCGGCCCTCTGCCCGGGACCCTCGTCGCAGAGGAAGGCGCAATCCTGCCTCCTAAAGGGATTGATTGGATGGGTTGGGGGTGGGGGGCGGACAGCCAGAGCGTCTGCTCTTGAGTCTGGCTCCTCCCCCTCAGCCCGGTGTCTGCAAGGGTCCCTGTCATCATGCGGTCCCATAGGGCTGCGATCCGTCTGCTGCTGACGGGCATGTGGGAGGTCTCCAGTTTGAGGCTTAGAGAGGAGGCTGCTGAGAACACACATGCCCAAGGGGGATGCCCATGGCCTCCTGGTGCGTGAGCAGCGGACCGCATGGCCACACATGCTCGTGGTCCCCTCCCCGCCCACCAGCAACTCGGCCGGGACCTCTGGGCCAGTCTCCATCCCGGGGGCTGCGCGTCAGTCCCTGCAGGTGGTTCTGGCTTGACTTCCCTGATGGCCCTGTGCTGCTTCCCTGGGACACAAGCCACCTGCCTCCTGGACGGCCCTGGGAGGAGGCCTGTTCCAGCATCTTGCCTGTTCTGCCATCAGGGGGCCCACCTGTCTTAACTGGAGGTCTCCATACTGTCTGGACGTAAGGCACGTGCACTTATAAACAACGAAAAGACTCAGCCCCACTGCGCTGACAGGAACAGGGCCACCGCCTCCCTGCAGCCCTCCCAGCTCCTCCAGCGAAGCCGCGAGTGAGCCACTGTCCTGCCTGGGGCCAGAGCCCAGTGTGGCTCTGGATATCTGCCCCGCCCCCTCTGCTTCATCTCCTCCAGCCAGTTCACCCTGTTTCATCACCCGGGGCTGCAGGGTCTTGGGCAGCGGGGCTCTGGGGCAGACAGGGCAAATGGTCCCATTCCTGGGGGTGGAGGTGGGGGGCAGGTACCCCCCTGCCAGGAGCCAGAACCAGAAGAAGGTCCTTGGGGCCACAGAGGGACCGAGGCCCCCGTCTGAGGGACCACGAAGCTACTTTCTCTCACTTAGGCCAGGCCAGGACCTTTACCCCTCCCTGCCTCCCCGACTCCCTCCAGAATTTTCTGCCACTAGGACACAAGCCAGCCCCTCCCCACAACCCGTGCAGAAAAAGGCAGGAAAATGACCTGAAAACCCGCAGCAGACGCTGCCCAGAGCAAGCAGCTACAAACAGGAAGATCTCAGTCTGCAAAAGCCCAGGACTGGGCACCGAGCCCAAGCAGAGTGCCGGTCTGGCCCCTGCCCCACTGTGCGCCCAGCATCCCCGGGAACCCGAGACAGCCGGTCCCCTCAGCTGAAATCAAAGTCTGACTGACACAACTGTCCTTTCCTAGCCTCGGAATCTTCTAGAATGTCTTTGCATGCTCCTATGCACTTCGTATCACCCCGCCCCCCAAGCCTTCTCCCTCTCCAGCCCCATGTGCGGGCCCAGCCCTCTGGCAGCAAATCTGTGAGGTCTGGTGTTGGTTCCTGGGCCAGTAAAAGCAATCCCTCTTCCTGAGCCCTCGTGGTGTCACGACTGTGTGACAAGTGCTCTCACTCATGATGTCACAGCAGTTGTGCCCCGACATCCCCACCTAACAGAAGAAACGGAGATCACGGAGATGAAGGACACACCTGTCACGCACACACAAGCCCAGGGAGGAGGGGCCGGGACCTCCCTGTCTGGAGGCTGCTTGTCCATGGAACGAGGCCACTCCCTTGAGAATCCCACCCTGTCCCCCAGAACATTCTAGACCATTACCAGGGCGTGGGCCCCACCTGTGGGGCTCCTGAGACTTGAGACCTGGGGCTTTGCAGGAGCCCAGCCACCCAAGCCTGGTCCCAGGGTCCAGAGCCCCATGGGAGGGGGCTGCCTAACCGCTCACTCATTCACTGCCTCCGACATCCCTGCACCACCCAGCGCAGGATGTGGACCGGCCTACCCTGGGGCGGGGGTGAAGGGGCCGCAGAGCCAGCCCGCAGTGGGAGGGAAGATGGGGGTCGCTACAGTTTGCTACAGTCCTAGTCAAAAGTGAAAACAAAGTAACACAACACAGGCAACACAGTGCAAGGGATTCAACATGTGTGGGTGTGGGGGCACCAGGCTGGAGGGAAGGGTCACCCCAAACCTGAAATAGGTGGGGGGGGGGGCAAGGGGCCTCCATTCTGCAGAACAAAACGGAGCTAGGATGCTCTTGCCCTGTGATACTCTGTTACCCGGTGATACTCTGTTGCCGAGCTGTTATTACTAGGAAATTCACACACACGGTGTGCCCAGTGCTGCTAAGGGTACAGGAGGGCTGAGTGGATGGAGGAAGCGGCCAGAAGGACAACTGGTGGGGTTGAGGCCCCAAACCCTGAGGGCCACAGCTTCCTACCCTCCCGCATGTCAAGGGCCACGGTCCCCCCCACAAGCACCCAGGGTGGGCTCCTTACCCGCTCCCCAGAGCCAGGGCCCAGCCCCTCCCCGCCTGTCACGTCCTAACCAGCCCCCACGTCAGCCTCCCTGCTCTCTAAACCACGACCAGTGGCCAGGTGGCCCAGTCCCTCCCCACCGTGCACGGCCCCCTTTAGTGGCGGTGTGGGGGCCAGAGGCCCTGCGCGGCGCCTCACCTCGTAGATAAGGAAGACTTTGGCTCCCACGTAGATGCCCATGCGCGTCACAGCTCTGACAGCCGCGTTCATACCTGCAAGGGGGTCGGGGCGACATCCATCAGCGGAGGTACAGACACATCAGGACCCGGGGCCTTCCTCCCCTGCACCTCACAGGGCACCGAGCCAGGAGTTCGAGGTCCAGCCCCGGGGAGCCCGGTCAGGCACAAGGTGAGCCGCAGCAGGAGCATTCGGAAGTGAGACGCTGCCAGGGTGCGACGAGGAAAACCAGCGCCAGGCCTGATTCGGCCCGAGCCAGAGACCGGGTGTGTGCGAACGTTCCAGACCCTTTACGGCCTCATCCGCTCCCAGGTTCCCCGTGCGGCCCCTGCAGCTCAGCAGAGCGACCCCTGCCCCCTGCCCGCCTCCTAGACCCACAGGCCAGGCCCTGCCCTTGGGGGAGGACAACGAGGTGGGTGCTTGGCCCAAGATGAAAAGCAGGGGCCGTGAGACACAGGGCGGCACCTTCCAAACCCATCTCTCCCCCTCTGCTGCAGACCCCCCCAGCCCATGGCACTGGGGGGCAGCTCAGGGAGCCAACCAAGGACAGCGCCCACTGGCCCAAGGCCACGAGCTCCCTGCCCCCCCACCCCCGGGGGAGGGCTGTGAGCCAGGGAGAGGACGGTGTCCCCAGGGCGGCCTCTACCAGGGGACCCAGCAGCCTCAGGCAGTGCAGCTAAGTGGGCCCCAGCACCCGCCCTCCAGCCCACACGTGCAAACAGAAGCCACCAGACTCCAGCAGGAACCCCTCTTCCCCGTCGCCCAGCCACCACCCCCCATGTCCTGGCAGCTGCCTGGGGGCAGGAGAAGGGGCAGCAGGAGGGAAATGCTCCATGCCCAGAGGAATCTCAGCCCCCTTCCTCACGGCTGGTTCTGAGACTGACACCCACAGAGGGCAGAGGGGTCTGCCTGAGGTCCCCTCCACGGGGGTTGCGGGCCCCCACCATGACCTTGGGCCCCAGCATCCAGTGGTGCTTATGAGATGCAGTGCAGCTGTTAGAGGCGGCCCTGTGGGGGCTGCACAGTGGTCCCCCCGCTGCTCTCTGACGGTGGGACGGGGCCTGGCCCAGGGAGCAAGTGTCCCAGTGGCCACATGGTCACAGCGGCAGCCACGGAGGCTGGCAAAGGCCGCAAGGACCCTGCCCAGTGGCCCCAGAGCCACGCCCCCTGGGTCCCATCTTCTGACACTGGGTCTGGGGGCCAGATCACGGAGGTGCCCCAGGCTGGTCTCCCCCAGAGGACCACCCCCCTGCTCATCCCGCCTTCCTCCCTGGCAGTCCCCGCCTGAAACACGCACACACATCCCGTGCTGTCCCACGCTCACGGAGCCTTTTCCCTAGAGGAAGACTGGGTGCGTCCAAGCCCCCCGAGCTCCCCTCTCTGGCCCCTGAGCTGGTGGAGGCAGGCAGGGCCTATGTGCTCAGTGTCCCGCAGGGGCTCCACAGCATCTGGGGTCCCTCACAGTGTGTGGGCTCCTCGTGGTGACCCCAAAGTGACATCTCTGGCCCTTTACCCTGGTTACACAAGCCTCGCCGGGTGTGCGGCCTGGAAGGGAGTGGGGAGACAGCAGGCCCCAGACACCCCAGCTGCACGGCGGCCCTCAGGAGGAGCCAGTGTAGGCTCACGGCACGGGGCTCCCCGGAAAGCAGGTGTGCCCGCCACTCTCTCCATTCTAGAGACGGGAAGCCAAGGTCTCAAAGGGAGGCTAGGGGACTTGGGGAGCCCCAGCGGGGGAGGCCAGCAGCAGGATGTACCCCGGACACCTCCTCAGTCACAGCGAGCGGAGGGTCCTGCTGCCCGATGTCCACGGCCAGGGGGTCCAAGTGCAGGGGCACCCAGATGTCGGGGGCAGAGCACAGAGGCCAGCCAGCGAGAGAACCCTATCTCTAAAGGAATCACAAATGTCCCATGAACCCCCAAAGGGAGGGAAGTGGAGTGCCAGAGAACAAAACCAGGGCAGGGGCCCAGAGGGCACCGCGCACCCGACAGCTGGGGTGCCCTCGATGAGACACCAGCACAGCGCCCTCCCCCCACGTCCCCACCCCAGCCCCGGGCCCCCAGCCAGACACCTGGCTCACTGGCCCTGGATGGCCCAGGCTTTCTGCTCCCTGGTACCCTGGGGCGAGGCCAGCTGGGGCCCACTGCAGGCTCAAGGTCCAAGCCCCACCTCTGACACAGGAGGTGAGGACAGAGGGCACGGGTGGGGACCGGGGGTGGGAGGGCACAGGCTGGGGACCCAGGCCCACCGTCCAGCTGGAGGTCTCTCTGGGTGTCCCCGGCTGTGCGTGCCACTGGACGGGCCAGCCCCGTGGTCACGATCGTCTCACAGCCTGCCCGGCGGGCCCGCCTGGAGCCCCGGACAGCAAAGGGCCTCCGGGGCTATGCTAACACGTTCAGCCTTTCAGACCCGGTTCTGTCTCAGCGAGACTCAGAGCAGGTCTGTGCTGTCCCCACGGAGGCCGGCCTGAGGGCGGGTTGCTCCTGCCCTGGACAACTCCCTGCGCTGCTGCGTCTTAAAAGGGCCTTTTAATTGTCCTTTAATCCGCTTTTCTTTCTCAAAATAAACCCAGCCCTAAGCCGGGGGGGGGGGGGGGGGGGGGGGGGGGGCGGGGGGGGTGAGGGGGGTCAGAAGAGCAGGAGGCTGCCACCTCCCGGATGCTGAATCCCCCTCCCAGACCCCCCCCCCCGGCCCACCCCTGGGACCCTCCCCCACCCACCCCCCTGCTGCCAGAGGGACTGCTGTGAAGTCCATGCATCTGCTCATCACGTGACTTTTTTCAGCAGCTCCCAGAAAAATAAACCGTGTGAGAAAGTGGTGGCCATGCAGTGACACTGGGCTCAGACAAGCAACTTTAATTGTGGGTTCACTTGTAGCCGAGGTGGCTGGGACGCCGAGAGGGGGAGGAGAGGGAGCGGGTCCTCGCCTACAGAGACAGGACATCCCGGGCCACACCGATCACCGGGAACAGGCCGGTCCTGCGTGTTTCTGGGGGGCAGGAAGGGCCCCGCTCACCCCAGGGGAGACCGACGGTGGGGGCGGTAGGCAGACCGTGCCATTTTATAGCCTTCTAGTCACTTCTGCACAAAGTGCTCCTGTGTCCTTGAACAACTGGCTGACAGGAAGGGTGAGGCTGCCCCCCGCCCTCCCCTCTGTTTACAGAAGGGGAAACCAAGGCCCCGGGGAAGTGTTCGGGTCACGGCCCAACCATGACCAGGTCTGGCCCTCCGCTCCATGAGGGTGTCTGGTTTTCGCACCTTCCAACAAATGCAGACTTTGGCATCCGGGGAGAAGTGCACCTCACGGTTCCCGCTCTGCACGGCGGCTGTCTGCCCGGCACCCACACGGGAGGGCACATGTGGTGCCCTCAGGTCTCCGTGAGGTCAGCCTTTATTTGGAAGGCAATGGGGAACCCTTAAACCGAGAACCTGCCCTCTGGAGCGACATGGTCAGGGCAGCCCTGGCAAGAGAGCGGGCTGGCCCAGGGCGGGCACCCACTGCCCGGTTTCGGGCCTTACGGGACAGAAAGGCTCCACTCTCCCCGGAATAGCAGCTGGCCCCTGCACCTTCCTTCCAGCGTCGGCCCTCAGCCCTAAACCGGAAGTCTGTGGAACCTAGGTCCCCCACCTACACGTCACAGAGAGCACACAGGAGAGACGCAGAGGCCGTCCGGGTCTGGGGAAGTGAGGACGCTGGCAGGGAGAGGGTCGAGGCAAGGTGGCCACGGTCAGCACGCAGGTGCACGGACAGCCACCCTGCAGCGGCGTCCAGGAAGCATGGCCCAGATGGGCCGAGGCACCAGGGCCGGGCTGGCCGAGTGGAGACCCGCAGCTCAGACAGGCTCTGCTCTCACCCGCTCCGCCTGTCAGGCGGGCAGCACCCTTGCTCTCTGACCCCTCAGCCGCCCCCACCCATCCCCCAGCCTCTGTTCAGTCTGTGCCGAGAGAGGGCAGGCCCTGCCGTCCACAGGGCTTTGCACCTGTACCTAAATGCGTGCCGTTTCACCTTCTCAACCCTCAGGGGCTGCCGTTCCAACATGGAAGAAGGGAGTCAGGGATCCAGCCCTCCTGGGATGTGTCTGGCCTTTCCCGTGGCCTGATCTCACGGGTGATGCTTCTGCAAGGCCTCCCTCCACTCCACTGCTGCTCACCTCAGCCCCTGGGCCATGCCCTCAGGAGCTGACAGGCCCGGCCAACGGGCACCAAGTGCTCTGGCCACGAGGGGCTGTGGACGTGCAGCAGGGCACGCTGCCCGCTGACCACACCAGGCCCAGAGGGCTCAGCACACACTGGAGACAGCAGCTGACTCTGCCCTCCTGGGCTTGGGAAAGCCTCCTCCTCCTCCCTCTTCCCTGCTTCCGGATGGGGAATGGGGCGTCAGGGGAGGAGAGGGGTGTGTCTGCACTCCGTCATCTGGAGGGAGGCAGACCTGGTCCCACCGCACAGCAGTCCCGGGTTCCTCCTGGGACTCAGGACAGGTGCCTCACCGGCCCTCCCAGCCCAGAGGCCCACCGCGCAGCACCGAGGACAAGAGCAGGCTTCGGGGATAGACAGCAGCCCAGCTCTGCCAGGCCTGGGCTGTAGGCCCCCCCCCCCCCCCCGGGGTGGGGGGATGGGGGGGAGGGCAGGCCACCAGAAGGCTGCTTGGGCTTCCCCTGCACAAAGCAGGTGAGAACAGCTCTAGAAAACTTCCCAAGCTCCAGCCAGCACATCTCCGATCCTGCCCTCTTCCCCACCCAGGCCTCCAAATAGAAGGGCTGTTCTGGGTGTCCGCCACTCCCGGCGCTGCCAACCCGGGACGGGGGCGGGGACGGGGGAGGGGGTGCGGCGGCAGAGCTGTCCCGAAGGCCGGGGAGGCTGCGGTTCGTGGGCAGCACGAAGGCCCCAGGTATCGGAACCGGGAAGGGCGAGGCTCTCCGCGCCTGCGGGAGGGGGGGAGGGGGCTGTCCAGCTCCAAGTGACCTCGGCTCGGCGACCTCCGGGAAACGGGGTCCGGACACGTGCTGCCCGGAAGGGACGCGGGGAGCGCGCGTCCCGGGGCGGCCGCGCAGACACACCCCCGGCGGCGGGGGCGGGGCGCAGAGGCCGTGGCCGGAGGCACGTCCGCGGGCGGTCAGGGCGGTCGGGGCGCGGCGGGCGGCGAGGGGGCCGGCACCGGGGGCGCGGGCTGCAGCGCGGGGTCGGCGGGCCGCGCGCCCCCGGGTCGCGGCCGAGGGGTCGGGCGTGCGCGGAGGGGCCCGGGGACCGGCGGACGCCCCCCGCCCCCCGCCCGGCGACAGGCCCCGCGCCCGCGCCCACCTTGCGCGTCGCCGCCGCTGGTCAGCACGCCGATGGCCTTGCCGGCCCCGGACATTCGCAGCTTCTCCAGGTCCACGGTGGCCATGGCGGCGCCGACACGGGCCGCGCTCGCTCTCGCCGGGGCCGCGCACTGTCGCCGGGCCCGCCCCGCGCCGCTGTCCCCGCCCCGCGCCACGTGTGAGGTCACGGCCGGGGGCGCCGGCGGGGCGGGGAGTGCGGCGCGGGGCGGGCTCAGGCTCGGGTCCGAGGATGCCGGGCAGCACCCCCGCCGCCCGGGGACCCTGCGACCTCGGCCCGACCTGGCATCTTGTTCAGGTCCCCAAACCTCTCGGATCCGCAAACGCGCCGCGTTACCCGGGGTCCGCGTCTGTAGTCCAGGCGCCGTCAACCTGCAGCAAAGCTTTCCCGGGCGGGAGGGGAGGCCTGGGGGCGGGGGTCGCACAAACAGCCCCCTGCCGCACCCCTGAGTGTTTGCAGTTCCGGGCCGGGTCGGCTTTAACTCCGCTTCTCTGGAAGTTGGTGGCAGGAGCCCAGGGACCCCTCCCTCCTGTTCAGGCACCCGGGGAGGGCGTTCAGTCTTCAGCCGCGGGCGCACTGAGAGGACACGGCTGCTCGATCAGGAAAACCAGCCAGCCTTCATTTATTCATTGTTTCCTTCCGCAAATATCTGCTGGACCCCTGGAAAACCCACAACACGTGGGGGTGGGACCTGGGCCAGGACGCGGCCTCCACCTTGCAGGGTCAGGTGGAATGATGGAGCCCCTCCTGCCAGTCAGACCCCCAGGAGTGGGGACCCAGCCCGGATAGCGGAACAGACCGGCTGCGGCTCTCAGGGAGCCTGGTCGTGACAATCCCTGGGAACCGAATCAAGGGCTCTGGGGCAAAGCAACCATCCCGGGAGCCCTGACCCGGGGCTGGCGGCCGACAGCCTTGGCGGGCAGGTCACACTGTGTGTCTTGAGCTGAGTGGCAACATGCTGTGTGCACTATGAAAACTCAGCAAGCTGACCACCTACGATTTGTGCATTTTCTTCATGTGTGTTACGTTCCGTTAACGGTTTGCCTAAAATCATTCTCTTCTGGGGGCGAAGAAACAGGGAGGTATTAGTCGCAGAGAGCAGAGGTGGGTTTTGCAGGACGATGCGTCCTGGAACCCCACCCTCCAGCCTGGCACCTGTTGACGATTCTTCGATTATTCTGTGTGCGCCTAAAACTCCTGCTGAGTGTTTGCATCACAAACGAGGACAATAACGATGATGGGAGGAATGAATGAAGAGGGTAAGACAAAACATCTTTAATTTCTTTCCACAAAAAAAGAAATAGGGGGAAAGAGTAGAGGTTTGGGATTGGCAGGGGGGCAGGGGGCCTGGCGAGTGGTGAGTGTGAACACAGACCATGCCTCTTATTTAGCTGTGGACGTGAGAACACAGTGAGCTCTGTGCCCAGGATGGAGAGCGTGAACATTCTAGTTTTACACACGTGTGTGTGCGTCTGTGTGTGTGCTTAAAAACACATGGTTTAGTTGTGAAAAGCCAAGTGGCAAACACAAGGGTCGCTGGGCAAGGAAAGGCCGCTGTAGCCACTGTTGGCTCAGGGCTCCCAGCCAAATGGAGCGGTCTCTGGGCCACCGTCTGCCCATCTCCCTGAGAGCTGACGGTGTCAGATCCCGTCGCCCCGTGGCAGAGTGCCCCAAAACTTGCGGGCCCGTGAAGCGACACGCACTTGGTATCTCCTTCTGAGAGCCAAGGCTTCGAGAGTGGTTTCACGGGCGGTTCTGGTTCAGGATCTCTCGTGAGTTTGCAGTCAGCTGGGGCTGCGTCATCTGCAGGCTCGACTGGGGCTGGAGGGGCTGCTTCTGGGATCACACTGCACGCGGCTGTGGACGCGGCTGTGGATGTGGCTGTGGGTGGGACCTCACCACAGGGCTGCTTGCACGTGTTCAAACACGGTGCCAGCTTCCCCAGAGAAAGCAACCCCGGGGAGAGCCCCAGTGCTCCTGATGATCTGACCCCAGGAGTCACACATGACCAGCACTGT